>NC_041036.1:9823024-11073024 GCF_900634625.1 Parambassis ranga
GATTCAGAGAAACAGAATAGCATAGAATAGCTTGAGTGAAACACAAACTGTAAATAACACTGCAGGTGTAAAAAATCTAAAGGAACAAAAGGCTCTTTGAAGTCAGTTGCAGGTGGATGCTCTTTTAGGATGCAGTCTGTAAATGGAGAATAGCACTGAATGTTATCCAAGGAGGTTTCTTCTTCATTACTTGAACATGTTATTTGTCTTTGTTTACACAAAATTCTTCCTTCTCAACAGCGATTTCCTACAGAGGACCATCTGATGATACATCGACACAAGCATGAGATGACCCTTAAGTTCCCCTCCATAAAGAACGACAACATGTTATCAGGTGAGTTATGTCTGCATCAATACAGACTCACTACTTCAGCAGCAGCTCACAGGGAGCTTGTAGTTTGTTTGCAGGTGTCTGCTTTTGTGACTCATACACAGGCACTTGTCTGTCATCAGAAGTCTTTATGGCACGTCTATACAAGCTGCTTACAACAATGTAAATCATATGACACATGTAGTCGTGCAGTTTAGGGCTATTCGGGGCATGCCACTTATGCACACTTCAGCAGGATACAAAGACGCTGACATATGACTGGGGCAAGCCAGAATTGTTGTGTTAAAAGGCCGTTTTCTTTGTGTGATGTGTATTTTCCTGTCAGTCAAGGCATCATTAATCGTTACAGAGAGTTTTAGACACTGTGGGTCGTACAAGCTCCTGCTGATCTGCACATTAATCTGGAGTTTGAAGAAACACCAGCTTATAAATTGTGTCAATGCAAGGTCAATCCATAAGTATAGATCTCCATTCCTAGAAATGTCAATCCCACACAGGCCTTCGTCTAGTGTGTGTGCCGCCCCAACCAAACCACTGAGATTGTCTTTTTTATTATTTACACTCAGCGGACAGCAGGATCAAATTTTCTAGGCCAGGTGTCTCTGCCCGTCTATCGCCTGTTGTCTGAGTTACAACCGAGACCTTGAACTCTGGGTGAAATTGTCTCTGACTGTACAAAAAGATATAGCTCAGCCAAGCATGGTAACCTGTACCTAAAATCCTTTAACTTTTATTTTTATGATGGTAGAAATACGCAAATCTTTTACCTAAAAAAATAATAGAAATATCACATTCTTAGTCTGAATAATACATCAGCAGCTTTAAACTCAATAAGATAGAGGTTATTTGTTTTATTTTATAAACTGTCAGGTGGCTAAATTTAGTGTAAAAGAATTGTATTTTATATCATTTATTATGATATGTATGATAGGTTTTTTAAAAAATCTGCTGTTAGGTCAGCAGTGTTGTATTGGAATAAAACATTTCATTTTTCCTGTTATGCACAAATAGTCACATACGGGACACGTTCCCATGCATTCTCAAATAAAAATGGACATTACTCACTTTTTAAACTAGAGCCTTGGTTTTATTTTCAAATTGAAAAGTTATTTTTGGAGTGAAAGTGTATTTTTGGTACAGTGGTCATGATAAAATTCTGAGTCAATCCCCAGTCTAGCCAGAGTGGATACATAGACCCTAAAGTATTGTTTTAGCCTTTGAAATAATCGTGATCCTAAAATCACCTTCAACTGTCTGAAACCTGAGCCGTGTGCGCCCCCCACAACGTCAAGTTGAATACCACAGCTTGACTGAGCTCAGCAAATGAGACCCCCACTCGGTAGGTGGGATCTGTTCTTTGTCAGCTAAAACGGGGCTGTAGTAGTAGTAGTATCTGTCTCTCGCGAACTGAAAGGAGGTAATGCTTTTTAAAAACATAATAACAAGTACGTTCTGTTATTCTTTGGCTGTATTAGGTTGCTTTAAGTGTTTGCTGGTATATGTAGTGTATATAGGTAAGTGACTTACTCTTTAACATGTACATGTTAATGAATTAACAATATAAATAAAGGGATCTTTTCAGCTAAAGGGTAACAGTAAGAATTGTAAGAAGAAACAGAAACTAACAGTAAAACTGGAGTAATCAAAACTGATGTATTTGTGTTGTTGAATGACGGTAAAAATGTCACAAACTAATATTGTTACCTTCTTTGCAGGCTGCTCCTTGTGCTTTTGCTACCCACAATAGTCACTTATACAGAACGAAAATTTTTGCTTCTAGACCTTAAAACCTGAAGAACTTCTCTTTGCTTTGCAGACCAGACACCTACACCAACACGGTTCTTGAAGAACTGTGAGGAGGTGGGATTGTTCAGTGAGCTGGACTGCTCCATTGAACAGGAGTTTTGCAAAGCCCAGGAGGAAGAGGACAGTAAACAGGTACGGCAGAGTGTAGAAAAAAGCCTCGGTCTGAACAAACCCAGAAAAAAACCCAAAGCCACAGCATGTCCACAAGGGTATGGTTAGGTGGTTATCACTCATGTCACCAGCAGCAGACCACACACTATGAGATGATAACATACTTTAAGTAAATAACAACACCTCATGTAACCTCATTCGGCTCACTTGTTAAAATGCTGGTAACAACAAGTGTGTAGACACCTCTGCTATAGTTTTTAATTAAATTCTACTCATGGGCTCCACATCCAGTCCTTGTTGCTCCCCAGACACCTCACTCCATGATCCCCATCTGTCTTGTCATCAATGACAGACATAGCTAGCAGGTGGAGATTTGTCACTCACCACAGGTGAGGAGAAAAGAGATCAGGTTCTCCACCTGTAACTTCAAACAGCTCCCCAGACATCTCTCAGGGAGGGAGTCCTGTTTCTTTCCAGAAATAAAGACAGACCCCTCAGACAAGTTTTGGACTGCAACAACAAGAAGTGACCAGACAGACTTGCATGTGAGGAGAGTTGCAAAGCTTTCACATTTGACAAAGGAAGTGCTCATTAATGCATTATAGATCTGCCCTGTGGCACCTTCACTTGAAACATGGGTACTAGTCAAATCACCACAAGACAGACTGCTTATCTAATGTCTGCAAAGATGTGCAGTCCATGCTGTAGCTAAGCTGTTGTCTGGCTGGTTTGGCTCAGGAGACTGTCTGCGCTCAGGTCAGCCATGTCTGGCCTGCCGAGCCTGTGTGGTTTACGATGGGTGGCTGTGCTAAGTCAGCAGGAGGCGAGTCAGTGCGAGTCTGTGAGAGAGGGAGGCACAATAAGCAGAGATAAAGAAAGAAAGCATCCAAAATTAAGGACTACTGCAACTAGCCATAACAAGTATATTACAGCTGCATATCCACATTGATGTACTACTAATGCACAATGAGAAGAAGAGTAAGCTGTTGAAGTATCCTAACAGGTAAATCAAGATTAAGAGAAAGTTTACATATTACCACGTTATCCATTAAAGGCGTCGTCATGCCTGAGCTGTGCTGGAAGTTGAACTTGCTGGTGAGAATCAAACACTCTCTACAGACTCCTAATATTGCTTACCACATCTTCTCTCCCTCTCTTCAGAGCATCTCACTGCATGGCCAGGCAGGCCAAGGCCAGCACCAGCAGTCCCACGCACGGATGGGCAATCATGATACCAGCATAGTGATCCAGCAGGCCCTGCCCTCTCTTCAGTCCAGCTCTGTCATCACTCAGGCTCCATCCACGAATAGGCAGATAGGGTGAGTGAACATCTAGTATCAGGTGCAAACAGAATTTTATAAACAACGTTTCACTTGTTACAGTGTTGTTGAAAGTGAGAACTGCTGTCAGACTGAAAATGAACTGAGAGTGATCAGAGTGTATCCTCTCACTGTAAGTGTGTGACAGCCTCACACTAAGCCTGGGCCCTTTTGTGTCCATGCCGGCTGTCATCCCTCCATAGTCTCTGAGGTAATGTCAGTGTTTTGTTACAGTCGGAGCAGAGTGTATGTGTGCGTGGGTCTGGCGATTCATGTTTTGCTGTTCATTCAGTATTGTCCCACAGCAGAGCATGCCAAAGATGGTCCCAGAGGACAAGATGAGGTCATTGTTGAAGCCTCTGCTTTTACAACGGTTTAGCATTTCATGCTCCAAAATAGTTCTTTTCAGAGTATGGGAATGTCAGCCACCTTAGAGCTCTGTGTGTCTGATACCTTTGCAGAGAGGCAATATATTAACTGCAATCTGCAGGGTGTGCTGTCGTTACCATGAGCGTAGACAATTTGCTGATGACCCATATTTATATATGCAGGGTATTGATTTTATACTCTCTGCCAGTAAGGCTGTGAGCGTAATGTTTTTCCATCTTGTGGTTTTGTCTTTATGTTTTAGTAATATAATCATTACCACACACAAACATTTACACTTTATGAACACACGCCACTGACCTCATTCATTCCTCATGCCTTAACCCCAACCACCTTCAAACTTGTGCCAGGGCTTTGTTACTGTAAACCAGGCCTGTGGCAAGCTAGTTAGACATTGAGATGGCTCGGTGTTAGGCCTGCCCTGTGTCGAGGTTGTCCTGTGTAGATTTACAGCTTGAGGAGCTAGTGAATATTGGATGGGAGGCCCATCACTAAGCCTGACTGACACCCCGTCAGGCTCTTTGTCGAGGACAGGGATGAAATTTCATCCCCTCGGAGGAGCTGCAATCACTGCCAGTAACAGAGACGTTACCGGGCCTGCTTCACCTGAGTTTACCTGTCATTACCTCCAGACCCACCACCTTCACTACACAACCCTTTATGGTCACAACGTCTTCACTGATTTGCTCAGAGATTGGTGGTGTTTCTCTTACTGCCATGAAATTACATCAAAATAAGAGCTGGTATGCCAGATGGTGGTGGTTGCTAGTGAGCTCTACTTATCTGTCACACATTTAGTGAGAAAACCTCAGAGCAGCAATTGTGCATTCTGAAATTGCAGAGGAGTCGCTTGTTTACTAGAATGGTGTGGAATCCTGACATCTGAGTAGAATGAGTAGATTCACACGAGAGAAAACTGATCTGGAAATGTTCACATCAGCAGGAAAATGGGCTGAGGAAACCCCTCCACAGAAAAGCAGTGCTTCCACAGGAAGCCATTAGGGCTAACCAAAGTCTCAACGCACAGGGTCTCTCCACAGGAACTTCCTACATGAGAACACGCTGGACACTTCGCAGGCTATCTGTGCCCTGTCCTGATGGATTAAAAAACAGCTACTGAAGATTGGATCAGTGTTTCCCTTTGACACGTGCTTTTTGCACATCTTTGTGAAGAAAAGGCTTCACGTAAAACTAGAAGCGCAGGTTGATGCTGTGCAAACGTTTGTAACATAAGAGACAATTAAGAAACCGTTATTCTTGTCAAGAATGATGAAGTGTGTGTGTATGTGGTCATCTCAGGCCTATAAATCTTTTAAGCTTGACACACTTTTTAAAACTCTGTGGTGAATATATCTCTAAATGAGACAAAATCACCAAACAAAATCAGTTTAATCTCACTTCCATCTGCTTCCTCGGTTTGTTCCTCAGCTCTGCCTGGCATGCACAGCGTGAGCATCCAATGAATTAGGATAACAAGTCATTTTCATTGCTCCACAATGTTTACTAAAGAGCTTTGAGGCTTGGAATCAATTAGGATTGGCTTTCCTCAAGTCCATTTACTTTAGGATTGAGCTGGGCCTGCAGCTGTGAAACCTGAGGACCTCCCTCTCTCATTCTCCCTCTCCCTGTGCTCTGAGTCTTTAAACAGGGTCTTTGGGGAGCTGCACTGACACAAACCAGCGTTAAAACCAGGCATAAGAAACAGCCAGCAGATCTTAATGTCACGGCTATCATTATCATACAAAAGGAAGTGGTGTCCAACTTTTCAGAATGCTCTCTGCTTTTTAATTATAAACATCTGGTGCTGAGTTATGTCAGAGCTAAATGCGTTGGACATTACTAGTCAACCATGGGAGATACAACATTTGGTGGAAACCTCAACCTTTTGACTTGTAAGTGGAGACTCGCGGGTTGATGGGTGTGGGCACGAGCCAGTGACATTCTTCAATTTTGGCTAAAAAGAGGAATTCAGTCCAAATGTTTCCATTACATAGCAGAACTGACCTGAATGCAGCTGGGTTAAGTGAGGAGTGATTACAGCACAGATGTGGAATACTATCTGATCATCAGTTTATGATGTGGTAGTTAAATGCTTCTCTCAACTGTAGCTGTGCAGAAAAACAGGTGCGTTTATGAAAGAAGGATACTTCTAAAAAAACAGCTGAGTCATTTAACAGATTGTAAATTACTGTGTGAACCTAAAAGGTGCAATTCTCAAAAACAATCAACTGTTGATGTCAGGCAGTTTTAGTTTGTGACCACATAACCATTTAAAGCCATTTTTGGCACTTTGTAGTGTATCTTTTAATGTATGCAGTCTATGTCTATAACTGGTTATGTCCCACTCTGAGTATATTGCGTGCATGTTTCGGCAATGTGTCTTAGTGCAGAGCTTTGAAGGAAGTCAATATGTGGTTTTGTTTCCCATGCTGCTTAAAATGTACATTGCTTTTCACACCTCTTGCCCCCAGCTAGTTGTGGTCCTTGTATTTGCCTTTAAGGGAAGTAGCACAAATAGACGTTCCTGTTCATAACTACTAACCAGTGAAGAGTTGGCTCATATTCTCATATGTGCTGCAAACTTCCTGTGTTTCTTGCAAGAAATCGTTAGGGACCACTAAATAAAAGATTTGTTGTTGGACAGTGATACTTCTAAGCACATTTTTTGATCAATATAACTTATATTATTTAACTTATAATATAACCAACTGAACGTCCTGATAGTTTTGACGAGCTAAAAATGAAAATGTATTGTATATTACATGTTTTTTGTACATTGCATAACTTTTCCCATGCATATAATAAAACAACTGTGCTGATTTTTTAGTCATTGTGCAAGAACAGAGTGAAAGAAAGAGCTTTCCATGAACAAAATCTGACCTCATGAACTGCACAATTTAAACACAAATGTCTTTTATTATTGTTTATGATTAGATTGCATTCACACAGTTGTGATAAGGAGGGAGGTCCATCCTGAGAGCAGGACCTCGACAAAATGTTTAGGTTGCCCTCATGCTTCACAGTTGAAAGTTTATTTACAGAATAAGAGAAAGGCAGTAAACAAAGGTGTATATACAGAAAGTAATCAATTAAATAAAAGAATAGGAAAGCAAGGAAAAAGAGAGAGAGAAGGCAGGATGTACATCTGACCTGAATTAAGATGAGCTCATTGTGTACTGCAGTGGGTTTAATAGTGCGTTTGTAGAGGAACGCCCAGACTCTGTTCCCTCTCATTCCAGCGGGCCTGTGTCATCCCTGCCCCGGGGCCACCACACATGCAGGCTCCTGCACAAGCAGCTCACACACAGGGACGTGCCTCACAGCCCTGGGGAGCGCAGGGATCACAACGTAGGGAAGTGTGGAAAAGGGGGGATCAGAGGTGGACCAAGAAGAGGAAAAATGGGATCAGAGGTAGATGGAGGAGAGGAAGAGGGTATTAGGAGGTAGATGGAGGAGAGGAAATGAAGGATCAGTAGGGTGGAGGAGAGACATCAGATGTGGAGGACATGGGATGGTGGAGAGGAGAGGATAAAAGACATGTCTACACATGGAAAGGAAAAGATAGATCATGTTTGGATGGACAGAACAACTTAGAAGAATGAAGGTGGAAGGAGGAAGAGCACATGCGAGATGAAAGGATGAGACCAACGGACATTAATCAGATGCCAGGAGTAGAGGGAGAGGCCACAAACATGCTAATAAATAGTTACATTTTTGTTAATGCAAAAAGAGAGACATGCAGTGTCACTGAAAGTGAAACGAGAGGTGTATGCCAAATGTTACAACAGCAGTCAGGTGCTGCTGACAGACGCCAGGTTGTAACAGGATGACAGAGTTGTTGCTGCAGAGTTATTCTCATTCTCGGCTGATATGATTGACAACATCCTTTAGATGAAACTCATCTTGGCTGTCCTCCGCCAACGGCATCCAGTGAATCAAAACAATATCATATTTGGTGAACACATACCACAACACTCATGCTAATTTGCTCCAGAGTATCATTCACCACAATTCCTTAACTGTACTTTGGCATGGCTTTACTCAGCTTGAGGCACCCTAATGTGAGGACACCCCATCCCAAATTCATCCCAGTGAAGCACCCTCCTAGCATGCCTTCCCTAGGCCGCTAATAAAAGTCAGCCTGTGTCGTAACCCATTACGGCTGATTTATTTGATCAGATTCGTATTATTTCCTCAGTCCAAACCCCATGGCACTCTCCTCCCACCAGTGATTAAAGGCAGTAAATCAGGGGCAGGTCCTGTGTAGTGTTTATTCAGAGAGCCAGGCAGCTGCAAGCTGTTTGAGGCCCTTGTTTCTCTCTCTGTTTACCTCCGTTCCCATGGCGACTGCACCACCATCTCCCAAACGTCTGGAACTTGGCCCTGGGCTGTTTTGGTTACGTTCAAAAGTTTTTAGCTGCTGTGTCTACCCAGAGCTTGCAGTGACTTCACCCAGCGAGGAGTGAGCGCAGTGATGTTGGACGAGTTGAGGAGGGAAAGAGAGGGAAAAGTGAGAGGAGGGAGGGACGAAATCTGGGGGTAGGCAGGCACAGGGTGGGGGGGAGGGAGAAAAGCCAAGAGCATTACATCATTGCTGGAGCAGAGTCAGAGAGGGAAGGATATGAGTCAGTGGACTGACTGCACCTCTCTCTCCCTCTCTCGCTAATTTTGGACAGCAGCCAAGCCCCTTGTGTTTAAGTCCCCAGTACTTGAATTGGAGTTGGGACTGTGTGGACTGGGACAGTAAAGCTTAGTGTGTGTTCATACTGCAGGATTTGTAGAGCAAGCAAGTCCAGGGGGGCTCGAGCTGGGATGTGGGTACCCTGAGGGGTCCAGAAGAGAGTTATAGCAGATTAACAGAACAATGAAGGACTGTAGGCTCTGCTCCAGTGGAGAGCAAAATATCAAAAATTACTTTAGAGAAACGGGCTATGCAACAACTAAGAGAGGGATTCAGTGAGCAAAGAAGGCCTAGTAATGATGTCATGGTGGAGTGAAGGTGGGTAGGTGGGGGTGTGCAGTGGTGGTTCTTGGGCGGGGATTGTGAAGGAAAGCTGGGCTGGGAGGAAGGCACTCAGTAATGTGAGAGTGCAGGGTCAGTACTGCAGAGTGTCTACCTGCTCTCCCCTGAGGCCCGCAGCCCAGGCTATTATCAATCCCCTCAGTGGAGCCACAGCCTGTCATTTTTCACTCACACATACACACACACATTAGTGAATAATGTATATAAACAAATGGAAACAGATGAAAATAAACTTTCTTCTAAAGAACCTTCCATCCATCACAAGCTCATTCTGAAAAAAATGCGTAAAAACACAGTATGTTGATATCAAAGTTTTACTTTCAGTATTGATGTACTGGTGTTATTCAGGATAATGGTTGGAAGACAGCAGTTATAACTGTCGATAAAGGCTAGAAATATCAAGTTTTAAACATTTATTGTTGGGCCATTTTAGTTTAAAAACAGCTTACATCATCTTATTACTGGAAGGTAGATTTTAAACATGGACAAATGTGGCAGTACTAAAGTCCACCTAAGACTAAACCAAAAATCAGCACAGTACTAGAGCACTGATGGAGCTGGTGGGGTGGGTGGGAGGGTGGATGAAGCCTAGCCACACAGTTAGTAACCCCTGATGGCTCCCATGTCACTCAAAGTCCTAAATGAATTTCGTTGTTGTTATGTACTGTTATTTGTTATTTAAAGTTGAACATAAAACATTATGGTCTACAGGGGTTGAGTCATTTTTATAGCCAGCCTCAAGAGACCATACAAGGAACCGCACTAATGTTGCAACACCATTGAAACTGTGATACATATTAAAGAATATGTTTTCATGTATAAAGCACCTGACAAGTGGGTCATATATTTTAGGGAAAATGGATGTCTGTATACAATCATCCACTGTTAGTTTTTTTTTGGCCGCCGGCAGCCTGAAACATCTTTATTTATCAGCAGACTCAGCACAAAGCTGAGTTAATCCCCAGAGGAAGTGCTGTCAGATGTTAGTGTTGTTATTCCTCCCACTGGACACGCAGGTTGTGTTTTGGTTGTGTGCGTTGGTGACGGACACAGTGTTTGTGTCACAGGCAGGTGCAGAAGTACAACCTGTACTGCAGGCTTCAAAAGAGTCTTTCTTCTTGCCTGTGCTGTGTCCACTGCAGCGCTGTTTGAAGTAACTGGAGATAATGAGCTGAGCTGGGTGAGACAGGTAACGTGTGTAAAAATAAAAATACATGTGTTAACTGTAACACTTCAGCAAAAAAAGCACTTATTTTCCCTTCTCTTTGGGAATAAAATCAAATTCTACATCCACAATGCCAAAAAACGTATTTGGCCTAAGATTTAAAAAATTGAGCGCACCTTTTTTTATCTACAAAATCAACAGCACGTCACTGCCACATGACTGTTATTCTGTCCTCTTGAACGCTGGCAGTGTAAACGTTGAGGGAAACTGTGTTGATGTAGCGCACAGCTACACTGCATACCTCATTGTACTTTCATGACTTTCCCCATGTGGAAATGTTTGGATTCGCAATGTTGCTGCTCACATGTCATATGTGCTGTTAAATGAGTGTGATTGTGATAAATTGGGATGTTAGACGGGCATGACACACAGTCGGATGGTAATGGTCCTGTGTGTGTGTGTGTGTGTGGAGCAATCTAAAATGTCTGGAGCATAAATGCACATATTTAGGGGCTGGAAAAATACAGGTATTTATTCAGGTGGGGGACCGTTTGCTCTGGTACTCCCCCCATCCATTTGGCCATCACTCCTTCACTACTCACTATTACGGTAATCCAGGCAATGATGTGGTCAATTGATTACGTTAGCCCACTGAACACAGCTAACCTAAATGCATCTTGTTTGTCCTAATTTCTAAATGCTCAAGGAAATGGAGCTTTATTGACTGGTGAGTGGCAGCATTCATCCTGATGATGCTGATCACTGATTATCGATCCTTAGTTTTTTAAAGATTTTTTTTTGGACAACACGCTGACAGTTTGGGTGTAGCAGCGCCCTACAGCTGGGAACTGGTGTTCTTACAAACAGGCATTTGGTGGCAGTTGTACAGATGATGTCACCGTGTGCAGATGTAGCGGTCTGGGTGTTTGGATGGCTACGGCCCGGAGCCAGTGGCAGACACAGGACTGCTGTCAATAGTTTAAGCTTAGCCTGAGACTCTGTACATATGATTTATTGATGCGGCCGCGAGTGTGGATAGGCCTGTTGGTCCGCACACACTTTTGTGGTCACTGGAGGAGATTTTCCCCACAGGGCTCCCACTGCTGTAGCAGTTTTCTAAATGTGATTTCCATCATGCACATCTCGTGCGGTTGTTATGACAAATATTATTCATTCATCATCACCAACTTCATCAGTCATCCATTGTACTACATGAACCAGACTTGTGTTAAGTGCGTCCAAGAAGTCAGAAGATACATCGACTCACAGTGCAGCATGAAAACACACGCTGAGTGTGGAGCTGCAGAAAGAAGAAACTAGTTCTTTTTTAGGTTAATGCTCTTTGCAAAGCAGCTCATCCAAACATGCTGCTGCAGCCAGCACAGACATTTGTGAAGTGATGGTGCAGTTTCACCATCACTATAAAAAGCCCCTCTCCGTGACAAGAACTGCACAATGAGAACAACACTGGGCACAGTGACACAAAGTCAAAGTCTTTGGTAGGGTCTTGAAAGGATAATTTTGTTTCAGATGATTTTCTTTCTCAGGCCTGAGATTATTATTCTCAAGCTTATTCCATTGCATCAGAGATCTCAGTTCTTGTCCAAACTATATTTGAAAATACATTAGTGAGCCACGATTTGTCTGCTAAATCGGCAACTGACAATAGCCCCCAATAAATACTAAAAACCACCAACTGACCAACTGTAATTTAGATATAGAAAGAAATGAAGAAATGTATTTGTGAGCTATTTTTGGCATAAGCTGTGGGCAAAAGCTCTTTGATGCCTTAAAGGTGGGTGAAGCTGCTGAGCCCTTACCCATGATGTATGTTTCCTTTTGTCATTGTCACATCTTGTTTACTCTTTTCTGAGGTTTTGAGGTTTCTGACTTCATTGCATTGTACGTTATATACTTATACATCATTTTGGATTTGATGTTGTTTCATTGCTGTTACATGGTAAAGCAAAGAATAAAAGTGCAATGACTGAAGTTTGCTGTGTGTGTGTCCTTTCAGGCCTGTCCCTGGCTCTCTGTCCTCACTACTGCACCTACGAAACAGACAGAGACAGCCTCTGCCAGCCTCCATGCCTGGAACTCTGCCAGACCCGACCATGCCTGGCTCCTCCGCTGTGCTGATGCCTGTGAGTACAACAACAGATTACAGAGCACATTCACTTACGGCTTTGCACTCACACATGCAGAAAAGAACTCAGTCACTAACGTGATAACAGTTCACCGTGCAACCGTGTGTGTTTGTATTCTGGGATATGTCTGTGGATGCTCTCATTCATCCAGGTCATAGTCATGACCAAGAGTTTATAACTGAACTCAAGGATCTTTTTAGATGTTTCTCTACTCCCCCTGATTGGCTTCTTAACTTCTCCTATATTTTGGGATGTTTTCTATCACCATTAAAATGACTTACCTCTTACCTGTATATCAAGAAGGCCCTGTAGATATGAATGGTTCTTCCTGTAGTGTTTATTTTAATTAAGCCAAAAAGATGGGAAATCCTAACAAAGCAGAAAAACCTGCTTGTATCAGGATTCGAATGATATAACATGTGTTCTCATTGTAACACAAGACATCCCGTGTTTATGGTATGGAAAAATCCCTCCCATGTTTATTAAATTAACAGCTAAGTGATTCTAGGGAAGATTGACGGTTCAGGAAAGGGGTGCAGGTTTGGGTGATATTTTTACACAAAACACACTTACTGCAATTAAGGTTGTGTGTCAAGTTCTAGGCCTGAGTCTCTATGGACGAGAGGGGTGGGGGGTGGGGGGTATAGAAAGGGGCCATTCCTCATATAGAGACCACCACACCACCCAGAGTTCAACAGCTGGGAGGCCACAGCAGTTCACACACACACACACACACACATGCATGCAGACACTTGAACAAAGGTTTCTTCTTTCCTGCATACACTGCATGGTGACCACAGCTCACATTATCGCCCCTCACAGCTGACCTCTAACCCCTGTCAGCTTACCCAGCTGATTTCCTCACATTCAACGTGTGACACATGACCATGTTGATCAGTCCGTCAGAAAGCACACACAGAATACAGATTCTAACAGATTTTTGCCATTAATCACACATCTGATTCACCTTATTAACACATCTTGCATCTACAGTGGAAGAAGTTTGTCTGACAGACACACACCACACTATTATCAGAAACACACACACCCCTGTTGCACCGGCTTCCTGTGTTAAGTCCCTCCATGCTGGCTTCCTGTTTTGGGTCAGCTCCAGTTATCATCACACAGAGCTGTGCACAGGGCAGCCTGTCATGTGAAATCAGGCTCTAATGCGTTCTCATCTCATCCCACATAGCCTACTAGGTAGGAGGAGAAGTCTCACACTTTTTTGCTTTTTTGTAAATGTAGAGGTGGCCTCATATATACACTTGCTTACACTTGTATGATTGTTGTTATAATTTGTAGATGGAGAGACAAATGTCCATGGGCTCCAATATGATGGGCATGCAGAGCCCCGCCCACAGCAGCTCCTGCTCCTCCACTCACATTCCCTCCATGCACTCAGAAGCCAAACTGGTGAGTATATGCGAGCATTCATATGGGTTACATACACATTTATGTACACACACATACACGTGTGCACACACACACACACGCAAGCTCAGAGTGTTGCAACTTTCTTTTCCACTGCACTGTGCCAGCAAAGCTGCACTCTTAGGCCTGTGTGGATTTCATCATTTGGTGTGTAATCAAAGCTGTGTCTGAACCTGCCAGTGCAGCACTGGAGACTCTGGCTGGAATAATGGGCCCTTTATGTGGTTGTGGCTTGGTTGCCCACCGACTGCCTGATGTATATCTTAATGTACAGAACATGTTCTGTAGGTCCTGCAACTTGTTAGCACTAGTTTAACGCAGCGGGGAAAAAAATCAAATGACCTCATCCTTCACAAAGCGTGCAGTTATAGCAGAGGGAATCAGATGTAGCTGTAGAGAAAGTTGGAGAAGTGTAGAGGATAACTGGCAGACGAACAACGTCTCTTAACCAGGACTGATAATACACCCCTGATTAATTATAAAATAGCTTAACAGTTACATTCAAGGTGATATGAAGTGATTAATACTGTAGCAACATGATCAACTGCCAACCTTTGTTTTCAAAATAAATAACAGGAGTGTCATAACTTGCATATCACAAAAATCACAAACCGTAATGAAAAGCTTTGGCTGCTCTTTGTGTTTGGAAAAATGTGTAGATAGCTGAGGGAAACATCTTGTAGAAAGAAAGAAAGAGGAAGGGAGAGAGAGAGAGAGAGAGAGAGAGAGAGAGGAGGCAGCAGAGGTCATTAGAAGAGTTATTGCTCTGATAGAGGAGAGCGGGAGCAGTCCCAGGGCATTTAATTCTCCCTCTTCCTCCTGCTCTCCCAAGATTGATCGTCTTTGTAGTCTTTTGAATCTCTTCAACTGTTCCTATGGTAACACACTAGGGTAACACAATATTAGTGTATTAGGCTTATCTCTCCTCTGGCGGTCATCCAGACACATCTTGCTCCTTTTTTTCCTCCTCCTATCTGTGTAATTGAATTGTAAATGCTCTGTTAGGCCTCCCATAAACATATGCAGTCACTAAGTGGCTGCAGGCCCCTTAACCATGCAACTTTCTGGTTAGTTGGTCGTTTAGACGCAAGGCAGAGTGACCAAATGTGGATCAATTGAGATTCTGCTCCCTGATGTCTGAACGCAACTGATGGAATTCCATGATTGTGGACAGAAAGTGAGAGACTAATTGTGTTATCTGGGTGCGATCTCCAGCATTGGTTTCATAAGCATAGACTGGGTCTCTAATGTCTGTAATATCCTCACCCTGGCCAGGTCGATAAATACGGCCTTGCTATCGGATAACTGGGCCATGATCAGGCCCATGTGTCCCCTGCGACGTTCTCAATCCGGCTCTAATCGCATTACCCCGGCCATGTTGACTTTCCGCCAATGGGAAATCTCCGCACTGTAACCCCACACCTCAGAGAAACGGACCTGGATGCACTCTTTCTGCTCGCCGTTTACATTGTGAGGGCGGAGAAGGGGACTGAGTGAGACTTTGATAGACATGAAGGAAATAGATAGACAGGCCGAATGAGCAGGGGAGTTGAAAGGTGACCAACAGTATTGATGTGCTGAGAGTCCAAGCAGCAAATGAGAGTGAAGACGTTGAAGAATTTTTTGTGAATACTTGGCCTGTTTCCTTTGTCGCTTGCTCTCTGTGTGTGTATGCACATGTGCACTCGTATGGGTTTGCCTGTGATTGTTTGATATTTTGTGGTAACTGGAGGCATCGCTAGCAGGATTATCCCTCCCTTGTCAGAGAGAGCATGCCCAGAGCCTGGGCTAATGAAGGCTAATTGATTTTGTGGTGGGCCAGAGCAGTAGGGAGGCCTGTCTCTGGTGTAAATAGTTAATGAGCCAAAGGACTACGGTGGCCCCTTGGGGACTCATATCTTGCTCTAAGCTCTCTGTTTGTGCTCTTTCGGCCAAAGGCTGTATCTGCATCAGTGCCCATCTTTGTGCTCCTGATTTTCTCCTTAAGTGCCATCATTTAAGTGGTACAGCAAAGCCTGATGATGGAATAATTGACATCTAATGTTTTTTCCTTAATGTTTATACTTTGTTGTCTGGGAGTGTTGCTGAGATTGGAATGTTTTATTACTTTTTTTTTCATCTGTTGAAGGACTGGGTGCTTGTGGTGCCGGGTGTGGTTGAGTTGTGCTCTGTTGTGGTCTGGGGATTTGAATGGTGAGTGCTGTGTGCTGGAGGTTGTGGGATAGTTGACCCTCGCAGCGTGGAGGAAACGCAGCGGAGAGGAGGCCAAGTTCCACAGCACACTGGCCAAAGCATTACATCACTGTTCAGAGCCAGTTCTCCACAGGGCCTTGCAAACTGTCGTACACACACCCGCACACACACAAACACACGCACACACAAACACACACACTCTGCTTGCTGCAGCTCTGTGTCATCTTTCTTGCACAATGACACATTCTTGATAGGCACGTACACACAAATACACTCAGGAACAAATGATACATATGGAGACTGATTGAAAAACGTAGTCTGAGGTAGAAGGAGATGTGTAATTCCACTCTTTGAGTGCAGAAAGTGAATATAATTTCTGGTTTTTGTGTTTCTGGTGAGTGAAGTCAGCACTGTTAGAGAAGATAGGACAATAACCTTTGTGAAAACAACCAGTAATATAGGTTTTAACACTAAACACTCTGCATGCGCCTGGTTTGACACCCTCAGATTACTACCTGTTACACAAGGGAAAGGATGAGCTTATTGGTCATAGTTTTGACACTTACATCATGACTCCTGACCACTATATACTCCTGCAATAAAGAGGAAAGCATTGGTTCTTCATGTTTAAAGTGACCTGATCATTCACAGAAATAGCACCTTAAATGATCCCATTCATTGTCACATTGCTATTGCAGAGTATAATCTCTCACGGTGGTAATTTTCTTCTGGAGCACCTTCTTGTTAATACATTTTCCGTTTCTCTCTTCTTTGTCCTGCTGTTAGTCATCTTGCTTCTTCTTGCTTTTAGCATGGCCTTGTTTTCTTTTGTAACCTCCAAAATGAACCAAAAGAAAAATAAGAAGCTGAGTTAAAGCTGTGCCCCTTTTTTTTTAACCATATGCCACAAACGTCATGGACTTAGCACTTGCATACCGATGTCTAAAAATACACAAAAGAATCATGAATACTGCCCTGATTTCTCCTCTCAAACTCTCCCTTCATGTTCAAGCTGTATAGCTTTGTTTGTATGATGAAAGATATTCACTATCGTATTCATCAGTAACAAGAAAAGTCCAAACAGACCCTTATCAAGTTTCTTCGCAAAAACATCTGTGAATGCCAACTACGGCACATGACTCAGCTCATGTCAGTGGGACCTTTTTTGTGGACTGTGGCATTGTTTTTGTGTCTCCTTTAAATGAGCTCTGTGCTTTCCACACATCCTGCCTGCCTGCTAATTTCAGACAGAGGGGGCCTTGAAACAGTTTGGTGCTGTTGTATGAAAATGTGTTTTTTATTATCTCCCAATTATCTATTGTTTACATTGTTACTAAGGACAATAAATTTGTCACTAAGCATCAGGCTAGGTGCTGAGTTTTTTATGAGGTAAACAATACTATATGTTCTTTCATTGCAGCCCGCTTGGCTGTGGGGCTGGCACCGGATTGGTGGATGACATAATGCCTGGCATGCTCTAAATATGCTTCTTTTTACTTGAAGAGGGGAAAAAATGGTGCTCCTCTTAAAGAAACATTTCATAGCACACAGGAGGACCAGGAATCAAAGTCATTCTAGTGCACTAATGTCACCTTTTATATTTCATTTACACAAACCTTACTGTTCTAATGTTTCAGTACTGTTACAGAGTTAAAAAAAAGGCACTTGGATTAATAGGTTTCAAGTTCTGCCCTAAACGGCGAAGAAAAAGTTACATGTGGGTTTTTCATTAATGCCAGGAGGGTAAAACTTGTGAAGCAGCCACAGTTGTGTCAGTTTTGAACTCTGCTTTATTGAGATTGATTGAGAGGTTAGCTCAGAATGAAATCATTTGTAAGAAGTTAAACTATTAGCATACATGCCGTGTTCCATTCATTTTCTTCCACCGTAGTAGGGGAGCACCTCTTGCGAAACCTCTTGTTGTGAGGAGGAGCAGCAGGCACAATAGGAGTCTTAACTGCAGGTTTTGTAAGCAACAACATCTGTATGAATGGTGGCATTGTCGGGGCATGATGTCATCTTACAGGGACGGTAAGCTAAGAGCACAGCTGAATCTGCAGCCTTCACGAATATGTGTATGTGCACTGTATACGTTGCTATGCATGCTCATGATTGTGTAGCTATTTTCAGTGATTGGCACCCTCTCTTGTACTCATTGTCCTTGGAGTCAAAACACATCTGTGCACAGAGTGTGCTAAAACAAACCATAAAGCATGAAGCCAGGGTCTGCATATGGTTTTTGATACACTTGGGTTATATGCATATGTGTGGTTAGTTAAGTAAACATGGAAGTGGATATGCAGTCAAACAGGGACACATGGAGAGAAGGTTAAATGTACTGGATGCCAGTTTTCGTAGATAAATATAGATTCTGGTTTCTATTGCCTTTTTGCAGAGTGGAGTGTAACACTGGAGGAGCTGCTGGATCTTTGTGTCTGCCAGTTTATCAGTGCTGGATGTAGGCCAGAGAGGGGCCCCTCTCTCACTGCCTCCACTATCTTGCCAATGCCTAAAAGCTTGGCTATTTTGAACCAAAATGATTTTAAACCATGTAGCCACAGAGTAAATGGACATGCTGAAAAAACTCAGTGTAAAATGTTTTTCCTCTCTTTGTTATGATATTGTGATGTTGTGATATTTCATCACATAGGGGCACATGGGCAGGTTTATCTGGTCATCATATCTAACGCACCCTTTAGTGTTATTTTTCAACACATAGGGTTATTCAACAGGCTTCAACAAGAGTATCTAAACATCAGGAAGAGACTCCATGAACTGATGTCGTCACTGTTGCTCATATTTATGCTACACATCATGTGTTTGAGAGGCTGGACCCTTTTCTGTTAAATATAACTATGATTTATCCTTAACCTAACCAGATGATTCTGGTGCGTAAATGTACCAAGTCTCAATAAAAACAGCATGAAACATGAAAGTAGACAGTACGTGTAAACAAAACTCAAGCTGAAAAAGAAAACTATAAAGTAAAGGCTCCACACAGGAATTATACTCATGACTGATGATCCCACAATCCCTGCACATTAAATATGATTCTAACAAGATACCTGCTGCACCACAGTGTGTCTGACAAGTAGTATGTGTGTGTCTGTGTCAGTGTGTGCATGCTTCTCTGTGCAGATCGGGTTAAGGGGACACAGTGGCAGTTGTGGCGCAGAGCGTCGCATCTGTTTGTCTTTGGATGACTGCGTGTTGTTTTAGGTGTGCTGATGGGAGGTGAATGTGAAGGCCATTTGGTCATGGTTCAGGGCCTGTGAATGGGATGGGAGTCGAGCAGAGCCAAGCTTGGGTAAACCAGCTGCCATCAGGCCACATGGGCCAAACTGGTCTGGTCCAGCCAACAGGAGCCCCCCTTGAGCCTCAGTAATGAATAAGATACTCACTGCCTGGACTCCAAAAACGACCTTCAGGCCTGGAAAAGGCCTGTTGGTTTAGAGGTTTTTAGTCTGAAAAAGTTTAGACAACATTGCCCAGTTAAGAAGACTACCTCATCTCTCAAATAAGCTAATGCAATCAGGTTGGACGGACTTTTGTTTTCTCTTTGAGAGGAAAGTGAATTTCTTCTTAGTCATTTTGACATGTTGGAACACAAGAGGCATCTCATGCCTGTGGGTGTCTAATCCAAATGTTAATAGCTTGAATATGTTGATACAAAACGGTATTTATTATCATAGAAGAGGGTCTGTATGAAAACTCCAAACACAAAAAGGAACACTTGTTATAATTAACATATAAACAGAGTCCTCCTCAGCCAGAATACAGGAACATCAGAGCACAGATATTTTTTAAGGTTCTTCGAAATTGTGTTTAATTCAATCCACCACATTTCAAGACATTTATTAACACAATGATGCCACAACTCATGTGTATGTTAGTGTGTAGCATTGTATTCATGCCCTGTCTGCCTCTCTCACTCTGGGGCACTCTCTGTATTCAAGATTGTGACAGTGGGTGTAGTGATAACCATGTCGGCTGCACTCGAGCAGGGCTTTACAAGAGAGGGAACAGTGGGGATATGCAGACTGGAGTCAGAGGCCCATCCATTAACTTGACAGGGTGCAGAAGCTGCCAAGAGTATGAGCGCATGCTTTGGAGCATGCTTCTCAGTGGGCGTGTGTCTTGCTGCGCCCATACCGCCATAGTTCCTCCGAGCACCACCAGAGCGTCTGGCCCTGGCAGAACAGCCAGTCTATGTCCATCTCTCCCGTCTGTGTCGCAAACCACAGGGAGGCTCTGTTCAGCCCTGCTCTGATCAGCTTGGCCCAGAACCTGAGAGAGGAGAGAGGGGGCGACATTACAGCCCAGCGCTCCCATCAGACTGTCTGCCTCACCGTTCCCCGAGGAAATCAGTTTAACAGTCCCCAGCTCTTGGCAAGCAGAGGGGAGAGGGGGTGGAGGAACAGGGAAGGGGTGTGTGTGTGAGAGAGAGACTGAGAGAAGGAGGGGGGATGTTACTGCCTCTCTGGGCGAGAGGGAAATCTAATAAAATTCAACTAATGGGGGTGTGGAGTTTTAGGGGACAGAGAGTGGGTTTTGCAGGCAGGCACTGGTGGGTAAATGGTGGAGGTGGAGATGAGGAGGATGGAACAGGATCCTTTGAGTGTTTGGCAAAGCAGCCGAGCCAAACTCCTGCTTTCAACTGCAGATGGTGAACCCATGTCGGGTTTAGAGAGTGAGCTGGAGGGCCGAGGCCCACATAAAACACTGCCAGGAAAGTTACAGCCATGATATATTATGCAATTAGAAACACTGTGTGCTTACACACAGCGGCTGTGCTGGTCTGGTGTTAACAAAAAGCTGACAGAGACGGACAGAAGCTTTACTGGTGGCTTCTTTAATGTGAAGCGGAAGATGTCCATGTGAAAACTTTGATCTTTTTGCAGTTAAGCTGTGACTCTGCAGACGGGTTAAATCTTTCTAACCAGCTGTAAGGCGCCAGAAGGCCACAGGTCCCCTGATAGTACACTGCTCCACTTTTAAGGGGAATAAAAGTGTTCACCCTGACCTCACTGAATTTGATTTACCCATCCTCGGGCGGGTGTGGTCTCCTCCCTTTGTACCTGCTCCATGCTCTAGCTTTCTCCTCCCAGGGTTAATAGATATGAAGTCATCTGGCGGGGAGAAACCTGAGTGTGTTCTCAGGATGTGCCCAGAGCACTCACAAGGACATCACTCAAAGCCCCTCGTGTCAGAGAGGAAGCAGCCATTAATAAATATCATTAATGGACAATCACCTGGTATCCCTGAAACCACATAAATGAGAGAAGCTGAAAAAGTAGTGGGAGTGGAGGGGTCAAGGGGCAAAGGTCTGAGTAGAGATAGCTCCCCTCTGGGCAAAAGATGGCTGATTCAGGGATGGTGCTTTAACAGAGGAAAATCAATAGTGCTCCTACTTTCTGCACACTGTCAGAATGCATGAAATGTAGCATCAAGTGCATGTGTTTAAGAAGCTGAATATGTCTTTGTGTCATCTGTTGTGTCTTTGCTCTGTTGTGTTTTCCACTTTCCAACAAACAGCAGTGCAGACAGTGGTAGGATAGGCTGCGTGCCATCCCATCTGTGAGCACTCTCTGTGCTGCCACAGGCTAACACCTGCACTGATTTAATGACTGTTTTCTGTGGCAGCCATGTTGCTGCAGGAGAAATGTATATGTATGTGTGTGTGTGTTATTAGAGCAAAATGCACATAGTTGTTAAGTTCTTGTGCTCAGCACAGTCTGGGGAAATACAACCATGTGTTAAAGAGTCATTAGAGAGCTGATGAAGGTGTTTGAGAATCACAGCCTGCTCATCATCGCTCTGCTAACGTCCCTTAGTTGCGTCACTGTGGTTCTGGATACAAAGACTTAAGTTTTGGCTGAGCTCGATTTAACGGAGCTCCAGATGGAGCAGAAGCAGACACTTGTGCAGAGATAGCTTCAGGAGTAAGCTTGTGTTACGGTAAGGGTTCTTTCTATTAACACAGAGTCAACTGTTTTTAAACTACACTGTTAGAGTGGTGCTGTTATATGTGTTGCACTTACTTAGTTACGTAGCCTGATGTTTCTGTATTTATTGAACCCTTTTCAAAACATAGGAATAAAGCTCTTTACTTAAACAAAAAAAATATAAAAAATAATTTTACTGTTATTTTAAAAACTACTTAAACTATTGCTCACTAATTTCATAGTTTTGGAACTATAACACTATCGGCTGTGCCTCCTTTCTCTATAAGTCTGAACTTTCTTTATTCGTCAGAGTTTATAGTTGTTTCTATATGTCCTGGATCTGCTGGTTATGTCAGACAGATGTGCTGTCTTGTTCTTTGTCCCAAGGCTTTTGGAGCAACCCCTCATCTCTCTGACACTCTCTGCCCTCTTTGGATTCAGGCTAATTCAATTAATAAGTAGATAGTGCTGCACAGCCAGCTGGACAGCTCCATGAGACACTGATAAATGAGCAATTGCTGTCTTGGGCGGATGGTGTGTGGGGAAAAGAGACTAGAATCCATCTAATATCTTCCATCTAATATCTTCCTACCTCTGCTTTCTCTCTCTCTCTGTTTCTCTCTCTGACCCGCTTCTCCTCCCTTTACCCTCTCTGTCCTTCTCCCCTGTCGCTGACATTTATTGGTAGAAAAGTCCAGCGAGCATCTTACCAACAGACAGACAATGAGTACGGGCTACAAAAACACAGAGCAGGGAGCCAGACAGGCAGCCTGCAGACACCTCTGGCTTCTGCTCACTCAGGTGATTGCATGCTCTGCGAGTGGCAGGAGCTTGTCAAACCCTGATTGGTTTTCTCTTTCACAAGAGGGGTGGGCCTCACCTCTGTGGTGCATACTGACAAGCTGAAGGCTGAAAGGAAGGTGCTTAGTGAGGGCTGTCAGGCTCAGAAGTCATCCTCTGACAGAAGATGTCCTTATCAACACAAGTGACTGATTTGTAAGCTATTTACGTTTCTTTTCTTTTTTCATGTAAACTAGCCATTTTTATTGTATAATTTATACTTTGTTCAGAAAGTTATGTGTAAAAAATTGTATTGTATTACTATAGGGATATTATTGTAAAGGCTTGTCAGTTTCAGTATGACGCTATGAGGCTATGGACAGCTGCAGACCTAAGGACACCCACTGTGTGTTCATACAGACTTTGTGGTATTTTACCTCCTTCTCACTGGTTACAGAAAGGAAGGCCTGTGGTGAAGACAAGACAGGTTGTTATTGATATTGAAGATAAAATTAAAATGTGATATATCTATTACCTGTGTGTAAGAGCTCACATCTATTCATCAGGAGATACAACAGATAAAAAATACGCGTGCAGCTCCAGAAATGTTCCTGCGTTACAATGTCAGACATCCCTTGGTATGACAAACAGAAACTACACTCAACTAAAACTGGCTTAGCAAGGTCATAATGTGACTGTGCTAGTTTCATGTGCATTTCTCTGTATCAAGCACTGTGCGGAAAATGCAGCCTGCAAGGCTTTTTACAAATTCATACATGCCATTTATAAATGCAACACAACTCTGTAAAGTCTGCTCTTTTTTGACTTCCCCCATCTTCCAGGATGATTTATTTGACTGCACCTCCTCCCTACTTGTAAAAAGCTTTCCACTCATGGACAGTGTGAGAGGGGAGTGGAGGGCTGATGTTGTGCTCTGGTCATGTCCTAGCAGCATTGTGATCCAGACCAGCTGGATGCCATTCCCAATGGGAATCATGAATGTGAAGGCTGTTAAAAGATATGGAGCCTTGGACTCTGCTACTCACTGACAGCAGCTGGAAGAAGGGGGAAGGGAGCAGAGAGGGTGAAAGCAGAGCACTGGGAAAGAGAATAGAAAACTTTGTGGAATTCACAACAGTAGCTTTGGAATGAACGTCTTTGGTGTCATTTTTGCTCGTGACTTTTTGTGCATAAAGTGGCTGGTTGATGAAATATAGGGTGAATAATTACTTTCTTTATGCTATTTTCAACAGTTATTAACCTCTAAGAACCTTTTAAAATATAAATATGTCATATATTTTTTATTTATGTCTAGGCTTCTGCTCTTGTGGCTGTCTTTATGTGTTGCCCAGAAAAACAGACCCTTGAGGAGAGCTGCATTTAGTAAACACGAGGAACACAAGCACACCTTTGGTGAGCATTTCTCTGGTCTCCGTCCCAGACTGCTCAGAGACACGGGCTCAGTCAGGGCTAAGTAGACCACACAGTTAAAGCAACAAACCTGGGTCAACACTGAGGGAGCAGTCTGAGGTTCACACCTTACCAGCAAACCCTCATCTCGCCAGCAGACATCCAGACAAACACACACACACACATGCTTAGAAGAGGCTATTAGGAATATGAAGGGGAGGGACTGGTGTGATGGCAGTCATAAGAGGTAAAGAGCAAGAATGACAGGACTGAAGGAGAGACAGAGGACAGGCTTAGTGGCTTTGATTTGTTCTCTTGACATGTGGATTTATGGAGCTGTTTGTCATGTCACCGTCAGCACATGAACCTGCTCTCTATTTCTTAATCAGCGCGCTGATAGAGGCGAACATGTACACACATACAAAGACCGACTGGTGTCCATTTTGTGTTCTCAGAGGCTGAAGGCTGCACTTTCACACCACCCTGGTGCCATTGCCAACGGCAACATGAACTCCATGGGTCACATGATGGAGATGATGTCATCACGGCAGGAGCAAGGTGCCCACCATCACATGCACTCACACCCTCACCAGCACCTGCAAGCTCCTCCCCACGCGTACCAGCACCACGGACACCACCACCACAACCAGGGCCACGGTCAGGGCGGACACCACCACCCGCAGGGACACAACCCCCATCACAATTCTCACAACCCCCACCTCCATCCCGGGCACCCACACCAGACCTCGCCACATCCTCCAATGCACTCCGCCTCACAGGTAAGCAAAGCAGAATTCCTGGGAGAGTCGGAGCTTTTAGACGGCCCCAAGGCAAAGCCACAAGTTCAATAACACATTAACTACACTGCACATTAAAATCAACAAACACAAAGCAGTGCTATTGTAGAACTTTGTTGAAGTCAGCTATTAGTGGTTTCATATAGAGCTGAGCTGAAATGATGCTTAAAATTCACAGTCACTCGTCAGTAGTGGACAAACACATTTTCGTTTTCTGTGGCGAGTAGTTTCCTGGCATGCATCTCAAAGGTAAATTTTCCTTTGAGGCTGTTTAGCTACAGGTCTGTGATGGGTGCCTGCCATCAAGGCAAGAGGTCATGAGGCGGTCATAATGTGGCGATCATAAAAGATGCTCAGGACTGTCCTTTGGAAACTGCAATTATGTAGCCACAGCATGCTCCAGGTGCAGTTTACTTTATAAATGTCAGCCCTGAACAGACAGCTTTGGCTAATAGTCCTGGAACATCTTAGCTCTGAATATATTTGGTTTAATTTTAATTCAAAGTAATGCTCTCAGCATTAAAAATAACATGATGTGTGACACTTTGTCCTTGCATTGTCTGACGCCCTTTGCAATGCCAAGCATTTTGGATGAAGGGCAAGCCGACATCAAGAAATGCAATTCACTGTATGTTCCAAATGTACCATTAAGACATTAAAACAACACTGTCTGTATGCACAGTGACCATTAAAGTGGTTGTATTTTCCATGGTTCTCATAAAAATGGTAATGATCTGAAGCCTGAAAACACTTGACATTGCCAAGAATATGTCAAAATCTGTCAGTGCATAGAAACGGGCCTTTTGACTGCGTCTGGTGGTGTTAGTCTGAGTGGAAGTGGGCGTTGGAAAACTGCCTCCTGACACCTCTTTAACAAGGTGGGCAAGCCCAGTCACTCACTCACTCATTCACTCATTCACTTCTCTGACGCCCACTGTAAAGCTTAAGAGACACGTGCTTTGACCAGGTGTTGTTTTTGTGGAAGTTGTTAGACATTAAATAGCTTCAGGATTAATGTATAGATGCTTGTTTAGAGGCGGCTGTGACAGCTGACAGGTGACTTGTGCTTTTCCAGCTGTGTCAAAATAGTTACATATCTGAGACAGACACTGTCTAATCAGAGACGTCAGTTACACTGATCCCATTGCAGAGACGATTGGAGGAAGGCATCTGGCCTTGTAGGGTTTGCTTAAATCGTCTCTATGAATATGACCTGGATGACTGACAATCATCATCAACACACTGATCCCATTCGTTCCTGTGTTTTCAGATGTCCCCTGCAACCCAGCAGATGCAGCCCACCCAGACGTTGCAGTCTCCTCCACCCAGTGGTGGACGACGCAGGCGAGTAGTGGACGAGGACCCTGATGAACGTCGGCGGAAGTTTCTGGAGCGAAACAGAGCAGCAGCAACAAGATGCAGGCAGAAGAGAAAAGTGTGGGTGATGTCGCTGGAGAAGAAAGCAGAAGAGCTCACTCAGACCAACATGCAGCTTCAGGTACGAAACAACGGCTCATATGCATATGTACACATGGTGACTCTGAATGAGGGCAAGCATCTGCAGTTTGAATGAAAATGCGTATATGTTACTAATTCCAAACCCTAGTTATTAAGGGCTGTTTTGTTTATTCCAGAATGAAGTGACCATGCTAAAGAATGAGGTGACCCAACTCAAGCAGCTTCTCCTCACACACAAGGACTGTCCCATCACCACTATGCAGAAAGAGTCCCAAGGTTACCTCAGTGAGTAGCTCAAGCACAAACACACGCACACACCTCATCTGTGAGTATAAACACCACAGTCATAAGATGGACATGCAGTGACTGCCAAGCCTCTTTGCTCCACTGTGCTGGTATCCAGCTCCCACGTTCGCTGCTGGACTCTTCCTTTGACATATGGGTGTTGCACACTCTGGTAGCCGGCCTGGACTGGGAGTTTTTACGTC
This sequence comes from Parambassis ranga, assembly GCF_900634625.1. Classification (NCBI taxonomy): domain Eukaryota; kingdom Metazoa; phylum Chordata; class Actinopteri; family Ambassidae; genus Parambassis; species Parambassis ranga. The sequence goes on from NC_041036.1 coordinate 9,849,819, forward strand.
TTCTGAGACGTGGTTTTCCATCTGACGGCCGAGACTCAACGTGAGCGAGACACTGGCATCCAGATTCTCACGGATGCCCGCTGATTTTTGGACTGTGCCGCACATGACATCAGAGCCCCACCCTTTGATACGGATTGGAGTGACATTTCCATGTAATTAGGATAAGGCACCTCCCTGTGTGGCTTTAGCACAGGAAAATAAGGCTCACATCCCTCCTTGGCTGAATGGTTCTTTCATACAGGAAAAAGCAGACTCCCAGACTGGGCAGCAGTGACTCTCATCGATGAGCCTAGCCTGTGTACAGATGTCACTTTTAATGTGTCCAGATTTCATGAGGCGTGTTTACGGAGTTGAGTGATTCATTTTTCCATTTTTTGTGTTATCCAGTATGGTTTATTTTGAGTTGACATATTCTCATCTGCCATCCGAGCGTTAAGTGTAAATTTAGTCTGTGCGTTTCAGTCATCTGTCTAAATAAAGCAGCTCTTTTTTTTAACAAAATGACATTTGGTCTGTGTTTATTTTCATCAAGTATAGCTTGCGCACACACACACACACACACACACACACCTTGTTCCCTGTTCATCCTCAGTGATGTCTCTGCTGTCTCCTCAGGTCCAGAGAGCAGTCCGGCGGGCAGCCCAGCCCCAGCTTGCTCCCAGCAGCAGGTCATCCAGCACAACACCATCACCACCTCCACCACGACTGTAGGGGGCAGCAGCGTGCATGGACAGGCCAACCACCACACAGACATTAACCCCATCCACTAGGGAAATGAGAGACTGTAACCTCGGCTGCCGCCATGAACCTTCAGCCGCCACCACCACCACCCCCTCCCTCCCATCAAGACAAACCTCAGCGGCCTGTGAGGCTGTTCTTTATACAGTAGCTACAGTATCTATTTTTATAGACAACCCCTATTAATGCATCAATGTTTTATGATTTTTTTTCTGCTTTGTATTGTGTTTAGAGAGTTTTGCTAATCTAATGCACCATTTCAGTGACATCTTCTGTTGTGTAATGGTACAGAATTGACCACGGCTGTCGTGGAACTAGAGGATAACTGTCATCTCCATAAAGCAGATCTCACATCTCTAATATGCCTAATGGACTGAATAATGAGTCAAATCATAATCTATATGTCAGGTATGGACAGTGTGTTGAGCATGTGTAACATGCGGGAAACTCTGAGTGGGATGTTGCTGCATTCATTTTATCGCCATGATGTCTGTCTCCAAAGACAGGAATATGCAAGCAGGTGTAATGATGCTTTTTTTTCTTCTTCCTAGAAACATGATATGACTGTTAATGTTCTCCCTGTCAGCGGTATTCTTAAAGAGCTTTATGATATACAGCTTGACAGTGAAAAATACCATATGATCAAATGGAAGCAATACATCACAGTATTGATTATGATCAGAATGGCCAAGGACATATGACGCTGTTACAGCTATAGAACTGTACACTGTGATACCGGTGAGGCAGCTCAGGAGTTGACGCCGACTCCTCCGCTCTCCAGGACCAACTGAAGCTTTAAATCCTGTTTTTTTTAGTGTGTGTGTGTGTGTGTGTGTGTGTGTGTGTGTGTGTGTGTGTGTGTGTGTGTGTGTGTGTGTGTGTGTGTGTGTGTGTGTGTGTGTGTGTGTGTGTGTGCGTGCCTGTTGTGCTTTCTCGGATCCATAGTTTTGATGATTGCGTTGTGTTGCATGTGAATATATCTTATGTTTTGTGTTTTCCTTCTTTCTTCTGCAGAACAAAGCTCAGCAGGATTGTTAAGAAAGGAAAACAACAACAAAAAAAGTGTGTGAGAAAATTTTTGAGCATCTTATCTTATTGTCTGGCATCCCAGAGTTGTTCATGTCTGTGCTTTTCAATATGTCACAATGTGCCTGAGTCTTTCTTAAAATCTCAGATCTCTCGATCTCTGTTATTGACTTTCTCTTAGTCGTTCTTCTCCTTTTTTTTGCATGTGATGCCAAAATTTGTGTTTCAGACTGGCTAATGACCTTTTCTTGAAACTAAATGCCTTCTCATATCCTCTTTTTTTTCTTTCCTTTTTCCCTATAACTGGGGAATGTCAGTTCATTAGCTTAATGACCAATAATGCACTGTGTTTTACAGTAGGATAGGTGAAATACATTCCACTGAGAGGTGGAGCAAAAGCAGCGCTGTCTATGCACTTTGTCCTCTGTCATTCCAGAGGGTAGAATAGCCATATTAAGGTCAGAGTAATTCTCAGTGAACCCCCCCCTGCCCCTCCACCCCGTTTTGTCTTCACCACACCAGCGAGAAACTTACCTGTGTTCGGCTTTGCAGAGAGACTGTGCCTGGCTTACATCACACGTCAGTAGATGGTTTCTATTATATTCTGGTTTTGTGGAGGTCATTTCTTAAATATTCTGTGTGCAATTCAGTGTGTGTGATTAAGAGTCTCTCTTGAAAAAAGGGCTTTGTTGTACCAACCCTCTGAACTGAAGCTTGCCTTATCTTTTTTTTTTACTTTAAATCCACAGTTAGATTAGAGCATTCCAAATTAACCTCTTGCATGTGAACATATGTAATAATGACCTCAAAATACTTTCAACTGGAATCAGTAAGAAGACTTAAGAGTTTCTTTTTTTGATCCAGGTTAAGAGAAAAAACATTTTGTTACTGTATACACAGACAAACAGGACAGATGGACGTGCAGAGTGAGTGTGTCTGTGTGAGAGGTGGAGAACAATTCCTACTTACTTAATGATGTATTATTTTAAATCTATAAATACTGTACATATCATTCATTTGGATAACCCTGTACATGTAATGCAACCACCTTTCTTTTTGAAGGGAGTATAAACGTGTGGTACGTTTGTAAATAGTGTTTGCATTAGCACTTGTTGCCTTTCGTTGTATGTCGAGGCTCATTTCAGCGCTTAAATACAGTGTTGATATGTAATGAACTGATAATTTCATTCTTGCCTGCATAACTTTGTACATTTTTTGTGTGCGTCTCTGTAATTACATTGTCTCCATTTTATTTTGCATTTGTACAGATGTTAAAGTATCACTGCAGTTACATTACGGTATGAAAATAAAGCACTTGTTCTGTAACGTACAGTTAATATGATTTGTTCTTTGATTCAAACAGCATTTTATTTTTGCTGATGCTCACCCTTGAAAAAAAAACTGCTCATTAAATAGTTAGATGTTTTAAAGGTTTAGAATACTCATTAATTATTGAACCGTCTAGACAGCTTGATAGATGCCTGATGAAGTAACATGGCAGTGAATGTCAGTACACAAACATCTTGTCAAAAAGCCAAATCAATCCAGATAGATCCAAAGCCAATTAAATCTTTGCCACAACAAAACAAAACAAAACAAATCATAAAATACACAACATGAAGTAAGAAATTCATCAAACAATGAATCTGCACTTCAAACATAAGTTTTTCAGGAGCTAAAATTAGAGGATCAAATGATGTAAACTTTTTTTTTCTTAATTGACTGAATGGCTGGCAGCTGGTCTATGCTCTGGGAAGCATAGATCTTAATATTTTGTGTGTGTGTGTGTGTGTGCAGTTACATTTCTTTGGAGCACAGTGACCCCTGGTGTACATATTGTACATCAAACCAACACGCAGTCACAGGTGTGTTCAAGTAAAAGAGAGAAATACATCCTAATTTCCATTCTCTCTCTGTATTTTTGCCTCACTGTTGACTTTGGGACAGTTATGAACTCTCAGCTGAGATTAGAGAAATCTGCCTGTACGTGGATATCTTGTGTCGTCACTGTGTTCCTGGAGGAATTTTGGAGGTTGACCACTTCTGGGAAGTTTCACTATTGTTCTAAGCCCTCCTTTTTTATAGATATGTACCAAATAAATGTAGTTAACAGCTCCGTAAGCAGAACAGGGCTAATTTCTGGTGAATGTCTTGTTTCTTAACATAGCATGCTTCTGGTGAAACCTTTTAGGGAACGACAGGGCTTCTGAAAATGGTCCATTTAAGTGCTTTGATTGAACAGAGCTGGCAGTAATCAGAGTTGGGTGTGTCTGCTTTAGCTGCAAACAATCAATACAGTTTGGTAGTTTTTTTTTATATTTCATTCTTCGGGGGATGAATAGTGTTTTCCACAAAGGCCCAGTTGGTTTCTGAGGTTGGTTTGTTTTTTGTTGGATTATAATTACACATTTTAATGTGAGATGCACAAAAGAGAAGAAGAAAAACTGTTTTCATTTCATTTAATGAATTGCATTAATACCCAAGAAAAAAAAATAAGATTTTAAAAATTTTAAAAGATTTTTAAACCTGATAAACAGACAGAATTTTTACAACCTGAAAACAATCTGAGACATTTGGAGCAACTCGGGAGGTTTGGATCCAGCCAAAGTAAACGTACAGTGATTCATGTGCAGTGCATCATAGAGCAGAGTCATTTGATTTAAAAAAAAAAAAAACATATAAAAACATAGTCTGCTGCAAGGACATGTACCAGAACATGCTGATTCACACTGGTTGTCTTTAAAATCATCAGTCTTTAAAAATCAATAGTCGATGATGTTTTTGTTATTTAAAGGCAAACGCAGGGTCTCCAGCACCTATCGCACCCAGCTCTGTGTCGACAGGAACCTGTCAATCATATCGAAGGACCTGGCTGGCTGGTCATACGGCAGGATGTGTCCTCCTCCTCGTATAATCACCTGTGTGATGAAAACAAAATGAATGTAACACCCTAAACAGACATATGTGGCACTGATGTCCCCTTTGTCCTGAACATCAGCTCACCTGGTAAAACTCTCCGACTTGTCTAACATAACCCGCCACCTCTGTGTCAGTGGGCTGAACCTTCCAGTGGAAGCGAGGAGCTGTTTTGTACTCAGCTGCTCCTGTCCAGTTCACGGTTGGCAGAAACCTCTCAGTCAGTGGAGCAGCAACAATCACATCCAGCTGACCACTGTAGATTAAAACCTGGGGGGAAAAAACGACTATTATTTATTAAAATGTTTGTTTTCCCTAAAGATTCAGTTAATCTAGATGCTCTTTATTTTCCAATTAATCTCTCACCCTGTAGTTGTCCATCAGCACTCCCAGCCATGGCTTGATGCTCTTCATAACATCCTGCAGGAGGTGCTTCTCCACCTCCGAGCCGTCGTGGAACGTCAGGTTGCCCACGTGGATGGCACGTCGCACCTCTGGGAGAGTGACAAACTGGGAGAAGTACTCCTGGTCTTCAGGCTCCTGTGGTGAGAGCATTGTAAGACCTGATTAACTAAAGCACACACACATTTTTTTTTTCACACAGGCCGCTCTGAATACCTGACATGTCATGTAGTTGAAGTAGTTGGTGCAGCCTGTAGCGTTTTGGAAAAAGGAGGGATATGGCACCACATCGCCATTCAGTAAACTGTCAAAAACCTGCGGTCAGAATAAAGCACAGCATGGATTACTATTGACATTATTATAACCAGATAAAACGGATCAAATATAAGATGCACCCGAACGTCTCCTACCTCAAATGCCTCCACCCACTTCTGCTGCTGGATGAGTTTAACACCGAGGTCTGTCTGTTTGTTGACGTACTGCTTTTGGAGTTCGTCTATCATTCCTGTTTGATACAGGAACTCACCATAACCACCCAGCATCTACAGTGGAGGAGAAGCCAAATTATATCCACGTCTAGAATACCTGACAGTGGAGAGAGTTTTAAACCAGCCTGTACACAAAAACACACCTTCCCAATATTACTAAGCGACAAATCAAGAATCTGCCATGAGGTGAAACATAAAGGACATGAGGACGGATGAGGAGATGAGACTGTTGCTGTATACACACCAGTTCTGGATCACAGAGTCCATCACCGATCGCCATCCCCTTCAGGTTGATTTTCACCTTAGCAGTGGGGTTGTTTTTGTGGATGTAGTAAGAAATGGCAGGAACGTACTTCCCTGCATATGACTGCGCAAAGACAGAGAACAATAAATGCTTCAATAGATACGTTTTTATTTTAAAGACATTCACTTTAATGAGCATAGATCTGGGTGCCAAGTCATCCTTTGATGCTGGTGTATAAAGTGTATAGAAAAGGAAATCCTTACTTCTCCAGTTGCGTAAAAGTCATTGGACTGATATTCAGGGAAGATCTGGAAGAATTGTATTAAGGCACTAAACAAGGAGGAGGGGGAGAAGAGGAGGAACAAGAATTAAAAAGAGAGTCCATCAGTAGCATAAAGACTCAGGAGAAATGAGTGTTTTTACCTGTACAGATCTCTGCCAACATCATCCTGATTCAGAGCAAAGCCTTCATCATGCTCAGTGAAGCTGAAACCTGTTCCAACCTAGAAAAAACAAAACATTTTCTTAAACAGGACTGAGAGAAAGTCTGTTTTTGTCTGTAGATAAATGATAAAAAATATACATACAGGATTATCAATGTACAGAACTGAATATCTGGTAGTCCAAGCATACTCTCTCAAATCCACTGAAAAGACAGAAAAGGGATGATGATGACACAATCTGTACAAAAACAAGTTTGTTACACGATATGTCTGCTGCTGTTAGACCACGTCTCACCAGTCATGTTCCTATACACCACATAGGGTCCATGTTCCACAAACAGGCCAAACATGGAGGTGCCACCGGGGCCACCTTGCAGCCAGAGCAGGACTGGAGCTTCCTCTCTGTTTGCCTGTCAGGACCACAGGGAGAGGATAAGATGTCAGCGCCACCTAGTGGTACCACGGCTTCATTAGCTAGCAGGTAACTATCATTCAACTTTTTAACCACTCTATCAGGTGATATCTACTATTTCAAAATAACATGAATGATATATTTTTGTATTTGTAGAAAAATGACTTTTTCTCTCTGTGTTTTAATGGCTGTGTTCATGTGGTGTGACGACATTGTTCTTGTAAAATATTTCATCCGTAACCGCATGTGATTTGCAGAACATACTCTATAAGTTCACTGTGTGTCATGTGGTTCCACTGTACTGCTGCACAGTTCTAGATAAGCTGTCTGGTAAATGATTTATATATATTCTCAAAATTCCTGAAGGAGCTGGGAAAGTACTCACATTCAGGTGCAGCTGACTAAATACACACGGTGCAAACACAAGCTGACTGAAGGATATGAGGTGATTTGAGGAATTTATCTGAACATGTTTCCCTCCTCATCGTGATCACACATTTTGACACAGAGAGTTAAAATGTTTGATCACTAGAAAATGCCACCACCCAGCAGCCTGCAGGCCGGAGTACATTTTGTGTGGGCCTACCATGAGTGCAGGGAAGAACCAGAAGAAGAGGTTGCTGTTGTATTTTTTGTTGACAGTCAGATATCCAGCGTAACTCTTTACATTGGCTCCTGGCAGCTTTCCTACCAGGCTGAGTCTCCTGGCTGGAAGAGGAACATGTTGATGAATAGCTGTGCACATATAGACCAGACATTGCACAGAACTAATAGACTTTTGTCAGTACCATCACAGCATTAGGAGTGTTGTTTTTACCTTCATCTATGGCACCCTTCTCCAGATAAGGGGTGAGGAAGAGAGGGGAGCCGGGGTCCGCTCCATTTGGTGCACTGACGCGGTGAGATTTTCGGCAGAAAAACGACGAGCAGCTGCGTGAGGCTGCAGAGTCCAGACAGGCCCACAGTAACAGAAAACCCAGAGTTTCCCTCAGCATCCTGCCAACGTTTACAAAACACAGATCAGGCTACAGCCTCTCTGACCGGCGGTGTGTGAAGCTCCAGCACCGCAAACCTCGCTCAGATTTCCAAACCGACCACACTGACGCAAACACACACTGGAAGTTATAACTTGATGAACACTCACCTCGCTATGACGCTATGTCGTTTCTACGGCGACGGGATAAATGCAGGTCTTCAGACAGAAGAGCACTCAGGTAAGGAAGTCTTGCTTAGGACTGAAAGTGTGGAAGTCACATGACCTACTCAGTGTGGGTCATATGAGCGGAAGATTAGATCACGTGGTTGTCTAACGTTTGTTTGAACCTCCCTGATTGAAGTCTAGGAAAGTACCGACAATAAGGTGATGTTTACTGGTTTGTTTCTGTTTTTCATAAAGTTTGTTTCCGTAAGGTTCTAAAGAAGACTGTTTTACTATAGGAGATGTGGGGGTTATTTTAATTATAATGTTTTCATAGTTTCTGGGGTTAGCATGTAGCTCCCAAGTGGCAACATCCGGGGAAGTAAGGCCAATGCGGAAGTGGGTTGAAGTGCAATATCGTTGCTGGTCGGCAGGGGGTGACACCATTTGCACAAGTCTGCTATGTCAAAATAGGTTTGGACTGCTGGATACCCCCAGCCTACTTTTGACCTCGTTGTTTGATTTTGGGGACAAATCTTCATGACTGCTGCAAACAGGAAGTTACTGAATATTTTCACTTATTAGTTTGTTTTTAGATATTCTTACTGTAGTTCTATTAATGCTGTTGTGTTGATGCATAACAAATTCCATTGTAGGATTGACAAATAATACTTTCTGTAAATCCAGATCTTTTTTCCTCCGGGAGGGGGCAGTATTTAGTAACTTGTTGTGGTCCATACCATTAGTAGCTATTAAATCTATGCCTATAATATTTACACATACCACTCGTCATGCAGCGGCACGCACTATTTTCTTAGCACTTAATGACTGGCATGGATTTAAGGGAATTTTCAGAATAATACAAATTGCAGCTTGTTGATATATATCTGGAGGTGTGTATACTGATGAGTAAAGTTTCTGTGGTTACCTACATAGCAGCTGTTTTTATTGTTGCTCTAGTAGTGCTATGTTCTGCACATTAGCCTGTCATTTGATGCATTAGATTTTTCTGAGGCTTGTCTAACAGCAGTTTGCAATATTTATAATGCATTCAGTAGTTTTGTTGTACATTTTACTGGTATATCAATATGCATGCATTTGCATTTTCTTTCTGTGCAGTCAACACTAATACGATGTTGCTGTTTCCAGACTTTCAGAGTTGTTGGGGCCCGTGTAGCAGGCTGAAAAAACTATGTTTAGTTTTAAAAGAAACTAAAATCTCCTCTATTTTTTGCAAACGGTTTAATTTATTTATTATTCCCACCTGGATGGAATACATTTATGCGCCAGTAGGTGGTGCTCTGGTACCAGTGTGGAGCAATTAGAGAGGTAGAGTAGCTACCTTAGCGCATGCGCAGCTCACTAATAAAAGAATGCCGGCCTGAGCAAGAAGCTGACGCAAACCTCTCCTCTCTCTCTATTGTTCCTAGGTTCCTTGGTTCCTCTGGTGCCGGTAACACCCACAGCCTTCACAGTCACCCTGAAAAAAATATTCAATACCACAACCATTGTCCCAGTCCCCAAGGAGAGCCCACCAACCTGCCTGAATGACCACAGACCAGTAGCACTCACTCCAGTTATCATGATGTGCTTTGAGAGAGTGTTCTCGGACTATGTTCAGAGCAGCATTCCAGACACCCTGCAGTATGCCTGCAGGCCCAACAGGTCCACCTCAGGCACTATTGCTACTGCTGTCCACATCTCCCTCTCTCACCTGGAAAACAAGGACTCCTACATCAGGATGCTCTTTGTAGATTACAAATCCTCCTTTAACCTTTCCTCACAAACTGTGAGAGGAGATGATAGTGGACATGAGAAAGAAGAGGAGAACTCACCTGCCACTGTTCATCCTGGAGCTTGAATTGGAGAGGGTGAGCAGTTTCAAATACCTGAGTATGCACATCAGTAAGACTATCTACACATAGAAATAGGTAAGTATGTGAATTATCAGCAAGGTGCTGGTCGTTGGAGAATTAGGCCTGAGGTTCATTACAATACTGCTTTTTGCCTTTGCTTTGTGCAGCTGCTGTCATTCCAGTCATCATTTGAGGAGCCCACATAAAGTGAGGCTTGAGCATCTCTTTGGTCTCATGGAGCACTAGTGTTTCCTCTCTGTGCTGGATTTTTTTTGTTTAGCCATCCTCCTACCCACACTAGTGTCATGACTCGGACTCGTGGAATTGTGGGTTGATTTGTCAGCAGTTTTTAATACAGTCAATGTTGATCAAATGTTTTGTTATTGTTGAATTATACATGAGGAAACACCAGTACTCTACTCAATTCAAAGAAAAAGACATGTATCAGAGAAACTGATGTGAACCCCTGTTACTTTAGCACCAAGCTTATTACCATAAGGGCATAATTCCCAATTATTGTACATTTCCGTTTAGTGTGTAGTTAAAGAGTTCTTATTTACGTGAGCATGTAAATTCATTTTATCCTTGTCCTTATTTAATGCTATATAACAAACAGTCTCTGTGTTTCTCTTGAAAATTAGACAAAACGCCAGACCATGATACGACAGCAGCTCCATTGACCTCATCAATAACTTATGTAGTTAAGTACTTTTTCTGTTGTCAGGTTATGTTTCTGTTAAATGTAACCCAACTTCCTCCAGAGCTTTTGTTTGTGAACTCTGGACTCCTATGCCCTTCAGAAATCACATTAAAACTGTAGTTTAATGTCTCAAGATAGCTTCCACCAGATGGCGCTAAAAACACATAGATTCCTGTGGCTTTTTTAACATAACATGACATAACATGACATCTGATGGAAGCATGCAGTGTAGCTGGAATCCTGTGGGCAGTCATCCTTAACGTGATTCAGTATGTTTAGGAAAGAAGTTTCGTCTCTTTGAGATTTTACGCACAGATCTAAAGTCGTTTGTTCTGGGCGCTCCTGTCTCCAGCCAGTCCAGGTTGTTTTACATCTGAAAGCTTCAAACTTTCACTTTAAGAAGGCGCGTCTACGCTGCGGTGTAGTGTGTTTATTACAGTCCTTAAAGTGGCACATGGAAACCATTGCTGATTTCTGCATGGCACACGATTTCATACCGACAGATTCCGCCCAGTGTCAGGGAGTGCTTTGTCGGAATTGATCCGCAGAGCATGTTCTTATAGTCTGTCCGTTTATTTTATATTCGTGGCGGGCGGCAGCACCGTCAGCGTATGCGGCAGCGTGAGATCCTCACCAGGGCGCACACGGAGCCGAGAGGATCAGCAGACAGACCAGGCGTGTGCGGGACTCTGGATGCCAAGCGAGACATGAAATAATTACCAGCCCGTCAAAAAAGGTTCAAGCTACACAGAGACGTGATTGAAATGGACGCACCGCCGGGGACGAGCTGCTGTGAGCCCAGTTTGGATAAACGGGAGTAACCGAGTCGTGAAACCGGTTGGGATGGCAGCATCCAGTAACTCCAGCCTCTCAGGTTCATCTGTGTCCTCTGGTAAGAGTTAACATAATAATAATAATAATAATAATAATAATAATAATTTGGGAAGTTTTTTGTTCATAATACTTTTATTTGGCCTCAATCAAAACTTTTTGATTATCTTGAGCATGCTTCAGATAATCTTCACATTCATCTGTCTCACATGTGCTTATAGTAAAACACACACTTCGTCAAAGTATCTTCCAGTGTGTGCTGTGATTCAGGATTAAAGTCAACAGAGAAAAAAAATCCCCATCTGTTTAAAGTGGATGCTGCAGCAGTGGTGGAGGTATTAGTGGTAGAGGAAGCCTTTCTGTGTGCATTGTTAGGTTGTGAGATGCAGTCAGTATGACTCTGGGTTTGGATGTTATCGTTAGATTGCCAATCATCTCCATAATTCCCTTATTGGCTTTCCACTTGGCTGGCTTTAAGGATTATCTTTGGCTTGGTGTAGTCTACCATTTTCCAAAAACGCAGCAGCAGCAGCCTGAGATGTTTTGTAGAAAGAAAAAAAAAGTCTAATATGTTCTGGTTCATTGACATAACACAGTTCAAACTGCTACAGTGTGCACAGAACTACAGTCAAATCCCCTTTTGCATAAAGAGGTACAGTTCAGTGATTACCACCTATTATATTTTTGGTAAAATGTTGAATTTTTGCAGGATGAGAACAGAAAGTAGGTTAACAGCTGTTCAAATAAGCCTTGAATGAAAGAGCAGCAGCATGCTTGTGTCTGTGTTGATAAGGCTTGTTTACCAGGGTATAAAGTACAAACTCCACTATCATAGCACTGTTTGGTCTGGAAGTACACCAACAGCCAGAGGTGTGTGTATAAGACTGTTTATAATACCAAGCTCCATACTTTGTTTGTATGGAAAGACACATCCATTTTTAAAATGCACACAAACTTTGTTGTAATAGGTTGATAACAAGACGGGGAGATTTCTGAGCTTATAAAGTGTTTGTTTTACTTTCTTAGTGACTCTGCATCCCGACCGCACCACACAGCAGCGTCACATTTCCCAAGTGTCTGCCCAATGGGAGGGACAGCCAGTCCTTTCCAAGCTGATATAGCCTGTGGTAACCACATGCTTCACAAAGCATTATCTCATGTGTGTGTTTCAGAAAGCAGCAGATTTACTGTTTGACCACTGCTGCTTTAAGAGGAAAGTCTTTTCTTTCTGTGGCATCGGAGGGTTGTCATTACTGTTGGGCTCTCAATATAATTATCAGAGGTTACAAGCTGCACCGCTGCCAGGGATGGAGTGGTTGTCACAAGGGTATTATTATTTTCATGCAGAGCTCCTTTGGCAGCCAGACACAACATTTGAATAATCTTGTCTATAGGCATGTGACTCAAAAAAAGAGGTAGAATCTGGGCTCGATTTTTGCTCCATATTAGGTCATGTGTTCTGGCTGCAAACAAAATGCTCTTGGTGTAGTTACTTCAGCTCCTTCTAATAATAAGTCTATCTGCTAATCTTTTCTTAGGTTTTTATTTGGGGGATAGTGTGCAAATAAAGTTCAACAGCTTGTCTGTGTGGCGACTGATGTATGATAGTAGTAAAGGTAATTGCATCGTGCTAGCATGCATTGATTTTGTTTTTTCTGCACATCTTTCAAATCATTGACACAAAATGATAAACAGGACACACACAACCCACCTTTACGCTTTATACGCACTCAGCCTTTTACTGCATCTTTATTCGAAATTGTACACTGTATTTTTAGGTCAATTATAGTAATAGACGAGCCAAAATGATTGCAGCATGATTGCAACATACCTCCTCTTACTTTCCCTGGAAAGATATTTTCTAACTGTTTGTCTAGATCAGGGAGATTCCTGCACATTCTTGGCATGGGGACTTGTACTGATACCAGCAGCACACCATTTGCCAGGCTGCTCAAGCTTTGAAAATAAATTGAGGGATAGAGCATGAAAGTATGTCTTCGGCTCTAGGCTTTAAATGACAAAACTGGTCAGGGAGGCAGAATTTGTATTACAGAGAGACTGTCTGCTCAACATGTTCCAGGCAGATGCAGCAGTTCACCTCCAGAATCTTGGCATTACATCTATTTCGTTCCCTCTGCTGTGTAAATCATGTGGGACTGGTTTTCTGTCATGTACACGCAGTGACTTACAGATATTACCTGCAAGTGTTCCAGCGCTCATACATCAACGTATGATTAATAATAACAACAGAGGCCCTCCGCAGCACAGATGAGGAAGTGTCAGAATCAGGTTAACAAATTACACTTTTTGCCTGTTCAAAATACACCTACAGCTCCTGTTAACAGCACCCTGTCCCCGAGGGTGTAGTACACAAACAGACTCCAGTGAGTGTGCCCTCATACCTGTCACACGTTATCTGGTCAGCTATAAGACAGCAGTGTAGAAAATGTTGTTTTGGACCAGTGTAACACACAGATGGTCTCCCTGCTGAAGCTCTGCTGCTTCCCACTGACATTGTGTGTGTGTGTGTGTGTGTGCATGTGTATTTGCATATTTGCATAAGGATCTGTATGTATCTTTAGTGTTGCGTGCAGTTATTTTCCATTTTTTTGTGCCAGTTATGTATGTGCTCTAAATTGACTGCACTAAATCAGTAGATAATTAAATTATCTTTCATAATTATGAAATGGCTCATTCAAATTATGGATAGAGCTTTAAAAAGCAATAATTTGAATCTTTAGCTTTAGATAGTTGAATTAATGTATTTTCATTAAGGAGGGGGGGCTGCTTCCTTCCAAATATTTGTAGTAATCATCAGGAAAGACTCCTGCTGCAGTTCTGTACTGTTCAGTCTGCTCGTATTTGCTTGTAAGTAAATCATCCAGTAAATACGGTGTACCATCAAACTAAAAGCATTCCAGTCGACTGTAAAACACTCAAAAAGGTTTTTGTCATTGTTACTTGTCTTGGACGTTTAAACTGATTGATGTACATTCAGAGTTTGACACTAGAAGGCCGTTTTCAAATTTATCTGCTGGCAGTGAAATATTTCTCTGAGCTCAACCTCAGATCTGAATTTAAAACGTGTATCTGCAAGCAGGATTTGTGAAATCACAGACACGTACTGTGGGAACATGAAGAGAATGCATTCTTAATGGCGGAGACATTCTGTTATTACTAGTTTCTAATTAAGCATATTTGCATGTTCATGAGTTGTAATGGGGTTTTCTGTTCAGGCGTGTGGCATAGCTTCATTTTTAATCTAGTCTTTAAATGGTTTTGTATCGTTGTGTGAACACACCTGCTAGCTGGGAAATGTGGTGCCAATACAATACTGATAATAAGAATGCCGAGGCTCTCAAAGTTTGTTCTTATCTAAAATGTTCCTTCATAGACACATCAACATACAATAGATGTGTGGGTGCATGTAAATCCTGGAAACATGGTTCAAACTCCAGATCTCGAGAAACCACAACATGACTATTGCAGAAAATGGTGGTGTTTTATCTGAAAGGTCAAAGGTCAGCTTCACCTATGATGTCCTATATGGAGAAAAGATGGAGATCATCATCATGTCACCTCTGTTTTTTTCTATATACAACATGTAGTCTGTCATTGTTTGGTGCTTTTCCTGCATGCATTTGATTTTTGTATCGTCTTTGTTTATATCTGGCATTATTACAGTAAAATTAGAATTTTTGCAGAGGTCATAAAATGATTATGTGCCTAATATGCCTCAGCAGAAGCAGAAATCATTGCATTGACTATTTTTTTTGCATCCTCACAGACTGTGGTAGCAGACGTTATCTCAGGGGATAAAAGTCTCAGCTTGATCTTTATTCATCACATATTCTCTTTGTCACCGAAGCAAACACCCGCCGGTAATTATTTT
Organism: Parambassis ranga; assembly: GCF_900634625.1. NCBI lineage: Eukaryota > Metazoa > Chordata > Actinopteri > Ambassidae > Parambassis > Parambassis ranga. The sequence goes on from NC_041036.1 coordinate 9,864,905, forward strand.
ATTGAACGCTTCTGACTGGTGAGTAATGGAGGGCAACGCAATTAATAGCTGTTTCTTCAGGGGAAGAGCCTTCTGGCTGCTCCAGAATTTTAAATTCTCCCTGATCATCAGACAGCACACAAACTCAGAGCTACTTAGAAATTCTTTTTGATGTTCTTTGGATTTCTGTGTGCACGCCTCTGTATCTATGTGTGTGTGTGGGAGTGGGTTTTGTTCAGTGTAGCTTTATGAATTTGCGCATGTGTATATTTGTGCAAGTGTGTGCCAGTGTTTGCTTAAGAGCTCCTTTTTTGTTTTTTTGTTTTTTTTTGTAGTCAAAGCTGCTGCAGAATTCCAGACTAAAACCCTCATTCATCATTAACAAGAATTAGATTGAAAAGAGAATATTTGGCAGCCAACCAGATGAAATCACATTCTTTAAATAAGCCGCAGTGGAATAAATCTTTCTTACTGTTGCCGGTGCAGTACACAGAGTGACAAAGCTTCAGCATTAGGACAATACATTTTCCAAGTTGGCTTGGCCACACATCAGCAAAGGCAGGCACTATGGAGGGCTTTAGAGGCAACATTTATCCTTAAAGTGTGCACTTCCATTTTCAGATTTTACATTAGTCATCCTGTTTTGATGGAATATGCGCCTGTCTTAGTTTTGCCCCGTAATCAGTGGTGGTCTTCGATAGGGTGAATGGAGCAGCGTAGGGGTTTAGGGTGGAATGAACTTGGGGTGTTGGTGCCGGTTAGAGGTTGGGTCTGGATTTGTAAAGACAATTGATAGGCAAAAAGGAGAATGTTGAGGTATTAGAGTCCTGATATTGTCAGCAAGCTGTTCGGTGGAGGTTAATCCCATGGTCATCACAGGTCGGATGATGTCAGCAATGCAACCCCCAAATCTCAGGTACATTTTCTGAAATGTAAACAGCTTCTAGCAGGATGTCCTTTATACCTTTAAAGATCTGCTCTGGTGGAAGAATACTTAACTTTTGCAATCTGTCCAGCAACAAGCCTAGCTATGTTCGTGTGGTGTGGCTGCCGTCATATGTTATATCGACTGCCAGTCGGACAAACACGTGTGGATTATGCTGTGACAGCAGATTTCCATCTCTTTAACTGTACCTGTACAGTGCTGAGAAGTGTCGACTGTGCCATGGCACGTGTTCTTCGCAGGCAACCAGTTTCTCTGTCGTTGCCCAGGTGTGTTCATTAGCATGATGAAAACCCTGGAAGATATTTTTCCATCCTTTACATATTCATCAATCCTGGTGAAGATTGAATCTATGAGTGTCTTTTTTGTGGACATCTCTAGTTCATTCCCTACAACACTGAACAACTCGCACAGGCGCTCCAAGGATTCCTCATCTCTGTTGTCTTCTGATAAATGTCTGAATGACAGTGTTGCAGAAAACCTTTGATCTGAAGAGCTCGCCAAAAAATTTTATGCTGGTGACTGAATGACTGGATGCTCTGACTTCTTCCAGTTCATTCCACAGCCGTTGCAATTCTTCCTCTCGTCCCTTTGCAGCCTCCAGTTGTTTCTGTCTATCTTCAAATTTTGTCAAATTCTGCTGTGCAGCATTGGATAATCACCTTTTGGAACTTCACACAACATGAAGATTTGACTTTTAGCAGACAGTGGCACATGTTGGTGTAAAGTCCTGACAGGCTTGGTGTCACAATGGCCTTCTCGAATATCAGGTGTTCTAAACAGACTGACACGGCTGATGGCATCTGCTGGTCTCACGTGTTCTTTTTGTGGTCCATCAGGCTGCAGTGGACAGGTTTTCTTGTTGTCCTGTATCTCATGGTGACTGTGGGCAGCTGGCTGCGGGCTATGCTGTATCTACTGTTAGCATAACTAATTATAAACAGGTAATGTGCTGTTTGTGACTTATTCTACCTCTGAAGGCAGAAAAAGTGATAACGTTCTGAACTAGTTTTCATAAAGGAGAGATGCAATAATACATTTGAGAGGAAGTTGCTTAATTGAGTGTCTGAAGTACTAACAATCCAGTGTGTGGCGCGTAGCTTACATAATGAGCAGTCTAAAGTCAGAAGGAGGACAAAGATCAGTGCAGTGGGTGTATGCGCATCTTGCCTCTGTGGCAGACATGACATGCTGCTGTGCAAATAAGATAAGTAACATAAGGCTAGTTTGTTTGTTTAATAAAAGAACAAGGCATAGACCTGTTCTACAGGAAGGCTAACCTTAAATGACTTCTGTTATGATCTGACTATTTCTATAGAGAAAATACTGCCCCCAGTTAAATTCCTGCTGCAATGAGAAAGATAAAAGGAAGCACTCTGGCTTCCTGCTCTTCATGAGCCACTTGTTAAACAGACATAAATAAATCAGCAGTATCTCACTATTAGTGATACAGATTCACTGTAAATTGGATGGAATTTAACTGAGTAACAAGCTTCACATGGTTAAATCGCCTGTGTGCCCACATCCAACATGTGCTCACTGGTTCTCATGCCCTCTGAGGTGTGTTTTATTCCCCTCTGGCCAGAGGGGTGTGGTGTTGATCTGAGATGAGTACAAAGAATTTGAGCATGTATCTTCTGGACAGATATGATTCATTGCTTGCACAGTCAGTTAAAATCTTCAACATAGGCAGTGGCAATGTGAGTTTAATGAGTGACTACATTTAAGGAGAGAGTTCCGACGCATGACTTTTAAACATGTAATAAAATGTTTCCCCAAGTGGGCTGTAACCTCCTAGGAAATAATACTGGAAACTTCAAAAAAAACAACCACTGAGCTCCTTCTTCATGTTGGGCTAGAACAGATATAGCAGTGTGAGAAAGCCAAATCAGGTGAAGAGGCGTGTTGGGGATGAGTTCACATTCCTGGATGGCAGCCATCGCTGCTGTGGACCTGTGAGCTGAAGAGTTGTCCTAGTGGAAGAGCACTACACGCGTTAGCTTCCCACGCCGAATCCTCTTGATTTTTTCCTGTAACTGCCTCATAGGATCAGTGTAGTAGTAGTGGTGTGACCTTTTTCTGGGAAGTACTCCAGCCTTTGCGTCCGAAAACTGAAATCATCTCCTGACCTGTTGACCTCACTATTTGTTCTTTCATATGTGCTGTAATGGTGTGGTGCAAATCTCATGGTTATTAGATCTGCTGCAAAAATCACAAGACTGTCCCTCAACATGTCCCACTTCTCATGTGGCCTAATGATCTTCAGGATCCTGAAAGCTGGTGCTCTGTGTCATTTTGGTGTTGTTGTGGGTAACTGTATGGACATGTTCCTTAAAAACACCAACACCCAGTTTGTTTGGATTTTTGCTTCTCAGCCTTTCCCAGCAGCTGGAGTTGTTCTGTGATATGTAGGCAAAAAACATCAGAACCAACAAATCAGTTGAGAAATTTGTGTCACCATCATTATTAGTGTATATTATGAGCAACAATATGTTGCAGTAGTGAGTGTGAGGCAGGCGATGTATTATATGACCTGCTTGTGTAGCAGATTTTGCCACATTTTTTGAGTAATTTAGCTACTCGATCTAGGATTATTACGAGTTGTTACTTACTCAGTAAATGATGACTTGCTACAGGAGATTTACTCCATCACTTCTAACACTCTTCTTGAGCTAATATAATGCCACACTCCATCAATTCCAGTGTGAGTGTTCATAATCATAACTCAAATTCAGATTTGTTTGATTGGTGTTTTTACTCACAATACAGACCCTACCGGTGGTTAATATAGATCCAGTATGCGTCAACACAGTGATTAGCAGATCATGCAGACATCTATGTTGATTGTCTTTAAAGCAGAGACCCCGATTAAAAGCTAGTGCACCTCAAGAGGCAGCTGCACAGTGTGAAGCCATATGCATAATTATAACAGCGAGATAAACAACAGTGACATAACCATGGTGAAGGGCTCACATCCAACCCACTGGGAAAGAACAGAAATTGAGTTTTTAATGAGCAAAAACAGGTCAGTCTATTATCACTGCTGCGAGTTCTTAACACAAACCTGCTTTATTTTTGTGTTTTGCAGACCCTGAGGATTATCAGCCGCCCATATGGAAGTCCTACTGTGAGTAATTAATTCATCTTATACTCTGATTAGCAATGTTTTAACCTGACGTTGGCCTTTAGTGTGCTTCTTTAAATAACTGCTTGTGGTCTATAAATTAAACAGAGACATTTCCCTTACTTTGAAGAATTGGGTTTCAGTGCACAATACCAAAAAGGCTACGCACACACACACTCACCCACAGAACACATTCACACATTTACACATGCACAAATGCAAAGCAGCAGATTCCTGATCGCTGAGTAAAATAGGTTACCAGCACCCAGGAACGTAAGAGTTTCTACCTGCACAAAGGATAAGCTAAAATGGGGTCTTCACAACACCCACCTCATTATACAATGTTTTTGCTATGTGGGAGGAAATGGTTTGACTCCTCAGATTATATGTGGTGCATTTTTAGCTAAGAGCCGTCCTACATTTTGTTTAACCAATTGCAGTTTGTACCTTTTTCCACATATATATTTTTTATTCCTGTAATTAAATGTGCCATCTGTGTAATTTTCCCGTATTTTCCCACTTGACTCCTCTGGTCCTTTGCTGGGGTATTTTTAGAGATCTCTGTGTCATAGAAATGGATGATGTCCAGATCATGCTGGCTGGCTTAAGTCACCCTGACAAAACATGAAAATTCACAGTCAGGAGTCCTTCCTTCCCCCTGCCTGGAGAATGTGCTGCGGTGAAGACTTAGTCAGCCTCACACTGCTTTTTTTTGTGCTCCAGCACCGCACGCCGGTAATGAGGACACTGTTTTAGTCCTCTCTCCTCATCTAACATTGTTGCTAAACATAAACGAGTGCATAACAGTAACAACAGAAAAGACTGGGTCTCAGTCAAAATAAGAAAGGAGCTGCAGCTTTAGAAATGTGAGGGATTAAAAATTGGATACACACTTAGCTACTGATGTTTTCATCCTGACAGCTGTCCAGTTCTAGAGGGAAAAAAAGCAGAAGCAGCACAGCGGTGGTGTTTTTGGCTCCACACTCTCTAAGCAATAATTACAGGCACTAATTCTTGGAGGCTGCTGAGATGTTTATGGTGATTACTCATCCTGCCATATTTCCATTTTCACTTTGCTTCACTGATTTACAACAAAGTTTCCCAATAAAACAGAAGGATCTGGATATGCTTTATACTAAGGTTGTCCAATTTTGGATGCAGTCTGAGTGTTTTGCTAAGACATCAAAATGCTAAACCAGTGTCAACTTAGACAGTGGGGAAAAAAGCCCAGTTATGTCAAGCCTAGTGCTGAATGCATGTCTGTCAGCAGCTGCTGCTGCTGTGAAGGACAGACGTGGTACAGGCCACTGTTCAGCCTTTAGATGCGGTCTAAAATGTCAGACATGTTGCTTTGAGTTCAAAAATATTACAACAATGTTATTGTTAGTGTCAATATTTGAAGTGTTACAACTATTTTCCTCATCATTTTCTTGGCTTTGTTAGCCTTGTACAGACAGCAATGGTGAGCTCCCTGAGGCACAAAGCCACTGAAATCAGTTAACAAGTGATTTAACATGAATAAGAACCAAACCATAGTGCGCATACATAGTGCGTTACCTAAAGGGACAGCAGGTCTTAATTCACATAAATAGGTTTCAAATAAATGGCTCTTGTCATGTAAAGCACTCGCTGCTAAAGGCTCATTTTGTAGCTACCTTCTTACCTTTTCACTCAGACAAGTGGTCTATGAAGTGAAATATAATTTAATATCCTGCCGAGTTCAGTGTGTAAATGCTGTGTGTTCCTCCTCTTAAATCGACATTAACCATTTTTATTTTTTTGGACTGCAAGTCAGTAATATGCATGACTCTATGAATGTTTATGACAGCATTACTGTGCATGTTTTTCTAACAGTGTACCAGTTACAGCAGGAGGCCCCAAGACCAAAAAGGATCACATGTCCTCACGAGGTCAGTACATCCATCAGTCTTTATGAATACTGTATATATTATTTCATTAATTATTTACTATGTATTGTTCTAAATAGGTAATCCTAAGCCAGTAATACATGTCATCTGTGGTTGTGTTCATGACTGGCAGATATCACAATTAAACCTGTGGTTATAAGAACAGTATTAAAAAACACCTGCTTTCTTTTTAAAGAGAGAATATTTCCCTTCATAAACTGTCCACCAGCTACAGTCTTGCAATCTCAATCTTTACTCCCTGGGTTTAGCCTGGGAAACATTCACTCATGATTGAGCCTGGCAGCTGGAAGTCAGACCAGTCACAAACCTGTAGGGAGTGACTTGATGTTTCTTTAAACTCACACACATCACCAGTCAATTAAGCCGCATCATCAAACGCTATGGTTTATTTTCCCCATTACATTTAGTATTAAGATACATAGTTTAGAATAAATTCTAAGCACTCAGTATGGCTTCCCAGTTTGTATAATACCATTACTAGGAGTTTGACATAATATAAACAAAGAAATAACATGATGTCCAGGCTAGCCTTCATTCATTCTGCTGTGTTAATAAAGTGGATGAAGCTGAAGTTACTGAGAATTCTGTCATTCATCTATTGTACAACCCAACAGAGATGAAGCGTGTCTCATTCTATTTTCAGTCTTGCCACACTTTGATAAGCAAAGTAAAAGCTGTGGGCTGGTTATGTGAGATTAGTGGCTGCCCGGTAATTCAGTACAAAATGATGTTTGACATATTACCAAATCCATTATGATTCTCATTGTGAAGACAGATGGTACAACATACTGGAGAAAGAAAGAAGAAAAAAAAAACACGCTGTGTGCTTACAGAGAACATTTATCCTTATCATGTGCAAGATTTATAATGTAGACGCATTACACTCCATGTGTGAAATGCTAACACGATTAATATTAATATTTTGCAGCTGGCCATATTACCAGCTGTTTTAGTGCACTGCCTGTAATTCATCTCCACACTCAGTGATTTGGCTTTATGGTTTAGTAGCTGTGAATAGTCGCAGGGGCACAGATGGAGATAATCTGTCCCGTGGTCTAGAGTCCTTTATCTTTTCACAGGCTGTAAGAACAATTTGCCATTTAATTGAGCTTTCCTATCGCATTGCTGCAGCCAATATTTCTTCTTCTGGTTTACAGATGGTGAACAGACCCAAATACTATGGCAGAGAGTGAGTGTAACTTAATGTTATCATCATTTTTAAGCCATCTTTCACAGATTACATTGCAGAAAATGGGTTGTCATTATAGCCTTGTATCAAATGTATTTAAGCAGTGTATATATGAAGTGGTGTTAGTTATATGAATGTGTGTGTCTTTGCTTTGACAAAGTGCTACAGTCTTAGTGCAGCATCCTCCCATATTTTGTGTTTAACAGATTTCATGGCATCATCTCTCGAGAACATGCAGATGAGCTGCTGGCAGGAGCAGAGGGTGCATACCTCATCAGGGAGAGCCAAAGACAGCCAGGGACACACACCTTGGCCTTAAGGTATCAACACTTTCAGTATGCAGCACAGACTTTCTGAAAGGTCATTCACTTAGCCTGTTAAACCTCTGCTCTGCACTCTGTCTCTCCCCAACCACATCCTCCATCAGGTTTGGACACCAGACCCTCAACTACAGATTGTTTTATGATGGGAAGCACTTTGTTGGGGAGAAGAGGTTCGAGTCGGTGCACGACCTTGTGACGGACGCTCTCATCACGCTTTACATTGAGACCAAGGCAGCGGAGTACATTGCTAAAATGACCACTAATCCCATCTATGAGCATCTTGGTTATACGTCCCTGCTAAAAGACAAAATGGTGCACAGACTGAGCCGTGGACGCACAGAACAACGCAGGGTCACCTTCCAGAGAGATGAAAAGGTGGGTCATATGACCACAAATTGCATGTCGCACTGTCAAACACACACAATCTGTAGCACATACTAACGACCCCCCCAAAGAAGGGCTACAGCTGTAAGGAGTCCTGCAACAGATGGTGTAGCCTCCCACAGAGCCCTGATCTCCACATCATGGAGTCAACCTGTGATGAGACAGAATATATTCAGACAGCTTAAGTCCACATAAGGACTGCAAATCTTTAAGCTACCTCCCAAGTGACAAAAACACCTGTTTAGTAGTGTACCTAAAATATAACGCAGTGCAGTTTCCAAGGCAGAAGGTAGTCATGACCAGTCGCATGCATAGGTTGACTTTGCTTTAGCCCTCGGACCATTTCAAAAAGTATAAACATGACATGTTGCAGTGGTTTATGTGTCAGACGGTTTTTTGGCCAGGACTAGGGACTTCCTTGAGTTTTGTTTTCACTCTGAGGTTTCTAGGCAACACAATCTTCTCGCTGAAATTTTATTCTGTTGATTGCACAGCTATTTAAATATTTACTCTTTGCTCAAGTGAAATTTTGATGGACTGTTTACACTTTTAATATGATTTGATGTCTTAATTAATGTAACACAATATACCTCATTTAGAAATTAACATCTCAGAGTATATGAATCACGAGACATAAGTGCTTTGTTTAATACCACTGCTTCCACACTGCTTAACAATTCCAGTACATATACAGTAGAGTGGCTCTGAGAGGACACTTTGTCCTGTGAGTGAGACGTACATTATCCCTGTAGCCCCTGGGTGTGTTCACTGCTGCCATGCTTCATTGCCTCCACTGAAAGGTAATGATGACCAAGGGGACTGGGATTTTGTTCTGCCTGCCATCCGTATCAGACACGCCGATCTTGGGCGGGACACAATTCACGTCGTAATCATCGGCGTGCTCAAGCTGCCATCATATTAAAGCCTGTGAATGATTTATCAATGAGGAACAAGGGATGTTTTCTTGTCGGGGGAAAAAAAAATCCAAAGTGTCTCACCACTAGGTGGCACTCTTATCTTGCTTCCTCCTGTCTTTTTGAAGTGAGGATGATGGTCAGATTCATGCCAGGCTCTTATATTATTTACACTTACTGGTGCTTTCTTAGTCTTTTTTATTTTTCTGAGCTCTTTTCAGCTCTATCCTTTATGCATGTCTCAGCTTGGGTTTATTGCTTTGGGGTTTCTTTCAAAGAGTCTTCAAAATGTCAGCCTATAGTTTGTCAGCCAGTGACAGTCACTGACAGACAGATGACAGCACTGTCAGCAGGAGCATCATTTGCAGTATTAATACCATCATTCTTCTGTTTGGTCTGCGTAACTTGAGATGCTGCTGTTAGTCCAAGCATTTTTGACCTGGTGGCTACTGGTCAGCCAGTAGTTCATCAACCTATTGTGGCTTTTAAATAAACCTAAATGCCACTGCCAATGTCTGTTAAGCCCCTGGAACAAGAAGTGGCCCTCAAAGAAGCCCTCTAAGACCTACAGACTAGCTTAAGTTTGCTCGATACACAGAGCTTCATTAAACAGTGTTTGATTTTATTGTTTGAAACTATCAAATGCTTTTTCCAAAAACCTCTTTTGGGCAAGCAAATCTGGAGCATGTCTCCAGCTAAATGTCAAATTGTCATTTATCTGAATGCTTTTTTTCTTAAACCGACTCCTGCCAAGTTTTTTATACAAAGGATCTCAGTCAGTGACAGCTGTGATAATTGCAGACTTTTTCAGACACCTGCTTGTCATTTTCAGAATAAAAGCTGTTGTGCGTCTGACATAAATGCTGACATGAATACGATAGCAGAGACCTGGCTGGATGGCTCAAATCTGTGGTCTCATTTTGAACTTGATGTTTACCAATTACACAGCCACACCCTGAGGCCTTACAGCCACAGTAGCTTCACTGTATAGTTAGATTTTATGTATATTTACTCGGTGTCGGGTTGATACCTATATAATGTCGTGTCTGCGAATGCTTGTGTAATTAAAATGGTCCTGGAAGCTGAAAGGGGCTACTTGACTGAGCTTCCTGAGTTTCTTTGCATGTGCAGGAATTTGCTCAGTGGCTGAAACCACACTGCTCCCGATACTCACCACACTAGTTTCATCTCGATGGGGCTTTCAGCTGGTTGGTCTGCTTGCATGCCCTGAATGGGTTTTCAAAGAAATTGTCATGTTGTTTGTTAGGATAATTACCTGTTCGCTCTTGAGGTTTCACGCTATAAAATACAAAAACAACTATTTACATCCATCATTGTAAAACAAAAAAATGCTCCTCAAAAAGCATAGGGAGTGTTTTGCAGACCTTTAAACATGCCTATGTATTTTCAGCCTCAAAATAGATCAATGTGTCAGTGTTCTCAATTTCCTCCTTTTCAATGTCTTTGGCTGCTATACCCTTCACAGTATGCCTATTTTTCTATTTGTTAGACATGTTGTTAGGGCTGTTTTTGTTTGAGATGTACCCTGTTGTCTTACTGTTCCAGTGCTGTTTTCCCATAATTCATCTCACAACTGAGTCTACTCAGCTCTGTTCTTACAAAGCCCTGCAGGAATAAAAGAGCCAAGCCACTGAAAAGAAAGCAGAGCTTGTTGTGTGACCACCTTTTGTGTCCTTTCTTTCCAGCCTCTTCTTTAAGAGACAAGAAGCCATCTGCCTGCAGACAAAGAGCACAGCCCCGAGCTCTCCCCCTCCCTTCTTCCTTTACAAGGCTAAAATATCTCAGAGTGGTCCATTCCTCAACTGTCCCCACAGACCTAGCCGTAGAGTTGAATTGTATGCTATGGTATGTGTAGGTCTTCTCAAAGAATGTCGGCCGCAGTGACAAATATCTTCACCTGTCCTGTCACTCCTGCAGCCGGTTTACTCGTACCTCGCAGACTTCAGAGACACAAAGAGATAGCTGATACACAAAACATTCACAGCATTTCTACCCACTCTATCATGTAAGCTTCCATTTTATCTCAGAGTTGCAGTTACCCCCCGCTTCACCACATTTCTTTTGCTGCAGCTCTTTATCATCACAAATCCAATGCATAGTGGTTTTCTGACCTTTCCTCCCTGCTTATTAAATCACTTCAGCCTTAGTGTGATGTCCTCCCATGTCGAAGCCGTATACAGTAGGTGTTTTGACTGAAAATCCTGCATATGTTATGTCATATGTTGTATTATTTGTGTTGCTCTATTTTAGAAAACGAAGCGTTGTGTTGCTGTTTACATGTTGTTTACAAGCAGAGCTAGTAGGGTCAAATTCAGCGTGAACATAGCAACAGCCCCCCACTGGCAATAAAAAAGACTATATGTCTGCAGACCTTTAAATAAGCTTCCTATGGGATTTTACTAGGATTTGGGCACTGCAGGATTATTTGCTGTGTAAGGATTATGGCAGTAATCTCTCCCAAGCCCAGTTAATAATCTGATAGGCAGGAGTGGTCTGCAGGCTGAGTTTCTGCTAGAACTAGTCTGGATGACAGTGTGGGGAATTCCACCAGCCAGCTGACATAGCTGGAGGTCAAAATCGGTAGAAATTAGGAAGGCAGGGGCTCCGTGAGGCTGGACAATTTTGGGTCTGTCTTTGAGCAGGAGAGTAACCCGTGGGGAGGAGGACCCAGTGCTGACTGAGAGCTGCTGGCAGTGGAGTATTATCTTCAGTTAAGTGAAGTGGAGTGTGTCCGGAAGGCAGTGTGCTAATGGGAGTATGCTGTGTGCTATAAAGAGGGCGTCTGCACTATTGATCCTGCTTTAGAGAACTGTTGAGCTGTGTGAAGTGGTCCTGACAGCAGGACTGCCCTCACTCTCAACATACTGGCCCCTGCCCATCTAGGACACTGGTCTCTCTCTCCCTCTCTCTTTCTGGGCGTGTGAAAGAGGACCATTGTCTGAGGCACACTCCTGCCCTCAGGCCGCCCACTACCAGTCCTGGTTCTCCTGCTCGTCTTGCTCGCTGCTGCCACTGGATTCAGACCAGATGCAGAGTCAACCCCGCGCTGGCTGTCAGTCCCCCTCCTGGGTCAAAGGGGAGTGGGGTCTCGCTGCTGCCTCTGCATTGGGCTGTTGCAGGCAGCGTCTCCTGCACAGCAATCACATCTCCACTCCACATCTTTCTCCAGAGGAGTTGGAGAATCTCTGGGAACCCGACCAGTCAACCATGGAGGCTGAAGAAAACAGTGGAGGAGTAGGAGCAGAACTGATCACCCACAAAGTGAAACGACAGGAGAGGAAGCGACAGGAGCTGCTGGCTTTGGCTTTGGGAGTCAAGCTGGGGAGCAAAGGAACTCTCCTGTGGAAACCTATTAAACTGTTGGCCTCTTGTCCACAGATCTCCTCACCTCTGGTCCGACGGAGTGCCTTGAAAGACACACCTGAGAAGCAATGCTCCTATGAAAAGATCCACAACTTCAAGGTGAGCGGCTTTTCATTTCACACAAAGAATAAAATGAGTCTTTAAAGAAATTGATTGAGGCTTTAGAAAGCTCAGGTCACAATTTGACAGCTGACAACATTTCTTTTTAAAGAACTAATAGAAAGTCTTTTAGTGGCTGTCTTTTCCAATGGTAAAGAAGAGAACTGCATTTTGTCTGCCTGTGAGATCCATGTTGTTGCTGCGGTTTTGATGAGAACACATGCAGCTGACACCCATATGCATTAAGTGTAACTAATGGATACACTATACCGCAACCCATTAACAGCAGAACACATTGATTAGCAGTGATTTTTAAAGCGCTTCGATCCATTTTTGTTTTAGGCTGCCAATTCTGTAAAAAACCATTATAGAGTTACATGTGAGTGTTTTTCAAAAGTAGAATGGTGTTATGGTTCTTTAAATACACAAGAGGAGAATCTAGGGATACTTTGCCTCCAGGGCGCCTCAACATTCTTGCAATTGTATCTTTGGTTTCAGTTAACAGTCTGGTTATAGTGATGCTCAGCTTTTTGTTTGCTTCCCCTTTGAAACAGAACAAAAACCATACACTCACCACCTGCCGTATGCCCTTTTTACCTATTAGCCCACTGCTACTTATTCAAAGTTCCCTGAAGGTGTGTGTGTGTGGGTGTATGCAATTTGTCATCTTATCTGTGTTTTTTGGGTGCACAGTGGATGTACATCTGTTATTTTGACTTCCAGGCTTGCCTGCATGTATCCGATTGCCCAGGAGCAGATGCCAGACACATTGTAGTAAATCCTTTAATCTATCTTGTATATACAAATGCTCTCATTTGGTGAGGGGTTCCAACCACTGCAGCAGAAATCACTGTGTAATCAGTACAAGAGGGAGGTCCTGCTCTGCACTTGCAGTATGTGTGCTCATGTGTGTATTCGCTTTCGAACTTCAGGTGCATACGTTTCGAGGGCCGCACTGGTGCGAGTACTGTGCCAACTTCATGTGGGGCCTCATCGCCCAGGGCGTCCGCTGCTCAGGTAACTATACATCAAAACTGCATGTCATGAATTATATTAACATTTTGTATCACATAGGTCAAAGATTACTACAAAGTAGTGTATGATCGGTGGCCAACACTGTCTTGTCACACGTGTTTCAGTTGCATAATCCCACTGAAATCCCCTTCAGAATTCTCTCGTGTTTGGTTTATTTTTCATTTTATACAAGTTGGAATCCGTCTGTCATTGACTCATCAAAACGCATACATAAGTGCTTTGACATTTTTTTAAATCCTCTTGGCATTAAGAATATTTACTCACTGTCAAAATGAAGGAGTATGTGAAAATGTATCCTACGTAGGAGAAAAACTGAGGTCAGCCATGGGTCAAATACGCTGTAATTGTTAACCAAATATAGCAGCAGAACTAAGCGTCTGGTGGTGTATTAAGGGCTGTGGGGGGTTACAATGCCCCCCACAAGATTCATTCATTGCACAGTTTAAGTCCTGAATCTGTTGCACTACACACAGATGGACATGGTTGTTCCCTCTGCAAACAGACTGTTTGTTGTTGAGACATTTGCCATGCTGATAAGCCAGAGGCAAACACTGGTATCATCAGACACCTCATGTGCTATGGGAAACAGGAGATACTTCTTTTATCTTCTGCTACACTCACTCTCCCTCTCTGTGAGTTCTGACTAAGAATGAGGACTCCAATCAGCAGACCAACATTAATGTTGCTCAGGCAGTAAAAATGTCTTTGTGATGGACGATTTCAGACAAACGCCCCCCCGTCTACAAGCATGGCTCCTTCAAAACCTTCATTCCAAGATTGTGCAGCCACACAGGCAGCCAGACATACTTCTCTCACACACACACTGCTCCTGCCAGCTGTCCAACACACTCCATGTGACTAAAACTACAAGAACCCCCGCCCATGCTGCCACTGTTATCTACCTTTGGCGCAGTACACGGAGACAGCTTAGCTGCAGCTGTGCTGTCTGACAGTGCAGTTTATCACTAACTCTGGGAAACCTTTTTAGACTGCTGTCTTAAGCCTGCTGTGATGGTTGTGTTATCACCAGTCAGAGGCTAATCTCTCTCCCTTTCTTTGTTTATCTCACTTTTGCTCTGCTAGACTGCGGGCTGAATGTACACAAACAGTGCTCCAAACTGGTTCCCAGCGACTGCCAGCCGGACCTGCGCAGGATAAAGAAGGTGTTTAGCTGTGACCTCACCACGCTCGTCAAAGCTCACAACACTACACGGCCCATGGTGGTGGATATATGCATTCGAGAGATAGAGCTGAGAGGTAGAGAGCATCAATCATCATCTATGTTTGAATAATAAACGCTTAGCCTAAATTATTATGCTATCTGATAATGTTTAGACATATCTGTGATCCCTTTTTTTTCTTACTAGGAGACTCAATTTTTACTGACTGAACAAACATGACCCAAAAAACTGAAATCTTCCATTTTTGTTGCAGGTATGAAATCTGAAGGTCTCTACAGAGTGTCTGGTTTCTCAGAGCACATTGAAGATGTGAGACTCGCTTTTGACCGAGGTTTGTTGACAGTTTTTTTTTTGCCCTAGGATCTGTGTCTCTAAGGTTTTAGTTCACAGCTTTATCATTTTAAAGGAGCTTGCCTGAGTTGCAGTACAGCACTGAATGGTACAAGCTGATATCTGTGGCTTTTTTGGCTTCAACAAGAACCTTCCTTTCCTTTTATTAACAACGTAATGACATCACAGTCTTACAATTTCTGTTTTACATCAACAGATGGTGAAAAGGCTGACATCAGTGCCAGTGCCTATGCAGACATCAACATAATTGCTGGTGCTTTGAAGCTCTACTTGAGAGACCTCCCTATTCCAGTTATTACCTTTGACTTGTACTCCAAGTTTATTCAAGCTGCGAGTAAGACCTCCTCTCTTGTGCCTTTGCTGCATTGGTACGACTCTGCATTCCCTCTGATTCAATTGTTTTATTGATGTGTTGTAGAAATTCCAAATGCTGAATCCAGACTGGAGGCCATCCATGAAGGCTTGCTGCAGCTCCCCCCGGCCCACTATGAGACCCTGCGGTACCTGATGGCTCACCTCAAGAGGTTAGTTTATGTCATGTTTGAGTCATAAACCACAAACCCCCAGGAAAAAGACATGGGTTTGACCCATTCGTTGCCAACAGGCTCTCTTCTACACAGCCTTTGTTGCTCTTTCCCAGACTTTCTGTTAGTGAGACAGCTCCAGATAGCCAAATAGCTATTATGACAATTCTCAGTAAAATGCATCTTTATTCATCAACACTCTGACTATAAATCCTGTGGGGAAAAATGATTGAGCACAGCCCTCAGTGTTACATCAGTGAGGCATCTCAGTCAGTCAGTCAGTTGCATTTGGCAGTATGTGCAGGAAGGTTGAGAAGGTTGAGAGGAAGGTCAATACCACAGACTCATGGTACCAAAAATACTAAATATTTAAATGTATAGAAAACTGAACATGTATCAATCCACAAGTAAAAGGTGTCCCCAGATGTATAGTAAGTCCTGCTGCTTTTAAGAAATTCTTTAGCTTATTTAAAATTATATTTATGTGCAATCCATTTATATGGATTTGAGTCTTTCAGGGAGAGAACGAATGTAAGGAGTTGAAATGTATTAAAAGCTTGTAGTCTTTTCATGGGGAAAAAGTGAATTGTCAGCCTTATCAGTGGATTTAATATTCCTCAGAGAAAGCATCTGAACATTCAGAAATGATTTAATGGCTTTTGGATTTTCCCTTATTGTGCTCTACACAGGGTGACACTGTTTGAAAAGGACAATTTCATGAATGCTGAGAACCTGGGGATTGTCTTCGGCCCGACTCTTATGCAGCCACCGGAGCAGAATGCCTTGACAACCCTGAATGACATGAGGCAGCAGAAACTAGTGGTGCAGCTTATGATAGAGCATGAAGATGTCTTATTCTAAGGACCGAGGCATGCGCGGGCCTTGCAACAGAAAAGAAGGACAAATATTTATTGTGTCAAAAGGAAATCTAAGCCACCTTGATTCTATTGAAGACTCCACATAGTTCAACATCAAACTGAACTTGAAATGCTTCTTTCTCGCATGGCGGTCTAGTGTTGACATTGTCTTGTTACTGTAAGTTTTGAGTTTCTATACTCAGCCAAGACCATCGTTTTTATATGAGGAAAGGTATTTTTGACTACCTGCAGTACTGTTTCCTCCTCTCTGTATTTGAAGACTGTCACTACCTGGTGTAGCCTCAGTCGTGATGACAGTGCTGTGTGGAATCTGCCTGGGCAGATCATCAATCGGTGAAGGCCTGGTGCTGTGTAAACCAAGCCGCACAGACCAGCTAAGTTAAAGACATGTGCATATGTTGATTTTTGTGGAAAGAAATCATGTGGATCCTTTCATTGTAGTTAAAATCAGATCATGTAATGATCAATATTTTGACTGTCTGTGTTTAAAAAAAAAAAAAAGAGAGAGATGAGACAATTGGGCGCTCATGAAGCACTTTTTTTCAACAAGTGTAAAGATTTATTTTGTAAAGATGTTTATTTTTGTCTTTTACTCTGCGTTGTTCTTTTGTCACATTAATATATACTGTTTGAGAATGATGTTTGTTGAATTGATGTCTTAATACAAATCAAGTCTGAAAAGCACCTGCTTGTGGATCAACCTTTTTTTTATTTTCAGTCTGTTCGGTGTTCGTGTGAAGGACACACAGGTAAACACTGGTCATTACTTCATTTACTCTTAGAGACTACAAAGCTGTTTTGTGCACATGATAGTTGGCAGTGTTGAAGTATTTCAGTACATGCTGTAAAATGACAAAAATTCAAGTAAAAAAAAAAAGGATTGTTTCTCTGTCTTTTTTTTTAATGCCAGTATCATCAGTGCCACAGCAGACGCCATTTACTCCAGATTGTCACACAAAGCTGTGCAGAGCATGTTCGTTTCAGCCTCGGTTTCATGTAATTAATTGAATCCTTTCTACAAATCCATTTTATCAAAATGTATTTTTGTGACAGTTGCAATTAAAAATGTAATTTATGAAATGATTTATTAAAGGATGTGAAACTTGAGTTTAAAATGACTTGTTTCTTCGGTAAATTGCTGGAGATGTGGTTCAGGCAGATTAAAAGCCTGGGACCATCTAAAGTAGACGTATCTAATATTTAACCTTCCTCTTGGCTGTGTTATACTCCCACTGATAGATTTACCTGTAGGTGTGGTCAGCAGGGAGGAATTTTGCCCGACACCACATGAGACGCAGTATAGTGAGGGGAAAAACAGTGGAGGTCTGTGTGAGAACGGACATATTTGCACCACAGTGTTCACTTCCTGAATTGCCACCAGTGCTCCTATTTATCTAAAATCTGTGGTTCCTGAGACTTTCAGTGCTCCGTGCAAGCTTCTGACAGAATATCATTTTAGCTGGAAAAGATTGCACAACAGTGTATAATTATTAGTGTGAATTTCAGAGATAGCATGTCTCCTTTTGAATATTTCTCATGTGGGAGTTGTTTTTCTGACCAATGACTGGAGTAAGTAATGTTATTTGAAACTCCAGTTATGCTCAATATGATGTTAATACCAAAGGAGTCATTTCCTGAATCTGGGTTCAACCACTGCCTTGTCCCTTCAAGAGAATAGCGGCTGTTTCTGAGTGAACTCCCCTCCTTCTTATGTCATGCACCATAAAAAGAAGATGTAAAACATGATGACACCTGATAAAACCTGCAACAATCCTGTGTAGGCTGTTGTTTGATTCTCTGTTCCCAGAACATGTAGGAAGCTCTGCAGCAGCTGCCAGCATCAGGCAAGTGCTTTCAGCCATGACTCTGCAGTGTCTCCATCAATGGCACATAGGTTTTCATGCTTCTTTAATTTTTTGAAGATTAAAAAGTTAGTTAATAAATAAACAAACTGTCCAAACTGAAATCTACACAATACCTGCAGGATCTGCGGTGCAAATTTCAGGCATCTCTGCTGCTCTATTGAAATCGTGAAGGATGTGATGGTGAAGAGTGAAATTGCATCTTTTTCCTTTTCACTTGCATCATCACTTCTGGGGTCAGTTTAACTTTGCTGCAAAGATACTGTCAAAATCTTACAGTGC
This sequence comes from Parambassis ranga, assembly GCF_900634625.1. Classification (NCBI taxonomy): domain Eukaryota; kingdom Metazoa; phylum Chordata; class Actinopteri; family Ambassidae; genus Parambassis; species Parambassis ranga. Next base: position 9,883,285 of record NC_041036.1, read on the forward strand.
TTTAACTTGTGGGGTTTGAGAAAAGGGGAGAATGGGGACAGCTCTGACAGTAATCTGAGTTTCAGTAGGCTCTTTGGAACACTGTGGCTTTTGTTGGCTGATTCCATCCAACAATAACAGGCCTGCTGACTTATCTTTGGGCCACTCTTCTTCTCGACATGTTATGTTTAACATATATGACTTACTTTTACCAACTGATTGCCCCCTCTAACATCTAAACAGGAGGCATGATCCTGAAATCTAGTTTCTAGATTTAGACTTCAACAATCCTCCTCAAACAAATATTATGGACTATTATGGATTATGGATGATGCTTTGTGTGGATTTTGACAGACCTTTGAATGCAACAGGAGTCATTAGATGAAGGTTTTCCCCTCCTTTATGGGTCATTAGATATCAATCCAAGAAGGAAAAGTGTTCAGATTCAATAAATCAGGCTGTAAAAAAAACTCAAAATGAGTGACAAACCCTGTGGAGTATCACAACTTCCTCCTGATAGAAAGCCATGCAACATAGGACTCATTTTAATAACTTGGTGACCCAAATGTCAACTTAAAACTGATAGAAAACACTGTTTGTTGCTGTTAGTTTTCATCATCAACCTCAAGGACAAGAGCGCCCTCTAGTGACGGATCAAGCCATGTACAGGAAATACACTGGCCATAATTTGCAAAGCTATAATTCACATCAGTTCAAACAAAATTGTTTATTTCAAAAACATCTATTTCACATAACAAACCCCGAAATCCAGTATTGTAACTTTACCAATTCTTCCACAACATCAGTGCGTGTGTAATGGAAATATAAATATATTACAGTATGCACTGTAAAATAACAAAAACAGAGGGACTGATGTGTCAAGTTTAAACAAAATATAAAAATACTGTTTAAATGGAGCGAAAAAAACAAGCTGCTGGAAGACCATCACGGCCCAGCTACAAAAATCACACCTCTCTACTTCTAGAAAACCAGTTCTTTAAAGTTCATCATGCTGGTAGATGAATTCCCTGGCGGATATAAAACCGTCTTTATCCTCATCCTCATTGTTGAAGATGTCTTCGACCATCACTTCATGATGCGTGTCGTTAGGTGAGTAGCCATGTTTCTGAAACTCCTGCTTTAAGTACACTCTTACCTTCACAGTGAACAGAAAAAAAATCACATTCACTTACAGTACAGTGCAGAAGAAGGTAGTTAAAGAAGAAATAAAAAAATTCACACCTCCTGTTTGGAGAGCTTCCAGTCATCATTTAGATCCATTTCCCTGAAAGAGTCATGTGACCTGGGACCATTTCGGATCTCCATGAGCTCAATGTCAAAAATAAGGGTACTGCTTGGAGGAATCTTGCCTGTAAAGAAACACACCATCTAAAAATGTGCTTTCAAAAATTGAATGCAATTTCTACACCTATGAGATCTCATCCTACCTTTTCCTTCCTTGCCATATGCCAGTGATGGAGGGACGGTCAGCTTCCTGCGCTCTCCTGTGCACATGTTCTGCAGACCCTTATCCCAACCTTTCAGTACCTCTCGGAGCCCAAGTGTGAACCACACAGGATTTCTATCTCCATGTTTGTGACTGCCAAGAAAAAAAAACAACACATCACACACCATCACAGATAGCCTATCATAAATGCGTGCAAATGCAGTGGTTAGGTGGTTGGTACCTTTAGAGTAAGCAGCAGATGTTAGGCCTGAATGGCAAACATGGTTAGTTAATAGTTCTTATACAGAAGGAGTCTGGCATGCAGTGTGTATTACCTGGAAAAAAACATGGTGCCATTACTCTCCAGGAATCCCTCGTAATGAACAAGAAGCATGTCTCCATATTTTGTCTTACGGGAACACATGAAGGGTTTGTGTATTACCTCTATTTTCACCTCGGGTTCAGGAAGTTTTCTCGCACTGATAAACACAAACAAAGAGGCAAATAACGAACAAAAATACAAAAATAACATTTTGACTGACAATAGACACTAACTCATACTCATACTAAAAAATAACTAATGTCAAAATGTCCATACAATACGGAGCCTAAAATAAATACATGTCAGGAATGCCATACGTGGCAACCCAACTTCTAAAACGAATGCACCCACTGTTCAGCTGTTTGCCCTCCTCTCGTTACAATTGGATAAATACATATAAAGCCCCGCCCATTTATCGTTCTACTCTCTTTTTATTGGTGCTTTTCAGCGCCAATCAGTACAACGTAAGAACAACTTACTTAAATCCCTCTGATGTAAGTGGGAGGACCGTCCATAGTTTCTAGCCTAATCAGTTAGACCCGCATTCACGGAAAAGTTTACGCACTTTTATTTGCGTAGTTGAAATAGAAAGTCTCGGACGTTACTCCGCAAATCACACTTCGGGCCCCGATGGAGTCGCTGCTATCAGCTGTACATCCCACCTTGTTGTGAAAACCAAGTAATGAACGGGACAAACACATAACTAAACAATGGAGGGAATGCTGTATAAATGGACCAATTACATAAGCGGTGAGTTAATGGCGCAGTTAGTAATGGTTTGGGTTATAGTAGTCGTTTTAAGCCAGCTAGCTAGCATGACAGCGAGTTTGTGAAAACGTCAACACGGGTAAGCTAATGTTAGCTACTCTAAGCTTTAAACTGTCTGAGATATGTCAATTTAACACCCAGTTTTGACTTCGCTAGGTCGGCCTTTACGCGTTAGATATTAACCATATTTCTAAATTATTAATCGGTAGCGCTAGCTATCCCAGTAACTTTCCACCTTATGCCTCTCAGTATAATCTGACTAAACTGATTAGTAGATGCTAACACTATGCAAATAAGTACGGTTTTAAGCTTCATAACTGTACATTGTGTTCAGATTATTAAAGCAATGTCCAATAGCAAACATTAAATATTATTAAGCTGAATTTTCCATTCATTTTCAGGCTGGCAGCCTCGTTGGTTTGTGCTCGATGGAGGAACTTTGTCGTACTACGATTCTCAAGAAGATGCCTGGAAAGGCTGCAAGGGCAGCATTAAAATTTCAGTTTGTGAAATCCAAGGTCGGTGACTTAAGCCCTGTTTAATGTTACAAGTCTCTTTTAGGTTTTAGTACTGACAAGCATTCGCTGTGTTTTTAGTTCATTCCTCTGACTCCACGCGAGTTGACCTGACCATACCAGGAGAACAGTACTTTTACCTCAGAGCCATCAATGCAGCAGAGAGACAGAAATGGCTGGTGGCACTGGGGACAGCCAAAGCTTGCCTTACAGACAACCGAACCAAGAGAGAAAAGGGTATTTGGAAATCTTACGTAGTACAACTTTGCGCTCAAACAACTAGTCTGTGCTTAATAGAGCATTTTCATTTTGTGTGCATTATGATTGCAGAGCTTCAAGAAAACACAGAGGCACTAAAAACGAAGATGTCAGAACTCAGGTTGTACTGTGACCTTCTTCTCCAGCAAGTAAACAAGATCAAGGAGAATGATGAGCTGGGAGAAACGGTAGAGGTACGTTTGGGTTGGATGAGTTGATGAAATAAGATCAGATGCTGTTGGTGTGAAACTGCAGTCTAGAGTGGAGTGTCCCATTTGCAATTAGTGAAACATCATATTGCTGTGTGCTAAGCAGCACAAGTTATTACAGCTGATGTATGTGTTTGTGTGCACTTTTCAGACGGGCATAGACACTGGAAACATGGTGAAGTCTACATGCACTACTTTCCTTAAGACTCTAGAGGAATGCATGCAGATTGCAAACCGTACATTCATTACCGATATGGCAACACAGAGTCCACCAGGAACTCCGCCAGTAGCAGCCACCAAACCCCAGAAGGTAGGTTAACCTCCACTATAGTTTGGGTAATTAGTGCAATAGCAATAGAGTATAACCAGTTTACAATCACTGCATATGAAAGTATGTGTACAGTAATCACTTTGGTTTCTTTCGACAGATTAAACCTGTCAATCATTTAAATCAACACATCGGAGAAAAGTAGGTTATTTATTTCTGTTGTTATTCTGTAATGAACTGTCACAAGCACTGAACAAAGGGAGGCATTAAACGATACCGTTGTATGTTACTGTCACTTGATTCTTAATGTTAAATGTGGCTTGAAGAATTTCAATCCCAAGTATAGAACTAACACACCTTCCTGGAATGTATTCCAGGTGGAGGGATTTAGCTGAAACCTCAGGAGAATCAATTGCACATGAGGACCAGAGCCTTGACTCTGGAGCAGAGGGACCAGATGAACTAGATCGACCAGAACAGCATCCTTCCTCGTCAGGTAAGTCAGGTTCTCCAGCCACTCATCATTCTGTAAAGACCTTAGAGTACATAAAGAGCCTGGTTGTTGTTTGGGCATCATCTGAACTGAAGTGGATAGATTATTGCCTTTCAGTGAGCAGAAGTGATGAATGTCCAGTTATACTATTGCATTTCCAATAGCAATGCTGAAGAGGTTTCACAAAGGAAGCCACTGCTGGTAACCGATAATTTGAAGTCTTTTCTAATTTTATTGTTTAGAGATCTGGTGGTTCTAGTGTTTTCCTGACATGCCATGTTGTTTGTGTTTTTAACATCTGAATACTTAAATGTGTTGTAGGTCTTTCATGGGAATTTATAAACTGGTTAACCAAATTTAAAATAACACGGTTCATAAGAAAATGAAAAAACTTGTGGTCCATGGACAGAAATCTAAATAAATTGTACTTGCACTTTAGGGGAGGTTTCTATACAGGCAAAGTGAAGGGAATCTAACCTAGTTATACAGTAACCTAGTTACTGGGCCTAGATATGTCTGTGATGTCTGGACATATAAATCAGATCGCTGATTAACAGTGCAAACATGTTGTTCTAAAGATCTGATCTGAGGAACAAATAGGATTTGCCAGTTTAAACAATACCTTGATACAATAGTGCCAGCTAACATTTAAAAAAATGCAATTTAAGAATTAAAGCACCTCTATAGATCAATCGCACCTTTTAGAGATCTATCATGCTGCCAATTTGGCAGTACCTCTTGTCCTCACCTTATGAGGTGCAGATTTCGCAAACAGCAACACACCTTACCACACCTAGTACTTATACTGGGTTTCAATCTCAAACCTTTCCACATATCTGTGCAGCGGTGCTTAAGCTCTAAACAAAATGGTGCTACTGTTGCTTATTGAGGGAGTTGGGCTAGTTTTATGCATAGGGCAGTGATAGTGTGATAATGGTTTATCATTCTGTCTGTAATTTGCAGTGCAATTTTCTTTAGCTATATTGGAGTATCAATATGTGCCTGTGTCATCACAGACCTTAATGTGCCAGTGGTGAATGAGTCTATGATAATAATGAGTCTATAATAGTTGCGCAGGTCACAAAATGCTAAATCTATTCTGGACTTTTGACCATGATAAATAACTTCTATGCTAATTCTATGCTAACTAACTGTAATCTATGTTCTTTTTCTTTGTCTATTGTTTGCCTGCTGTATCATGCAGATATTAAAGCAGCCAGCGAGGAGCAAGCAGATCATACTTCACACACTACTCAGAATGCTGTTGAGGCTGAACAGTCTCATCAACCAGCAGAGGAGGATGAGGAGCACGAAGCCAAGCACAAAGTGGACCAAAGTCAAGACCATGACAATAACAACAGTGAAGTGAGTTCTGTTCAGCTTCAGCACCAGCAGGAAACTGTTTCAGATGAAGAAGGGACTGGAGAGGAAGACAAGATGCCCAGAGATTCTACAGAGTCAGAGGACACGGAGCAGGTGGAAACTTTCTTCAGCACAATGAGCCACAGGTATGACAATGCTAATCTGGAAGCTCACATCTCTTAGAGCACATTAGTTACTGTCTGTTCTTACTGTAATGATGGTCTGGTCTGTGATATTTCAGTAATAGGTCAAACAAGTTGAAGCTATGTGTTGTATTTTTGTCATTAAGACACTGCACAGTGACATAGATTGTTAAAATTAATCAAGTTTATATCTGTGTGGCACAGAGTAAATAATAATAAGTTTAAATTTTTAACTTGATCCATTTCAAGATGTCATGATCAAGTGTTTTATATTAGTGTGTTCTCTCTTGATCACATGATACAGAGAGGCCCTCATCTGATATTTGGGTTTGTAAAGTTTTTTTTTTTAACACTTCTCTCTGTATTTCAAACATATTATACTTTCTTTGAAGCATTGAGTGTTATTGAACAATTGACTATTGTGTGAATGGTCATTCCTGTAATGTTCAGATATGATAGAGGAAATTATTGTCCCATACAACCAGTATTTAACTACAGGATGAGAACTTACATTTTGTGCATTTTGGAGTTGGTCTTTAAATGTGATGGGACAGTTTTAGAGTAAACAAAATAAGATGTTGACAAACTAGCAGAATAGTCTAAGGCATTGTCGAGTCGAGGGTTGCATGACATTTTGTGTGAATCATTTCTCTGGCTTGGTTTTGACATTTGTATCCTTCTTCATTTTCTGTTTGACTTTGTCAAATAAAAATAGCAATGTTCTCTCCTCTAATATATTCTCCTGTTTGAATCTGTTCTACTTTTTTTTTAGATTTAGTGATATAAGACTGGATGACGACAATGGTATCCCTACACAAGAGTTTTTGGATTCATGCTATGCAATAGTGCCTGTATTAGGTAGGCTGGTTACTTTCAGTCTCTCCTCATCTCAATCTGCCATCTTATTCCAATTTCTCATGACGCCCTGTTGCATCTCTGATAATGAAACTTTCTTCTACTATTTCTCATCTGTGCATGCCCTGTCACACTGCCTATAAATAATAAGGTGGCAATTTTCTGCCTTAGTTTTTGTTTCTTTCATGCCTTCATTATTTCCATCTGCTCTTGTATGTACGTCACTGTCTTTAATGTTTCTGTTATCTTAACCTCTCATGTGACAAGGTTAATCATACAGATAATCCCTTTTATATCCTTGATTCTTTTTTGTTGCTACTGTACTACTACTATATAAAGTGTATTAAACAAAAAGTCATCACCTCACAGAGAAATATAGAGCAATGAAGACCTGAGTTGTGTGCCCATCGCCCTTTATCTGATTGGACTCAATGTGTAGGAAGAGATTATAGGTCTAGCACACTTAAGCATGCACAGTAACATTTATTTACATACATATTATGGTTTTGTGCAGATTTTATGTGCTAATTGTAAAGAACAACATTTTGTAAAAATGCCCTATAGCCCTAAAGGTCCAGTGTGTAGAATTTATGGGCATTCATTAGGGGAAAAAAAATCACCTATGACTATGAGATGCTTTGTTTTTGTTGGCACAGAATGACCCATAGCAGAATGTGTCATCATCAAGACATGATCCGTTATAGTTTAATCTATGAAGCCCCAAACAGACAGAATGGATCTAGATATAGTTTTTATTATTTTTACATCCCCGCTAGAAGTCACTAAATCCTACATACTGATCCTTTAAAATATTTGCGTGCATCTATGCATGGATCTCTATATAGTGCATACAGAGTCCTCTTTTATTATTACTTCATATAAAATCAGAATAGGGCAAGACTGAAAACTTGTATTTCAGAATCAACACAGAAATGATTGATTCTCTTTTCTCAGACAAACTCGGGTCTACAGTGTTTGCACCAGTTAAAATGGATTTTGTTGGAAATATCAAGGTAAGTTCACATGTTCTCAGCCAGTGAATATGAAGTTAGTGTTTTAGAATTGTTCTAAATGCTGTAAACATTCTACTATAGCATAGGTCAAAAGAGATGCATTTGCTTGCCCCTCATGGTTTATCTTTTATTCAAGCTATTACCGGTATTCTGTTTATAAGAATACATACTGTAAAGTTTCTTAAATATATTCCATATTTCATTCATCAACATTAGTTGATAAGGTTGGCGTTACTACATCCTTCTGTTTCTCATTGTTGTAGAAAATTCACCAGAAGCTGATGTCAAACCCTGAGAGCTTCCCGACTCTACAGTCCATTGTGCTCCACGAGGCAGAGACCAATGTTGCCCGGGTACGCAACTCAGCAACCGAGGCTCTGCTGTGGCTCCGACGAGGTTTGAAATTTCTTAAGGAATTTCTGTCAGAGGTCAACGCCGGACAGCAGGACATCCAGGGAGCGCTAAGTAAGTCTAATGGCAGCATTCACTTCAGATTTAGTACACACAGGAGGATGTGATGCATGGTTACTCTTTCACCCAGATAATGCCTATGGAAAGACTCTTCGTCAGTACCATGGATGGGTTGTGCGAGGTGTTTTTGCTGTAGGTATTTTCTCCCACATCAGTACTCACTCCTTCTGATTCTGATATTTGTTCTGGAAGTTTGACAGTTGCCTGACTTTTTATCCCTTAGTTGGCACTGAGAGCTGCCCCATCTTATCAAAGTTTTACTGCAGCCCTGGTGTCGAAAGAAGGTGATGAGTTGAAGAGCGGCTTCACAAGTGGCATGCACAGGGACCTGGGAGTGTACCTGCCTGCCATGGAGAAGCAGCTTGCCATCCTGGATGTACTGTATGAAGAATACAACCTGGAGTCCGATGAGGTGGTGTGAAACTTGAACAAGGGACGGTCTTGAGTTTAAGGAAGGACAGAGCCTGTCCGAAGGAGTAGAGTAGTGGCTAAACTGCTGAGAGCAAGCCACTGAGTGCGGCAAGCGCATCTTGTGTTGAAAACATTGTGAGCACATCTCGTGTCAGTGTGAGGTGTTTTCAGTGGTTTTAACTCTACAACAGTAGAGTTTTGAAGAGCGTGTTAACGCTTGGATTCAGCAGTCCACAAGGGGCAAAGCAAGCAGTAACATTTGAAGACAGTATAGTGAAGAAATGTAAATTCGAGGTCTTGTTTAAAAGACCATTGACAATGTAGGAGTTTCAAACCCTGTTATGCAGACTCTAACCATCATTATTCATGGTGGCATTTCGTTCTTTGTGGTGTTGTGGCTTTTTATGTACTCTAAATATTTAATGGTACATAACCGCAAGGTTTAATTTCCTAGTAACTTCTCTGGAAGACATTTTTTGATTCACTTTGAGCTGATCAGAATGCGAACAAATCTTAGTAAACTTTTAATGTATTGTTTTTTTTTTTGCACTGGCCATTAGAGTTTAGTGGAAATAGTGATAATTATTAATTTATATTATTTCCCCTTTAATCTGAATCCTGCAGTTTGACAATGCGTTGTTATGTTTAACGTCATCTCGTCTTTGAGCTGTAGCTCGCGCGTGTTTCTACGGGACCAAGAATGAATTGTGAATGGCTTGAGCGTCTGCTGCCAACAGTAACACAACACAGGAATGAAGTACTGACAATTACCCTGTATGTGGACATCTTCTGCACAAAACATAGTATGCATTTTCAAAATGTGTATTTATTACATCTTAAGTTATGAAGATCACATTAACATGTGGATCATTTCAGTCTGACCTTGTTGTATTGACATCTGTATCCTTAGAGCATGTTTATTAATTGCATGTTTTATAACACACGATAGGCGCCAGTGGGAAATGAATACAGGATTTTTAACCAAGTGGATGAGTAATACTAAAGGTGATAGATTGTTAACATGCATTACTTTTGTTACTTTCTGATCAAATCAGCTTTTTTTTTGTTTTTCACTCCATGACTTCATGTCATCAATGATCTGTTCCACCGAGGGTTGAGTGCTTTGATCCGATGTACTGAATATTTTATGATGTCGCTTATTTAAAAAAAGTGGCTAGACTTATAGTCCAGTTTTTAGCCATATAGTTACTGAGCCATTGGAATAAAACAGGAACATCCTCAGAGGGCTTTTAACTAACCGCATAGTATTTTAAATTAATTCTGTTCTTCTCTTTTTAGCTTTTCAGGAGTGCACACAGTTTAAAATTCTTGTACAAGTCATTATAAGTAGGTTTACATCACTGATGTGCAATAGGCTGACAGCCAGTTACAATCCTGAAAACATGCTATTTTAAATGTTTTTTTTTCTATGGATGTATATAAGATGCTATTTGTTTTTTACATAATAAATGTAATTAAATTATCTTGTGTTTTCTGTCCATTTTCTTTCTTTCTTCCTTTGTTTCTGTCTTTTAGATGAATAAGCAATGTAGGTATTTGAGTTTAACTAACAACCTTTGCATAGCTTCCTGTGGTCAATGAGTATCACTTTGCATGTGCAGCAGTAAGCCCTGCACCCTGCATTCCACTAGTTCCTCCCTATAGGTCAGGGATTTTCAGTTGGCATGGACCAAGTGTTGGACACCTGCCTACTTCCTGTCCCCCTGTGCATTGCCCCTTGTGCCACAGCTGTAATTCTACACCACCCAGAGCGGACAACAGTTCAAAAATGGATCAGGATTCCTAAAATGTAAGAAGCCTCCGAGGCTTTGGGACTCTTCTGTTATCACAGTCAGTAGAATCAGCTTGGCTTACAAGTCTCCAGTGACATTTAGTGCTGTACTGGGACATCTGTGGGCCAAATCTGATTGGCCTGGTCAGGGGAATGCACATGATGGGATAAATAAACCAAGGTAAGCTTTTACTTGGGCATCTCGGCAGGCAAATTGTGCTGATGTGATTTAGCAAAGGAATACAGCATGCTAATACAGTTACACAGTCTCATCCAGCCTCAAACATCTCGATTGCATTCTGGGTGGCTGGCAGGCTGCCCCGCCTCTATCCTGTATCATTGTGCCTCATCTCCAGGCACAGACTCAGCTCTGAGGGGCTTCATCAAGAGACAAAAATGAAAGGCTGAAAACCTATTGCCATGTCTGAGAAACAGCTAGAGTTCTTCACAGTGTGTGGTCTGTTTACTATTTAGTCAAACACAGCACTTTGGAAGGAGCTGCTGACAGCATCTGATAGATCTCTCCTTTTTTCTGCAGTTTCTACTCTGAGAGAACATCAATATCAGCTCCATCACTGTCTACTGGCTGTTTTTGCACAGCTTCCCATCACTTGCTGACAGACAGGACAGCTGCTGACAAACCTCTAACCCAAGTTACCGTTAAGTCAGAGAATGATTTAAATTCCTGTTTTATTTCTTTTAAAATTATTCACAACTACTGTAAAAATCATGATAATAATGAAACAAAATGAACCGTCGCAGTGCATACTACGCTTCATGAAGCCTTACAGTACGTTAACACATGCACCTTTTTAGCATTGTTGTGCATACACAGTATAGGATAGGGCACGGCAGCACAGACACAACATTCAACATAGTTTCCAAACAGGTATTCTAGCTTTTGTGCATTGCACAGTTCATCACTACACAATACATGGCTACACTCTGGGCAAAGACTGACATTTCTTAAGACACCTGCTACACTGATGAATGCAATGGCGAGTTACAAAACAACATCTGGACGCATTTTCACACCCAGATTTTTTACAAGCATGCAAGCACAACATTATAACAGTCTTCATCTTTTGATTGCTTTCATAGAATACCTGACTACATCTAAGAATGGCTGAGAACAGATCTCCCTTGGCACTGCGACTCATACAGTAGCTTATGAAAAATGTCAGCTGATGTCAGCACAGTAGTTTTACAGCAATAGTAGTTTTTCTACATCTACACTGTTAAGTTTACGGTTGAGTTTCTCTGTTGCTGTATACATAGTGTAAGACAGAAAGACTGGATAAAGAGGTATCAGAGTAAATACAGTAATGACCATAGAACAGACTGGAATTTGAGTTCCTCCTAGCAGCTACAGACCAGTCCAGCCTTTCCTGTGCAGTGAGAAAATTAAGAACAATAACAGTTTCAAGCCTTCATGTACAGTGTGTGTTTTTCTCTCTCTCACTGGAGCACAGGGAAGGAGCTTCACTCTGCACATTGTCAAAGCTTCAGTCTGAGTTACCTGTGTGCCTCAGTAGGTGTACAGTCACTGCCATTTCATTCACAGAGAGAGTAGTGGAGGATGAGTATGAAAGAAAGGTGCTGTGTAGCTACGGTGTATGTGAGTTCCTGAGAGGTTTTATGAAACCTTGTCCAGACTGAATGTCCCTGTCAAGTACGAGCTAATGAACCAGGTAGACTCCAAGATGGCCTCCTGGTTTAACAGTCTCACTTAGATATTACAAGAGCATAACTCTGTATATGTACAGTATATAGTGCACTATAACCATCTCTATCTCCATCAGAAATCTTTGACATTGAGAGTATACAGTACGAACGTTTTGTGACAGTAATAAGTGATAGGTTACATGCTTGGATAGTGACAGCTGCTGTCATGGTCTTCCCAGCCTCATGCAAACGCTGTGCAATCCTGTCATTCACGCTGCAGTAGCATACCTGCGGCCATGGCTTTGGATGTCCTACTGACTCTTTCTCAACAGTAACTGGGTCAAGATTTAATACTGCCACACATTGCGTCTCTCTGGCACTTCTTTAAAGTCTCTGCATGGCTGTCTCACACACACACACACACACATGGCCGTTGTGTTCAGAGGCTGGTTCCGGTTCCAGTCAGGCACAGTCCAGATCTTGCATGTTAAGACAGAGCACAGTTGTCCTGTGCATTTTCTGTGTGTGGATTCACAGCTTTGCTGACCAACTCTATAACTCCAGGAGCTGTATGTGGCATCTCAGCGGTAATGCAGATGTATATATATAGATATATATGTATGTATTTATAGGTGTTGTTCTTTTTTCGTCATTGAATCATCGGCTGCCTCTTCCTGCAGAGTCTCTTGCTTGGAGCATTATTGTTCTTTTTTTGCATGAAAACATTCCTCTTATGTGTCGAGCAGACAGCACAAATAGGATCCTGCTGCACAATCTGGACTCCTCCTCAGGTGAAGTACTTGCAATTTGTGGAGTCAATGACACAGTATGGCGTGCACTTGAGGTGACCGTATGACCTGCGGGTCACAGGAGAAGCATCAAGTTAGTTTTACACCTCTTATCTTTTTATGCAGCAAATGTTTTGTCTACAAACACACAGCGCTCACCCTGGAAGATATGAATTACACGTCTGGTATCCAAAGTCTTTACCATCACACTCCTCGGCCCCTTCATAGCGGTATCCATCTCCACAGTAAGCATGTTTACACTCTGTGGTAAGAGAAGACGACAGAAGTGGTGGGGTCATGTTATATGTGCACAGCAAAGTACAAGCAACCAACACAGACACATGACTTACTGACGCAGCCGTCAGTCACGACTCTGTTCCTGTCATCACACTCCTCCCCACTGGAGATCTGCACTATCCCATCACCGCAGTAACCTTCGTCATCAGGTGCGTTTTCCATGGACTGGTAGGGAGTCAGCTGGAATGGAAAAGTCTGTCGGAGAGTTTAAAATCATGAACAAATAGGAAAATCAAGTTTAAAAAAAATTATCATCAGCATCAGTGATACCTGGATTGGCAGCCAGCCGTCAATGTCTTTGAAATAGAGAGATCTCTGATCTTTCCGGAATGCAAGAGCATTATCAGTTTGAAGGCGCTCCAGCTCTTCTTCATTGCTCACCACAAAGATCTGAAAGAAAGGCAAAATTCTGTTTGTGATATCCAGTTTATAGTGTATTATAAAGTAAAAGAGTAAAATGCAAAAAGTTTCATATGATTCTGTAATGCATGCATTTAAATCCAACAAGACCCTTCCCTCCTTACCACTGGTACTTTAGGATAGTGTCCTGTGGAGGCATAATCATCAAAAGGAGAACTACCAAGGGAGCTGCAGCTACACTTTCCAGGAGGCCCCGGTGGACCACGTGCACCCTTCGTACCAACCATGTAGAGTCCTGTACATACAGAGAGAGAACAACTCCATGAAAAAACAAGCAGAGGCTGCAGGATTAGTGCAGGCTAACAGTGCTGGCTACAGTAGCTGATATAAGTACATGCTGTTAAATCTCTGATTCGTCTATCAAGAAGCACACACACTCAGCTTAACTTAAACAGACACATGATCAAGATAACAAATGTCACTTTAATTATGTGGTGACATAATATTTGTAAAACTAAAGGGAGCCTTGCCATCTGTCAAACCATTTTAGCTCCATGATGTCATGACTGGAGCATCCTGTTTCACCTCAGGAGGTTAGATTTCTCAGCTGCTAAATAAGAGGACTTGTGTTACCTCTAGTTACACTGGTCTAAAGTGCGCTTCCTTTTGCTGACACCAGGATTTGCTGCCCCCCTCACTGTTAGCACAACCGTTCACACACTCTCACGGAACAGACACAAATTAAATTCATGCCCTGATATGTCAGCGTTTAAATCCTTTAAGATTTCACCTGTGGCAGGAGAACCAGGCGGACCGGGGTGACCTGGAGCTCCCGGAGGGCCAGCAGGTCCGACAGGACCTAAACTTCCTGGATCTCCTTTCATCCCCTGAGACCAAAACAAAACAAGGGGACACATTTGACACATTGTGAGCACAAATATTGTATGGGAATATATAATTAATATGAAGACAGCAACAATCTAGTAGCACAAATGGGAGTATAAACAGAAACTCCACACCTGCTTGCCTCTCTTTCCTGGGCGGCCTGTGGGTCCTCTGTTTCCTGAGATTCCAGGTTCTCCTTTTGGACCCATTTCACCCTGAATAACAATAATCACATTAAATCAGTATTAAAATGTAAATTTGCAAAGAGTGTAATGTTAAAACATTTTAACACACCAAAAGGTTTCTGGTACTTACTTTCTGTCCAAGCATTCCTGGGAAACCCATTGCCCCCTGTGGAGGACATAAATCAGTCAGATTTCCTGCAGTGTATGTGTAGTTCAGTTCTGCTGATCCAGTCTACCCACCTTGTCTCCTTTCATTCCATTCTCACCACGGTCACCTCGAGACCCCTGACAGAGCGGATTAAATGTGTCATACTCAAAGCATTTCTGTGTTAATCAAGAAATGTTATCTACTGAATGAGACTAAATGACACATACCTTTTCTCCTTTATACCCCGGTAAACCCTGGAATTAAAGATTTAAAATTAGATTACACTAAAACCATGTTTCCAGATCTGTGCTGGATTGTGGATCATACCCTTGGCCCAATTGGTCCTCTGGCTCCAGGCAAACCCATCAGCCCCGGGTCACCTTTCTCACCCTGAGGAAAGAATCACACAGATGTCGATCTGCTTCATTTTTAAATTTTTTTTTAAATGACTTCAGCCCAAGTAAGAAATCAGGACTGTGGACTTTATTTTCTAACAAGTATCATATACTTGTATCTTTTACTTTATTGTAGCACTTGCTGGTCTCATTTAAAGCAACACTATGGAGTTTTTCAGCCTCCAAACTGTATTTCCAAAATCACACTGATGGTACATCAACTCAAAACAGATTGAATGACACGGGACAGCGTCTGCACTGGCACCAGCAAACAGAAACCTGTACCTGTAAAGGACTACAAAACTTTGCTACTTTACGGCATACGATGAAGCTGTTGCGGCGAGAGACACAACTGAACGACAGACCACTGAGCATGCGTACATCCTATAGGTACGGTGTCTCTTGGAGTCCACATAGCGCGCGAACACAAACATTCACTTGACAGAGAAAGTAAAGTTGTCTGAAGCGACGAAGAAAAGAACACGGGAGCTAGAAGAAGGTTTAATATCTGCCCAGCTTTCACACGCTGTCGAGAGCTACTACGACTGATGGGGACCTGGCGCTGTTACTGTCGGACCAGTAAGTAAAGTTGATTGCTAGCTGAAAGCTAACATGCTAGTTTATGGACGTTAGTTCCGATGACATGTTTGAGCACACAGCTGTAGCTTCGAAGGAGTTTGTCGGTGTCGTTGGCTGCTAATCAACAAATGATGTGGAGTGTAGAAACATTTGACCACAGTTGTAGCAGACAATAGCGTTTATTAGACTGTAGGGGGAACCCGCGAGCAATTCCTCCAAATGCTCCATAGTGTTGCTTTATATGATCATATATGATCAACATTATAAGGTCTGACTTACTCACTTTGGCCCCACTTGGTCCCGGCCATCCAGCTGGTCCCTGCTTCCCAGGAAGTCCAGGAGGCCCTGTGCGACCCTAACAGGTGACAACAAATTTAACACAGATTCAGCTGATAAAAGAGCAATAATAGCTGCTGCAACTGAAGAGGCAGTCTATGAAATAAGTGCCCTATTATGTCTGTTTGCTTTGCAGACCTAAGTGCAGTATTTGCTGTGTTGACTGACAGCCTGCTTGCTACAGTATTTATCAGACAGCGCTGCACATGCAGGGGGAGAATAGCTTTAACGAGCCCTGTCACTTTGCTCTTTAATTAAATGATGGGCTGTATATAGAACAGGAGTCTGTACTGGTGGGGAATAAAATGATTAATGACCTGGCTGAAGCACTAAGCTAAATTGCACTGCAGTGCTACAAAGCTGCTCAGTCAGGCCACCGGCTGGTGAAGCCCTCCCACAGGGCTGCTTTTTACTGCTCCACCACAGCGGCTGATTATTTAGGAAGTTACTCCCTCTATCTGTGCTCATCAAAAACTGTGTCCTGGGCTTTCAATATAGCTGTGTGTGTCCTCCTTTCACAGTAATAGACAGGGGGAAGCCTGATGTTGGATGTCGATAAGGAGGCAATATGCTCCCCTTCTGTGATGAGTGAGAGGAGAGCAGCAGCTTGTCAAGTCCCTCAGGTCATGAAATACAGCCTGTCTCAGCAGCCCCTTGCATCCTGTCAATGCATGTGTTCTGTCTCCTGTCAAGGTTGTACTTGCTTGCAATTTCTTGATGTACATAATAAAGGGCTGGCAGCTCCCAGACATGCAGCTAGCGAGTAGGCATTGTATCTCATTTTTGAGTAAATCCACTTAGTGAAGAAAATGGACTGATTAATGGAGACTCTCACCTTTTGCCCAGGCCGTCCAATTTCTCCCTGACAACAGGATGTGGAGGAAGGACAAGCATAGCAGTCATTTAATGCACTTCCAGAAAGCAATTGTCTTCAGTCATGTGCAACAGGTCAACTGCTTACCTTTTCTCCCTTAGGCCCCCCTATGCCTGGTAATCCAGGTGGACCCTAATAAACATAAAACACTTGTCATGTAAATTAGTTTTACCGTCTATGACATGCCACCATGTCTGCTACTGAGAGCTGCAGTTTCAATTAGCTAAAGGCTGAGTGTCCTCTATTGATTTAAAAAAAGTGCCCTGTGGGTTTGTATTGAGAGAATCTGCTGTGGTCTAGCTGGAGCTGTTACAGCCTAAATCCCCTTTACTTATAACCAGTGGAGGAAGAGGTTTGTGTTACTATCTAACCAAAACATCTTTATATCTTTCATCACTACATAACACAAACACATGGACACAGGCGTGTGTTGGTAATCCCTGGAATTTACACGACACAGTACGCCTTTCCAAGCAGACAGCTCTTTGGACAGTTTCTGAGAATGATGTGTGGCACACTGGCAGCCAGTGGAAAAAGGCTATTTGTGTCACAGCTAAATGTAGACCGTTAATGGGCTGCTGTGTTGCATGGGCCAGAGAAATCCCCATCTCCTGCTCTGCAGGAACTATCAAGTTGGGAAAGAGACAGAAGGAATATGTTGCTGAAATACTAATTTTTAACTTTAGCTTCCTACCTGAGGTCCAGGGGGACCAGCAGGACCAGGCGGACCTCGGACGCAGGGAGAACCGCTGTCCTCATTGCCCAACTCAGACTCACCGCCATCATAGAAATTGTCTTCATTCTGTAAATAAAAAATCCTAATTACAGTAATTTTTGGACAGATTTTTCTGAAATCATCTCACAACAAATCGCTTTCTCCCTGCAAGGGAAATCAACAATTGATTGAAGGGTCAAAAGATGATAACAGTGGGCCTGTTTGGAAAAAACCCAAGGACATTTCAACACTAATATTCCACAATAGAAAGTCACATGACTTTGACTCACATGAGCGTGGCGGCGCCAAAGTGAAGGGGGTGGAGGAAACAGCGGGGGTGGAGGTGGACTCAGTAAACAGCATGGGTTGAATCTCTTTTGCTGCTCCTGGGATCTGAGAGCTGTGAGAGGCATGCATGCAGTCACACATTATTCCAAGAAGACAGGTTAGGTTGTTTCATCAGTACACCTGAATGTGAGTCATGACATCATCACCCACATGAGAAGGAAAATCTTTGACACATGGACATGGACATGCATCTGCAACTGAGGAACAGAAAATCCCACACATGCGACTAAAAAAAGGATAAATGAGAGGTTCCAGCATGCAGGAGCAGCATTAGCAACAGGGAGACAGGTGCAAACTATCAAATCGTGACACCCATCCAGCAGAATTCCTCAAGCTGGACACAGATATGAAGTGCTAGTGCCTCACACTGAAGGACTGGAGCCGCTATTTATAGAGGCATTTCCAGTCTACCTCATGGGTAACAAGAAAATAAAAACAAGTGTACAGCATTAAGTCTAGGTGTTCAGAATCCATGCTTCTACAGATGTAGTCTCTAAACACCGGTGCATGAATACTGCTGTATACACACCCACAAAGACACACGCACACACATGCAAGCTCAGGATTACATTATTCTTACCTGCTGGGAATGAAAGGAAGCTGTCCAGAAAAGAGGATTGAGCCAGGCCATAACAAAACCAGAGTGGCAGATACAGTCCAAGTGTTAGAGTCATGCTGCTCCGAGTAGTTGCCTGACTTTATTTCTGAGCCACAGCAGCCCTCACACGCTGCCTTTTCCCCTCTCCCTCTCTCTCTCCTCACCGTCTGCTCCCCTCCCTCTCTGCTCGCTCCGCTCAGTCTCCTTTACGCCCTCAGAAGAGGGTACGCTGACCAATGCCCATTAAATCTTTCCTCCGCATCAGTGTGCGCTAAAATTACAAGAGACAGCCTGCCAGCTGCTTCTGGTGCCAATATTAGATCTCTACTACTGTAGGGGGTGCCTTTGTTGTTTCCACTCGTCTAGAGAGGCAAAAACTGTTTCTGCAAAACATTCAAACAAGATTTTGTGTGAAGATGATCACCCAATCACTGTTTTGAGTCTGATTGTATTGATATTGATTTGTTTTTAAATCAAGCACAGCTTGGTATTTATTTAACCCAGGCTATATTGGTTTTACTGCCCGCTTAGTCCCACTAATTAAATGTCTGCTGCATTTCCAGGGAGGCTCTCTGGGGGATGTGAGAGTAGACACATCACTTCGCAAAAGCACTCTAAGCAAATGATGTTTCTATTGTTTGCACAAATTACAGAGACCCTTGGAAAAGAAATGCACCATTCAGGTCTGAAGAAATCAAGTGGGCAAGCGTGCAGCTCAACTAAAATAAAACCGGTGAAGCTAATTAATTAAGACATTAAACAGTGTGGTCAACATGCCAGCACTTTTCTGTTCGTTTTTTTTGGAGACTTGGTGTTACATTTGGAGGTTATTAATATATCCCATTATTGGGACTACATATTTTAGAGTGTTTTGTAGGTATACTGCACGGTATGGAGTTTAAATGTTAGTGTGTGTGTATATGTATATGACCAAACAACAATCAAGACAACAGTTGTTTTTTCGAATTTCAGTCCTCCAGTCTTTACATGAACAAATAACATTCATCATCACGTTATAGTGAAGTTTATTGTGGTTAACATTTGTAAATTATATACAACAATAGCTATAATCAATACAAAGTATGTATTATTTCATAGAAACAATCACAAAAATTAAAGGCAACTTCATATTTTCCAGGTTCCAGAAGAAAACCACCACTGCTTTTCCAGAAAAAGGAGGACCTCTCCAGTCTACAGGTTGGACCGAGTGAGCCAAGGAAACTCCTGTAAATATCCACACAACATTATTACACTAGATCCCCTTAGAATGCATCTGCATACATATTGGAATCTATTGGATGTCCAAATTCAGAAGTTTAGTTGTGCCCAGAACAAATATCTGACTCAAATTTAAACCTGACACATATGAATAACAGATGACAAACAATAAGGGCAGGACAACTCAAATACAAGGACAAGTCTGTCTGCTGTACTGGATGGAGCTCAGCACCGTGGACACAGTCCTCAATACACCCTTTAACCATGTCTGCAAAGGGTTGCGGGGATACATTCAACATAAACACAGAGGGCTGTACTTGCTAATTATGGGAACCCTGAAATAGAAAGGTCAGGTTGGTGTGAGGTGGAGGGATTGTGAGTGGAATACAACAGTTCTGCGGTGCACCTGGAGTGTATGGATTACTGGTCAGCAAGGCATGTCAGTCACACAACTTTATGAGGCCGTGGCAAAAGTCGAGTAAACACGTAGCACTTTGTCGACGTTTGTGTAAATCAAACTGAAATGCTGTTGCATCATAGCTGGGTTTACTGCGGTCCATGTCCATGTCCCTGTCACTCAGTATGTGGGGCACCAAAGAAAAAAACAGTTAAATAAAATAATCAGATGTATCATTACATCTACTCTCACATTAGGTCTGCAAAGACTGTGGGAAGGGAAAAATACAGAATGTGACAAAACATTCAATGATATTTCAATGATATAACAATGATATTTCTCCTGCTCTTCCTAGATTGTATCTGATTTTATGAATTCAGATAACCATTTCACAATTGTGTCTACATAAAATAAAATCTGTGAGAATGCACAAACATCTTGTCATTTGGATTCAGGCATAAGAGGAGTTGTAGTTCCAATCACTACCCACAGGGGGGATGTTTTTGTGCAGGTGCCTGTTAGGTTCCTAAATCAATCATAATGGGATGCAGTGCTCTTGCAGGAATATAAGGGCAGTGGTCTTCTGCTATGCTGCTGTAGAGCTTATGTGTTAAGTTTTAATTTTGTTGTGAATTTAATGTAACAATATATGTCTTTTTCTTAAAGTTCAGAAGCCTACATTTGTTCACACCTCACTAACCACACAATCTCACAAATGCACAATAATAATATATCTCTCTCTCTCATGGAGTCCACAGTCTCCCTCACCAAATGTGCAAGCTCTTCTTGTTATTCTGTTTCTTCTTCTCCTCTTTAGTCTCTTCTCTTTTTCTTATACTGAGAATGATGTGTTATAATGTTAGATCTATAGAGGGCCTCAGTTACATCTTTAACCAGTAGAGGTGAAGAGTTTCTAAAGCTAAACAATAGGGCTGAACGATTTTAAGAATAAATTTAATTGCGATTTTTCTCGCACACACACACAGGTGTGGAAGAGCTGCTGACGGCACAAACTTTTCATTTTCAGCCGTAGCATTTGACAAAACAAAACCTGATTCTGTTAGGAGCAGTGCAAAAAAACGTGGCTTTGACGATCTCAAAATCGTCTGAGATCGCAATTTTTTCAATGTTCAGCCCTACTAAACAAGATTCCCTGCCTATAATTTGGTTGTAGAAATACATCCTACAGGGAGAAAGTCATTCCTAAAGGTTGTATTACCTGCTGCTTTCGGTCTGAGGAAGGGTCAATGAGCACATTGAGGAGACTTGGTTTATCCCAGTTGCTTAGGCTAAGCTGTAAAGCACTGTGCAGCTCTTCCACTGTCCTCACCAGGAACCCTTGACCTCCAAATGCTGTCATGACCTCATCATAGCGGGCCTCAGGTAGAAGGGAAACAGGAGGAGCTCTGAAAGGCAACACAATGGCACCTCGTACCGTTCATTTCAATCCATCATAGTGAATGTACTGCATTATGATTGCTTGACTCACATAGAGGTCATATCTCCCATTTGTTTCATTTCTCTCCACGTCTCTGGATCTACTCCACTGTATATACCATTATTATTGACCACAATGATAACCACAGGTAGATTATACCTGGAAAAAAGAAGGATGTTATATTAAAGGGCACCAGGGGGTTGAACTTTATATAGTAAATATAGGTCAACAGAATTTACCTGCACATTGTTTCAACCTCCATGCCAGAAAATCCAAATGCACTGTCTCCTTCCACACAGACAACCCTCTGGCCTCTGGCCTTGCTCATCTCCATAGCAGCTGCAGCAATGGCAAATCCGAGGCCCACTCCCATTGTTCCAAAGGTCCCTGCATCCAGCCTGCACATCATCACAATTACTAGCAAACCCTTAAAACATGTAAAACATGTATGAGGCATCTGATAGCTGAGGCTCCTCAACTTGCCCTCATCTCTATCAACCCCCCCGCAGCAGATACAGCTGTGTTGTTTTCTCGCCACTTCTTATAACTAAAGAAGGGACGTTATACCAGCCTTGCCTGTGTCGAGGTAGGTAGTTATTTAACATGGTGCGTCCAATGTCCATGGTGTTTGCACCCTCACTGACAATGATGCAGTCATGTGGCAGCAGCTGGGAAACATGATGGAACACTGTATAGTAGTTCATGGGCAAAGTTGTCTGTAGAGCAAGAGCCTATTGACAAAAAAAACAGAAAGAAATGAGAGATTTACAAGATTCAAAGTTAGAATGCGTGCTAATATTTCAATATAATTTTTCATGTAAATGTGTTGGTTGTACTACATGATAAAGTTTCAGAAGATGGACAGATGGATTATCCTTGAAAACCCACCTTTGATATTTTTGCATTAGCAGCAATCTTCTCCTTCAGAGTGCTCCACCACTCTGTATTAGAAGGATATTTCCAGCCCTCCTTTTGGACACACTTCAGGAGCTGAAAGAAAAAAAATGAAACACAATCTGTATACAATACAATGTGTCTTTAAAGTACATCAGGATGTCAGAACAAAGACTGGAAGGAGACAGATGAGTGTGTGGGCAGAGTTACACTTCATATACCTGACTGACAATAGCACTGATATCACCCAGGAGAGCCACAGATGGCCTCACATTGTTACCCATCTCCTCAGCACAGAGGTCAACCTGCACACACAGAATAACAAAGCAGCATTTGCAGAACAATGAAATTAGCATTTAAATAGACTACAAGCATTATAGAAGGTATTGTCAGACTGATGATAGATACATAGACTTTATTGATCCTGCAGGGGGAAATTGTTGTTTTTTATCAAATCATAGGCACACCTGAAGGATCTTAACGTTTGGGTTAAATCTAGGCGGCAGTCCAAAATGCAGAATCCAGTTGAGCCTGGCTCCGAGCAGAAGTACAACATCTGCCTGCAGGAGTGCTCTTTGGTAACAAAAAAAGACAGAGAAGTGGTATAAACACAATGATATAAAAATATACGCAAGTATACACAATGATGCTATGACTATGACTTAGCTGAATACACATGTTGAATATATTTACCCCGCTGTCAATGGAAATTTTAGATTATGATAAGCTAGGGGTCATGTGAAATGTGAAAACAAAATGTGTGTTTTTTTTTTTTAAATCCTTGGGTTTTTTACATCGTAATCCTGGATATTTTGGTATGTTTGAATTTTTCTGGTTTATTCGTCCTGTTTCGTCGTTTTATTTGGAACGTTTGGTTTTTCCAGTGTGTTCGCTTTACTTCTTGTGGTTCCCTCCATGTTGATTACCTACCTGTTAACCCTCCCTTTTGCTTGTGTTTGTTCCTGTGTTGCTCACCTGTTGACATGTTCTTGTTTTGTGGTCAGGTTCAGTTTAGTTTTGGCTCTGTCTGTTGTACTTTGTTTTAGATGGTTTGATATTTTGCTTTTTAGATTTTTCACTGGCTTTTATTTTTAATTACGCTTCTTTTCTGTTGAATTAGTATTTTACATGTCTGCATTAGGGTCCTCTCTGAACTCAAAACTTTAGCTTTTAACTTCTGTAGCATGCTTAGTTTAGAAAGTGAGGCTGACCTTGAGCGGGCAGCCGCTACACAGTTGGGGTGATCGTCTGGTAGGACTCCTTTCCCCATAGGGGTGGGCAGGAATGGCAAGCCACACACTTCCACAAACTCCTTCAGCATAGCCTCAGCTCTGCTGTAGGCTGCGCCTGTTGAGCACAATGCCATTCCCATTATTACAGATTGATCTAGTAGACCAACTTATTATTCAGAGAAAATTCCCGAAGACATGACAAATGTTACCTTTGCCAACAATGACTAAGGGGGTTTTAGCTGCTTTGAGGACAGAGATGGCATCTGTAATTGCTCCGTCATCAGCCAAACTCACTGGTGGAGGTGGACAGCAGGACACTTCTCTACAGGACAGACACACTTCTCTGAATGTCTATAGAAGTGATGCTGTGCATTAAACCAAAGTAAAAATGACAACAAACCTGACTTTACTCCTGTCCACTTTAGCATTGACCATGTCTCCTGCAATGTCCACATAACAAGCACCTGGTCGCCCATACATGCTTGTGCGAACTGCCTATGAGTAACCAAATACCATAGCATTTCAGTAACATTTGTGTTAATAGACTCTGCAAGATGAGGCTGTTACAGTATGAGACCTTCTCTATCACTGATGGGATGGCTTCCAGACTGCTTGGTCTAGCAGAAAACTTGCTGTACAGACGGCATGCCTCCACCTGGTGGTAAATAAAAAAACACCACCAATGTAATTATGAAGCATTGTCAGAAATAAAATCTACATGGAAGCCAGGACTACCTGTGGGAACTCCTGAAAAGCTCCTGCTGTTTCCTGGTTTCGATCTGAGGACCCTCCAATAACAACCACAGGCCTGCACAGAGCATATTCAGTGTTATTATGACCAGATAGCTGAGTGTGCAGATTGGCAGTTGTGTAGAAGGTGTACCAGCAGTTTATGTTAGCATTGGCCATTCCTCCTAAAGCATGGATGAGTCCAGGCCCAGACACCACCAGGCAGGCACCTGGTCTGGATTCAGATAAACACAAGAGAGACAACAGCATGTGAGCTTTACCATAGCCCACCCACTGCACAATATATCAGTAAATCAAAGCCTGACCTCCCAGTAAGGTATCCGACGGCAGATGCTGCATAACAAGCCTGCGAGGCAGAATTTACAACACTGTAATACCTTTGTAGACATGGTGTAGCCTACAGTAGTCTGATCAGAACAACTTTTCAATTTTACCGCTTGTTCGTTGCGCATTCCCACATATTTGATCCCTGCAGCCTGAGCAGCCATGGCCACTTCAATGACAGGGACACCGACAATCCCAAACATGTACTCCACTTTCTGCAGGGAGAGACAACAAAGCTACATTTACTGGTTTCATAGTGCATTAGAATCAAAGGCACGATTTTACTGATCCCTGACAGCGCTGAAGTTGAACTTTGACACATTTCTGTACAGACATTTGTGCTTCTTCGCAGTCTTACCTGAGTCTTTAATGACTCAGCGATAAGCTGAGCTCCCGTCACTTCTTCCATGACCGTATAGAAAGTGGCCGAAAAGTTACGCGAAACTGTTATAAACGCGTTACTACAAATTTACTTCAAGCTGCTCTCGTTTGCTTTTCTAACCCCGTCCCCTTTATCTCACTTCCGAGTTCCGAGCCAATCACAGAGTTCCTGTCTGTGACATCACACAAGAAAACGCGCACGTCCTCCTGCAGGCTGCCGTAGCTTTATAGTACTTAAGATTACATTTGATCCTTCTAGAATTGATGTTGAAATTATTTAACATTTCAGACTGTAAAGGCCATTAACTGTTTGAACCACATATACACTGATTTTATTAAATTACAAATAAATAAATAATAATGAACCAAACACACACTACTCGGAGCAGCAGTTATGCATTTAATTGACCTTTTTCATCCAGCATGCAGGGAAGGGCAAATGTTATTATCAGAATTATTGATGACTGATTACAAGTAATGATTGACAATTTAGTCACAGCTTTATCTGTGCTTCTTCTGCTACGTGAGTTTCATTGTGAATGGGCATCTCACTGTCATGTACTAAACAGAACTTAGACAAATGTTCATTATTAAATAACTCATTTCTTTATTACTCATAAAATATACAGCAATCTCAGTACTGAAAGAATTCATTGGAACTTTGAATTCACAGTCACAATCTCTATATACATGCTAGTTTCATTCCTCTTCAAGAAAAAAGCAAAAAGAAGAAAACGTCTTCCATTCTAATGAAGCTAGCAAATGTACTGTACAGATTTCCAGTTAAAAGGGATTTTCAACAGACAAAAACTGTGAATTTTAGAATAATCAAGTGGTTTCTTTTTTTTCTTCTTGAACTTAAAGCAAGCAGAACTTGTCAACATATATTGACTAATATAAGAGCAAAATATCATTCAGACAGAAGGAAATTCAAAAGCTGTCCTATCATTGGTTTACAGTGTTTCTCCTCAAAAAGCTCAGCCTGGATACCTCAGTATTGGATCAGTGCTTCTTACATCTTTAAAACCTTACCTAGTGCGCATCACTGTACTTTCACAGCTGCCCCTTTAGACCCATCTCAGTAACTAATGAAGGCACAAAATGAACACATAAAAAGGAACCAAAAGTACACAAATAATTTATTCCTCAAAAGCTAAACCGCAATGGACAGGTCGATATACAGAGTGGTTGATCAACTTAATAATTAACCTGGTACATATCAAATTACTCAGGTCAGTAAATCGTTTTCTTTTCTAGAGGATAAAGAGTTTAAGACATAAACATGGGTATATTAAAACTCTGATCTCAAAAAATAAATGATTTCCCCCCTTGATTTACAGACTTGAAGGATAAGTGCATTCTCACAGATGTAGTGTGCAGATATCAACCAAAGAAAACTCCCCCCGTCTCTACTAACTGTTGAGCCCACAAAGTCTCATTTACAGTTAAAACTGATTTAAAATGAAATCCATGTCTTTTGGTCCCTGTTGGTTTAGCTCTCTGTGAAGTACAACCTCCCCTCCTTAGCATGTTATTGCCATAAAAAGGCTGCTGGCAGGCCAACAAGTACATTTTGTTTTAGCACTCAAGGAGTCCGTGATGGTGAAGCGGTGGTTACTGAGGTCCAGTATCATCAAGACACCTAGTGCTGGATGAGGTCGGGATGAGTGTGGGCCAGCCTGCTGTACCTCCTCCCTCACTTGCTCTCTGGTGCTCTGATGGGGTGAGGTGGGGGACTCTTAAGGCTCCTGTGGGGGCTTGTGTCTTATTCTGCCCTCCCATATTTTTAAGACACAGCGTGTGTGTTTATGCATTTATCGCTTCCTCTTGTCCCTCAGTACGTCTCTGAATCCGAGTCATTGAGCTCCTCGTCTTTGTAGAAGCCGTCGTGATGGCTGATGTTGTTGAAGCTGCAGTAAGAGCTGTGCTCACCACGTAGCACAGGCAGGCTGTCAAAGGTGACACTCTTCGAAGGGCTGGTAGTGTAGTGGTTAATGGCACTGAAAGGAAGGGTAGGTGCCGGGGTGCAGGGGGACACAGGCATCATGGTGGCCAGGATGAGAGCTAGGCAGTCTGCCACATCTTTGTTGGGGGCACAAGCCAAGGCGGGTGTGTAACCTGAAGCAAGGATGATGCACCGGTGTTAAAATACACAGTAAAATGGTTGCACAGTTTTAGCCTTTAGGACTGGTACTGCATCTGTTAAATAACTGTAACTACATGGTGAAAAGGACAAACAATGGGCTTGAGTGCCAATGTGCTGCAATATGTCAAATTTGGCGCGAGCAGTAGCCTGGCTGTTCACACCAGATGCACATTTCTCTGCATGCAATTCTGCTCTTTTGCTGTAGAGCTGCTTTTTTACCATGGGTAAATAACATAATACATTTGTTAAAAAAAAAGATGTCTTCTTGGATTGTGAATACATATCCACTTCTGGAGTGGAGGTGCAGTGGAGTTTTTTATTGATTTAAATGTTTAACAATTTGACTGGCTGAATCAGAATAAGAATCTCTGTGTAAAGTATGCACATTATTTTAAATTGGCCCTGTAACTGAGAAATAAAGCAAAAAGCCTATAGTGACTTTACCGTTTTCATCAACTGCAAGGACACTGGCTCCCTTTGCAAGCAGCTCTTGCACTACCACAGTCAGCCCATTTCTTGCAGCCACGTGTAGGGGCCTTAAAAGAAAAAGACAAATCCTGGATGTGCTTGCAGGCAATGTGTAACAACATAACTCCTTTACAAACAGTCAACATGCCAAAAGACAAGATGCAAATTTGATACATACGTCTGTAAGGCAGCATTAGTAGCATTTATGAGGTTTCTGTCTGTAATCTTCTCCAATATCAACAAGGCACTTGTTTCATGTCCCTGAAGAAAACATGTACAACACCACGAGAGTCAAACAGAGCCTGCATACTGCATTTGCATAAGCACATTATATTAGTTGCTGCTGTACTGTGATAGAACAGTGCCACCATATGGTAATACATACCTTACTGCAGGCCAGATGAAGTGCTGTGTTTTTCACAGCATCCTGTAGAGTGAGATCTGCTTTTGCACTGCTCACCAGCAGTTCTGACATTGAGAGGATTAAAAAGAAGGAAAACATTTCAATTTGTTATGGCACTGTTTATTAATTCAATACTGCAATGATAGTAATGTAGTAGAAGAGTAGCATTCATACCAACAGCATTGGTCTGGCCGTTCTCAGCAGCCATCATCAGTGGGGTCTTCCCTGCGGCATCGACGCTGTTCACCTGTGCATTGTGGCTCAGCAGTAGCTGAAGACACTCCACATGGTCAGTGAAGGCTGCTGCATGTAGAGGCGTCCTGCAAAAATAACATCAAAACAAGGCTCATTTTAAGGCTTCATTTCAGATGATGCTACTTATGACGTGCACTCATCTTGATACACCAGTTTACCTGTTTTTGCTGTCTTTGGCATTGACAATGACAGGACCTAGAGTGTCTATCAACATTTCAGCAGCACCTTCATTGTCATGGATCCTAAAGACAGAAAGAGCACATTTTCTTAATCTGTTGGAGGTTCTGTCCTTATGCAGACTGATCGATAGAACACAGTTGTTGAAGATCTTACACAGCACAGTGGAGGGGGCTGAAAGAATTGCCTTCGGCCTTGTGAAAAACCTCTTGTTCCAGCAAAACCTCCACGCATGAGTCATGACCTGATGGAAAGAAAGCATCAGCGTTCATCACAAGGTGTTCAATCATAATCATAGCTCTCACAACTTAACCTTAGGGTGCATAAAGACAAGCATAAACATAAAATTTTAATAAATGTACATGCCATTTTTAAATCTGTATTTGCCCTAAGTGCTCAATTATTATAATCTAATCCACAGCATGCTTAAAAGCATACATTGCTGAAAATCAATTGAACATTTCCATCCATATTGATTGAGGTCTTCAAACCCTCTTCTCTGTACCATTGTAGCAGGCCCAGTGCAGTGGGGTGTAGCCTTGGTTGTCTGTTAAGACAGGGAGTGTTTCCACTGATTGGGCAGCATGCAGAAGGCCTCCCAGTACCCCAATGTGTCCACATGCTGCTGCCAGGTGGATTGGAGTACGCCCTTTACAGTCTCGCACCAGGAAGTTGGCGCTGTGCTGAAGCAAGGCCTCCACACATTCCTCGTGACCAGTCACTGCCTGAGGACAGAAATCAGATTTTATGAAAGACTGCATCCTGAAACAAACAGATAAGTTTAACTTAAATGTGCCCACAGTATTCAGTGCACAGCGTATATTGTGTAAAAACAGTGACTTCTGCTTACTCCTCTATGCAGGGCTGTCCTGCCCCACTTGTCTTTGGCTTCTACATTGGCTCCCTTGTTAAGCAGAGAATATACACAATCTGTGTGTCCACTCAGGACTGACAGCATCAGAGGGGTTCTAGAAGACAGCAGATAATAATGTTAGCAAATATTTTTGAACTTGAGAGGAAGATACCATTTTTTTTACTTACTGTCCATTGCCATCTTGAATGTCTACTGCACTTTGAAGATCAGCATTTCCAATAAGCAAACGCAAACATTCTGAATGACCATTCATAGCTGCAGGAAAGGACAGATGATTTGCATTATACTGTTTTGATGCAAAATTTCATGCATTGATGACAATGATGAGGTTCAGACCTGCAGCGTGTATTGGAGTTCGCTTCAAGGTGAAGTCTTTGACTAAGATGGAAGCTCCCTGGTTGATGAGGACATCCACACACTCTACATGACCCTTAAAGGCAGCCAGGTCTAGAGGTGTGCGCCCTTGGCTATTTCTAACATCCAGATCCAGCAGAGACTGAACCAAAACCTCCATAGCATGATGGTGACCATGGTATGCCTGAAAGATGAATTCACACAAGGAGTTTACTGACATGT
This sequence comes from Parambassis ranga, assembly GCF_900634625.1. Lineage (NCBI taxonomy): Eukaryota > Metazoa > Chordata > Actinopteri > Ambassidae > Parambassis > Parambassis ranga. The sequence continues at coordinate 9,913,297 of NC_041036.1, forward strand.
ACTACTCATTTGGATGCTGATAAAAAAAGTGTCAGACATTACTCACAGCAAGGTGCAGGGGGCTGACAGGGGCTCTGACATCAGAGTCATTTAAGATGTCTGTACCTGAGGTTTCCATTAGCTGAACAAATCAGGAGCATAAGTTAGAACCTAAATGTTAAAAAAATATCAAAACATTCATAGTAAAGAAAATTGCAAACCAACTCACCACATCTAGGGGTGTTTCACTTGCAATCTGAAAGGAAATTCAAAAAAAGAAAATGCATTAATTACCATTTAAAAAACAAAGAAGACGGAAATTATGGAGGTGATAATTTCTCTTGGGAGAGGATTTCTCACCAGCTCCAGACAAAGGCGATGGCCGTATGCCGAGGCGTAGTGCACAGCATTGTAGCCCTGATTGTCCCGGATCCCTGGATTTGCATCATTTCTCAGTAAATATTCCAGGCACCTGTACCCACACCAAAGAAGCTGTAGTTTAGGGAACAAAATGCTGGCTTCTAGGCCTGAACTGTTGTTTAGCATAACTTATCATGAAAGTGCACACTATGCAAACACACTATGGCAACTATTTACTTTACTAAGAGGAGAAATGTAAATTTTCTAAGTACTACTGACTTTCCATCTGTGTCAGAGGCAGCAGCGTAGTGGAGAGGAGTGCAACCCCGCTCATCTAGGTCGTTGACGCTGGCCCCAGAGCCCACCAGAGCAAACAGGCACTGGTAGTTACAGTTGGCAGCTGCGTAGTGCAAAGGGGTCCTGGAAAAGCAAACAGAGCTTGGTTCCCTTTTCAAATTTGACTCTTGATCCAAATCCACCAGTAAAAAACACACACCTGCCAAAGCTGTCTTTTCTATTAAAGTCTGCCCCCGTGTTGAGGAGAAGATTGAGACATTCCAGGTTTCTGAGGGGGGAGAGATGATGTTTAAATTAATGATATTCTCTTTGTCCGGGACATTAAAACTACAGGCTAACATTACCATTAGAGATGTTTAACATAATATTCAACTGTCTTATACTCACCCTCCAGCAGCTGCAGCATGTAAACAGGTCCTTCCAAAGTCATCAGGAGTATCAATATCAAAACCTGCCCAGAGAAAACAAGCATGAACAAGCCCCTACATATACTGCATAGTTTACACCATGTACATTGCATGTTATGTGTGTCATGCATGAATTTAAGTAGAGTTACTCTATTACATATTTTGTGCTTATGCCCACTAGTAGTGAAGAGTTGCTCACCTGAAGACAGGAGCTTACGGCAGCAGTCGGAGAAGCCACTGAGAGCCGCCAAATGAAGTGGAAACATGCCGTGAATCCCTCGTCTGCAAAAGGCAAGCAATCAAACCTATTACCATGTGTCATATAAATAGCAAAAAGCTCTGCGGGTAATAATAACACACATAAGAATTTCCACATGACACATTAACAGACAACAACACAGGTGCAGACTTCCACAAAGTAAATATTATGAGAAGTTACAACAGAAATGTTCACTTACTTAGATGTGTCAGCTCTGTTGGTGATGAGCGTGTTGATAAGGAGCTCATGTCCATATCGAGCTGCAATGTGTAGTGGTGTATTACCATTTTTATCTTCACAGTCTATCTCAGCACCTTCAGGGGGAAAGAAAACGTGCTTAGTTGGCATTACATTGCTAGACTCACTTTAGGTTTACAGTCCACCCTCAGAAATAATGTCCGGGAAGCAGTTTTGTTGTTTTTTGTTTTCCAAGAGCTCACCATTTTCAATGATTGCTTGCGACCTAGAAAACCTCCCGTGGATGGCTGTCATGTGGAGGGGAGTTTTGCCATCTTTACTCTGAGATGAAACAAAAACACAATAATATCACAAGGTAGCTCAGGATTGTGTCTTCCAGCTATAAAGTTAATTGTGCAACAGCAGGATCTGTTAAAACACAGACACGCTGACATCTATCAACTGTGTCAACAAGTTTTGGTGTAATATTTCTTTCCAAGAAATATGTGGGACTGTGTAAATTCTTCACTCATAACCAAAAATGGTTAGAGTAATACCTTTCCCGAATCACATCTAATTCCATTTAACCAGTGTTGAAATAACAGTAATAGATCCTTTTTCCCCCTCACCTTAATGTTGACATCAGCCCCATTGCACACCAGGAGCTCTAGACAGAGCGCCCCGTGACGTGATGCAGCGGTGAAATGAAGAGGTGCAAAGCCCTTCTCGTTCACCTGGTTGACATTAGCCCCACACTCTATGAGCTCGTTCACGACCACGTCTTGCCCGTTGTAGCAGGCCACATGGAGGGGTGTGTTACCATACGCATTAGGCTCATTGATCTAAACAGTCACAAGAAAAGTGGTCATGACAGCTGTTTTCACCAAGACAAATGACTAAAATAAGTATATTAGCACACAATACAATATGGAGTCAGTATGACTGCATGCTTCTCATAATCATAAGATCTATGAGTGTCTAGAGCATAATGATAATAAGCTTGTGGGTGGAACTTACATCCACCCCCAAGTCCAGGAGGTATTTGACAACGCTGATCATTCCACTAGAGGCTGCTGCATGTAGGGGGGTGTAAGATTTCTTATCTTTGCAGGCCACCTCGGCTCCATGAGAGGCCAGCAACTTCACCACTTCTATGTGCCCTGAAGATTAAAATTACATACATAAAAATTAATACATTTAAAACATCTTAATAATAATTTGTTTGTTCATTTAAAAGAGACATTCATTAGCTAAAAAATCAAAATGACAAAAAGTTACATAGAAAATAAATTATGACATTTTTTGTACCCATGTAGGCTGCCCAGTGGATTGCACGGCGATCCTTCTTGTCAAAAGCATTGATGTTTGCTCCCCTGGACAGCAAGAGCCTCACCATCTAGCAGCAGCCACAGTAGCACAGAAAATAGAGTAAGTAAAAAAAAAAAAAACATCAATGGAAGCTACAATCTAAATCTGTCTTTTTACAGTCAGCATGGCAACTCGCATTACTACCGAGTATGCTTTGTGTTTAATGCCTTAAATAACAGAACCGATCAGTTGTTTAACCAACCATAATTTATAATTCACTTAATCTTTTAAATTTTTGAGCAAGTATGGGTGGATAAATGTAATTCAGCACAGACAACCTAACAAAACAAGCCTACAATGCAGATAATAACCAAGTCAATTAGAGGTGAAAACTATGTCTTCATCTCCATATTTGTTGTGTGTTTTAATGGTATACTGCTATATAACTAAAAGGTTCTCTAAACAGCTTTGATGACCTTGATTAGCATAACACACTCAGACAAGACATTTCCACTTTTAAGATAACTAATTTGGATGCAGGTAAATGATTTGCATGTAGGCACGTGATTAGGCAGGCACTGTAGACTGTGTCACCCCAATGCAGTATCAAACCTTGTATTGGGACCTTTTCACTTCTTAAAGTAACTAAAATTCTAATGTTGTACCATTCTATTCATTACGATAGATCAATACTAAAAGCTTTAAACCTTAATACCTCCTACAGCTGTATCAAACCATACTCGGGGATAAATCTTACCTCCAGATGACCGCTGAATGATGCATGGTGCAGTGCGGTCCGGCCCGCTCTATCTGACACGTTTACATTACTAAGCAGTGGAACGAGGGCTTCAGCACAGCGGACAGCCTTATTGGCTGCAGCGATGTGAAGTGGTGTTTGCCAGTTTTTGTCTCGCGCATTTACGTCTGCAGAGTGTTTCAATAACACCTGGACAGCCTCCTACAATGAAACAAAATATGAAGGTTGGAGTTCTTCACCTTTTGGAGGTGTACAACTGTGTGCATGGTGTTCGAAGAACATTCACATACCTCACTGCAGGAGGCCACAGCCCGGTGCAGAGGAGTGAGCCACTTGTTATCTTTGGCATTAACTCTTGCACCTACAATTAAAAGAACACAGTCACTGTTAGACTTATGAAAGCAATTCAGCTCCATGGTATGTACTGTAACATTATAAAAATATAAATTCAGCCTTTTAGCCTGGAAAGCATGCATCTAGAGGCATATTGCCAGATTGAATGCAGATGTTCCATCTGGTTACATAAGCATTCCATCAGCTTCACATTTCAAATGTGTCATTAGCATTGCTCATCCCCGAATACCTTGAGTATAGGCATCTTCCATAATGACAGAAATGTTAATGTAACGCTCAACCACTATTTATGTTCTTTGCTTTTAAGCACTTTGCTATAGATGTCTGGCATTAATGTTGGAGCTAAAACATACCTGAAAGGATCAGCAGCTCTATTATCTCTGCATCTCCAAGATAGGCGGCAGCATGCAGGGGTGTTCGTTTCTCATTGTCCTGTATTAGGTGCACAGAAGCAATAAAAAGGAACAAACACTTATATCTTGTGCTCTTTCATTGATTTATAGGCAAATATGGCATTTTGTGGTAACAAAACTAGTTTACTATTTGCAGCATTATTATGTTGGAAAGGTTGAGTAATCATTAAACGTCTTAGTTCACTGCACAAAGTAGGTTAAACACAAATTTAGAAAAGGCCTTCTAGTGAAAGCAAGTACAAACCAGTCTTATTTGGAAACAAACACCCTCTCCAAAGCAGTAACAGTGAGGAATGCAATAAAATAAGCAGAGGGAGCTCATGCAGGGGAAACTGTAAAATACACTTAAAGTGCAGCATGATGCCTTTCAAGGCCAATTATACTTTAGGGGTTTAAAATTTAGTGCTGGTGGGATGTTTCTTTTTTTAATATAACAATAATAAGAGGAAATAGATGCAAAGTTTGATGACAGCTGGGATTACCTGTGCATTCACATCCTCTTTTTGGAATATGAGTGAGCGTACTTCATCTGGATCCACATTGAAAATAGCTTTCAGCAAAGCAGGCTGTAAAACAAGAAGATCATTTCAATACTTTTTCAGACATGAAAAGCAAACAGCACAAATCAAACATAAGAAAACAACAACCACACCGACCTTTGAAACCTTAAACCTTAGAGAGACTTCAGTATCCGTGTCATCAAGCAATACAAACATGGTTCATTTCATCAAAATATTCTCATTTAAAATAATTTTTAAAGGGCTAACTGTAAATATACATTTCAATAGCAGTATTATGACAGTGGCCAACTGATAAGACCTCTACAGATAAATGCTGAGCAGCCACTTTCTAACACTGTTCTGCATTCCAAAACATAAACATCCCATGATAAAGAGAGAACTACTGAAGTCCAAAAAGCCTACAAGCCCAGCTGTGTGGTACAAACTAAAGTCACACAGTCCATCTTCAGTTTCCCTTCAAATTTTAGCATGAAACGTCTACTATCACTGCATCTTCCACAAAGACTGTTGTGAAAAATAGGGGAAAAAAAGAGTTTGACAGCTGATCATATCCAACGTGATGACAAGTGGCACAAAAAAAAGAAGTAAAAGAGAAGAGTACTTTGTTTAGACTGGCTCTTGTGGATTGTGCCAATCTCTGACTTGCTGGACTTCTTGAGTAGTAAAGTTGGCCCCACCCTTCTCAGAAATACATATACAGGGAAAGCCCTGCTGTGAGTATTTTACCAAACTTGGACTCTGCTGTACAACGTAAGCAAAATATCTGTGCATATTGTGAACTACCTTCTACAAAGACTGCCAACACTGGCTGTGTTTTGAGGACATATAACTTAAACCATCTTAAAGTTTTAATCATTGTGAAAGTCTGCTGTTGCATCATTACACTTGCAGTAAGACAAGGCTTCATCCCAACACTACCAATGTTTCTATAGAGAAGTTTAGACATAGTAAAAGTAGTTACTAAATCATTAGTGAAAAGTCTGATTCCTGAAGGTGCCATTACATTTCTCTCCTTTGTGTCAGGTAGAAAGATCTTTTAAAAATTCACTATTCTCAAGCTGGCTACATTATATGCATTAAAAAAGCAGAATGGTCCTATTATGAATTGACTTCTTCACCTACCGTAAATACACATTCAACGGAAAAAGCTAAAGAATGACTAAACAGCTAATATCTGTGAGACAACAAAAACACTAAGCACATGTTTACACAGTTCACAGATTTCTTTAGTCAGATGATCCAACGTGCATTCATTAAGACTTCATCCCTGAATGAACCCACCAGGCTGCCCAGCTAACCAATTAGCACTGCTTAAGCAAAATATGTAACAGATTATATTACCAAATCAAATTCTCTCCTTCCTCCGAACACATTTTAATAAACACAGAACACAGGCCTTTGCTCGATGGATTACTTTGTGCTATATGTCTTACATATAAAAAAGGTGAGACTGCAGCATAAGATCCAAAATACAAAAAAAATGAAAGCATTACTGTTTCTGTTACTATATCTAATACATGGTTCACTCTACAGTGAACAGTATATTGTAAAATATAATGTAAACAGCCACATATGGTGGTACAGGTTAATTATTTCCTTCCTGTAGTATTAAGACTGAAATAGTCAGGATGATATACGCTGTGGTCTGGTACAAATGTTTTGAGCTATGTGGGGTAATTCAGCACTAAAACTGATGATCAATATCTGGAGTAGACACAGTAACTAGACACAAATTACAGCCATCTTCAGAGCAAGCAGTGTAGAGTCACTTTTTAAAAACACAAGACAATCCACTCTTTTATGATGCCCATGAATGCCTGCAGGGCACGATGAAGGTTAGAATTACTGAGGACAAATTCAGTGTAACAAGCAGGCATTTGTGCCTTTTACATGAATGATTTCTGTATCCCCCTCCCTCCACAATGAAAAGATCTGATCTGCATTTTGTTTTCAGTTCTTCAGTCCTGCATGAATGGTGCAGGAGATTTTCTATGCTCCTCTCTAGCTGCTCCACTGTGTGCACCTCCTCTCCCCATACAGGCCAAGCTAGTTAATACCATCACCATGGAGACAGCTCTTTGGCAACTCCACCGGCTCACAGGAGCCCAGGCACACGATCATTCAAGCACACAGACAATAAAAGACACACGCACTTACATAGGTGACAAAAATAGCAGGCATGTGCAAAACAAACTCCTTTAAATGATAACATGGGTCTATTCTTGTTTTCACAAGTAGGTGTCAAGTGTTTCATACAAGACAGAAGAACACATGTGTAATACTTCCACATTGCCAGTCACCGTATTCATTTATTAATAAGCATTAGACAGCAAACTACATGCATGTATACCCTGTTAAACTAACCACTTAACAGCTAAAGCAAGGAGGCACACACAAATAACTGGGATAATAAACATCCTATTTACAACTGCTATCAGCCTGCTTTAAAAAAAGAAGACTAGCAATAAAGTGGCTAAAGCCTTCTGACAGATTCCCACTTGCAGTGTCCTATATCCTTATTTTCTAAATTAATAGTAGCATTTAAATGAGATTAGTTAAACGCTTAATTAAGAGAACTGTTGCATGAATGCTTCATTACTTCAGTGTTTACATGTCCTCCATTCTTATAGCTACAAACCACCCTCAGCAGTTCATGTTAACACGTAACAAACGTCCAGTTGTCACAGTAATGTCACAATCAACAGATCGCTTAACCTGTCATCTCACACTAATGCTGAGATTTAGTGCCTAACATTTAATCATGCACCACTTGTAAAAGCCGTGTTCGGTGTTCTTTTGTCACAATAAAGGGGACTTGTCACTTCTGAACTGAGTAGCTAGTAGCATTTCAAACAGGCTCTGGCTAATTGCTGGAGATAAACACACTATCAATAGCTGGGCACAACTCAACAACCGTTTGACTATGTGCCTCAATGTGAATGTGATGCCACTAAGAAGATCTCAAATTCACTTCGCCCGTCGTTTTTTCCAGCTTTCACTTCCTAAGCTTCAACTTAGCTTTAAGCTTTAGGAATTACATTAAGGAAATGCTTCCGTTTCAGAGACGAGCTTCAAAGACTCGAATTACATTGCGTTGACGAATGTTGAAATCGGGGCAGCTAGCTAACCTTAGCCAGCCAACGTTAGCCTAAACTTAATGCCTTTGGCCCATTGATCACTTACCTGGTCTCGAATTTTGAGAACCACCATATTTCTGGGATTTTAACTGTTCTCATGCAGATTCATAAAGGGATATAAGTCTCCTTCAGAATAGCAATGTTTGATCTTGGTAGCTCTCCCGCTGGTCTGCTGGAGGCCTAGCGTGACTCTAGCTTAGCTCTCTTGCTAGCTTCCCAACCTGATGGCATGAAAGCAGAAGAGTGTAGCGGAAACTCCATAACATTGCCGCCACCATATTTCACCTCCCAAGAAGACGCGATTCAATAGGCCGAACGCTCTCGACGTGCAAGTAACGAAATTTGTGATTGGTTGTTGCTATCAGCGCTCTGTGACAGACGCACAGTGTTGAATATTGTATTGATGCCTATGCTCCTGTCATAAGTATTTAAGTATTTATTTGTATCGGCAATTCCAACCAGTCTTCCGACATTTAATTAATTCACATCATAGCGTGCCCATCATGGGCAGTTTTATATAAACATATGGAGCAGCGTGACTCAGTTGATATGGTTCCAGTAACAGCTAATTATTTTTCTATTTACGTGTCGTGACTCATCTTCAACTTGTGGCAGTGAAACTACGACAACCATGCCTCGACTGGACACAGAGCAACTTTGAGGGCCACAATTTGTTTCTTTGAGGGTTGACAACAGTAAGATATTCTCCCAGGAAGTGGAGCTTCTGCAGTCTTCTTCAACAACAAGGTAACCATGCTAACACGATGCTATATTATTAGCCTTTCCCATTGAAACAGGTCAGTCGGTTTTGACGTTTTGTACAGATAATAAAACGACTTTCCATTAACGTACTGGTAACACATGTGCTAGTGGATTTTAAATGCGGTGTCTGGGCCTGCGGGCAAATTGTAGTAAAATATGGCCCTCTAGTGACTAAACCTTCAATTACAAGCATGCCGTGGAAGTAGTAAATTATCATAATACATATAATATACACACACATTAGGAATAAAAGGCTAATAAAACTGATGGAAATTTTAACACTATGTGAGAAATGAAATCCCCTTCACATAGGTATAATGAAAAAATACATGAATTAAACTGAATAGGATGTCTGTTCTTAAACAGACATTTATGAAATGTCATTTATAAAATGTTACTGCTGCACTACCTGATGATGTTGGACAAATTTGCTCTGTACAGTGAGAGTACCACAAACAGGACTAGCAGGAATGAAATAATGTAAGTCTGCCAAAATGCTTTAGACGGTCTGTTTATTTTGTTCTCAGTGACTCATTAGTTGTCACAGATATAGGCTCATCACACTTAGATCCACAAGCAAATAGATCCAAAAGCAAACAGAAATGTATGGATATAACTGCTACCATACAGTAAATTACCAGTTAATCTTTCTAGTAATATCATATGGGCAGTTTATAATGAAGATTCACCAAATGCACATTAGCAATAAACAGCTGCCCATCTCAAGATGTAGTGTCAGGTGCAGAGCTCATACCCTTTACCAAGTGTAATCTGTGCCATTTGAAAATACTGCATGCCAAGAAGTAGTGTTTAGTAAGGAAGGTAGCCAGGCTCCTGTGAAAAAAAAAACATTTTACATTCATCAACTTTCCAGTTTAGTCTCACATTACAGTGGATACAAAGAGTGGGGGAGGAGGTTAAGGTGGTGGGAGCTATGTGGACAATTTTGGTTATAGACTGGGCACCTTTGCTGGGGGTAATCCTACTGGATCTCTCCATAAGCCCTCCAAAGGCAAGAGTAACCCAAGCAGAAATACTTTCTCACTGGGGAGGCTGTGATGGAGAGGGGTTCTCACAAATGAAACTGAGAGAAGAAACAGTGGAGGCAATGCATAAATGAAGAAAACAGATGCTTATGCACATACCTCCACAGTTTCCACCCCGCTTTGAAACTGCACCTTGTTTACAGAACCACTGAATGTGAACGAATCAGACAATAAAATAGACTTATAAATAAACAATGGAATAATAATACAATAACATGTAAAACCTTTTTTAATAACCAACCCAAATGGAGATTCGTTTTAACAAATTGATTTCTAAATTTTGTTTACACAGATTTCCAGTTCAGTAAGATGGCTGTAATATAGCACAAGAGGAAATAATGCTACAAACAAGCACTTTCTGTCATAGAGATGAGAATCATCTGTTTTCTTGGAACATGTAACATGTAAAGTTAGAGTTTGAAAACATTTAAACTCTTTTTATAGTTGCTCCGAGTATTGACTGTGCACTAATGCAGAGATTATACACATTATGAAGACACATAAAAGCTCATCATATTTTCTAGTTGAATACTGTACTTTGAAATTGTTCTCACTGTCTACATGCCAGCTGTGCGGTCCAGCTCAGGGATGAGACAGAGACGGTGACGTGCATGCAGGATCGCGCCTTAGACGCATCAATGTTTGGACGTGCCCTTGTCTGTCCAGATGTCAGGATGAGAGATAGCAAACAGCTGGACAGTCGAGCTCCTGGGATGAAAGTGGTGTCACCTACTGGGTCAGACCCAGCTGCTGTAGGACAGTGGCAAGATGAGAAAGAATTTCATTTCTTTTCGTTTCCCACCACTGCTCCAGCGGCACTGCTGTAGTAAATATTAATAACAAGTTCCTGTCTATATACTGTTTTTTTAAATTCTATAAGCCAGGTATAGTATGGCCTTAATATAAATGAGATGCATATTATTGAATGAATGTTAGGGTCAAACACATTTGTTGAGTAGTAGCCTAATGTGGAAAACAGGTGAAAACAGATAAAGGGTGCTTTGTTCTCCTCTTAAAGAGAAGACATTTGTCCATGGGCCTAACAGTAAACTAAGGAGAGGTACTGAAGAATGCTTTGAAGTGACAAATAAAAATGTGAGTCTGTGGACAGCTGTAGATTTATGACGATGACAAATCTGCATAAAATCTCTGCTAATCACATAATCAGTCAGGCATTGCTCCTAGTTGAGATAAAAGGTTTTTTTTTCTTTTAACCAACATTCTCACCAGTGGGGTCCTCGTGCATACGTGTGGGAAAATCCTCAGTTGGTAGGCGCATAGCTTCATTGTATGTGTGAATTTAAGGAATGTGTGCAGTGAGGGATAGTTGCTTGTTGCTTTTTTTTATTTTTGCCAAATGGACATCTGAGATTATATTTATTGATCTAATTGGTGTTTGTGCTATTATCATTGGCTCAGCTGTTGGCAGTGAGTAGACTGACCAATAGATGGCACTGTCTCCATTTCAACTATCTGTCTGTGGATGTTACAGGTGCTATTTTAGGAGGTGCATCATCACTGTATGCAGCTGTCAAAACATTAGCATTTGCAATTTTAGGTTATGCAATACCAGACAAATAATAGACTCATTACAAGAGCACCAAATGCCCCATGCTCCAATTATCTTAATCCCTGCTGAATTCATTTATTATGATGAAGGATTTAACACAAAAAGAGTAACAGCCTTATGTTGAAACGCGAGTCAAGAGAATATAACAAACACAGGTTAAACGTTATGGTAAGATATGCTTCAGTTGTTCACAGTGAAAGGTGATCGATGGACTTGTTGGTACACCTGCTGATTGCAGTCACTGGCCGGAGCTGCCCTCTTCTCCGCCGTCACAGCGATTATCAGGGGAGAGTGGAGCAGACTGGAGTGCTCAGTCTGACACTACATCGGCAAGGATTTTATCTTTCGAGCAAGCCAGGCTATTTATAGCTCAGTCCTCATGTACCGCCACAGAGACAAGGATCACATCCCGTATGTCAAACCTTCAACCCTGCCCTCAAGGGAGATGATTTCCCCCTCAGCCTGCACAGGTCTTTTTTTTAAAGTAACTATTTCACTACTTAACTTATAGTCACCAGTTTTATAGGAATGTTGATCTTTATGTTCCTAAACAGCAACAAAGCAGAGCCCTACTTTGTAAGGTCGGCATAATAATATTCAAATTAATAGTTGGTTATGCGGTCACAGGTGGTCGTTTTTCTAATCAAATGTGACTCCGCCACTGAAAGTGGACCGGAAGTGTTTCTAATGAAGCGAGTCGTGACAAACCCCACACAGCCACAGAAGTGGAAACGGTTTTCAGCTAAAGTACAGACTGACCTCATCTATCAGTGGCTTCACAGACTGTTATTAGTTCCAAGATGTGGGGTATTGTAGTACAGGCTGCCATCTATAAATAGACTTGCTTGTGAATGCACAGTATGATCTCATCCAAGTGTTAAAGTCCTTATTGGAAAAAAAAAACCTCATCAATTATCCAGGCTGAATCATCCCTTGTCGCAAACGTTTTAAATAGATTTAACATTTAAATCTAACCTTTAAACATAAAATTGATTAGGCTGAACTGAGAGAGAGTCTATTAATTATAAATAGTAGCCTATACCAGCTGCTTATATAATTCTCTGAGCGGCTTATATTTCACTGCCTCCAGTGGTGGAATAAATACTCAAGATCATTTAATTAAGCATATAGGCTGCCATATATGCAACAAGTAAGCATCAGCCTGGATCCCTTTGAAAATCCAGTGCATTTTACCTTTGGCACTCTGTAACATAATATTATCATCAAGGAAAATTGCCTTTATCATTTTGAAAGCCTTAATTCAATAATCTGAAGAAAAAATGTCAAGAAAAACTAATTGCTACATGGTAGGACTTTAACGCCAGCACTGCTTGGCATTGCACGCTTGACCTGTTTGGTAAAATGATTTTAAATGTCCCAGACAACCTTTGTACTTCTAATTAGTCACTTGTTAGCAGCTTCCTTTTTTAACACCAGATGTGCTAAAATGCTGTCATACCCATGCAGGAACATGTTCCATGTCTTTTTTCGGTTCACACATGTGCTTTTTGCTGTTTCGTTTTACTTCCCTTATTTTGTCTAAATTTAATTGATAAAATATTTCTATGCTTGAGTTTTAATATATATGATATATATATATATATATATGATATGATGCAAAGTTTGTGGAGTGAGCATTTGACAGCTTCCTGTGCTGTGTTCATTCTTAATACATGTTTGAGTTGACAGCTAATTTGCTGCAAATATTGTTTTCACAGATAATGAAGAATCCACTGCAACCCATGCAGATAAGGAGGCAAGGATGCCAAGCTAGAGCCAAAGAAGTAAGTGTTGTAAATGCCAATAACTACATGGACGTTAAATAACAGCACAGCAAATGGAGGCTATGTTATAATGTTTGTTGTGTTTGGTTGTTTGGCTGGACACACTGTCGCTACAGCTCTTGTATGACAGTGTTGGTGAGCAGTGCTCTTTTCACAGGTGTCATGTGGTGACAGCATTTCAATCATCTTTGATCAAGGTAATAAGAAAACACAAGAACGACAGACCCTCCAGTGTCCACATGACATTTCCACTTAGAGGGCAACACAAGAAAAACACTGACATGAAAGCCTTTGGCAACCAGTCCCAATGACCCTTAAGCCATCTTTCCATTTCAGAATATTTATGATATTTTTACATTGGACTTGTTCTTGGCAGGTTAATACTCACAGATGTCTACACTGCTCAGATGGCTTGAGGGGGCAGGTACCATCTGAGCTGTGTCAGGGAGAGAAAGTCATTTTAACAGCACCTTACACTTAGCCTAACACATAATTTCATAGTACCAATGAATGTGTTAATGAGACAAAATGTTTTCGATAGAACAAATTTTGGCAGGCATCTGTGAATTATTCACTGGAACTGATAAGTTACAATGTTCAGCTATTCACTTGGCACAAAGTATTCACAGAATCAGCATGTTGCGTGACATCCCTGCTGTGTAATGCAAGGAACTATAGTGGACATCATTATTGTTCGATGGTTGGCGCCTGGCAGATTTGTATCAGTAAAAATGTGTAGACGCTGCAGAATAATCTGTCAGCTACTAGCCGAGATGACATAAGAAGTGGGAGTGAGCTTGTTTTGTCAAAGCAGAAAGAATACAATGCCGTTCCTTTTTTTCCCAGTTTTTTCACAACTAAAGTGATGAAAGTGATGAATTACGCTTTGTCACTGCGGATTTATTTCCTGTGTTTGTGTGCCATCCTTGACTGACCGTGACAGTGTGAAGGCAGCCTTCATGTCACGCAGCAGAAATTGCAGTTCCAAAAGAAAAGAAAAAGAATGCTGTGGTGTTTTGTGCTGGGTGACGGAAAGTATGACATGACAAAATGATTGAGCCAATCTTCTGCCTCAATTGGGCACAGATAGATTGAAACACTATTGAAAGCCTGTGTGTGTGGGTGTGTACAGTGGTGTCTGAATGCAGTTATGCTTTTTGAAAAAGCTGCTTATGTCTCTGTAATAAAGTTAGTGATTATTTACTAAAGAAATGTCACCTTTATAAAACCAGAGACTGCAGGTTTTTTCTTTTTATGTCTCTTAAATTGGTACGAATTCAGTAGAATTCAAAGGTGATATGTTCTCATATGTCCGTTCTCAACGGACATTCATTTTCATGAGCCAAGTAGTATATAGCATATAGTCTGTATAATATAATTTTATAAGACTGTATTTCTACATTATCCCAGAATGGACTAACTGAACACTGGCTTTAGAGAGTAGGAGTACTTTGAGAGTTAAATCATCTATAATGTGTGTATTCCCATTTTATTTGGCATTATTTGGTAAACAGAAGGCTTGAACATATTGAATAATGCTGTGATTGTAATGCAGCAAGTATCAATATTAGTTGATGTGATGACTCTTCCATAGCAGATGTTTTATTGTCTATTAACATTATAACCATAAAGGTTCCCCTGAGAGACATTATGGGGCATGAAGAGTACTAGACGCCTGTATATGATTCCTAAGACACTTAACACATGACAAAAACCTATAATGTGAGTGATACAATAAGACTCAAATATGCTATAGCCTGCCCTGAGCAGGGAGTAATACTATCAGGGTAGCATCTGTATATTAAAAATTTCTCATGATTCACATATTTCTGGGGTGGAGGACATTTTTTGTAATCCTGTATGATCTAAAAGACAAGCTTAAAAAACAGCTTAAGTGATTAATGCTCAGCACCCAGTGTCGGTCAGCATAATGTCCTATTAAGCTGCATTTCACACTTGGGAATAAGCTCTCATTCTAAGCTCTCATTTTCACTTGTATAATGACAGATGAATAATAATTATATAAAGTCAGCAGTGGCTGCAGAGAAACGGTAAGAAGCTTGATTTGTTTCTTGCATCTCCCATGATATGTTTCTTTCTGCTTCTTGTTGACACTCTTAAACTATTTTTTATGTGGTCCAGGATCTATTATTGGCTCTGGCTGTAAGTGTTTTCTGTTCCATAACAAGATGAATCCCCAGCATGGCATTAGGTTACCAGGCAACAGTGTACACTCCAGTGCTTGGTTATAATTTTCTTTGTATAGTTATGATGCTTAATAGTAAGTGACTGCATGGCAGTCAGCCAAAATTAACCACTGTTAGCAGAACCCGTAGAGCCTGATGTATGTCAGGAGGCATAGAGGCAACCAGGCTATATTTGGCTGCTATGTTCCCTTCAAAGAGACGAGTTCTAGGTCTGGACTTGACATTTCTCTTAGACTGGAAAAAATGGGTTTGGGTCAGTGAGTTTTTGTGGGAGGAGGGGTGTTGTTGATGCCCAGAGGAAGGTGCTGGTCTCTGTTCTGCAGTGGCTCATTGTTAAAAATGCAGCATAGTCCTTAGTCCACAAAAACATGTTAATACCATAACTGTAATACCCATATGAACAGGACAAATGATCACCATCTAGGTACAATGGTGTACAATACATATATCTACAAATGTAGTGACATTGGAGATACCAGCTTATAGGATAAATAATGGGATGAAAGGAAGATCTTGACTGATATAGCATTCAGGCCAACTACCACAAACATATTGTTGTTTACAAATATGTTGACTAGAAAGTTAATGGATATCCTTTCCCTTTTTATTTTAACTCTATCTCTGAAATGTCATATTCTACATGCCTTTTTTCTACAGCTTCTGCAAGGCACTACACCTGTCATCAGGTAGGCCTTACTGGGATATGGATGGATGACTGAAAATCTTCACAGACATTTGTCATACTGTATATCGATACAGCCAATGTCTCGATATAAGAATCTGTCCCAAGAGTCCAGTATCTGTCAGGTTTTGTACAGTCAGAGCTTTGTATTGTGATCCATGTTGATCTGGCTGGGAGACAATGTTTTTTGCATTGGTCTAGAATCAATTTCTATGCCTGTAGTCCACTTAAAAGCTCACTTATCATCTGCATTGTTAATACAACATCATACCTCATATTGCTCCAAAGTTCTGTTTTTGATTAGTCTCTCCTGTGTGTGCCGTATGTGTTTTGAGGTTAAACAGAATCATGCGGAGCATAGTCCTGGGCTCTATCTCAGTATGTTGTCATGAAAAAGAAATGGAGAGTCTTGTTCACACCTTTATTTATTTTGCTGCTCTTGGCTGCTGCTCTGGTGGAGGCAGAAGTGTGGCTGTACAGCAGACACTGCACAGACGAACTGAATGCGGGCCAGGTGCCACAAATCCAAGTTTTTTTTTCTCTGTGTCACAGTTTTAGTGTTTGTTGTTTTAGTTTTAGCAGTTGAACATTATTAGCAGCAATTCTATTAAATGCTGTTGTATTGCCTGCACAGACAATTGAATCAGGTCACATTCCAATGTGATGATATATATACCTGATTAACTGAATGTTTTGCCTTAAAACAAAACATTCGGCTCTCATGCACAGTGAAAAAAGTCTTACAGTGTAGAGCTGGTGTCTGTTGTGTGAATGTTGTGTCAAGCAGTGTAGTATGTGTGCAGGATATTTCTCTCTGTGTATAGATAGTAAGAGGAGAGTTGTGGCCCAGAGGGAGAATCTGGCTCCTGTTGCAGCTGAGACACTGAGCTTGGTGGGTTTAGCCTGGTGTTCTCAGTGTTGTTCGTCCAGCCCCGCTGTAGACCCCTGGGCTCTCTGGGGGGATCCTACTTCCATTTGTTTTCCCTTCCTGTCCAAATGGAGTTGGAGAGATGAATCATTCACGTCTTTGAGAGACCTCTAGTGAGGATGAAAAATGAGGAGATTTAGGACTCCTGCTTTGAGTATTTAAGATAGATTAATATGCTTTTTTGTCAGTGTGCTTCTTTTTTTAGATGCACATACTTTTTATTCTTAGTCCCAGTCAGTTAACTTAGATTATTCTTAAGCCTTGTTATTTTTGTTATTTTTCACTGTGGTCTGTCTTATTTCTTCTGCGTTAACTCGATCCAGGTCTGTCAAATCTGTGTAGTGAAATCAGTGAAAGTGATAAATGAGATGTGCTTCGGAGTTCTTGGTATGCCCAGCCTGATGGACACATTGTCACTTAGCTGTCACAGGGTGGGGGCTGGTTACCATGATGGCAGAAACAGACAAACCTCAGACTTCACAAGCCCATTAGTTGTCACTCCTTGCCATCCCATCATCCACTGGGGGCCCTGTCTGTGCTGCGATGCGTCTTTCTAAACATCTCTTTGTTGTTGCCTTTCATCTGTGGGTACCCACTCTTCTCTCGACCTCATCCTGTGAGTTATGGGACCACAGGAGGTCATGGCCGCAACCCCTCCCCACTTGGCGTGAAATCTGCAGAACAAACGGATCCAGAAATTACACAGGGATTGGACACACCGGCTGTATATCTAGAAGCAGGGCCTGCTTAAAGGTCTCAGTGGCCACGTAGGTGTTAAAGGGTAACCAGGCCATCTGTTTCAAAAACTGAATTTTTTTGCCCTTTTGAGTGGACAGCCTTGGAACATACTTGAAATTCTCCATTTGCTTTGATTAGCTCAGCAAAGTTAGTTTCTAAGAAGGGAAGGCCACAGGAGAAAAACAGTCAATAACAGAATTAGATAACATCAATAAATGCCATATTGTGATAGGAAGCAGACCAGGGATTTATTTGGCCTAGTTTAATGGCAGAAATCTCCAGACTTTGTAGATCAGAAGGAAACATCCCTGGTCTCATTATATCTTCTGTCTCCTTTTTTACACAGCTTCATGCAGGTCATATAGTTGTTACAGCTTTTGTTTTAGTGCTGGTGCCTTCTATATGTTTTATAAAAAGAGACAGCTATGGCTTGTTGAGGTCTGAAGAGGCTGGGTTGAAAAGTCGGTTTGGTTACTGGATCTGAGATGAAAGGCTGAGGTCAGGAACGCTGCAGTCATTCCCAGCATGTTGTCGTGTGCACGAATGTGGGTATGCGTGTGTTAGTTTGTCTGTGCATGAATATTTGTTTGCAGAGTGAGTGTCCTCATTTGTATTTTTGCAGTGTGTGGAGCTCTGTGCTGTCAGTACATTCACAACATTTTTTCTTGTTGAGTCCAATGGCTTTAGTGCAGAGTTTGTTATGTGTCACAGTATTTGTCTTTCTGCTCCTTGGAGCTTGGTATGGAAATTTCACAGTAAGGTCCCCAGCATCTCTAGTTGTGCTTGGTTTCTGCATCTGTTATTTCTGTTCTTAATCAACCTGCAGGGTGCACTGTTGATGAAGGATCCACCAGGGGTTTTACCTTGCTTGGACAAAATCCCATAATAACAAGTCCTGCTGCCTTACTGCCACATTTTCTATTCACAATCAAGATGATACATAATAAAAATGATTGTAGGGATACTTTCTTTGGCTTATTTATTACAGCCCATATAAAAACAGAACCCACAATACAGAATGATTGTGTTAGTTTGCTATAAAATGATAAGATATAGCTATAGTGACTTAAAAATCAGTTATTGAAGCAATTGTTTTCCCACCACACAGTTGAGATGACCCTCTTTGCTGATCAGGGGTGAGGGGAAATTCTTAGAGGAATTGCAAGTTAGCAACCAACAGTTTAACATAAGTCATCAAAAATATGATATCCTGTGCTGAATTTGGAGCTATATTGTGGGGGGGGGGATATATGCTGTAATAAGATACAGAAACTCAAGGTCACCCCAGCAAAGTGTTTAAAAATACATCTACAGCCCCTTTCAGCTTTATGCATATGGAGCAGCCTAGACATTAACATTGTAGCAGAGGTGGTGGGTGCACCATGGGGCATTTCCCAGTATGCATAGCGGTACCTTAATAATAAGAGGAAGAGCTATTTTTCAGAGGTATTGTTGTGTCTGAGACCTTTGAGACACCACAGGAGGAGAGGAGTGTAACTGTTGTGCGGTCAAGTAAAGAAGTGATGGCGTAGGTGGAAGTGGCTCGGACAATAAAAGTCAGCCCACCCCTTCCCATAGTAAACCTGATTTCCTGTTGCACTTTTTTTAGATGGACCTTTAAAATCCATGAATGAAGCTTTGTTTTAAATGTCATTGATAAAATGGATCAAGCACAATCTATTATTGTACCTGTGCTTTTTCATTAATTGTGTGCTTACTAAATTCAAGTCTGTGAATTGAGATTTGTCCCTGTAAGAGAAACTGCGGAAGTTAGGTTTTATTAAACCCTCCTGCACCTCTTTTTCTGGGATAACACTGCTGATATTTTGGCAGGATGATGCTATGATTATCCACTCATAAATGGGCTTGACTAGCAGGATGTGGATTGGAAGGATGCCTCTGAACAGACAACCTTTGTTTTTATTAATCCCTGAGGGATTTTCTAAGGTCAGCTAAGCTTGGCTGGATTCCATCAAAGTCACATGTGCCTGCTTGGGCCTTGTGTTTGTGTGATACAGAAGCCACATTTGAGCTCATCTTGTTAGTGATGTAGGTTTAAGAGCCTGTGATGCAATGCCTTTGCATGCTGTGGTTTCAGCCAGGCAGCAGTCCTGGTTTATGTTCTTTGGTTAATTGCTCCCTAAAATGCCAGCTGACATTAAGAATGATCTTTCAAAGTCTTTAATCAATGCTAAGCCTTTTGGTGTTAGAATATTATTAGAGGATCAATAGATGGCTTGTGTTACTTTGAGAGAAGGTGCTGGACAACAGGGACAAAGTGGAACATAAAGTGGGCTTGTCATGAGTGAATGTAGGGTGGAAGTTGTACCACCACAACAACAACATGGTCAATTTGACAGTGGATCAATGGTTTCCAGCAGAGATGAGCACATTGATTAGTAAAAATACTGAGAGCTGCCCTCTGTTTCCAGGGTGCCTTTGTGCTACACATCTATTTTTAGAAAGCCTATAGCAGCAGATGAAGGCATGGCATCAAGGACCTATTCAAAGTTGGAAAGTAAACTGACCTCCAGGTCATTTCACTAAAAGTGGATGCTTTGATTTTTAAATTTAGTTTTTGCCTTTTACATTTCAGATATATACTAAGAAAGGGTTTGTAGTTTTAAATGATGTGTAAGTTTGTTAGTTTAATAATGAACTAACAATGAAGTTACCATGAAAACCAGATAACCACGTCACATACTGGTGCCTGATGCCACTGTTTGGAAGCAACATGGTCAGTGCTGTGTGATCAAGAAGGGTGTACTGACAGAGATGCTGCTCTGTGTGATAGTGGATGGAAGGTTTACCTGAATTCTAGTTGCTTATTATCACTGGTGGAGCAGAGGATTAACGCCAAAGTATTCAACTGGTAGCTCATACATAATTGCTCCTTACTTCACTAACACTTATTTAAGCTACCCTAACTAGCATTGTAAAACAATAACCCCATTCTAGAGAAACCTACTCCAGCTTTTTTACATATTCTTCCTTTAACACATTGTTTCATCACTCTGTACAGTAACATCAAACACACTAAGCTACAAAACTGGTCTCTAAGTGTTCCAAGCAGCATTGGAAAACTTTGTTGGCAATGTTTCAAGAGGCTGAACATGACTGCCTTTTAATGCTTTTCATGTTATTTGATCCAACCTGTTAAGTGCAACCTATATCACCCTGAAAGTCCAACAGGAAATTCCACAGGATGCCAGACAGAATAACCCAATAAAAGCAAGAGCACCCAAATCATTAGTGGGGAAACATGCTCACATAACTCACCCAGATGTACAGGCTAATTGGATTTTACCATCAAATCAACAGTTGTAGTGCCTTTGTGCTTTTATGAGACTGGGCATAAGGTGAAGGGAAAATAGGCCATTTGAAGTGACAAAACTTTTAGAAGGTAAAATGGCTGAGCTTGGGTGCCAGCTTGCTGTGTTATACTCCACATGAGTGGAGAGCCTGGTTTCACTCTCTAAATTGATCCAGGATCTCTTCCACAGTTGGTGACTCATGGCTGATGTAAGAAATATCGCTGATGCTGAGGTAATTGGTGTGGAGTGGTAATTTCCCTCCTGTGCCAGGGCTGCCCTCAGAGCAGTGTGTGGCCACTAGAGATGAAGCTCGGGCATCACGGTGGTGGTGCGTGGTAACTTGTGAGAAGTTGCTGTTAGTATGTATTTCTTCTCTTGGGAGGATTGTCCCGCCTGAATGGAGAAATGAGCACCTGACAATGATAACATCCGCCATAGTCCTCCCAAAGGTGGCATGATGAAATCTGCATCATTACAGGGAGGAAGACAGGCAACTTGTAGGAAGCAAGAGAGAAAGATGCAATAAATTCTACTGAAACAGAATCTAATAAACACATTGATTTGATCATGTGCTTATTTTACAGTAAGCATTTCTTTTCAACCTGCTTTCTTTGAAACCTGACTCACTCACACCCACACATGGGTCATCCACGGTTAAAGGGGAACAAAACACACTCTGTTCAGATCACATTAGTTCTAATGAGTGGGGTTTGCCCACTTCACATGTCTCTTGCAACACAAGTTCTGCTCCCTTCCTTCTCCAGCCTGCCTCCCTACTGGGTTTCATCATGCACGATGTGTCACAAGGCTACAGTGCTATGGTGATTAAGCCAGAGAATGTTAGGAGTTGATTTGGAACTGGTACAGTAATTGTGGTAATGTGAGTAGGCTCATAAGGTAGAAAAAAAAAGCACACAAGTCCCCAGGTTATGACCATGGTTTCTTGAAATAGCACAGAAGGAGATGAAGCGCTAAGATGGGATCTTTGTCATATAGTTAGCCCCAAAAGATAATTTTAAATGACTCAGTCAGTTTAAAACAACAACATAATGATTATGTGTGTATACCCCCTTACACTACATGGTGGTGTTCTAGTGACAAAACATACCCACATGCACATACATACACACACTCACACATACACAGAGTTTGTGTTTGATATGAGGGAGGTGACAGACAGTCAAGCCCTAGACAGCGGAGTGGCTCTCCAGCAGGGACTCTGACGTTCACACTTAAATGCTTTAATGAAGGACTAAAGTAGACAAAGGCTGCCAGTGATGCAGTAGGAGCTATAATGGGCTTGCCACATTGCAGGTTTACTGAACCCTGCCTATTGGACAGAGCTATTTCCAATCCCACAATCCTTCATCAGCCTCGGGAAGCTAGTTATAAATAAAAAGTGTAGGTTAATCACTGCTAACATGCCCCAGTAAAACCTGGCTGTTTTGTTTTTTTGAGGAGCAGTAGGGCAGGTCAAGCAAGAGTTTTTGAGACAATACTTGGAAGTAATTATCAGCTTCTTTTCCCAGTAAAACGGCAAAGAAAATGTGTGTGATGTTTATGTGCTTTTATGAGCACAAATCTGATGTTCAATACATCAGTTAAATAAAAAGTATTTACCAGAAATAATACTGGTCCAGACATGAATCATCACATTTAAATGCCTTTCAGTTTGTTGTATATTTCACTGTGTAACACTGGAAAATCCCAAGGATGTCTGTGACCTTTTACTTTTCATACTTGGTCATGAGTCTGACAGAAATCACATTGTCTTATCAGTAGAAATAGAGATTTCCAGTTATGATAATTGTCATTCATGTGACAGCATTACTTCCTCTTTTGATCAATTATGCCTTAGCTATTGCTGAGGCCAGCCTGCTGGGTCAGAGCTTGCCTGATCTGACAGATACTGTGACAGATGGAGTTCTGGGTCTTTAGCCATCATTACCTTGAACTTGAAGGCTTGTTATCGTTCACGCCATCTTATCCAACATGAATGCCAAAACTGGTTCACAAAGATCGAGAGTTTGCTAAAAATCTTAAAATATTTTATCTGTGATAATCAAGAGATGAACACACTGCATGCAGTCTCTGTTGGTTAATGATAGAGTCACAACTACATATATCACATCTCTGAGCCTCTGAGTTTTTTTTGTGCCTGGGGGTAAGCCTGCAAGCTGTGCATTTCCTTCTTGGCTTCTTGGTTGTGCTGTGATAAAAGGATTGAGGGGTTAAATGTTTGTCCAGCTGAAACAACACAGTAAAACTCCTTCTCTGTGTCTCTGTAGCCTAGTCGTCAGAGCTCAGGACCTAAAAATAGCCATGCTGGCTCCACGCCCCTGGCTAGGGGACAGGTCAAATTATGAAGGAAGATGAAAAATTTAAAGGCACAGGCTGCTTGGCCACAAACCCAGCCCTGCATCAGTGGTCAGAGAGAACATTTGACTTGGCTTTTATGATCTGGAGTCACATTATATTAACTCTGAATCTTGTCATATTAATTGAAGAGAATCCAGCTATTTAGTGCCCCAAGTTCAGAATTTAAATCCTCTGTATGTGGACTGTAGTGTTTTGTTATTCTGTAAATCCACCATTTAATAGTATCAAAGGTATTTCAAAGGATTTGTAATCCTGGAGAGGTGTTCTTGACACAGCTTGAGAGGTTTATGTAATTACAATCACCCAGTTATGGCATCTTACAGTTGTCTTCTGTGGTTCGCTGAAAGCATGCTTCCTGAGTAGCAGCACTGCCCTGAATACACACTGAACCCCTCACATATACTGAGTTAATGCAGTGAGGTTACATGCTGCATCTTAAATAAACACTGTTCATTTGGTGTCTAGCTTGGCTTTACACATTCTCTTGGGTTTTTGTCACACGTGCAGATTATGTCCAAATTTTATTGTCCACATGTTTTAGTTGTATCTGTTGAAATATATCATGAATATTATTATGATATATAGTATATATCAAGAGTTTTTGTACCATTTTACCCCAGGTGTCAGTGGGTTTTTTTGTGAATCACATAAAAGCACACAGGCACAGCATGTGTATGTAAAGTTTATGTGCCTCTTTTAGGTACATCAATGCAAAAATGGATCATTCCATCCACCTGAGAGAACAAGATGAAGACATAAATAGAGTGAGTGAGCGAGACTGGTTCAACAAATCAAAAAAAGGAGAGAGAGAGAGAGAGAGAGAGAGAGAGAGAGAGGAATCAAGCCTCCATCTGCAGAGAGGGAGTCAGGAGACATGCCTTCTGGCAGGAGCTGAAGAAGACAGCTGTGTTTGGTGTGGTATTTTTAAACGCATCAATGCTGCTCCAATCCCTGCGCCTCGCCTGACCTATTTTTAGCCAGGGCTGGCCATTGTTCTATTTCTGTCACCTGTGGGCCACGCAGTTGTTGATTCACATGCAAATGAAGCTTGCTCCCTCCCTGGCTTGCATTACTGCCTCTGCGAGGTGCTCAGTGCTCAGTACACGGCTTTCCTAGCAACTCAGCCTTACATTTTTCTCAGTCTCTGCTTAGGCACTTTGCTGAGGAGAGGGAAAAAAACACAGATCGGGAGAGAAATAGGGAGAGAGAAGCAGATAAGAAGCTGGACTTGTCATCTTCACCAAACACTGTTTAAGTGTTTGGACCAGACCGAAGCTGGGCACCCAGGAGAGTAGCAGCCCTGCAGAGAGAGTGTGTGCAGTTTGTGTTATTGCTCTACAGTGAGAGTTGTTTCTCAGAGGAGGAGGCAGAGGAAGGGAGAGAGTTGCCTGTTGTCGTGGTCTCTCCCCTGAGTGGCTGAGGGGTGGCTCTTGGTGACAGGAAACGCAAGACTTGCGATGAGACTCGAGCGCTGAGTGGAGTATGCTGCAGACGATTTACGAGGGCGAGTCAAGTTTCTCCACAACAGAAGGGCGCGTTGGACACCAGCAGCTCCCCAACCAGAGCAAGATGCACAACGTGAACAACTCAGGTGATCTCATAGCCCAGTGTTTTTACTCCTCGTGATGAATCTTTTCTCTGTCTTTTTTCTCTCTCTCTTTGCACTACAGCCTATCTCTCTCCTCTCCACTTCTCTGCTATCTTACATCCTCTGTGCTTCTGGTGCACACGTTCACTCTGTCTCTCTCTCTCACTCTCACGTACTCTCAACTCTTTGCGTTCAGCCGGTTTCTCATTCTGTGTGAAACTCAAAGCTTCTCAGCGCAGCAACGTGGTAGGACCAGGCACTTCCTTCTGAATTAAGGTATTTATTACTCTTGTGGTGACACACACCGCTTTATAAATCGTGCTTCTCGGTGAGATTGCTGGAAAATATGAGATCTGTGTTTAGATGAGTGGCAAATGAGGTAAAAAGTGCTCTTTATCCTTCTTGAGAAAATGTGTTAGCACAGTTCCTGTACTCTAACTGCCTGAAATGAGTCACTGTGAACATTGACAGGGATGTTGTGTTTTGCAAGCTTCCATGTCAGTGTGCACTTTTCAAGGAAGAGGAAGAACTGTGACAGAGATACTAAGGGGATAACTGAAAGGTTTCTCTCGGATATTTACCACAGACATTGACTGTTCTATTTTTGACCTGAGAATTGAATTGAAGAGTACATGGCTGACATCAGTATGAGTAACGTCTATTGACTCAAGATGAGTCACACCTTATTTGCTTAGATTTTTTTGTTCCCCTTGTGGCTATTGATACAATAAAATGGTGTGTGGAAATAAGTTCAGAGTTGAAGCACTGTGCTTGGTGAAAATATTGTCATTGCTGGGAAGCATGTGTAATAGCATATGAGTGCTTAATTTTCAACAGGATGTTGAATAATTCCAGCTCAACTGTTATATTTTTAACTCTGTCAACTCTGTATTTCTGTTTGGAAAGTAGAATACACATTTAAAAATAATGCCTTGAATCTGACTTCAGGCAAGCAAATCGGGTAAGTGAAAACATCCAGTGTGGCAGTGGAATAAACGTGAAGAGATTCAGAAATAAGACAGCAAGATGACAGAGGGATGACACGTTCCATGCCTGTCAATAGAGCAGGTTATTTGACAATCAGGCTACAGGAGCAGGGCTTTCTTCTTTTGTCTTAGCGGCTTGTGAGCCAAACAACAGATACTGTGCGCCTGAATTCGGGCTCCTTGCTTATTCTGTGGGTCAGCTATTCTTAGGTGAGTTATTTTCAGCTTATGGCATTAGCCTGCTAAGATTAGGCGTCTGTGCGTTATCGTTCCATCTCTGCATGCTCCTGATATAACAGCGGCTTGGAATAGATATTTATAGATAATTCTGTCATTAATTTGTTCTTTCCACTTTATAGTAAAGCAGCTGACAGTGACTAACATTGTATGTCTGTAAATGCCTCTCCAGGTTGCCTTTCTAAGACTGTACTGAATTATGTGTAGGTGTTGTTAGAAGTGCTGATATATTCCTCTTAATATTTGACGTTTCAAAGGTAATCATCGCCTGTCATGAATATTGTTGATGAAGTGATGCTTGTGTGCGCTAAATGGGTTTGTTTGTTATTTGTTTTCTAAAGCAAACTTCTTGACCTTCTGTGTGATGCTCTACTTCTCTGTTGTTGCATTTCAAGTGGATCAGCATAATAAAGGGCATAATCACGTTTTTATTTTCATTACTGTTAGCACCATCAAAGTTCTGATAAAACCACTCCTGTGATGGGTCCTCAAACAAGACAAAACTAATTAGTTTTCCCCAAATGCAAAATATCATGCAAAATATCAAGAGGGACCTTTTAGGCGGTAACAATGCTGCACCTTTCAGTTCCACTTGTCTGCATCCTCTATCTATTCAACTTGCCTCAACATGTGTATATGAAGTGCTTGCTGATGGAGAATATAACACAAAGTGTGATAGAGGTTTTGTTTCAGTGCTGCTTAAAAATTACTCATCGTTCTCAGAAGAGTGTAACAGACACACACCCCAGTTTAAAGGATTTTTAATGTTTCGTTGCATTTTGGAAGATAGCACAGTTCACATTTTGTCATTGATGGTTGAAGGGTTTGCGGTTGCTCGAATGAATTAGATCAAATGACTTGATTGATTTATTAGGGATTTTATTGACAGTAGATTCTGTCGCCTCTGCTGTTTCACAGAGAATGTGAAATTCTTTAATAATCTAGATTATCAGCCACGATTTGCAGGGTTTTCTGCTTGGACACAGATTTTATGTGTTGTTGTTTTACGAGACAGCTTGACATGATGACAGGACAGGCGGCGGCTGGACTCCCGGCTCCCCTTTAGTAAAAGGCCCACGGTGGCTCGGCTCAGCTCCCTTTGTCAGTAGATATGCTGCAAACCGCAGCTCTGGCTCAGCTGCAAGGACGAGCCTGAGTCTTAAAAATAAAGACCTGTTTCCTGCTTTAGACATGCCAGCTGCTCAAAATAACAAGGCACTTAATGAGAGATCCAGCACCACATT
The DNA here is from genome assembly GCF_900634625.1 of Parambassis ranga. NCBI lineage: Eukaryota > Metazoa > Chordata > Actinopteri > Ambassidae > Parambassis > Parambassis ranga. The sequence continues at coordinate 9,940,731 of NC_041036.1, forward strand.
GCAGTCCCAAGCATAAGCTTATTTTTGCCCTCAAACATGTTCTGTATCTCTGGTTCTATTTATACTATCAGACAGGGAATTTAAAACAGCAGCCATCTCTATTTCATACTAAACGCTTGCAACATACGTGTTTAAGGCAAAACACAAAGTGCTGCTTTGTGTTTATTGCCAAAATCAGAAAGAAGATACACAGTATTGATCATTAACTGAGGTTAGTACTGGGTGAAGAATGGAATGGGGGTTGCAGTAGTCTGCATTTATTCAGGACAACATTTTTATTTATAAATCAAATGTTACATCTATTGCCCAAACCCCAGCATTGTTGTGTTGAAGAGTGCTACTATTCCAGTAGAAAAACATCTAAGCCCAAAAGCTTAAATAAGTGTTAATAGTTGCTAATTACAAGTAACATTGTTAATTTGTTTGTATTTGCCTGTCAGCATTAAAACACAGTTAATATTGTCTGTTACAGCAACACTTTTTGATGAAATGTTAATATTCAGTGACATCAAATGCTACCTCCGGGTGCAAACAGACTGGTTAGGCTGTAAGAATAGCTGCTCTAATTATATGCACAGGGTAATGTTTACAATATTTATATCTCCTCTCTCACTTTGAGTTTATATGCTATCAGGATACAAAAGATTAAAATACCAAGGTTCTTTAAAGCCCAAAGTCCAATGTAAGCCTGCATAGTGAGTATGTGTATCTATCCGACTCCTCACGTGTAATAGTAATGTCGCTGGCGAGGTGTTTCTCTGTCTGAGATGTGAAGCCTGCTAATGTGGCCTGGGGCAAAAAAAAGACCGCCTTCCAACATCTCAAATTAAAGCTGTGATTGTCACTCTAGCCACCACGAGGCTAATGAGAAGCAGATCGGTTATAGAAATAAACACTTTGGGGACAGTGGTGGTGCGACGCTGCGATGTGAGTGTGGTCACAGGTCATGAGTCACCCTATCTCTCCCCTTAGCAGGCCCTCCACAGGGAGGAATTTGGGCATGAGGCTGGGTGCTTGTTGCTCCCATGTGCTAAAAACAAATTTGGGACCTGTCATTCATAAATCTCTTGTTTACCAATGCCTACAGGCACTTACCACCAATCAGTAGGCACCTCACTTTCACCCTGAAGCAGAGTGTTCATATCGTCACCAATGGCACAGTAGAACCACTGAACCAGAAGTGGCACACTCTTCTTAGTGAGTGATTGCTTCAAAAATGACCTGAAAGTTACATAAATGTGACACTGCGCTTTATTTTTGCCTGTGTTAAATTGAGCAGGCGGGCCTCACAACTGTGACAGTCTTTCGCACATTGTCTATATTAAGACCCTGCTCAGAAAAGCATTTATATTTAGCCCCGGTTACTGGTGGTTCCGTATTCTTCTCTGCTTAAGGGGTATTTCTGTTGTATAGAAACAGTAGATTTTTATATGCTATTCCATTTTACATAAATGTAATGTAAACTGTACATTTGTCGCTTTATTTGGGAAGTACAAAATAATAATACAAGTACGTTTTCTTTGTAGGACAGTGTCAGCAGGAAGAATGTTAGATGTAAATCATACATGATGGAGAGTTGCAGGAACAATGCCGACCTACCTTTAGGACCTTATTATGTTCCCCCAGCATTGTCATTCCATTCAGCATCATTCTTGCCGACACAGTGAACAGAGAGCAGACAAGAATAGAACAGGCACATGAGACTGTTGTGGTTTCCTCAAGGGCCATTTCATACAGCCTTGGTTATCAAAGGTGGCTTAAGCATTCACACTCGTCCCCCACCCCCATCCCATCCCTTCCCATCCTGCTTAACCACTGTCTGAGACTTTCTGATGGAGGCTCAGCTTGACGTGCTGATCAAAGTGGAGATCCTTAATGCCAGTCACAGTGAGGGTACAGAATGAAATATGAGATTAATTAGATATCACAGTGGTGAATTCTCCCAGGCAGCAGGTGTTTTTGTTGCTATATTTAGGTCTATTAGAAGTATTGCACCAAGGCTGTCTCACTCTCTCAGCCCTTCAGTGGTTCACAGGTTCACGGCTGCTTCTGGAACAGCGCCTGCTACAAAAGAGTTCTTTGTCAAGTACTTACAAGCTAAGATTAATATTCCCTGTCAGGAGAGAAGGGTCTGTTCTACAGGTGCCTGTTCTCTGTGCCTGCCATGCTGTTGCCCTCCTCTGTCATTTGATTGGTGCTGTTTTTAGAACAGAGAGAGGAAAATTACAGCACAGGAGTCCCCTTTAGCTGTCTTTACTTTTTTGTTTTAAGACAACTTATCACTTAGCCACTGAATCTCTTCAGTATATGTTTTGTAACGCTTCCTCTCTGTCTCCCTCTCTTGCTCTACTGGGGACTCCTTGCTTATATAAGAGCTGAAAAAGCTGATATAATAGTCAACATGTCTCATAGCCACTGTAGGCAGGAGATGACATGCAGCGAGACTCAATATCTGCAGAATGGGGAGACATAATTACGTCGCTAGTGTTGCCATGGCAGCGGCAAGTTAGGGTGGTGGATACTAGGGTGTGGGGGTTGTCACAGACCAGGATTGCGCCACTTGCTTTTATGTTTCTATTTATAATCATCACCGCCGCATACACATGGAATGGTGGCAATGAAAAACAGGCTACATGACAAAACAAATGGGCGCCACTGAGCTTCACAGCATCAGTGAGCAGGAGGGCACTACTACCTAATTGATGGCTACCACAGAATGACACTAGTTTTTTTTTTACTGGCTTTTTTCTTATTTAGAGTATAAATGCATGACAAGACTGAAGTATAACAGTTTTCCCTTTTGCGTTTAAAGAACAGGTGGTGTTGTAACATTGCCGGTATTTGTTCTCTCAGATGTGACCCTTGAGAAGATTAAGGCAATGAATGTTCTCAATAAATCTCCCTCCAACCACTGGAATTTTAAGTAGGTTTGAATATTTCTATGGTCTTAAAATGGAAGAGACATTATACAGTCTGGACAGTGCATCCTCCCTTGAATGTCACGTCAGGATCAGCATAACTATCATGTCTTTTTTTTTTGTTTCATAACAAATGAATATCTAAAATTAGCCAAGAGATGTGATTCTTTAAATAAATTTAAGCTGATAAATCCAGTTGTGTGGATTAAAAAGCAGACACACAGAAAGGATAAAGAAATATTGTACACTCACTAATCATCCTCTACAGAATAGAGAGATGAAGCATCCCTGTCTCCTATGTTCTTAACTGGCAATTGATTTCCTCTGTGGAACAGGCTATACAGTAAATAGTGCTTGGAGACCAAAGGGTTGCCCTCTTACGTTGTATCTGGCTCTAGTTATAATAGAGGCAGTGCTTACCGATGCACACGTTGATGAATGGAGATGGAAAGATCCTAGGAACATGAATTTACAAATACTTTGTCTTCATTTATTTATGTTTACAAGGGGATGTTCTAGTACAGATGGGGGTAGGGACTCCCTTTATTTATTTATCAAGCATTGGGAGGACAGGATTTATGTAAATACTTTAAATGACCACTTAAACATATCGTGCCAAATGTCCATTGAGTCTCCCAGTAGACTCCCTGTGATGATGAATGTGATCCTGTTTGTTTATAGAAACTATTATAATTGCAGGTTTCTCAAGATTATGAGAGAGAAACATGTGCCTCCTGAGGGTTTCTGTCCTGCTCAGTCTTTATTTTTGAATTTTTAACTCTTTGTTTTTCGAATGCTTCTGCAAAAACTATACAGGCACTATAAACAGCTTCAGTGTGTGATTTGAGCTGGTAAAGGTGCAATTAGAGGCTGACGAATCTTTCTTTCCCTTTTTCTGGGCCACAGTGGATATTAAGCCAGACGTGCCATTGGCTGTGGAGCCCTTATCTCCGTTGGATTTGCGCACAGATCTGAGGATGCTGGGGCCAGGCTCAGACCCAGGACTGTGGGAGAGGCAACTGCAGCAGGAGCTGCTCCTCATCCAGAAGCAGCAGCAGATCCAGAAGCAGTTACTAATCAGCGAGTTCCAAAAGCAGCATGAGAAGCTGACCCGTCAGCATCAGGCTCAGCTCCAGGAGCATCTCAAGGTTAGCATCACAACAAACAGTTGTACGGAGGACAGTGAGGCAGCATATACAGAGCACAGCACAAAAACAGCAGAACACAACACAGCATGGAATAAGTGCAGATGAGTAGAAAACTGTACAGCTCAGAGCATTACAAAGTGCAGAAACAGCTCAGCACAGCAAGGCAGAGTGTTGAGCAGTACATTACTGCCCAGCATGAATTTTGTTTTTACAGTTGAGCACAGAATTGTCCATGGCAAAATAGAAATGACAGATATTCACAAAAGTCGCTGTCATTTTGAAAATATGTTTTATCAGTGTGCTGTCTTCATGCTGATGTAAGGCCTGTTTGTTTCTCAGCTTCAGCAGGAGCTCCAGGCCATGAAAAAGCAGCAGGAACTTGCAGAGAAGGAGCGTCGTTTGGAGCAGCAGCAGCAGCAGAACCAGCAGGAGAAGGAGCAGGAGAGGCATCGACGAGAGCAGCATGTTTCCAGCCTGAGCCTTAGGGGCAAAGAGCGATCCCGAGAGAGTAAGAGCTCGACACCGTCATCATCACCATCTCCCTACTATCAGCAGCTGATATAGCAACAAACGAAGAGCCTCGAGCAAAAGCAAGCATGGGGGCGAGGTTAACCCCTAACCTTTTTGTCTTTTTTTATAACGCAGTACTTTAACGTGTGAAATATGCACATAACAGCTTTACAAATACAAAAGCTTTGCTGTTGTTTAATGTTCCACTAACTCTGAGATCACACTTATTATTCCCTCTGGCCCACACACATGTTCTGTTGTCGTCATTTTTACGAAGATAATAACCTTTAAGTCATGTGATTGTTTTAGCATATAAATACTTGTATATTTTAGCCAGAAAATGCTAAAACAACAAGGAGCATTTACTATGCTTTTCCATATTATTTTCCCTGTAGTCTTACCTATTAAGGTAGACATTTTAGAATTTAGCTTAGAAATATGCAGCTGTGAGCAGGTGAAGTAACCTTAAAGTAAACAAGATCATCTATTTTTGTTTACTCTATGAAGCAGACCTTTAAGACCCACCACGGCTAATGGCACACTCAGGCGGCTCACATTTAGCACTAAAGCACAAAGTTAAAAATTCATGCGCAGTATATTGTTCTCACTGCACAGCACTATTCACACAAAGGACAAACTGTTAGGATTTCCCATGATGTCTCAATCACAGATTGAACTGTACTGGAAATTGCAAGGCTGGAAATTTGCTTTAGGTAACAGACGAAGGGAAATATACAACAACATAATGATGATGCTGACACAGTACTTAACCAGTGCAAGCAACTGATGACAAAAAGTTGGCCGGTGACATTTAAGCTTTGAATTTAGGAGAAAGTGTCTTTCAATAGCACAATGAAAATAGCAGCAGATATAGTATTTCATTTCTGTTTTTACCTTATAGCTAATAATAGACAAGATTTATGACTTTGTCTGGTAATTCGAAACTGTGCCCTGCAACTGTAACCATCTCTCCCTCTCCCTCTCTCTGCTTCTCTCTCTTTCTCTCTCTCTCTCTGCAGTATGACTTTAGCATTAACTAATGTATTGTTTTTTGACCACTAGGGGGAGATCTTCCTGCACATGTCTGAATGTTTAGAAAAGCAGTAAACTCAATTACAGGAGATTAAAAAGACAAAAAAAATAGGATTTAGGCACTTTGGGACAGTTTCCGCTGTGATGTAGAAAAACAGTTGGGGAAACCTGCAAATAAAAAACAGAGTTAAAATTAGTTCATCATCTAAGCAATTAAGTGTTGTGACTCATAGCCCTAGGGTAACCCCAATCCCTTTGGTTCTGTCTTTTGGTCTCACAGGTGCTGTGGCCAGTAACGAAGTGAAGCAGAAACTCCAAGAGTTTCTGTTGAGCAAATCAGCAAAGGACCCTACCAGCAATGGAGTTAATCATTCTTTCATCCACCACCCAAAAATCTGGTATACGTAAGTGCTCTTTGTGGCTTTACCCTGAAAGGGTTTCATAAGAAACATTAAATCACACTGAAACATATTACGACATCATGTTGCCTTCTAAAATGTAATTTATTTTTGTATTGCCAGGTCCTCTCACCACATGTCACTGGACCAAAGCTCTCCACCTCTGGGTGGCACATCCCCCACCTGCCAGTATACTCTGCCATCACCCATAGAGAGCAAGGACGACTTCCCCTTGAGGAAGACAGGTTTGCTAATTTGCACACAGCACAGGAACATAAATGCAAATACATAAGTGTACATGCATACATTAATCTGCACAGCTGCTTTTCACTACGAGTGAATTGATTATTTAAGTTTGAATTGATAATTTAAGTTTTATCAAACTAAAGTATTTACCAGGTTATGAATACAATTACAGGGTCTTTTTGACCCTTGTCAGTCAAGAGGTTAAGCATTTCCTGAGATTGCTGATGACCTGCTAATAACATCAGTTAGACTCATTATGACCCCTGCCCCCTCCCCTTCAGTCCTTCAGGGCTCAACACTAAACTTTCCTTAGAGGTGGCGCATGCCAGAAAGTTCGTAGAACGTCACAGCAAACTACATGTTACTACATTCAAATTATTTGTCCTACAATAAAAAGACATTATTTGGAAGGAAACATGTGTCCCTATGTTGCAATAATAAACCCAAGTTTCAAGGCCTCTTTGAAATGGTGCAGTGCTAAATGAGAAAATTAAGGCTGAGGTTTGTTGGTTTAATATGTAAGGAACTGTTAGGGTGATAGCTGTGTAAATAAGAATAAATCTTGCCTTTCTTGGATTGCACGAGCATAAATGCTTGCCAAGCTTAAAACTTCATAATTTGGCAATGAGATGACCAAATTATATTATATGTTCTCTTCCCTTCTGTGTCTCTTTTAATTACATTGGAAAACAATTATATACTTGTTGAGTTACAGGCCTGTCATATTGTTTGTGTGTGTGTGAGTATACACAATTTAGAAATCAGGCAGAAGAATTATATTTTGCAGATTAAAGTCAGTGCTTGGCAGGAACAAAGGGGAAATGAAAGCTTTTGGAGATTTGATTTACTTTTCATATATCTTCAGACAGCAGAATATCGCCTCTAAATATATATTTACATATTCAGGGGAGCCACAAACTAAGAGGTGTAATAAGTTGAGGAAATAACAGAGAGACTGTTTATGGAAGCATACGTTTATCTTTCAGTGTGAATACAAAAAAGCATGTTTTAAACAAACAACTGCAGGCATCTTATTTCAGTCTCTCAAACAGGACACTTTTATGTTCTCACTGATAGATCGTCTCCACATTTCTGTGCCAGACTTTTTTTGCACTGATAAAGCTATTTCTTACTCTTTGGATTCCTGAATCTATATGTGGTCATTTCCTGCTCAGGCCTTCCTCCCCCACTTCCTGTCTGTCTTCATTAAAGTCCTCTGAGAGCTCGGCACGCGAGGGGGACGCACAAAGGTAGTGTTGTTCCCCAAGCCACTGGCTGTCAGTGATAGCTGATTGGCAGGTGTTGCCGACTTAGAACTGGCACAGGCAGGATGAACCTCGACAGGACTGTTTGTTTAAGCAAAGATAGCTCTTTGAAAACAAAGTGGAGATGACTCAAATACTCCCCACTACTTCATCTGGCCAGGGGGCTGAGCAGCATCTTTCTCTAGTTTACAGCGATGTTTGTAGTAGCACTTTTTAAACTGAAAGATTAGCATCTTATTTATCCCTTTGTATGTACAGGTATATCATGGTGTATCAAGTGTAGAGACTGGAAGTCAGGAAGTCCTGAAAACAACCTGTGCTCTAAATTCCACGATTAGGTGTCATATTAATAGTCTGCCTACAAACACTTAAGAGCTGTAATGTCATCATCTTTATTTCCCTCACCTAAAAAGTCGTTTAAAGAATTTCACGTGATTACCGGTAACTTGTTTACTTGGTATATATCCTCTTTGTTTCAGTTCCTGGGGACTAGAAATAGACCAGGCCGAGGGCACGCAATGTCTGTGGCAGGAATAGTTGCAGCTTAGTAGTAAGAAGTGCAACACCCTTTCTGGTCTTGACCCAGTTAACAAATGTGTGCATTCAGCAGGTGCAGGAAAGATTTTCAAAAATAATCCCGCAAAGGTAAAACCTTAAAGCCAGAAGTGAATCAAAAGGGAGTTTGTGTGGAAATTTTTTTGAAGAAAAACATAAAGGAGAGAAATGTCTAAATTTGATGTGATTGAACTATAAGGGAGTGTAGCAGAAGTTTGTTAAAACAACGTGCATCGTTTTTTTTCCTGTTCAGCATTAGTTTTAAAGGAAAATATCAGCACAATGTATCAGCGGCCTCCTTATGTGCAGAACACACACCTCAGCTTTCCACACAGCCATCTGTCCAGTTCCAGGCTTTAATGAACACTGAGCTCAGTTAAAATTTTGATTAAGTAGAGAGGGCATAACACAGATGGAGATTGATTTATGACTGCTTTAGGTGATGTTGCAGCCATTAGTGTATGTTTTCTTTAACTGAGACATCAGAACAGAAGTGACCCAGGTGTTCTGAGTATATGCTGTGCCATTGCCATCATTGCCTCCTGTTGCACCGTGCATCAGAGCTTTTTTTTTTTTTCCATGGAGACCAGCGAGAAAGTGTTTGTTCCCGTGCTGCTGTCTGGCGTTCCCGTGGCGACCAATTGGGATGCGTAGCTTGGTGGCAGCAGTGTGTAAAAATAGAAAGCAATCAAGGCAGCAGGGCGTGAAGCAGATTCATACGACTCCCAACAGCGTTTTCTCTCCATTTATCTCTCCTGCCTCCTTTCTTCCTCCCTCGCTCTCTTTCATTCTACCTCACACCCACAGGATTAGAGGTCTGTGCCACGTATTAGGGAAGAGGGTTTTGCTGCTTTTGACAAAAGCCAGAAATAGCAGCATCTGGCCCACTCTCCTAGCTGTGCCCCCATCGCCTCTCCCTCTCCTCCTCCCTGCAGTGTGTTCCCACGTCACCGCCGCACTCCCCTATGTATAGCTGTATGTTGTACACATCGCAAAAGGCCTGTTTAATTATTGATCACAAATAAATAATTGAAACAGGTTGCCTATTGTGTAACAGAGATTTTACATAACTTCAATACATCTTCATGCTCTGACTTTCATTCAAAATACCAGCTTATCTATTCTGCTTGTTTATTTGAGTGTGTAAAACTAGCTGTAGGATCATAGGAAGTCTATATGAGACAGGAGAAGGGTTCAGTCAGACACAAAAGCATTTACCTGCATAATATAACTAATGGGTGCATCATTCAACATAATTTACTTGCTTTTATTCTAGTCTTTTTCAATTGTTTGCTTTTTAGATGAGTTAATTGTGTTAATTGTGGATTTGTAAATCTGGATGGTTTCAGGCCGGGCTGTGCGTGAGTGTGACTTTGGAGCGGTGTGTTCGGACTGTGTATTTGGGTATCTCTGGTTTGCATTAGGAGGAGGAGGGGCATGGGGAGAGCCTGAAACATCTGCCATGTTTTTGTGTTAGTTTAACTGTTGCTACTGTATCAGACTGTGGTCACCAGGGCGGCAGGTAGCGGACTATTTCACTTAGAGCCTGTGTGTTGCTCAACCTAATTTAGTCCAGATGAGGTGGAAATGGGCCCACTCCTGAATCACTTAATTTATCTGAAACCTGCTCCGAATTTGTCAGAAACTGCAATCGTAACATGTCAAAGCGTGACAACACAGCTTATTTTTGATCTGATTTATTTATCTTTCTCTTATTTTATGGCATTAATAGTTGCTTTGATAATGTTTATTTATGTAGGGCTGTATGAAAGCATACTGCTTCACTCTGAAAACAGTCACAGTAAACTCACACGATTCTATTTGCATGTGATAGGGTGACTTTATTGTGCGAACAGAAACTTACAGAAAAATGTCTCTTCTGGTTTTTTTAGCCTCTGAGCCCAACCTGAAGGTCCGGTCCAGACTGAAGCAGAAGGTGGCAGAAAGGAGGAGCAGCCCAATGCTAAAAAGAAGAGATGGAAACATCATGACTCCTTACAAGAAGAGGGCTCTGGAGCTAATGGGTATGCCACATAGACAAGCATATTTTGAACTTCTGTCACAACACAAGCACATATTTTACAGCTGCATACTAATAGGTTGTTTTGTGATGAAGTAGCATATAATAATCATTGCACTTTCATGTAGAAGAAAAAACATTGTAATCAAGCAGCCATGACCATTAAACTGTTGTGAGGCTGCAGCTGTTATGTCAAGCCGCCGTGTATATGTGTGTTGTGTGTGTGAGCATGCATACTGTGTCTAACTCCTTGATGTTTCTTAGACTCTACGCCCACTAACAGTGCCCCTGGCTCTGGCCCCAGCTCTCCCATAGGAGCCTCCAGTGCCTTGGGGGCTGAAAACGGACCCTCCTCTCTGCCTACTACCACAAAAACTGAGGTATGTTTATAAATCATAAGCACTGCAATTGACATACCAAAAAAAAAGCAAGGCAACTAGGCATTCAAATTTAAGTCAGGGGACTCAGTGTCTGTCTGCCCTTCTGACTGCAGCTATAAAAACTGCCAGTTGTCCTCTGTTACACTCCAGTAAAAATGACTTCCCACACTGACATTAAAGGGGGCACAGCTTGACCCACATGTTTGATTACCCCAGCTTTTATAAGATGACACTAAGCAGGAAAATAAATTCAGTCACTGACTGTAAAATAAATAAAGATTTCTTTTCTTCCAGATGTGCTATACAATGTTTTATGTTTTTTTTCCTTAAAAGAGAGGAAAAAACTGCATCTTGGCTGTTAGGTTGCTGTTGGCTTGTCATTGTATTTCTGTCACTGGGCTGGCTGCATTGCTATACTTGTTCTGAGGCGTTTCCCAGTGGATTCATGGCTGAGTTACTGACCAGAGTTCCCCTTAGCCTGAGCTCACAAAGCAGGCCGTTATAAAGCGTGGCAGATATGACACATCTCCGAACAATCTTAACGGAACAGCTGTGTTTTCCTAAACCATCACTGTTTGCTCTCCCGGGGACCTGCAGTGACACAGAGCAGGGAGAGACGCCCTGACATCGGGCTGAAGTTTGGGGCTCAGGGAGACAGGCAAACTGTGGATTTTAATTGATATCCCAGGCGCTGGTAGCCAAAGACACCCACATGCTAACAACATAAACACACAGGATTGCTATTGTATTGACCCAAGCTGAGGCTCTCATGAAAGCCATTGGTGGACTTTGGGGCTGCTTGTGGACCTCATGCCTGTTGCAAAAGCAAGGCGTGTTTGTGCACCGTTACATTAGGTATCCTTTTTCAGAGGGAACGGGTCCCTTGGGTCAAATATGGGCCGGATATCCACATACAGGTCACTGAGTACTGGTAGGGGTTGGAAGGATAAACATGGCTGTTCTAAACCACATGCTGGTCCACTGCTCTGCTGGGTACAGGAAGTATGCCCCAGTGCTGATGTTCTCTAAGAGAGTAGCCTGAGGGTGGGGACCAAGGAGTAGTAACCAACTGGGGACTGAAATACTAAAGCTGGAGCTGCTGAGGTTTGCTGTGCATGCTGTCACTGGTGCCATTGTGCAGAGTTTTAGGAACTTTTTTCTGCATGCCACTCCTTTACACTGTCCATGATAAAATCTCATATCTGTTAGCAGCAAGGTGGGCTGTTGTTCATCATAGTAAATGAATGTTCATGCCACTGCCTGACTTTTGAAATGTCCATAGTGGGATTCCTAAATCTGCCATCTCCTCTTAAAGCCATCTCACTCTCACTCTGTTCTGCCTGTTTGATGTAGAGATGGCCTTCCCATCCGAGATTATTCCGACCTGAGGGCTCTGTGTCCATGCTGAGCTTATACACATCTCCCTCCCTACCCAACATCTCCTTGGGGCTTTCAACTGCATCCTCACCTATTAGTGTAAGTATGAATTCTTACATAAAATCTCATTATAGAGTCATTTAGTGACTGAGTTTTTTGTTCAGTGTCCAAGTTGCAAAACCTGCCATCAGTGGCTGTCTGGGTTCTCAGGTCACCGACCTCTGGCCCCAAACGATTTTATCGACCCAAGATAAATATTGTTCTGAAGTGCCATGTGTCAGGCATGCTCTTATCCTCCCCATTACCTCATTTATCACAGCTTTTAAAAAGTCCAAGTCCACTCAAGTGCAGTTCCTGATAACAGAGCACATGATATATCATCTTTTCGCTGTCTCCACATTCCTCAGAGGCCCGTTCATAGAGCTTCTAACCATTGATGTTCTCTGATTTCAGCCTGTCCTTAACACACATCTGTATCTACAAGAACCATTGTCATTCATAAAGAACAGATGACATTATTATTTTGAATTTGGCTTAAGAAATTATTCCACATGTCCACCAGTCCTAGTTCCACAGCATGATTAGTATGTATCCTATTATTCTCACATTTTACCTCTTCACTCAGGCTGCTATGGGGTTGAAAGACAGATCAACAGAAATCAAGCATGGGCTGCCAGGGAACCTACTAGGTCCCGTGCCTCTTCAAACAGGCCTGGAGTCTAAGGTCAGCCCCAGTCACCAGGCTCTCCTCCAGCACCTCCTCCAGAAGGAGCAAATGAGGCAACAGAAGATGCTCTCCTCTGGTAAGACTATATTACTTGGTTTCAGGACTGATGATTAGTTGCATTATGTTACATTATATATCAATCTGTAATTGTTAATTTAGTTAATTTAACGTATTCTTTGCCAAGGCCCAGGATCCATGCCGTCCCACCCTCAGTCCCCTCTGGCCATGAATGAACGCCCCTCCAGTAGTCGGCACAAATTACCAAAACACCGACCCTTGAACAGAACCCAGTCGGCGCCACTGCCTCAGAACACACTGGCCCAACTTGTCATCCAGCAGCAACACCAGCACTTCCTGGAGAAGCAGAAACAGTACCAGCAGCAGATCCATATAAATAAGGTATTGTGCTGGTCATCAAAATTCATTCACAGGGGAGGATTTTGACTTTCAAATTGCTTTTCGCAGCTTTCTGTATTCCTTTTTAGATCTCTTGAGGTCTTACTTTACTGCAGGGTGTCTGATTTAATCATTTTAAGTACACAAATGCAGATCTATTTTTAGCCTTTTGTAAAAGCATCTGTGGCAGCTCAAGTTCACAGACCAGGGTCGTAGTCTGTTCCTCCCTCCAATCCTGGTGTTATTTCTGCAAAGCAAAGAGCTTCTTCCTCACTTCAAATGGGGAAGAAATCCTTCCCGTGGACTAATTCTGTTATCGTAGCTTAAGGCATCAGCACTGTTCACATGCTAACTCTGTGAAATTCAATTCATCTAAGTTCAAATGAAGGAAAAAGTGCCCAGAATGCATTTTGTTCCTCTGTGGCAATATTTGTGTTTCTGTAAGCTGGCCGAAGTGACCTCGCTATACAGAGTGTAATTATTCTGGTGAGGGACGTGTGTGAGGTGGCAGACACTGTGAAAGGCAGCATTGTATGAGCTCACATACTGATGTGTCTCAATGCTGGGCCCTGAAAGAGTCATGGGAACCATAGAGCAAGTCAAACCTAGAAGTCATAAAAAGCACAAAGCACCTTATGGACTTATTGAGCTGTACAGATGGACAACTCTAAAAGTATGTGTTTGAATTCCTGTGTAACATTAGAAACACATGTCACAGCCAGGAAGATGCAATTAGTTTTAATGTCAGCTGATAATATAGAAAAGTACTGTATTGCTGGTTTGCTTTGAATTAACAGCAACTTGTCTTGTCCAGAAACACATGAGCAGGTCCTGCTCTGATCACTCAGGCCAATGAGATCGCAAGTAAAGCCTCTTTAAGTGGAGGTTATAAATGGCCACTAATCACGGATAAGCCCTAGGATCTCCGAAACATTGCCCTAATTAATTTCCTAGCATTGGTTCGTCTGCAGTTGTTTTTAAACGCCCTTCAGTGACAGCGACAGTAGGGGGCACTAATGGAAATTTACAAGAGCTTAGGGATTTTACGAAGAGGTATGAACAGTGGTTACTAATGCCAGGCTAAGAAGGCTAATTCTTATAGCTGAAGAGATATTTATAAAAGGCCTAGATTCAGTTGACAGTAATGTTGTTGCCTATCTAATGGAAAATACTTCTCTGCCTGTTCTTGGAGCCCTCTTGTGGTCAAATAATCATATTATGGCAACATTTGTCGTGATTCTACTTGTAGTTTCTAAGTCCGGTTGAGGCTGGCATTTACTGTTTTTATCCTGTTACACTTCCAGGTAAATCAAATGGAGCAATTATACTCTTAATTACAACATATTAAAGGATGTTGTTGTATTTAATGCTGTATTTAGTACAGAATGAGAGAACATTTGGTCTGGTTTGATGGAGCAGATATTTCATATCCTCATAACATTTGAGTGAATGAATGAATGAATATTAATTGACATAAAAAACAGGAACAACAGCTAACAGCTGACTTTGTATAGATGTGATTCATTTGTAGGTTGTTTATGACAGAGAGACACTGTCCGGAGTTATATATAAAAAAGCAGTTCAGTGACTATAAATGCGGAGGTGAGGATGTGTTTAAAAGGTAAAATCCTCTGCTTCTGCACCGTTTTTTGCATGATTACAACCTCTTCTAGAAACTTCAAAGTTATCATATTTGGTGCTTTAATTAAAATTTGTATTAAACATCTATGGCTGTATGGTATTATCATTAATGTGGAGCCAATGTGTTTTGCAGCTGTTGTCCAAGTCCATCGAGCAGTTACGTCAGCCCAGCGCACACCTGCAGGAATCAGAGGAGGAGCAGGAGGAGCAGCACAGAGATGAGACAGAGAGCATGCAGGAGGACAGGCTGCCCCCTGGAGGCGTCATCCGGAAGCACACCCTCAGCAGTAGCAGCAGCGGCTCAAGCAGTGAGCTCCAAGACGCTCACTGCGGGGTCATCAAGGTCAAGGAGGAGCCAGCTGATAGCGAGGATGAAGCTTTGACCAATCAGAGCTTAGAAGCAGAGCAGAGCGCCTATCTTCACCAGGTCAAAGGGAGACTGGTGATAAGAGCCATGATCTGAGAAGGGAAGAAGATGAGATCACACACTTGCAACATTCGCAGAGTCTCTACAAACATCCACGTCCCTGCAGTTTACACACACATTACAACACAATACACACACACATACACAGGACCCACAGCACAGTAGGCCAGCTCTCCCTTTCACGACATATGACCCCTTCTCACTCAGCTGCAGCCTCGTTCGTCATGTACTCTTAAGACTTTCTGTTTGTGACCTTTGTGTAGTGATCTCTGTAAAATATTGTACGTTTCACTGATGTAAATATGGAGACAATTTTAAACCGCTCTTTTTAAGAGCTGCTTTGTCATCTCGAGTCTGCTCAATTGATAAAATGTGTATTCAAATAAACTGTGGAGTTAGCATTGAAGATGATCTCTATAGGGAAGTTTAAGCAGGTGTACAGCTTTGAAGAGCCACCTCATGTTGTGTACATTTCTTTTCCATAAAAAAAACGAATGCTTCTCTCCACTTCATCACTGAGAAATACCAGTAAGTCCTCACAGTGTGTTAAGGAATTTAAAACACAACACACTCCATTGTTGTCGAAAACCTGTGATGATGTTCCATGTTAAAGAAAGAATGTAGACTTAAATCCTGGGAGAGAACGTGCTGCAGGACAGACTTTTGTCCTGGGAGTGAGATTGGAACATGGTCCTGTGCTCATATTGTAATTTAAAGGATAAAGCACTAAGGCCCTTCATGGGTGTGCAGGCATCTCCCAACACATCTCTGTGTCTCTTTCTCCCAGAGCAGTCCCAGAGCCAGGGCCCTGTGCTAAGCTAAGCTCTCCTCCCTCTCTCCCTCCGGGTCCAAATCAAAGCTCGGCCGAGTTCCTGCCCAGCTTTCAGCAGAGGAGTCAGACAGAGAGAAAGAGAGAGAGAGAGGGCCGGGCAGGAAATGCCTTCTAGAAGCCAGGAGTTGGAGTGATTCATGTGTGCAGGAATGTTGAGAGAGGAGGACCTAGGGTTGGAAGAGTCCAAGGGGCCAGGCTCGAGAATTGATTTACTGTCAAAGCGAATTACAAAGTGAGTGGGGATATGGTTAAGGGAGTCCTTTTTAAAGGGAATCGTTTCCTTCATATTCCCCAGTGGCATGGTTACCTCAACATGCAGGTTTGATGTTACTTCAATAAAATACCCTGGACTGGACCTCGCTTCTTCTTCTTCTTTTTTTTTTTTTGAAATCCATTTTCCCCAAAAAGTGCCCATTGCGACATGTATAGCCTGTCTTAAAGTGATCAATCAAATGTATTGCATAGTCGTAAACCTTCCTGTTTCATTTGTACCGTTGTCTAAATGTAAAAAAAAAAAAGAAAAGACAAAAAAGTCTAGTATAAGGTTCTGTGTTTGAATTCATGTGAAAATCAGAATTGTCTGTCGTCTACTGTACATTCAGACTGTCCCAGTTTTAATGTTTAGTGTAAGTAAACACAATCAGAACAATGTGAGTCTTGTTCTCTTGCTCCTTTGATTTGGTTGTAATTAGAACCCCTTCGCTGCCAGTGGGGGGTGGAGGTGGAGGGAGTTGGGGGGTCCTGTGGTCTGTTCATAGCAGTTTGCATTTCTTCTCTTTGTTGCCTTGCGTGATAAACCTTTCTTTTTTAAAAAATAAAGTTCATTTACCTCTGATGTTCTTTGCATGTTTGGATTATTGAAATGTTTTCATGCTGCATAATGATACACTTATTTATTTATTTTTTACTGCCCAACAGTTCCCACAACCGGCTCTCTGACCGAGCTCCTTATTTTCAGGAGATCTGTGTAACCCTTTAAAGGGAGCTTAAGGGACTTTCAAAACATTTCTTTGATGTGCGCAAGCCAGGCTTCTTGTGGTGGTATTAGAGCAGTCCAGATAAGGTGAGCTGTGAGCTGGTTGATATATGACTTGTGTGAATACTTTCAAACCAAGCTTAAGCAATTTCACAGCAAGCTTATGTTCATGGGACTGACCTGATATGCTATACACGCCACGATGAGACGTAAACTGTTCACTCGCTCTGAGAACTTTTAAATAACACTAGACAAAAGTAACACAGAACAACAGAGTTTAACCAAACATGCACTTTCACAAAGGTCTAGAGTTACTTCACATTAGGAAGTATTTGAGTTAAATTAGACACTGACTCTTTCTTAAGTAGATTCCATCTGTCTTGGGCTTCAGGCCCTTGTGATTTTAAATGAGCTGTTACAAAGGGAGAAAAAATAACGAAGCCCAAATCCATCTGTGCTGCCCCTCCCCAGCTGCCTGCAGAGCCAGTTGTAAAAGCAAACAAGCATTTTTAAAGGTGTAAAGAAGTAAGAAAGACATAAGCCCACCTATTCCCTCTAAATGGAACGGCCCTGAATTTTTATCACCTACGGTGCTGTTAAAAAATGTTGGTACAGTGTGCACATATATAAATATATAAGAATGTGTGATAAATGGTGGTAATAGTGACTTTGTGGAGTTGTAAATTTCAATGCGGCAGCTGAATTGAAGACCAACAAGAAAACACATTCTTGCCCTCAACAAGGCTGCCAGATCGTGAAATAAAGTTCAGAGGCGTGAGTGAAAAAGGCACAGTCAGAGAATTAAACTAAAGCCCTGCACTGCTGACAACACTTCAATACCAGGGTATATGTACTGTATATTCCTACCACATGAGCTGCATCCCACAACTAAAACCACATGAATCATGTGTTCAATCATCATATATGAGCTTTTGTGCAAAAGAGGTAGGTTTTGAAACTGAGAAAATAAAAATGTGGGCAAATAAAACACTTTGAAATCGAAGTTCTTGGCCCCCTTTTTATGATCGAATCAGGAAATTGGTTTTTACTGGAACTACTGTATCATGCAGCAGAGAAATAAGTCTTCACTGCACCACCAAAAACCACCAAAACCGAGGACAGTAAGCAGCACCAGAGCACAGGTCTGTCTGTCACTCCCACATGACGAAGCTTTGACATTTTCTGATTCATGTGTCAGTCCTCTGAGTCATCATTATGACAAATAACCAAGTGTGTATTTATACTTTGACAGCTAAATAAGCACCCTCATGATATCTGTACTCTGCAAGAACACTCCAGAAAGGCAGTTAAGGAGGCATTTTGCTGCTTTTATATGAATTCAAGTCAAAGATAAATGTGTCGTCATGTTAGCCTGAACACACAGTGACAGGTCCAGAGGAGGTGAACTCCTTTCTGGTTTAAAACCTACCTGCTCTCTTAATATTCACCTTGGAGCCACACCTGCATAAAAAAACACAAAAGGGATTCTCACTTCCTCACAGTAGGTGGCAGTAATGTGCATTCAAAGTTGGTTGTCACCTGTCAAAGTAGGAAGACAAAAAAGTAGTAGTAGAAGAAGAAGAAGATACAGGAGTAGCCATCTTGAAGCACAAACATGTGGCAGTTGCTGCCAAAAAATAATCCCTCTGCCTGCAAACCAGCCACCACCAAGCTTCACATCCATCACCCTGCAGAACGCACAACAGCAAACAAAGTAAGTTGCTGTTAGTTTCCCACTGGAACACCACATATTAGCTCCTCTTAATTAATGTGTTGCTATCATGGGTTGCAACTTGTATAAATTAAGGTTCATATTGGTTCCATTTGGTTTAAAACTGTTGCAGTGTGCAGGGGTAGAGGTGAACTATCATGTGTAAACTGCTTGTCGGGCTTGTTGTTAAACACTCAGCTTCATATTAAAAATATATCAGAATAGGAACTATTTCAGAACTACTGGGAGTAAATGAGTCTATCAAGTCTCTGGAGGAGGCCAGACATGCATCTATCCAGCTTTCTGCTGTGGGCGATGCATTTACATTTTTCTCCATTAGTAGCTTAAGTTTCCCCACACATGCAGTGTAAGTCTGTAGGTCATGTGGTTTGCTCCACTGTTTAAAGCAGAAGCAAGTTAATGCTGGCAGGCGCAGTGTATGTGGCAGTGGGTATGATATAAAACATGTTTTGTATGTTTTCACACAGTGATGTTGCTTTTGGTAACAACAAAGCTTTTTCTTCCTGTTTTTTATGTAGTTTGTATATAATGTCATCATGTGAGGTCAAAGTTTTTCTGTGACGTTGCTCATACTTGTGCACCGTTATCCAAATGTGCACCGTTATCCAAAAGTAACTCACCGCTGCTGCTCAGCCTCTGCCCCTCTGTTCCCGTCGTAGCTGCATGTTTTTCTCTCTTTTGCCTAATTCTTCCAGAGTGTCTGTCGGGCATAAAACTATGAAACTATGAAGTATGCTGTGCAAAAAAAAAGTGATGATATGATTTGTAGTTTAAGCATTAAGTCTAGAGTTGGCCAGATGACACATTTTTGAACTTTGGAACTGAGGTGATATGGCAGTGGGTGTTATTTATTTACACATTTACACATTTTGTATCTTCTAGCTAAAAGGTCCCCTTTAAGTAGAGTCCTTATGTTCACCTGGCAGCCCCGGCCATCCCGACCCAGCTAAGCCAACGTTTCCCAGTTTAACACGGACCAGCTGTGGAAACTTTCCCTTTTTGTGGCTTCACTCAGTCAGGTGGTGAGTTCAGCACACACACCTCTGTTGATGCTCAGCTGGAGTCAAAGAAAAAAAGCCGTGATGAGCTGTGTTTTTGTTTTCTCCCGCCAACCTATACTTCAGCAGGTCACAAATCTTAGAACCAAGTCCTTCAGCAGTCTGTGTTCAGGAAAATCCAACGACGTAGCACAAAACCATTCGATACTTTAACAAAAGCTGCACGATTTCAATGCTGACATGGCGGCATAGAATTAAAGTGGATTGTTTTGGTTCATTTTTTTAGCGTGACCACTTAATTTGATGCAGAATGTTGGATTCGTTTTTGCAGTTTTCATGTTTATATAAGGGGCGTACTACCAACAAAAATAGAGCATGGATCAGTGAATGACGAGTGCTAATGATGCTAAAAGTCTCCCAGCAGCAGTAACCTCACAGGGACGTGATTATCTCAGAGATGACAAACAGAATTTATTTACAAACTTGGAGCATCAGATGGTTAACATGCTGGTTTCCCTCCAAATATTCCCACATTCATGTGGAGGAAACTAAATTATACCATAAAGCTCCAATGAAGGATATGTTTAATGTAACAGAGATATTTGGTTTAAACTCTCATCAGTTTGCTTATGTTAGAGTTTGACATGGTATACAGTATAAATGTGTTTTCCTCCTCTCTATGTGAAGGAAGTGATTCTGTTTAAGTCTTGCCCACCAGAGTTGAGGATGACAGGAGGACTGAAACGGCACATTAAGACACATTTTCCAGCTTTTCTTTTGTGCCTGTCAAGATTTGTATTAATCTGGCATCTAAGCTGTACAGCGTGGTGTTTTTCTTTCCATGTGTTGTTAACCGTGCTGCTCGAGGCGTAGGACAGTGCAGCGCTGGCAGCAGACGAGGAGACTGTTTAGTGTGCGCTGGTGTGAAAAAGTGCGCCTCAGAGAGTGTGATGTCAGACGGGTGTGCAGTCCACTCCTTTCTGTTGAGTTCTTTGTGGTTTGTGAGATTTCTCTTTTTGACGGCATGTCTGCTTGTCATGTAGCATCAAATCATACACATTATAGGACATAATATGTAACTGCATTCCAAAGGTAAAGCTAATTTTTTTTCAGTAAGTATTTTATTAATTGTACATTTGTCACTAATGGCCTGTTTTCTTGTTACTATGTGATCCACTGGTAACATGATTTTACAAAAACCTGCGATGACCTAGCACAGATAGCTTTTAAATGGCTGTCAGTCTCCCCCTGGTGTCATCCATACTGTTATCTTAGCCTTACAAGGATTAATATCCTTTTCAAGTTTAATGAGATAAGAGACCTGGGGGAGTTCTCCCCCTGCTGTGTTCAAAGACCATCCGGCTTTAGTAACTGCTTTATCTCAGCCACTGATTGACCTGGCTGATAGGTGATACTGAGGAACCACAGTGGCCCGTGGAAGTGGCCTCTCTGCTGAGGGGCTGGGGAATGGCAAACCTGAGCTCCCCTGTCAGTGAGAATCCCATCAGCCGGGGCTCTGCGTCCCTGGGATGCCGTCTCTTTCCTTTGATTCCTGCGAGCAGCCACTTTTACATGCCTTCCTCCCTCACACCGTCCGATCCAGACCTCATAAAGCAGGTCTGCCACTCTGCAGCTAGTTGGATAGGACGTGTTTGTAAGTGTTGCCTGAATGCACCGCCAGGCAAAATGACACCCAGAGGGCTCGTAAGACCGGTGATTTCTTCTACAAGCTCATGCCAAGAGACCTTTTGGAGTTCCAGCTCACATCTTCTAAAATGTTGCCATTTGTGGTTTGTGAGCCTGGACTACTGGGATTTGCCTTATGGTCTGTACGGCCTGGCAAACGCATGAATTAACAAGGGATGTAATCACAGAGAAGCTGTAATAATGGCCCGAGTAATGCAATACATAATAACTTTACTCTTCAAAGAAAATATCTACACAACTACGTAATTATCAAACAGTCATCAGCAGTCTATTGTCTTGTATTTTTTTTTCTATATTCTGGGAGATTTGTGACAATAGCGTGGTGAGAGGAATGCAGCCTAAAAGGAGGCTTTTAAGAGCTCTCTCTCATTATCACTATATATTGAGAGAAGTAAAATGAGGGCCTGTGGAAAAAGGTCCCGTGGGGCTTCTGCATGCAAGGGAGTCGATTGTCCTTCACACTATATCACAGGGTGAGGGGAAGGAATGCTCCTTTAATGTTGCTGCTGTCATGTTGGCTCGTATGTGCAGTTTTAAAAACAACGTCATCTATCAGATGGCCAGAAATAAGGACATGCCTGAAACCTGCTGATCAAACTCCAACATGACTCCTCTGTAGTGTTTCACCACGTTTTATTGCCTTCTTCAGTAAAACCTGATCAACAACAGCCACGGTATGTCGCTGAAAGCAGGTTGGAGTTTGAGCTGAGCTTTTCTTTGTCTTTCATTCTTATTTAATATTAGTTTATAACCTCATTGTTTGTAACTGAAAATCTTAGCATGATGCATGGTATTAATTTGAGGTCTGTTCGTCTAGGAGACAAATGAAATGAATTAAAATCCTGCTTCTGTGTGGCACAAGCTGTTTATCTTCATTGTGTGAAGCTGTGGTATCTTAAAGGGTCCATGGACGTTTTGAAGTAAGCCTTTTGTGAACAGTATGAAAAGTTTTAAAAGTTGGTTCAGTCTTAATGTTCGTGGGAGAGTCAGTGTATAATTCACATAATTCATAATGAGGGATGAACCACTCATGTTGTGTGACTGTTTGTTGGGCACAGGCCAGACTGTGAAACAGCACTGTGACAGCTCCTCAGCGCTACATCACAGTTTTAACAGAACAGCACAGTGTAGGCATGTTGTTGACTGAACATAACACACCACTAATGCAATGTAAGAATGTGTTACCCAACCAGACGGGAATGTGTGCCCACGCTGGTGCTAAGAGTCGTGACAGAGCATTTCTTTTGACAAAGTGGGAAATCACCATCTACATGAGGGGATCATGTGATTTAAATGCATAGGATGCCACAAATTGCGGTACACTGCAGTTAATGGCAGTCCCCCCCCATGTTTTGAAGTTCAGCTGGCACTGCCACCTCATATGGCCTGGTGTTAATCTGCCATGAACAAGCCCACATTATGCAGTAGAAGTGAGTGGGAAACAGGTGGCCTCCACTTCCCTCTCCCTCCTGGTCGGAGCATTGCTCTGCTTCTGGACACAAAGTTGGAAGGCTAGCTCGCAGCCTTTTGGGGAAATTTCCTCTCAAGACACTTTATTAGTAAGTGAAAATAAACCACAAATATTACTAAGTGTTTACACGTGTGCACATGTGAAATAAATCAATTTTCATTTTTACTGACTTAAAGGAATATTTGGGCTTTTTTTCCCCTTCCCTCATTGGCTCTCCAATTACCCTAGTCTCATCTGGTTCTTAAGGTTAGTTTCTTCACAGAATACAAAGTGACCTCTGAACAGCCTTTAGACTGCAACACACACCACCAAGTACTAATAATATATAATTGGCAAATAGTAGCGAATCAGACTCCACCTCCGAAGTTCAGCAATTAACACATCATGGTTAATTTGTTGGATGTGTTTATAGGTGGTGCTAGATGGATATTGCCAACTTCTGGCACAGTTAAGTTTGCTAGTTTCCGGTTTTTGTGCTAAGCCATACTAACTGGGTGACAACAGCTTTGTATTTAGCTGGCATACACCATGTCTACAGACATGTCAGCAGCAGTGTTTTCATCTGCAAAACAACATAAATAAATATTTTGGTGAGAATGTCAACTCATTTTCGCTGTAGTACTTGTAAAATGTTGAAAATAATTACAATTTGTGAATTTTCTTTGTCCAATAAAGATTTGTCTTTGTCGACGCATTATCATATAAACCTGAGAATAAACAGACACATGCAGTCATTTGTCATATGCAAATACTATATGGTTTATAAAACAGGCTGTCGTCACATGTCGCATGCCTCCAGGAGACTTAGCTGGTGCTTTTTTTATGATATGAATGTTTGGTGTTGGCAGTTTTGGGCCTTGGTACAGTCGTGATAATGCAAAATTTTTAGTTTCCTTCTTTTTTGTTATGTATGAAAGTGATAGATTGCTCTACTGCATGAGTTTACGGTCTTGTGCTTTTATCACACTGACTCCAACAGAAAGAAGCTACGTTGCAGTTTTTCATCATCCCAGCGCATCTTCTCAGCAGTTCTATAAATAAAACCTACGGTGCTATACCTGAGATAAAAAGAAAACATCAATATGATTACATGTAAAATATTTCATATCTGTGTGTAAGACAGCAGACAGACTGTTTTGAAAGAAGGCCCACATCTTCAAAAGATCCAGATTCACTGTTATTACTTATATCTTGGCTGCAGTACAGAGCGTAATTTCATGGATTTAAAGAAATTGATAGCAGATTGTCTGAAAGTATCTCCAGCATGAGAGGATATGCCATAACACATCACCACTGTATGTTTTCTCCACAAAGTATTCCAAATATCAGAAATCTCTCCTCGTGTGTGATAATAATGAAGATTAAGGATCGTCATTGTGGGATTTTTTTGGTGTAACTTGAATAAAACCGACCATTATAGTGATTTATCAGCTGAAATCTAACGTGACTATTCAGATTACAACGTATTTGATCGGCTGACGCATGAGAAACATGTCTTTTATCCACCAGAGAGGCCGTTGCAGCTCTACACTCAGCATTATTTTTGTGCAGGTAGCGTGTGGCGTAAGCCCAGTTCTTTACACTAATAGACACAGTCAGGTGTCAGTCAACAATTCCCAGACAGCCTGGGGAGTCATGGCAGCTCCAGTCTTCTGGTGCTGCAGTTGGATTAAGATGAGAGAATGTGGGAGAAAGAAGGAGGTCTGCTTTCCATAAAGTTCTGGTATCCAGCTCCACTTCATAATCATAAATCGTCTGGATGAAAATTGGGGGTTCGTCATATCCCAACATAACAGGGAAGTTTGAAAATCAAAAGATGGACTGGCAGTTCTCATGACACTTTAATATCGAAGGAGATCTTGAGATTTCCCAACGTTTCTGCTCAGGTTTGCAACAACAGAAGGCTGCTACACAATGTTTGGCACAGAACTGAAAGCAGTTTACATAAATACATTTTCTTCCTGTAATGGACGTACTCAATAGCTGTTTTTATTTTATCACTCTGATCCGCTGGATGTAAAAGTTAACATGGTGCCACCATGTGATAGACCCATCTCCCCCATCGCTCTCCTGGAGGCTGTGAAGGGCCGAGGTGCCTGCCCCTCTCCCTGGCTTGTGAACTGGCCAGCTCCAGCCCATGCGTGTAATGCTGTTTGTAATGAGAAATCTAAACAGGGAACAGCAGTGAGGCATGACAGGAATGTGTTTCCATTGGACCGAAGTCCATGAAAAAAAAGAGAAGAAATAAAAAAAAATCATAAGAAGAGGTAGAGATGTGTCCAGAAGGAGAGCTCACTTTTGGGCCAAAGCGGAAGACTAATGTTATTGTACATTGGCTGTCACTCTGCCAGCCCTCCCTCACCAATTGGTCGCCCCCCCTCCCCTCCTGGCCTTTCTCTCTCTGCTTCTCCAAGGCTCTGTTTTCTCAGGTGGACAGTGACACAGTTCTGAATGAGCCCCAGTCGTCGACCTCCCCCCCGCCCACCCCACACACTTCTGCATGGATGGCTGTAGACTGTGTCATCAGCTCAGAGTCCGGAGGGGCCTGCAGGGAGCTGGAAGTTGATGCTCCAGGTTCACTCAGGGTGGGATGGAGCAGGAAGTGAGGGGACAAATGCTGAGAGGAAAAAACAAAAGAAGCAAAAAGAAAATCAAAATCCAAAAAAAAAAAAAATGTGGAGAATAAGTTGCATTAAACGAAGAAGACCGGAGGATGATGGTGAAAACAAAAATCAGACCACCCATTTTGAAAATTAGAGCGTGGTGGTGGTCGTCTGTAGAGGCTGTCCTGGTTTACGGTCCATGCAGGATGTCTTGAAACAGCACTGTTTAGAGTTTATTTTATCATGCCACACTGTCTCAGACCCTCTGTCAGGAATCTCATTCTGCAAAGACTAATTACAGTGTAAACAGAGCATTAAAGTCTGTGGGCCACTCCACTTCACTATTTACCTTTTCTTCCAAACAATCCTGACATGGCTGCACAGATTGATTTTGTCCGCAGAAACCTCCTCTGCTGGTGTTTATTTGTTTTGAAGCTGGCATGCAATTCATGCTGAAATAGATGGATACAGATTTCAGCGAGTGCTTGAATAAGAGAGGCTGAGTTTGAAGGACGGCAGATTTAGTTCCACCTGTGAAATGCAACTTCAGTTCACTCCACGTCTGAGTATAACCAGGTTTTAAGAAAATGAGAAATGCCAATGTTCTCATCGGCCAAACATTCAGCAGATACAGTGCATTATATAACTGGTGATTGTCAAAGAGCTCCACTTCTAAAAGGGAGGTGACACTGAATTATAAATGATTATATATTTATAGAGACAACCAGGAAACTGCTTCATTAGCACATGCCTGGGTGCTGAGGAGTGGTCACTCAGTGTCAGTCACCTGCATGGCCGAACCAGAGATCTTAATTATTACCACATGGACCCACAGGGCCGGAAGAGAATGCTTTTAGGGCGGACTGAGAGTTATGGCCTCCCAGATCTTTTAGCATCTAAAATAAACAAGAGGGCTGCTACTGCAGGCGAGTGTGTTACTGTTTGTGTCCTTTTGTATTTTACTGTCGCACAGGAGGCATAAATACACTCATAAAAACATGTTACAGTTCTATGTTTATATTCTTACACAAGTAAAGGTACAAAAATATCCTAAAGGTGTTTCATTACTTTGATTTATGCATTAACATTTAAACCACTGTTGTAGCTGGCTGATGTACATTTAATGATACCTTTTTCTCAAAAACGTGTAAAAATAAAATTACTATTCTACTACAAATTAGTAGAAAATATTTAATGAAATATATCAAATAAATGTACCAAGTGACTGTAATATATATTAATTTCAGGTCCTCTAATATTACAACAGGACAGTCACATTACAGTGCTGTATTATCCCTTTATTCATCTGTGTTTTAGTGACTTAAAAAGAGGAGCACCAGCATTCTTGCGTGTTGTGTGATTCTTACCCTGACACCTGAGCAGTGTTGACATTCAGCCTGGCCCAGTGTACCCGGCAGCTGCCTGGGAGGTGTAATAGGTTGTCTTACAAAGCACAGACAGGAAATGAACCCTGGTATCTAGCTTGAATCGGCTACATCTGGACTCAGTTATCCATCCTCGTTGTTTTTGGCTGGTGATAAATGATTTAGTCACACCGCTGACACTGTTTCTCATCTACAAATATAACTCTGATATAGCTCAATATTGACGAAGTACTCATTCACCTGCACGTTTTTTTTTCAGTGATGATACAACCTTGTAGGGTTGCTGCTTCCGTAGTGTTTGTCTCTGTTTTGATAAGCTCTCTTCCTCCTGTCATTTCTAAACAAACACATTATTATCCTGACCCTGAGCTGATTTGACTCTTTTGCTGCACTTGCACACAGGGTGGAGAAGAGCAAAAACATTCAAATATCTCTCCGGTCCAAATCAAACACTGCCATTTCTGCTTGTGACCACAGGAGAACGTTTAATAGCTCCTTAGAGGTTATGAACTGTTGACAGTTAATAAGTCATAAAATTTCCCCCTTGAAGAGGATGCTAGATTCCATCTGCAGGGCACCCAGTACAAAGAGCCGGAAAGTAAATATCTCGGAATGGAAGTGGACTGGAATCTCTCAATGACTGCTCATGGAGAGTCTCTAGAGCATGTCCCTCACGGTTTGCTGATTTCTAGAGGCATGGAGGAAAAATGACCACATTACTGAGTAATTTTCCCTTAACGTACGCCGACTCTTCTTTCACTTCTGGAGAATATGGAGCCTTGAGAGTGGAGGCAGAGCATTGGAGGCAGCTGACCTTCATGATTACACCTTATATTATTGTACTTGTCATCTATTTTCTTTGGCCCTTGGGATGTTTGCCATGGTAACGGCACACAGCGGGCTGGCTGAGCTGACCCATGCTGTCCTCTGCATTTCCCGGCTTGGCTGTGATGAAGGGAAGTCTCTGCCCATGATCCCTAACCCCTGATGAGGAGGGTTCTCAGTTTCAGCTCCAGGTCTCACAAGGGCCTCATATCCCTCTCTTCTCCTTTGCCACCACCGTCCAACTCCCAAAAAAGGGCATCCCCTCCTAAAATAAGCAGCTATTTTCTGTGCCAGATTACCTAACTGTCCCTTATGCTCTTTTAACCTGACCCATGGCTGATTATTGTGAAGTATGTTTATTCACTTTTGAGCTCAGAAAAGATCAACATCACTCATGTCTGTTGGGTACATTAAATGTACCAGCAGACAGTGGCTTATATTAGCACACAAACAGCTTTCTGAAAGTAACCTGATCCTCCCACCAGCACCTGGTGTCTCCATAAAGCTCAGAAATCAACATGTTACATCTCATTTATTCTATACTCGCAAAAACTCAAATGTAAAGTGACATGGAGTTTTTCTTTGCCGGGTGCAGTCCCTTCTTTGGAGTCTTGTTGTCCTTGTAATATCGCTAGGCAACCAGCAGAGTTTCCAGAAAATCACTGAAATCATAGTCCAGCACATAACCCTGTGTCAAACCACAATGTGTCATTTTTTACAAAGATTGTGGTTTCAGTTGAATTATTAGCATTAATTAAAATAGACATGTTGAGCCCCACATATTAAGTCACTTAAGATTCTTTTAGTATTAACTCACAATCTTTCCTGTGTGTGCATAAACATGGCCGTAAAACAGTTAAATAATACTTTATTACCACAAACAGATTATCGGACATGCTGCCTTCAACTAGATCAGATCACAGATTAAATCACAGGTGGATTTTGACTCCTTCCTAATTGGGAACAGATTTGTATGCGATGTGTGCTGTTCTGTCTTAAACATCCCGAAGGTGCCACTGGAAAGTCATGTGTCTTAATTCGAGGCTGACATGGCAGAGTTGTAAGACTCGACTGTCATGCCTGTTTTTTTTACTGTTTCCACAAAGCACATTTGCTGTTTAAAAGTTGGCTGTGATTCAGACATTACTTCCATTAGCATGCATGCATAGTGTGTGAATTCTGACAATGGCAACATTTGATCAACTGATCAACTAGATCAGTAGACTAGATCTATTAACTAGACTTATGACTACTTCTCTGGTTATAGCATGGTGGAGACAAACATAGATGTGTGTATAACTTTTGCATTGAGCAGCGTTCTCCTGCATGTTGCAGCAGCATGGTGTTTGAGATACCAGCCTTTGTGCTCAGCTAAGCTAATCACCTCCTATATTTATACTTCTTCATAGTTAACAGAAACGCATAAAAGCAGTAGAAAGTTATAAACCTTTTTAAGTTATTGCAAGAAAATAAATGTGTTTATTTCCTATCTTCGGTGATGATGCAGTTAGTACGGGCATAGTCTTGCTGCTTCAGCAGGTGTCCTGACACTAGCTGGGCACTGCAGTGACCAGGCTTCATTTTGGTGCAGCCACTTGTTAGGAACTTTAAACAGAGGGACAGACAAACTCACGCAGCTTCACCTGAGAGCAAAACTAACATTGTTTCGGCTGAGTCCTCTCAAAAGTTAGGACGTTCTGATCCTGGGATATACAGAGAAGAATCGCTGTGGTTTTTATGTCCTGTGGGGTTGAAAGAAGAAAATCTATTGACAAAAGCATGAAAATATTTTATCACTAGCAGCAGGGGCAGGAGTGTTTTAATGACCTGATCCACAGGCCTCTGGCTGGCTGCAGGCTTTCTCAAACTGCAAAGAGCCCACCACTCTGCCTGCCAACCCTTGGGGCAGCATTGAGATGAAACAGATAAGATAATTGTCTCTAATGAAATCCAGATCTCTACATCTGTCTGAACCAGGACTCGCTGGGTCCTTTTCTCTCGTTTCTCCTCTTTTTTTTTTTTTTTTTTTGAAGGGGGTGTTCCATATAGATCTTCAAATTGAAGAGAGTCTGTGGAAGTCGCTCTAATTCAAACCAGAGCTGGTGTACCAGCCCGTGGAGCTTTGATACCGTTTGAAGTTCTGCGAGCGAACACGGCACCATCGGCCTGGCCTGACTCTGTTGTCATGACAACCCTAATTATCTTCCTTTACTGCCTAGTTTTTACACAGGAAGGGAGCCATTATGTTCTTTGGGCATTTGCATCTCTCTGGGGCAAGTGTTAAAGGTCAGGGAAATGAAGCAAAATAAGGATTCTGCAGAGCAAACTTTTGCATGTGTGTGAGAATAGGTGACTCATTGCAACATATTCAAAACTTCTGGCAGGCGTTTCTTTTGTTAAACATTTCTTGAACTACTCAGTGAAACATATGGTCTCAAGGACAGTTAAAACTCCAGCTTTCTGCCGTATTTTGTCGAAATTCACAAAACGCTTTCAGACTAGTAGAAGATGTTTTTTGTGATCATGTTGTTAACATTGCACTTTTTTCTTCTCTCTGTTCGCCGAACAGTAAAACTCTGCTTCCACCGACACGTTACATGTTCTAAAAAGCTGCAGGAAAATGTGGCTGTGTGGTGAAAAAAAAAATCAGACATCTTCCTGCTTCGAAAAAACATATTTTATTATTGGCCTAAATAAACAGAGACCTGATCACAATACATTATTCATCCTTATAATGTGATAATACACTTGTAATACAAAACAAACACGGCACTGTTTTTCCTGATGGGTTTCCAGTTGTGTTCAGACTTCGTCCGTGGAAAGTTAATGTGCCACATGTATTTCTTTGCTCTTGGATAATGTTCGCCAGTACCAGACTATTTGATTCAAAAACAGCAGAACATGGACCAGAAACTGCTGCTTTCGCACGATAGGCGCTGTGGTTCTGACATCTTGTTCATATATTTCTAAAAATGGGAAAAGTGACTGACTGCTGATCAGCTCCAGCAAAGTATTTTCACTGATAAAGGAGAATTGGATTAATTGCATCAGAGGCTTAAGTTTTATTTCCTCCTTTATATGTGTTGGATTACGCTGGTGTAATTAATGGAAGGGCTCCATGAAAGTCACAGTTGGTTCGTGTTCTAATTTCTACATTTTTAGCAGAGAAGGTCTGCTCTGAGGAGCATCCTCATGTGCACTCATGCATATAAAAAGGATGTGTGCCTCAAAATGCAAAGTTATGACAATAATTTGGTTAAGAGACAAGAGACTGAAAGCAAGGTCAGGTATCAGCCAGATCTTATCAGGCCGAGCATTGTGGCTGAATGAAGGGCCTTAAGTGGTGTCACTTTGCCAGGGGTCACAGATAGCTGCGAATCAAAGGGGAAGCCAGAGGTTGACCAAACAAATGGTTCTCCCACTGCCCTCATGTAAAACTATCTGCCAAACACCAGCGGCCCTCTTTGAACTTGATTTAGCACTCAGGTCACAAACAGCCTGTTGTGGAGGATGAAACCAAGCACACTGATGACATGGAGATAGAGATAAGATGTGCTTTATGTTGTCTTACTCTGAGATCATGGGTGCGTTCCTGATGGGGTCTGCTGCTGCAACAATGCACTTTTCTACAAGGAGGATCTTTGGGAAATGTTCCTTGCATAAGTGTAGAAATAGTTTTTGATATATGGCTTTTTTTTATTGATTTTTTTTGATATTCAGAAATGTGTGACACATTATAGCCAGTTAGCATCACATTACAAAGGACATCCTGCATAAATTAACTTGAGAGAGAGTTTTGCTGTACTTGATGTAATTTTCCTCAGTCGGTGCAGTGAACTTGATCCTGACTCCATGACTTAATGGTCATCAATCCTGTTGAGATGTGAGGAAATATGTTATGAGTCATATCTTACAGAGGATATTAAAATCTTTTTAATGTTCTTCAAACAGTTGTTTAAACGTTTTTCAGCCACACAAGTGATTAGGTAGAAATTATTGCCCAAAGCATATATTATATATATATCATTCATATTGTGCGTTGGGTGGTCTCCACATGGTGTGTTTGGTGATAAAGCCCTGCTTAGCAAGGTAGCTACTATGCTAACATGCTAATAGGTTGATCTGCTAGCACTTCATCTAATTAGGTAGCTCAAGATTTAAGAGTGAATGATGAAGTCTTAAATAAGCGACCTCTTTATGCAAATTCTCTCATCTTTATTGCTTTTTCTCATTAAAACACATTTAAGCTGTAAGTTCATCTGAATACGGTTTCTCATATTTTCTGCTCAGAATACATGAGAGTTACTTTTATTCTCTCGGTTCCGCAGCACTGATCGTGGTATTGTAACAGTTGGAAAGTTCATCAGAGAGACAGTTTTTTCAGCGGCCCTTTTAGCACATACTTTCCTTTTTCCAGATTAAAAGAAGTGTAAATGTGCTCCCGTTATGTTTGGCAAGTCTGTCGTAAATTAGACAGAAGGTGAAAGATGTGATTTTAATATTATTTAACTTACAGAATAAATGTAATGCAGTGGCCCTGTGCTCTGAACACTGAAGATACAACATTTCATGTCATTTAAAAACTATCTGTGCTATTTTTTAGCAGACTTTAGGTAGTGTGTACAGTTTTCTTCTATTGTTGCTAACTATAGAAGCAAGTTGGGAGCATTGTTGATTAGCTCAGGTGATTTTCGTTGATTAAAACCAATTAGAAGGTCTGTATTAGAGGGAAGAAGGTTCCTCAGTGTTGCTCACTTTGATTTTTCCCCCCACTAAGACATAAAGCTGTTTCCTGCTAAGAACTCCCTAATGTGAGTAAGAATAAAGTATTATGATGCTTTGGGAGGAATAAGGGGATCATTGTGCCTCTTGGTAACAACACATCAATTATCAGCCTGACAGTAGAGTCCTGGTGTTCAGGGTTGGTGGGGACTGGTGGGCCAGCAGGTTAATGAAGGCAACGGGATTAATACCCAGGGAGTAGAGTGCCCCGAGGGACAGGAGCAGGGATGCTGCATCATTAGATTAGTTCTGTTGACCCCAGGCTGATACACAAGGACTGCAAGCAAGGGAAATTGTGTTCTTCTTCCAGGAAGTCTTACTTTTGATAGGTTGACACTTTTATAATCTAGCAAAGTCCACACCATGCGGATAATATATATTGAATTAATGAAATTCACACACTGTACACTGTGTGTTTCCCAAATGAGTGAAACACTCATCAAACACATTGTGTTCCTCCCTGAGAAAATAACCCTCTGTATCTGAAGCTCAAACTATAGGGCTACAGTTCCAGCCGTCCTGATTGAACATAAACAGGAATGTTTGAAATCACTGCGTTGGACTATGACTGCCCTCCACTCCATCTGTATGTTTATACTTCCTGTGAGGGGCCCTCTATTTATGGACAACTGAAGAGCACAAATAATCATCCCCTTCGGGTGAAAAATCTGCTTTTATTATCTGCGAGCTTTTGCAATGCCTTTGTGTACGCTCACGCTGCCTTCTGATTGCCTGTTTATTATTCCAGCTTCTCTGCTGAGCCAATGGGGATCTTTCCAGTTCCTGAAGGTGCCAAGCCTTTTCCAGCCTTTTCCTGTCCTGTGACATCATTGTGTACTGTACCCCTTAAGCACACTGATCTGTGTCTTGTCTGCAGCCTGGGTGGCACACATCACACGCAACAAAGGTCAAACATAAGATGCACACATTTGTATTTTATTTTATATTTTTACTGTGCTTTTTGGACACTGTATGAACCAAATGTAATGTTTTGGTCCTGATTATAATCGGATCACATACAGAATTTAGGGCGTCACTCTAGTATGATGAAAACAATTATTGCTTCATATTTTATGACTAAATCTCAAATTTTATGAAATCTGTTGTTTTCATAAGACTTCTATCTCAAGCTTAAAGCCTCTATGTAACATTTTCATAAACACCCAAATACGTCGTGTCTCTATTTAATATCTTGGTAAATAATGTAGCTCTTTACAGTTACATCCACAGATTTACAGACAAGCTTAATGATGATGTATGATTTCAGTATCCTTACGTCATGTTGCTTAAAGGAAACCATCCATTCAGTTTTAAAGGATTCTGTCTGTCTTTCACCAAGTTACTGCAAATTCACACACACTAACAAATACTATTAAAACATGTTTTCCTTTTGGAACAAAGGAAATAAATAATACAGTTATTAATAGTACAAGCTGCAAAAAAAATGAATTCTTTTGAAGTTTAATAACCGCCACACCCACTGACATAAATCAAATTATTATAGCACAGGTGTCTGCTGCACAGGAATGTTGTATGAATGCATCAGTACACCAGGTTAGAGACACAGCTCTGTCTGTCTTCTGATCAAACTGATGTAGTTAGGCTACACGTTGAGTTAGGCTTTAGGCTTTGATCTGGCATTGTAGGAAAAACAGAACAGGTGATGGAACACATGCTTGTAGCCACATTAGCTGCGTTTTATTTGTGAAGCAGATAATAAACATATTATATATTCTATTTCTATTTAATCATATATTTCTTGAGACACACACACACACAGTATATTTATATTTATATTTTCTTTTTTTTTAGCCACACAGACAAATCTAGTTGAAAAGAAATGTTATTTTATTTTTGTTTCATCATGAAATTCTGAGATTTTAGATTGCAATCATACATTATATTGCATCTTCAACTACTTACTTACAACTTACTTTTATTTTTTTTCTGTAAAAAATGGTTTATATATTTAAAATCAAAAGTTTCACCGGAGCTCTGTGGATCCATATGAAGTCAATCGTGCACAACATGACTGCTTTCAATCTGTTTTTTAACATTTTTTGGACTTTACATGTGAATAAAATGTCCTCTGAAGAAAGTGCAGCATTATTTTAATGTATTCAGTAATCAGCAGACTCCAGCAGGTGTGTAGCTGTTTCTGTTCAGCCTCTGCTGCAGGTCTGTGCTCTGATCTTGTCTCCATGCATATTCCTGTCTTTAATATTCACTTTCTGAGGCATTGTTGAAGGTGTGGATGCAGGGTTCACAAAGCTAAGTTATTATTATTATTATTATTATTACTATTGTTATTATTTCTTAATGAGTCTCAAAGTGGAATAGTTACAATTTGTCTGGAGTAACTTGAATTTACAAGCAAGCTGTGAGGTTTGCACCTGCTTAATCAATATAATTCATATATTCAGATATTCATATAATGTGAAATATTTCTTCTACAAATTAAAACTAAACTGATTATCCTGTAAATGTACTTTTGCATAATAAATTATTGATCACAGCCTAACTTTTTTACAGTACTTTTAAAATATAAAACCATTACAGAAAATATATATATTTTAAATATAATATATTTAAAAGTTACAATTTAATGTATGAATAACCCAGCAATAATAACATGACTATTAACCATAAACTTTATTTTGAGAAACAACAAAAATACAATTATTATTATTATGATTATTACATCGACTAATGATTAAACATCAAGAACAAATTAAAACTCTGTTTGCGGTGATGTCACTTAGAATTTAAATTATCGTCCGTATCTGAGTCCACAGCTCTGATACAGCCTCACGCAGTCAAGCTTTTCTTTTTCCCCCCTGAACTGATCAATTCTCGCCCTCGTTCCTCAGGTACTCCCCTTCTTCCAGCCTCCTCCCTCTCTCTCTCTCTCCACACACACACACACACACACACACCGCTTCAAAGTCTGAAACTTTGCCTGCAGTAGGCCCGTCAGTGTTGGAAGCTCTGAAAAAACATCCTGAATTTCTTTTGGCTGTGTTGTCTTACAGCCAAATAAACAGCAAGTGTTACACAACCATACGCAGACTGAGTGCATTCTCTCACAGCCTACCTTTTGTCTGAGCGCGGCCAGTCTGATCCATACACACACAAACACTCCTCTCTGTAGGCGGCCCTTTAATAAATCCATTGGTAATCAAACCTACATGATCTGACTGTATAGGACTGCAGGCTGACTGTAAGCGTCCGTGTGGAAGCAAAGCTGGTCCGAGCCCTCTCTGTCCCTCTCCCTCTCTGCAGAGTAAAGCTCTGCACGGCAGCTCTGCCTGCACAGTCTGAACATCTGCTCATTTCACGTGACTTTTTTAAAAATACTAACATCTGTTCTAAATAGGTTTCATTCTGTGCCTCTGCATCGTGTCAATTGCCAACTCCTCTCCTCTGAAAAGGGGGAGAGGGAACTTATTTAATACTGTTACATTAGGTAGGATTGGAAAACAGTTTTTTTTAAAAAACGAAAAAGCTGTTTTCAGACACATATCAGGAACAGACTGCAGCTGATATATATTGTAGGGTCCTGTTTATTTGTGTGATATTGAGTGAAAATCCTTATGAGTAAACGTCGCAGGGTGAAGCTGTTTATTGATCTTTAGGCCTAGACTGTGTTTGTGAGGCACTTTTTCTTTTTCCAAGCCTCCAATGTACAGACAGACCTATAGCTACCTTCACGGCCTCCTTGAATTTCATAGACATCTGGGAATTCCATACATGCCTCGCAAGCCAATTACACACCTTCAAACGCGCACGCACTTTGATTCGGACAGCGAGAAACACTTTCCCAGATCACTGAGATCAATCACAGCCACGATAACAGTATGAAAGATTTATTTAGTGACAATAATCGGGAGTACTTTTCAAGGACACAGGGAGGACGCATGGCGCTGCAGACCTGCGAGAATCACACGGGATTACCGCTGCGTAAAATAATCCAGGTTAGAATTGAATTCTTGTTGATCCTGATCTCATACAGGATATTATTTGTTATGCATCGAGCAAGTAAGAAGACTGTAGCAGGCTGACATGACCCCAGTGTAAGTTATTTACTTATAATGGTGAGTCTCAGGCACAGACACTAATCCAACTATAAACAAACCCAGGAAAGAGAGAGTGAGGGAGACACTGGAGACTTCATGGGGCCTTTAATTAAAACTGAAATGTAATTTTATATAAACTAGATTTATATTATATCTAGACTACAGTGGACTTTTTCATAGCTCTGAAAGCCGTGATAAATTTATCAAACCCAGTTTTTTTCCCCTCCTTTTTGGATGTACAACAAAACAATAAAATAGCTCCACGTTTCAAGCCAATAATAACTCCATCTTTTTCCCCAGTGACTAGCAAACTTTCTTCATGCAATCCACGTGAGCGCTTATTTATTTCACTTAGGATTTATACCTTGTTACAAATTCCAGTGTGGTTTATTTTTATTTCTAACCTACTCAGACATGCCATGAAGAAAAGAAATACAAAGACAAGATTTAGAGTTTTTTATGGTCTTATTCTTTAATGCAAAAAATATACAAACATTTACAAAAAGGAATGTATTTGTATTTCAGACACAGGATCTATTCCTCAATGTAACACTAAAAAATAAATAAATGTATTTTGAAAATATTTGGTTTTTTTTTGCACAGGTTAGATCCACAGAGTCAGTCTATAATGTGAGCTACACCACCAGTTGACAGTCTCACAATTAAAACAAAAAAAAATCCCCATAATGCACTTTGACCTCCACAGAAACAAGGCATGCATTATAAAATTTCATTATAAAAACAAAAAATGATATTTTCAACATTCGTGGTCAACATCAGAATGGGGTGCATGGAGCTAACACACGGCTGTACAAGGCCTCTACAAATAAAAGTCCCCCATCTTCTGTCGTCTTTCGGTTTAAGTGATCCCATGTATCCAGCATTGGACTCCAGAGTGTCCCTTCACAATGTGATAAGTAGATTCAGCAGTCACCTGTAGGTTAGATGCGCCGTTAATTGTCACCAAAGTATACAAAACAGATGATTGGATTATTACGCTGCGCTGTGCAGCCAAGACGCACCATGCGTCATTTCTTTCCCCACATTTTAAGACTCATGCAATTTATTTATTTATTTTGTTAAAAAAAAACAAGCGTACCATTATGGGCATAATTTCTCCAGATGTTAGTGAGATGTTGACATGGACCAAGCGCCCTCCATCCTCCACACAGAGAAGGCGTAGCTCAGCCTCTCATGAGCTACATAACTACAACTTGACATTTTGGAGTCCAGCTCGTCGCTCTGCAGCACCTGGCAGAGGAAGTCGATGTATCTGACTGCAAGTTTTAGAGTCTGTATTTTGCTGAGTTTGTCCGAGGGCAAAGTGGGGATAATTTTCCGCAAAGCAGCGAAGGCTTCGTTAAGAGACTGCGTCCTCTGTCGCTCCCGGACGTTGGCCATGACCCGCTGCGACTGGAGATCCTCTAAAGACTGGGGGCTGCTGCTGTTGGACTTCTTCCCTCTTTTCCCAGGGGTCGGGCTATCTGAGTCCTCCCCGTTTTTCCTGCTCGGTCTCCTCTTTCTCCCAGATCTCTTCGGCTGTCTGTCCAGCTCCCCCTCGCTGTTGCTTAGACTGTCCACAGGAGAGACAGGGGAGCTGCCCGACTCTTCCCCCAGATTTTCCTCAGACATCTCCACCTGGGTAGACGGCGGCCAGAAAGAGGGTCCGACAAGTTATTTCCCGTTCATGAATTCAAGAAGTTAGTCCACCTGTAGATCTGTCTGACTGTGGGGACACCGAAGAATCCATAGATGGGTTGCTGGGAGGGCAAGTCTTTTCTGTTACTTGAGAAACTTTAGCAGTTCTTATAGGCTGCATGGCGTAAACTTTTTGGAGAGGCACGGGATTGGCCAAGAGGAGGAATTACGTGATGCGGGGGGCGGGAGGAGCGAGGAACTATCACAAACTCTTAATACGAAGCCAGAGTTGCAGGTCCAGCACTCACATGATTCAAAAGAAAAAATAATATGAATGCTCATGGCGCATTATGAAAAAGACAGAAGAATAACATAAAATTAAAAATTTGATATAAACTCCATTTTCTTATATTCTAGCACTTCTCTGCAGATATAACCCACATTGAGTTTAGACTTTCATATACACAGCAGCATATGATCCCAGGCCTGCATAATTAAATGGGGCCAAGTTTTCAAACTTATATTTGAATCCCTCCCCCATGCTCTAATATTTCCCCCACATGGCACAGGGCATGTTTTTAATATAATAAAACATAATATATGTTAAAAATAAAGATTATATGTCCTTGTTCTCCTTGGAACAGAAAAGGATGTTATTTTTCCTTGTTGTTTCCAGTCAGAGATGCGGATGAGGAGCAGCTCTGGTTGTTTGGGTCTCTGGTATTTGCTAGGTTGAAGATACAATATCCATCTTGTTTAGTGGAGGATTACTTTGTTTAGGTTGGGACGACTGTGGTCCACAGGAGCAGCATCTGGTTCAGGAAACAGGGGGCAGTCGGGGTCGGAGGTCACAACACCAGCGAACATCCATTTACATCTTCGTGGAGGCCTGAGAGTGAAGTATTGTTTCACAGGCTTGTTTAAGTGTGACCTGGGTTGAAGCAAACTTTATACATTTTAACCAAGAAGAGCGTTGTTGAGATTGAAATATACTAACTGAGGAATACATGTTCCCTTATTTATATCACTCTCTTGAATGAAATGTGAAGTTCAGTATCTTCAAACTTAAAAAACAAACAGCAGATTCTTAGGTTGTGTAAAGGTGTGTGTACCTGTCTGATGGCCCTGTCCATGGTGCTGATCAGTGACTCTACCTACTCTTAGGTAAGCAGGCAGAACTCCAACCACGGCTTCATCGGCCCTGCAGTACTTATTATCCAAAGGTTCTTGTTGGTTTTATTTAATTGATAAATTGCCATTAAATTTTGTTAATGTGTTGTAGCATCAAATAGTGTAGTCCTCTCTATATGCTCTTCAATACCCAGAGCCAAAGTTCCTTAGGGTGATGCCACGCAAGCCCATATTTGCAAGGGAAAAAACTCCTTTAGGTTGGGGTGTTCGAAATTGTCAGATGTTGTGATTTATGCACTCCTACTGTAAATGTATCAGCTCCTCCTCATTAGCAAAACAGATTTTGTCTGTGATAGATGACATGTCCAGCACTCCTCTGTGTGTACACGTGTCACATGCCCTGTGAGACAGCTGCCTTTTTGTGAGCTCACAAACTTGCATATATCTTTTGTTGCCAGGCTTAAGTGCTTGTGCCCCAAACCAGGTGGTGATCAGACCAATCAGGGTGCTGCAAGGCAGTGCAGGCAGTATCATAGTGTCTTAGGTGTGGATATTTTCTGCTTGGCTACTTTTTCTGTTTATATTTTCCCTACAAAGCTGGCTTTAAAAAACCTTTGTGGGTCGTTTTGTTTCTTCTCTGGTGCACTCTTAAAAACATCATATGATTCATTGATTTGGTTGATGTGACTGACAGGTTATTTATCCAATCATCAATCAATCAAGTGCCTCCTAGATGGTTATGTGTATCAAAGTCTGGAAAAATCTTATGTTCCATCCTTCATATTGGTGGATTCGTCAGGTTGGCAGTTTCGTCTTGTATTACTACTTTTAATTCTACTACACTGAAATAAGTGCAGCTGACATGTTACTTTCATTTGCTCCATTTTTGTTTATGATGGCACATTATTTATTATCTGACGACTTTGTGGAAGCCCATTAGCCTTCTTCCTCCATACATAACAACTGGGCTGTAAATGTGTTTCAAGGGTGTTTTAATTG
Source organism: Parambassis ranga (assembly GCF_900634625.1). NCBI lineage: Eukaryota > Metazoa > Chordata > Actinopteri > Ambassidae > Parambassis > Parambassis ranga. Next base: position 9,980,926 of record NC_041036.1, read on the forward strand.
TGCATATAAACTGCCAGACTTGTGCCAGTCTAGGTCACCATAAACACCACATCGTTCCCCATTCTAAAACAAAATAATAACCTCTGGACACCCACTGTACATTTACATTTCTTGGCAGATCTCTCAGTAGAGTTCAGCTCTTTGCTGCTGAAGTAACTCTGAGAAAACACAGCTGCTTCTCAGGAATATGATGTCATCACCAGACAACTTCTCCAGTGTTGATCTTTAATAAAGACGAAACCTTCATCAGTCAGTTACAGACTGTCAGGGCATGTTAATTACAAGTGCATGAAACAGAGACAAACAGCACTGACGGTTTTTAGAGTAATTTCCCAGATTTTTGTCTTAAGGCTCGGCCAATGGCAAATAACAGATGAAGAAAGTCTTTGTCCTTATCAATGAGCAGTGAGTGGGTGTTTTGATAACGTCAAATGTATATTACTGACTCATGCAACCTGACACACCGGTCATGAGTGACCCCAGAGCGTCATTAACCACCCCTCCCTGAGGTCACATCAAGGCAGACACAACTCAGGCTCTCACTCAGTGAGCACTGAGTCGGAGCCAGATCCACAGAGACCTGTCTATTTTCTCTGCCCGGGCCTTGGAAGGCAGTGTTTCTCTATCAGCCTTCTCATATCTATTGAAATAACAAACCACAGTCCTCCACATGTATGACTCTCCCACAGTTGACAGTGATATTCATGTTCACTCCATTAAAGTTAAACCACAACCGAGCGCAGTGCCAGCTCGCCAAGATGGATCAACTGCATGGGATGAGGAAAGACAGAGGTGCGTTCTTCAAAGAGCACATCCAGATAGCCTCTAATCAACTGTTGGAACTAACGAGGTCAAACGGCAGAGCTGGATGACAGCATTTTTCCTCAGCAACAGTCTTGAAATGTCTCAAATCCAGACGCCATATCAGGGTTTTTCTTCTGATAGCAGAGGTCCAGCGGTGGTGAGAGAGAATTTGGGGTGCTGAATTGGGAGGTGATGATGAAAACAGCCCTTTATAAGCTGTCTGGACACATAGGAGCCAGGACTCCTGAAGTTAGCTGTAAAAGAAAGCCTTTGAAAGCAGACTGCTTTGATGTTGTAGGTTCTAATCGTGGCACAAGTTGGGATTTCCTGCAGAAGAGCACAATTTAACTTTGTCTGAGAACCCGTCCAGCCTAACCCGTCCATTCCTGCAGCAGTCTTATCTCATGAAAACATATAGATTTTGGTATAAAGGAGAAGCTGATTTGGTGCATATAGAGGGGTGAATGTGCTTGGCTGTTTGCGTGCAATAGATGTTCTGTTGAATCTGTTCATGTGATCCTAATGACTCTGTGGGATATCAGACAGCTCTACCGCATAATGACACCTTATTAGCCACTAAGAACCAACAAACGTCCAGTATGTTTTCACAGCTTGGAAGCTTGGGGGTGATGTGGGGTCTGTGGAAGAACTGGCATCCCAGCAGTATAATCTCTCTTAAAACACACACACACACACACACAGACACACACAAAACAAACAGAGACCCTCCTCCAAGGCTTGGAGGAAGAGTTTCACTGGCCAAACTTTACTTACAAAACAACAATTCAATGAGGAAAAGGAAGAACTTGAGGATTCACTCATTTTGGGCATTTAGCCTGCATTTAGCCCACATGGCCTCACATAAGCTAAACATGATCTCACACATTTTGAGCTTTTGCCTCAGCTGAAATATACACCTCAGTACCACTGAGCCATGCCTATAAAGCACGCCACCACCCAGCAGACCACACACACATTTGCCCATGCTATACTGCAGCATGGAGACCAGTGCACTGACCCATGCAATGAAAATATCTGTTCACAGAGTTACAGCAGCTTTATCATACTTTGGCTGGACTGTAGGAGCTTGACAGGTGCTACTGTGAGTGTAGGAATACTGGGTATGTGTACTTTGTGACCTAGACCTGGATGTAACTGCTGCAGTTTAATCTTGCACCAATAGCTTCTACGTGTTTTGTTTGACTTATGAAGAGTGATTTGTGCCACAAGTAGGAGATCAGTTAAACAGCTCTTATTTCATGCAGTTATACTCTGAGCAGTTATGCAGAAGGCCTGAAGTCAGCTATAATATTTGAAAAATCTTAAGTCAGCACTGCCTTTGAGATTTAGATTGTTAAATTGTTGGTCATGGTGGCAGCAGGAGTGGAGGGTGAAACATTCAGCACAACGTGTCAAGCAATAGAGACAGACCTGCCCAGTAATGTATAACCATGAGTGAGACTTAGGTCCACCACTGCAGACAAGGTCATGGCTTCCGTTTTCAGGGATGCTGCAAGTGGACCAATGGGGAAAAAGGTTGACTAGTATTGGGACCTACTCTAATGATCTCTGGAGTGATCAATAACCACACAGATAATTTTGGCTGCTGGGTTTTGAGGTATCTGCTGTCAGCAGCTTTTATTGGAATTATGTTGTAATGAAACATGAAAATGTTATTTTCCCTTTTATTCAGATGGTCCTGAAGGTGTCTGTGATGCAGCTTTTCAGTCTGGATACATGCATTCAAATAAACATCTTGTGCAACAGCAGCAACATGGGCAACTGTTTGAGCTGCTCTCAAACTACTCCTTCTTGCAAAACTCTTACAATAAATTAAGGCATCTGTGGAATGGACAGAATATTTTCATAAGAGCACACCCACACCCAAAACTGCTTGGAAGGTGCATGCTGGGTAGCAATCAAAAGAAATTGTTCTCAAACACTGCAGCGACTGCAGCTCTGGTCTTATTGATATTGAATGTAACTGGTTTGGCAAAGATCATCTCATCAGTCACGCTCACAGTATAAAAGTGAAAAGAAGTGCTGGAAATGTAACAGCAGTATCTCTATCTTTATCTGTGGCTTAAAGCCTGGTGAAATAACCATGGCGGAGCACAGGCTAGAAACAGACTGTACTGTAGCACGACATGTCACACAGACTTATGTAAGCGATGAGCATAATGTCAGTAGTCCAGTGTGGTTCTTTGCTGTAACCACACGTGCTGCGAGGACTCCCACCACAAGCCCCTGTTTATAAGGACTCTATGAAGGAGGTCAAACAGAGTGCTCCAGCTGCACAAGACGATGAATAGTGTACGGGGAGGATGATGGGCAGAGGTGTGGGGGTCGGGTGGAGTACCTGGGGAGTGATCAGAACGGAGGAGGGTCTATCTAAAGCCAAAAACAACAGAGGAGAAGTGTAAAAGATCATAGATTGATAAATGGTTAGATAGGCAGAGACAGATGGATAGATAGATAGACTTCAACCCATAAACCACAATAAATTTAAAGTAACTCGCCTTCGAACCACAGCTGTGTTCCTATCTCCCTCAGGTTTCTGCTCACCTCTGCTCCTCTCAGTGCGTCAGTTAGAGGCGACCCCCTCCTCCTCCTCCTCCCTCAGTCAGACTAATCTGTCAGGACACAATAGGCTACCTCTCCAGCTATGTTGTTCTTGGAATGGGAATCCTGCTTGTTCTTCCCTCTTGGTTGACAGAAATTAGCCAAGAAGACACTCTCCTTTGACGGATTTATCACCCCTCCCTTATCTCTGCCGACTGTAGATTTTATGTTGTGTCTTGTTTATTTTGGGTTCTCAGGATCTTGTTTACTTGAACTCATCAATGTGTGAAGTTGTGTGATCATGGCCACCCAGCTTTTTTTTCAAGAAGTGAAGTGTTAAAAAGTTTTCATTGTCACAAACAGGCTGATTTTCCCCACCGACATTTAACTGTCATGGCAGAGTGAAGGAGGCCTGACTGAGCTTTATTCAGATACGAGCAGCTTATGTCTGCCAAAGACATTACTTGTTGTTGTGAAGTGCAGACACCTGCAGCTTATGGCTGTTCTCACCATCTGCTGGAAATTCTTCAAGTAATAGAGGGTAAAAGGAATGCGTCTATAATACAAGAGGAAGCAGCAGTGGTCGCATTGAAAACTATGCTTGGAACTCTTCAGTGGTGGAAAGACATGGTTTACTTTTTACATAGTTATTTGATTGCTGTGGTTAAGATGAAGATTACAGTTGTCAAAGATCCTTTATATCTCAGATGTTTTAGGAATGATCTTTCAGTCACACAGTCCAGTGATAGACAGTATTTCATGGGGCCACATCTCTATGATAGCGAAAGAATGTAGTCCGTTTTCCTACTAAAATATGTTTAGTGTTATGAGTTTGTGTGTTTTAAGATGATCTTTACCAATAGTTTTTAAGCCAAATCCAACAGCGATTGAAAAAGAAACTTAAGGTGAGAAAAAAAATAGTGGAACTCACAGAGTCCTGAGTCAAAGCCTGCCATGTTTTTTAAGCGTCCAGCATCCCCAACTAATCAGACATTTGCAGCTGTATTGTTTCCATGATTGGATGACATTGGGCAATATGTCCATATGTTACATTAGCATAAACAAACCCTGTGTTGACATATCACCAAATATGGTGTTTCTTTTCTGGAGGATGTGTTTAGACCAACTTGTTGCTAGTGTCTATCGTCTCTGGTGGGTTAGTGCATCAACTCTGCAGGTCATGATTTTGCCACGTATGATATAAAATTAATTTAATTTGACATTAGTCACCCACTGACCACCCCAGCATTTACCTTTTAGGCATCCACTGCGTTTAACAACCTAATAAAGTAAAGCTAGCTTCAACAGTGGCACTGCTACATTCACCCAGCATTAACAGAGGAATTCTTATATAAACAGTCCAATCCTGCACCATTTTCTACAGTTTCTTTATCTTTGAAGAACGTTTTGCTGGTCATACTTACTCAGCTCTTCATTTTGAGGGCTCGTCTTTTATCTTTTTCACATTGCTGTATTTGACTATAGTATAAATTACTATCAATTTAATTGGGCAAGGAAACGCATCTACTTTACCACAACACTGTCTCTTAAAGCCTCTTAAACATAAGCCTACCCTGTGATGGACTGGTGACCTGTCCAGGGTGTACCGTGCCTCTCACCCATGGATAGCTGGGATAGGCTTCAGCCCTCCGTGACCCTGCACTGCAGGACGAAGCGAGTTCAGATGATGAATGGATGTGCTTATGTTAAGATATAAAGGCCTCGTCTTTGAGGACATGTTGTGATGGAAGACTAAATAAAATACTGTTTGAGGATCAGTAGTGAAATGCTCTTTATCACAACATTGCACTGCACATTCCCTTGTCTCATTCCCGGCCCTCCTCCATCTGGTTTTCAGATTATTGGCAAATAGGGAGTGTCACGGTTGGTACATCAGACCTGTCAGCAGACACACTCTTTGCACCTCCTCCACACCATCATGACACACCTGACAAAACTTCATAGTACAGTTAAGATGTGATCGCATCAACAACGATAAACTGGTCTGCTAACAGGAACTGTAGAAACCATTTCCATTCCGCTGCAGGCAGAGTAAATCACAGGCTTTGTTGTGCTCAGATGTGGATGTTTATAAAGAAACTCTGGGCTTATTTGTGTCTTATAATTTTCCTTAATCTTTATCACAATGTTCTGCCATGACGAAACTCTGTAGCTTTGGTTGATGGAAAAAGTGAGAGTGAGAGCAAAGTGAGGTGTCCAAGGATGTAGATGGTGATTACTCACAAAGCCGCTCCGAATGCTGCCAAACACTTCAGGTTGTTTTTTTCTTTTTTTCCTGTGAGTCATTTGGTAACAGACCTTCCTCCTTCCCAGCGGTGGTCATGGGAAGAGGCTCCAAGCAGGCTGTTAGTCAGAAGAAAGGCATTGATCTCTGGGCAACAATCGACACCTTGTAACTTACACCAACAAATATTTTCAACTAAAAGTGGAAACACAGTGCAGTTTCTAAAATCTACAACCATCCCTGTAGGTTTGTGACGGGGACTGGTAGACTGATTTTATTTAAATAGAATGATGATGAGAGGCAGCTTATTAATTTAACTTTGTGTTCCTGTTGAATCTGAACCTAGATCAGTGCAGTTCATGAGACTGAATGTGGTTCAGGTTTCCTTTTCTTAATATATGAAGTCCAGCTATGGTGCAGGTTGATGTAGTCACACTATTTAATCCTCTACTGAGTGGCTGAAACACCAGTGATAGATGAAGTGCAGCCATAGAAACTGTAAACCTGAGTTTTTTTTCTGCTTTTTCTAATTGCTGGACTTTCTCCTCTTTCACATCATCTATTACCAGATTATTAGAGTCCAATCTGAGACGGGTGGCGGGTGGAGGATGGGGGGATGGGGGGGTAAGGGGGAGGTTTAAGGAGACACCACCACCACTACCTTTGCAGCGTGCATAAATCACAGGGCTAATAAATTGAAAGCTAAATGACTTCTTGCCCTCTACATATATCATGGAGGCAAACCAAATGAAGCCTTATATACCCTGGAGGACAGAGGAATGCTTCTGTTCATAACAGTGATTTGTGGATGGCTCCGATGGCTGCTGCCTTCAGACTCACACTGCTTACTTCTAACAGCATAGTGATGAGTTCAAATTTATCAGGGAAAAATGCCATCTTGTTTTCACTGCTCTGTCTTTCACTGTTGACAAGAGACCATGGTATTTCTACATCTTTGCACAGTTATGGACATCTAAAACCACATAGGCAATTTTAAAAAGTGCAATAATCCACCATTGTTCAGGCTTCATTTCTCTGTGGAGGCATGTTATAGAGCATTGAGACCTTGCAAAGTTGTCCTTCTTGTCGCATGAGATGATTTGTTAAAAATATTAATATTTGTTGAAAAGGTGTTGTTTGACAGTCATTGGAGGGTGACGCAAATGAGCAGCTGAGGACAAGTGCTGAAGCCAGGCCACAGGCAATACTTTGGCGCCCCCCATGGGACGGAAAGCTTCACAGTCTGTCTCCCACCAAAACTCAAACTCTGAACTCTTTCAGCTCTTGGATATTTAACCACAAGTCTGAGAGTGAAGCATTGTTTAAGATATAACTAAACCTGGTCATTAAGGGTTAAGTATAGAGACATTTCTTAGTACTTCAAATAGGGTCTGTCTTTGTTAAATAGTGTCTGAGGTTCATGAATGAAGTTCAGTTTTGTCTAAATTAAAAAGCAGTAGTAGTATTTTGTGTGTTTAAGAAATGTCTAAATTTAGTTTTGTTTCATGTAGCTTAGTGTTGTCTGTGTGTGTGTGTGTGTGTGGGGGGGGGGGGGGGGGGGGGGTTGTTGCTACACTCTGAACAGTCAATTACAGAGGCCCATTTGTCGGTAAAAGGTTAAAGCCTCTGGCATGTTCATTTCAGTTGTGTTACTGGGCTGTAAGCCATCATAGGAGGGATGGAATAACAGCAATATGTATGATGCTTTTATCAACAGTCAGCTGGTTGTAATCTTAATCCTGCCCAGATCAATTGAGCAGATTGAGCACCTGAGATGAGCTTTGTTTGTGGTGTCTCACCCTGTCCATCGCCCTAATGGCGAACAGGAAATCTGTGAGGGCGGATGTCTTGAAATGCAATCTGTGGTGGGCTTTTGGTTGAAATAAAGAACCTGGACACGTACATGAGGTATGCTGTGCAGACTGCATGTGAAAGAACAAACCTCCTGTGTGCTCAGATTGATGTGTTACTGAAAGTTTGAAGAGATGAACTTTAAGCCTGGGAACATTTTCATTATGTTCTGCAGGAAAATCCACAGGAGATGAGAGATGTTCAACGTGTGTTTTTCTTAACGCAGCTAAAAATTCACTGACCTAGAGGGAGCAGATGTTGGCAGAAGTGTTATAGACAGGGACTGAGGAAGAAAAAAAAGAAAAAAAAACTGTATTGATGACGGATGTTTATAATTCTGTCTCCATCATATAGTTTTACTAAAAACAGACCTGAGAGGAGAAATGCTACAAACAAGCAAAGCCTGCAATATTCATAATAATGAACCGTTATCTTCACTTCTCTCACTGTTGCTATAAAAAGGCTCCCAAAACAAAAGTGGTCACATTTCATTAGCTGCAAAGTTAAACGCCTCACTGCATCTGAAAAATGGGAGGGGGGAGAAAAAGGCAGCATCCATTTTTTAAATGATTTCCTCAGACACTTTTTTGTTTCCCTCATTTCACTGCAAGTATGTCCTTCAATGTATAAAACATAGAGTGCTTTACCAATCCAACACACATATTTGTAATTAATTACCCTCACTAAAACATGGAGGGACTTTCTGTCTCTCTTTGAAGCCATTTATAAATTTGTAAGGCTCGTTTGTAGTATGTGCAACCATACAGACACATACTGCTGTCTAATCTCCCCCTCAGTTGTTATCACTAAAACAGAGGACCTTTGGTCTGTTCCCTGTTCATGAACGGATGGGCAGCATCAGGAGCATTTGGTGCTCTGATTTTTTTTTTATTTTTTTTTGTTTAAATAATGTGTTTGCCTCACAGTGAAATTACAACATTTCCACACCTTTGACCTACAAAAAGGATTTGCAGTCATCAGATGTTTAATGTTTCCATGCCACTGATTTCCTTGTAGAGTCTGTCACTGTGTTAAACTGTGCTGTTTAATCAGACATTACAAGAAATTCTCATGAACACCTACTCACAATCACTCTCAGCGCTGAGGTTGAATCAGTTCACTCTGTTGCCTGATTCCATTTTCTTTATTTAATTTACTTTTATTGTGGTGCATTCAGTGAGCCAAAGTAAAGTCGGCGCAGCTTTCTGTGCTCTCTGTTGATCTGTGTTTGATAGAACCAGCACACAATGCTCTCAGCTGAAACTAGCTTGAACAAACAGCGCAGCGAAAAGCAAACAGTCTGAGAAAATCAATGGAAAACACTTCAGGCAAAAGTCATGTGTTTATAACAACTAGAGGAAAAAAAGTAACAAGTATTCGTGTGTTATTATTATTGTCAGAATGCAGCCAGAGTTAGAGCTCTTTTTTCATATTGAAAGGCAAAGTGATTGATCACAATTAAATTTTAGCGTTCATATTTATTACTGTCTTATGGAACATATTTATATTTCACAACATGACACTGTGTACTGTACTTGGCATTGTTCTGAACACTGAGGTCTCTGTTTGACAATACAAACGTATTGCGACGCAATGATCACACCGTATACCTTATTAAATTATCCACTCCATCTAGAACATTACAGTATAAAAAAGAGCCCTAATATTCTAATATGACACCTATATTACAGTAGCTGCTTTATACAGTGTGTTTACTGGCAGGAGGAGACTTTCACTTTGGTAGATCATTTTTATCCTCAGCACACAAACTTGAACAAAGAGAAATACTCAGCATAACAAATGCTGAGTATAACAGGATGATGATCTGGCTCCTAAATTTAAAGGAACTAAATACAGTGGACATGAGTATTATATTGTGAGAAGGGTTATTGTACACATAAACAATAATTTAGAAATCTGGTTTTGAATTCTATAAATATATTCATATAAGATATATATAATTATATCTTGCAGTAAAGAGCAACGCCACTGATTTCTCTTTTAAATTAAACTACGGTATTGTGACTCACTAACATTGTATAATGTTTGCTGCTGTTTGTCAGAGTGTACATGAAAATCACGTATCCATCAGTACATGAGACGTGAATAGCTGAGGTGACTGAAAATGATGAAAATGATCTACCAAAATGAAAAGTGACTTGGACGATACATATCACATATATACACATATGCACAGGCTGACTGACTTTTTTCACAGTTTCCTTGTTGTGAGAACATTATGGATTGTGCATGATTGAATAAAATATAAAGTAAAAAATGTGTCAAAGCTATAAAGCCTAGGAGAGCTTAGTAACATGCTTGTCAAATCCTTCATCATTGTTGTAAGTGAAGTTGGCATTCTGTCTTCCCCATCAAAGTTTTAGGAATGTGGGTGAGTAGAGGCTCGGAAGATATCTAAGCAGTTCACTGTTATGAGTGCACCGGTCAGGTGCCTCCACTGCCTGGTGGCAGGATTCTTCATTTTATCCAGGACCAGGTGCAGATCCTGGATCATGTCCCTGTAACTGTCTCTGTATCTCAAACTCCAAGAGTACAGGAAGTCATAGGCAGGCTTCCACATTGACTGAAACAGAGTCAATGGATTAGACTTCAAGTAAAATTCAGAAATCCACTTAGGTCAGCTTTATGTACAGCACAGCCACTGCTCGCTGTGTTAAACTTACCTGGGCACCGACTTCTCCGCTCTTCCCTCGATGTGGAGACTCATAGCCGGCTATCTGAGCGCTGGACAGCCTTCCTATCTTCTCAGCAAGCTCCCGCCATCGAACCCCCACCTCCACAGCAGTGGACAGAATGACTGTGTTCTGAATGAGCTGGGCCACAAGATTGACAGAGTCCATCTTCAGCAGACCCTTAAAAATAAAAATAAATACACAATTTAGCTGCAACAAAAGCTTTGTAAATGTGAATGCGTGGAGGGTCATGTTTCGTCAGTCTCTACTTACCACCATGAGTTCATGCAGGAACTTCCTGCTTTTCTCAGAGTGACAGTCTTCCTTTAGCTTTTCCAGGACACAGGCCACCTTATCAGTCTCGGTTTCAGCGTACTTCCATGTGACTGTGTCCAGAGACAGGTTTCTGTAACCTAAAGCATCTGCAAAAGCCCTCCAGCTGGTTATGTGTTCAGTGACCAGTGTCTGAATGGCAGAGTACATGTACGTGAGCTTCTTGAAGGGCAGCGTCATGTTGTCTAGCAGGACCTCTGTGGTGATGTGAATGCCGGTGAAGTCAATGACCTGGTCCCTGGTTATGAGTTTGATGTTTTTGCAGTGAATCAAACCAATCCTCCCTCTGAGGAATCCAATATACCACTCCTTTACCTTTGAGTTACCTACTGACCTGACCATCTCTCTAGAAAGGAGCGCCACTGTGTCTCCCTTGAAGTACTCCAGAAGGTATTCTACACGTGGCTGACGGAGAACAGACTTCAGGGCTACACCGTACCACTGCAGGTTCACAGGTCTGTCTGTGAATTTGGGTAAATCGGGCACAGTTTCCTCCGGGATTGGCGAGGTTCTTACCATTTCAATCCTCCTTTCTAGCTGCCTTGGCACTCGCTTTTCTGAGCGGATGGGTGGTGTAGGAGGGGAAGGCACTTGGAACTGTGCAAGAGTTGAAGTGCTTGAGTCCTTCACTTGTATATTTAATCTAAAAGGAGACATTTCTGTATTACTGGAACACGATAATCCCACTGGTAGATGCAACACTGTCCCTATTTTCAGCTGACTTTGTCTCACTTCTTTGACCTTGTCCTCAGGTTTGATTTTAAACTTTGAGTCTGACATGCCAACCTCGACACGCAGGTTCGTCAGCTTGTCTGGTTTAAGCCTGTGCTTCCCCCAAAGGTGCAGCACAAGTGGGGGCAGGTTTTTGTTACCTCTGCAGATATCAGAAAAGGGAAGCTTTGGTGGAAGGTCCTCATGACAGCAGACAAGTATTACAACCTTGAATGATGGATGGATGTACCTAGGACCATAAACTGCTACAGTGACATGGCGGTCAAGGTAATCCCAGACGGATGTAGCGGGGGCCTGTAGAGCAGAAGCCTCTGCAACCGCAATCACGTAAAAATGTGTCTTCAGGTCTTGGAGCTTCATCTGCATCATGTTCTTGTAAAGGTAACAGTCATTCATTCTGACATAAGGTCCCTGTCTTTTGTTGGACACGACCCCAAACACAGTGGTCATCACCTGACTCAAGGGGTCATTCTTCACCTCTCCTGACAGCTTCATCTCCAGAGAAAGACTCTCCTTTGTGCTGATGTTGCTGAGGACCACCTCAATGAGAGGACTCATTGTTGTCACATAATTGTTGTTGAGTCCAGGAGGAGGGTCTAGGATTGCTTTCAGGGTGACTTCCTGGACTTCTCCAGGAGGGACGTGTCCTTTTGGGAGGTGGATGCTAATGTCCGATTCTGGTAACTGCACTGAGCCTCCAGCATGGTCGATCTTGCAGATAACCTGAAAGTTAGAGGCCTGGGTCTGGGCCCATCCAGGGCTCTGGCTTATCAGGTTTAAATCAAGACACGAGCGGGTTAGCTGTCTGTGGCTCAGCCAGGCCATTTTATAGGCCTCTCTGTCATTCTTTAGCCACTCAAAATCTGGGTTCAGTACCGTCCCTAGTGGTTTGAAACTGCTCTCCCGTTTGGGCACCTTTCTCTCCAGATCGCCCAGGATGTCTGAAGCACTCCTCCATCTTCCAGATCTGTTGCTGACTTTGTGTTTGTTTTCTAAAAAGTTTCCCACGTTGCCTTCATCCGAAGACGTGCTGATGGTGTCCTCGTTACATGTGTCCAGATGTTTATCGTTGTTCTCTTTTACATCTGATGTGTCAGAGATGTGTTTGTCAGTGCTGTTGTGTACAATGTCATCTAAGAAAGGGTTTGATCCAGATAATTTGTTCCAAAAGGGATTTTTTGTTTGCAGTGAATGTGAGACTTCTGGTAGGAGAAGAGGCCACTCGGAGTGCTGCGTCCTTCCTAAAGCGTACCCACCTGTGAAAAATGAGACGGTGGATTATCAGCTTATCAAAGGGCTTTCAGACAGAGAAACAGGCTGCCTATGTTTGAGAGAAAGAATTTTACCATTCAAGTTGTTGCCGGTTGAGGCGGTGTCACTCAGATCAATCAGCGTGCCCTCAGATTTACTCCGCATTAGACTCCCAACACGACGGAAAGACCTTGCTTTTCCAGCTGCCATATTCTCATCTGTAGATTGTAATAATCTATTGGTTATTCCTTATTTCACTTTTATTGCTTAAAGTGGAAAGTGGAGGGTTGTGGATGCATACAGTCTGTAGTGTCAGCCGTGACCATTTTAATACAGCTGAATTCTCTACAAAGCTTTTCTCCTTCATGTATTTATCATTTTCTGACGTCAGCCAACAGGACGAGTCTCAAACAGTGAGTAAATGTGGTCGATTCTGCACAAAGCAATAGAGCTGCCACCACATCAACCAATAGGTACAATTTGTGTTTTTTTTAGCTGACACTAATAGTTTGAGGTTTTAGTTCATCTTTGAACAATGCAAAGTTGTTGTTTAAAAGAAAATCAATCATGCCATTGGGAAAAAAAACCTTTTTGAACAGTGTGTCATTGGTTGGATGAAACAAAACAATTTGAATACGTAAACAATTCGACATGTTAGGAAGCAATAAAACAGCAGGCAGGCAGACACACTGACATTTGATGGATGGTGGATTGTTGTGACAGTTGACAGTGCTTCCACAGTAAAAGGTATTTTTCCTCTCTCAGTCATGTCTCCTTCAGCACAATGGGCCCCAGGCGTTCTGCGGGGTTTCAGAAACTGTTCCAAACTTTGGAATAAAGCCTGAACTCTTCACTCTGTCACTTGTTTGCGTAAAATGACACTACCCATTCATGACTTGTCACAGTGAGTCAGTCATTAATAATGTGGTTTCTTACACCAGTGCACAAAAACAGGTTGGTCTTGTCAAGCCAATGGCAGCAGTAGTCGGTTCTCTCTGAAGAGCTTCTTGCCATGATAAAAGTGCACAGAGACCACTGTACTGACTGTAAAAATCTTCTGATGTTACACTGCCTGACAGGCTGCTTTACTTTTTTTTTTTTTTTTTTTTTTTTAAAAAGATTCTAACACATCCTACTCATAATCCAAACAGAGCAGCACAGAGAAAGCAGCAGAGATTCACCAGCATCCAGCAGCCACACTGATACTGAACAGGTGTACACTGAGTGGTTACACATTAATAAAGCCTTCACTACTTCCTGATATTAACTTTGTGGGGAGAAAATCATCAACTGTGAGACTAAAGAAAACAAAGTTTTGATCTCACCGCCAGTTTGCAGTTTTGCTTCGGTGCGTTGGCAGGAAAAGAGGCCAGTCCACTATCACTTACAGCTCTTTGTAGGACGTATCTGTGTGTGCGGCTCGCCTTCTCGCCTTACAGCTCTATTTGCTGCGCTGGCTCTCAGACCCGGAGCATTTCGGGACTGGGAGTTTGAATCAAAAGACAGCAGCCTCGGCAGAGGAGTGGCCTCTCGTGGTTGGTGACTACAACACCCACAATGCAGCGCTGTGTTTACGCAGCAGACCTGAAACTGAGCGGCAGCCTACCTGTGGTTTCGACAGAAGTAGTTTAGTGATAAGCAAGAACAAAAAAAAAAGTTACAAACACGCTGCTGTCAAATCGGCAGGGACACGAATGATACACACATTTAATACACCAAGTCTTTAAAAGTAGCGGTGCTACGTTTAGGGCCTCGCAGCAATGGGAAACTTTGGCATCAGGAGCAGGTGCTTATATGACTGTTTAAGTATAAAAGGGGTTAAAAAAAGAAAAGAAGAAGCCATGATATGTATAAACTGCTTTTCTGATCATCTATTGGATTTCAGTTATAGTTTTCTGTGTCACTGTGTCATTATCACTGCAGGTCTGATCAAAGCCAAAGTGAACTTTAACAGAACTTAATCTCATCAGGGACAGGTTAAAAGGGCCCTGAATGGTTCACTAATTATGTGAAGCAAAGCAGCTTTCTGTTGCACCCAGCTTAAATCTGAAGCACACAACTAAAGAAGAAGGTATAACTCCAGCTATTGTCTTTGCTGATGAATATATCCAGGCCTGTTTCAGTGCTCTCTGCATGTACAGCAAGCTCCTTCATTCACATGCAGTTCCACAGGAATGCAGCTTAGCACTGCTGAGGAGATTATGAGTTTTGAAGCAGATATGCTTGTTGGCTGGGGAAGTCTGGATTTTGGCATGACTAATTAACCTCTCCTGCTACAGAGATGGAAGCATTTAGGGAAATTTCTTAGCATTAGGGTGTTGCATTGGCTGACAGTAATAGCTTTAAGGGCCACCTGTGGTGTGTGTAGGGCTGTAGACCTGTGTAGACCTTGCAGCCAACCTGTATAACATGTGATCCACTCTCTTGTAGGCATGTATCATAACCACCTGCTTAGCAGGAGCTTCTTCACCACCGTCAATCAGACCATCATCATCTACTTTGTGTCTTTAGGTAGAACATTTTGCAGAAATGACGTGGAATTTCTTTTCTTTTTTTTTTTTTTTAAAAAGCACACTTAGGCCTAAAGTTCTGTTAGTTTCCCTCTGCAGCCCAGATGCTCCTCTTGAATCTCTCTAAACAATCAAACAATCAGGCTGAATTCCATGTAGCTGCTCCAGTTTCATGACTCTGTCATTGTGTTTTTTGGCTCACCGCCACCTTGTAACAGTTTACTGCCGCCACTGTGCAGACCTTTTGTCACAGCGCACGCTTTCGCTTGTCATAGAAGGAATTTTAAGTGTATACGTGATTAAAAAAAAAAAAGGACTGCATTCCATGTAGGTGAGCTAATTGTTTGTTGAGTCATTCGTGTGGCTTACCGTGAAACTAGATGGAACTGAATCATCATTAGAAACATGTTTGTAACTTATGCTTCGTCTGAAATGACAAGTCAAAGTTCACACTCTGGTGTGTTTGTATGATCTGATGCCTTACATGTTTGTTTGCATTATGTTGTTTCCGCCGGTGTGATGTGAGTTCAACCTCTTTTTACAACCTGATGAGTTTTGGCTCTGATCATAGGATTATGGCTTCTAAAAGCTGAATATACTGATTTATATACCGATAAGAATGCCCTTTATTTTAATTAGGCCTGATTAATTTATTTTTTATATGGATAATAATAAATTGAATGGCCATCAAGACTGCTGCACTTCAGTGACACTATTTTTGCATGTGTGAGGAATATTGTGGCACAAACATGAAAGACAATACACAGAAACTGAAAGGCTTCTGACACACATGAATGTGCCACTTGATGGCGCCATTTCTCTACCAGCCAGACCTTTGTTTTTGACTGTGAGATGACTGTTTGTAAATTTTAGAATTATAGCATTATGTCCTCTAACGAGCAGTCTATTCATATCGAAGCAAAATAATTGTTAAAAATGAAAGATCTAAAACTTAATGTAAAAAAAAGTAGGCTACGCAGTGTATATTGTTAAAGCTGATGGCAGTGGCTGCTATCCAATAATAGCATTAAAGCTTTGTTTGACCTTTTTATGAGCGTTCACATGTTAGACAACACAACACTATCATCAAAATGCGGCTCACATGGATTTTTAACATTTGTCATGGATGAACATAGTTTTCACTTTCTTGCTGTATTCCTATAAGAAGTCATGGTGTATATTCATATAGTTGTGTTGTTTTCAATACTATCTTTATCTTTTTTAGTTAGTTTCAGTCCTTTCTGAGATTTTAATGTCATGAATATTTGTGGTTTTCAGGTAAAAAAGCCTTCAAATGACATTTCCATGTTAGACTCAATGACGTTATCAATTCACAGAAGGCGTGGAAGCAAAGCTGAATGTGGAGATAACCCACGCACTGATCGGACAGGTTAAACGCCATCTGTGACGTAAATGAATCTAAATTGCTGGAAGCATTGTATAAGGGCACCTCTGTCAGTGTTACAGTAATTATTGTTAATTATTTTGACTCACCTCTCAAATTGACTTTCCCAGGAGATTGATTGGTTTGATGACAGTGGAGTAAGGTTGGCGGTTTTAACTACAAAATTGGCCACAGATGCATCATCGGTGAGAGATGTTACGGCAACACTGTGTTTTACTGGCGCCTGCGTTTCAGCTTACATTTTGTTTAACAGGATCACCAGCATGTGCACGTTTTAACTGATTTGGCATAATATTATTTTTTTTCCTGTTTTCTAAATGATCAAAGCTGAACTTGGCTGCCAGCTTGCAGTGTTCTCTGACCATGGCTGTTATTGTGGCCTGTATCCACAGTTGGCAGCTCACCCCCCCTCATCCTGGCATGTGTGCACTTCCTGAGGCCAGCTTAATTTAAATCAGGCCATCAGTGGGACGTTCCTCTGAGGACCAAAGTGATGCTACAACAGTCTGGGAAGGTGCTAATGGTATGTAACACTCTCTGAAACATTAGGCTGGAATGACTCTTTTCATATTTGTCACGTTTTGGTTGTTTTGTTGAGGCCAAATTTAAGCTGATTTTTCAGTCTCAATTGTTGGTAAATAAAGATACCCTAATATTTTTACAACAGTTTATGGTCATATGGTAATTGTGTAATTAATCCAAATATAAATAAATGCCAACTGCACTGCAGTACTATCATTTTCTAGCTAGGCACTTTTAATTCAGTTTCAGGTTCAATCCACACAACAAACACATATTTCCCTTTGAAACTAATATTAAATAAATTGGCATCAAATAAAAGCACCAACATGCTGAATCTTTTGCTTATGAAGACATTTCTGTGAAATTTTATTTTGCTATAAGTCTCTTGTCCATGACTTTACCAAAACAAGATCCAGAAACACACACTGATAACAACTATATTATAATCAGTAAAGACACAAAGAGCTGAAACTACATTGCTGCCGCAGATGTCTCTATAATCCAATGCTGTCAGTGTGTTTTGCAATCCAGAACAAAAATATTTAGCATCCAATAATCAATTAATAATGAGAAACCTTTGGCGACTGTACTGTAAGTGTCTTAATTTTAATTTCTAATGTGCCTTAAAAA
Organism: Parambassis ranga; assembly: GCF_900634625.1. Classification (NCBI taxonomy): domain Eukaryota; kingdom Metazoa; phylum Chordata; class Actinopteri; family Ambassidae; genus Parambassis; species Parambassis ranga. The sequence goes on from NC_041036.1 coordinate 9,998,464, forward strand.
CATTATCAAGTAACATCTGACTGATGCACATAGGCCAGGTGTCATTTTAGAAGAACAAACTGAAATGAATACGTCTCATAATAAGGAATCATTATCTGTGGACCTCTGCAGTTGCATTTATTAAAATCAGAGCTTCAACAGTAGGAGTTTAAAAGTAGTTTAATGCAGCAGCACTGAAACAGCTGTTCCTACAGAAGTATAACCACAACTATGAACCACAAGTTACTCATATGGATCCTGAGCCTTGAACCACTAGATGGCGCTGATAAGCTGTATATGAAAGACCTTCTAAAAGAAGTTAGAAGACTTATTGACTTTAGTTTGGTCCTCACAGTAAGACCCTAAAAAAACACCAGAAGTTAAAATGACTTAGTAGTGATGTTTTTTTTTTTTATCTTTGTATATATATTTTTTTCTCTGTGGTGCAGTTTGGAGGATGTAAGTGACATTGGTGCGTACTGATGTGACATCTTAGATCGGCTGTGCAAAATTAACGCGTTAAATCCAGAAAACAAGAGAAAACTCGTCATTTAAATTCAACAAATTGTGCTTTTGGAGCGTATGATGCTGTCATGATGTAATGTCTGGAAATACAAAACCCCAGCTGCTGGATGTAAATGGAAGAAAGTGTATGGCCTTGAGTCTGGTGAATACGCACAGCTACAAAGGATAAATGAAGGTTGTTTTTAAACAAATGTACATGTAATGTGCTCATACTGACCAGCCTACCTTTTAGTAATAATAGGCAGTTTTTATCTACTCAGTCAGAATGGAGAACCCTTTCTTGCCTCATTATATAGGCTATTTTTTAAATCGTCCGGTCACATACTTGAATATTTACATAATCTCACTGCTGTAATCATTTATTTGAAAATGCTGCTTTTAACTAGAAAATGATTTATATTATAACTTAGAACAGACTGATAAGAGCGAGTGTGTGAGAAAGTCCGCTGAGCGCAGAGAAGTTTCATCACAGACAAATGAAGAACTTGTAATTTAAAAAAAAATGCGGAAAATGGGAAATAAATAAAAACAATATATATTAGGCCATTTAGAATAATGGTAATTTAGTGACACGGTAGTTAATATTAAATGAATTGGTGGCCCAGTTCTTTGTCGTCATCAGAAAAGTTTCCTCGATGGAAAAACGATAAACGGCGAGGATGCTATAATTAAGCCTAATTATGAATTCTTTTAAACTCTGACTTTTGCTTGTTTTTTTAAAATCAAATGTTCAGTATCATTATAAAATATATTGTTTGTAAAATAATGTCTGGCCCTGATACTGCTGCAGGCCTTTTTTCCCCACTCATGTTAAAAAGCAGCTGAACACCAAACTCAGCGTTTACAATATTTCACATCAATAATTAAAAAAAAACACACAAACAAACACATATTGTGTTATAATGTAACATAAATATTCCAGACTTAAAATGTATTTTATCGACTCAACAATAAAGCAAACTGAGTCGATCAAACTGCTTCTGGATTCATACTGACTTTATTGAGTGGCTTACATAAAAAGCCATTCTCGGAGAGAGATAAGAGGAGAGAGAGAGAGAGAGAGAGAGAGGGGAAAAATATCATTGTAAAATTAAAATCACTTTACAACATGCTTACTTAAATTAAATGAGTGGGTAAACAGCAAATGATTTCAAAACCTTACAAATAAATTCAAAGTGCGCCTAATGATAGACCCCTAAATACAAGAAAACTCGTGGTTAAATAGAACTCCCCACAATACATTTCATATCATGTCAAAGAAAAAAATCCAAAGTACATTTCCGTATATTTTCAAATATTTACTAGAGTCCATATACAACTAGAAATACCTATACAAAATCGTCTCCTGGACAAATACATTGCTCACCTTTACATTGGGCTGTAATTACTCTAACCTACATTTGTCATTATGTACAACACATTTTTTTGCAGCGAAGTCAGGAACCTCGGCTGGCCTACTTGGCGCACGCAGTGCAGGCTGTGGACTGAATAACGATATGTGATATAAACCTACACCTGCTCGGTGGAATTAGACTGAAAAATGATCACCACACAGGTATTTATCCCAACCGAGCAGTCCATCCACTGTGACAAAAACAACCCCTCCTGCTCCATAATAAAGTGCCAGTGTTTGGTTTTGAACTGTGTGTGTGACAGCAGTAGCAACTTTTAACTTTTAACTTTTTTAATGCAGGCCCTCATTTTTTTAAACAGCAGTGATAAAATGTTTGTAATGCCGGGGAGGAATAAAACACGAACAGGCTGGAGGAACGTTTCACCTGCGCCCTGCTCCACAGTGTCACACAACAACTTGATTACACTTTCACACCGCAGATGTATTAATGAGAAGCTTCTGATGGCACAGCGAGGAAATGATGCAATTAGTAGTCTTAAACACGCAAAGAAACGTAGGATAGGCCTATTTTCTCATTAAAATGACAACACTCAGGACGAGGCATTTCTTCCGCATACATCAAAGTATGTCCACTTGCATGTCCTCTGCTGGGACAACTCCATTACAACATTTTGCTGTTTTACAGTTTGTTTTTTTAACTTCACTCACGGGAGTTTTAGAGGCCGTTCATGCCTACTCCCTGCGTGGACTCAGGTGGGTGCAACAGGTCGGGGGAATGGCACGGAGGGCTTCCGGGTGCACTGTGCTCGCTGTCGGTATCACTCCCCCTCTTCCCTCCGCTGCCCCCGGAGCCAGAGCCTGCGGACCCTCCGGCGCTGTGAGTTTTTACGTGTTTACTCAGGTGATCACTACGCATAAATCTCTTGTTGCACACCGGACAAGCGAACCGTTTCTCTCCGGTGTGTGTGCGTAAATGTCGCTGGAGCTCGTCGGAGCGCGTGAACCTCTTGCCGCAAAAGAGCCAGTTGCACACAAACGGCCTCTCGCCGGTGTGCCACCTCAAATGCGCCTTTAGGTGAGACGTTTTCCCGTAAACCTTCCCACAGCCAGGGATGTGACAGCTGTGGAGACCCTTTCTCCGGAGGCTGGCGCCTGCCGGTCCCAGTCTCTCTGCCTCCTGGCAGTTTGGACAGTCGCAGGTGGCTCTGCCTGAGTACCGCCTGGCAGATGACCTAGGGGACCCCGCTAAAGATGCAGGTGGACCCCCGGATAGCATAGTCCCCCCTGCCCCGGTTAACGGAGAGGGGCTTGTGTCCGGATAAGATGATAACACCGGCTTGAAACCGTCCATCAGGTGCTGCCCGGTTGTCAACAGGTGTGGAGAGGGACTAGTACTGAAAGCAGAGTGACTTAAACTAGAGTAATCAGAATTATATCCGCCCAGAGGTGAGTGCAAGGAGGTCTGGAGTCCACCGGAATGTAAGGACGTTTGTAGTGCTGCTCCATTAGGATTTTGAACGTCAATCCATCCCGCTCCCACATCCCACCACGCAGACGCTCCGGTGGTACCAACCTCTCCTGTGGGGATACCGGGATGGGACGATTTGAACCAGGACTCGTAGGGATGCGCCACGCTCATCCTCGGATAGATGCCTTGCAAACTGTCCACTGAGGTGTGCACCTTGGAGATGAAAACCGGCTGGTGGCTGGACTCTTGAGAGCTTGTCGAAACGGAGGTTTGGAAAACCGAATAATCGTTTCCAAAGTGTGAATTAGATGAGGTACCAGACGTGAGGGAAAAGGCACTGGATCCGGAGGAACTGTTGGTGCCGAAAGAATCCGTGATGCCAGATCCGTTACGGGACACCCCGAAACCGGACAGGCCAGATCCGAGGCTGCAGCTGCTCGGTGGGGCTCTTTTCCACGGGTGGAAGCCTTTCCCAAATGACGAGGAATTATCCGAAATCGTGGACGGTGAAGGGCTCGGACTCCCTATTTTGTTACATGTTGCAGCTAACATGGCTAAAGGAGTCGATCCTAATCTCGGCTCCTCCTGAAAGTACAGGAAAATCTGTAAGTGACTGGTCACAAGTTTAACAGGTTAATGACACTTTCATGCAGTTTTAGCAGATGCTTGGTTAATTTTTTTTGTAAAGTTTAAGAAATCATCGCAGTAGATTATTCCCACTTCCTACCTGAGAGAACAGACAGCAGACAAGTGAAATGCGACAGACTGCGCTTACAAATGCATGCCAAACAGGACAGCAAGGAAAACATGCGTCAGTACAAACTTAACCCACACAGCCTCGGCTTTCTCATACGAACCGCTTGCTGAAAATATAAGCAACGCACTGGCTTTGCAGCTACTTTGCGCCGGCTGTAAGTTTAATCCTCCTGCGCAGGACAATGACAAGAACTAATTAAACCAGTAAGAAAGTCCTTTAGACTCACCCCTAGAAGTGAAGTTGCCATCACACAAAAACACTGCCCTCCTCAGAGGATCTTTTTATATTTATGAATCAGAGCACTGTTTTTTTAGAGGTGTGCAATACAATGATGTGTTCCGCCCATTCTTCCACAATTGTAGGCTCCTCTCCGGCTTTGAAGTGCCGCTGTGACACGGGCGACCAATCAGCGGCTCCGTCCCGCCGCACTGCCACATACTACCGTGAGGTCATCAATAGAGCGCCTCAGACAGCTCTCCACCCTCCTCCACCCCCCACCGCCCCCTCCATAATAAAAGACAGCGGAAGGAAGGTAAAGTTAAATGAGAGTGAATTAGGAAGGAGGAATTAGGGGGCCACTTATTGAAATTTTTACAGAACTTCACATTCCATAAATGTAAAGAAAGAGGAACGATGGTCTGTTGATGGTGGTAAATAAAAAGTTTATTAAATTGTGCCACCGACACCAACGCGCAGCCGCGTAAAATCCTGTCAAATCAAAAAGTTAATTTTCCATTCAAATATAAGTCTGTAAAGCTTCCCACTGGAAGTACCCTTAGATTGACAAGTTCAGCACAAACATCTGTGAGTCTGTGTGTGACAGATTAACTGGGTCAACCTGTGGATACAGTGCAGGACTTTATTTTCAAATCTTCGGAGAGTGCTTTCCTTTGTTGTTTTGCATCCTGATAAAAAAAAATATTCTGCCTCTGGCATAAATTACCCCCGCGTTATTTTTGCATGTTTTAACTTCTTAAGAGTTAATATACACAAACTATTACACAACACACAAAGGCTGCTTTGTTCTGACCGTCTCAAACTTTCACATTACTGTAATTGTGTTCAATTATCTTGACAGTTTTGATTAAAACTGGAACATTCCGGGAGGGAAGATTATTCATTTTATTATAGGCTGTATTAGTCTGAAACAGCAGATGAAGATGATGAGAGGTCGGTGTATTTAACTTTAGAAAAATTTGCTGCCTGGAAATTTGGAGAAAAAAAAACGTAGAATTTCCTAAAGGGATTATTGGCGATATACATAATGTTGATGTCGCTGGTTAACTGAGATTATTCATTAAAGTAAGTGTGTCTGAAAATAAAATGATCAGCTGGTTATACTGAATAGGCTCATCACTTAGCCCAGTGACATTTAGTAAAATCTATAGAGGAAAAAGCTGATGTTACATAATAAGAACTTGTAGGAGAAACGTGTGTTGAACCCTGGGACTCTCTGTTGGAGCTATTAGCATGCAGTGTGCACTGGAAGCATAAATTTCATTTGAATTTCAAATTTAATAACGCAGGAGGTTTTTAATCATCCGCAGTTTTATTTGTTTGATATTAACATGCTTATTGACCGGGTCTGTTGACCAGCTTGGTCATTACAGGACAGGGAAAAGTTAATTAAAACGACCAGGGATTATTCATCACATCATCTGCCTAACCCATGTCGCTTCCTTTATTACACAGCGTGATAGATGGACTTTCTGATTAATTCTTGTGTTTCTAGGATTGGACAACAGCTTTTTTTTTTTTGGATTTACGCATGCTTTACCTTCATGCGTTTAAAAAAATATGATGGAGTTAAAAATAAATAAATAACTAAAGCAGAAATTATTCCTAATGTACCGTGTGAAACAGGTGCAGCAACACCACACATGCAGTTATATTTGGTGCATCTTACTTATTTATCCTGCAGCGTGTGTATAATTTAGTTGCCAATATTTAGAGGCAATTCTTAAAAAAAATGTTATTTTTATTTATTTACTTTTTTAAATCTGGCGTTCATTACACACATAATTAAATATTATAGTTATCGCTTGTTGTCACAACTAATGGCGTGCAGCGTCAGTTTAACTATTTAAGTGCGTCGCAGGGAAATGCATTTAAATAGTTATAATCATAGTATTATTTATTAAAGCACAAATTTAATAAAACGCACACATACACACCAGTAAACTGTATCAATCTCTGAGCTGATCATTCATTATTTTATAGCTAACCGATCATCTATAGGTTATCACATCAAGCTGGTCATATTCTCTAACAGCGTTTCAGGCAGATACAAAAAAAAAAGTGTCGACGTGATGAGAAGTAAAACCCCTTACATACCGTGCTCCTCCGCTCCGCCGTGCATTGATTGACCCTCGACGTTTGCTCTCAGCAGAGTAAAACACAACATCTCCTGCTGCCGGTGTGCTTGTGGACCATGCCAGATAAACGTTACACTGGCAATTCAATTAGGAGCAAGATCAGAAAAAAAATCTCGCTGACCCCATGTTTCCTCCTCATGCATCCACACTAAATACATACACTTAAATATTGTTAATACATGTCATGTAGGTTTATATTTCAGTGGAGACAGAATGAAAATATCTGTGGTTTTCCTCTTTATTCGTTTTAGAGAGGGCGGGAATTCATTATTTTATGCGCAATAGTGATTTTACGCATTTGGAGTGCGGTGTGGACGACAGCTACAGCGTACATGTTGGCCTCTGGTGACAAATCACCAAGGGATCACAGCAACAAGACGTATGTCAGAGGTCAGTGTGATAACTCCACGACTGCAAGCATCTAGTCGCTGAAGCCACAGAGAGGTACAAGATATGTTTAATCCGTGTGCACTTCAAAAATCAAGCTGTCCAATGTATTCTTAGGTCAATACTTCCCAGGGAAAAAAAGTCTTTTGTTGCCTGTTGCGTTCAGGAAGAGTTAAAGGGGTCGGTCCTCGTTCATATGGTGCGCACAGGTTGTTCCTATCGCACGGCTGTAACTGTAAGCCGCATTGAACAGATGTCCCCATTGAAGGCTTTCTTCCTCGACACACATGGGCTATATTACCATCATGAAATCAAACTCAAAACCTGTCCCTTTCGCCACCATAATGACCGAGTTATTCTGGGCCGCTGAACACGAACAAAGTGTGTTCAATATTGCGTGTTCCAAAATCACCACTCTGCTTAGAGAATCAGGAGAAAAGGAGTCAGGCCATAGATTCACAACTATACTTTAATGTGGAGATTTACAAAGCAGCTCGTTTATCTGAGAGCCTTCCTATCCAGGATTTCTCTGGAGGAAAACTGAAGGTAATCACTTGTGGCTCAGCAGCAATTACGCATTATTTTGAACCTAGAAATATATATGGCGCACTGGTATTAAACCAACAATTATGGAAATGATTATCCTGTAATTGTTGAAAGTTTTATTTGTTCACATAGATAGATACTGTCTAAGTGTATGCAGTTGAGTGTGCAGAGCATCAGAGTGCAGGGTCTGTTGGTTGTTGTTTTCTCTATTCACCGGGAGGTTGGAAAGAGCAGATGTCCGTCTGAACAGTGGCTGCCAAGTGGGTCCGGAGAAGCAGGGCAGCCACCGACACAAGGGCCCAAATGGTGTGACAAAAGATGTGCAGGAAGCCCCTCTCCGCCTGGGTGAGCCGCAGAGAGGGTCTCCCCTCTCCTGCCAGCCTGCAGGGGCACTCACAGCACCAGCCAGAGTGGTGGCAGCAAAGCCATGTGTTACCGGTTGGGGTGCAATGACACACCAACACTCATATTCACACAAACATAAAAACACATGCATTCACAGGAATGTGCACTTGCAGTCCAAATGCAAAGCAATGCACTGCCATCAGAGTACACTCAAACCTGCATGCTGTACTCTCACCGAAGCTTACACAGCCATCATGTAGATATCAAGTCAGCTATTATTAATGAAATAATATTAACCCCTCATGTCTATCTATCTCTAGAGGTCATGAAGAGTGGCTGGAGAGGCCCTGAAAGTGTTCCAAGCACAGGTGTGCAGCATGGCTTGTACTGAAGAGGTGCACTGAACCATAAACAATGATATAAATGTCTGGCAAATAAAATGGCTAGTTAACAATCTTTTGACTGCTCTAACCTCTGAGCCTTTGTCGGGTATCGATCAGCCAGCTGTTCCTGGCTTTGTCTAGCAGGCCGGGAGCCTCTGGTCCCTCCTGGGATGAATGGACGCAGCTGGCAAAAAAAAAAATAGAAACACAAGAAAAACTTTCTTCTGCCTTTCAAGTTTCTGTCTGGCGGAAACAGAAATCAAAACAAGAACACGTTCCTTACTTCTTGTAGGTCAGAATTTATATATTTCTCCCGTTCACATAAAGTAGACTCATGAATCAGCCTGCCACCCTCTGGAGGCTGTTTAAAAGCTTTAATTTAAAGTTGCTTGTTATATCTGGAAACCCCTGGCAGGGGCTTTATTGTTCACAGTTGCCATGTTGATGGTTTACATGGAAACCATGTAAATGGTAATTTAGATGGGCATAATTTGTCTCCCTAAGATAAGTGAATGTTAAATAACGAATATCCTTAGAATTACAGTGGGTGTCGTGTGATGCGTCTTGTCACACAAATATGTCAGGAAAGGGTGCTAATGATCCGGCTCAGCACCTGTCAGTCATGGCAGCAGCAGCAGTGGAATTCTCTTCGCCAAGACTTTATAGTTGATGTTATATAGTGGCTGTCAGAGATGCCCTCCTTCCACCACTTTCTATCTGTACTCCCCTCTCACTGCCTGTCTGTCTACATAAAAACCGGTTTATTTAGGGAGTTGTTGCATAGCCTTTTTGGGTGCTATGATCAGCATGTTGAAGACCACTTGTTTGCTTCCCTGAGGTGATGGATGACAGTGTTTCAAACACAGGTTGTTTATGATAAACAGAGATAACGGTGTATTTTGCCACCATTTGGCCTGACTGCTACATCTGTGGGCCATGAGGTCTTCTTATTGACTTTCACTGAGCCCAACATTGCACTTTGTCAGTGTGAGCGGCAGTCTAAGAGACAGGCGGGCGAGGCAGTCATACAAAGTGAAGTACTTAGGATTAGCCCTGGCTCTTCAAGTTTCAGTAATTATCCTCCTGGAGGCATTCTTGCTGTGTTGGATAATAATGGAAGTCCGGGTGTACGCCTGTCACCTCTCAAGTGTGGGTGGAGGAAGCCAACGAGAGGCGCAGGACAGAGAAATGTTTGCTTTTCTGTTATGTCATCTGAGGAGCACAAGAGTAAGGCAAACTTGTATTGTTCGCCGAGCTGAATAACAGCGCTGGTGTTGTATGTGCCTTATCATGTGACAAACAACTTGGAATCTTTTCAGCTGTGGATGTGATAATGAAACATGTTCTCCAAAGGTGATAATGTGTTTTGAGACCAAGTGTAATTATGAAGTATCAGGCGTTTGTTTTTGATAAACAAATCTGTTAAAACACACAGTTATTTGTTTGGAGTATCATCTGATTGGCACTGATTACATTTGCAAGCTGCACTGATAACGTCATCCTTTCTCTCCCATCCTTCTCTCTCTCTGTCTTTCTCCTGTCAGACATTCTCACAGGGAGAATAACCGCTGTGTCTCACTTTATTCTTAAAGTTTCTATTGAAGTACATGGGGGAATGGGATAGAGAGGGCTTCTCTATCCAGCAGAGAAAACACAATGCTTTAATTAAGAGTCAGACCGATTTCCCAGAGGGGAGATTGTCTTCTTCCATTAACTTAGTTTATCATATAATAAAGAGGTTGCCTTGTCCTTCCCTACCCAGACAATTGGTTTTAATCAGCCAGCAGGCCTTTCACGGCTGATAATTTATGCTAAATTGACAAGGGTGGAGGATATCACAGAAAATCATTATGACAGGGCTCAGGTCACTGCCTGTCACCATCCTGTTTTATCCTGTCCACTCACGAACAGCAACAAAATTTACAAACGGCAGATCAGTGTGAGGGAACTATTCTCTTTGAAAGCTGCTGACCACACAAGTTTCAAGTTCTGGACGTTGATTATTTGTATGACGCCAGTGTGTCTTACAGATAAAATGACTTCATGTGTTAATTGTTGTGTATGCATGGATATCATGTGTTTGTTGTGGCATCGTCTGGTCTTATACACAAAGACTATGAATGCCACAGGTCTTTCTTTTATTATCTAGCTTCTCAGTCTAACATAAATAAAAAAACATAAATAAACAATTTGGATAGATTTTAAACAGTTTAAAAGTGCAGCCATATTTTGTAAAAATAAAAATTCAACGTGACTATTTTGGTGCCATTAGATCAGCCAACCAGATGGAGGGCTAAGCTGACATGTAAAACGGATAAGTCTGGTGGGGTTTGGGAAATGTTTGCAATTGTTTACACTGGAAAAAAAATGTGATATTGGAAAGCTTAACAAGCTGACACCTGCATGTTAGGCAGTAAAGGAGAGGTATGTTCAGTACTGGAAGAGCAGATTACATCATATCATCATATCAACCATTTGTAAATTATTCGGCAGGGAAAAGCTCTTTTAGATAGTGAGCTGGTTTAAAATAAGTGTAAAATATTTTAATAAAATTTAATTTAATAATTTAATAAGCTGTTGATGCAGGTTAAAAATTAGAATGAAGTAAATCTAAACAATTTAAAACTGGAATCACAGTAACCACACAGGACAGTACACAGACGTCTGTTTGACTTTGTATTGTGAGTACAAACTAGTGTGAAAGTACAAATTGTGATTTGAAGTAAGGGGTGAGTGGGGGTAGGGGTAGATGCAGGATGAGCAGGAAGCCGGGACACACACTTCTCTTGCCTTGCAATTTAATCACTGTATACCCAGGGAAGTATTGACAGTTGTCCTGTGGAAGCTATTAAAGTTGCTGTCCAAGGTTAAATGAAATTGCAGTTTATCAAGGCAGCATTGAGAAAATAAGGGAATCTGTTCATGGCTGTTGATTAATGTGGAGCGTGATCAACACAAGGGGTTCATTAAGCTATACATCACCAGGGTAATTTAACATGTCATCCATGCCTGCTGTCGCTCCCCTTCACACGTTCTGTGCATCGGGTATGTTTGGTGTTGTTTGTGTGTTGATATCTGACATCCCGTTTTGAGATGTGTTATTACCAGCACCTCTTTGTTTTTGCACGATCAAACTTCAAAATACTACTTGTTATCACTCTAAACTATCAAGGGAATGTGTGAGGGTACAGTGTACATAGCATGATTTATTTTAATTACTGTCAAACCTCATCACGGGGAGATGTTTGCGTGTGTATCTGTGTTCAATTTGTTTTCCAAAAATGTTTAGAAGTTTATCTCAAATCCTCCTAGTTTTGTTTTCCTCCTCTTCTTCTCCTCACATCCCCGCCTTGATCACTTGTAGCTGACGAGCATACATAGAGGTATGCTAATCAGGCCTGGGACCTGGAGCTCCTTTTTTTTTTTTGCCAGCGTTTTGTTTACTGGTGGATAATTGATGGTGCTTGAGGGACAGACGTGAGTCGGACATGAATCACAGGCGACATGGCTCCTGATAAGGAGCTGAAAGTCGGCTGTAATTAAGCCGGGCACTAGAGACCAATTGTTTGTGGAATGATTTGGTCGGGGCTAATTGACACTAATTGTTTAATCAGATTTTCTTCCCCTCTCCATACTGCAAGTGTGTGTAACACCAGCACTTCACACCGACGACGCAGTCGGAAGAAGCCCATGCTCTTGATGTGAGGTGTTTGAGGGGTGTGTGGGGATGGTGGGGAATCTAGATCATCCTCAGAAATCCACATACACATGCCTGTCACCCCAGTTTATAATTCAGAATTTGCAAATGAGAATCATTGTCAACATCTCTACTAGGAGATCTTTTCTAAATTCAAACATCTCCAGACTATTTCTGGATGATCTGATCAGTTGTTGGTAAAGTTGTTTTATCCTGCTTAGTGTACAGTCGCACAGCAGCTTGTTTTGTGAATACAAAACACAATACAATGCAATTGTAGGCTACTTTGACAGATAATTCTTTTTATTATCTGTTATGCTTTATGAGCATGGGTCAGTTTTATGGCTCATTTACTATTGTTGCAAGAGTTTACAATGAAGTTTAGCTGTTGACATGATTCTTTCTGTGGATCAATACAAAGTTTATTCCATATAACATGCAAACATCCTTTCGGCACCCACTATGTGGTTGATTTTATATTCAGATAATAAACTGACGCAGGCACTAACACAAATCATGTTTTGAAGTATCCTATATGCTAATTCAACACTGATTCCTCCTCTCCAGTTTGCACCAAAGGGCTGTTTCTTTGAGGAAGGAGGAAAAAGAAGACGTGATCAAAGGTATAGATAAAACAAACAGTGATTCTGAATAAAAACACAATGAAACGATGTGCAAACAGATAATTACATTGGCAGAGCAGTTTACGGCCGCATTTCATCATCAGGAAAGACATATTATAAGTTGAGGCTGCAGCACATGTGAGGAGCTGTTTTCATTAAGATTAAATGATGAAGCGGAGCAGATAATTAGAGACAAGTCTTCCTTCTCCATCTGATTAAACCGAGCAAGTCTGAGTAACGAGCTGCTGATGGGTGGAGCTGAACACATGAACATGAGATCTAACATCATTACATTTAACGGCAATTAAACCTGTAGCTTTTGTAATTAACACAAACTATGATGGGAAATTAATGGTTATTACTTGGGGGGCAGCAGAGGGGAACAGTGGATGTCCCTAATGTAAACCACACTAGTGGTGCATTAAAGAAGACTACACTGTCCTAAGAGGTTCATACTTAACTGCTTATGATGTCAAGCTGGGATTATTAGTTCACCAAATTACAAATTATCAATTTATCTTCTTACTGTTGTAGATTAATTGCACAATTTATTTCAGCACAATTCAAGAAATTAAAACCCAACATACAGAAAAAAGCCCCATAATACTAACCATCAAACATAGATTTCTACTGTACAGGTTATATGTTTTTACTCATTGATAAAAATGTGGGTGGAAATTTAGCACCAGAACAACCTGTTCTCTGTTTGTTTGGAAACACTGGCAAGAATTTGAATAAGAATCACAACAAACACAAAGGTTCAGTTTAATTTAGTAAGAAGTAGCTTTTTAATGCCTTGTATCTATTTACCTCAGGTTTTATGCAATACTTAACTACAATTGTAGTTATTTTGCAACAAATACAAATGTATAGTGATGCACATATGAAAGCTGATAACACCTGCACACTTTTACTATAATGAAGAAATCTGGTAATGTTTTGAGTGCAGCTGAGTGTTTTTCATTATGTCAAATAACTGATCACTTCTACTGCTAAATGATCTAATGAGCCAGTGGTAACTATATTACTTGAACTTACTCTTACTTTAGTTTGCATAGTAATAAATATGACATTAGTACTCTTTGGTTAGGCGAACGCTATATATCATGCTTATAATGTACTGTAGGGCCCATCATTCTTACTGCTGCTGTTTTCGTCTCATCACATACAGCCCGAGTTGGAAACATAGTTGACCATTTTAATAGTATTGTTTTAGTATTGCACATTAGTCACATTGCAATTAGCATTTATCTTGTCTGTGTTGCTTTTCAATAAAGTTTTCTGATTTATTGTGGAAAGCTGCCTTTACTTTGTGCTAATAATTGGATGCTATTGAAAGGATGGGTTTCATTGATTTTGTGGATGACTGGGAGCATTACTGGCCCAGACCATAGATTGTCAGCAAGGTCTGTGTTGTGCTGGGATCGATGCCGGTGAATCTTCCCCTCTGGTTTTTATTTACTTCTGTCTCCATTGATTGAAACATGCAATAGTTCAGGGGCTATTATCACACTGACGCTAAGTTTCTCTGTCTCCCTGTTGAAATGGTTCCCTCTGTTCCTGGGCAATATCTCACTCCAGCAAGTGCTCCCATCTTTCCCTTTCTAACTAATGAGTTAAGAGTATTGCTATGACCTGTAAACATCAATCATGGAGAAAGAGGGAGACAGTGACTAACTGCACCAGCAGGAGGGGGGACGAATGAAATGAAAGTATACGATAAAAGAAACATCCAGCTTGTTGGAGAAACAGAAATAATCATCCTATGATTGTTCATTTATGGCAAATGATCTCATCTAATACTTGAATTGTCTCACGAGTTTAATGAAGGGTGACTAATATAACTCTCTGTATTTAAAATGAGACAAAGAAACTGCAACTTTTTTTGTTCGTTCATTGTGAATTCGGTGGTGTGCTCTTAATCCAATTTAGTGCTCTCCGAGTCTGAAGAAAACCATGAATTGCTATTCAACTGTTAAAATTAAACTTCTTTCAAATGGATAACTTGCACAATTTGCCGTGCAGCGGCTGCCTCGCTAGATTGTTACCACAATACAACATGGAGACAGTCCTGCGCGAGCGAGCCCATCCGGCGTTTACATATCTTATTTCCTGACGAGACAGCAGAAAGGTCAGCGTCCTATCCAACTGGGACTCTCATGATTGAATGTAATCAGTATGTACTTGTTATTCTGAGTGCTGGGCCTTTCTTTTATTTGCTGGCCCAGAAGTTAATTTCCCTGGTGACCTTTGTGTAATAAAACAGTATTATCTGTTTCTGGAGCCACAACAAGGAAGCAAATTAGCTTCCTCAGCAGTGTTTTGTCACCGAGGAGATCAGTTATAAGTTTATTTACTTTAATTAGATTAAGGGTGCAGTAAAGGCATGTGGTGTCTGTGTGGGCATCATCCCTTGTCTCCTTGCATTATCTGATTGTCCCAGTCACTGAATTGGACAATGGTTACGCATTTTAATGATTGTTCAGTCGATGGAGACACTTGCACATATTGCACTTGCATGGTTTTCCCTGTTTTTTTTTTTTGCTGCATAAAATTTCAATCTATTCTGTCTATCGGTGTGCACGAAAGGTGTTTTAAGCTCGAGACGTTGTGAGTGACATTTAAAAAGAAAATAATCAAGCTGTTGATTTCTCACACTTCTGCACGAACATATGTCACCTGATCCTGTGGAATTCCTCTAATCCTTCTCTCTACTTCTAGTGGGAGTGACATTTTTCCTTCTAGACTTTTTCTTAAGTCAGCTCAGATGAACACCTTACTTATTTCCTCTTACAATGTGTACCAGTATATCCATTACTGCTTCTTCTTTGGAGAAGTGATAATGGCTTTTTTTCTTCATTTAAAAAAAAGGTGATAAATATAAATAACGCCCCCAAAAGGAATTTAAATGTCATTTTTTAATTAGATTTATTTCAAGACAAAAGACCTGCACCTCACATATGTGTTTGCTATTTTCAATATACCCTATAGCTGTTGCCATTTAGACTAAAGGTGAATGGGAGAGGAGAGGCTGTGAGCTATGGAGGCCAGAGTGAATGCAATGCTTTACTGACCCGAGGAATCTCTTTTATTACGGGCTCTTTGTGCCTCTCCCTCCGCTGCTCTGTCAGGCCATTCAGACCCAGTGGCAGCCACCTACATTATATCCTGGATAGGCAGGACATTCATGCCTTTTTAACCCATTGTCCTTCCCCCTGGGGTGAGGGCCCAGAGCGGGATGTGAGAACCCCAGGCTGGGTATTGTGTCCCTCTGCGCTCTTCACACACCCGGCGGGGGACTTCCTTTCTGGTGTCACCGAAACCTGTGTGGTGTAATCCGCAGCTCCCTGCTGAGCAGGATGGGAAGGTTATTAAAAGTGCCTCTAATGTCTCGTTAATAAATCGCTTCCATTTTCCGCTTCATTTCTAAGTAATCGTGTTGGGAGTGTGGATAGGAAGGAATGTGTACCAGTTCCCGTGTTTTCAGTATCAAAGCAGCATAAAAATTAGCATTTCTTTTTATTGTCAGCTACACATATCGCAGACGCACCAGTACAGATCCATTAGAGATGTGACCCTCGCATTAAAGATCAAGTATATGGACTGCTGTGTGACGGGTCAGCCCTACAAGGTGTTGATGCCGCTGTGATTGCCTGAGGAGAGATTTTTAAACATACTGAGGCTACCCTAGAGGTTTCAGGTTAATGGTGTCTTATACTGTGACCTGCTGAATGCTGCGTTTAGGTCTCTTCTGAGGGGAGCTCTATAAAGCAGCAGAGGTCACACCAGTTAGAGTGCTGCTGTGTTAAGAGGTTAGAGAGCAGAGGTCCCCACAGCGTGGTATCACAAGCACTCTCCATGATGCGTTAAGGATGCTGATGCCTCTGATTGCCACAGTGGGACCTGGAGGTGAGGTTAAGGATGGCTGAGGACTGCTGGGGTAATCCCATTAACTGTGACTCCTATAGCCCTGTGTGTGTGTGTTCATATGGGCTTGTGTGCATCGCAGAGAGAGAGAGAAGGAGACTGTGTGTCTGTTTGTGCGTGACCCAGAAGACATTAGCCTGCCCGGGAGGTCAAAGGACAGACAAAATTAAAATACATGTGAATCATTTATCAAATATGAGCGTCTCTCCTGTTTTCAGCCGTCGCTTAGCATGAGTAATTACCTGTCACAAGTTTGTTAGCAGTGACCACATTCACTGACTTGCTACTGTTACTTTTAATCTCCTTCTTTCAACTCTTATTTCATTCAAATGAGCATATAATTGTTCTTAAGTGTCAAGTCTTGAACAGCATGTATCTTCTATCAAGTTTTTTTTTTAATGGTTCATTGTTTGACAGTTGGAAGTGTTTCTAGCAATATGCTGGAAAGGTGAGAGATCCTCTCAGCAGAACAAGGTTTGTCAGTTTCATGTGCTGATACACGTCTCAGTCATTACCTAAGGTGCAAATAATGGAGGAGAATAAATAGCAACACGTTCAACATGACTTACGAGGACAATGCTCCTCGTTTCTTAATTGGTATCAATTATCACGTGTGTCTCCCATTTTGGTGTGCAACAATTAGCTTAAGCTCTTCCTTGATTTGCACAAAATATATATTGACATCCTTGACAGCTGCTAAGTCGAGCTGATTTTAACAGCATTGTTAAAGGCTAAAAGATAGTGGCAGCTATTATGTGGTGCAGCTTTGCTAGCTGCATCGCTCCCAGTCGATGCAAGGGACTACGTCTTTGGAAATATAAGTGGGGCAGTTATGGCAAACAAATAGCTATCAGAGATTCTAAATAGAGGGGAAAAAAAGCTGAGGGGGTCAAACGTCAATGGCAGTGAGTAGGAGAGTGTTTGGTATTGTCAATAATGGATTCTCTGTTTGAGGGTGGGATATTCACAGTGAGAAGCTTTTGGTGGGCGGGATGTGGTGGGCCAAAGTCATTCATGCAAGAACACTATATCATGTACATACTGATAAAGCAGTGCAAACACGTGATTAAGATCAAGTCTATGCAAGAGGAAAACAATCTGTTCATTTTGTTTGTTTTTTTTGTTCATTTTATGTTACAAAATGATTATTTTTTATTATCATCGAAGGATACTGTTATTTATCAGAATCAGAATCAGAATCAGAATCAGAAATACTTTATTGATCCCCGGGGGGAAATTGTTTGTATCATAGCACTGAATAACGCCAGAAAAAATGCAGATACATTTTCCATGTATACACTGCAAAAGCCTACATTTAATTATATGACTGTAAGTAATGCAGTCAAGACAGATATTCACCGTTATCGGTATTTGGAACAATATGGTGAGTGTGTATTGATCAGACTGGAGTCTTGTCAATAACAGTAGATGAATCTAATTATGGTCCCTCTCTGTCTGCTCAGTTAACTGTCAGCATGGGAGCCCTTAGTCTGTACATCCAGTGAGAGCACACACACACACACACACACACACACACACACACACACACACAGGGAGCTATCAAAGCATTAGGGCAGTTGGCTTAGAGTCCCACCTCCCTCTTTAACATCCCACCATAAAGCTTCACACCAGGTGCAACAGCAGGCATGGCAGTATATGAGTGAGTTTGTCTCAGAGAAAATGTGGTGTGAATGCAAAATCTTCATTTTTGTTGAATTTTCCCAACATTTTGGACCCTTTTTTATCTTTTTATCTCCCCGACATATCAGGATAATGTCAGTTTTAGTGATATAAATATATGCCATGTCTCGGCAGACAAGATAATCTCTCTCTCTCACACACACACACACATGATTTCATAGATATACACCAACATGTCACATAAGCACCAGTTCTGTGTTTTTATCGTTGTTGGACAAATAAAAAAGAAACAAGTTTTACACATCATCCACAGACTTGCACATCCACATACACAAGCTTGGGTCTTTGTTTGCTCAGTCTGTCACTCCACTCAGCCGTGTGTGGCCGCTCAGGGACCCCCCCTCCCCCCCCCCCCCAATCTCCACTGGGTTTTGAGGAAAAGTCATTTGAGTTCGAAATCTTCTTTGGCAAGTGCAACACTTCATCAAGGGTGAAGACTCCCTGGCTATCAGAGATGTATCAGTTGGTCTGATAAAGCCCTGGCCCTGGTCCCCGCACAGCAACATCCCATCATAAATAAAAGCGGCAGAAAAGAGGCCTTTGTCACTGTTTATCTGGACTGCTTTTCTTCCTCGCCCTTGATTTCCTCTTCAGAAAATTGATGCACCCTTAAATTGAAGCGGAGGGCTTGACAGGTAATGGTTAGTGTGATAACTGCTCAGATTTCATCAGCCAGGCCTTTTTTTTTCTCTGTGCGCAATTGTTGGAACTTTCAGCTAGATTACTAGATTACCTGTCAGCCAGTGCATCAGATAAAAATGCAGAGTTGAGGAGATATATATCCAACAGTGGAGCAGATAGGAAGAAAAAGATTTGGATAGAGAATGTTCGATGTGAAAGGAACAGCGAAGACACAAATTTACATTTATCTGATAGCGTGGCAAATAGAACATATTATTACCATCACAATCACAGGCACTCTCCTCTTGGCGTGGAGGTTTGTGATTTATATTATGTCATTTAAATGGTGTACATGCTACATATAATTAGCAGGTTGCAGGGGGAAAAAAACCTGCCTCGTCTGAATCAGTCTGCCACTACAATTTCAAATAGTAATATAAACCTATAGACACTTTGTGGTATTTTGTAAATGTTTGAAAAATAAATCTGCAATTTATATAATTTTCAAATGGCAAGAATTGTAGAGAAAATCTTTTCTGTTGGATGAAAGTTTATTGATTATTTGTCAGAGAGAGAAAAACCTATTTAGAAAAAAAAGTCAAATCTGCATTTGGTCTTTTGCTCCATCAATGTTATGGTAACCAATAGAGCTGAAATCTTTGGCAGATGTGTGGCAGCAATTTTTCTCAGCTATTATAGCATTATAAACACTCGGTTAGAGTTACATAAAACATGCATATTTTTGACTGGGAAATTTTCAGACGAGAGAAACAGCTGTGCTGGCCTTACAATGCATTAAGTATTTCATCCCTTTTAGATGGTTAAATTGTGCATGAAATGTTGCTGGCGCAGGGTTCTCCCGAGCTGGACTGATTAGGCAACATCTGTTACATTGGGAGAAATCCGTGTCGTTTCTAATTAGCTGTCAGGCTGTGGATACGTTGTGCCTGATGGTGCCGAGGATCTGCCACAGGTTCCTCTCCTCGTCCTGTCACCTGCTTGTGTGCCCCCCTTCCCCTTCCCCTACACTCCCTGCCTTCCCCCACTCTTGTTCTGCTTTCCCTCCCCCTTCTCAGTCTCTTTCTCTCTCTTCCCCTCACTCTCCCTCACATACACACTGATCAGCTGTAATTAGAGAGCAGGGTCCGTACAAAGGAGCGAGCTGGGAGCCAGGCTCGAGCCCATCTGTGCAGCCCCATCATCAGCGAGCTCACAAACTCCTCCAACGCTGGGGGCCGCTCCCGAGCCGGGCCCCTGCATGCTGATCATCTGGAGAGAACAAACTTTCTCCCTCTGCCTGCCTCCTCCCTGTCGTTATCTTTCTTTTCCACTTTTCTCTCTCTCACTCTGATCTGAAAGAAAATCTATCTGCACCGGGCTAATTCATCTTGCTTTAATAAGGCTCAGACGCTGGTAAATATTAAATACACAGGAACAGACAACACTGTGAGCAGCTATTGACAAAACACAGCATTAGAGGGATGAAATGAGTTGAAATCCATTTGGACAAATTAACAAACACAGAAAAGAGTCAAAGTCACACACTCAACTGATGTTGCTGAATCATCGACCACACACGAGATTTTAGCATCCTTAAATCTGTATTCTTTAGCAGAACTGTAAAAATATCAGATATACTTCTGTCTCAGTGACCTTAAGGATCGAATCAGTTTCATTTTATTTATTACTGATCATGTACACAATATGCCAATGCTATAGGTCAACTACCAGCCAGCACAATATTTGTCAGACACTTCACTTCAGCAGATAATCAATGATTCTTGTTTATGTGTTCCAATGGAAAAAAGCAGCATCACAGATAATTGTCTTTTTTGTTTCATCTTCAGCATCAGATTGTTTGAGTTGAAAGTTTTCTGCAGATAAAATATATTTTTTAAGAAGAACATGTAAAAAGCAGCAGATTAAAATAAAGACCATTGTCATAGATTTTATTAGGAACCAGGAGTTACGTCCTGATGTTAAACTCTACTGTTTAAAAACATCTTAACTTTGGACACAGATTTTCTTCTGTGAGCATCAGACTTGAATTAAAACTTTCTGGGCCATCAAAAAGAGTCAGCTTCAAAGCTACAGCATACTTCATATCTGCAGAAATAACAACATCCTGTGTGGATTCTGTGTTTGAATTTCAGAACCATCAAGGTCAGTGAAGTAGCAGAAGGTGCAGTGTCGCTCTTCTGTTTCACTCACAGTTGGAGTTTCATTGTTTTTTAGTGGAGTGTGACAGCCTTTGCTTGCTCAAGCATGTTCGTCTCCACGCCATCTCGCCTACACACAAAGTGTACGTTCTTGATACGATGGTTCCTCTTGAGGGTTATAAAAGGCTCTCAGTCACTCTTCATCTGATTTGGTAGCTGTTTTAGCGACAGCGTTAGTTAGCTTTTTAGCTTTTTATCAGGTTTTGATGTTAATAGATAATCGTGTGTTTTGGGGGTGAGGTGTGAAAGATGAGCGATTTCTGTGATGATTAATTTAAGATTTGCAAACTGTAGGGATAGTTGAGTTTTCTCCAACTTTGAAACAACTTTTCGAAGTAAACCTGCTTCTCCGTCCTTGTCCATCTTAGCCAGACCGGTTTGGCAGTAGAAGGAGAAGTAAATACAAATCAGCTGTGTTAAACTGTGTTAAATATTTGAAAACGATAATAATATTTAAACATTTTGACAAGATTGACAATTCTGTAACTTACCAGTCAGTCTTTAAAAACAATCATACAGTCATAAAAGCAGAATTTCCTGAAGTCACTGTAATTGCAACTACAGTTGTCTTTGGAAAATATGTAAATTATAGTAGCAGAAATAGAATTTGCTGACGTTGTTAGTGAAAGGATGACATCACATAGATAACCTGGTACATTTTTTCAGTCAAATACATGAAAGAAAGACATGCTTTACACCCTTTCATCATTAAAATGTTAGAACACACTAATGCTTCCTCTTTCCAGCTCCAAAGCGCTCAGTCTGTCTCTTCATATGTCATGTCTTAGTCAGGCAGCATCCACAACTATCCCCTTTGGCAATTCCTGACAAGTTAAACTGGAGAGTCTACGAGACAAGGGGAGGAGCTGCTGGGCAAAGCCAAAAGTTCTGCTTGAGTGGTGCCTTAAGGCCACAGATGAGACACAAAGATAATGTCAAGTGGTTTCTCGTAGAGTACAGCTGAGAGACATCCGGGCCATGGCACTTTAAAATCAAGTGGTTAACATAAAGTTGACATGTTGGACCTGTTATGTACAGTTGGAGCATTGATAACTCATGTTCATAAGAGGCTCATAAACACTTGAAACAGTGTGATGATTGACTAATCCAGTCAGGATCATGTTCTGTCTGTTACACTGTGTTGTAGGCAAAGAGGTGTCAATTAAAAGCATTAAATGTATGACACAGAACCGTTTTTTCACTTTTACAATGTACAGGTTAGGATATGAAAAAGTTAAAGCAGAAGATGATTTATTTAATTTTCTTAGTCCACAAGTTACATTAATAATGTTTTTTTGAGGAACCAAACACTTTTTACTTGAAAATATTAAAATGAGTCTGCAAATGTTTTGGATAACCTATACATTAAAAACATTTTTTTTAACTTGTTGTCATGGTATCCGCTTCTTTATTTACATTTTATAACATCTTGTATAAGGAATCAGCCAACCTACACAAATTGGAAAAAATCCAAGTATCGCAGCCCTGACCCTGAGATACGTAATAGTTTTCCACTGAGTACAGACTGATGTTGAAGAAAAAAGTTTAAAAAAAATAGACTTTGAAGTAGAAGCAAGGCTGTCGCAATTCAGCTGCAAGCAAATCAAGGCAGAGAGGGAAAAAAACAGTCTCTGACCAAGAATGACAGGCCTGAGAGAATGTCACAGCAATTGTGGGGCCATCACTGGCAAGAGATGATGGGTGATTGCTTTGCGTTCCACGGTAAGTCCATCCTGGAGGACATTGCGCACCCTTGCTCATCTGTAGCCCAACCTTTGGCGCTGACATTTAAAGTGTTGATTTTGGAGCACTTATGCTAATTGTTGTAATTTTCCTGATGAAGCGCCATTCTGATACCTTGATGTGGCCAAGATAGTTTTACATTTTCTATGTGGTCCACTTTGCCATTTGTACCGTGTAGTGTCAGCGCAGAGTGCTACTGAAAGCAGACAAAATTGCAAGCAAATTGCATCAGATTGCCAACATTGTGAAAAGGTAAATTGCTTGCAAATCTATTTAAACCACTGGCCTATTTTCATCAGCTATGGTACTTGGTATTCATGATTGCTTAATTGGCGACCTTTTCTATTGTGTAGTGCTTTATGGTGCGATGGAAAACGATCTTTACCAAACCAATTACCCTTTTTTCCTCCGCACTACTACATTAGAGCTGTGATTGCAACAGCTAGTCCTTTGTAAATGAACTTTCTGGTTTCAGGGAATAAAGTGTCATTTATTTCATATGATGTCTTTTTTTTGTATGAAGCACTGCTAAAAAGATGTTTTAGTTATACCCTGTACATGTGTGACAGTAATAAGCCTATAATAACCTCGTCCATGTGAGAGAATTGTTAAATATAGAAATATTTTGTCACACTATCAATCATGTGCATTTACCTACCGCTTAGGCTTTATGAAGCTTTGGATGTGGCAATTTTAACACGTTTGGCAGTTTGAGGCATTACACCAAAAGGTGTTTGATGTGACATTTGATGTGGTGATGTACAGAAGGGAGATGTACTTTGTTATTTTTTACACTTGTCCGTCCTCATAATTTTCAAAATCTACTGAGAAAGTCATTTATTAAAATTACTCTTTTTCTGATTATCCAATAAATTGCAGCCACCAACTTCTATTTTCATTCATTATGGCCTCAAAAGCATGATAATGAGAAGTGCCTCCCTGGGCAGACTTAGTATTCCAGTACTGAATGCTGTACTGAAGCACTGTCAGTCTGTTCACTTCTCCTCTGCCAAACAGGCCAATAGAATTAACCCTGGATTAACCCACCAGGCCCGAGTGCAAGGTAATGGCCTTGGCTAATGGCTGCTGCTGCCCGGTGCCAGGTACCATTGACTCTCGCTGGCACTATTTGCTCTATCTGAGGGGCAGTATGACAGCATGGCCATCTCTGTACAGCTGGCGTGTGTTGCCACTGCCAGGCGGGGGATAATATTCGACCGTGCCATTGAGCTGGGATCATAAGGAGCAATGCTCTCTGGCCCTGTCTCCCATCTTGACAAATATGGGAAAGGATCCCTTAGGAGAACATAAAAGATGTTTTTTTGCACTTGGTCCAAAGGGTTATGTAGTGTGAACCAAAACAGTTTGTCATTTATATATCAGATTGAGTCTATGCTTAAAGCAGATAGCATCTTAAATAAATCTGGCACTTTTGAATCTGTGGCATGGTTGAGTCAGTCCAGTCATATTCTTCACTGGCAGCTCTCTGCGTGTAGTCACTCTTGTATATAAACAGCTCTCATCCTCAGTTCTTTTGTGCTCATGTCTTTGCCTGAGGTGAGGGAGTGTAATGCAGGCGGGGAGGGTGGGTGAGAAAGAGGACTCAAATCAGTCTGAACAAGGAAGCAGTCTCCTCCTATCCTGTAGATTAGCTTATTTTAACTGCGGTCATGCTTTTACACAGGCAGAGGCTTTAGCGTGTGTGTATATATAGATATATATATATATATATGGGATGGTGTGAATGAGAGGAGGAGAGAGGAGGAGGGGGTCATATGACCCCTCCTGCCATTTTAGCAGACCTCTGAATGGGAATGTGGAGGGAGAGAGGGGGGGCTTTAAATTTTCTCTGAGTCAGGGCAAAGCTGATTGATCTCTGAGTGTAAAATCAATAAGAAGACACTGTCATTTTTGTAAAGGATGAGTTGGAAAGAGAAAATAAATTAAGACTCCCCAGATCGGACTGGATGTGCACACACTGACGCCTTGCTCTCATTAATTCAGTGCAGCCGGTATTTTGGTAATGTTGTGTCCACAGCTTCAATCTCGCAGGTGCCTGGCTGTGGCAGGCCGTGCTGGCAGCAGAAGCAGACCCTTTATTATACTATGTATATTTCATCGCAGCCATGCAGAGAAATCAGACACTTGCCCTTGCACCCCCTTCGTGTCTTGATTCCTGATTAATCTGTGTTGTTATTTGCAGAAGTACATCATGCCAGGGGTTGATTAAATCAGGAATTGAAAGCCATTGTCTTTCTTGCATGTCCCTTATCAGAACTAATGTACCAGCGATGGTCATTTGTCTTGAGTTGTTATAAGAAATAAAGACTAGTGCACTTTTCTCTTCTGCAAGATATTGCACGAAGATTAATTTACTGCTTCTCATCTCTTTGCTCCTCAGTTTACTGTCTGCCGTGTCTCCTGTTATATTTTTCATGCTTAGATATGCTGTTTTCACTTATTCATTCCCGTTTCACCTTGATCTTCTCATCTATTATATTACACTTCTTCCGAGCACTGAGAGAATATAGTCCTCATGCCTTATTGGATTGATGGTTACAGAAACCATTGCATAATATCAACTTTCAGTAGGCCATTTTTCACCACATTTCCAACCGTGTTTCATTTGATTGGCACTTGTGATTTGATCTGCGTTCACATCTCCACCTTGTGTCTTTGTTTATACCCTTGTGCTTTGTGTCATGTAGGACATACTTGTCTGATGTGGTGTATGCACAAGCTGTGTGTATGTGTGTGTATGTGTGCTGGCGCCCAGTGGCTTTTATCAGTCTGTCTCTAATGTGTCAGATGTTGCTGAGGATCCACTCATCACGCCACTGTCTCTGCTGTTCAGTGGGGCCATTAAGGACACATCAGGCTATCAAGAGGCAGCTCTTGGGGACTGGCAGGCATAAAATACTCCCTTTGGCCTCGTGCTGAATAATCTACACTGTTGCATATAGCTGGGGGGGGGCTTTAGAACAAGCGCTGTGGGACAGAAACCTGACAGATTGAAGACTTAAACAGTCACACATCATATGTGTGGGTCAACCTTACCAGTATGCAGCACATTGGGATTTTTAAAGGCGTGCTTATGCTGAATTTCATATCTCTACTGACTGCCCTTAAGAAACTAACTAGACCACATTCATAAAACAAAGCACATCAGAAAGAAAGAAGAGGTTCAGAGACATGTGTTTTGCAAATCAAAAGAGTAATTCTTTAAATAATTGTGGTGAAAGAGGATAATTTGTATGTGAAATACTCATTTAATTCACATTCACTAAGCAGGTTATCAAATTAAATCAGGGCTCTGTTAGGCCTGCCACTTGGGCTTTTGGGCCTGGCTTCATGTGTAAAATTGGCCAACAAGAGATTTGGGGGAGCGCTTTGCACACTCCTGTCACGTCATCTCTTGGCTCCCCTCAGGAGGCCGATCCCAGGGTCAGTGCCTGAGGAGAGATGCCTCTATGGACTGCCACAGGGCGACAGGGCCACAACACCATCTCCAGCTGGGCAACTTATTACAGCCCCGGTCTTTTTCAACCCCTCCTCACCTGCCCCAGCCATTCACAACATCATCAAGCCATCACATATTCATGAAGCAGGGGGCTGGTGGAGTGTGTGTGTTTGTGAGTAACGGGCGGGTGTGTGCATGAGGGGCTTAGGGGTGGGGGGTAAAGGGGGGTTGGGGTGGTGGTGGTGGTGGGTAGTTACCCAATGCAGTGACACTGTGCAGTGGTTGCGGCTATGGTGCAGTGTTTGGGAGAGTGCAGTTGGAGGCTGTAGGGGGGGTGAATCTGCAGGTGGCTGTCACATCCGTAATTGCCTCATACTTCCCTCTGCAGCGTAAAATTGTTTTCATTATGTGTCATGCACACAGTGCCAGGCAAGGGCCCCTTGAGAGCATTCCCAAGAGCCAAAGGGAGGAGGCACTCCACTTAAACAGCCGCTTAGCTTCAAATAAGAAAGGAGAAAAGGAGCAGGGAGAGGAGGTGGAGGAGGAGGAGGACAGGAGAGAGGGAAGGGGTGTGGAAAAAACAGAGGAAGCTCATCATTAACTGTGTTCGAACAACAGCAGACAAGTGTGAGCTCATGCACAAAAACCAGGCAGAGCTTATCCTAAACATCTCAGTTACCAGGGGGGAGTTGTGTGGCTTCAACCATACTGTGAGTTCCTGGAGGGCTTCCGTGGTCAGAGGGGGGAGAAAAACAAGGAGCGGGAAAAGAAAAGGAGAAAAAGTTTCCACCTGACTGGAGTTCCCATGGTTTGCCATGCAGGAGGGTAAGCAGGTTTCAGCAATAAACTCAGGCATTGTCAGGCAATAATGCTCAGTCAGGTCCCTCCATTGGGATTCAAGGGTGTCTTTTTCTCTGCTCCCTGCGCTGCACTAATCACAGGCCTACTTTGTTTAATTGCAGCAAAAGGGAGAAAATGTGTTCAAGAAGTCATCCTAATCCCTCCCCTTTACCCCCTGCTCCCTCACAACAGCCCCCAGCCAGATTTGCCTCTCCATACTCTGTCCCTCTCTTCTGCTCCCCACCCCCTTTTCCTTTTTTAATGAATTGTGGGACTTTAAAGAGACAACAAACAGCAGAACTGTGATAAATAAAGGATAGAGCAGAGGGGGAGTGTGATAGGTATAAGGGCTTGAGGTGTTGGCTGGTTATGTATGAAAAAAACACTTCCGCTGGACTTAAGTGCTTGCAACAAGTGCCATTACAGTAGTTTTTGGATGAAGCACAGGAGGTGGCGTTGTAGAAGGATCAAATGGGGGGTTAAAAAAATCCTGCATGCCCCTAGCTAGCTGCTGGTAGCCCAGTGGGCATGCAGCCCTCAGAATAATCATTGCTGCAAAAGAAAGTCACAGCTGCCTTATTTGACGTGAATTTGCTTGATTTTATCAATTACAAATTTAGAAACTGAAGGTGCACTGCATTGTACTTGATGACTCTGAGGTCACAGGCACCAGGGGGGCAAGGGAGGGGATTTATCAATCAGGACTCCTCGTCTTTCTAAAGCTGAATAAAAAGCGACCCATGAAGAGACAAACCAGTCCCCTTTTAACCAAAGGCTTTTCTTATTCATTAGATCCGGATTCTGGCTTCTCCCTTTACCTCCTTCTCTGAAGAACGAGGCATCTCAGGCATAGAAAACCACCCAGTGGAAGGACGCAAAATTCAAAAAGATCCCTCGGCTAAGGTTTAGGATAATGTCATACACTGTCCACCAGAAAATCATCATTCATTTTTACAAACTTAAATTGCACAAATGTTCATATGTAGGAATATATTATATTAAATGAAATAATAGTAAGTGAAAGTGCTTTTGTGTTTTTGTGTTGACTGTGTTTGACACCAAAACACAAACAGACATACAGCAACAGCAACATAAACCTGGGTAATAGAATATGAAAACCCTCTGGGACATTTATAATCCTGATACAACTTCCAGTGTTGTCATGTACCAAAATTCAAATTAAATATATTATCTACTTTAATCTGACACAGAAAGTTAAAACATCACAGAACATCCCTACAATTATACGAGAGACGTGTTTTGGGTAAACATTTCAAAACACCATTCCTCATCCTCTACAAACCCCCGACAATCACTTCAAGGCATCAGAGAAAACCAAACCACAACCACACAATCCAATAAGGATTATTTTTAAATAAACCACATTAGTACAGTGATATCTAAAGGAATTTTGTAGAAACCCTTCTGGTCTAAGTGGTGTAGGGTTTTGATGAGAAAATCCACCCTAAGTAAACGACTTCCCATGTGACCTGGGGCAAGTCACTTAACCTCTGTCTTCATCCCTGCTGCCCAAGTTTAAACAAGAGGATTGCTCAGTTCCATCCCCATACACTCCTCAAGTCCCCTTAGACCAAACCATTTTGTTGAGTGAAAAGCTCTCCGCTCAGAGCAAACAAATATACCATTTTTATTACAATGTCTGACAACACTCAGAAGAACCGCAAACACAAGTAATCCTGCTGAAATTGTTACATGATCATTGTTTTTAACCCAATGTAAGATTACAAATTATGTCAAAAATTGTGTCTTCGATCAGAATCTTTTCCGCTCATAACAAGGAGACTTCTTATGATATTTACATTGTGTTATTTTTATCCTTACCTTTGGTGAACTTACTAGAGACTGTTGCAAGCCAATGAGAGCTACTGATGCCTGTGAATGTAACATTATGGCCCAGTCTCTTTCTCACTCCCTGAAAGACTGTTTAAATGGTTTGGTTTATTATTGCCCAAGGAAGGCTAAAGGCTTCTGTCAGCATTTGGGAGAGGGAATCACTGCCTCTTTACTGGACAGCTGTTCCGGCCTTACCCCACTTTTCATATGGATATGTATGTTAATGACAGGCAATGGACTGGAGATGAAGAGGCCTGAGCGCAAGGCCCTCTCTTCAGCGCACTTCTAAAGCTTTCACAAAAGGAGCAGTAAAAGAGGCTGCAATGGTGAAGCTCCCACTTTTGTGCCCTGAATTAGTTCTGCAAGCAATGAAAGTGATCTTTTCTGGACGACAGGGGAAGTCTGCCGATGGCTGGACCAACTCATTAGCACAAAAGTCTGTTGGGACATATAATTGACTGACACAGATCCCCCGCCTGTCACAACACAGCACAGAATGTGGGACAGAGTGCATGCAGAAAAACACCTATCCTCTTCAAAACTCACCTAACAGTTTACATTACAGCCGCCCTCCCCCTGCTTTTAGGTGCTGCTGTGTTTACTTCCTTCATGCAAATGTTTCATCCCACAGTCTGCTGACAGCTATGGAGCTCTGCTTCCTGTGGTTGTCAACACTGTTGATATCACATCTATTGACTTTTCTCAGTGGGAAGACAAAAACAGTCAACATCACAATCTGTGAGCGGGTGTGAGCGGAGGAAAATGTTGGTATTTCAGATTATTGAGACACAAAATAGGTATAACTATACATCTGTTTGTTATTGCAGATTTTATAACATTAGATTTTGTGTAGTTCTTTTTGATAATTGTGTTGTTTTTTCTTAAAAAAATACTGGAATATTAAAATTTCTGTCTGAATATGCAGTAAACATGTTTCAGTCTTTTTTTCCAGTCTAGAGTAACAAACATGCTCAGCACACCAGAAGCCCCTAATGGCTGCATCATGGTTAAATTGACTGGAAAATGCTGTTTTAATTTCCATGTTAATTGAAATGGACTAATTGTTAATATATTCTGAGAGCAAAGTACCAAAATGGAATAATTTCCCCAAAATTTAAGCCCTTTAGAAATTGCTTCAGAAGCTCTTGTGGTTTTTAAACCTTTTTTTATGCCAGGCAGTGTAAATGAATTGCAGATAAGTAAATAATTTAAATAAATGTATTTAAACTTTTGGTGCAACTGGCATGAATATGATTTTTTGTTTCTGTTTAAATTCAGTGTAATGGAGTTCACTTGAAAACAATTGCCATTGTTTTTCCATTTTTAAGCAGAAGAATTTTGTCAAGCAGCTAAATAGGGTATTCTTCATGGTCTCCCTTCTTCAGAGGCAACTATAGAAATTAGCCCTACGTTTCTCGGCTCTCACACATGGATACACACGCTTGCATGGACACAAGAAAAATTTCTTTTCTTCTGTCAGCATTCCTGGCCAACAATGGCTAGATTAGTGGACGTGAGGGCCCCCTCGGGGGCACGTATTGTGGCACAGAATACCCTCGGCAGGAACAGCTGGTAGGGGTTAATGGCTACTGAACCTCTCAGCCGGAGCCCTTTCTCTATTGTGTGTTCCGCTCATGGGAAGGAAGGAGGCCACTGACAGCTTCTGGGGTGTGAGGAACCCTCAGAACAGCACCCGGGTCACCCCAAATGGGGAGCAGGGCAGAGGGTGGGGGAAGGAGTAAGGGGGAGGGGGTACGTTGATGCTGAGGGTGGTAGGGTAGTAGCAATAGGGAAGTCTCTGTGGACCAGCAACCAAAAGCTGCACATCTACACAGCCAGCAGAGGAATTAGCATCAGTGTACATTCAGCAGGAAACAATAAGGGCTGGACAATGGGAGTGGCAAGCTGTACACTAGCAGGGAGGAGATGACAGTGGGGCAGCTCTGCAGAGGCTGAGTGACATCAGCTCATCATGTGACTTGATGTTTAAGTGAAATAAAAGCACAACCAGTCATCCAGAGGCTCTGGTGTATGTGCATGCCTTTTTATCCTTCTGTATCCTTCTGATGTAGTGCTATAGGACCACTCGGTCCATCTGTAAAGGCTCCTCTGCATTAGTATTCAAAGCTGAGGACACACAGGAGTCCTCAGATGCAGCCCCATGGCTGTCTGTGTGTTTCAGCCAGTGTAGTCCTCCTGATGTGTGCGTGTGTGGCCCACGTTGCCTTGTCTCGTCAGCATCACAGGGCGTCCTGCCTCGCCACCCAGAGGAGCCCCTCTCTGTCAGGGCCACAGGGACCGCGTCTCCGATTTAATCCCTCAGTGCTTACCCCCCGCTGGGCAGCGTGGAGAAGCCCTTCTCCCTGATCCATCCAAGCCTCTCACACCAGCGGCCACACTCATTAGACAGCTGATTATGATAGTGTGCTGGTGTAATGTTTAATCGAGTCTGACACCTGATTTGCCATGTTACAAATCCTGTCATGCAAATTGAGCCATTTGTGTTGTTTGATATGGAGAGATGGGCTATGAAATGAAAGATTAGCCCTGAAATGAGGCACAGGGGACATGTGCCCTCTGCTCCTGCGGCTGTGATTACATAGATGTGAACAAGCATCTTTTTTTTTGTGCTGGTCTATCATGTTGGCCATAGACACATTAAATTAACATGGATGTTTCTCTCTCCCCCGCAGAAATCAGAAAAGCAGCCTATCACTGAGAAAATGTCTCATCTTCCCCGACAAACAAGGGCAGGATAATAGGTCTCTGGGAGCACGTTCTTTGAAATCACACCAGCCTGTGACAACCCACGTAAATAATTCAAATGTCCTCTCAGGTTTGGAGTCTTTGCATAAAAGACGCAATGTAGCATCTTCAGTATATAGATGAAATCCTTCTATAGCAAAGCAAAAGTAATTCCAATCCTTTAGCAAGTGGGAAAAAGAATCATTGGCATGCTGTTGAAAAAGTATTTCAATTTCACTGTAAAGACAAAACAAATTGCTGATCTGAGTGCAGCATTGAACTGAAATTGTTTGGGGGGGTGTTGACATACAGATGGCAGTGGGGGGGGGGTAAATTCAATGGAGGAGCACATGAACCCCCATTTTTCACTGTCTTGTAATGACACCTGTTTTAAGAATGACCGCTCCACATCCATAGCAAAAAGTGACAGTCCAAACAAGTGCTCTGAAACGTCTCGTATGGCCTCGCTTATCAGTCCCCTTACTGTAAACATTTCATTTCCTCATCCTGTCAGAAATGTCTTTGTTGGTGGTTGTTGCTCGGGCTTTAATCTGAAAGACAAAGTCAGCCAGATAGCTCTCCCAGTTGTTTGCTATTTGTCTTTCGCTTCTTCCTCTCTCATCTCATGTGACAACCTTGTCTTTAGAGGGCTTTAAGTTCATGTTCTTGGCCCTTTATTGGGAGTGCAAAGGTCCTTAAAAATATGCTCCTTTAATAGGCTTTCTGTTTGCCTCTTTGTCAATCTGAGGTTACAATGCTGATGTTTGTCTTCTCCAACCAACAGCGGATGACGCTGCAGCTAAATCTGTCAGATGCCTTCAGCTGCACAAGCAGGGACTTTTTACTTTTATAAATATATTCGTGGAAATTAAACACCACTATGATTTCACTGTCTCTTGGCAGACAGCCACGAGGTGGTTGTGAGTTATGGCAGTAGCAGAAGCCTTTTATGTGAGTCAGTTCATGTCTCAGTGGAAGTCTACCTGTTTTTACAAGTCATCTCCTCTGAGAAACACCTGTACGGAGCAACAGGCTCATTGTTTTTCTCTTAGCTACATCGTAAAGATTGAAAGACCAGAGAGACAACACCAGGCAGGTTTGCTGAATCACTCATCCTTCCTGGCGCCACTCGGCTGACTGAAGTGTTCCTGTCAGAAACACTCCATCATGAGCGCTGTTGGATTAGAGATCCTGTAACTGGTTACTACTCATATGTTGGCTTGTTTTGCTTCATAGGAAATTCAGTGGCATTGATTGATGGTCACTACATCACCATTTCACAAGGGACTGTGGGGCAAGATACAAATAATTTATCCATCAGTTTAACATTATAGTATCAGATCAGCACATCCAAATACATACATAGTTTGTATTTTTTATTTTTTTTTTACAGTGAGAAACTAATAAGTTAAGTTCCGATGAGCTGAGAAAACACAGTGTTTCACCTTAAGTTGCAGTCAAGCTCATTGTATCCATAGTTTGCCCAGTATCAAAGAGTGGTTTGCTCTTTTCTGTTAAATATAAATGTTACTGTTTTTCCAAACTGCCTGGAATATTGTAAAGTTATTGATTAGTTGTCGTGTTTGGCGGCTCTTTATTGATGGTACAAGAATGTGAAAGTAGCCAGCAACCTGGATGTAAAGATCAGGATTTATTGCCCAGAATCTCTTGAACAATTTTATCAAAAGCCCATTCCACTGTGACATTTTTTTTCTCCCATAAATCAGTGAGGGGAAATCTATCAGTGGACAGTAGTGAGAGATAGATGAGCAGAGGGATGAGAGGGTCAGCAGAGATTTTTCACTGGTCCTCCCCATCACAACCGCAGCCTCACTTTTTCACCTTTATGAATTGGTCTTTTACTGACTGGCCAGGCTTTTAATTTGTTCCACACACTTTGAAAAAAAAAAAGCTCTGAACGTTTAGACTTTGCACATAAGATAATGTATTGATTGTTAAAGCACCCATGCATCGGGTTCCTGGCTCATATTTAGATCGCACAAACTTTAGATTAATGCTTCTCAGGAGATGAATCAACTCTTGTAATATTAATATCCTGGATATAGAGCAGATATAAAGAATCAGGGCTCCTAGAACATTTATTTTAAAAGCTCTGCAAATTCAAATAGTCTGTATAGCAGTTAACACTCTGCAGTAATGCTTAGGTTGTATGTTGGAGTAAGATGCATCCTTGCCCTTTGCATGCACGAAAAAAAACAGTGAGGTTCAACTAAGGTTCTCTGAGGTTTTGTTGTTTTCTTCTTCTTTGTCAATATAAAAATAAACAAGTGCTAAGATGAGGGAAAATGTATTATACATCTTATAGAATGGTATTGTCATGACCCTGAACTTTTTGTTAAATCCCCCTTTTTTACCCTTTTATTTGAAGGATTTATTTCTCTCGCCGCAGTGTGCTGGAGTACCTACAGTCCATCCACCCAATCTGACTTGATTGAAGGCCTTCATTTGCTATGCGGCCATGTAAAGTAGAAGCCTTGAAATATCACACTGACCTTGGTGTTCCTTTCTGATTCATTTTTCCCCTGACACCTTATACATTCAGATGGGATTTCTCAACAGTTGCACAGCCAACTGATATACTTGCACTGCACTGATTTTTAATTCACTAATGAAATTTGTGGTGCAATATCGCAATAGAATTTAGTATTGAATATTTAAAATAAATTGATTAGATATGATTTTTGCTCAAAAATACAATATCCACTGAATTAGAGAAGTAAACACAGATTTTTATGTGTTCCTTGGACATTTTAACTTAAATAATCTTGCGTTATAAATTACTAATAATTAATTATAATGAGTGTTTTGCAAATGATATTAATTATAATTAAATTGTTAGCCATTTGAAAACTGACATTTACTAATGAGCCTTGCTGAATACTGATGCAGATCTTCTGATATAATCAATTAAATATAATAAATATGATGTCAACTGTTTGTTTGAAAATTTGAAACATTCAAAGGACAATGCTTTGAAAAAGTAGAACTTACATCCACAACTTTGCAATCCATTTTTTCTCCCATGCAGATCTCTCGTTTTTTGTGTCAAAGCGTAGCCTTCATTGTTTTGTTCTCTCTGCAGTATCTTTGTGAACAGGCACATGTCTTCACAGCACCCATCCTCAGCGGGCCTGTAAAATGTGGTGTGGTTTGTGGTGAAATGGCTCCATGATGTTGTCAGGTGACATTGCTGGCATACTTGCTTCCTGCGCCCTGGAGGGCCGAAGCAGTGAACACAAGGGATTGGTGAGCCGCCTGGTGTCGTCTACCTGTCTGATTTACTGTCCTGCTGCATTTGAAGTAGGACAGGCGGAATTCACTTCACTCTGCTTCTTTGTGATCAGTCCTCCCAGATTACAGCCCAGGTGAGGCCCCTTTACATCAACTGCAGGATATAGGAAGTGCCTGTCTGTTGTAGCCTCTGGACATCGTCCCTGAACTATAGCTCTCCAACAACATGTGTAACATTATACCAGGGTTTCAGCATACTACACTTTCTGCTTGGACATGCTGACTTACAAATGCGCTGACTAACACAGATTACAGTGCAGTAATTTCCCAATCAGTGGTAAAAATATGCAAATATGTAGCCTGAGAATAGCCTGAAGCTATAGCACTGGGGTAGTTTTAACCTGTTGTGGTCCCAGACAGCACAGCATGTGCCTGGCGTCAAAGATGTTTTCTTTGTCAGACCTGTTCAGCACATGGAAGTACAAGTCAATACTCGTGATGTGTAGCTCTTTTTGACAACAAGCATTTCAACATCAAGAGTCACTGCTGCTTGTGCTGTTTATTTAAGTGTTGATGGCTGGTGACAGAATGGAAACCCTGTTGTAACCTACATATTTAACCATTTCAAAGCATTACGTTCACTCACCACAGGCTCTGCAGGCTACACGTATGTTTTACAAAGCATCAAGGTGCATTAAATATTTATGTATTTCTCAGATCTTCAGTCTTCCCACCTAATCAGTGTGTATGGGCTTCAGGACAGAGTGATGCTGGCATGGTGTGGCTGATTGACTCTAATCAGCCACACCAACGTTTCCCTCAAAACAACCACACACTACGGCAGAGGTCTGGAATTTCTTCTCTCGGCATATCAGCTAATGGCACAGCCAAATTTCCACAGACCAAATGACAGCTTGATTGTGAGGAGTATGTTCCTGTGGAATTGGAACACTGATTTGGTGCTGTTAGAAAGGGTATCGGGAGAGGAGAAGGGCAGAATTTAATCAGCACCTCTAAAAGTTAAACAGACAACAGATATAAAAGAAAATGATTGGGGAAGATGTTGTAAGAGAGCTGATCTGTCCCAACAACAAAAGGAGCCTTAAATCTGGCATTTCAATCAGGCAGTGGAATCAACAGCTTCTTGTGTTTGTTATTATTATACATATTTGAAACTTTCGGAAAATGGAATATTCAGATTTGATTAGGACAGGTGCACTAAATTCAGCATCAGTTACAGTAAAGCTGCAAGAACCAATAAAAAAAAGGACAACCAGATCTAACCAAGTATATAAGATAGAAGGAACATTTTTCCCCTGTGGTCTTCAGTGCTATTTAAGAATTTATCAGTATTTGTTTGTTTGTTTTTGGGGTGATAATACATAGATCCAATAAATAGACAGACATACACAATTGCTGCCAATACCGACAGTTTCTCAAAGTAAAACAAAGTACAATAGTAAGACATTACCAAGCAAACTATAAAATGTCTTACCTTTGTAAGAAAGTTGAGGTCAGAGGTCAAATTCACAATAAAAAGTAAAATAAAAAGAGTCTTTCATTTGACAACAAAGTGGATGACTGCTGTGAAATAAACATCATTACACTGACTTGCATTACCATGTGTCAGATAAGAGACTTTCAAGAGTCTTTAGAGAACTAAATAACTGCTATTGATATTTTAGCATCTCAATGGCAACTGTAACTCTCAAAGCCTTTTTATTGAAGGCTCAGGCCTCTGCTGCTGGTATCAGTTAGGTTTCCCATTGAAGAGGAAATGAGAAGAAACCAACATTTAAATGACGGATAAAAGGCCTCTGTGTGTCAGAGAGATAAAAAAGAGCTGTTTTTGTTTTTCATCAGCCATTTCAGTGCATTACTTCAAGGGGAAGCAAAGTGACTGTGGTTGCCCTCACGCTGTGCAGCTAATGAATATTGTATTTTCATAAAAATGACTCACTTCATTTCTGCATAACTGATATCTGTCTTTTATCACCCGTCAATTCAAGGCCGACATTTGAATCCATCGTAATGGACTTTGATTAAATGTGTGTCTCTTTAACTTCCCTTGAATGACCTTTCAAAATAAAATTGTACCTTTTTGAGTGCATTATACCTCATGTTAGTTCTTAGTAAAACGGCTCACACACTTTAGGAGGCAGAAAAAGACAGACGAGGCAATTTTTTTTATCACTCTGCTGAACAGAAAATGTCAACTTGCTATTTGTGGTATCAAAATAAGATGTTTACCTTGTCATTCATTCTTACTATTGGGTTATTAGACAGGGCACTGCATCTTGCATAGGGAAGTGTGCATGTAATTGATGAACATGTTTGAGTTTTTTTCTGTAAAAACATCTAAACCATAAAGATTTAATAATCAGGACACATTTTTTAAATGCATCATCAGCGTGTCCTGCTTTATCAATATCAGCCAGTCTACCTGTGCATGAACTTACAGAAGCTTGACAAATCTTTGTGTGGGCTTCTCGAGGCAGCAGTGGGTCCCAAATTGAATTACATGCACATTTCTCAGCCACAAAGGGGAGCCATCACTAATTAAAACCATGTGATTGATGACACTGACGCTTCATGTCAAAGGAGGATAAATCACTCTCACAGTCACTTTAGTGCATTGGTCCCTGTCTCCACACCATAAGCAACACTTCCTCAGCTCTTGAATAAACAACTGAAGGAAGCTGCTGCTGCTGCTGTTGTTGTTGATGTTTCTGACAAACTGCAGCTTCTTTGTGAAATAATCCGAGGAAACAAAGTCACCTGTGAAGGCCAACATCAGCATATGAATCTATGTCTCATGTATATGAATTTATCCTTCCATGAGCATACTGTACATGCTCCTAATTATGTTTAGCCGAGTGAAGCTTTGACCTACTAAAAGGGAACCTATCCATCCAGGGACAGCACTTTGTGAGTAATCACTGTCTAATGGGTTTTTATCAGTGTATCATACACACAAACCTATATGCACCTACTCTCACACACACACTTTTCAAGCTGCTGGTTCCTTCAGCTTGTGGTTTTATTTACTTCTTTGTTTTTGTTGTTGAAGGTAATCCAAAGCAAGTGGCATGCACACAGACGGACCAGAGAACAAGAAAAAGGATCAAAAGGTGATTTTAATTTTTGCCTTTTAAAAAAAGAAAATATAGTTATGGATCAGATAAAAAAAATACAGGAAAATTAATAAATTCAATTCATTTCTGGATTTAGTAAAAGATTCAGTTTATAAAACATTCAGTTAATGAGCACATTTTAAAAACTTTTACAAAAGTAGAGTTTTGAGATGTGTTATTATTTGAATGATAAGCCTTAAATGTGTGTCCAGGTCTGACAGAAAACCTCAATAATTTCATGTCATTACAGATCATTTTAACTGCAGCTCTTCTCGTAGATTTTAGATAAAAATGTTTTCTTTTTTAAAAAAAATGCCTGCGCTGCCTTCATACAGTAAATCCTCTTTAATATTATCTCCCATATGTTGCCACCTAAGTCATGTTGTCTGTCTGTGTAGGCAGACTATTACAGTGTTTCAGGGTTTCAAACTGCTGTCTTTGACCAGGAACAATTTTGCACTCTAAGCTGTATACAAGTCAGATCCTGTCAGTGGGTTAGTTTTGTTCAAAGGACCAATTAGTGGGTCCTACCTTAGCCTGCAGCTAAAAGGCCTAATGGTGGGGGCATCCACCTGAGAGGTGCAGAGCTCTCCCCACTGGGCTTTAATTTGAGAGAGGGGTGGGTGGCAGCTTCTGAGGCTTTTACCATTACACAGGACTTCATTGTGGCTGCTGACCGTTTGATCTTAAAATAATTTACTTAATGATCTCACCACGGGAGCAATTGGTGCTGCTCGATTAGTCTGCAAGGTCTAATGGACATGGGAAAGAAAGAGGAGGAGGAGGAGGGAGAAGAGGAGGAGGTGGCACAGTAAGGACTAAATGAATCTGCCATGCAACCTTGGTTAGCTACATTTTTTCAGCATAAACGCAGAGATGAAATTCTGATGGTGTTACAAAAATGAAAAGGTGGCAACAGTTTGAAAAATGGCAGCAGTTTAACAAATCAGCGGAACAAAAACATTTTTTTAAATGACGGGTTAATACAGCGCTATATCACAAATAACTACATTGTTCTATGTGGCATTTAACCATTTCAAAAACATTGGCTCTAGAATTTCCTTTGTCATTGTTAATTTAATTACATTTAAAGAAATACTGTTTTTAACTGAATTATTAAAAGAGATTTAGATTATTAGTTTTCAAAGCATCACAGGCTGTTTGTAGCTGTGTGACCATATTTCTGATGATTTAATTGGTGTTACTGAACAAATAAACAAACAGAAAGTGAATTCATTATTTACCTTTAGACTGCAGACACAAGACTAATATCATTAATGCTTATGATTTCTATAACACATTAAACATCAAAATACTACATTTAAAGTCATTTATATATAACAAATTCATTAATTTTGTTTATTTTATTTTTTTTTATAATATCCAGTATGAATATAGCATCAACCAGAAAAAACCCCCACAACAGCTTCAGGGACACAGTACAGCCTACTGAGTTGAAAAGGTCACTCCTAGCACACACTCGACTACATGACTGAAAGGCCTTCACGACCTCTGTACCTAGATAACAAGTAAAGGGGGTGGGGGTGGCAGGGGTGGCGGGGGTGATTGGGAGAGGAAGATGGGATCTAATGCAACCATTAGAAGATCTGTAGTCAGGTAACTTGGTGCAGTTTACAGCGATCCCTCTGGCAAAGTACGAAAAGCGGAAAAAGGAGGGCGGGTGATTAACTTAGATCACTATTATTAAATCATGCAGGAAGGTTGTTAGTAGTGCGCATGAAGTTGTCTTTGACATGTCATGACAAAATCGGCATGGTTGGCAGGAAGAACCCAAATAAATCTCTGAAAGGAATTTTTTTTTTCTTGATGGGAAGCTATGGCATAATTAGTGTCATCACATTTAATGATGAACTACATCTGTTTCTCTTGTCAGTGTTATGACCTGATTCAGAAAAATACAAGATTATAGTAATAGTGGAACTCCCTGGGCCTATATGGAGATTGGCACTGATTGTATGTTTATTTTTCCAACACATGCCAAAACTCTCAAAGACACTATATGAATGAAATGTAGCATATCTGGACTGCTGCAGTGCAAATTGTCATACATTCATTCACACAATCATTAGTCTGACAGCAACAGCCGAGGGGAGTAAACCACTCTCTCTCTCTCTTTCTCTCTCTCACTCAGATTTCTAATTTAAAGCGACCTCTTGATTTCAGTTTATTTTTGGCTGATAAAAGGATGACCTCTACAAACTTTAATTAAAAACAAATCAAGAACAATAATGTGGTGGCTACTAAGAGGACAAACACTTGAACCCTCAATGAATCCCTTTTACTGTGACGTGAGCAAAGGTCGACCTCTTCACTTTAAAGTGGGCATTAAGTCAACAATGCAATATAATTAACAGCCAATATAACTGTAATCAAATGTGGGTCATTTCTGGGTGTGTTGCTTTATAATACAAATGAAACAACAAATAATAATAAAAAATCCCCTTATATGTTGAATATCTCTTTCATTCACACTAAGCACTGTGTGATACTGTACCCCTGCTACATGTATGTTAGTATAACAGCCATCAGACTGTAAGGCCTCGGATGAATTTTAAACATTTATTGACCCATCCTCTCCACCCTTTCCCCACCCAACACTGAATGGCAGTAATCCTTGTGCCGGGCCCCGCTAGAGACCACAAGGTGTGCATATTAAAAGTTTTTACTGAGGCTCCACAACACCTGTGATCCTCTCACCATTGAGCCTTGCACCACAAGAACATAAATCACGCCCTGTGAGTGGAATATCTCACGGGGGAGTCAGCATTCCACAGCTCGTGCTGGGATTAGGAAATCAAAAGAACACGCGCTCTGCAAATGCTACACAAGGTCCCGAGGAGGCCAGCATGTTGAGAAACAGCCAAGGAAGCTCACTCAGCTCTGTCATTTATAATGGTGCCGGACTGACAGAAGCCCCTGGGACATTACAGATACAAACCCCAAACCACTGACTGTATGTGCCATCCAAACAAGTACAAATTACGGTCTAAACGAAGCGGAAGAGCTACTGCAAATTGCAGGAAGTGTTCTACTACATGTCTTCATTATGTTGTTAGGTTTTTAGATAAATGCTTTTTCCACAGCTAGAGTTACCTTTCCTACACAGACTAGTGGAAATGTGCTATTAAGAGGACTCAAAATAATTCTGGCTGTTGTGTCATAAAAACCTCGTTGCAACAGGTGTGTGTGTGATTACCTTTGCACGGAGGACATCTGTGAACTGTCCCCCTGTGGAGCCCATTATGCAGTCTAAGAGAAGAGAAACTGTACTGTGAGAAATGCAAGTATTTGATATGCAGAAATGCTCTCTGTGTATCCTTGCCCTGTGTTAGTCAAAACATTGATGAGATTAATTTGCATTTATGGAGTGAATGATTACACAAGTACACTATATGAGGAATAAAGGGCCCAGCTCAGGTTAAGGCTGATTGACAGCAGCATTGTCTGGTGGGGCTTCACTTCATTCCGAGGAGCCCAAAGTGACCCCGTGCATTATGGCCATGGGGGGGCAGTGCCAGTCTCTCAGGATGCTGATTAAGTGGGATAAACCAGCCCCTCAGA
Source organism: Parambassis ranga (assembly GCF_900634625.1). Taxonomy (NCBI): domain Eukaryota; kingdom Metazoa; phylum Chordata; class Actinopteri; family Ambassidae; genus Parambassis; species Parambassis ranga. The sequence continues at coordinate 10,039,981 of NC_041036.1, forward strand.
CACAAGTGGTCCTGGCCATCCTCAGGGGAGTCCTAACCGCTCAGACACCCCACCTCTCACGCACACACATTACATATGTGTATGCAGCAGCATTATTTAGCTCATTTTACAAAATCATGTTGTGTCTAGTTTGGTTTATTTCACCCCTATAAGCCACTTAAACCAGCAGGCCTGAATCTGAGCACTAATGAACGGCATATGCTCTAATACCTATGTGTGTGAACTAGCTGAACAATGGGGATTGTACAACAATTGTAAGGTAATGGGTGCCCTTAAAGCTTTTGTTTCCCAGCCGTGGAACACTTAAAACAAGCCTTTCAAGATAAACGGCCGGCTGTTGTGCCTCAGCTCCCCCCCTGTCCCCCAGGACAACATATCCATCACCAGATGCCCTCGGGTGTGGGCTAACAAATTTGTTCAATTCCGGGGCTTACATAACACCCGAAGAGCTTTCCTACGCGTTTATCTCGCAGGATTTTAGTTTGATCAGGCAGCAGAGACGGCACAGTCAGGACGAGCGCGCAGCGGTGCCGCGCTTTAACGTGCACTACATGGGCAAAAACTCCCCACGAGCAGGTCATTGTTTGCCACCAACACCTCGAAACTAGTTTATCGTGTCTGTGTTTCCGGAGACAGGTGGAGCAATGACTTATGACGGCGTGACTGACAAGATATTATTATTTAGTCAATGCGATCAATTATAATATGGACGGGAGGTCACCAAACAACAGGCGCACGCTGCGCTCTCCCCTCCTGACGTGTCTGTGTTTTTAAATATGGGTTACAAATTGATTTCTGGACTTTTGTCAACCACATGTTTCTCTTATTATACATGTATAACAATAAAAACAACAAATCTATTTATCTACCTGCTCTGTAATGTCTGTGTTTGTTGCCCATGCTTGTTCGAAAATAAATAAGTTGACACACAGTCTGGAACAGTTTAGTTTCCCTGTTGTATGTCTCTCCTTGTCTCCTGCGTGAACATCTGTCAAAAAGAGAAAGGCCAGTGCCCTCTGCAGGACGCCTGCGACTCTGACACTGCGCACACAGAAACACATTTACAGTGTCAACTTTCTGAAGCTCACACTGTGACTACCACTTGTGTTAATTAATAAATAGGCCAATTTCCAATGATCATGTAAAGATCTGAGTGCAGGGTTGTATTATTTTTATATTTTAATGTTGTCCCAGCAGGACTGAAGACATTGCTGCATTAATAATGACTTCTATATAGACATTATATGCAGTGATAATGGTTATCTACAATAAAAGTCCCTTAGAGGGCAGTCTTGTGGCATATGGGGTCAGAAAAAAATATGGGGTCAGACGTGAGGACTCACACAGCAAGTGTCTCATACTGTAGAAAAGGATAAGTCACACCTGTGCCTTTAATAGATATTGTCAACATAGCATGAAACAACATAAAAAATACAGAATATTGAGGAATATTGTGCTATTTCTTGGCTTATTTGGATTTTAGTTAAAGGAATATTTCAATTCCCAACCATGTCTTTCAGCTGCAATGAAGAGTGATGCCTCTCCAGCACTGCTGCTGCTAAGTGAACCCACATTTAATTTTACCATTATAGTTATTAGTTTTAATTTGACTCATCCTTAGCCAGGATAAAAGTCTCCTCCAGATCAAACCAGATCAGAAACATTCTTAAGGCAAAAACATTTATAATATTATATATTATTTTAATATTTTACATACTCATTTAAAAATCTTTTTAAAAATTAAGTTATTGTAAGATTCTAAGCAGCGTTTTGTAGACACAAACAAATAAGTCATCACACGACGTGATAATCAATGTAGATTTTTAAAGATAGACAAAACTTCTGATTAATGAACAGTTCTCTCTACAAGTGAACAAGGCGACATTCAACACTACAGTGAGCAACAAGGGGGGGGTTTCAATTTCAGATTAGCTCATGCCGTTTATGAATCCAATCATTTAGCTAAGAAAGTTGGGCTTACTATATCAGCCAAAACCTTCTTATTCTGTCAGAAGAACTTTTGGACCTGCAGGTCAAAGACACATGGAGCATCTTTGTGGTTCATTCAGTAAAGACTGAGAAACTGTACATGAATGAAACAAACAGGACTGAATTCAGATTCACTTGGATAAAACATTTGCTTGCTCACTGCGGTTTCTTGTATTGACTGGACTGTCATGATGGAGTGCTGTTTTGTGATTCATTTTGGCAATCAATAGAGCATCATCAACAAAAGTCGGCTGACAATGCCAGTCATTGATCAGAGGCTTCAGATTACAAATGTTCATGGTGCAATTTTTGAAGGCCAAAAGACAAAGTGCAACATGCACAAGAAGAGTATACAGCACATTACAGCACATGCATGAGCTTCAAAGCAGAATCTATAGTCACTAATTCAAGAAAACAGATTTTGCTCCGTTTTAAGATACAAATTTTAATACCAAGGAAAATGTCTGCATATGATAAATGAATTTGAATATTGGCAGTCAGGCTGCAACACATAGTTTGTAATATCAGACTGCACAACAAGCACTGGGTAGAGATATCAGGAGGGCTAGCTCAGCAGTGTAACAAGCCTTGGCAGGAAAACCGTCGAGGTGGCAGGTATACAGTGCCAGGTTTGAACAGCATTGTTTCCAAAGAAATAAGTTTGAGTTCTGTGAGAGGGAACAATCAGTGCAGGCTGTCTGGCAAGCTTTGTGATGTTGCAGCTCCTGATTCAGAGGCAGCTGGCAGGAAGTAAAACTGAAAGAGATATATTTGTTTCTCCAGTGACAGTAAGAAAGATGCAGGGCTATGAGTGCACGTGGAATCGAATGGGAGCCACTGACCTTTCTCTCTCCCTGCAATAATTGTGTTGATTTTATGATCACATGCCATTTAAGGTTTTTCTGGTCTTTAGCAAATCGAATGACTCGTGTTCTCAACCATGTTAACATCTGTGCTGATTTCCACAGTAAAATGAGTGTGTGGATTACATCAGAAGCCATCTCCATCTTAACTGCTTGAATGCATTGCTTCCAACTTGTTATTAGCACCATAGCAACAGGCAGGCAATCTCGTCCCCGTAGGTGGTCTTGTCATTGTTAGTGATGAGGTCCAAAACGGTAGAGCCACCTGCAAATCTGAGGAGTTTGTCTCATTCTCCTCTCATTTTTTTCTCCTGTGTTGTGATGTGAAAAAAGGTGGGGAAAAGTCACTTTACAGTAAGAAGTGCATTTACAAAAAATGTACTGTCAATGTTATTTCCTCAATAGCATCCCGTGTCTCTAGAACAGACAGCAAATTAAATGCTTAAGCTGCCCCCAAAGTCCAATTTTCTGTTTATTTAGAGCCACTTCAGCGCAGACAGACCTATTGGCTGCTTTGAATTGGGATGCAGTAAAGTCTCTTGTAAATTGCAGTTGCTGGGTACAGTGCTGTGCTGCTATGACAACACACATAGAGCATATATTTTACGACATTTTGTGGCTCTAACAGACATTCTTCCTGCACCTAGTCTGGTCATAAATGGGGCCACAGGTTTGCCACGTTAGGACTAAGTGTCTTTGTACTGCTTAATACATAGACTGGAGGCTGATACTGATGATTTAATGTGAACATTTTTTTCTCACGTTTTTCATCTTACTTTGTTCTTTAAAAATTTAAATTGACATGTGATTAACAAATCTCTTTCACACTTCACAGAGAAAGTTATGAAGGGAAAACAAATGAAGTATGCTGACCTTTATTTTACTAAAATTCAACTTTTAACATTAGCTACAAACCCTGTCAATAGTTTTATTACCCTAAAGCAAAAGTTTGGTTGATACAGAATACAACAAGTGGACTACATTGTTTGTATTAGTTGTATGTGCTGTTTTATCTTTATATACTGTATGCTAGATTTAAAGACATTTAAAATCACACAAACCCTAAGAAAGGGGAATGAACTAAGGCTTTCATTGTCAGATTTGGGAGTTTTCCCACCTCAGTTTGGAGCTAGCACAGACTGTATACAGTCACTGTGTATACAGTGTTAAGGGGGCCAGCCAAAGATGGCCCACATACCTGGCAGTGATTGAGCACAGTGGCTGTGTCTAAGCAACCGAATGCTGGACCGCCCCTGCGACTGCGCAGCTCCTACCAGCCCTCTGTTAGACAGCAACAACTAAAAAACTACACTAAAGTCAACGAGATGTTTGCAGACAGTATTCTGTTAGTGTGATGTTTAGGGTGATATTCGCACAGGTCCGTTAGTGACAGGATTGAAGCATGTCATGCTCGTAGTTAGAGCAGCTATGTCTGACGACGAAACGAGCGCGCCTTCCTTTCTGGAGGACGCCAGAGTAAAGTTTGTGGAGGAAAAAGTTTGTGTCCTGCTGCGACTGCCCCGACAAACGTGGGAGAAAAATGCTGCCAGCGAAGAGTTTCAGATGGTTCTTAAAGACTTCTTTGAAAAAGAGTCTGTTGTATTTTTCTCTGCATCAAAAAAGGGTTGTCTGTGTGCTTCTAACGAGGTAAGTTTGTTACAGACTTTAGCATGTTTGAACTGAAGTTGTAAGCTAGCTTAACTCCTGATAACCTTAAATTGATTTAGCTATACATATTGGATTTATAACACGTCATATGTGTGATAAAATGGTATATCATGCAGGTTCCACTTGTTACTCAAAACAAACACATGTATATACTCAAGAAGAGAGCTGTTTATATCACCAATGAAAACTGCAGGGAGCTCCTTCTGTTTGGCCTTTTGTCTCTACCACCTCTACTGCAGCTCTCCAACACGCTTGAACAGGTGATTGCTATATCCTCACATATAATAAAAACACATTTACTCAAATGTTTGTAATTAGGTCTATGCATCTGTGTCTCTTCAAAAGGTGTGTGCTCCGCTGCTATCCAGCAACGTAAACCATCAAATGTGGCCAAATCTGATGTGTGAAGACATCGTCCGGCATGTGGAGAACATTTGCAGTAAGACATCTATTGCACGGGGACAGTTTTTAGGAAAAACTGTCCTCCCTATGCCTGCTGCTACAGATTGGATGGAAAAAGCATGCAGCACCTTTAAATCGTAGGTCACACACACACACACACTCCCTGCTTGATTGATGTTTGTTTTTAATGTCAGATTTAAGTAAGAGTGTCAGCTTTCCCACACAGGTATGAACACTACGACAGGGCACTGGCACATGCCTTAGAGACCCAGGTCATCAACTGGACGAATCTGATCCAGGAAATTCTAAAGGAGGATTCATCAAACCTACTTGTGACAGGCTCAAATCCAGGGCCCGATGCAGAGCTCAAGTTTTGGGCTTCCAGGAAGTGCAATATAGAGAGCATTTATCATCAGGTTTGCCTCCTCTTCCTCCTAATCTTCACTGCAATACAATGTAATTGATTTTTCATCTCCTTCTTTTCTTTTTGTTTGGAACTTGTAGCTTCAGAGTCCCGTTGTTCAAACAATGGTGCAGATATTAGAGATGATGGATAGCAGCTATCATCCAACCATCAAGACTCTAATTGGAACTGTGTGCAATGGTGAGACTAGCTGCCTTCCTTTCTTTAACAAAGGCATTTTGTAGTTTGAAAACAGCATAATCTGGTTAAAATATATGGTGTCTGTTACTATTATATTGCCATAAGTAAAAGTTTATTTCATCCTGATAAAATGCAGCACTTCAAGAAGCCCAGGACATCAGCCTCCATTTGCAGCCACTACATGCAAAATTGTCAGAACTGGAAAAGGAAGGGTTCTCTCACATGGAAGCACACACTCCAGCACTTTTTCACATGCTTTTTCTAATTTGGACCAACTGTCAGTCTTATCAAAGACCAGCTCGCATTGTGGTGTTACTACAGGAACTCTGCAATCTGCTCATTGAACAGGTACAAATCCTGAAAATCTGCATCAGCATTTCTCTGACTTCTGCTGTCTGTCTGTGAGAACAAATTCAGATGTAAATTCAGTTGTGAATTTGGTTCAGCAGAACAGATGAAGCCACTTGGGGGAGTGGTGAAATGCAGCAAGACAACTTCAGAAAACTTTGTTACGAGTCCTGGTGTGTTGATTTTAAACTCTTGGATAATTCTGCAGGCTTCTACATACCTCTCTGCAGACCTGCTCCTCAGAGAGGACCCAGACGAAGGTCTGCAAATGGTAAACATGGTGATAAAAGTCTTCACATGCTTCAGAGACAGTTACCACATCCAGAGGGAGAGGCTGGCCAACCAAGAGAAACATGCACCTTGGGATTTCCCATCAGCCATGATTTTTTCACGTTTTAACCAGTTCTACAACCGCATGCTGCAGCTGAAGGTGGGCTTGGATGAGCTTTGGATTTGTGTTCAGGCATCACACTACCATTGTATATGTCTTACCTGTTACAATATGTCTCCTGTGTAGGACATGTTTGAAATTATGCTGGACTTTCAGAGGATGGAAAAGCTGGAATTTGGTGGAGTTAGGGGAAATCTCTACACTGACCATGCTGCTAAGATGTACAAGGAGTTTAGTAACTATTGCCAAGCACTAAAGAACAGTAAAAACAGCCCACTTGACTTTGACTCTCAGGTAAGTCTGTCAAAGAAGTACTTTTCCTGGCATGCATATTGTTAACTGGGATTGGGTGGATTTTTCATATAAATGAATACAATGATGCACAAATTGGGGTAAATTATTATTTTTGTCAAAAGGGGTTTGAAGCTGAGTACAAGGATTTCAAATTAAGATTTGTGGACTTGGAATGCCGCCTTGCCAGCCTGCTTTGTTTGGTTTTCAAGGATTGCACAGGACTCAAATCAGCTTTGAAAGTAAGTAAATCTGAATGGTAGTCTGATATTTGTTGCTTTTCTTCCAATTATAGTTATAGTAACAGTGTGTTTGGTTTTCAGATGCTCACTATTGTTGGACCTTTCCTGGAGAAAAGACAAATAAGACAGATATTCAGACCCAGCTTCCTTCTGCTTCGGCAGCTTTTTAGAGAAGAGTTGGAGAATTGTAAATGTCTGTTTAAACGCCAGCTCAATAAGGTGATAGCATTGCTTATGCAAACAATATTCCTTCAATGGATGATAGAATGCCAAATTAGCACATTTACCCCATTCTCACTTTGTTTACAGATGGAGAGTGGTTTGTCTAAGAACATGGGTCACACATCCGGAGCTTTGAAGTGGGCAAAAATGCTTAAAGAACGCATTCAGGCACCATGGGAAAAGTTCAGATTGCTATTTGACATGTCAGTAAAAAGGTCAGAGATACTGCAGATACATATGGTGACAGACTAAAGATTACATTTTATTTATACTATATTACTAGGTCTACAGAAGGTGTGGACATGGTGAATGAGTACAACATGTACATGGAGATGCTGCGTCTCTTGGAGCAGTATGAGAAGGACATTTACTCAGACTGGTGTGATGGTTTAGAACAGACCTGCCTGATGAACCTGAACCAGCCCCTTATCTCACGACATCCTTCATCTGGACTGATCTCAGTCAACTTCAATCCAAAAGTAACTTATTGGACAGAAAAATATTTTGCCACTGCACCACTGTGAGTGTATGACTTACCGGTAATCTCTTTTTTTCCTTTTTTTTCACTCCTCAGCTGACTGAAATCTTGAAAGATGTGAACTACATTCAGGGCCTTGGTCAGCTTCACATCCCTGCAGCTGCACTGACTGTTTTTGAAAAGCGTGACATTTTCACAAAGGTACAAAACAAACATTTTACATTATGGGCTTGCTAACACACATGCCCAATTTTGTTCAAATAATCAGCATTTTTTTATTGTGATGCTCCAACAAGTCTAAATCTTGTCTCCATTCTTGTATTGTGCAGTATTTGAGCAGCTTGCAGCTGTTAGTACAAGGATACAACAAGCTAAAGCAGACAGTGTTAGATGTGGAACTGGCTCTCATCAGAGCTGAGCTGGATTGCATAGACCTGCAGCTGACAAGAGCAGAGACCGACCTGACATGGCAGGACCAGGACTGCTGGGATTTTATCAGCTCCACCAAACAACTTGTCCAGGACCTTGTATGTCGCGTCCTTAGAGCCAAGGAAAACTGTGATGCTATTCAGTCAGTGATGAAGGGATGGGGCAAACAGGCCATGTTTTGCAGGAAGGACAACAAGAAAGGCTCTCTCATACAGCTGGAAGACAGAGAAGATTGTGTCAGCAGGAAGTACACCTCCATGAAAAAGGATGGGTACTGCATACATGAGCTGGTGCAGGTGTGTATAGCAGGATATATAACGATATTTACTCTTATGAGTTATAGATTTTAATACTTAAGTTGCTGTACTGTAAGCAAAGAAAATCTGTCATCTGCTTCCTCGGATGACATCGTATTTAGAATTTTTAGATTTTGTTTATTTGATCATTGTTCTATATTTTGGCCTGTTTTTCTGATCAAACTGAAAAGTTTTATCACCATGACTTATTGATAAATATCTCTCTAATATCTGGCTTACAATCAGGAGAATATGGCTCTTTTCAATGCTGACCCTGCTTCAGAGGAATGGCTGTCCTATTTGGAATATGTAGATGAGATGGTGGTGGAAGGGCTCTTCAACTACATTAGCCAATCTCTTCAATTCTTTGTGGACAACACCGAGTCATTGCCTAGCCAGGCCCCTCTGTTCGAGGCCCACTTGATGCTAAGTGGCTCACGGATGACCTTCTCTCCCTCGATGGAACGAGACGCAGGAGATGGGCTGTATGAACTGGTGGAGGGATTAATTGGAGATATTTTCAAAACCTCAGTGAATATCAGGAGAGTGGCTGCCCATCTCGGCACGGAGAGCTATCAGGTACTCCACTTGGGATGTGAATGTTAACAAATGTTCCATTCCAGCCAATTATGAAAGAGGAATAGAATTTAGATTGTAAGAATTTATCAGAGCTTTGAGTAATGACAGTGTATTTCTGCAAATGGGAGATACTCCTAATGCTTTATGTCATGCATGTAACTCTTACAGGATGTAATGGATGACATGCTGGATTTGTTGGAGTTGAGACAGGAAGTAATGGAGCGAGTGGATAATGTCCTGAAGAAAGCGATAAATTACCAGACAAAGTTTGATTGTTACACACATCTATGTCAAGATGACAGGGCTGAGTTTCTTAACCAGTTTCTGCTGTTTGGACGTGTACTTACAACAGAAGAGATGGAGGCTTATAGAACTGATCTCATCCCTGAGAACCCCCCTACAATCAATCACTTCAGAGAACAGGTAAAGTTTTTTTAAAGCAACTATGAACTGTGGATATTTTTCTCAATAAATGTCAGGCATTTAAAATTTTATGCTGCCTGTTTTCCCAAATTTACAGATTGATCATTATGAGGATCTGTATGCTGAAGTGTCCCAACTTGAGGGGTCAAGGGTTTTTGATGGGTGGTTTCGAGTGGACATCAGGTTCTTTAAAGTTAGCCTTCTAAACATGATAAAAAAGTGGAGCTGGCTTTTTAAAGAGCACCTCCTGACACATGTCACTAACAGGTAAAATTGATATCTGCATGGCTTTTCAATTCACACCAAACTGTAACATATGTTATTCTTACTGTGCAAGCTTTCCCACTTACCCAGTCTTGATGAGCTCCAGAAGTTTATCCGAACCACAAGTCAAGGGCTGAACCATCTGAACAGGGACCACTGTGGCTTTGTGGAAGTTATGAGTCATTTGTTGGCTGTAAGAGACAGACAGAAAGCAACTGACAAGATGTTTGAGCCACTTAGAGACACTATAATGCTCTTGGAACGATATGGTGTGACCATACCAGACCAGATCTACTCTCAGATGGAGGTACGTAGATTTTCTGCTGGCACTTCAAATAATATGTAACTGTTTTCTGCACATTTTGGCTTCAAAGCAATTAAACAATTTCCTGTGCAGGAACTCCCTGAGAAATGGAATGCGGCTAAAAAACTGGCCTTAAAAGTGAGGCACGAGGTTGCACCCATGCAGAATGCAGAAGTGATGATATTACGAAGACAATGCATGGATTTTGAGGTGACAAAGCACTTTTGGCTTTTATTCCCAGAGAAATTCCATATACACCATGTGGAAACCGGAGTCTTTTTTAGAGTGAAGAGCATAACTGTCTCTAATTTTTCAGGTAAAACAAACTAAATTCAGGGAGATGTTCAGAGCAACGGCACCCTTCGGTTACAGTGCAGCCTGTCCTTACATTAGCTTGGAGAAAGTAAGAGCTAACTTTTGGTCGATCTTATAACTAAAATAATATCCTGCTCTATTTTACATTTTGTTTGTTAATTGTCATGTGTTTTTTTTTTAGTCTGAAAAAGCAATCCGGGCTATGGAGAAAGAAGTAGCAGAGCTACAAGAGTCCACAAATCTATTTGACGTTACTGTTCCTGACTACAGAGACATCAAGCTCTGCAGACGAGAGATTACAGTCCTCAAAGAACTGTGGGACATTGTTGCTTACGTGCGAGTAAGTAGCTTATTCCATATTTTATTCTTGAAATGTGAATTATATTATATATATTATTGAAATACTGTTGAAGGCCTTGTCACTCTCCCACGATACCCATAAAAACTAAACGACTTGACCTGCCTGTCCTCTTGGACACAGTCTTTTGAGTCTTTGAATACCCTGTAGCTCTAGATGTCCCCATTAAGCACCCTCTGCCCATTGACCCCTCTGTATGCATCTTTATCTATACAGAGCAGTGTGGAAAACTGGACAATGACCAAATGGAGGCAGATAAACGTGGACCAGATGGATGCAGAATTGAGGAGGTTTGCCAAGGTGAGGTCACCAACAGTGCTACATCACACCAGCTCATCTCTCCTGCTGTCTTGCTGTCATGCACCATTGCTGCTTGTAACAGATGCCCCTAATAACTAATTATGTTTACTTACCTTCTGTTTGTGTAGGACATACGGAAGCTTGACAAAGAGGCTCGCTTGTGGGATGTGTATGCTGGATTAGACCTTTATGTAAAGAACTTGTTGACGTCACTGCGGGCCGTGAGTCAACTGCAGAACCAGGCAATACGAGAGCGGCACTGGGTGCAGCTAATTAGAACAACACAGGTGCAGCATGCATACAGCAGAAATCTTACTGTAGAACAGCAGTTTTGTGCAAGAGGTAAATCTGATGCTTTCTCTATCATGACTTCTGTTAAATAGATGGACTTCGCTGTGACAGACAACACCAATTTGGAGGACCTCTTGGCTTTGAGGCTGCATTTGTTTGAAGAAGAAGTTCGCAACATTGTGGACAAGGCAGTCAAAGAAATGGCCATAGAGAAGGTTTTTACATGAAAAGATGGATACTATAACCATCATACAACACCATCATCACTGTGCTGTTATTTTTATTTCAGGTTGTAACAGAGATAAGTCAAACCTGGGAAGCAATGGAGCTTTCATATGAAGAGCATTACCAGACCTCTGTGCCACTGCTCAAATGTGATGAGAAACTTATCGAAACTCTTGAGGATCATCAGGTAGATACTGAAGACTTTTCATACTAAGAATTATTAGTTCTCAAGATATGTTGGCAGAAGCACTGATAGCTAAGTGCTGAATAGGGATGAGACTGGAAAAGGGTCACTCTGTCTGAGTGTCTAGCAGCACAGCTGAGAGCAGAGAGGTCCCCATTGAGGCCAGAGATTTATTGCTGCGAGACAACACAGGGTTTTGTTGCAGGATGGCAGTATTTGTATGTGTACACCAGACTGGGGGGTTACAGACAGCAATTAGAAATCACTAGTGCCTTCATCTTTGTTAAAATACTCAGCTTCCCTCCCTCACTTTTTATGGCAGATGACATGGAATAAACCACATATGTTATGATGTCTCGTTATCAAGACCTGGCATTTTTTGCTGCTCTTCAAATTAGATCTTTTCATAAGATTACGCTTATTTCTCTGCCCTTTTCCTCAAGGTTCAGCTCCAGAGTGTCTTTCAGAGCAAACACATAGCTCATTTCCTGGTCCAGGTTGTGGAACTTCAAAAACAGCTGACTGTAGCTGACTCTGTGCTGATGGTCTGGATGGAGGTCCAAAGGACATGGGTCTACCTCGAGAGCATCTTCAAAGGCTGTGATGACATTAGCCAACAGCTGCCTGCAGATGCTCACAGATTCCAAGCAATAGATACAGAATTTCAGGTGTGTGTACTAATATGTCAGTAGTGTAGTTACACAATTTAAAAACTATTACATTTAGGTTTCATGTCTTGCAGGAGTTGATGCTGGACAGTACTAAGACTAAAAATGTTATTGAGGCCACCAACAAATCTCATCTATTTGAGAAGCTGGAGGATCTACAGAAAAGGTTCATGTTTTTTCATTAAACTCTCATTGTACTGTCTGGAGTTCTCCTTACTATTCCTGTACGGTCTGTCTGACAGGCTGGCATTATGTGAAAAAGCTCTCGCTGAATATCTGGAGACAAAGAGACTTGCTTTTCCACGATTCTACTTTATTTCATCTGCAGACCTGTTGGACATCCTCTCCAAAGGAAATCGTCCCAGAGAGGTACATTTGTTGTTTGTTGCTGTTGTCATGTCATGTTTGGTGTTGCTGTCTCAGCAAATGTAGTTACTGGTAATTTGTTTGCAGGTTACTGTCCATCTCTCAAAAATATTTGACAACATGGCCAACCTTGAGTTTGCCAAAAATGAACAGATGGACAATCCCAAACACGCTGTCGGCATGTACAGCAAAGAGAAGGAATATGTCCCTTTCCAAACCGAGTGTGGCTGTTATGGTCCGGTAGGATGATATTCAGTATGAGAAAATGAGAATGATCTGCCACTGTTTATAACCTGTAAAACACTTTACATTAGGTGGAGGTGTGGCTTTCAATTCTTGAGGAGTCCATGAGGGAATGTGTCAGGGGTCACCTTTTTGAAGCCGTTTCTGTGTACGAGGACAGACCCAGAGAGCAGTGGATTCTGGACTTTCCTGCCCAAGTTGCTCTCACTGGATCTCAGATCTGGTGGAGCAATGACATGGAGCTTGTGTTTAAAAGGTTGGAGGAAGGATTTGAGTCAGCATTAAAAGACTACAACAAGAAACAGGTACAGTATGTTTTATGATGATGTAAGACACTAACATTCAAAAATGTCAGTTAAATGAGTAAGGCTGTCAGTGTTTGTTGATTCAATGTTTTTGATTGTTATTTTTACGTTTCCCATATTTGTTCTCCAATCATAGTCACATCTGAGACAGTGACCTGAGGTGGGCTTATGGAGCCTCATTGTGGGCAATGCTCACAGTTGTATTATGACTGTTGTCCGTTTCATCAACATTATTAAAGGTTAACATGTCCTTGGATGTTGTTTGAATAATCTCTCTCCCCCTTCAACCTACTGCACCACCCTGATTGGATCTGCTGTCATACAGGACCGAGGAGGGACAAATGACATTCACTGATGTTTTAGTCAACACAAAGAACACAAGGTGTCTTATGTTTGCTCTAAAGTACACATGTATTGCTCAAAGCATTGTTTTGTATCTTTTTCCTTCTTCAGATTTCTCAGCTCAATTTACTAATTGGCATGCTCCTGGGAGAACTGAGTTCGGGCAACAGACAGAAGATCATGACTATATGCACCATTGATGTCCATGCAAGGGACATTGTTGCCAGCCTCATTGCTCAAAAGGTAGACTCAACTAACTGATTGCGGATTAGCATCTAATTTTATTTAATAATTCAGTAGTTAGTAATTAGTAATTAATTTAATATCAAAGAATGTATTTGTTTATTATCGTTTGAAAGAGGTGGTACATATTAATTGAAGAAGGTAAACAAGAGAAATACACCTTAAAGTCATTAAAAAGGATACAAAAAGCAAGACTTTTTTAAGTAAAACAAGACAAATTAAAAAAGTATTTTTGTGCAATGTTATGTAGTTTGATAGCAACTATGTGTCTTCACAGGTCAGCACCTCACAGGCTTTCCAGTGGCTTTCCCAACTTCGTCATAGCTGGAATGACCAGTGTCACCACTGCTTTATTAACATCTGCGATGCTCAGTTCCTTCACTCTTATGAGTATCTTGGAAATACCCCACGTCTGGTCATCACTCCCCTCACAGACAGGTAATGCTTCTGCTTACCAGTTTTAAGTCTGTGCACACATTCTTCACACAGATGTTCACCACCTACAGCATTGATTTCTTTGTGCTATTGCCATGTGTAGGTGCTACATCACTCTGACTCAGTCACTCCACCTGACCATGAGTGGAGCTCCTGCAGGCCCAGCTGGAACAGGAAAAACTGAGACTACTAAGGACCTCGGCAGAGCCATGGGTGTCATGGTGTACGTCTTCAATTGTTCTGAACAGATGGATTACAAAGTATGAAACTTCATCTTTGATGGTGTTTTGTGTGGACTTAGATATATCATTGTGTTAATACAACATTTTCTTTTTATATGTAAAGTCAATTGGAAATATCTATAAGGGTCTGGCCCAGACTGGAGCATGGGGCTGCTTTGATGAGTTTAATCGTATTCCTGTGGATGTTCTGTCAGTTGTAGCAGTGCAGGTCAAAACAATACAAGATGCCATTCGCTCTAAAAAGAAAAGGTGAGTAATATAAATATATGAACATTTGTTATTATGCAACACTGTGTTTAAAAATCAGTTAATATGGTATGCCACCACACACTGCAGGTTCCTGTTTCTCGATAAGGACATGGCCTTAAAACACTCAGTTGGCATTTTCATCACCATGAACCCTGGCTATGCCGGCAGGACAGAGCTACCTGAGAATCTTAAGGCTCTTTTCAGGTGGGAATGATACAGTGACTGCCTTTAAATATGCCTTTAATCTGCACAGAGTTCACTGTCTGTATTGTCTGTGTTTTACAACAGGCCCTGCGCCATGGTGGTGCCTGATACTGAACTTATTTGTGAGATAATGTTGGTGGCAGAAGGCTTCCGTGGTGCTAAGCTTTTAGCCAGGAAGTTTATCACTCTGTACTCTCTCTGCAAAGAACTGCTCTCCAAACAGGTAGGAGACAAGGACGTGATATTTTTCAGTATGTTGGAGTGGGACTGAAGCCAATAATATTAAATTTTTAATTGTAATGATAATTTGTATGACAAGTGTAAATACAGAAATGCACAACTTTGTCTTTTAGGATCACTATGATTGGGGCTTGCGTGCTGTCAAGTCTGTTCTTGTATTGGCTGGGGCACTAAGAAGAAGAGACAAGATGAGACCTGAAGATCAGGTGAACTTATATGTGTATGATGTGTGTGTCATCACATAGTCACAAAAGAAACTAGCATCTTATCTTATGCACATTGATTCTAGGTGCTGATGCGTGCACTACGGGACTTCAACATGCCTAAAATTGTGACTGAGGATGTGACTATCTTCTTGGGACTTCTGGGAGACCTGTTCCCAGGCTTGGAGGTGGAGCGAGAGAGAGACTGTGATTTTGAAAAGGCCATCCGGAAGACAACACTCCAACTCAGACTGCAGCCTGAGGAAACATTCATCCTTAAGGTTTTATGTGAACTGGTGTATACAGACTATAAAATACACAAAAAAGCTTTTATGTAACTATCTTTCCTTTTGTCAGGTGGTACAGTTGGAAGAACTAATGGCAGTGCGACACTCTGTGTTTGTTGTTGGTAATGCAGGGTCTGGGAAAAGCCAGGTTAGATATTTTTATACCTCAAAAGTGGCAAATGTTTAACTTAATTGTGCAACTCAGATGTCATATATGAAGTATCGCATTGATATTTTCAACAGGTATTGCGAGTTCTACATAAAACATATGTGAACTTGAAGAGGAAGCCTGTCTGGAACGACCTCAATCCAAAGGCAATAGACAGAGATGAACTCTTCGGCTTCATCCACCCTGCAACTCGAGAATGGAAAGATGGTAACAAAGCTATATGTAAATAAGTTTGACAAAATTAGAACACAGTACACATTACAGTCCTCACTGTTCTTTTGTTCTTTGCAAGGTTTGCTTTCATCACTGATGCGAGAGCAGGCAAACATCTCCCACCTTGGGCCTAAGTGGATTGTGTTGGATGGAGACATTGATCCGATGTGGATTGAATCACTCAACACAGTGATGGATGATAACAAGGTACCTCCCTCCTGTTCACTCATACACTATTGTACAACACATAGCAACCAAGGTGGTAGAGACAGAAAAAGATGTTTCTTTTCCCTTCCTTCAGTAATCACTACCTGGAGTGTGGGGACCTGGAGGTCCTTTTCCAGATCAATGAATCATGTCACAGTGATAGTGCGACTTTAAAATATGTTCTAAAGCAAGTCTGTCAAACATGATGAGATAAGGAGGTGTTTTCCTTAACGTTTGGGTAGAGTTTTGTCCGTCATATCGACCAATCAAGTGTCATAATATTTGGCTTTAAATGTAATGCTCCACAATATATTTCAGGTCTTGACTCTAGCCAGTAATGAGCGTGTGTCACTTACTCCATCCATGAGACTGGTGTTTGAAATTAGTCATCTAAGGATGGCCACTCCTGCCACGGTGTCCAGAGCAGGGATCCTCTTTGTTAACCAGCAGGACCTGGGCTGGAACCCGTGAGTCACACAAGATCCTCCTTCATCATCATTCATTCAAGGAAGTTTTCAGTATATATTCTTTAACTTGAATTGTTGCTCAGGTACGTCGCCAGCTGGATTGACCAACGGGAACGTCAGACAGAAAGGGCCCACCTCACCATTCTGTTTGAGAAATATGTTCCCCGTTGTCTTGAACAGATGAAGAACACATTCAAGCCTATTACTCCCATCCCAGAGAACTCCATGGTGCAGGTACATAACACATATGCAAAATATAGCAAATATGGTCTATTGTGGGCTTTTAGCAGTCTGAATAATGGAGTGTCTTAATTTTCTTCATTTAGACTCTCTGCACTTTGCTTGACTGCCTTCTAATGCCAGAAAATATTCCATCCGATTCCCCTCGTGAGATCTATGAGACCTACTTCACCTTTGCCTGCATTTGGGCTTTTGGTGGTGCGCTGTGTCAAGATCAGGTATTCAAATGATTTTATTTAATGTAATACTTCAAAATTTCTTTGAAGCAACTTGTAGAGTGCCTAAGTTTTGAATGCAGAGATTATATTGTATATTTTGTGTTAGTTACAGGCAATGTAAAGGACTGTTAGACCACAACTCATTTTTGTTTACTTTTTTATCTTCTACTCTTATGTATAAATATGAGGTAATGGCTTTGTCTTTTTAAGTGACCAACACTTTAAAGTTATTGCATGGCTGTCCAAATGAAATCATTGCATAATAATAACTTACGTCACCATCAATGGTTTGTCCAGCTCTATGATTATCGGGTAGAGTTCAGTCAGTGGTGGACCAAAGAGATGAAGACAGTAAAGCTGCCAGCTCAAGGGACAGTGTTTGACTACTACCTTGATCATCAAACCAGACGTTTCCTGCCGTGGAGTGATATTGTGCCTCCATTTGAAATGGACACTGGTACACCATTACAGGTAAGAAGAAAATACAGGCTTAGAGTAAGATGTGTATGAAACAAACTTTTATCAAAAGTGTTTTGATAAATAATCTCGATCACAAGAAGCAACCTTCAAGAAAAATAACCAAAAATGAACAGTACAGTCGTATTAAAAATGTATGTATGCCTCAGTGAACATAATAAGAGAGGGTAAAGTCACATCATGAGGTTATGGCAGGGGTGCTAGAATGGATGATAGGCTTGCCACTGTGTCTGATTACCATCTACTACTCTGTATACCAGACTGTGCGGGGGTGAAGGCATGAGCAACAAGGCTTGAGCTATCACCCACGCTCTTTTGTCTTTCTTTATGCTCCTGCGTACAGCTGTGAATGCTCCAAAGGCTCTTGCTGAGCCATAATTAGTGGGGTTTTGTTCTGAGCAAATGATGCTATTATGACAGAATAGTTGTGGTGTTCTGGGGAAATACAAGAAATTATAAATCACATACAATTCACTGAACACATGTCTGTCAATAAATCACACTCAAAGAAAGCCATAATAACCATGTATGTTTCTGCTCTGTGTCTTCCTGCTGTTTGTATGATTGCAGGCTGTTCTGGTACACACAGCAGAGACTGTGCGTCTTCGGTACTTCATGGACTTGTTGCTTGAGAGGAGACAGCCACTGATGCTTGTGGGGAATGCTGGAGTGGGAAAGTCTGCGCTCATCAAAAGCAAGTTAGACTGTCTGCCAGAGAGTTACATGACCACAAAAGTACCCTTCAACTACTACACTACCTCCCTCATGTTACAGGGTGAGAGTTTTTCAGTTGTTCTGTGGTATAGAGTAGCACAAATAGTACACAGCAGCACCATCTGCTGGCAAAGATTGGATTTTAAAGAAAGAATCACTTTCATGTTACATACCCATGTTTCCAAAACTGATGAGCAGTTTAGTTGACGTTTTTGTTTTCATTTGTGACAAATCCTTTCTGTTTCTCTTGTAGGAATCCTAGAGCAGCCATTAGAGAAACGTGCAGGCAGGAGCTACTCCCCCATCGGCAACAGAAGGCTGGTCTACTTTATAGATGACATGAACATGCCAGCAGTTGACAGTTATGGAACTGTACAGCCTCACACACTTATACGACAGCACCTGGATTATGGGCACTGGTGAGAAGACCTATTTTATGACAAGTAATCTGTACAACATGCTATATAGAAACTAAATCAGGATAAGGAAAATCTACCCTGTTACCCGATTTACCCGATTTCTGCCCAAAACCATTTAATGGGTAGAAAATAACAGAAGGGAAACCAATAAAGCCTCACTCTTTCTAAACAGGCAAAATGCAACATATAAACACAACAAATTTTACAGTATGGCAGACAAAAATATAGATTCGTAATTGCAGCTAAATGTTATTTGTGTCTTTGAGTCTGTTTATATTTTTGAAATGTTCTTCATGTTACTGCTCTCTGTAGGTATGACAGACAGAATCTGAACCTAAAAGAAATAAACAACACCCAATATGTTGCCTGCATGAATCCAACTGCTGGGAGCTTTACTATCAACCCACGACTACAGGTATGTTTGTTGGTAGTCCTTTGCATTGTCTTAAAAGAAACATACCTTTTAAAAATATATTAAATTAATTTTAAGTATGCCTGCTACTACTTTCTGCACCTAGAGACAATTTTGATTGTAAAGGGTGCTATATAAATACAATGGAATTCATACAGTTGGAAGTTATGGGTGTACATCAGAAGTAAAGTGTAATATATATTGTGCTCCCTTTGTTCTCCCTCAGAGACATTTCTCTGTGTTTGCTGTGAACTTTCCCTCATCTGAGGCTCAGATGTCAATCTTCAGTCAGATCCTCTGTGGCCATCTCAAACAAGAGCTCTTCAGTCCTCTCGTTCAGAGGAGTGCTGCAGCTGTAGTTCAAGCTGCCGCAATTCTTCATCACAAGATGGCACACAACTTTCTACCGACAGCCATCAAGTTCCACTACACATTTAATCTTCGAGACATATCTAACGTCTTTCAGGTAGTGTTCATTGAAAGCAAATTTTATCATCAGATGTGACTTATTAATAAATTCCTCATGTATCTGTGATTTTAAGGGCATCCTCCACTCTGGACCTGAGACTGTGAAAGAGAGCTCTGATCTGGCTCTACTGTGGCTCCATGAGTCCTGTAGAGTGTACTCAGACAGACTAGTTGATGTCAAGGACCTGCAGCTTTTCCAGAAACTCCAGATGGAAGCTGTGCATGAATGCTTTGAGGTACAATGCAGATTCTGATAAACAGACCAACATGCTGTTCTTCACCTTGAGATAATAACATTGATCAAAATGATTTCAGGGACTGGAGGACAAAAAGGTGAAAAAGCAGCCCCTCCTCTATTCCCACTTTGCCCAAATTGGTGAGGAACCCTCCTATGCCCCTGTCACAGACTGGTCTTCACTCAGAACCATCCTCACAGATGCCCTGGAAAGCTACAATGAGCTTCATCCAACCATGAACCTGGTGCTGTTTGAGGATGCCATGCAACATGTGTAAGTGTAGTCGGTCTGTATATTTATATAAGTATAGATAGATAGATAGATGGATCCTCATGGTAACAATTTTTGATGGTAATAAGTAAAAAACATACATATGTTTTTAACAGCTGTCGCATCAGTCGCATCCTGGAAACCCCTAGATGTCACGGATTACTGGTTGGGGTTGGGGGCAGTGGGAAGCAGAGCCTGACTCGTCTGGCTGCCTACATGTCCTCTGTGGAAGTCTTCCAAATCACTCTGACCAAGAGCTATAGCATCCAGGATCTCAAGGTAAATACTGATAGTGACTTTATAAAATGTGTTTTATTTGAAAATATACTTCTGTAGTTTTGCAACATGTGAATTATTTATTATTATTATTCAAAAGACTGCTAAGTCAGGTTTCTTCCAGCAGGATATTAACTGAATTGAGATTTGTTCACCACTTCAGTGATGCAGAAAATAATTGTCAGATACTATTTAAAACAATTGGGAAATATTTTAATACCCATAATATTGACGAATGAAGTTTATCAACAAAACCCTTTAATTGCCTTTTAATAAACCAAGCGCCAACATGGAACCTCTTCTAATTAATCACTGTATTGAACTTTTCAGTACACTCAATATTTGCATGGGAACACTGAATGTGTGCATTGATGGTATATGTGTGCTTAGATGGACTTGGCAAGTCTGTTCCTAAAGACTGGGATGAAGAACCAGCGCGTGGCGTTGCTCCTTACTGATGCTCAGATACCTGATGAGCGGTTCCTGGTCATTATCAATGACTTACTAGCATCAGGTGAGACCAACACCACAGTGAGACAAACCTGCTGTCATCATGCTGCCTGTGTCTGACAGACTGTGTCTTGCTCTTAAGGAGAAATTCCTGAGCTCTTTAGTGATGAAGAGATTGAAGATATTGTGTCTGGGGTGAGAGCTGAGGTACGAGGCCTGGGGCTGCTGGACAACAGAGAGAACTGCTGGAGATTCTTTACTGACCGTGTGCGACTACAACTCAAGGTATTGTTTTTAACGACTAGTGATTTACCTCTAGAGATTGTGGTTTTGTTTTTTTAAGTTAAACCTAACTAAATAACTAACAGATTAAAAATGCAGTGTTGCACATAAAATAAAACATACATACTCATGTACATACAACAGAGCCATCACTAAAAAAAAGCTGCTGTATGATTATGTTAAATGTTTGACAAGCTTGATTAATGAAACCACACAAATGGGAGGGGAGTGTTAAAAGGAAGGAAATTCTTTTCTCTGTACATATGTATGCCTTCCAGCTAGGTTTTGCGCCAGGGCCTCTGGTGGCGTCACCGTCTGCTTCAACCAACAGGGAAGGTGGCGGCCGTCCACATGCCAAACTGATGAAAGTGGGGGCACAGAAAGCTGCAGTCTCTCTTTAGGAGATGCATCACTTTGATATCTGCAACCTTGGATTAGTTTTCTATATGCTGTTGGCTTAGTGCAATGTCAATTTTAAGCACAGCAAGGCATGTTTGTGCTGACCTTTTGGTGTATGTACATGTGCTTGTGTGACTCTACCTCCCCGCTTTCTTCTCTGAAGGTGGCGCTGTGTTTGTCCCCTGTGGGCAGCACCTTGCGTGTTAGAACCCGTCAGTTTCCGGCCATTGTCAACTGCACAACCATTGACTGGTTTCATCCCTGGTCTTCTGAAGCTCTGCAGTCAGTCAGCTACAGGTTCATCCAAGAGATTGAAGGAATTGAGGTATGACTTACAACTAACACACATTATCACTCTGAGTTTCTGATTAAAATTGTGAATTTATGTCTCCCTGCTGTTTACTGTATGTGTGCAAACTATCTGATAGTAATCCAATATTAGCTGTGAGAGATACAAATGCAAGTTGTTTAGTATCTTGTATAGGTTTGTAATGCACCTCAATATTCCAGACTGGCTCAGACTTTAATGAACACCTTCTAATTATTGCAGTGCAGCTGGATTAACTTTTCCATAGATCCGTCATCATTAGGTCTCTGCTGAGGTACTGACAAATGGTTGAACACATGCCTGGAGACTCACAGTGAGTGCAGGCATATCATTGTTTTCCATCATGGCAGTGGAATGATCACAACCTCGAATCATTTATGTTAATGTGGGGAAGAGTGATTAAGCACATAACGACCTTCTAAGGTGGCACAGCTGTCACAACCAGGAAGTGTCATCACATATGTGAACATGTGCCAGACTATTACTTTTCCACTGTTTGTGTGTGAGAACATCTGTCCATGTGTGGATCTTCATTGCATTTGTATGGTGTCATTTAGTTTTGTGTGAAACCACTTGGTGAAAATCTTTTAGTTAACATAGTAATCATCCTGGCGCTTTCCACCTCTGATGTGTTTGAAGTAATACAATGTGTGAAAGCAAACAAACAAAACAAATAAAAGATAGATGTTATTGTGAGATGTGGTGCCATATGAGTTAACATGCATTGTGATGACACCACTAACACAACTTGTGTGTGTGTGTATGTGTCCTCACATATTATCTTGGTCTTATATGAGTCTTTGTTAAAAGAAAGTAAACAAAAACAGTTTGCAAGACATTATATATGAAGTCATTAATGATTGTTTATCTTCTTAAAGAGGTTGGAGTGTAAGACATGAAATGATCATTTATTTAAAGTTAGAAATGCCCAATGTGCTAATAGTTGTTGGACAAGGCCAATCAATGAACTTCTTTCGCATCTCAACAGAACACACCATGCTTTGTCAAAATGCATTATGTCAGATCTTAATTAATAATGATTTTTTTCCCTGCTGGCTGTATGATCATTAACAATGTTTTTTGTGAGTTATGGTCAGGTTTGATCCTTGTATTCTCTGCTCATTTGTTTTTGCTTTAATTGATCTTCAATTGTGATGAATAGAGCCTCATGTCATTGTGCATCCTATGATGAATACCTAGTTTGAATGTAGTGTCACAGCCACTGTAGACAGTGTTTAAAAAAGTTGGAGGACACCAGATATAATGTAAACAGTGTGCATGTTTTACAAGCTGTACGTCAGTGGTCTAAACACATTATTTTCACAGAGGTTTCAAAGCATAATCATTTCTGCTAGCTGCACCTAAATTTCAGATTGAGTAAGTCAGGGCCAGCCAAGTAAGATGGCAAAACTTGTAGATGAATTCACAATTTATGAAGATAATATTTCAGTTCCCATCAGGTTGGGGATGTTAAACTCCACTCAATTCAGCTCGCCCTGTTCTCCCCTCTCCCCCCTTGTCTGCTTATTTTTATAGCCTGCTGTCCAGGAATCCATCAGTCTTTTCATGGCCTACGTTCACACCAGTGTCAACCAGGCAAGTGAAAAATACCAACGCAATGAGAAGAGGTACAATTACACCACCCCCAAGAGCTTTCTCCAGCAAATCACCCTGTACAGAAACCTTCTGGAGAAGAGCCGGGCTCAGCTTCAGCACAAGATGAACCGGCTCGACAGTGGCCTTCAAAAACTCCAAACCACTGCCGCTCAGGTAAACATCTTTATTCCATTCCCTCTTCTTGAGGATAATAAGAAACAGCATTAGTGTTTGAATTGTAGGCTTCTCTTGACATTAAGTACAGTGCAGATGAAGTAATGATGTTTTTGTCTGTTTCAGGTTGAAGATCTAAAAGCCAAACTGGCTTCCCAAGAAGCTGAGCTGACCTTTAAAAACCAGAATATTGAAGCTCTAATTACAAAGATTGGACTGCAGACTGAGAGGGTTAGCAGCAAAAGAGAGGCTGCTGATGTGGAGGCACAAAAGGTAAGATACCCTGTCACATTTGGCTTTCATACACTTTATCACAAAATTACAATATGATATGCCATTAGATCATCATGGTTGTTTTTGTCTACAGGTTGCTGTCATTCAGGCAGAAATTTCTGTCAAACAGAAGGACTGTGAAAATGACCTAGCAAAGGCAGAGCCTTCACTAACAGCTGCCACAGCAGCACTAGACACCCTCAACAAGGTGCTTCTCTTTATATTTTATCAAATTTGCACTCAAATTATTGAATTAATGCTATCCAATTCTTATTTAGGTGAATCTTACTGAGCTGAAGGCCTTTCCAAACCCTCCGGCAGCAGTAATAAATGTAGCAGCAGCTGTGATGGTCTTGCTAGCCCCCCGTGGTCGAGTGCCTAAAGATCGGAGCTGGAAGGCGGCGCGGGCCTTCATGGGCAAGGTTAGGCTGTCATCATGTCAATCGCATCTGCCTGATTAATGTCAGTCTAATTTGTGAGAGGGCCTTGACCCTGGCCCTGCCCAACATCTCTCCAGTGCTCACATTACAGCTGGATGGCTCTATGAATATGCTCACTGGTAGAGCGGTTGTGTCGCTGGAAAATTATGTATTAGGAATTTTTTAAACTTCAGCATTTGTTTATAATGGGAGACAACGATTGTGTTTTGTGAATGAAAACACATGTGAATAGATGCCTTTTGACCACAGTTAAAACCCTTAATTTGACTTTATATTACTTGTCTGTGACCAACAGAAAGGTAACACCAACAACATTCAATCAAGGAAATTAATATGATTAAAAAAAAAATACAGTCTTTTTCAAAATTAAAGTAAAGTGAGAGTAAAGTAAGTAATGTTAAAGTAAATACTCATATGTAGATATTACAAAATTCACATTAGAATATATAATTAGGGTAATGTTGAATTACCAGATAAATTAAATTATTACTCCTGTTATGTCAAGTGTTTGGGTTTGTGTGTCACTTTATGTTATATTAAACCAAAGTCCTAACATCTGGCTTTAATGTCTATCAGGTGGATGATTTCCTGCAGGCCCTGGTGTCCTATGACAAGGAACACATCCCTGAGCCCTGTCTGACTGTAGTAAAACAAGAATATCTGAGAAACCCAGACTTCCGCCCTGACCTGGTTTGGACCAAATCTACAGCTGCAGCTGGTCTTTGTGCCTGGATAATTAATATAGTCAGATACTATGAAGTGAGGCATTCCCATCAGATAAGTTATTAGCATGATAAATGTTTAAGTTATCTGAAGGACGAATTGTTTGTTCTTTATTGTGTGCAGATTTATTGTGAGATTATTCCAAAAAGACATGCAGTATCACAAGCTAATGCAGAACTAGAAACAGCTACAGCCAAACTGTCTGCTGTTCAAAAGAAATTGGCGGTGAGTGCAGTGTTATTATTATTCTTACTTGAGTCACTCAGTCTAAAAGCGGGACTTTCTTAATGTCGTCTAATTTGCATGGCTTTCTTTGTTTCGTTTCTCCAGGATCTTGATGCCAGCCTCCAGAGCCTAACAGCTCAGTTTGAAACAGCTACAGCTGAGAAAATCAGTTGTCAGGAGGAGGTGACGTGTACCACCCAGACCATAGAGCTGGCCAACCGACTAGTCAAGGGCTTAGTGGTAAACAAGGGGAGATCGAGGCATTTGGTAGTGGCATTGGGACAGAGCTGGCATAAAATTAACTGTCAATTTGTGGGAGGCATGCAGGGCAGGGTGCTGGTAATCGAATTGCATCAGTAATCTGGACTAGAAGTTGTTATGTCCTGGCAGTATAGCCTGACAGTTCTGTGAGCAGATCAGGCAAAGGGAGGCTTTACAGCCTGGCCCAGCAGCATACTGGGGTCTTGTGAGACAGGTAGAGAGGGCTGGACCACAGAAAACGCATGGCTGAACTGGGCAGCTGGCTCACTGAGTAGTTTCCAAATTGAGAAAGGAAGAGAAATGGCAAGAAGGCTACACTAACACTGCCCTCTGTCTGTGCATGTACTAAATTTGATTGTACACACTCTATATGTGTGCATTTCTTGTCTCAAAACTCAAATCATATAAAGCTAAAATGATAAAACATTTATAGTATATGGAAGGACTATATAAATGTTGCCCGTTTCTGTAATTAGTTGAATATGATTTTTAAATCTTTCATATCTTATCTTTATGGGTGCTAATATGCAATAAAAGATGATCCTTTCAGTGGCCATTTTATAAGTTCGACTTTCTTATCCCAGAAAATAAATGTGGTTTGCATGGAACAGCGTGGCTTTTAAGCATATCAAGATAAATGTTTTGTCTTTATGGCATTGACCTGGAAGCAATAGTGTACAGACTAATAAATCAGGCCATCTATATTTAATCATTAACTTACCTCAAAGCCTCAACAGCTGTTGGAAATTAACAATGTCTCACCCCAGACTGAGTGATATTACAGGCAATCCATAATACATTAGAGTAAAATTATAGTGATTTTTAACTGTCTGAGAATTTATTATGTGACATATTCTAGATCCACTGCCCCTTGTAAGAAAATGTCGTGCATGATTTATTGTTGTAGGCTGTCACAGTCATAGTATTGAAGGTTTAAATGAATGCTAAATTGATGCGTAGAGCCACAACCAAACTTCCAGAGCTATTTTATGGAGCTTGCAGTTGTTTTGCTTTACTGCTTACATCTTCGTAGTTTGTACATTAAATACATTTTTTAGTTCTTGGCTTATATTTTGTAGCGCTATGTATGTATTTTTAAAATGATATGAAAGGCTGGTGTTTGTGTTTTACAGTCAGAGAAGGAGCGCTGGTCACAGGCACTCGTTCAGTATGAAAAGCAGCAGAAAACACTGTGTGGCGACGTCCTTCTCACCTCAGCATTTGTCTCATACATGGGTTATTTTACCAGCCAGTATCGTGTGGAGCTTTTTAATCATTCGTGGATTCCTTTCCTTCAGTCTCAAAAGGTAAAGTCAGCCTTGTAACAGATTTTGCAGTGTTAAGATTAGAGTGCACAGCTGATAGTGCTCTAACTAGAGTGACATCACTTCTCTGTGTCTGTTCCAGGTCTCTGTACCCCTGACAGACGGCCTGGATCCAGTACTCATGCTTACAGATGATGCCACTGTGGCTGCTTGGCATAACCAGGGCTTGCCAAATGATAGGATGTCCACTGAAAACGCTGCCATCCTGACCACCAGTGAGCGCTGGCCACTCATCATCGACCCACAGCAGCAGGGCATCAAGTGGATCAGAAACCGACTAGGGTCAGAGCTGAAGGTGGTGCGGCTGGGACAGAAAGGGTGAGAGGGATCGTCAGTTTTAATAGGTCAGGGAATACTAATAAATGTCCACGCACATTTGTTTTTATTTTGTTTCTTTTTTGTGCAGGTATCTAGATGTGTTTGAACAAGCTCTTGCCTGTGGTGAAACAGTCCTGATACAGGATCTGCCAGAAAAGGTAGACGCTGTCCTGGAGCCTCTACTTGGCAGAAAAACAATTAAAAGAGGAAGGTGGGTACTGCAACTGCAACATTACATTTACGGTTTTTGGGCTTATAATATATATACACAAGGCATCAAACTGGCTTACCAATAGTATCATACAACACGTGTGATTTTTGTATCCCTTTCGTACATAAGTCAATATACCCACAACCTGTTCCAGTATGTCTGGTGTAAGACAATAGGAGCAGATTTGCCAGATGGTTGAATCTCACTGAGCTTTGAAACAGCAGTAAGACATGACTGAATGCATTATTATTGCCCACTCTTCGGATTATAAATGAATTTGTGGTACGTGTTCTGAATCCCTGAGGCCAATGTATTGATTGGCCCCTCAAGATGGGTGATAGATGTATATTTGTGTGTTCATATTCTTTAGGTGTGATGAATATTGAACAGCTGAGCCTCAGTGTAAAAACTGGATTGAGAATGGTCATGGTTATGTATAAGGTCACCAGTCTCACAAGAAATGGTGGCATGTAACACGCTAAATGCAGCCGTTGTCTGTCATTAGACAAGACTTAATACATCTTCAATAATTTCAGATTACCATTAATAGGTGATTTGATGGCATTTGTATGCATTTACTAACTTATGTGCAAACAGATTTTTCCCTAATGGCATGTATAGAACAAATTTGGTAAATCGGTTTGTTAGCACTGAAACCTTGTCTTCAGTGCTAATAAAGTGGCTGCTCTGTAAATGCCTTGTTATAAGTAACCCTTAAAGAGAACAATCCTCTAAATTCCATAAACTGGACAACCACCATCAAAATAAATAGAAAATACCACATATTGACATTCTGCTTTGATTTTCTCCTCAGAAATGTTTACATCTTCCTCGCTCTGATCTTTGTATGACCGTGAATATTGAGCATCTGGCAGCATGTTCATTGAGCTCCCTGTCCTGTCTGTCCAGACGTAACAATTTATCATAGTAAATCTGATTATAAGTTTATCCCTTGTAGATGACCCACACACTTGTTTCTGTCGATGATTAATACAACCTGCTGGGGCAGCCATGATGGATCTGGTAGGGCTCCACAGCTGAAGTTCATTAATAATTGGAATGTTGTAGAGTGTGAAGTAATGAATACTAATTATTCCTTTCATGGCTGACGGAAGACTACAAGCCAATCCATCAGCAAGGACTTTAATTTGGTGGAGTAATGGTTCTATCAATAGTACATTAATTCTGGCTTGTGAAGATATAGAGTTGAACCAGACCCAGGCCATGAGGAACCTGTGCCATAAAAATTGGGGCCTTGCCTGACATCCAAGGGGTAATTAGAGATAAATGAAAAGCCACCAGGTTCGTCAAAGCCACTGCTAATTTAATTGAAATGCAGGAACAGATAAATATTGGCTGGTGAAGAGATAATCTTTCATATTTTTTCAAGAATATTTGTCCACAGTCTCAGTGACATTTAAAGCCAGACTGAAGATGCAGCTTGTGTTGGGAAGCTGAGTTCAAAAGGTGCTGCAGTTTATCATCCTCGTCATCATTTTGAAATCTTTTGCACTGTTCTCTGGAAGCGGTATTTCTAATTTGGTTATAAGTATTCATTTTTCACTTTAAGATTTTGTGACAGGTGAGAACATGAGTTCAGTTAAAGGGCATTTACCTTACCTTATTGGCAGTTACATTTTTTATGATTGCCAGGCACACACTTTCTGAACCTTCACATTTATTATGAATTTCAGGTATTCACTCATTCGGTTACTGTACTCCTTGGCAAAGAACCACCTTATAAGCAGTTGCACAACAGCATAAGGTCCTCTGAGGAGGAGAATGATGCCCTGCTCCTAAACAACAGGGTGATTTTGTTCCTCTGAAACTGTCGCTACAAAAATGTGAAGGTTAATTATTTAATTATTTAGCTATCAATTAATAATTTATAGCTAAATTACTTTTAAAAGTAAAAAGGTAACCTTCTCAATGAGATTAACATCACAGGTGTGTTGTCATCACTGTCCCCTTAAAGGTAGGGTAGGAGATTTCATTCTGATGCACTTTTTGTTAAATTAGTGTAACTTCTCTTTACAATCTGAGAGCAACCAATGAGTTTAGCAGTTTCACTTTAAAACGAAGAATACTAATCATCTGTGGAAGCTGTAAAACGCAAAAAACATCAGCTAATCCTCCGGGTGGACCCTGCGCGGAGTATTGGCTGGTTGTCACTCTCTTCCTGCTCTGCGTGCACCAGAGAGGTACGTGCATGATGGCCGAAGTCACAGACCGCAGCTCGCCTTCAGGTAATGCGCGTCCATGTGATTGGGAGGCGTGGCTTCGGGTTGAGCTCCGAGAGAAAGGGGCGTGTGTTTACTTTCGAAATCTGGCTGACTCTCACTGAGAGTCACAATCTCCTACTCTACCTTTGAGAAATAATAAAAAAGGGTCCTCCTTGTTTTCCAGGTACCTTCTGATCGGGGGCAAGGAGTGTGAATACAATAGTAACTTTCAACTCATTCTTCACACCAAGTTGGCCAGTCCACACTTTCCCCCTGAACTGCAGGCACAGACTACCCTCATCAACTTCACAGTAACTCCTGTGGGCCTGGAGGAGCAGCTGCTGGGACAGGTGGTGTCCCGGGAAAGGCCTGATCTAGAGGCCCTAAAGGTAAACCCATGCACTTTATTCCCTAAAGAAAAAATCTATTAATTTGAATGGTTTTGTCAATAATTTCCAAACAATTGTTGGCATCACCCAAGATGCAGCTGACCACACAGCAGAACCACTTCAAGATTGAGCTCAAGAGGTTTGAAGATGACCTGCTGAGTCGTCTCTCTGCAGCCCAGGGTAATTTTCTGGGTGATATTTCTCTGGTGGAGCAACTTGAAAACACCAAGACCACATCTGCTCACATTCAGCACAAGGTAAGTTTATTACACCAAAATAGTTTTTTTTTTATATTATTATACCTTTTGGTGTTTTTGAATGTCATACAACAGCAAGTGGCTCATTTTATTGCAATAGCTGTAAATGATGTGCAGTTAGGAATATGTGTAATGAGAGGGTTTTAGAGCATGACTGAGAGGCTAATAGCTCATTTTGTGCAATTGGAACACACAGGTGGTGGAGGCCAGAGAGAACGAGACAAAGATCAACGAGGCTCGAGAACTATACCGCCCAGCAGCTGAGAGAGCGTCTCTCCTCTTCTTCATCATCAATGACCTCAGCAAGATTAACCCCATGTACCAGTTTTCTCTCAAGGTGAACCCTTTACCCCTGAAGTGTTCCCAGGGGATGCACCTCATTGTGGGCAGTATGCCAGTTTGACCTATTTCCTGTTGTTGTTTTTACCAGCTTTCTCGTTTTTGGTTGTGTTCCAGAGCTTTAACTCTGTGTTTAACAAAGCAATGGAGCGTGCAGAATGGGATGAGGACGTCAGGACCAGAGTGCACATCCTCTCTGAGGCCATCACCTATTCTGTATTCCTGTACACCAGCCAGGGCCTGTTTGAGAGAGACAAGTTAACCTTCGTGTCACACACTGCCTTCCAGGTGAGGGACTCAGGACCGCCTCAAAGGTGGAGCCTGCTGTCATCCTCATCAATCAAAGTACTTTTCTGCCCCCACATTAACTTCAATTAAAAGCAGTCAGCAATACCATACGCTGCTATTGATTACCTCTCACACCTTGCTCCATGACTGCCGTTCAGACAGTTGGTTCTGACAAGGGGGTTGGTTTTGATGGCATAATGCAATTATCTGTCATTGCAGCAACTGTTTTCAACTTAGAAATTGTGTTACTCCGAAGGCTGCCCTTCACATTTAGCCTGTATAAGTTTATCTACTTCTTTTGCCAGAGTTTTTCATGCAGTTTTCACTTGTTGTGTGGAAATGATTGAGAGATCAATACTACATAGATCATTACAAACTGCTCTTGGTCCTTCCCCTCAGATTCTGCTCAAGCAGGACTTGATTGATGTCCAAGAATTGAACTTCCTTTTGCACTTCCCAGTTGAAGTTAACAAAGTTAGTTCAGTGTCCTTCCTCTCTCCACACGCCTGGGGAGCCATTAAGGTAGAGTATAAAGCATAAGTGTCGTGTTTTACTTCTTTTGGTCATCAATACATCTCATTCCACTCAGTGAGGTAACAATGCTTGTTATGTTGATATAGACAATTTCAACAATGGAGGACTTCAGTGGACTTGACAGAGACATAGAGAACTCACCAAAGCGTTGGAGGAAGATCATTGAGTCCAGTTGCCCTGAAAAGGAAAGGCTTCCTCAGGACTGGAAGAATAAGAGTTCTTTGCAAAAACTCATTATCCTGAGAGCTCTCCGTCCTGATAGGATGACCTACAGTCTCAGGTAAATTCATCACCACAGTGCATTTTTCATAAGTACTGTACATTGCTAAGCTGTTTGACAATGTCTCCCTGACAGAAACTTTGTGGAGGAGAGCTTGGGAAGTAAATATGTAGAGGCTGCGCGGTTGGATTTTGAAAAGTTGTTTGAGGACTGTGGTCCCTCAACTCCTGTGTTCTTCATCCTCTCACCTGGAGTAGATCCTCTCAGAGATGTAGAGAAACTAGGTAATGTGTTATATTGACCATTTTATTAAAAATCTTCTATTATCTATTAGTTTGTCTGGATGAATATTCTTAATGTTCTTTCTGTGCAGGTTTAAAGCTGGGGTATTCCATTGATCAGGGGACTCTACACTATGTGTCCCTGGGACAGGGGCAGGAGGAGGTGGCTGAGAGGGTTCTCAGGAATGCTTCCAAACAGGGACACTGGGTCATTCTGCAGGTAGAGAATGTTACTCATTGGCTTAGGTGTAGAGAGCAGAGACTTTAGGCTGCTCTTCCAGCTTGCCTGTAATGCTCCTAATGATATTATCTCACCCCCTGAGCAAGGGAAATAAACTCAATTTGGTTCAATAAAAACCATAATTGGCTACATCAGCTCCATAAATGGCTCCTTTAGGGAGAAGCCTGCAGCCAAGTGAATCAGTGAGGATTTGCTTTAGAGAAATCTCTCTCATATAAACACATACACAACTGTTCAAAAGTTTGGGGTCACTTGGAAATGTCTTTGTTTTTTTTTTTAAAAATGTTTTTTTTCCAATGAAGATAATGTTAAAGTAATCAGACATACAGTCTAGACTAGATGTGGGAAATGACTATTCTAGTTAAAAAAGGCAGATTTTTAATGGAATATATACAAAGGTATACAGAGGCACTTTTCCAGCAACAACATCATTTCTATGTTCTAATGGTACAATACAATTGATGATTAGAAAACTCCTGTGAAATTATGTTGGCACAGCAGAGCTGTTATGCTGATCAGAGAAGCTATAGAACTGGCCTAGTGACCCCAAATATTTGAACGGTAGTGTACTGATATTTTGTGTAATCTGACTGATGTTTTTATTGTTCAGAATGTACACCTAGTGGCCCGCTGGCTGCCCTCTCTGGATGCTCTTCTGGAGGCAACAGCAGCGGACTGCCATGCCAGCTATAGGGTTTTCATCACTGGAGAACCAGCACTTAGCCCTGAGCAGCACATAATACCCAGAGGCATGTTGGAGAATGCCATCAAAATCACAAATGAGCCGCCCACGGGCATGAACGCCAGTTTGCACACAGCCCTCAACAACTTCAGTCAGGTGTGCTGGAAAATAAAAAGCCACATTTTATATCTGATATGTTCTGAGTGTGGCAGCCACTGTAATTTGTTTTTCCCTCTCTCCTTGCAGGACACTCTGGATATGTGTTCCAGAGAACAGGAGTTCAACTCCATGTTCTTCTCCCTCTGTTTCTTTCATGCCTGTGTCACAGAACGACGTAAATTTGGACCACAAGGGTGGAATCAAAAGTACCCGTTCAGCACAGGAGACCTCACCATCTCAGCCAACGTGTTGTACAACTACTTAGAGGCTAACACCAAAGTATTTTACCACATTTCTTTTTTTCTATATTTTTATTAATGTGATACAACTTTAAAATTTTTTTTACTGCTCTTGTAAATTTATAATGATAATGGCATTATTGTCAGACAAGGATGGTGAATTAGTGCACACTGTCTCCAATTACGTATTGAAATCTTTTGTTCCACTGTTGTTTGTGAAAAATGTTCATTTCCATTTTTTTTCCACGCACATTTCTTCTCTTTTAACTATGAACACGCAACCTATAATTTAGCTTTATTTCATGAAGACAAAAAATCCATTCTTGGGGTGCTGAACCCCTCACAAGTCCTAATGCATTTCTCTTAGAGCTCCTATTACTCTGGTCATAACCAATTATGTCTCCTAGGTATTCTGCCCTCCAAAAACGAATGTCCTTCATTATGTTAACCAAACAGTAACCTGTATGTGCGTATACAGAGAATTCATTAGGAGGGCAATGAAGCGTTATCCTAAATGTAATTACATGCAGCCAGTGTGACAGTTCACAACGCTACATAAGTGATCACTGCAATTAGAGCTGATGAAGGAAGCAATTTGCAAAACAATACAGGTACAAATGATTGTGAACCTACAGCTTTTGTAATTTGTTATGAATCACAGGTTCTTTTCTTCCTCCTTCACCCTCACCGATCACAATCTCCCGCTGAGGAAAAGACTCTTCTGTCATACCTTAGATCAGTGTGTATGTAAAGAAACATAATTGTGTTATATTTCCTTCCTTACTTAGGAAATGTTATAGCAACAGGAGCAAATAGAAGAAAGCAAGTGAAAGCTGTTTCTGTAGCTGTAGCAGAAGGTATTTAATTTCTTTCTCAAATTTGTAATAGTCTATGCAGGTGCCCTGGGAGGACGTGTGTTATTTGTTTGGAGAGATCATGTATGGCGGACATATTACTGACGACTGGGATAGAAGATTGTGTAAAACATATCTGCAAGAATTCATGCATCCAAAAATGGTAAGTCAGCTCTAGTGTTATTTGTTCCTTGCTCTTAAAGTTAATTTCAACTATATTTTGTATGGTTTACATTTCTGTACTCATATGTTCAATTTGCTAAATCATACAAAATATTTAAAATATCTACAAAGCTCTTGAGGATTTTGTTGATGCAATTTCCAAGGTAAAGGGTGCCCTCTTGGGATGAAAAACAAAACTGCAGTCTTGCACTTAATCCTGTAGATTTTCTATTTTGCCACTGGTAATAGTATCTCCTTGGACAGTGAACCAGGTTTGAACTGCTTGCTGTCTATGTCTCTGTATGAGTTTGTTGCAGCAAAAGGCTTGTTGGATGTACTGCTGTCCATCATGTTGCACTTTTATTACACAGGCTGTAGTTAATTCTACTTGTGTATTGTATATTTGTACATTTGTATCTTTGGGTTTTCTGTTTACAGTTTGAAGGTGAGCTCTTTCTGTGTCCGGGCTTCCTGGCTCCTCCATTCTTAGACTATGCTGGTTACCACAGTTACATTGATGAACATCTCCCATCTGAGAACCCCACTTTGTACGGTCTTCATCCGAATGCTGAGCTTGAGTGTCTCACCGTCACCTCAGACAACCTCTTAAAAACCCTGCTGGAACTGCTGCCGCAGGTCTCGTCTAGAGAGGGTGCAGCTCAGTGCACAGAGGAGAAGGTGTGCAGGCACAAAGAACCAGAAACCTAAACTGTGTAATAAGCCATCCCTAATGAGGTTTCCTGTATCTGTCAGGTCACATCTATCATAGAAGACATCCTTGAGAAGCTTCCAGAGGAGTATAACATGGCAGAGATGATGACAAAAACAACAGAGCGAAATCCCTACACTTTGGTGTGTTTACAGGAGTGTGAACGTATGAACCTTCTGTTAGCAGAAATAAGAAAGTCCCTAAATGAGCTCGAGCTCGGCCTAAAGGTACTGGTGACTCCGACATCACAACTCTTTAAGGTGCTTATATCTTGTAGCATTAATAAGAAATTCACTGTCCACAGGGAGAACTCACCATCACCTCCAGTATGGAGACTCTGCAGTCTGCACTGTTCAGTGATTCTGTTCCAGATTCCTGGGCCAGGCTGGCTTATCCCTCCACGAAAACACTGGCACAATGGTAACTGCTCAGTCCTACTGTCTGCATATGCTCTTCATGGACTTTTACTTAATTGAGTGTTTTAATGACACACTACATCACTAATAATAATAATAATAGCTAATAGGATTTTAACACATGATAGTGAAAGTCAAACAAAAAGAGGGTGAAGCCTTTATTTACAGTTGATTGTTTATTTCATAGGCTGAATGATCTCGTGAACAGCTGTCATGAGCTGGACAGCTGGACTCAGGACTTTGTTTTACCTGCTGTAGTTTGGCTCTCAGGGCTCTTCAACCCTCAATCCTTCCTCACTGGTAAGTCTGAGTTTCATCACATCTTCACTAGTAGCAACAGAAATATTAACACAGAGATTTTTTTGGTGGTTTTTTTACAGCTGTGCTGCAGAGTATAGCTCGCAAGAATCAGTGGCCCCTAGACAAAGTGACTCTGACTGTGGATGTAACAAAGAAGATGAAAGATGACTTTGGACATCCACCACGGGAGGGGGCCTACATCCATGGACTCTTCATGGAAGGTCAGAATTAATTAACCCCACAATCTCTCCAATACATCTTCCTATATTTACATAAATTACATAGATTTCTGACAAGATTTTGCCAACTGTGTAAAAATGATCATCTGTGTATCGTCTTAGGCGCACGCTGGGACACTGCGGGTGGTGTCATCTCGGAGGCGGTCCTGAGAGACCTGACCCCTGCCATGCCGGTGCTGTATGTTAGAGCTGTGCCTGCGGAGGAGCAGGAGCTTAAAAACACTTTTAAATGCCCAGTGTACCGTACAAAGCAGCGTGGGCCCACATATGTATGGGCCCTTCACCTCCGAACCAAACAGCCTCCCGCCAAGTGGATTGTTGCCGGAGTGGCGTTGCTGCTGTCTGTGTGACACATTATGGGAGTGAAGGAATTTTATTATATTTGCTGACAGCATTTTAAAAACAGTGTTCAAACAGTATTAGATCATGAAATGCAATAATTTGGTTATAATATATATATATATATATATATATATATATATATATATATATATATATATATATATATATATATATATATATATATATATATAATTATTTTTAGTTATAATTACTATTATGAACAATATCCACTAATCCTGGCTTGGTCCTATTGAAGTGTATGTTTTAGATCAGAAAGTAAAATAAATAGAAACACGTTTAGCCCATGTTGAACCTGTTGTGTCTGTGTCTGACACTGTTGAACCTCTCCCAGGAGTCTGGATGTGATTTGTTGGGAGCTTATGTCTCCGTTTTAGACCATGTAATTTTGGATGGGGAGCATATTTTATTGGAAGGTCAAGATTAAAAAAGCTCTCCGGCTGCCCTCTACTAACTGAATGATACACAATGCTGTCTGGAGGGTTCTCGGACAGAATTCCCAGGAGATGATGTGCATGGCTGCTATTGACTTTTAAATGAGGTGCATTTGACATTGACCTTTTGTATGGCAGAGGCAGAATACTAACAGACTAGTGTAATTCATGCAAGACGAGCCTGTTGGAAAAACCTATTCAAAGACATTGATAGCTTTGTATGAGAAAGCAACACATTAGATTACCCATCCTTTATCTGACTCTGCTCTCTGTTAGCATCTGATTAACTTAATATGAACCAAACAACTCCTCCAACTTTGAACGAGTGTAAAGACACAGGCCTCTTATCTAAGATCTTTTTAAACTGATTTAATTGAGTTTGATTAAAAAAAGTAAATGAGCTGATTCATGTGTCTGCTGTGTGTCAGAGGTACATTAAGAGGGGTCAAGGTTGAGATCATAGGAAGAAGAACTACGCTGAGAAAAGAACACTATTCATAGCTGTCTATATAATGGACAGGTGCCATATTATTTGTTAAAATAAACAAATGACACTATGATGTACTAATTACAGCCACTGAATCACACTGTTTTTTTCTTTGAGTGGGGTGAAATCAGCACTCTTCTCAAACAAGATTTTCTTCAACACTAATAACTGTTGTGTTGCTCTTAATTTCTCCCTGCAGCCAAAATGGCTGTAGTAGACAGACAAATGGAGGATGGAGGATTGATCCTGTGTATTGTATTGCTCGAGGAGGAAATGAAGAACCAGTCTTCCTGTAGTTTCTCTTCATCTGCCCTCTCTTCCTCTCATTAGCACGCCACGGCAGCTAGCCAGTCATTTAGTGACAGGGAAATGATACAGTGCTGGCACTGTTTGGGAGGAAATGGCAGGGTACGGGGGCTCGGCTCAGTGGGGGGTCGTGCCACAGATAGTCATGTTAAAGGCCAAGCAGGACACCTGGTTAAAGTCAGAAAGGGCATCTGGGTCACACCTCCGCCTCACAGCACCAAAAGATTGTATTTTTTTTATTTGCTAAACACACCGAGCAGCTTCCTGCAGTTTCAAAAATGAATAGAGAATGTGAGCATTATCCTTGCATTCATACTTAAAAATAAGGTTTACCCACAGGGGGGTGCCATTGGGGGGAAAAAAGGCCCTGTAGGCCCCTGTTGACATACCAAACCATCTCTTTGATCGTATATGTTAGACATTTAAGGCCTTCATCAGGCCTGTATAGCTTTTAACTTATACATTTAACCTTTGCAAACTGTTACCTGGAACCACTAATGGTCAAGCTGCTTGACTCTGATGTTAATTCAACTTTGTGCATTATTCTAATAAAAAAAAATACAGATGCTCTAAGTTAGTGGTAATCAGGAACTGAATACATTTGATTATGCTGTGGTCCTTTATAACCTGCGTCTGTGCATGTTGAGCATCTCACTTCTGTCTTATTAACTCTCCTTCTAGATCATTTTTTTTAGTTTACTGCATTTAAATTATTGAATAATTACCTTTTTTCAATTTTAAAGAATCACAACATGCGTGTTGTCGTTGTGATTGTGCCACTGTGTGTTATAATAACCAGCTCACGATGGGGAAAAATGTTTTATTGCATGCACAGTTGACACTGGTGGTCAGTCCATGGTTTGACATGTCATGCAGACCAGCCAAAACGGTGCATACAAAAAAGAAAAGTACAATTAAATAAAAAGTAGCTATTGAGCAAATAAATAATTCTGACATAAAATAAATATTCAGAATATGAACATATATACACAGTATAAATAGAATCAAATGTACATTATTATGATAAAAATAAGCATGTTGTCTTCATGATGACTTTAAGCATTAAAAATCCAAAACATACAAATAAAATGTAAAGAACATGATGCAAACTTTCATCTACAACACTTCACAATGGACACTTAAATAAAACCTGATCTTAATAAATACCTCATTCCTTAAGTCTGCACACTAGAAGTGGTGTAAATACACACTACATCTGAGCATATGGCTTCTGATTCTCGTTCTCACTCTACTTATTTAGTTGTTTTTTGTTCATAATGTGCTATAATATTTAATTTTGCTATTACTGTTTACCAGGGACAATTGACCCAAAATACAATGAAATTTCTACTCAGTATGTACCCACACATTTATCAGGGTAAGAGAACTGCTGTTTTTAGTTTTTACTTTTAATTCCTGGATGGCCATAATGAGGGAACAAATATGCTGCATTGTGTTTTAATGTGAACTCTAGTGCAACATACACTAAGATGTAACAGTTAGCGGTCTGCCGCCTCAGTATACTGATTGTCCACAGCTCAGCTAGATGAAGATCCGTTTGAATAAATAATAAGCATTTAGCAAAAACTTGATCAGCTGTTTGGCACAAACATACATTATTGTAACTTACACACCAACACCATACCGTGTACTGCATACTTGTATCTAGAATCCTACACTAATACAATCTGTGTTGTGTAAAGCCTCATCCAATACACTGTACTTAATGGTTAAATAACAAAAATACTGCAATGAAAATAATATTTGAAAACGTTACAGATTTAACAATCATATTCACAATTTATCATATCAATTTAACTTGTTGTGCATTACACTGTAGGTAGCAGCTTCCATTTGCTGCAGAGAACATGTGAATTATCCAGAAGGCTGATGACACAAAACTGTGTAAAGGACTGAAATATTCTTTGGTTAAATATGACCTCTGCTGAAAAAATCCCCAAACACCATCTGAAAATGTAAAAAGATGTATCGTGAACCAGTCTGCTTCCTAGATCTCATCTGTCATTAGGTGGTGGGAGTAGGCTGCTGATTTTCCACAAATGGGAGCTTCTTCATTGTGGTGTCATGTTAGTCTGACTCTACACTGGTCAACAGCTGCAGCAGGTTTTGACCATAACAGCGATAACTGTGTGCTGCTGCAGCTATGTGACCTCAGACGTGCTTGTTGCTACCTCTGGTGATAGTCTCCTGATTGAATGGCTCCCTCTTGTGGTCAGCCAGAATCAGTCTGATGAATCCTGAGAGAGATCAATGTGACAGCGTTGTTACTTGGCAATCCATGTCTCTAAGCACGAGGCTCCAGCCTGTGTGACAGTTCAAACAGAGTCTGCTGATTGTCGATGATGTGAAGGTTGTCGATGTAGGCTCGCACCTCTGAGCTGCTTTTCTGTGTGATTCCATTTCCTGGAAGAAAACAGGAAATGTTCAGATTCAAGTGAAGATTATTGCATTTTTTTACCGTATATATTCAATATTTTAAATGACTTATGTAATGAGTGACACTGACCCATGTGATCTTTCTGACACTGTCGGATGAGCCGCGCCATGTCTGCTATCATGTGCTAGAAAAAAGACACAGCCTTCATCACATGTTTTTTTAGGTGCCACTGTATAGTCTGTATACAGAAGCATGTCTAAACTTACCAGCTTTTCAAAGTTGACCAGGTTATCATGAAACGTCTTGTTGCCTTCATGAATAAATGTGATATCTGAGGAGGAGAGGAATATTTTGTCACTGTTTTTTGAATTAAAATGTCAGCTAGTATCAACAGTTCCTAGTCCTCTTCTCCTAGTGCTGGTTGTAGTTGTGTGGTATTGAAGTGGCAGAATAACAAGCTCACCTTTTAGTAGCAGAGGAAGAAAGGGAATCTTTGGGGCCTTCATCTTCTTGAAGGAGTCCCTGTAGGCCTTGTGGTTCAGTGACGGATCCTGTGAAGACATTTTCAAAAATGAACGAGTCTAATCCTCCTGGGGTAAACCGTGTGTGCCTGTGCATGCTTTGTTAGAGCTGTATTATGGCAGCATTAAACACTAATGATCAACTAAAACCCCCTGATGTTTCGCCTGATGTTTAGAAATTAAAAGCATCTGTGTGTTTCAGTGATGCGTGCTCAGGCTAGTTCCCTGTTTTTGAGTGGATGTTTAGTTCTTATTAGGAAGAACAGATGTGTAGGTACATTTAAATGCTTACAGTAACTGTCTCCAGCTCTGAAAACAGCTTTTTGAATTTCCCAGGAATTTTCTGCAGAGACAAAAACACATTTTGTTTGTTTCAGACACAGACATATAATAAAGCTAGAAAATATGTCTGTAAGAATAAAAAAGGACATCCCACCTCCCACGTCTGACTGAGGCGGCTAACAGCTGCAGCGTTCAGACCCATTATAATGGCAAAGAAACAGTTGAGGTTCCTCTGTGCTTTGCAACTATAAAACATAAAAGCACATAACAGTTGGGTTACATCCAAGGTGCATGACAGACCAGCACAAGAATAGATGCAGTTTATATATTGGCCACTAGAGGGGGCAGCATTCCCATATGAAACCTCTCACACTACAGCAGACATGCTGTGACCACTGTGAGAGGGGAGTGCGTCAGAACAATCGGCAGATCTCTTATCACAGTGCAGGGAGGTGTGAGGAAAGCTACTAACTGGGCGGCAATCTTGATGAACTTCTTGATGAGCTGGACCCTTTGGCAGAGCGTGGGGCACAGCAGCACCTCCGTCATCACCCACAGCTGGACGTCATTGCAGCGCTGCAGCAGCAGCTCTAAGGCCAGAGTGTGCTGACTGCTTGCATGGCGGCTGAAGGTGAAGTAGACCAGCTCTTGCTGTAGAAGAACAACATATACTCAGCAGATGGCCAGAGCAGAGCATGTGATGCAGTTTCTGCTTTTAAATTGTGAAACAAACCTCGTGCATGGAGTCAAAAATTGTCCACTCAGTGTCAGTGAGAGCAACAGCTACGTCCCAGGTGTTTAAACTCAGCATGCGAGCTGTCCTCTGTTGCTGCTCGGAGTTGTCAGTGAATGGGTTCTGTAGAGGGCAAACAAACTAGTAAGACACTCTTTGTAGACTTGAGAATGTTCAAAGTGCACCATCATTTTCATACCAGCACTTCACCAAGGTCCTTCCTGCATACATGCAGCCTCCCCACCGGCCGTAAGGAACTGGAGAAAATTCTGTCCTGAGGCTGCAGGAGGAGTCTACCTGCAGGGAAGGAAGCATATCACAAACACAGAATACCATTAAAAATCTGTCAGGCAACATGTAAGCAGCTATCAGCAGTCAGAGATAAGACTCTGTGTGCCAGGCTCCACTCTGAGGTGGCTGCTCACTGATAACAGATTCTGACTTTATGCTACTGTAAATGCAGCTCTGTGTGAGCTGGCGAGATATTTAGGTCAGTTATGTGGATTACACATTATTGTCTGGGCCCAATATCCAACTCAGCAGAGTGAGAAACTTCAAATGTGACAAATTGACACAAAGAAAAGCAACATTTGATGAGGTTTTCAAGCTTAGTACACTTATATTTTAACACGGCCCCTCAAAGGTGTTGGATAAGTTCAAATCCAGCCATCAGTTCTGCACTCCGTTTGTCAGGTGCTTTAGTTTCTTCTTCAGCTGTCTCGTGAGATCATGAGATGCCTCTGTATACGTGTGAGCCTTTTCCAAGCGGATCAGCAGCAGCACTTCCACTGCATCCCAGAAAACCGAGATATTATCATTTCCTGGAGACTTGTTGGAAGTGTAGGAAGTCTCATCCAATGGGCACAACCTGCCTTCACTTGTGCTGAATCCAGTTAAAAGAGTTTTAGAAACCAGTGAGCTGACATCCTGGGTGATAACAGCATGAAATGTGGCGGCCTGCTGGACCTCATCAGTGGACTCCTACATGGTGAAAGTCCTGCAGGACCAGAAATATATATGCAGTCTTGCTGCCATGCTGTCAAATCAGCAGCCTCCCCTGGAGGTGCCACCAAGTCTTTATCTGCATAAGCAGATGATGACTTCATACCAGAGCTCCATAACTCATCTCCCTATTCCTTAGGCCAAACATTTGTCAATCACCCCTGCATATCTTAATTCACCTTATAAGCAGAAAACATGCTTGTTAATTATTTAACAGCACCAGAGGAGCAGTTAACCATGTCTGTTAGAAGTTGGCATATAGCCAGTAAATAAAAATAGTGTTTACCTCCAGGATAAGTGACTGCCACTAGTACCAGCTCCCCATGGAGGACATCCATCCTCTCAGCGACTGTCTGCAGCAGCTGCTGGGCCACGACTTCAGCATGGGTTCTCATACTTATGTATGAGTCCATGGTGATATACACGTGACACATCACTGCCAAAGGGGGAAAAAAATCAGTTTTTGTAAAATGCAAAGCCCATTGAGCATGTTCTCATTCAAATCATCAAATCATGTGCTGATTCTATTTCATAACTCGGATCAATTTGGAAGTCTACACATTGATAGGATGGAATTTTCATTCATTCCCTGTAATAATTTCCATTGTTCTCCAGTTCAGACTAAGTGTCTCCTTACTTTGGGGAACGACGTACGATGGGAGGAATGCGAGAGGAACGCCACGTTTTTACGACTTACCTTCCTTGGTCTCCCTATGTGCGCCTCTGGACTGAAGCCCGTTCTCTTTCACGCTCAATTGGTGGAAAAGTGCTCTGCTCTGAAAGAGGGGAAATTGCGTAGATGTTTGACACACATTCATACTGCCTGAGAACACTAAGAACTACAGTACAATGTTTTCAGCAGGAAATGCGAGGACAATGGCCTCAATACCCGTTATATGAAGGAGGACACAGTCAGCTCTCTGATAAAATCAGACATGACCTTTTCACTTACCTTTCTTTGAGGGGAATAATCATCCACCAAACTGGGGAGGAAAAAAAGGACAAACAAATCAGTGAGATGCAATATCATGTGTTTCCACATGCACTGACACAATCACTGTGTTTTGCTCTAAAACAGCCTGAGTTTCCTCAGGCTGCAGCTGTCTGCTGTAGAAAAACAACTCCACTCGCTCTATAATCAAGTTAAAGTGAATGTTTATATATTACTGTGTATACTCCTCTGCTGAGTCCATTATTTAAGCTGAGTGTCAAGAAGAGATTAGAGTGCTTTGCAGATTTTGGCTCTTCCAATGTGATCCCCTCATTTAATCAGCCTATTCTCAACCGTTAGCCCCGACTAGCATGATGGATAGCTCTGTGTCCATTATCATCCCTCAGCTTTTATTGGGCTCTGCCTCACAATAGGCATGTTGGCACAAAGCCTGCCCTAAGGGAATCCCTCTCACAGCCACCAATCCTGCAGTATTGGAAAAAACCTGATTCCCACTGTCACGTCAAAACTGGGCTCCGTCGTTTACTCCTGAAAACACAGAATCACTGTGGATGTGAGAACCACATGGAAACAAATGGAGTTTTGTTCCTGCGCCTTCACAATCGTATGAGCTTTTTCTACAAAAGGCCAGATGGAAGTTGATGGGAGGCTTCTGTCTATAAAAAATGACACCTTTTCAGCCTGTAGCAGATTGCCACAAAGCAGTGGACCCCATCCTCCCCTGATTGTGAAAAGCTCATAAATAGAGGAGTGTGTCAGCTAGTAACACCCACACAAAGTCCACTGCTTTAAAGAAGTGTGGAGTTCCCTCCTCTGCATATAAAACTGACTAATAATGCAGAGTCTGATTAAAAACAGGCAGAGTCCAGCTGAATTATTATCAGCACTGGTTTCTAATGTGCGGCAGGTTGGAGCATCCCCAGGGGAGAATACTGTATCTGACTGGAGGCAGAGGGAGAGGAAGGGGGGACATGGGTGTGGCAGTGTCTGGTGACTCAGGGTTGTTTACTCTGTAATGTCAGGGAGAAATGTGATGCTTATTGTTATACATATATGTGTCATTTTACAACAATTAGAATATTAAATACTTCTCTGAATGTGATTATTAAAATTCTCTTCCTTTGCGCCAAGGACATTATTTATG
Source organism: Parambassis ranga (assembly GCF_900634625.1). Lineage (NCBI taxonomy): Eukaryota > Metazoa > Chordata > Actinopteri > Ambassidae > Parambassis > Parambassis ranga. Next base: position 10,084,415 of record NC_041036.1, read on the forward strand.
TGGCAGGAAGAATATGCAATTATAGCACAGAAGGTTCTACAGAAAGATAAGATTCAGATGTTTATGGTCTAATATAATGTTAGAGGGCTGATATTCCCACATTAAATGTGTTAATGCAAGTCTGTTGCAGCCTGAGGGAGGTTGACCATACATGACAGTAAGTCTAATCAGTCCATGTACAGGAAAGGCAGTGAGTGTGTGGTACATTATTTTGTAGACTCTTCTCTTTAGTTATTTGATTAAATGCCATTAAACATATTCTGAGAGGACTTAAGTTGCTATTTTTATTCTCAGTTCATCTCTCAGTTTCATTTTGGCGCTGGTATTTTTCCTTTTGTATGTTCAGAAGGGGATTGGCAGCCACTCTAAATACAAGATTGTGTTTCACATTCTTTTTTTGGTGTTTTGTCTTGTAGATTTATGGCATTTTTTTTATAGTCAGCTCTGCCTTATTATGTCCACAACATATGTGGTATGTTTAATACCTCCAGGGATATAAATGATGATGCTCTGCATTTGTCTAAAAGAAACGTTGACTGACTGATGAAGTGTGGAAGTTTTTATCGGGGTGCTTTATGCAATAAAAGAAGGAGCCAAAGGAGACCTGTTCACCCGTCATACTGTGTTAGTTCCATGACTGGAGACATTTGATGTTTTCTACAATTAGCTGAACAATATCAACATACCTATTCACACTATGGACTACATTGCATAATGACTTTATGACTCGTCTGAACATCTTGTATGCATCATGTATTTCTGTGCGATTGTACACTTATGTGTTTGTGTGCTGGCGTCAGCTGGAGTCTGGTAAAAAGCGTGCATGTGCTCTTTGTCGCTTATTCATAGAATTCCTTACTTTTCATGGCAGCTGACAAACAGCTGGTCATTAATTCTAAAAAACAAAATCTGTATTTCCTCCATTTTTGGGAGATTCCAGATAAAAACCTCAGTGACCTTTAGATTTCTGAGCACATCGCTGCAGAACAGTGCTGCTGCTTTTCAGTTTCTGAATGGATTCATTCAAAAGAAATACATCAAGCAGAGAAAAGGCTCTATCGTTGTATTCAAAGACCAGATAGTGTCTGACACAGTCGTAGATACTGTACACAGATAGGATCAGTTTTTCCAAGTGAGATTAGTTTTAGAGAACGTATGTATCACTCACTGTCTGCGATGCAGCTGGTAGACCTTCTGCACTTCCATCACATCCTTCTCCAGGGCTGGGTGCTCATAAAGATCATCCAACACGTAACGACACAAAGTCTGGAAGGAAATGTCAGTTTTCATTTCCCTCACATGAAGTTCACAGCACACCCTTTTCCGTGTGCGTCTCACACTTCCTACCTTGATGAAGAGTTTGACGTGCTCATCTTCTCTCAGGAAGTCTTTGCAGAGAAACATCCACTGTGACACCAGGTGCAGCACTTTCTGTTTCCTCTCCAAAACCTCCTTCCGGTCCTCTTTACCTCTGTGTCGCTTGGTGCAATAGGTGGGACTCAGTTAAGGCTTCAGCACAGAATGGGAGGGACTGTATCTCGAGATACAGTAGAGTATATTTGCTAAAATCAAACACAGCATGCAGTGCAGAATGAGGACAGTCTGTGAGTTGATTTTAGGATAGGGTGAGCAGCTCTCAGTCAATAAAGCAAGCTTTGTAATATTTCTAAATATTGAAGGATATTGTCCCAGCAGAGCTTGACATAAATCACTGGTTGACATGAACACTGGGTAGGTGAGCAGGAAGTCATCCAGAAGTGTGTCTGTAGAGAGAAAAACATTATCGTTCATGGACTGTGGTAACACTTCACCCCACAAGCTTTTATTAGCACAGCGTCATTAGGTTTATATTCATATGCTACAGGACGCTGGAGGGTAGCAGTAAAAGTGACCTTGTAATAACTGTATGATTAATGTCTGTTGTGCTGCGCAGTAGGAGTTCATTTAACAAGTAGAGACATTTTAGAGTTAAACACAATGTGAGAACGTTCACTATGGCACGTTATTCCTCACGGTCAGTTTCAGTTAATGACTTCTGCTTGGAAAAAAAAGAGGAATCTTCACTTTCATTTAGCTCCCACAAGTTCAAACGAGCCTTTACTGGCATTATCTTCACACTCACACGCCCTCCACTGCAGGCTGTATCAGTACAGATAAGGCAGTAATGTTAATGTGTCAGCTGACTCACTGTGACCTCTGATGAAGTCTACGTTTTCATTGTTTTCATTGTTATCTTGCTCACAGAAAAGCAATCTGATATTGCTTATCCATCATCCTAATGTGTTTATTGCAGTGAATTCTGCCACCGTATCCTTTATGATTCCGTTCCAAGGTTACACATGGAAAGTGCTTGTGTAAATAGATTACAACCAAGCAAGAAGAGCCTGACAGTGTATTGATCAGCAAATTTTAAAAGCCAAGATTTTTGTACCACTGATTTATATTCTTTACTCCCCTAAATTGACATCAGCATCAAACATCCAGTATCAGTCAGGCTCTAACCAGGAGCCCACCCCACATAAAATCACTGTATGTATTCTCATTACAAAAAAAGAAGTATGCTTCCTTCTAGCACCTTCTCTAAGCCCTGCAGGCAATCATACACACCAACAAATATTCTGAATTAATAACGCAATATAATTGACATATATATGTTGAAAAATCATATAATATGCACCCCGCATTGCCAAGCTTTTCATGTTTCTGCCCATCCATATTCCACATGCTTGTCAGTTGTGTCTAAACAGAGAGCGAGAGAGGCAAGCAGACAAACAACATCCATGGTGATCCTTTAAGTCCTTGTTTACTTCAACGAAGAACTCATCACTAGTCAGTTGAGAATAAAAAATGCACGCACTGTTATCAGGGAAAACATCACTAGCTGTACTTATGTACTGTGAAATATATAAAGTTATTTGTGGTAAAAAAAATTGCAGAAGATGAGCCAGACTTCTGCTCACACCACAAACACATACAGAGGCTTTATAGGCTAATAAACTCTTTTCATTGGTCAGTTATTACATAAAAGGATAAACCTAGGCCAAATATAACTTTATAGTAACTGAATAATAACAATAAGCTCCTGACCTCTTATATAAGGGTGCTAAGCTGTATTTGAGCACCTTATTTCTGAAAACAAGTACAAATATGAGAACATAATAAAGAATAAACATAATGAACCTTAAGATTAAATCTCAGTTTGCTTTCTCATCCAGTCATTTTAGTGCTCCTGTTCTTTTTAAAACTGTCTCTCCAATCTTATTTAAATGTGAGTTTTGAGATGTACACTGCCTGGTCATATACGTAGCGCTTCACAAATCCTATTAGGTCAAACCTCCTCTAAACCTGCCTGTAAGTGTGCCTCACACCCAGAATTGTAAATTCTTTGCTTTAATTTCACACTGGCTTCCCAAGGCCTTTTGTGCACGTTCTGGTCCACAGGACTCCCTGACATCATTATGTTAATCCGTGCAGAGCAGCTGTGGATACATCACTCACTGCTTATGAGAGGTTACACACTTGTACACACACTGCTTCCATAAAGAGAATACAGTTAACACAAAGCCAGAAGCACAACACAGGGGAGATGTTCTGCCCACTCACATTCTACACTGTACTGCACACACACATGCATGATGTACCGCTCACTCACTCACTCACTCACGCTGCTGTGTATTTTCTCCAAGCTATCTTAACTCCTTCTCAGGAGTAAACAGCTCACATGCTACTCCCCAGGCTGCACACTGTGCAAGTTTTTTGAAGTTGGAAAACAGAATAAATATTTAATTTACAACCTAAAGTTATATTCTCAAGTTTTTATTAGTAACACAGCAAAAAAATGAGGGTCAGTCCTACAGGATAAGGATTTAAACCAAACAGTTTGCCAAAAGATGTGTTTGTTCCATAAACATTCATGCTTGGATTGCGCAGTATAAATAAAGGTTTAGCAGCCTGTTGGGCTGTTCTGAGACTACACAACTCTCAAGATTTAAACAATAAGAGAGGACCTAGAAAAATCTTAGTATCTCCTTTAAGGCACAAAAACCAAAACAAATTTAGCTTCCTTTCCAGAGAAATGGCAAAATTGATTCACTGATCTAACTACTGTGAAATCAATTAACCTGTCAATCAATCTGCCAACCCTTTTGCATTTCAATAAGTACTTGTAAAATTGATCAATGTAGCCTTTGGAATAGGTACGTCAATGTATTTGCTCAGTCAGTAACCACCAGAAGCCATTATCATTGCACTGAATATTTAGATTCTTTCACTTAATGTGATGTGTCTTCACTACTCTTCATGTGGTGCATTTGGTAAAAGAGCTGGAACATCCTGCCATTAAGAACAAACTACAAATGCTCCATTTCATGTTTTTTAGAGAGCCAGCTGTGTGATGTGTGCAGAGATAATAGCTGCACTCAGAGAGTGAGCACAGGAAAGAATGCAATACTGTGAACACTTGTGAATGCTACCCGTAATGCTAAGGAAGCACTAACACATCAGGTATCTACACAGTCATGGACTAGTGCAGTGGTTCACATTTGCTTTTCCCTAAGCATGCCTGTGGTGCTCTCAGAAAGTGCCATCTCTTGCAAAAAGGCAAAAAGCTCTTTTGCATTCTTAATGGCACATAGCAAGTAAAAATGGAAGCAAGTGCTTCCATAATGGGGTAAAACTGTCTTTCTAATGTGCTGCACTGTATTCAAGTCATAAACACGTCAATAATGTGCTGCAATCATCAGTCGTGTTGCTGCACCATTTGTGACAGTCTTAATGCACCAGCTTGTGGGATGTTCAAATAAATCTCTTTTTGATGAAATCAAGCATCCTCTGCTCATGCACCTTCTGAACCAAACCTCCAAGGAGGTGTTCAGCAGCAGCAGTGAGGCATACACAGCTTCATTTGTACAGCGAGACCCATGTCCAGCAGGAGTCAGACTATTTAACAACACTGAGTGCAGATCAATTGCAGCTCAGGACTTGTCCTCGTCAGGTCCCAGACTCTTTGACCCTGGGACATCGCTCAGCATCATGCTCTGGTCCACAGCTCCCTATGGAGGATTAACTTCAATACGCTCGTAATGCAGATGCACTAATGGTGGAGGATTCATCAACAGCACACTGCCCTTTTGAGCCCAGCAAAATTATGCTAAGAATGACAACTGACAGAATGATGGAATGCCTTGAATACTTGTCCATAATACATTCATGTTACATGGATATTAAAACCTCAAGCACAGCAATTAAAGTGTGTGGTTCCATATAGAAGACAGCTCTATGTTAAATGCACTGTCTTGCACTCCTGAGATCAATTTCATTCACTTCAGAATGAGTAATGATCTCTGCTATGTGGTTAGCCTGCCTCCATCCCGATGAGAGATCATCTGTGACTACCTCCATCTCCCAGAAAAAAAAAATCCCTTCTTGTTTGCCTTCTTGTTTGCTTTCTTACTTTCTCTCTCTTCTAGTAAGCTCCCTCTCTTGTTTGATTGTGCAGCTTTTTTCCCCCAGCTTCAGCAACAGAGGGTATCCTCTGCCTTGGCAACAGTGTCACATTACCATGTACCTGCTGGGATAAGAGGAAATGTGTTGATTTGTTGTTGCGCTGAGGCTGGATGGCCATGTAGTCCATTAAAGCCTCAATCAAAAAATACGAGCAGTGTTTATCTCTGGCAAATGTTTGAATTGAACATGAGTTGAAACTTACTGCAATTCTGGCAGTCATAGCACATGATTTGCCCAGTTTTATTACGCAGAGAGGCTGCTGCCCCAGCTCAACTGTGAGAGGGGGCTGGGAGGAAGTCAGCGTTTCCAATTCTTTCCCTTTCTTTATCATTCACAAACATGTGTAAACATACCATAATAGTACAGTTATAAAGTTAAATATTCTATTTTTTCCTCTCTGAAGCCCATCTAAATTCATGCACTGACAAAAAATAAGGACAAAGGCATGTCAGTAAGACATGACAGTAACAGACTGACCTGACTCTTTGCCCTGTGTCGTCCCTCGGTCATCGTCCAGCGTCAGGTCATTCAGCAAGTGCTCCAGGATCTTCTCAGGAGTCCCCGAGACAACCATGTACCTGTCAGACACAACAGAGTCAGTGGATGAATCCTCCTCAATAGAGGACAGAGAACGGCTGCTGCTCCATTCCTCCTCTCCTTCTGTCCCCTCATCATCTATGTAGCGAAAGTAGGGGACATCAAAGGTGGGCATTGTCACCGGCTCTGCCCGGCTTGTGCTGTCACTGCTGCTCTCCTCTGAGCCCTCTTCATCCTCCTCGTCCTCCTCCTGCTCCACCAAGGCAGCATGTAGCAGCCTGCCCTCCTGCCGCAGGTTCTGGGGCTGTGACTGAGTCCACATCCTTTGGGAGTCCCCGTGCCCTTACGCCGGCAATGTTGCCGTGGTTACTGCAGCCACCTTTACCCATCCATTCATCCACCTGCAGCTGCTACAACCCGTAGTCCACTGCTGTCTATCCCACTGCACACTGAGGTATCCCGGAGTGTTCACGACTAGAAAACCACTTGAATGACTCAAACGGGAAGGTTGCCAGCAGAGCTCTGCTTCACAGTCCCATGCTGCTTACTTATATGTATTTAATGTAATCACTTATGTGTAGGGAGTTGTGATGTAAGCATGCCAGAGTGAGTGTGTGATCCGCGGAGACAGAGAAGGAGAATGATGAGAGGGAGAGCACTGAGGGAGAGAAACAGATAGTGTGAGAGAGAGAGAGAGAGGGAGGGAGGGAGGGAAATCTAGGAGGGGAGGGGGAAATGGAGAGGCTTACCTCCTGTTCCTTGTCTCCTCCCTCCCTCCGCCCTTCACTGTCGCAGATAGGGCTGACTGCTCTGACGACACTCTCTGGAGAATGAGCACATCGTGGCCCCTCTCTCTCAGACACAAGCGGACTGCCTCGTCACTCTGGGGCTGTGGAGGGGAAAGGAGGAGGGAGGGAGTGTGTTATCACCAAGGAGATTCCCCTGTATTTTCTCCAGCTCACACAAATCACCACTGATTTCCATCATAATACTCTGTCAAAGCCAGCAACATACGTGAAAGAGAATTTCCATATATCATTATTCAGTCCTTATCACTGGAACCCATTCAGGGTTTAACATAAAAGACTCACATATTTTAATTACTGATTTATGTGTAGAGCCTATTAAATTATGGGTGGTGTCTAGGGGCAGTCTATTTCCAAGCTGTCATATGGTTCAACTGTGCACAGTAACAATGGTTTAGAGTTTAGCTACGACTTTAATTCACATAGCAAGTCCTTGTCTTATGACCACCACAAGGAGCTCCGAATGATAAATTCATCCCTGTGTTGCCTCCTCTCAATGCCTCACTGCATCTCTCTCACACAGACCCTATAATATTGGCTCTCTATTCTCAAACATTTAGCAGAAAAAACAAAAATGGAAATCTTTTTTCATTTAATGGCTTCCATTCTGTAATACTAGGCCATTTGTAGATTTACATGCATACTGTATTTGATCTATTTTTGCTGTTAGCCAGTCTTGACATTCATTCTAAATTTTAAATGTTAATTTTAAATTAAAAAAAGCCCTGCTTTTAAACAAAAGAGATTGTTACAGTGTCTCAGATGGATGATGGCTGCTTGACAAGAGAGGGTCTGGATCAGAGATATTGGTCTTAATGAGGACTTCACTGTATGCTGCACGCACAAGCATCCACCTCTCCATCCACCCCTCCTCCTACCCTCATCCATCAGTCAATGCAACACAAGCCTCTGTTCATGCAATTAGCTGGGCAGACTGGCTGGAAGTGGTTGCAGTTTGTGGCCCTGATTGCGTTTTGCAGGGACCCATCCCTTCAGTTAAGCATGACTTCCTGGCACATTAACACTGACAAGTGAACTGTGGACATACTGTATACAGACAAACATGCCTAGTATAGTATAGTATAGTAAAACATGCAAGAAGCTTGCTATCACAGGACTTGAGAGTATGACATAATGTGAGAGGCATGGTACAAAGGGAAGATTCCCAGAAAAGGAAGGCTGCAGTAAATGACTTCCTGATTCCTGAAAAATCCCGGTGGTTCTATATTTATCCTCACTTGACGTACACATGACGTGTGTGTGCACCTTTTAACTTTTTTTGCCACTACATGACAGTAAAGCAAATATTTTCCTATAATACCAGAACGTCTCAGTGTATCACTAATGGGTCAAACAGCAGACAAACCTTTCCTCACAATGACTTATTGATTTTGGCTCAGCTGCTCAGTGTGCACTGGGATTTGTGGTTACCTGTGTCCCAATACAACTAACCCCTGAACTGGATGACCATAACAACACAGAACCAGACCACACAGCTACCTTATAGCCTTGAAGTGACATCAGCTGTGTGTGTGTTCCAACACCCTCTACACTGTAGTCTATTGTAAATGAATTAGTATGTCCTGATGTAATTGTTTTCTTTTTGGAATATGCATCCTTCATGCAGATGAAGACACTTCACACTGTGGCATGCACTGTAATGGAAAATATATGATTCAGGTCCCCCCAACATGGACACCAGACATGTAAACCCAATTTATCAGGCCTCTGCACAAAGTCATGTTATTGTCAAATACTTCATTAAGGTCCCAGATGCGTTCCGCTGACGCCATGTGTGAGCGTCTCTGTGCTGCTGCAGCAAGTCAGCCATGCATGGTACGGAACACGTGCTGAAACCCGAGGGTGTCAGTTCTGACAGGGAGCAGATTTGTCTTAATTTTACAACAAACAGGCATACTAGTGAGAGGATGATCAGTGAGTGTGTTCACTGTAGTACCTGGTTGTTGATTGCATGTGGGTTGTGGTGTTTACATGCAACACAAAACCCAAAACCCTGGTTATTCATTTGACCAACTGGAACCATTGTAATGATCATAACCATTTGTGTTAATGTGCACACACTACAACCTTTGAAGCACATCAAGAGCTTCTGCTGATTTGGAATTTGCTAAAAAAATGCAGAAATATACTGAATATACTGTGCTTTTTAGATAATAATGTTACACTATTAATGTGAACAGATGTGAGGTGTACCAAACAAAGGATAATCACGCACAGCTAAAACACTAGTATTTTAACAGAACAAAAGTTATTTACGAAATCAGCTCCATTTAAAGCAGGCGAGTAAATTATAAATAACCTCTGAGCTATCAAGCTATCTTGTTCTTTTTAGATTAAGATTGCATAACACTCAGATCATAACATGATCACTAGAAGCTACCACACTCTTCCACAGACATGCTGCCAAATGTATATTAAGCACTCCTGTTTCTACCAGCTGGGATTTAACTGATTTCTAAGCTCTTTGATGTCTGAGCTTAGATATGTATATGAGTCACATAAGTAATACAGTATGTGCACTGTAACATCACTGGATTACTGTAAACCATCATATAAACGAGAAACACTGCTAGATAATCTCACATATAATGTCTAGTTTGAAATAGAAAGTCACCATAATCACTGACATACATGCTGTATTTGTATGCTCAGCCTTTAGAATCTGAATATGAGAAACATTCTGTGTCAGTAAACAATAAGAAAAATGGTAACATTTGATCATATGATGATTAGCAGTGGCTGGGAGCAGGTGACACACTGTTACAAAATACCAACACAGATAAGGAGATCTCGCCTTGTGATGGAGAAAAGGTCAGCAATCTGACGCACAGGAATCCACCCTGAAACCATACAATGTCTTGGCATGGTGGTCTGTCCACTTGCGTCAACTCTTCCTGCAATTGTTTAACAGTTCAGCACACAGCTGGCAGGAAGGGAGAAGCTCAGGGTTAACTTAGCTACTTGGCAGCTTACTGACAGGTGATGTCATGTTTCGGAGAATAAGGTGCAGGTTGGTAAGAACAGTACCTGTAGTCAGGTAAATAGGTTTAGATTCTATGTCTTTATGTTATATTTTCTTTTCTCCTGCAGATCAGGTATGCTATTTAAATTCTGTGCAGGCTTCAAAACTGCAGCACTGATCTCCAGGGAAAGCAGAGACAATATAGAACATATGAAGGCCAATAAAAACAGACTACACCTTAACATCACTTTGATTAATGGGGCACTGCAGGGAGTGCAACAAGGGATGTCAAAGCACAACGCTTCCAAAGCAGCAGCATAAAACACGGCAGTAAAGCTGTGAGAGAATCTAACTGAATATTCAAGGATCAGTAGGGTTCATAATTACAGATGACAATCTGATAAGCACCTTGTCTGATGGTATACTGTGAGACTACAAAGATAACTGTTCTGTGAAATGTATCAAAGAGTGCAGCAGTTCACACTAAAGCTGTGTTTCTACATAAGTACATGTGTGTGTACTGTTGTGTGTCTCACCTCACTCGTCCTCTCTGGGCCCTTGCTGTGGTTTTGAAGGAAGCGACACCCATCCTTAGCCAGTCTCTGGACCATCTCCAGTCTGGACAGGTCCTCCTTTTCATGTAGGATGCACTTGCTCCCGTGCTGCAGTGCAGGGGACACAGAGAACATGTACCTGAGGCCACAGTCCCACGACATTGCCAGCTGACTGCTGTCTTTCCACCAGGCAAAACAGTAGATCTAGGATACAAAACTCTTCACAACAAGGTGAGGAGTTAAAAAACAAGTTTATGTTATACGCAGCTCTCTGTCACTGCAGCTAAAGTTAATCCTCGTTGCTGTACTCCTTGGTCAGCTCTGTAGCAGGGGAGCCTGGCACAGAAAAGACTTCATCAGTTGGACTCCAGGTATCTCTGTGTGGTTGACTGTAGCGAGAGTGAATGACAGAGTCCCTCTCTTCGTCCTTCTTGTGCCTTTAACCGCTGGGGAGGGGAGAGAGCTAGGAACACGGTGGTTCCAGGAAACATCTGGTGAGCCAGACAGCCTCAAAAAGGAAGTTTCAAAATGTCCCGAAAGCAGGAGAGAGTCAAGATTCAGGATTGGGCAGGGTCCCTTAACACTAGAAGGTCAAACTCCTGTTAGGGTGGAGATGTTTTATATGTGTGCTGGTTCAGGAGGCAAACAATACAACAGAGAAAATGAATATCATCTACAAGAAGGTTTTAAGTGCGTCAGTAAAGTAAAAGCAAAGTTCCACATCTGTTATTTTAAAATACTCACACATTCACACACATACACATACATTATAAGAGGAGAGAGGCATATAACTGTGAGAATACTACCTACTTAGGTTTTAGGACATTTTCACATTTAAATTTTAGATTTCAATTTATTTTTGATATTTGTAATGAATTTCTCGATTGATTGATTAATCATTTGGCATATAAAATATTATAATATTGTGTCAATGTTCATCCCATTTGACAAAATCCAAAGCATGAATATTAACCAGCCTTTTAAATACTAGCTGTTCAAGGAATGTAGGTCATCCTGTAAGAAAAAAAGACAGAAACAAATAGGCACATTTCTGCTTCATAACTGTAAATAAAATTACATAACACTGAATAAATCAATCAATAATTATAGAAGCTGTAGCCCTAATACCAGGTAAGCCAAAGAAAAGCCTTTAAAGAGGGGTTTATTAGTATGGCACTAAGGATTTTCATTAACCCACCCTGCCGAGCAGAAAGTGTCTGCTTTCATTAGACATTTCCAACTTGTCAGACACTTGCTAATTAAATGAAGCTTTGTCAATTGCACTGTGCAACATACAGAGGAACCAGTGTGATCCAGCATATATTGATCAAGGTAAGGCAAGGACATTAATTCTCCATATGAACACTTTATCTATTATCGTTATATCTTTTTCCCCTCTGTCAGCAGTGTGATGCTTGACTGGGTCCTTGCAAAGCCATTCAATTGTGCTGCTGTTCCAAACTGCTGACACAGCAAACTGCAGAATGAGAAAAGGTCCCCATCTCTTGGTGGTGTTTCTCTTTCATGTGACTCCCATCATTCCACTGTTCTCTTTTGTCCATTTGATGAAAGATTCACCTCAAATAATACTGGAGTTAAGAAGAAAGTCCTTTTACTAACTGACAGAAGGAACCTCTTCTCTTCTGCATTCAGGATATTTTCCAAATCTGCACTGTTTTGTAGCCAATATCGGTTCACTATAAAAGTGAATACAGTAAGCCGGGAGGACAAAAGTAGTTCTAATGTGCCACCACTGACCCAGTTTCTGAAGTATGTGAATTACAAAGTGAGAATGCCTACAGCCAGACTTGGTAGTGAGGTTGTTCTAGTGCAGCTGTCTTTAACCAGGCACTACCATGACAACCACAGGAAGTCGGTGTTACTGTAAGCCTGCAGCACTGAAAACACACAAGAAAAGTGATGAAACTCTTATGAGCTTGTTACAGAATTCCCTTCACAAAACAATACCCCTCTCATGTATAAGAAAAACCTATACAGCTAGACATTAAACAACAGAAAAAATGAGGTATGAGTAACAGAAGTGTAATCTTTTCTCCATTACACACAATTAAGATGGACGCCTTGATAGTGTTCATTTTCATAGAGAGACCTTTCTGAAACACTTTAACTGATTTTCTATATGTCTATGACAGGGAAGGTAAAACAAATACAGTTTAATATAACAGCTTTGCAACATTTGAAAACAGCTGAAGATCATCTTTTGTAGTATCTGGTGCTTTTGAATTGTACGTTTCTGTTACAGTTCCTTTTAATATTTTGTCCACCCAAAATAAATGAATGCTTAACAAACAAGTAACCATATAGTCAGTGTATCTTTATATATGACAGAAAATACATTTAAATCCTGAGCTGCACTGTCAGGCTTGGCAGTACTGTCCAATGTCATTATTTTATAGATGAAAATATAGATACCCGGCCATGATACACCACAACTATGAAGGCAAAGACAACACAAGCTTAAGAAGGCCAAATACCATACACTACATACCACTAGGACCTACAATAAGACTAGTGTAGTCGCTACAAATATAGCCATAGCCATTAGCCATAGCTCACCATGGAATAGCCATCGCCACAACAATGGCTGCGCCGGGCCGACTCTCCCTGGCTACTTCCGACTACCATCTTTGTGCAAGTGCTTTGCAACCAGGTGGGTGAAGCAAAATTAGTGGCTAGATGAGACTTGGAATATCTTATAAAAGTGTCCCAATATTGGTAACTCTTGTGCAGCAACTATATTTTCAGCGCTTTGTTTTCTAAATAATTAGCTCTGTACTCCAACGTGGCTAGCTAGCGTCTAGTAAATAACACCAGGAGCTACGGTTAGCTAGCTAAATTACTACATTAGCAAAAGCAAGTCTTTTAACTGGTGCCAAAACTGCCCGGAATAATATTGCTTTAACATTTCTGCTCCGGTTTCTTTACATTATCAAGGAAACGTTACAAACTTATTTCAGTGTATACAACGCTACTGGATATTACCATCATCATGGACATAAACTACGTAAAAATAAAAATAGGAGAGATTTGTAGTAGCCATATAAATGTAAGGGTCTGCGGACATCATTCAATACTAATGGTATACCATTATATAAGAACCCCGTTTGACTGCGTAGCAATTTTGTGCATACCAATTATTTCTTGGCTTTCTCTGCATAGTTAGGCATTAATTTTAGGATACAGCTGGCGTTCACAGCAATGCGTATTCAATTGTCCTCTGGATGTCATATTATCATCAATCACTGTAGGATAGTGCTGATAATTTATAGAAAGTGTTAGGATTAAGATACGGCTCTGTATGTGTGTGGTCTCGTTTCTACTGACATAGTGATTCAATGTGACATTGACCTCTTCTGGTCAACAAAGGCCATTACATTTGCATGTGGCTGCTCTGACTGTGATATGTTTACGCCCTTAACATTTGTATTGTGTAAATGTTTATCCCCATCTCTCCGTTTGCCCATTATTTAGCTTTGTGGGTGGTGCAGCTCGAGTTTGATCGATAATTATTTATCTCAAAATGTGCTCAGTATTTAGATTTTCTCTCTTTTAACGCCTTGGCAGGTACATCATGGAAAGAAATCTGTTACATATTGAAATATCCAGACTCCAGAAGGGACAGACTTGGCTGTCAGTATTGTTGGATTGAATCGGTGACTTTATTTAATATCTGGCAGACTGAATAGCACTTTACAATGTCATGAATAACATTTTGAAGTATAGGTGACTTTTAGATAACATCCATCATATGTAGCACTTAAATTTGCATTCATTTGTCTAAGCCTCAAGGCCTCTCCAGTTATCTTTATTATCATAAATATCAGTCTTAAAAAACACAACATACAATACAGTAGGAAGTTCACAAGCAAAGTATACAAATATATTGAGATGTGATGCTGGGTGTATGACAAAAGGTGAACTTTGTTATTTCCACTGTACATGAATGAACTATGAAAACATACAGTTGTTGAGAGTAATTCCCAAGTTGTGTTCTTGTTCTTAGTTGAGGTAAGGTAATGTTTAGTTCTTCAGAACTACAAAAGGATGAAGCAAAGTGTAAAAAGAATACTACCAAGAGCAGTGATGAACATGTGCTATCAACATAGAGCTATCACTGATTTCAAACATGTCACAAGGGGAAAATTGGTTTCCTCTTGGATATCTACAAAACTATTAATATCACTCTTTATATGGGAAGGAAATAAAGTTACACAAGCAATAGAATAAAATAGTTTGTATTCAAGTTTGGCTACATGCTGTGATGTGATTATGTGTTGTAATCCATAAGCCAGGCTTACATGTATTTGAGAAAGGCAAATGTTTGCTTGATTCATCCACAGAGAAACAAACCAGGGGAAGGAAATACTTTGTCCTTTCACTTCTGTCCATTAAAAGGGGGCTGACTTTCAGATTTTTTAATCAAACAGTCTTACATTGAGTTCCCTTTATGTTCCTTTTTGGACATCCTGGAATATTTCCAAGTGGACGGATCAGTAACAACAATGCCACTTGAGAAAGTACTGGTTTGTTGTTTCTATGTTTTCATGTATCACTGCCAGGGTTTCCTCATACCATTAGTTCTTTACTATGTAAAGGTTAGAAAAATCTCTCCATCTGTCCACCTTCTCAGCCAAAGCTATGTCAGATAACAGACTTATTTTAACACTTTGCAGTAATTCTGCAGTGTGCAAAGGCATGCGCTGGTGGGTTAGCTATTACCTTTGTGTCCTGTTGTATGTTAGATTAGGACATTTCCCCTGGAGGTGTCTTTGCTGCATTTATTGTAGCCACCTCAACTTATGTACATGAAAGGAGAGCTTGTCTCTCACTCTACTTCACCTGAGTTCTTGTTTGCTGCTGTGGCTACATGGCCCTGCAGGAAGAAAGCAACCGAGGTGGGACAGGCACTTGTTGTGCTGAAATGAATGGCTAAGTCAGAAGCAGAGTGTTGCAATAAGATTGCTGAAGGAAGAGGAGGAGACATTCATTCCACAGGTGCAGAGTGGATTCAGTGCTTGCAAGCATCTCATGCCTGGGTGTGTAAGTCATGTCTGCTCCTTATGTGTCGTGGCGGCGTTTTCTCTTGGCTTTATGTGCATACAGGAAATACATAGTGTGCCCAGTTGTGATGAATAACACAGAAATGATAACAAGGATGCCAAAGTGTTGTGGCTGTGGAGCAGAGATCACCATGATGAAGTGAAGTAGGTCCATCAGGTAATTCATAGAGCTCTGCACCCCATTTACCACTCCTCTCTCTGACTCGCAGATGTTCTCCTGCAGAAGCTGGGTCACGGTCAGGTCAAAGGACCAGAGACCTAAAACACAGTCATAGTTAGAGGTTAAAAAATGAAGTTAGGCTGGAATTTAGCTGTGTAACATACCTACATGCCATTTACTTTTTTGTTTCTTTGCTTTAAGATTTTTAAATGTCAGTGATGTAACTGCAGTTATTTGTACTGTGCAGGACTTTTGTCTGTTAATAGAGGTGAATTGACTAAAATGGTCACACATTTCGTCTCAAAAAGGGCCGATTTAAATGAATGATAAATGACCAATAATATCTGTAATGCCAGTGCCTGACCCAGCCTCTAATGCTGACATTATCCCATAGATTGTAAATCAATATGGACTGTATTTTATTGTCTTGTTGCCTACTCACCAATGCGTGCTGTGATGACCCCCAAGAACAACAGGATAATGGAGATGTACGATTCTGGAGCTGTACCGGAGGGCACATTGTCAAAAAGCACAGTGTTGTTGGTCCAGTGGATGGAGGAGCGGTCAGGCAGCAGTGGCTGATTGCTGCCTCCTGTCAGAGGATATGTGTGTTTTTGCCTTTTGCTTGCCATCCCTCCAAGCTCAGCAGAGGAATTTGAGTTAATGTAGGGCATCAACAAGCTGAGATCCATAGGGCTGCCAGGGGCGAACACAGAGCACACACACAGCAGCAAGCAGCCCAGGTGGAGGCAGCTTGAGATGATACCTGTGTTAACCAGGCCGTAGGTCTTTCTGAGTCTGGTAAACATCACGGTGCCCATTAACCCTGTAATAGCTGACACACCCATCAGCAGGCTGAGGAGAGATCCACTTATCCCCTGAGTGTAGGCGTAGCCAGTGGTTATGCAGTCGAACCCCAGGACTGTGGTGTAGAGGAAGGCCAGACCCATTCCTGCCAGGAAGACAGGCTGCCGATAGTAGGCCCTCCAGCCATCTTTGCAGGTGCTCACCAGCCAGCGAAACCTCCGGAAACACAGTGGCAGGTCTGTGATTTCTTTTAGGTGTACGCTTGAGTTGCAGTTGCCCTCTGTCAGAGGCTGAGGTTGTGCAACATTGCCTTCCCCTAATGAGAAAGAGGAATGGCATCCATCACTTCTGTTCATCACGACTAATGGCCTAATCCTCAGTGGGTTTTTGCTTCCTTTCTACTCCATGATACACATCATCTGTCAAATTTCTTCCTTTTACACTAATTAATTTCGACCATGTTAACTGTGGACTACACAAACTGTGGATTGGTTTTAAAATAATGTATATAATGTGATGTAATGCATGCTCTAGGAAGCCCTGGAGCTGGATTTTTTTTTCTACTATGGCTGTACTTATTTAAATGCATTGTGTAGTATATTATAATATTAATGAACTTGCAAGACTGATTAAGCCCACTGCAGCTTCAGGCTAGGTTAAACATTTTATAACTCAACTCCTATGCTGCTTAACTCTTCAAAATGTAAATTCAATGTCTATCTAAATTGTTTTTTGTCTTTTCACCAACCTTCTGAACTGTAACATTTTTGATTATGTATTTTGTATACTGTACTGTGGTCAACTCATTCTCAGCTGTTGAATGATCATCTCTTGTATGTTCTGCAGTTAAATATCTAGCATTACAGTAGAAGGTCTTAGATTGTTAACAACAATTGTGAGTTCATACCTTGTGACCTCCTCTTTGTTGTCTGCAGGTACTCCTGATCCTCTTCCACCACTGGCGGTTTGACGGAGAGAGCAGGGACGATGCGGTACACCCGCGACAAGAAGAAGAACTCCACAATGAGAGACACAAGGTTCCAGCCTAGAATAAAGCCACAGCCGACCACATTGGAGGCCAGGGTCATGACCTGTCCCACTGCTAGTGGGGCCAGGATGTTAGTCACCTGATCTATCCTCCTCATGGTTGCATTCATTCCTTTGTGAGAATCAGACATACAGAGGTTAACGAGTGTCCGTGGCAGGATTTAAAGCAAGAGACGTTACGTATCACTATCTGATACTCAGATATTTATAGTGTGCAACTAGTGATGTGGACATTTAACAATGAATCTTTTTCTTACCGGCTAGGTGGCCTCGGTTGTACCCTGTGATTACCACAATCCAGTCCCTCTGAATGGCAATGGTCAGCGCTGTGCTTGCAAGGTTTGCCACATCTGCCAGGATGATCACCACCGTATAACAAACCACCTTGTGTGAGTTTTGCGATGCAATATGTTACTATGACAGCACAGAGTAGCCACAAGCTCATAAGCAAAGACAACAGGGGCAGAGGACA
Organism: Parambassis ranga; assembly: GCF_900634625.1. Lineage (NCBI taxonomy): Eukaryota > Metazoa > Chordata > Actinopteri > Ambassidae > Parambassis > Parambassis ranga. The sequence goes on from NC_041036.1 coordinate 10,102,367, forward strand.
GAGGGAACAACAGCAATAACTCTTCTGTGTAATAACCATGGTAAGTATCCTGTTTACAGACTCATCAAATATAATTACTAGGACATTTTATCAAGTGTGCAGGTGGTTACTCACAGTCAGCCATCCATCCCAGATCTGTTCGATCCTTTGCTTATATGAGAACACCAACATGAGCACAATGCTACATACTGTCACAGAGGTGTTCTGAATGAAAAGAGATGCATGTGCAACTAAAACAGAAAATGGAAAAAACGTTTCAGAATTTCAGATATACAAGGTATATTATTCTGTGAAAATGAATGCTAGATGTGACAGATATGAGTCAGTGGCTGTGAACCATGTGCCTTGAGTCTTGCTGGTTGAGTCTAGCTATCAAATCAAGGAGTGATTTACACTTGAGATATCGGGTGAATGCAATTCACCACCTAGTGGGATAGGAGGCCAGCAAATTTCTTGGCCCAAGATTGAAATCCACAGATCTCTTATCACCTTGCTGTCATACACAGTATGCTAAAATCTTTAGATGGGTATGAAATTGTTGTGCATACCTTTATTTCTAGGATTGCGATCAACCCAGTCTCCAATCAAAGCCCCAAGCAGGAGCACTGACCCAGCCACAACCAATCCAAACACCGCAGTCAATAGCAAATTACGGCCATAGAGCTCAATCAGGAACACTGAGATTGCAAAGTGCCACATGCGGTCACCCTGTTTAACACAAGAGTCATCATTACATGTTGCTTTGCAAGATGCTGCCAGTATGCTGGTACACAGTTCACAGTAAGTAGACTACCTTGCAGTTATTTTAGTTTCGATGTCCTATGTATTGCTCCACGAATGTGTTTCTTCAGGAAATGATTCTTACCCACATTGACAATGCTCCACTGACATAGATGAGAAACTTGGGACCCTTGAGGTAGATAAGAGCTGAACCTTTGATGGAAATGCATGACAATCGAATAAGAACACATTCTATATGCTGCCAACACATCGCAAAAGTAGTTGGATTTTAAGTGGAGGTTACCTGGTATACTCCGTGCCTTTTTAGCTCTTGAATCCCTGATGTCGTCAGATTCGAACTCCACGACGACCCCGCCACACTGGGAGGCATCTGCTCGCTGGGACATTTCCTAGTGAAGGAATATGTCCGGAAGCTGTTGAACTTGTTCTGTTGTTGATAGTACGTTTTTTTAGGTAATTGCCCTGCTTTGATATTTAAAAAAACAGTGCAATGTATTTATTTTTTACTGTTATTGTACTTGATAGTTATTACAGTTCAGATAAGAGCAGCAAAATCTGTAAACATTGTAGTACTAAGTAATTGCAGTAATATTTTTCATATTGGACACAGTATCCTTTCAGACAAGCTCCTGTAATCGCTCCAGCATATTTGCAATGTTAGTTATATTAAATATGCTACCCCTTTACATCAGTCACATCATTTTTTACAAATATACAAGAACTTTAACTTCTGAGTTGAGGTTGATTAGTCAGTTAAATCATATTTGTCACCCTTCTAGATATAGAAATACTGAAAGTATCATTAGCTTGTTACCTTGTGTAGCTGTACGACTGCAGTCCCTAACAGACAATAAAAAGTGCCCACTGCAGAAGACAGTCAACAGAGGGTCAGTTATCACCTTTGTTCGGATGTTGCACTCAGTCCTCGCTGTTGTTCCTCCGTGATGTATCTTATGCCATGTATCCTACATTGGGATGTTAGTCTTTCCTGAGAGCTGGAATTCAAGCTGTAGTAGTTTGAAAGGCTTACTAACATCACAGTGTTCAAGTGCACCATTGTATGAAAGTGCCAGAAAAGCAGAACAGGCAGAGAGACAACAAAGGCAGCCAGCATATTCCAAAGCACGTGACTCTCTGGGGACAATATCACTGTCCACCCACATCACAAAAAAGACAACTGCGTAACTGCGTATGACACACATAGACACACATGCACATGGTCAGTGAGCACATGCATCAGTCTACTACTCTCATACACCCACATGCACTGTTGACGTGCAAAAAAAGTTACATAAAGGACACACCATGCAACAGTACATCACACTTGCAGCATTGCAAGCATTAACTATTGATGTCATAGAGCTGTACAAGGGCTATGATTGACAAGATAATGCATTGCCGTAACAAATATCTTGAGTGTTTATTGCACATACAAAAACAGAATTGTGTTAACATAAAAATTACTTCTTGGAAAATGAATGATGTGCTTATCACAAGCCACCCTTCACTCATTCCTATTCAAAGCATTGACACAGGAAATTAAGTGCTTTCTCCCTTTAATCAGATTATAGCACAAACATGATATCCAGATTCAGGCTTTAATAATGTGTCCTTTACTCGTGAGACATTGTACTGCTTTCATTTTTCTGGCAGGGTCTGCATTTCCTTCACCAGCAAAAACGCACTTGTGTGAATTAAGATAAATCAGTGTATTGTAACTTCATAACTTTCAGATTGAAATGACATCTGCAACAGCAAATACACTGTAATAGTGATAATGTCATTTAAATCTGATGTCAGCTATAACACTGCATTATATACAGAACAGACATTATCAATAAAAGGGAGTAATCCATAGTAACATGCTATTAAATGACAAGTAGACACAAGTTAGTTAGCAAAGGTAGTCCTGTCCACCAATCAGAAAAACTACAACTTAAATTTCTTGTTTACATGTAATTCTTCAGGAACCCCACAAATTTGTAGAGAGCCACGAGGGCAATAGGGACCAGAGGAAGAACAGATAAGAGCACACAGACAACAATGACCCATTCAGGATAATGCAGAACATCAGCAGGAGGGAAGTACACCTCTGGGAGCATTTTGAACAAGTCATGTTTTTTTTTATCCTGTGGCAGATAGGATATAAATTACATACAATGTCTTAGAAATCTTTCTTGTATAATCTGGGTTCCAGGCATTATATGTGGGTCGTTTTTCAGCCTCAACCACAACATATGCCACAAAAAAACAAAAAAATTCATTAAAGGGCTGAAAAAGTATCATGTTGCCTGCCAGTAGATGTTTGGTCTTCGTCCTGTCATCCATTCAATGTCATCATTAATCCTGTAAGCAATAGACTGTAGAGCAAGAATACACAAGGATGACATGATTATCATTATGACTTTTTTATTCCATAGATGTATGACACAGCAATGATCTCAAAGAAGGCTATGATGAGCAGAGGCATGGACCCCACATAACTGTTGATTATTTCCAGCCAGTAGTTTCCAGAGCCGAGTAAAGATGAGATCCACAGTAAAGGAGGTAAGACACATTAAGCCTATAAAATATAAAAGCTTAAATAAACTGTTATGTGTAAAAAGTTACTGATATGTGCCTAATTATTTTTTTGTTGTCATAATACAATACAACATAAAGTTTTTTTGCTTACCTGTGAATATTTTTCTTAGGAACCCATGTTGGGACCTTGTGTACATCCAGCAGAGCAGTAAGGACCCCCTCTAGATTTCCAAACATGGAGGACAGGCCCAGGCAGAAGAGCATGAAACTGCCCAGCAAATTAATCACTGCCTCACTGAACACAATGAAGGCCAGTCCAGTTCCTGAAGCACTCTGAAGGTAGGATGTAATACAACATCACAAACATGACTTCAAAAAACCCTAGATAACTAATAATACATGAAAAATTGTAATGGTCACAGTAGTTTTAAGTCTTTTGTCTAACTAGTCTGAAGAAAAGGGGAGGTTGTTTGTTTCAGGAGATGAAGGGGTGACGTTTGCTTTACCCACCTCTTATTTCTTGTTGGCCTGAGTGGCTTGTTTAATAAAAAGGATTATGTTGAAAGTGGCATGATATGATGTTGGTAACAGAAGCAATAACAGCTGATAATACTGAATAAGGAACTCAGTGATAGTACACATGCCTTATTTAATACTTAAATTGCCTCATTTAATACTTAAATTACTTTTTAAGACACAACAGTGACCCCAGCTGGTCACACACCTTCACTACATGGCTCAGAGTCACCTTCCCTCAGTGTTAGCACCTCCCCTCAGCCTCCAGATCTAAAATATTTATAAAAAATGTAATATCCTGAGTCATAATTAGCCTTACTAAAGGTCTGTTTGTGCTTTTTAATATCTTTGAAGAAAATTTTATAAATTTTTGACAAACATTTTATAATAAAGATGTTATTGTTGGCTTTTTTTTAGTGCTAAGCCCCCGAGCGAGTTATAATACAGACTCCAAAAAGACTCTGCAAGGCATATAGCAAGGATCACAACATCTGAGTTCCCAAACTGTGCCAAGTTTATGCTTAATGGTGCACACTGTATTCTTAATATGAATCATAACAGCATGAACATAAATGAAAACAAATTAGGTTGTTTTGGGCTCATTATTCATTTCAATTTGGTCACACAGGATGGATATGAATTTTGCTCCAGAGTTAGGACATTCTCCTGCAAGAATTTCCTTGCACTTTTGTCATCTGTACAGATCAGTGACAAACCCATCTGCTGAATGTCCATTTGACAGTATAGTTGTGATATTGACTGTTAAAGAAGGCTGTCCCCAAATGCAGGAAACAAATTAAGGCAGGCAGCCTTTATCAAGATGCTTTTTTAAGCAATACAACAAAATCATGTTTCTTCTTTTTCTTTCAATAAACAGACAATACAAAATATATTTCAGCAGTATTACCATATGAACTGACAAGACTACAAGATCCCCTGTAATTAAAAACGAATAGATGACTGACATATTAAGGTATGGCTTTTTTCTCTCACACCATAAAAGTCTCACTTGCCTCCTCCATGACTCTGACACAGATAAGGAAATCGCCAGACATTTCCAAGTCCCACACAAAACCCCACACAAGTCAGCATGTACTGAGCCTTGTTGTCCTATTTTGGTCTGTCTCCAGCCTCCTCCTTCTCCTCCAGCTTGTCCAGCTGCTGATGGGACAATATCCTGTCCTCCAGGCCCGGGTTGGGGAGCTTTAGCTTCATGATCTGCCAAACACTGTAGTATTGTAGTGATACAAGAACAGCACTGTATAGCGCTGGAATGTAAATTGAGGCTCACACTGTGAGATCTTATGTACTGGACGTCTGTAACGGATTGACTAGTCTGTGGTGTCAGAGAGCATCAGCTAGAGGTGTTCAGTCTTTGAAGCCAAAGTTGAGCAAGAACACACCTGACAGTTAACTTGTGTCTTATCTGATGGCAAAGGGTCAGTGCACAGGAGTCACACTTGTTGCTTACTGAAGCAAAAATGTTTTATGTGATTTATTATATGGTCAACTTTAAAGGCATATAGTTCATCCAAATAAAACAAAAATAGTTTTTTACTTAAAGGCAGCATTATAGTTCATTATATTAGGACTGGATATCATTAATGACAGTACTGAAAAACTTTTTATGCCTGTCAACAATGGTTGCTTCTCCCAAGCATTATATACCTATAAATACAAACCCAGCACACAGTAATAAAAAGCTGTAATGAACAAACAAGCAGAATGATCAAAGATGATCATTCAAAGGTTTAAACCAATAAGAAATAAATGCATGTTGACAGATTCAATTTTTATTCTTGGTCTTAGAAACAGGACTTAGTCTGAAAATCCAAAATTAAAATTTGTATTTTTGTTAAACACATACTTATGTATTCAGCTATTATTGTCAGTACTTCAGACAACACATTTACATTATAATGCTTTAAAGCTGATTTACATACATAAAATCTGTAAAGTTGTAGACTGAGAACTAGAAACTTTTCGTATGCCCACTAGATTCTTGCTTCTGTATAAAGCATATATATACAGCTAAATTATAACCCATATAACACTATAGAGGCATGACAAAGTTGAATCCTTTACCTCACTGCTAACATCAGTGCAGAGCCTCTCGTGCACGTCTCACTTTCACCACTTGAGGCCGCAATTGCGCCTGTAATATGAGCTCCATCAGGCCGACAAAGCTTTGGCTGCTGCGTCTCTTTGCAGAGTTTATGCATGAGGAGGGAGCCGCTTCCCATCGCTCTAACAGACCAGGCACCAAGTGTAGCAGTCCCGTCCGCAGTCTGCCTCAGCAGCACCTCAACCGCCCGCAATGCCCTTGGATACTGCCGCCCCGTTCTGACTAAGCGCGTCTCTGAGCAGCTTACCCTGGATCTTTACTTTTGGACTGTTGCGAACACTGTCCCGACTCATCTGCGCAGCGTGAAAACAAATGGAGAAGGTCCAAGGATAACTGGGTGCAGGATTGTGCTACTGCAGGAGACCTGCCGGTAGTTCGCTGCCCCGGTGGGGGGGCTGCGCGTCTGTCAGAGGCTGTTGTGTCGCATCCACTATTTTGATGGTCTGAATTTGCCTTGTATGGATACATCATGGCTACGTTTATATGCAGGGTGCAGTTCTTAGATGATACTGATCCATTTAACAGCACCAATTTCCCCGAGCCGACCAGACCACCTCTGTACACCTTCAGGGAAGATATTCCTCTGATCAATCAGATTGCTGGAGTCCACAGGCTTCTGAAAGCCCCGCAGAAGGTATGCAGCATAGTTAAAAAACAACAAGAACAAAAAAGCTCTTAAATTGTGTTTTTGTAGGTTTCTTTAAATCAGCCTGGTTAAAAGTTAACACCCACACCTGAATTAATAATTAGCCTGAACGTTTCGATGGTGTTACTACTAAACAAAGCTAATGGGCCAATGATTGAATGAGTTTGCTGATAATGGGATACTGAGGGAGCATCAATATGTACAAAGCTGTTCATGCATGGACGGATTTTCTTGTTATTTATTATCTAGCCTGTATGGAATGGTTCAAATTGTGAACGTTGCCTAGTATTAATTTGTGTACAGTTCAAATAAATAATATAAACCATCCTCAAAAAAAAACATCTTTTTGTGGCATTTTTGATGTCACCAGTGGGCAGGCTTGAAGTCCATGTGACCATAAATTACAGTGCATTAAAGGCTAACTTGGTCGTTTATTGATCAATTCCATTGATCAATAAATTGATTTTCTTCTAGGGTTTATTGGACTTTATTAGACTACTTCGACAGTCTGATCTGAACACATCATCCGAATCAAAAACATTTTCCCACTATTTTTTGTTAGGGTTAGGGTTTATGTTGGCATATTTATTTCCTTGGTCAGAAGCAGAATGCATTTTGCTGTCACTGCACACTGCCATCACGTCAGTCTGCATTTATTCCCAACTGGTTGAGGAGGTGAAACGCTTTCCCAGGGTCCACTGCTCTGCTACATCTTGGGAATAACTCAATGTTCTTCTGTAGTGAAACATACAGCCAGGATCTATATTGCTTGAAGATATCTGCCTTCTGGTTAGATGTTGTGCATCTAAAGACATTTTATAAAGTGGCTCAGTGGCCACCGCATCTGACGTGTGAACGTTTTATGGAGCATGCATCACCGTCTGGTTTCGGGAGGTTGTGTAACTATAAAGCTAATTTGGGTCTTTCTTCATTCTGTCAGATCATTGCTACTTCATCTTGTTCGGGTGTAGCTGGTAAGGTAGGGCACGGAAGCCTCTGGATGCTGTGGGTCACCACAAGTCTGGCTCTCATTCTGCAGCCTACTTGGTCTGACCAGCAGGGTGGGATGGGGATGCTTTCCACTGTTTGAGAGAGGGAAGCGGGCAGAATTAAAAACACAAACAAAGAGCTGATGTACTTTGCACAGTCAACTGGTCTCAGTTTAGCTGTAGGCCAGCTGGACCACAAAGTAGACTGAAAGGGAATGCCAGTGGTAGGCTCTACAGGGCTTGGTTAGTGGTCACATGGGCATTAGTGGTTAGCTCTGGGGAGCAGTTTTTTGTGCTTCACATAAACAAAAACAGTCAGGTGGATGACAAGGCTGCATTACCACCTTTGAGCTAGGAGTTCTCAGATTCACACCCTCAAAAGGTGAATCATTGTGACCCTGTGAAGACCTTCAGCTACAAACCTGTTGTCTTTAAGCCCTGTCTCTGTAGTGCAGGTCATTCTGATATAAATAGTGCACCGCTTGCTACCACATGGTGCCGAGGGAGTCAAACAGCTAGCACATGCTGTTTCTGGACTGTTGCTGTCAGTTTTAGTCTGCAGTCTCAAGAGGGGGAAGATCTGCACATGTGTGTGTGTGATTGTTGTTATTTGTACTATACCTGTGTATAGGCTTGGCCTGTACATAGGGTTGTACCTCAGCTCTGCTACCATACTGATTAAAAAAATCAGTTATAATGCCCTTGAAGAGCAACACCAGGCAGGGTTTATATTCTCTAGCAACAAGGAGTCACACCATGAATAATTGTTGTTTAGCAACAGCTTTGTTAGGACAGCAGATCCACTTTGAAATCATATTTCCACCATGTGGCCTTCTGGAAAATGCCATACCACCATGTGTCTTCATTCAGTGTGCCATGTACAGTTATTGTTTTGCAATTGTGATTGAGACACTACAGACAGACCGATATATTGGGCAGCAGATATTATTTGTCAGTTTTGTTGGTATGCACAATGTAAGCACTGTCTACAGCACATTTTCATATAGTTGTGAGATACATTGCTATAAACGGTAATAAACACTGGCCTTGTATCTTCCTTTTTAAAACCCAACTGTAATGTAAACCCATTCATGACTGCCATCATTATATCTCTTTGATCTTAGCATGTTAAAACCTGCACCAGCCCCCAAAACCATCCATGCACTTCATCCATGCATCATTTTTGCACAGCTTTTTGTAACGCAAAGTACTACCTGACTCATCCTTTTGTAATACTGTCAGATGAAATGTGCATGCTGTTCAAAATCTGCTGGAGTTTTTCCAGATCTGCAGCTTGTCAGCATAGATCAATAGTGCCGTGCTCCTCTCTTACTGTCTTCGCTGACAGTGTTTTGTAATTTGTGGCTTGGTGGCCTTGAGGCCTTGCATCAGTTTGCAAAAAGCAGAGTTGTCTTGGGAGAATTGACTCTCACTTTACCAATTTTAACCAACAGTTTTTGGGGACTGTTGTTTTTCTGACTGTTTTTTGTACTATAATGATAAGTTATGCTAAATGCTGTAAAATACAGGCCTCTCCTTCATGCCTGTCAAAGCTCCTTTGAATTCTTTTACACATTGTCATGCATTGTTGAAGTTTTGCCAGTCTCTGAATTTTGAAGAGTTGTCCTAAGCATTTTGAAGAGGAGCAGAGGGCTTCTTTCTGAAGAGTGCATCAGTGGAGGGCTTGAATTGGACTTGACAGGAGATTAACACAGTCGTTGTGGTTTGTGTGTGGGATGGGTGTTTTAACCCCAGACGGCAACATCACCTTTATCAAACAAAGTGGTTGACTGTAATTCTTGTTGTTTGATTCAGAATTTCTGATGTGTATGGTAGTATTAGATTATGATAAGGTTCATATGCACACAGTGTATATGCTATCTCATTCCAGACATCTTTATTCTGTGGAAAACAAAGCCATTTAGAGTGAGATAGCAGTTTTAAATGGGAAATTGCATGGTGTTTATTTTTAGTTCTTTCTGTCTTAACTGCTTCCCTGGTCAGTGGACCACAGTATGGTGGTTGAAGGGAGAGGCCAGACCTCAGTGTGTGAGCAGAGCGCTTGTGGTTACATCTTTGGACTTGGCCATCACAGGGCCACTGTGGGTTCAAGTCCTGGGCAGGGGACAGCTAAAGAAGCCTCTGTTTCTGATAATCTGGCAGCACTATTCCTGGATTAAAGATCATATAAGTGCATCAACCTGGCCTGGTTATAGATTACAATGTCTGTAATTAGAAATCCAGCTCAGTTATATAATGAGCAAACAAAGTAACACCAATTAGAGGATGAATGTGTGAATACATGGAAGAGTAGATGGATAGATAGATGAGGATTAGTTAATGGTAAACTGTATTTTACTTTACTTTACTAATTTTTTCTGCCCCTGTTGCTTTTGGTCTGAAAGTCAAACCCTCATGTGGGGAACTGCATTTCTCGGTTCCACAGTTGGCTAATTACTAGCTACAGCTGCAAATGCAGCCCAATGTTTTGTCTGTTTCAGGTTGTGATACAGAGTGAAAAGCTGGAAGAGTACAACCTCTTTTCCAATCCATGAATTTAAGCACCAAAAGCAGAATAAAAGTACATAGGCTAATATAATGCTAATACTTTTTAAAGTACGTAACAAGTTTTGTAGATCCAGGGACAGTAAGCATAAATGATTTAGTGTGTCTTCTACTTCAAGCTACATTACATACCGTATCACGCCACATATATTTTCAATGGCATTCAAGTCCATAGGAATAAATGTAGTTCACGTAATCCAGGCTCCTGTGTCAGACCAGAATCTGTCCTGTAATTTGGACTTGGTTCCTCCTCTATCTATGGTTTAGATGTGTTCGTTTTCCTTGTTCTTTTTCTTTATATCTGTCTCTCTGGGCCTCTGTCTGACTTACCGTAAGAGCATCAACGGCAATCTAAATAAGACTTGTCACTTTCGTAGAAACTATAGGATATCCCCGGCTGTTGCCTGCTTCAGCTTTGTGTTTTGCCTCATCTCTGGTGTCCTTTTAAATAGATGTTAAGCCTTATTATCTCTATAACTTTTATATTACCAATAATCTTTTTGGTTTACCAAGCGTGGAAAACAAACAAGAGTGTTCTGAGCCAGGGAGCGAGCTGGAGACATAAAGTTATCCTAACCAACCACATGTTTTGTTTCACTTCTCAAATATGACACAGTCTGTGAGTGCTGTACTGCAGTAATACAAACAGAGCAGATGAACGGATCAAAGCCATAATGTCTTTCCCAGCTTTTTTCCTTCACATTTAATTAAGTTACTGTCATATGTGAACAGAAATTGAACGGCACTAGACCTGGCAGGATCTGCTCCGATTTAAATAACACATGGGTTTTACATGTTGTACATGCTACATGTATGTTTTCATGTGTTGCTCATTAAAGGTAAAACAAAATCTTGCCCATGTGTGAGATATGTAGAAGCACTGTTGTGTGCATGGGATGTTGTTAACATGGGTTCCTGAAATGTTGACATCTTTTATACAGAAACATGGCTTTAAGTGTTGTTTAGTGAATTAGGCAAATGCTTGGTCACTTTTTTGGACACTTAGTTGACTTCCCAACTTGGGAAATGAGACAATCGAAGTGCTCTAATAATGTTTGTTACTTCCCCTTCGTGAGAGGTGTCAAGAAAAAACTGATTTATTGAGTTCAGTATATATTTGAGTTGTTGTTTTAGACCCTCTGACTGTTGGAGCAGAGCAGTGCCACTCTCTCCTCTAATGTCTTATGTTTGCCCTTCCTTAAAGGTATTTGTTTTTCTCTCCTCTACATCACTGTTGGAGCCGCTGTCCTGTGGAGCTGACAGACTCTGAATATAAATAGGTTAATATCTTCAATTTGGAAGTCAACTAGACAAGTGAACAGACTTACTCATTCTTCATCTCCTTGAGCACAGTCAGGTGATGACAACCATTCAAGACCAGACAAATCATACCTCCGCTGCAAAATCATCTTGTGCGATGATAGTTTATCAGACAGGGGAAGGAGTAGATAAGAGGCACCAGACTGCCAAGCTGCTCCAAATCTGCATGACTTCTGTCCGACCTTGCACAGCTCGTCATTGCAGAGCACTGACAGGAGCTGATAAAATAATTTTCTTTGGGTCACTGCAGACCAGGCATGAAACTAAAATACACTGCACATTTGGCTATTGATCGATAAAATAAAAATATATTATAAAATGTGATTTGAAATACAGATGTTTTTGATGTAATCAGAAATGAATGGTATATTTATTCTTTATATATTATCATTGGCATTTTTTTATTCATGTTAACTGTATCCTCCTTTTTAGCCTGATGACTGTGCCCTTCAGCTATCCCATAATGGAAGCTACTTGGACCTGGAATCTACCCTGGCAGAGCAGAGAGATGAACTGGAGGGATTTCAGGAGGATGGAGGGTAAGATAACTATCACCTCTCTCTCTCTTTTTCTCCCTATCTTAGATTCTCCTCTGCTATCACCAAACTTCAAAGGCCAAGCATTGCATACACTATGCAATGAGATGAAAAACGTGTCCTACATATGCACTGAAAGAATTTTAGGTTTCACTAAAGTTGGTGATATATTTTGTTTGCACTTAAAACGGTGCATAGTCTAGCAGGTAAATAGATGCTTTTTGGCGTGTTCATGTTAGCTTGTCATAAAGAGAAATAAAATGAATTATGTTAAACATCAGTTCTGTCCGTCTGGCTTTTAGAAACATGGGTCCAAATAGTTTTCTGCTTTTACTGTCAGACATAATCAGTACAACATAATTACTGTTTGTCAGTATAGAGACTTAAAAATGTTGGCAAGATAAGAGGGAACAGATACAGCGTTTAAATCCTTGGCTATGAGGATATGTATTAATATCCTACTTGCAATATCCCTTTGCCTAATTTGATACTATTACAGTGATGTTAATCATAATGATACCCATTTGGATCCAGGGTGAATTAGTGAAATAATCCCTTTTCCGGGCCTCAGCTGATTGAGCTCTGCTGCCCAAAAGCTGCTCTCAGGAGGAGGGCTGAACTGAGGGCACAGACTTTGCTCAAAGAGGGGGTCCCTTTGTTTCAACATTAGTTTAAATGGTATAGGACATGAACATGATCTAGATGAATGAGAGTCTTCACAGATAGATATTTAAACTGTATATCAGTTCTATTATCCTATTATCACCCCACAACAGATTTTTTTACTCTGTGGATGTCATTGGTAGCTGTTTTTATTATTATCAGATCTAATATTAGTGCCTTTTTCTTACAGACTAAATTTCTCTAAGTTTACATGGTATTCATTTGTTTCTGTCAGTTAAAATATCTGACCTCCCTTTTGGCAGCAGTGATGTAATCTAAACCACTTGTGTTGTAGACACATCTTATGAGTAATCCCCCTCATCTCTATTGAATGTTCTGCTTGTGTTCTCATTAGGACACTGAGGTAACTACAGTTGTACACCCTCCACTAATACAGTTTTCGACTAAAAATTTCACTGCATTGTTCACTGTAATATGTAGCTGGATGATACATAACTCCTGGACCTGGATGAAAAAAAACTCCTAAAATTGTGTTAGTTTAATTTCTGTTCCATACACTTTCTTTGGCCATTCACTTTATTGAGTCCATATGTTTTTTCATGTACTTTGGAGTATGTTGATACATTTATGTACCGCCCACTTTAGATGATCACAAACCAAAGGTTGGCATGAGAATTCCTGGTCAACTGGACCACAAACATGTATGGATTTATTTGTCTAACTTGGAATTCATAAGCTGCTCTCTGGCTTGGTGTTTCTATTGGACGTAGAGTGCGCTGTCCTTTCCCAGTTCCAGCTGAAATTGTTAGGAGTGTATGGGAGGTTATTGAGAGCTGTGAGGTTAAAGTGGTCCACTTCTCCTCTCGTCAGAGGCTGAGCCTGCCAGGGCCTGTGACGTGCCAGCTGGCTCGGGCTGGTATGGATGTGTGTCATTAAACCCATGCAGTGTTGTCTGAGGAGGCTAGGGGTGACGGTGGTTAGCCAATTATTTTGTAAAAATAGGGCAGTTTTACTTGCTGGCTTTATATGGTGCTTATGTGCCCACCATTACATCCCCCACTGCTCCGTGTTGTTGATTTGATGATTATTGAGCTAATAAAGGGTCTGATGAGGCATTTCACCTTTACTTGTTCCATTTCAGTTGTGTTTTCGTTCTCCCTTTTACTGCAGCTGTCAGAGCACAATTGGTTGTATTTTTAGGGGGATTTTTTCAAGATCTGAAAATAACTAATACTTTCATTTTACTTCAATGTTTCTGCTTTTAGCCAAGCCACCTATCTTTGGAAACAATATTCACTTACGTTCCTGAACTCTCTTGATCATTGGCAATTGAATCCATCTGTAATTGATATTAATGACTGGTTACATTCCTGAGGTGCCTGTGTCATACCTAGTGTCTTTACAATCAGATTAAAGCATGATCCTCTGACAGAGTGCTGCAGAGCCAGGAGATATCCATGTCACAGGAGCTTAAGGGCCATAATCACTTCCACACCGTGTTATGAAGCCCAGCCATAGGAGATTGTGACTCGTAAATCCCCTGTCCCATCACTGATACCTCACTACAGGTTATAAACTGACCGTATAGCCTAGACATGTGCTCAAGACATATCTGCAGTTTTAGGTAGTCAGCGTGTCATTGAGTTTTCTAGCTGTGACAGATTGAATCACATACACACAATTTCCTGCATTTGTAGCCCAGAGCTGAGGTGGAGTGCAGGGGACATTGTTAGGATCAGATGGCCTAACATGTGGTTATAGACATTTATAGCCCTTAGAATATTTTTGTGGATTATGTGGAAGCCTGTTGTAATACTTGGTTTGGAAAAAAAGTTGCACAGAGTTCAGATCTTTGACATTGATTGGCAGACAATTAATGAAGCCCTCAAGGACATATTTCCCAGCTTGTCTTAGATAACATGAAGTGCTGCTATTGACTGCGTAATTGATTCAGCATGTGAAGTTTTTCAGCATTTCACTTTTTAGTCTTTCATTGCTTTGGTATATATAATTTATATTAGAAAGCCAACAATTGTATTGCTGAAAAAGCTCTTCTTATTTTTATTGAGTGTTTTTGATGTGTTTGACAACCATTTAGAAGTCAGGCATATTAAACCATTCTTGCTCTGTAGACCTCAGCTATTCAAAGTTCCTCATCATATTCTTTCATCTCTCTCAGGACAGCTCTGCTTTCATTATTTTCATTTTTCTGACCCTCTTGGCATTTTGTACACATTTGTTTTAGGAGAAAAAAAACACACTTGAAAAGAACCAGAGAAATTGTCAAACATGGCACAACTTAAACTTTAAGAAGGGAAATAAAATATCAGTTGTCCCATTTGTGTTTGCAGCCTTAAGGGTTTTAACAGAACAGAGCCATTTGGTGATTGTTAGTGTTCATCTGTATGTGTATGTGATTGTGTGTGAATATTAGTAGTTCTGTAGTTAATAGTAGTAGTGTGGTTAATTTGGGCCAGTTTCTTTTTCCCACCTGGCTTGCTTGGGCAGTGGGGGTCCCTCCATAGCAATGGATGCACGAGTCTCTCGAGCACGGGTGTCCAAGAAATGCTGAGTCAGTAGAACTCCGTGGGGCCTTCTTGTCTGGCATTAATTGGTCTTTGAGGGGAAATACTGGCTTTACTGTATTCCAAGTATGTGTGTTCAATCTTCTGTGGGTACACATTTTGTGTTGTTTTATAAACAGGGCCAGTAATGCTAACTTAGATAAAGCCAGAGAGAAGAAGCTGGCAGGCATCCACTGGTCCAGTTGCTGCTGTTCTGGGTGTATGGATTGAGACAGAGCTTTATGAGGATGCTCAGTTAGAGGAGAACTGAGATGAATAGAAAGGAAAGTCATGCAGGGTATATAATTGCCAGGTATTTGTCTAGTTTCTGCAGCTGCATTCCTTATTGTAACATTCAATAGGTCAAGTGATGATGATGAAAGTCAGATTTATGCTACTGAGAAAAAGTTTTATTGCACTCTCCTTTCTTTAATGTACATACTGAATAAAAATGTTCATATGTTTCCATTTAATCTACAATCTACTTTGGACCATTTGCCTTCAGTAATGGCCAGGAAGTACAGTGTAAGTAGGAAGTAATTATTCTAGGTAGTGGTCACGTTCATTCATTTAAATCCATTCATTAAAAATAGTCACAGTCATACTGATTGTGTCAGCAAGGGTTTTTCAGAAGCTTGATGTTTTACATGATGAATCAGGCTTAATTTGACCTTGGCTTAAGTTGACTGAAAAGAGAACCAAGGAATTCAGTAGGTATTATATGCCAACATGGAGCCAATTTGTTATTTAGGTGATTATAGTTTTTATTGTTTCTGTAATTTTAGGTTCCACCCATTACAAGCCTGCAGCCCTGCTTCTGCGAGGGCCCAATTTTCATGTTTGATTGGTGAAGGGGTGGGGGTTCTAAAAACCCCACTCATATTCCATGCACATTTGTTTAATTTGATAATGAGCATGTTGGCCTGTGTAGCCTCAGGTCTTGGTTAAGCACAGGGATACTATTGCAGAGAAGCAGAGAGAAAGCAGACATTCGTGACAAAATGGCTCTAGTTACTCATTTTCTTCAACAGCATCACAGAGGATTAGGTTCATGTTTGCTGTCTCATCTTGCCAGGGAAGGCCTGCGTTGACAGATGTTGCTCCTGTGTCGCCTCTGCTTGTTGCTGGATATTATATTTGTTAAACAGAAAACACAACTAGACTTTCCCTGTCATGTCTTCTGCCCATGTGCGTATCAGTGAAGTCTCAGGGCAGGAAAGGTGTCAGTATGTCTGTCTGTCTGGGTGTCTGTGGCGAAGCAGCAATGTGAGCTGCCTTCTGGTGCTGATAGACCTTTTCTCTTTCCGTCATGCACACTCCTGCTTGATAGTCACAAACAGAGGCAGTCTGCGTTGCGCTTAACAATCAGACAACCTTTGAGCCGACAGCATAAAAGCCCATTTGTCAGTGAGCCGAATTAGGAAGGGGGTGGTGGGGGGGGGGGGGGGGGGGGTGTTGTGCAACTCTACCTGCTGTGCTCTTGTCTACATTTGTGCCTGCTAGATTTGTTTCTATGTTTTTTTAGCTCAAAGTTTAAAGAAACACAAATGGTGGCCCACAGCAGGAAAATTCAAAATACATAAGTGTAATATGTGGAAGTACAATAACTTTAAGAAAATGACCTTTTAAAATTTAAAGAAAAAAATTATAACCCATTGAGTGAACAGGACAGAGAAGCTTTGAAGCCTGATTTTAGTAGACACAGCACATTTAACAGACTAAAGTCTAACATACATGCATTTCAGAGAGGGCTTCTTATTTGGCAGATTATCTTTTGTAGGTCTACAAGCTACACTGTCCTCACATTTGCTTCTCAACTGAATAGAATTAGGGTACATTGTTGTCGTCTTTGTTTTCGGTCGTCATTCAGACATTGTTAGCAGTTGACAGGATAGTGATAGGGTCTTGGCATATCTCCATTAACACAGGGGGTGGAGCTGACCTCAGAGTTGCTCCCATCCTTCATGTTCACCTATGAAGACCTTTTCCCCCTCCTGTTCTCAGTTCTCTGTGTTCACCCTGTTAATGTTGTAGGATTTGAATAAAAGGAATAACTTGCAGAAACAATATTTAGCTTGAACATTGGAACAGCAGCCTTTCAGATAAATTTCCATGCCATTACCTGCCCCACCACCCCACCAATGGTTTCATTTAGATTCACATTACTTTTGGTTGCTTTTGTGCATCACCCCATACACACACAAATTAAGATGATGATAGTTGTATTAATGTCTTTATAACATGTTGGTTTTCTTCTTTTTTCTTCATAGGAGAGGGAAGAAACACAGCATTATTCTTCGAACACAGCTGTCAGTCAGAGTTCATGCCTGTATCGGTGAGTAATAAAATGTACTCTACTCTAAACTCCATCTCACTCTGTGATAGTGTTTTCATTCTGACTCTACATCAGAACTAATTTGAGCTTTTCTTACCTTTTGTTTTATATTGAACTTGCACAGTGGCAGTTTTGGGAAATTGCCAAGAATCTTAATTTGAGTGACAATTATTAGCATTTCAACAACACTCTGGAAACAGAGCACTGGCATGGAGATTACTGTGTTCTGTCACTTTGTTTAATTGGGCCTCCTGGTGTTTTTGAGTAATGTGAGGGAACTAGCACAAAGAGCTGAGTGAAAACATATGCAAGCATGCGTGCATCGGGCGTGTGCATGCACACACACAAGCAGTGTACTTCAGAAGTTGGCTTTTGATTAAGCTGAGTTTTTACTAACTGCAATTTACTTACATTTATGGACTTAGACGTACTTTTCCAGCATCTTCCTGGAAAGATGCAACTGATAAGTGTTATTTGTTTTGGTACCATGTTCATTATGATAAATGAAAGCTTTTAAAACATAATTAACTAGTAGGGTTTACATCCTGAAAGACTGCCATGTGTATCCTTTAAATTACAAAATAATTGTTCTTTTAGACTAGAAAACTGTCAGATTTTAAATTTCATTGTGCAACCTAGACATTTTTCATTTGAGTGAAGTCAGCATGATCTGAAACCTATCTCTGATACTGGTCTATGACGTACAGTAGAAAGGTTTGGAAACTCCAATAGATATTTTGCTGAGACAGCTCAATAAACCATTGGTAGGACATAAGAAATAGGAAAAGCAGCTTCTGCTCATCCTGATGAGGTCAAGTTTGCACATGTTCATTACAAAGAGGATTTCACTTTGATGCTTCTGACACTATAATTATGTAATTGATACAGTAATTCTAGCATATATTCTACATTGCTACACCTATTGTTAATATCGGTTGGTGATGCACGCAGGTTTTATAACAGTACATAACCAGTCAATACTTGATGTAACAGGTCACATGTTTAACATGGCTGTGTTTGTGAATATTTGGCTACACTACTCTGAACTGGCTTTACCTTATTCTGTTTGCCTGCTGGTGCTTGGCAAAGCTTAAGGGAGCCCAGGGAGTGAAAGACAGACTTGCCGCTTTTTTCTAAGTGGATGATGACCCTCTTTGTCTCTAAGTTGACAGCCACCTGTTGCCCTTCTCTAGGCTCCCTCAGTGACTGCCTGTGTGGCTAGCTGATTTATTTTCTGTAGCTGAGGTGGTCACTGTTACTGTAACATGTTCAGACATTTGAGCCTAATTTTATCTGACTAGTGAGCTTACCTTGTAGCCCCATGAGTGCAGAATTACTGGGTTATTTTCCTGCCCTGCACTGGAGATAATTTGTTAGTCCTCGAAAGACAAATGGCATGGTATTCTTTAGGCTATGAGCTTGTTCTGTATTAAGGGATTGGACATTTGTATAAGACCAGAATGTCCCCAAAGAAGAGCCCCATATTGTCAGTGACTTTGTTCTTTCGAAGGCCATACTCTTTTGTGTTTCTATAATAAGGCATGCTATATAATGACAAACCACAGTTTTTTTCAATAAATTGTCTCTGGAGAAGAGCCAGTACAAAATGTACAGCGGCATAAGAGGGGCTTTAACACTGGGATTTTCTGAAACTCTGGAAATCTTTTTATTTTAGACAGATCCTCACATAAGATTGTGCACTAGAGTAGCACACCCACGTTGTTAAGATATTTTGTTTATCCAAGAGGCCCAGCCATGAACATGAGTGATGAGTTGGTTACAACTGTGTGTATTGTAATCTGTGTTATTTAGCACAACTTTGTGGAAAACCCACTGCGTGTATTTCAAGTTTTAATTAAGTCGTACATCTCTCTGTTTATGCTATCTGTTTTGTTGGGGTGGGTTCTCTAAATGTACACATCACAGGGGCAGCTTTTGTGTGTCAGTGTGTATGTCTATGCTCGTGTCAGAAACCACAGTCAGACCTAATCCGGGCCTCCCTAATCATAGTCATTAGCACTCACATACATCTGTCTCCTTGTGGACGAGGCAGAAGTCTGTGCAACAGAGAGGAGGAAGGAAATGTTTCACTAAAGACATCATGCTTTATTAAACCACTTTTTACTGATTTGTTGTAATCATATTTGGAAATAGTCCAGTTCCTGCATAAAGATAAGTGTTTACCTTGCAATACACCAAGTTTTACCTCTTAGGTGTGTTCTGCACAGCATTTAGCTTCATCATCTTGACCACTCCCCTTTAGTGCACACCAGTCGTAACTGGTTTTGATAATGAAGGTAAAGAGGTTCTGTTCAGTGTTGTCCACAATGAGTTTATCTGACTCTCAAAGGTAAAAATCCAGCATGTCCTCATTATAGACTATTAAAGATGCAAGCCAGCTGCTAGAGATCTGTGGCCGTACCTGCCTGATGCTTGAAGTTATCATACCCTTAAATAAGCATAGCTGCAAAACTGTGAATTATTAATAAGTGGCTTTTGTTGGAACTGCAGTTTTTGGTACATCTACACTGGCTTTTCAGATGCAGTCTTGTTGTAAGGAACACAAATGGGATATCGTACTATAATAGAATCTTCACTGTGTAAGGGTATTATGTAATATTTGTCTGTCATATGAAGTATTAATGATGTGTGCATTAGTCATTTACAGAAGAAATTTACTTTTGTATTGCTGTGTTTTTGTTTTCATTATTATTTGTGTGAACAGCACAACAGCTCGGCATTCAGAAAATAAACTCCACTTCTCTCTCTCTGCGTGTTAGCATTGACCACAGCCTGTTTAAATTGTCGGGCTGTTATTATTGTCGGTGGACTCTAGATGTGGTATCGAAGGCCTGATTAAAGCAACCCTGTGCTTATTTTAGTATTGTCTGGGAATCCAGTAGGTTGTCTTTTTATGTGCCGTTTTGTCTCTGAAGCTGTCTGAGATGGTGACATGATAGAAGGGAGACACCGAAGACAGGGACAGAGACAGAGGATGTTTAAAAGAAGAAACTTACCGGTTGTTGAGATTTAACAAATGTCACAAGGTGCTTAGGGATTATAAGCAGCTTTTACAGTGGTACAAGTAACCAGTCACCAAATGAGCTTTTCTTGAATTATGTTCAGAGTCTTCCTTTCGGGTGCTTAATGACACATATATAAAGCATCATAAATTATAATAAACAACTGTAATCCAGAAAATTATTCCTTGATCCCCTGAAAAATATACTGTTAATCATTTTATGCGAAGCAGAAACAGACATTACAGTGTCACTTGTGTGGTACAAACTCCATTTATTTTTTTAAGTATTTACTTCTATCAAGTTAAAAATAAATATCATACACATGAAAGCAGAAATCCATTGATATTTTCCTTTAAGAGCAGGTTCATCTGTCAACACACTGATCCCAGCTGAGGACTGACAGCTGTAATCAGAGGTGACACATTCTTAGTGGATTATCTGCCATGTCTTTTACAACCTCTTATAATCTGGGTTTAAGGCATGATTCATTGTGACCACTGTTGACTTGTGTTTCTCTTTCATAGTATAATTTTGTCAAATTGGTAGTTTTGATCTTTAGGTTGACAGCTAAACATTCTGTGGTTGTTAAAATGGAAGACGATGAGCAGTAAATTTTCTGCAATTATCCCTCTGCAAACTATGTTGGAAGATGAGTTTCTGGCAGCCAGTAACATAGCTGAATGGAGAAACCCACTGCTGAGTGTGGGCATTTCATTGTTTGTTTATGTAATTAATATACGATCCGAGTGTGTGTTGAGAGATGTCGGCACGTTGACTTGAGATGATAAGATCACCTGCAGGTTATCATGGTGCTCATGGTGCCTGTCTTTTCTACACACATAGATCTGCACTGAGTCACAGTACCTGCATGAACACTAAAAAAAACACACGTTAAAGGTACAGTTCACCCCATAAGCAGGTGATCAAGACAAAAACGTCTATGGCAGATATCACATATAAGTCTAATAAGTAATAGTATAGTATTGCAGCACCTTTGCATTAGTTCTTGTCAGTACATACAAAGGAGAGGATTGCACCTCTTTTTGAAGTCACACTGAGGTTTCCCCAGTCCCGTGTGTGACAGTTGAGTGCTGAGCAAAAAGGGAATAATTAAAAACATTCATATCACATGGCACCCATGAGACACAGAGAAAGATCAAATGGCCTGGACTCCCATCTCCCTGACTTGCCTTAAAGAGACCCCAGAATGGAGGATCATGGTCTTAGAATCACCTCAGGAGGCCAACCTAAACAACATGGTGCCAAAAAAAGAGAAATCTGAGGCAGCAAACAAGAGAAGTGACTGGAATGAGTCTTGGCTCTTCAAATCACAGCTGATAGCTAAACGAGATCAGTGGATAGTTTGATGGTATCACTCACCTCACACTTCAGCTCACTATCTTACATATTCTTTCTAATTGGCCATGAGCCCAACAACCACATGCAGAGAGATAACATGGCCTAGTTAATGTGTCAGTTATGTGCAACAGTGCTGAATGTTCATAGGATTAGGCCTAATCTCTATTTTCTCATACTGTGTTAAAATGTAGACTACTATAACATTAATTCATATAAGCATACACTTTCTCGCACTCGCACAAGTTACCTACACTCATCCAAAGGCATGCACATATTAAGAAGCCATCTGTTTCCAGTTGTAAGGCCCCTCAGCACTACTCCTCACCCATCCAGAAAAGAGCTGTCTACATTTTCATCCACGAGGGGAGTATTTTTTTTCTTGCTGTGTTTACAGGACTGAGGCAGACGTGAAGTGAGCGTGCAGCTCTGTATCACTGTAGCTAAAAAGGATGCCTCATTATTGAGTTACAGTGCAGTAAATTCTATTCCATCTCTTTTATGCTTCTGAAAACTTGCCAAGTTTTTGTCAGACAATCAGATAAGTCAAAATTGTTATAGCTAATGCCAGAATCAAAGCGGCACACCATGAGTTGGAGAGCTATGAGTGGATGTCGTGTGAACCCTACTGCTTTGGCGTTCACCACCCCTGTGAGAGTGGAGGAGTGTTTGTTGAAGTGGACAGGTGTGTAACCTCAGTAGCCACGAACTTTAAACAACCGACTGTAGACAGGAAGGGGAGTTTGGATTGAATCTAACATGTTTTTGCATAAACCAATATTTATTTGTTGTCTGCAAAGAAGTGTTTATTTATATTTTCACAGGGGTCTGTGGCAGTTTAGAGGTTTGAGGTGCCTCTGCACAGCCTGCATTTGCTCTCTGTGTGTCCTGAATGGACAGAGTGTAAGTGAAAGCAGCTTTTATCAAGTCAGAATTGTATGTAGTCAGTAAAAAAATGCTCATTACAATTTCCTCCAAATAGTTCAAAACTCTTTTACTTCAGTACCCCACTGGCCTTCCGCCAAATCCTATAGTGTGCCATGGAATTCATCTCACATCCTCCCGCACATGTCATGCTGGCTCCTTTTCTTTCCCTTGGCTTTGATGTCAACGTCTTTGTAAGGAAACGTCTCTTTCCCTCTCTGCATCTATCAGGGGGATATGAGAATTTTTGAAGAGAACCGAAACACTTCACATTTTCTGTGTTTGTCGTTACAGTAACTGTCACTCATCCAGTGTTGTATGAAATGAGGTTGTTATTTCTTTTCACCTTGGATCAAGCAATGTTGCCACAGCTGGCTAGCTCTGGATCATTTGCCATTGCTGTTTTTGCTTTTAAGAAGGATTTATTAGATTTTTGTCACATTCATGTACAGAGATTGATTCAGTCCTTAAGCTGACATCAGCTGGAAAAATAACCATTGATATGAGCTGTTTGGGCCTGAGATGAGAGGGTTGTGACAGTCAAAGCTATACCTCATCCCATTCTGCCTTTGCACTTCCTGATTTGCAGTTTCTCAAGCTCACACTGTGTGATAATGTAGTCAGAGGACATTATGTTTCTGTTTTATCAGGTAAGCTGTAGCTTACATGTCGTAAGGCAGTTTGGTAGTATCCTTTTTGATCTGTCCATGACTCCTCACTCTGCTGTAACATTGAAACACCTGCAGCTTCCAGTGTTTCACCTTGTGTTGTGGTAACTGGCTGTGGGCCAACAGAAACTTCAGGCATATTCATTGTGAGTGATTTGGCAAAGGTAGAAAGTATGTGGTGTTTTGCAGTGATGTGTTAATGGTTTGAAAGCTGTCCACTCATGTTCTGGTTCACAACAGTGCAACCACCCAGAATGAAGGCATAATCCACAGCTGTGGAATGATAATGGATATGGTAGATCATATATTGATCCACTGTAAACATTAGCTATGCCATCAGGTATCTGTTTCTCTTTATCATCTTCAAACATGTTCAAGGCCAAGTAACAGCTACAGCTGTTATTTTTAGCACTGATGTAAGCTGAAGCGCAGGCCAGAAGAGGGATAAATAATATTTATATTGTAGAGCCTTTAATGAAACATTATATCCTTTTCACTGGGAAAGTCACAACAAGTCATTTTCTATTCGGTTACTGAGAAAAGCAACGAGGGAGGGATACTAAAAACAGGAACAAGAAGTTAACAAGCAAGTGTTTTTACAGGCATTACATAAAATATTACATGGAGAATAGTGTGGCAGTGGAACATGTTTTCATTAAATTCAAAGTAAATTAAAGTAAGACTTTGCAGGCAAATGACAGAGTTAGTTTCTTCTGCTTTGTTCTGTTGTTTTTTGTTCATGTTTTTAAAATGGCAAATATGTTTTAGTACCTACTTCAGTGAGGGCTACCCTAAAACAAAACAAACAAATAACACAAATTGACAGGCTGCACTGGGAGAGTGTACACATACTGGATGAACATTGTAGTCCAAAACACATTAAAAAAAGCGCACAGAGAACAGAAATTTCTGAAAACATGCTTTCTATTATAACCTTGAAGAATTCTAAAGTAGGCTAAAGTAACTACAGTGTTGTCTCCTGGTTCTTGATAATCGGCCACAGCTGAAGCTGAACCACTCAGTCCTCTCACCTCCATTCCAGACGTTGTTGGGTGATTGGAGGGCCCAGATGAAATAAAGAGCTCAAGCACCAGGAGAATCTCTTCTTGCAGCCCACCCATGGCTCTCAAGGGGACCACTCAGCGTGGCCTTAGCTGGAGGAGACTGGACAACCTTTGTTATATTCTTCAGAGTAGAAGAAAAGAACCACAGATAGCGACTAAAAAGAAAAAGGGCCCAATGCCTTGTGTGAATTTGAGCCAAAAGCCTACTTAATCGGTTCAGGCATGTTGGGCAGTTGGGATGGCTCCCACTGAACTGCAGGTTACAAGAGGATTCACAGTGTCACTGTGTAAGGCTCTTCACGGCCACGTGCAACATGCATTTCAGACAAATGCAGGATACTCATGTGAGAATGAACATATGAATAAAAAGCTACCGACACTAATAAGGCCAATGCAACAGTAAGAGCAGGTAATTAATTCTGAAATTCTACAATACATTGTTACACTTTTTGTGGCAAATTATATTTGAACAGCAGTCTGCCTCTGTGGTGAGTGTAAAAGAAACACTGTCTGCTTTTGCTTAGTCTGGGTTATAAAGAGGAGTGAAAATCTCGATTGGTGTAAACCATAAGTGATGTTTCCTGAAGCTGTGAGGGAAATGAGCCATGTTTACATCATTGTTGTGGTTAAAGCTGTGTAAAGTTAAGTCTCATCTTTCAGTGAAGATGTCAGACTTTGTTGGTATTCATTCAGATCTATTCATATTTGTTGTATGGCGGTTTTCTCAGTGGTCACTTAAGGATCACTGAACACACAAAGCACTAAAATGTTTTGCTTAGATTCCTTGTTTATAAGATAAAAGCCTAAATATAAGCCTTTAATCTCTGTGTTTGGAAATGTGAAAAATGTTTGAATCTCTCCTAGTGTCTGGCCCTCGGAGTTTAGTGACATCAGTGGCTGTTCTTTCTCCTTGTTCTTTCCGTTATGAATGCCTTTTGTATTAGCAAGGTTCAACACAAAGCTACAAGAGGCCGTGTAGGCTTTCATTCACAATTTTCTGTTCCCAGACGCACACATACACAAGGTGGAAACAGTGTACTAACATCTGTTTGTTTAATGGAATTAATTGCATTAGCCTCTCTCTTTAGCATTATGTTATCTTTCTTTTTGAATAATGGACTGAAATACAACTTTGTGCTAGCTTTGTGACTTGTGTCCCGTTTTAACATCAAAAAAGACACGTGTTTGGTTTTTGACATAATGACCTTCTAAGAGGCCTAGGAAAAAGATTCATACCTAGACCTAGAAGAAGTTTTAGAATCAATTTATTAGCATAACTGATGATGGTATACTTTTTGAATTTATTGATTTGAGTCTGTGAAAATAATGCAGCTACTGCACGTCTTACGTGTCGTCATGAACCACATATTAGGCCAGATTACTCCTTAACTTTCCACTCCCACAAATGAGAAGAGCCTACGATGGCAGCCAGGCAACAGAAGCAGCTCTGTTGGAATAGAGGCATCTGTGAATAAAAGATAGTTTCTAGTTTTGATCTGCTTTCTGCCTTTCTGCTTTAGAAAGCAGGTCAGCTGAATACCACAGATCTGAGAGTACAGTCATTTTTGTTCAGTGAATACAGTGGATGAACACAAACAGCTGACACTGCAATAGCATTTGATTTATATTCTTAATAGCTTTAGACTTATTTTGAACATTTACTGTAACTCCTGGATCAAGGAAAAGTGACCTATCTTTTTGCGTTTGCGTCTTTTTTTTGGGAAAAATACCTTCTTGAACTCTACACACACCTGCTTTCTGACAATTGCCTTGCCATTTTTTTCTGCACACAAACACATTCATGTCATTCTGATCAGAGCAGCTGGATTCCACCCACATAAGTGACTAATAAAAAATGTTTATGGTGCTTGGCAGCTTTTCACTCACAATCCCACATTTACTGCAAGTGGACACATTTGAAGTCTTGACATCTAGTATAGAGAAAAATGTTGCAGACTCTCATGCAGTGCAGACTAAACTAGCTTTGTTGACAATTGTTTCATTGTTTTGGTCATTTTTCAAGTTAAAAAAAAAAATCTTATACTTTCAGGTTGAAACTTGTCATCCTCTTTGAAACAAATCTATTTCACAAGTCAGTGTTCCCTGACAGAATTATAATTCATTGTCACACCTGTCTTTAGTCCCTACCAGGATGCCTGAACAATGTCTTAAGGCACTGTAGTGTCCCGATATTTCAGCTGTGGCACAGTCAGCTGTTTGAGGCTGCATGCCTAGACCTAAAATGACACCAAAGGAGACCCTAGCCACTGCCATGTGTTGTCATCTGAGACCTTTGTGTCTCAGCAGAGGAAGCATTTAACCCCAACCTGCCAACTAGCCATGTGTTTTTGTTGAGGCTTGTCCTGAGATACATACTGACTTTAGTGGAAGATACAGAGTTGGTGTTTCTTATAAAATGAAATGTTTCACTGGCATGCATTTTTATAAGAAAACTCTCTTCAGTGGCTGACTTCGAAGATAGACACATCACATTGTTCTGATTTCATTGACAAGCTGAGGGTAGATCTCCTCCCTCTGACAGCAGAGAGTCAGGATCAACTGGGGTTAACCCTCTCTAACCCTCTGGGCCACCTGGAGACCCCTACTACCCAGCTCAGCAGGATTATCCCACACCCTCCCACACATGAGCTGCACACATATTAAGGGTCAGTGAGGTCATTTGTGGCTCTCCCTCTCTCATACATACACGTTTCCCCTCTCTCTTTGTATATATGTTTGTTGCCTGTGTTCTAGGATACTGATGATGTAAAGGCAATAGGATGAAAGGGCTTGTTTGGGTCTGCCTGTGTGACCTCTACTGCTTCAGTTATGGGAGCAGGCTGCACCACGTTTTGTTTGGGTTGGCGCTTGAAGGAAGCTGTCACCCCTGAGGTCAACCGAGGTGGGGGTGACGAAGGACTGACTAGAAGACCACCTCCTGTCACCATGAAGTGATTTATGGAGAAGAGACACAATCACAGCTCCTGTAAGCTACATTGAATGCTGAAGCCATAACATCATTTAAGTCTACTTCCCTCTGTGGTGTTTAGTAGTGCATAGTTGGAAAGAAAATATTTTAAAGAGACCATTTGGCCTGAGTTGTATTGACTTATTTCCAAGACATTACCATGTGGACATACTACCTGCTCCCCTTCAGAGATTTTGTTAGCTAATGTTAATGTTTGGCAATGATAAAACTTTCAGCTAGGTTTTTTTCCCCTTTTTTTTGTTCATTGGCACACAGGAGAAAGAGGTTAAGTGGAATTCAGTCTCATGTATTTTTTCCTGTGGAAAGTTCCTGAATAGAAGAAATGATTTTTCATTCCCTGTCTGGGACATTTCACATATGTCAGGT
Organism: Parambassis ranga; assembly: GCF_900634625.1. NCBI lineage: Eukaryota > Metazoa > Chordata > Actinopteri > Ambassidae > Parambassis > Parambassis ranga. The sequence goes on from NC_041036.1 coordinate 10,130,241, forward strand.
TTTTATGGCTTAATTTTGCATTAATCTGCTGCCCCATATTTTTGTGCTAAACCACTTTTCATGCCCCCCGTTTCTAAATCGAGAAAGATGGTTTTAGAGGGAGAGAAAAAGACATGGAGGAATGTTCCCCTACTAAGACGTCATGTGGTGTGTGACTGTGCACACCGCCAGGCCGGCCTTTCCAGGCTCTCTCAGAGGGCCTGGAAATCTCCATTTACCTTTGAATAATAGAAAGGGACAATATATCATACATACATCCACCCACATGAAACAAGGATTTAATGGTGAACAGGAGCTATTAGTGAAGACTTATAGTAATGCGCTTGATTTGTTTGCTTTTTTGGGCTTGTTGACATCCTTATTATTCTATCTTTGGTATCATGTTATCCAGCCAGCTGGGCCTTGTGTGTCTGCTACTTTCTCTTTTGAGTGCATTTACTATGAGGATCACACTCTTGCTCCCCGTGCCTCTCATCTGTTGCAGCTAACTATAAACCTTGAAGGCATATTGGATAGTATGCATCTTAGGAGATGTGCCTGCTCTTTTGGTCTGTTCCCCATCAGGCAGTTTGCCTCAGCAGGGCCTCAGCCTGGCCGTGAGTGGAAATCTTTGGCCCGTGTTATCTTTGGAAAGTGCCGAGTCCACAGAAACCCAGGAGCACGGAGTCCAGTGTCAGCTAGACATCCCAGGCTCACTATTACTAAGGAAAGATGGAGGCATTGTGCTGCACCAGAATGAGGATAAATTAAAGAAACTAGTGAATTAGATGACAGAAAATGAGACAACTGCAACACACAGGATCTGTTAATGCTAATTTATCACTACTTGATTATCCAAGGATTATGACCAAACTTTAGAAAGGAAATGTGCCAGCACTTTCACTACTACTACTACTATAATATTTCCTTTTTTTATGTCTTATTACATATCACGGATAAAGACAGTATCATTAAGCTGCTACATCCCTGTTATGAAGTATTGAGGACTTTCTGCCCTGTAGGAAATGTTTCCTGCTGATTTTGTGGCTGATCCTGAGGAAACAAATGAGTTGATGATGCAGTACAACACAAACAGAGCCATTTGAGATGAGGTGACATGATGAGCTCTCGCTGATGTTGAGAGCTAAATGGTCCAATAAGATGGTCCAAGACTGGGCACAGCTTGAGGGTTTTTATGTCATGAAAAAAGCTGAGGGAATGTGGGACAAAGAAGTCCATATGTGTAGTGTAACCCAAGTCTTGTAGTGAGGAGGGCCTCATCCACTTAATGCAGGAATCCATTTCATTCTGTCTGTCTATATTGCTGTGATTTTTCCCTTGATAATGACCCCCAAGAGCCAGCAGGAGACTGGACAGCCTCCTATACATTCTGCATGTTGTGTCGGGGCATGACAAATTAGCACCCTGCTGAAATGCTGAATTTCTATGGATGTTTGTCTCATCAAAACAGCATGGCCATTTCCTGACTTGGCAAACAGAGAGTTCTGTTATAATGGAACATTCATAAGGCTTTCAGGCAGGGACAGTTTCTCATCAGATAGGCTTGAATGGGTTTTGTTAGTATTATACAATTTCATACTTTTTGAACATGCATCCCATCTGGAGCCAAATAAACGTGCACTTGCATGATTAAGTAAAATAAATTACACTGTATAATGAACTGTAATCTGTGTTCTCTCTCAAGTGACTGGTATCAGTTTCTACCCCAGGCCCCACATACCAAATGTGGTGTTAAGCTAATCTTATTTATCTTTATTGATTTATATCCCTGCATGGTAAATGTAGGAGATTAAATGTCTTTTCATGTCCTATCTAACCACAGACACACATCTGTAAAGAAATACGGCTTCATTCAGGGGTATAATATGAAGACACGCATATCTCATTCTCTTTTTAAAGTTTAAGGAAGTGTTTTTTTTTTTTCATTTTAATAACATGAAAGTTGTTTCATTACTGTATTTGAACTCGACAATTCAGTTTGAGGAAACAAATTATTTGAAATATATATATTATATTATATTTATAATTATTGTTTATTCAACACGTTATCTTATCATCACCAGACCAACCATTATATGTCACCTGACCTGCTAGCATGACTTAAATGTCACATCAGCTGTGCTCATAAAGCAGTAGATATTTATTTAGATAAAGAGCAGTAGTGAAAGAGTGACCTGATTATTAACAGAGGGGCTTTGTCGTTTGTTATTTGCCTTTTAGAGAAGGGCTGAGCATCAGTACCCACGTGCCATGTACCCATAGACTGTAGGTCAAATGCGTGCTGTATTTTTATCTCATGGTTTTACATTCACTTATATTTAGTGTAACTCCACTTATGTTTTAACTGCTCAGCTGGTGACTCATTAGGAGTGTTTGCAATGGTGCTAATTTATTTTTTGATCTCCTCCACATATATTCTGGGTGTAGACAGGTCTCACTTTCCTCTTGCATACATACAGCATGCCCAATATATATATATATATATATATATATATATATATATATATATATATATATATATATATAATAATATTTTAATAATATATAATTTTTTTTACCCATATCATAAATCTCTCTTTCCTGTCTTTCACGGTATTATGTAACATATAGCGTTGCATCCTTACCGCTACCTATGCTATGGTGCAGTACAAAGTTGCTTACACTGCTGTTCATGCTGTAAGCGAGGTGATGTTTTTTCAGTGAATGTGCTACGTTACAGTACTCCACCACCCGTTAACTTGTGACATGAGGGGAAATCAACTTGATGGCTTTACAGGATGTCTGAGGAATTTGTGTCATGTTCAGTAAAGCTCTGAAAAAGAGAAGAGCAGCGAAAAGCAAAACAGTTATGGCACATCGTTGGTTGCTTTTTAACCCTTCCGATGTTTTGTAAGAATATCTATCTATGTTTGTTCTATTCATTTTTTTTCATTAGTTAGAATAGATGATGTTTCCAAAAAAAGTTGTGGATAATGTGTTTCTCTCTCTACACAAATGTGTTTGATTCTTTTCATATCCATACTGCTCAGAAAATATATTTATTAAAAGGTACTGGATCTATTTTTATCCTTCCTAACATTTTGTACTACATTTTGTAATACAAAAAAGTGCTGAACTGTGCTTATTAGGAGATCTGACCATGAAGGTGTGGAAATGATTGTGTTGTTTGTGAAACTGCTTTTGAATGTGTTTAGCTGTGCATGGGGGGCTTTGCTTTTTAACTTACTGTGGGAACAATGTATCAAAAGCTGCACCTGGTCCTGTAAAAAACACTTTATATTTCTTGGCGGTTACATCGCTATGCAGAGCTAACATTAGACCTAGCGCCTGGCATGAGATGTCTACAGATCTACCATGAAAGAGAAGGGTGAAAACTTCTCACACTATATTCTTTTTTCCAGTATTCTGAGGGGGGCCAAAAACTGCGTCATTGCATGTTAACCTTGGATAGAAGCCTAGATTAAGTGATTTTCAAATGGCAGTACAGCTGTAAATATCATTTTTGTGGAGTTGATGATATTTTTTGTTTGGAAACTGCAGCTTGTAGGCTACTGTACATTTTTAAGCAGCTATCCTCTAAAATGATCATCTCTTTGGATACTGTGTTTAAAACATGACATCATTATTTCTTTAAAACATTCAACCTCCAGGGTCTAAAATTTTCTAATATTTTAACATCTTTAATGATACCCTCATTAACTTCATTTGATAGTTTGATGTTTGATATTTACGATTTAAAGTCAGAGAGACGCATTGTCAGGGAGACTAGGCTCATGACAATGTTACCGAGCAAAATCAAACTTTATCAATCTTAAAGGTAACATTACCAAGTATGCTATTGTTTTTATCTATTAAATAAAGATACTTAATCTCACCTCTAATTACTGCATCTTTCAATGTAGTCTTCTGCTTTTTTGTCACAGCAGATATGTCACAGCAAGTTTTTGCACCATAGTCTCTGTTTCGTTTACACCTGTTTCTACATAGCAGATTGCAGTGCCAGGAAAATCTTAATCTCATAGTGTGCTGCTATGCCATTATTGTGAAATCTTGTATGGTGTGCACGTTTGAGGGTGAGTCAGACAGCCTTGCCTAAGCGTTAAATTGCTTTTCAAAAATTCACATTGAAAGCCATTCAATGCCTTTTGTAGCAACCATTATTACTATAATTTAGCTACTTCAAAGGTAGCATCCTTTAGGGGTGATTCAGTCTTTGCGTACCTCCATTATCAGGTCATCACCTTGACAACAACAAAAACACAAGTTAAAAGTGAACATATCGTCATCTAGGAACAGACTGGCCAGTCACAAATGTGTCACATTAACTTTTACCACTGCAATGCTGAGAAGAAAAATGTGAATTTACAGATGGAAAGTGCTGTAATTTCTCCCACCCATGCATTTTACTTTAGGGACAAAACAGTGCAACAACACAAAAATATGGGTCAGCAGAATCAGATGATTATGTCTCAGGGCCCACAGCCGTATAAGAGACCTTTGTCTTGCTTTAGTCATATGAACTAATACAGCTGTGTGGAATAGTTGTCTACGGGGAAAATGATGGGACACAAATTCTGACTCCACGCCCTGCATTGCTACTAAAAAGTAATAACAGCTCTATATGCAAACAAATAACTGCTGTCTGTAGCTCTAAAGCAAAGAACTGTGGGATACAAAGGTCGGTTTGGCACAGCCTCTTCCAACAATTGTACCGCCACAAAGTGAATTCACATGTCCGTTTTTTCCATTGGAGTTTATTGCTCTTGTTTGAGTTTTGAACATGTCAGTAAGATGTAATGAATATGACATTAGTGTTTTTTTTACTCATTTTATTGTTTGTTTGTTCTACTGTTGTGGTCACAATATGCTGGGTAGACATATTTGGTATGTTTCCATTCACTGAAGAGTGCTGTCATGTTCTCTTGATCTCTGTTGGGTATTCCTTTATACAATATAATCTTGTCAAACAAACAAAATATATCTTTATTCTGTAATAATTACATTCATATTCTCCCTGTCATTTCTGGTGTTTCGCCACACTGGGCATTCACACAAGTGTGACAGGACAGACAAATTGGCTGGACTGGGGTACATTTACCCCTAGCAGGATATCTTTTTCTAGATGTCTTTTGATGTGGCAGAGCAGTGGTGTAGTTATGTTGCACTCACAGCATGTCAGATAGAAGGTATGATTACAGAGATTGTTTTTATGGTTGCACATACCGTACTGTGCCTTAGTGTTGAAGTTTAAGCTGAATCACAGGCTAAGTTTGTGATTTACTTGTTCGTCTACATCCATACAATCATACATGGTCATGAAATTTGTGTAATGAGTGAAAACAACACTGAAATGTTTTTCTCTACAGTGTGGCCAAGTTTAATCTCAGAGAGGAAATCTAGCAGAGACTGATTAGATTTGCTGCTTCTCCACATTAAGTTTTTTTCAATGTAGAATGGCCTTTCAATCAGTTTGTTTAGCATTTCTGTTTCCATTGTGGTGTTTTATTTAAGTGTTTAATCTGAGGAGAACCACATTGTTGAGCTTAACCATTTGGCATTGAGACCCGCCTAAATTTTCAGGGTTACTTAGAGGTATGTAGCCCTGATCAGTATTTTCTCCTCCTCCACATACAGCCCTGAAAAGTGGTCCTACAGGGGAAGTTTCATGAGAAGGCAGGGCAAGTGGCAGGGCACCCTCAAACTGTCCACTAAACATACTTGAGTCCAGTTGCCTCGATTTAAACTCTTGGAACCTGGATGAATGAGAGCATCCACAGGTACACTAAACATACTGTTGAGCTGGTTTGGACACCTCATAAGCATGCTCCCCTTTAAGATTTACTAGGCACTGCCACCTGGGTGGAGGCCCTGGGAGCAACCCAGGATTCACTGGAGGGATTAAATCTTCCAGTTGGACTGGGAGTGGCTGGGGATCCCCCTGGAGGAAGCTTGTTGGAGACAGAGAGGCCTGGGCGTCTCTGCTCGCCCTGTTGTTACAGTGACCCTGATGGACTAGGCGGTTTGGAAGATAGATGGATGGATGGATGGTTATACAGTACGTTGTAATTTGCAAATATTCAAACAACCCAAGACAGTTTGTGCAGGCAAGACTGTATTACTGCAATATTGCAGTATTTAGGGTTCTGTGATAGACAGAGTAGGTCTTTCAAGGTAGGAAAAAATGTGTAGGCTTAGATACCTACCTGAATAATTTCTCATGAGGTACAATGATTGTCAGACATGTTTTGGCTTTTTTTTTAAGCCATGTTGCCACTAAAGCAGTCAGGATAATAATTATTAATTATATGATTGGTAACTAATATTTATATTACTAAATACCAATTACTGTCTTGGTTAGAATAAAACCATAGCATCCAGTCCTAATTCACTTACAGCAAGACTTTCATTCCAGAATATTACAACCAGACACTGTAACTAAATATGCAATATAATATTTATATATGGTCAAACATCCAGACCAAGTCTGACTAGTGCCTTCTTGCATTTTTTGTGGGTTTCCTCTGTAGGCATATATGTAGGTCAAATAAATGGGAGGCTCTAAACTATTGACAATTTTTTTTTGTGGGGCCAGCAATCTGTCCTCTATATCTCTCACAAAGCATCCAGCAACCTCTCATACACAGCAAGATGAAAGATGGATGGATAGATTTCTTAGAAAACACACTAACACTGTGCAGTTTCATCAGTAAACAGTGCAGAAGGAAGCAGGCAAGGGAAACGTTTAAAGTCCAGGAGCAGGCATTCACCTGCACCAGCTCTCAGCTTGACAGTTTGGGTAAACAGTGGAGTCACCCTGTCTGACCTCACTGTAAGAAAAGACTGATATGGATCACTTCACTCTTCTGTGAGCACTTTCAGCTTAGCACTTCATTCCCTCTTGTGTTTTCAGAGTTATATATTTTGCCTGTTATACCGTTTACAACTAAACAATACTGAACAGTAGCTCTCCATCTCAAACTTTTTTCTGCTATGTCTACTGATGCATATGTTAAAGTGCAAACACAGACACCAGTTGAAACAAAAATCTCACCCTATATGCTAATTACAGTTGAGGGTTTGTTGGCTGGTGTGACAAAGCAGGCCACAGTGGCTCTGTGAACCAGGCCTGCAGCTGTCACACACATCACACACATGCAGACTTCACTTTTCTCTTCTGCGTTCCCCACTGATGTGGCCCAGTCAACCCAGAGACAAATGGGCCCAGACATGGAAGACATTAAGACTAGCTAAAAACAACATGCTAAGTACAGACTTGCTCTCCCGCAATACAAACACAAAGTGTTCACTCTGGGGCAGTCGTAGACATTTTGACATAGACAGCAGGGGAGACAGTTTTCTTTATATTTATTGTAACCGCTTCTTTAAGAGAAGGTCTAAGATGTTCTTCTTTTCTGCGTCAAGTAGCTATGTTAACATTTGGAAACATAATGAAAGAATTATTGATGAACTCTACACATATTCACCCATTGGTAATTGTTGTAATTCACTACAAGTCTTTTGATTTGTTTTATTCAGAGCTAGAATGAGTTTCAAGGCCCAGCAGCCTGAGTAATGCCCCCAGCTCTTCTCCAGTTTCAGATCAGATTTTAGATCTGTGACCTTTGTAAATACAGCTATTCTTGACACTTGAATTGATTCTAAATTAGACTGCTGACAAGATGTGATCTGTAAAACATATTTTGTATTAGATTAGATTATGTGGTCTAATTACAGTATAGTATAGTCCTAATATTCTCTGCATTTAAAATGATTTAAATCCTGCCTGATTAAATGCCCTTGCTGTGTCAATCAATGAATACTTCACAACGCTGCACATGTGGAAGGCTCGTGAACATGTATAACAGTATTTGTTATATTGACTTTTGACTGACTCCTGCACAACATAGGCAGCTATACTCCACCTTATATGATCTAAACCTATTTAAATCTACTACGAATCTTTGAAATTAATTTTCACTGACAATTTATCAGTAACTTGTTTAAATGAGTCTGTGTAAAATTTCATTTTTTTTCCAATCATGGAAAAATTAAAAGCAATAATAAAAAGCTAAAACGTCCCCACCTTGTGATCAAACATGTCGGCAACAATCTGCTTGAAGGAGACCAAATGAAATAGTACAGCCTAGTCCTAGGCATTGTAACCAAACATGTCCGTCTCTCCCTCTGGATGCCATTAGGACTGGTTCAGTGTTTGTTTTAGTCATGGAGCAAAATCTGTTCTTCCTTCCTCTTCCTACTTCACTAGTATGCAAATCATAGCATTCATTCACCAGCTGCCATTGTTCTCAGGCCAAACACAGCTTATGTTTGTAAGTCTGTAATTGTGAACCATACAGTGCTCTGCTTATCTAACCTCTCCTTCTTCTCATCATGTAATATTTAGAATGTATAGAAGTTATGTTGTCTGCTGGTGAAATTGTGTGGCTTTTTAGAGTGCAAAAGGCCGTTTTTGAGGCCTTTATAGAATCCAGCTGGCTTGTTCCAGCATAGTTCCACATATGAACCAGATCAGAGCATAGTCCAGTCAGTCACCCACTGCAGCTTTGGGAACGGCACATGAGCACATTTGTAGTGATTGTAGACTTGGATTCTGTAGTTGTTTGCATTGCAGTATGAATTGTAAGTGCAGGTACTAGTGTTAACTGCAGAAAGAAGTAAAACTTTTTGCACATCTTTTCAAAAAGTTTAAACTAAGTCTGTGAAATTACACACTACTTTGGTTCTACAATGCAACACCTGCTGTGGAAATGCAGCACCACTTACTTTGATCCTGGCTCCATCTATGGTTATGTGCTTTCAGTTTCCATAGCAGGTGTTAAAATATCAGCACCTTACCTTTCCATTATAATGAACTCCTCCTGTTCATTGTATCAAAAGATACAATTTACTGAAAATAGACCAAACCTAAGAACTGCTACTTATCATGCAGTACATGACCCTCTGACACTTGGACGCATTTAGGATTTTTAAACTTTACTGCTTTTTAGTTTTTAGTTCAACCGCACAATTTCAAAACACATGTAAAATTTTGTTGTATCAAGTACATCCACCTACACACATGTAGCTCCACTAATAAAAACAGCATAAAGCATGGATGTGTAAATGAGAGTACCTTTTCTGTCAAGTTCTTCTTTTTTTATGCAGCAGTGCATAGAGGCTTTATGCTGTGATTGAGCCTGTAACCACTACCAGGTGCGCTTGAAAAGGTTTTGGTGAAACTGGCACAGGGTCAAGACAGGCTGGAAGTTAGAAGGGGGAGCACCAGAGGAATGGAGAAAACATCAAACAGCCTGAATCTGGTACCAGAGTGTTAGGCTAAGGTGTCTGAACTTGTTACAGTGTGATGGTGCAGGGCCTGTTGAAATCTCGTCTGATGCAGACCCAGAAAGTCCCCCCTAAACACAGCACTATTGCATGTTTTCTTTGCCTTTTTTAGGAGGTGCAGGGTAGATGGAGCAGTGAATATGTGGGTCATGTAAAGTCGTAAATATTATTTTGGCTCCAAAAATCTGCTTGATTTTATGGATAGATTGCAGTCGATCATGATGAAAAACAAATGAGGTGAGTTTTAAGATTTATAATCTGTCATGGCCTCTGTACAACAAGCCCTGTGGGACAAAAAACTAATCTCCCTTACTGTGAAGCATTAAGCTACAGTGGAGAGTACACCCACACGTAAACCATACCTCAAAGGTATTTGTGGTTAACTTTATGCGGGAGAGCCTGAACAGATTTTTCTCTGTTTGTCATATCAGAATTATTCCTTGCTTGTTAATCATTCATTGTATTTTGACATCTGTTTTGAGGATAGGAAGATGAAATACCAAAAACTCAAACGTCATGTCATTGACTAAAATTATGCAAGTGCTTTCCCTTCATAGTTATGTCTCCAAGGATATGATGCAGCCATGCGTGAATCTCTCCCCCCCTGTGGCGCAGTGAGCAAGGTCCTCCTTTTCTTTTCTTCTCTGACCGGCCTCCCATCTTGTTTGGATAGTAAAATCTGCTAACTCTACTTCTCATGAAAGCAGAGTAAAGGTTGGTTAAAAAAAACATTAGACAGAGACCTCTAGGGGTTATAAAGGTAAAGACACCCACTCCACAAAGATACTATACTACTTTAAAATTACTAGTGTTTTAAAAGCTAGAATAAAAGTTACAGTTACGTTTGTCATTTATCAGGTTGCCTTTCATTTTATTTACCTGAGCCTGTTACATTCCCTGTCCCATATATGAGTGCTTTTTGTTTGGGAATTTCTCATCTCTGAAATTCTAGGAGGCACACAAACACGAGATAAAATATGTATATCAGAGATGGTCAGTATGCTTAACTAGTCATTCTGTCATGTTCTGTTTCAATTTAGTAGTAGATTAAACTAATCCAGGATTTGACTGAAACTCTCCCCTACTTTATTAAAACAACAAGAGGTGCTGTATATTCATCCCATCCCATCAGACTCTTGTACCACAGCATGAGTTTCCTCCCTAAATACAATGAGTGTTGGGCTGTGCCCACATCTTGCCATCCTCATTCCTCAGATACCTTTGCACTACTTAAAGGTATGTGTTGTTGACATTGTTTTTTCCAGCTTTGTATCACAATCTTGGCTGTATCTCTCCTTTTTTCTTTCCCTTGCACGTTTTGTAGTATGATGACTGGCTTTGGCTAAATAAGGCAAGAGAACACTTCACATTCTTTCTTGCCAAAAGACGGCTGATCCTCTGTAGTGCTCTGAGCCAGAACTTCTTATCCTATCAGAAAGTGAGGGTGCTTTTAGGTGTGCCAGCCAATCCCTCTCGCCACCTTGACACTGTCATGCTATTGAGACGCATGACTGGTTCCAAATGGTGTTTTTCCAAAATATCTTGAGTCTCATATATAATGCTAGGGCATGTTAGATCAAAGCCAGGTATGTCTCACTTAAAAGGTGGGCAGCAGTTTCTGGTCAAACGGGCTCACATCTCACTTTAACTGAGACAGCATTTTTCCCTTCTTTTGTTTTGGATGTAGGTTATAGCAGATTGATTTACTGTTGTTTTTCATTTTTCTTCTATAATAAACATATGGAGAAACATTGTACACTAAATATTCAGTAGCATTTAAAATTAAGCCAGCAATGCAAGTCATATTTAAATTCATTCATTAAGGATTAGACATGGTAGGAGGACCTTAATTTCCTCTATGCCCTTCTTGGAAAATGCAGTCTGTAGCCTCTCACCTGACAGATGAATGATGAGGAAGAGGCCCAGCAGGCTGCTGAAATATGTAGACAAGGAGCTCACTGCAATACACTGGAGCATCTTGTGTTGGATTGTTTCTGGGTAACATGAGCTCACACATTTCTCAGGGGCGTATTTTGAATTTTATCTCTATTTTGTGGAGTCTGTCCATATCACATTTCATCATAATCTGGATTAATGTCCACTGGGTGTATGAGTGTGTCAGAGTTTGATGGATTTTAAGCTGTAGTCACACTCTCTCATCTGAGAGAGGCCCAGTGTGGTACAATGATCCAGGGTACTGTATATTCAGACCAATCTAAACATGCCAGAACAGCCATGAGACCCGGTGACTGTTGAGAATGATGGCAGTTGACCCTCTCCAACAAGGTGGCAGGGAGGATGACCTGTTTGAATAGTTTAGATAATTCTTTGTAGCTCTGTACTACAAAAGAGAAACTGGAATATGGAGTCTGAAGCATGCCTCTGATAGCATCAGTGTTTCATATTGTAGACCCAAATAATTGCATCAGCCTACTGTTTTCATGCCAGGAGCACATGTTATGATAAATTGCAAGATGGCCAGTAAAAAGATGTTTAATCATGGCCTTTAGAAATAAAATTTAAGAAAAACAAGGGAGAATATGTGAAAATGCCAATAGGCAGTCATTGACCGTACTTATTTGGCTTGCCAAGCAAATATTTAATCCTTATCTGCCAGCGCTAACATGAGTAGGAATTTTCTGATATGATCCATGAGGAATAAAACAGCAAACACATCAGTCATTTGGCATTGTTAAGTGGGATTTCGAAGAGAAAGCAGTCAGTCATGTTGATTGTGAATTTGTTCCAGTTGGGCAAACAAGTTTGCCCCAGTGAACAAAACAGGTCTTTGACTGTCTGCACCAAGCATGGATTATATTCATTTCACTCACACCTCAGAATAAAGCATGCTCTATCCAAACAAACACTAACATGACAACAAGAAATAATTAACCACTTAGGATGAAATAAGTGCATCTGAGTCATCAGAAAAGTTCAGGTTTAGTCTTTTGTCAGTGACAGTGATTACATGCCATTTTCATACTCTCAGTATGCTTTTCAAAAAGTCAATTGAATCTGACCTCTTTGGGTGTCAAGAATAGTGCTGACTTGACCCTTTCTCTAAGCTCTACCACCTGTCAGCAGTCAGTTCACACATCACACCCAGCTTGACATAGCAAAGCCAGTGCCAACAGTCTGACATGACAATGGTAGTCATGCATGGCCTAGAATGCTGTGGTAAATATGTATGATCACTCCAGAGTATCATTTGTGCTTGTTTTAAGTCCACCAACAGGCTGTGTTTCCTTCCTTAGTGCATGTCTGCCTTGGATTCATTATATATCTTCACTGTGAAGAATTTGAAGTTCAAATCCAACACAGCAAGATTAAACACACCATGAAAACAACCTCATGCACTAGCTTGTTTGATGATCATACTGTAGGTAACGCCTGTTCCAGGCTGATTGTGGATCTGGATCAGTAATAATGGCATAAACTTAACAGTGCCAAGAAATGAGTAGTGCTTCAATTTTCTCAACAACTTCCTGGAAGGTCTATGTTTGTACTATCTTCTGCATCTCTTGTATTTATACACTGAATTCAGTGTTACCCATACCTTTATTTAACTATAGATGCAGGAGAAGTGTGTGAAGATATAATATATCACTGAGAGATGTTTGCACATTTTTTTAAAGATCAGAGTCCTCCTTCTGTGTCAATGGTTTTAATTTCCATCTATTTCTGACCAGTGGAAGTAATTTCGTAAGGTTATTAAAGGCTTGACTGACGACAAGTGACTGCTCGTATTAGACTGTACACGTCAGGTTAACTAGATTGAGTCATTACCTAAGCCACTGACAGACAGAGCCTTCTCTTTCTTACTAAGAAGACAAGAGAAGCCACGTTTCACAATAATAAAGAATAAGGAACAGCAGGGAGCCCGCAATGGATTGTGTTTGTGCAGAAACCAGGTGTTGACATCTCCTTTCTATTAAGTACAGTCAGTCACAGGGTGGCCAGTATGGAAACGAAATGGTGTACTGTAACACGTGTCTGCCTCCACATCGGTTTGCTTCCTATTCCTAGAGCCTAGACTGAAATAGATGTGGTCTCAACACAACTGTGTTTATTGGACCTAGTTTGCACTGGTGTATTTCCCCACGTGTCAGGTTGTTAAGAATAAGATGGAGAAGGAAAAGTGAAGGCCAAGAGGAGTGAGAGAGGAAGAGGGGAGTGAAGTAGGTTAGGCAAGAGTCACTGAGGTCATTGCTGAGAACATTTTCCAACTTTTAAGGACAAAAAGAAACTTTTTAACTTCTCATTTAATTGCAGAACATGAAATGAAACGGTTTGATTTTAAGGATCATAAAGTCTAAATTGAGAAAAGCACTTGGCTTGGCGGATCTGTCTTTTATGGATAAAAAGATAAAAATCCCAAGATGGAAAAAAAGAACTACGGTATATGTACACACGTGATAGTAGGGGAATATATGGCCTGAGATTTTAAATCTTACTTTTTTCAGCATCTGGTCCTGCATCTATATGCACACTTTACTGCAGTAAGAAAAGCTGTTTGGCTAAAGCAGCTGCCAAGAAACACATGGGGAACGGTCTTGACCCAACCTCCTTCTGACTTTATATTGAAAGGGCATTTGTGTACGTAGCAGCAATATTACTAATGAACAGCTTCACCTTTGTCAGCAGTCACTATAAGTTTATGGTGACTTGTTTTAACTGTGTCTAAGGCTGGCCTTGTCACCACTCCCTAAGCATTGTTGATCCTCGAGTTTATATCTGTGTCAGGCTTTTGTCTGGTCTGCTGAATGGATGTGTGCCTTTACTCTGCTCTCCGCTCCACTACGTATCTGTGTCAGTGGTGGTGAGTGTTGGGGAAACCCTGCTGAGGAGGTGAAAGAGTGGTCTACAAAAAGCAAGGGAAAGAAAAGGGGGTTATTTACTGGGGGGGGATGTTGTGAGGGTCACCCCACCTGGTAGCTAAGGAATGACTCATTAGACCAGCAGGCTCTAATGAAAGATTTGTCTGTCCTCACATTGGCCTTGCTGTCATGTCTCTCTCTTGCTCTGGAATTCGGCAGATTCCACCCTCACTTTCCTCTGCTTTTACTCTTTGACAGTGTCAGATAATATCTTGATAGCTGGTTAGCATTCAGTTTATTAAAGAAACTTAGCTTCCAGTGCCCTGGAGTGCTCTACACATTAATATAAGGGCATTTTTAAGCTAAACAGTAAAGGATTTAGCTTCAAGCTAAGACAAATAGCACTGCGGCTGTCCAGAAGAATTATTGTGACTGACGAAAACATAAACCTTCACTCACAGCCTTACATAAACACATCAATAAACACAACAGTCCAATTTTCCTATTTCCATTGAGGGACAATGGGTGCCGTTGAGCTCTGTAGGGCAGGTTTTGTGTTTATTGGAACTTGGCAGTGGTATGCCTTGGTATCATATACCACTGCCAGGATAGAGTGTCCCAGCGCAGAAATCTGATCCCCTCTCCCTCCCATGAGACTGTTGATACTGTGCCCTCTGCACTGTGTATAGAGGAAGTCCAGGTACAACATCTGTGTAGGAAATCAAATCAGAATGCATTAGCATTGTTTATTTGCATGTTCCCATCACTGTCATTAACATCATTGAAAGGCCATATGTCCAGCCTATTTAATGTGTTGTTGACTAAGTTATGTTAAAGACAGCACTCTTCTCATATTTATTGGCTATGTTGATGGTTTTGTTTTTGTTTCATGCCTCAGCTGTCTGCCTGCTCAGAGACTTTCACGCCCTGTGGGTCCACGCCGGCCTTCCTGTGGGGCTTGCTGCCAGTGACACAGGCTTCTTCAGTCTGTGTGGCCCAACTCAGTTTCCTAATCTAAACCATCATCTCCATATGTCTCCTATCACAACTTCCAAAGCATTTGAATAAACTCCAGGCAACAGGAACAAATTAATTAATGTCTTTATTCCTCTGTGCACTTTCTAAACTGCCTGTGTGAGTGTGTGCACACATTTTCCATATAATTGTCTTTATCCACTGTTCAGTTACACTCTTAATTCAAACATGTTGAAATTGATCTCATTTTTACCTGCATTCCCGTGTAATGATTTCCACCTGAGTGCTATAATCTGCTTTTATTGACCCATCATTCACCTTATGTTTTCCTTCACAGAGAAGGGGATAAAAAGAGCAGAAACTCCAGTCCACAAAGTAGCATGTTGCAATCTGTTGCACATGTTGTGAGGTCTCCCACCTTAATTACTTGTGTTTTCTCTTCATAAATTTTGGAACACAAGGTTTCCCTTACAGAGTAAGAAAGGAAAAAAACTGAGAAGGAAGCAGCGTTGATGTTGTTGTTATGTTGTGTTTCGTGACTGCACAGGGCCATTATGAATACTGTAAACTCGAGGGTTTCTCATGAAAATACCAGAGGATGGAAATGAAAGATGGTCCAGTTCATCCTTAAACATGGCAGGCAGTGATGTGGCGATTCTGGCATATATAGGAGTCCCAGATGGATACAGATTGCCTGACCTCAGCATTCACCTCTCACTGAGTTTGTGGCCTTTACTGACCAGTGGAACAGGCTCCTGGCTCGTAGCACAGGGGCTAAATCCAGATGTGGGCAGGGCTCTGGCTTGTGACTGATGGTTCAGCTTTGACCAGAGCAGAAATTTGTACAACACACTGAAAACTGACCTTTATATCTGCACAATACATCTTCTGCATTTGAATAATGTATATTACAGCCCATTAACTGGTGGTGTTTACACAGATTTACTAGTGTACTGATGCTTCTTTCAAAACTAAATTTTGTGTGATCTTTTTGAAGAACAGCAGAGTAGCTGTTGGCAGTACATAAGCAATACCAGTGCTTATGCAGTTAAACCAGGTACAGCTCAGTGTGTGTTTTAGGTGTGATGACAGCTAATAGTGACTGAACTTAGTAGTGTAGTCTGATTGATTGCAGTTTTGGAATATCCCGTCACCTTTTTTCTTTCTAAACATTTGCTAAAGTTGACTTCCCAGATGGGTCTGTGTAACAAACCATCTGGCACATCAGGTTGTGGTTACACTGACACATGACAAATACTGCTATTCTTCAGTTTAATTTGGCAATCATTTACTCACTCTTGTACTCTACCAGCTACTTAGAAACACAACTTTAACACTTCAACTCCTGTTGTTCATCTGTCAGGTCCTCACATTTTACCCAGAATCCACCTTTAGCTTCTAAATTTCCCTCCAGGGAGGGAGTGATTATGTTCTGTTATTCTCCTCTATGTGGAATCTTATCTAGGCTTGCAGGAGTTGAAAGAAAATTGATATATTGTCAGTATTGTGTTATGATATTTCAACAGTTTTTTGCACTTCCTAGTTATTGTTGTTTGCCAACAAAACAAAATTTGTGGTTACAGTGGCCAATGACATGCTGGTGGCCTACCTTTAAATAAAAAAATGGCACGACTTAATGGATGTAAATGTGATAGCTATGCAAAGGTGTCTCTTTCATTGTTTTCCCTTCAATCTTATCAGATCTTAATACTAGATTGGGGCTTGTTAGAACATTTCATATACACATACCAATACAATGTTAAGGATCCTCCTTCTACTCACTCCCACTCTTGAAAGTAAACACAGACTAATTTACACCAGTGTATGTGAGGTTCTCCTACCCAGTGGGGTCTTTGTGGGTTTCCTGGCTGTGCTTTGGATGTGGTTTATGCGCTCCGCCTGCTGCGCCATGCATGAGCAGTTGTAGTCATCCTTTTCGTTTTATAGCACTTTCTGGAAACAAAGACATGTGAACAGATGAGTGATGGAGCATGTTGGAGGTGCTTGTAGATGGAAAATGAGCACGGTTAATGGCTTTATTGGCAAATGTATTTTCATTATTTGTTAGCTGTCCACCAGTGGGGACTGGTTTTAGATTTGAGGCTGGAGATAAATTAAAAATGACCCATGACTCATTCAAAACTGGAATGTGGAACTGGAATGTGCTGGCACAGAGTGTCAAGGTGTTTGAAGAGGCACAAGACAGATGCTCCTAAAAGTTGTCTTCTCAGCAGCAGCAGCAGCAGCAGCATGACCATCTATAAAGTCTTGTCTGAATATAACAGCCCCCCACAGCACCTTTTTTCCCCCTGACTTTCCCTGCTGAGCACATTCCTGATGATTATGGAAATTCCGCTGTTACTTTTATGATTGTAATAATTAGGAATCTATTACATCCCTGTAGCTATTTCAGCTGTGAAAACCTGACTGTGTATTGCAATTTAAGCAGTTTAAGAGGAGAAAACAGCTGCTCTCTATGGTATATATCAGAATGAGCCATCACAGAAACACTTTGAGTCGAGTTGAGTCATTCTGTCAGTAAAAGCTGACAGTAAATTTGAAGATCACTGGAAAAAAATGACTTGCTTGTCCTCACATACTCTTATACATTTCTTCTTCTAGTCTTGTTTTATGCAGGTAATGTCTAAAAGCTGTTTTGAATAAATCTTAAGTCAGGTCAGGTTCAGGAGAGGTGCCTGACTGCTGCAGTTTGTTTGTTGTTATTGTTACAGTATTATGGCCAAAATGCAGTCAAAATTGGAAGTTGCATCACATACCTACCTAGATTGTTTTGCAGTGTCCAAAACTCTATCTGCCTTTGTTCTTCTAGGTTTATTTTGGCCCAATAACACATCCATGGCAAATGTAGCGGGCTATTGGGTTTGAAGTTTCAGGTGGTTTCATGTGAACTTGACTTAAGTTGGGGCCTCCAAACATTTCCTGTGAATAAATAAGGTCCCATGTTCTTTTCACGAACAGGGGAAAATGCAGAAGGCCCATACTTTTTGGGTGCATATCTGTGCCAAATGGTATGGAACTAATCTCCACTGAGCTATTTCTCATTAGAGATGGGCCTCTCGAAGGTGCATTGGTGTGTGTGGACCACGGACAGGGACAGGGAAGGGACTGTCTGTTCCTTGCAGATGGGCTTCATTTAGTGTTGGTCAGGAATAACTTTCTGACAGGTTTATTGCAGTCCAAACTACATGGCTAAGTAGAGGAGCACAAGCCCATTGTGCAAATAGGAGGAAGAATTTCTCTGCCTCACCATTGCTGATTGACACACACAAACCACCACATACACATGCTTCTGGGATTTATTTAAGCCCAATGCTGATGCATCACTCTCGTAGTGCTGTGCTGTGATCTGGGCTGAACCAGCAGGGTGATTAATCTGTTGCCTGATTAACATTCAGTATCCATGTGGAAGTGCAGTAAAGACATTCAGAAGAAAAAGAGCATACTGATTGAAGTCATGAGGTTAAGTAGGACCACAAATCAAGCTGGCTTTGTATGGTGAAGGTGTGATAAGTAACCCAGAGTTATCTCCCTCTGTCTTTCCGCTACACTGATCAGAGAGTTTGTCTGTTTGGAAATCCCTAATCTACACACTGAGCTGCAGGGCAGTCGTTAGGGCTCTCCTTGACCTGCACAATAAAAGTGTTTTTACCTTTTTATTTCATGGGAATCATGGAAAATGCACTTTAGCTTATGTCATCTAAAAGTATCAAGAATAGCATGTTTTTGTTTATATATCTTTTACAGCCATGGACAATGACGCAAAGGAGCAAACATAAGAAAGATACAAAAATATATCAGCTCTGAGAAAAGATTTAAAGGATGATGTTGACTTGACTTCCCTGATTTACTCAGGCTGGAGTTCCACAGCTGGGGGGCCCAAACCGAAAAGGCCCAGTCACACTTCCTTCCTGTTATTTATAAAGACATAAATTCCCAACATCACACAGCTTCCCCTCTTAATACCTCTGGACTTGTAGAGATTTATTCCTTGTGGATGTTGTTGCCAGTAACTTGCTGGGACTGCTTCGTAAATGACCAATGCCCCCCCCATGCGTCTGCGCAACCATGTACGGCACTGAGTGCACAAAACAGTTAAGGCTCTGCTCATACCAAATGCCATCATAAATTAGAAACAAGACATCTTCTGAAGATAAGAGACTGCGCTGGAACTGGATTGTGAGGTGTATGATTTCAGTATACAACAGCTTCAAGTGGGATTCTTTTAACTGCATATGGACAGTCTGCAGTACAGCTGCATCTCCAGTGTTCTGTCTGTACAGCAGTGGATTACACCAATAATAGGAAGTGTGTAGAGTTACTGTGATCGAGCTTTTTTCCTGTAATGACACGTCCTTAAATCTGACTGGCAAGATTTAAACAAAGAACACAGTTCAGATTAGAGGTTCAGACGTTTCACAGATCTTTACAGCACATTCAGATTTAGTTTTTTTTATGACTGTGTGTTCTCCTTGAGTTCTCCCTTCTTTAAAGACTGAGCTTACATGTTTGTTGTCTTTGTGCGTGAAATTTCCGCTGCTTCAGTGTGATGTTTTATGTGTGTTTTGAAAATACTGTGTCACTGAAAAGAGATTTGAAACACACCAGACCACAAGCGCACACCCTTGTCTGGTCCAGTATCCAGAAGTAGCCTTTGTATGCCTGCAGTAATTGGCAGGCACACACACCTTATCCCTACACTTTGTCTCTCAGTACATCAGATGAAAGGATTTAGTCTACAGCTGAGGAGGCCAACAACAATGAATAGACTTGGTGGTGTTCAAGTATACACTCATCACTGTGTGTTTCTTACATAATAGATTCAGTGGAAGCTATTTTGTGATGTTGTGGAGCTTTGTGTGTGTATATGAAGGACATACAGGCCAAGTCTTTTCATGTGGACCAACATTGAACATTTTCTGAAAATATATGTTAGGCATTGGTGAAAGGAAAACATTTTTTCCTATTACATAGCTGCACCTCTAAACATGGCTAGACTTGTGACCATTTTTGCTACATGTATACTTTTTTATTTCTCCTGTAATCTGAGGTGAAATGTACCAAGGTTATGTTGGTAGGGTACAAATATAATCTGTGTCCTTTATGGCATATTCGCACTCTTTTTTAAAAAAAGAAATAAAATTCCATGTGTGTCCTTTGCCTCTCTATTCAAGGCAAAAAGTATGTTTGGGTGTGTGTGAGATTTACTGATTGAGTTTTGTGTGCATGCCAATGTTCTGCTAAGTCACATAATTATGCCTCCAAGCAAGAAAGTGTCCATCAAATTCAAATTAAATGTAACAGTGAATAAATCAAAAGACAGAGGAGGAGTCCTGAACTGCACTACACTGCACTGGTCTGCATTGAAGTGCACTGTATGTTGCTGTATCTGCAGCAGTTTCAGGCAGGTTTTGCTGAGTCAGAGAGTTCACCCAGCAGTGATGAGTGAGCTGAGTGAGCTACTCTGTGCTCAACGCTGCCACTCCCTGGCAGACTGTACAGACTGCACGCAGTGTGAAGGATTGTCAGAGTGATTGCAGGAAATGTAAGCCTTCATCATAAGCATGTCATCCATCATATCACTCTTTTACTGTGAGAACTGATTAATGATGGAATTGTTTCCCTGCAATTATAGTAGCTATTGGCTTAATTTCCACCATGACTTGGTGACTTCAGATAGGGCTTTGTGAGCAGGAAACATCCTCTGTTCACTAACTCTCCACAGATGTTCTCTAAATGGCTCCTACTGTTCTTTTATTCTCATTATTTGTCTTTTAGGATAGTTTTCATATTTTGCTACTTGGGATAATTGCTTCCAATGATATGTACATGATGACAAAAGGAAGTGATTTTCTAGAAATATGTAGTTCAGTTTTTTTTTTTTTTTTTAAAGTCAGAATCAATCTTGAAACTCTAATAACATCAGATACCACACGTACGACTGTCAGCTAATGTTTCCACTGTCTCTTGTTCTCTCTTTATACAGAAAAACTCTACAACTCAACAGGACGGGAGCTACGGAGAGCCCTCTTTTCCCTCAAGCAGATTTTTCAGGTAATATTCAGTGATTCTTGTTCTTGAACCATTTAACAACATCTCACCTGGGCTCCAAACATTCAGTCATAGCTGCTGTGAATGTCATGATATCAAGACATTTTTCAGAAATACAGCAGTCCTCATGAAGTATCACTTATCATTTGTTTCCATGCATCAATACGCTGGTGCATGTACATGCATTAATATTCAAGAAATATATGCAGCATGCACACGTGCATCAGTGTACACATGCACACTGACACTTGGATACAGCACAGTTTTCCTGAGGCAGAGCCGTGCTGCAGAGTCTGCTTTCGTGGCAGCTGTGGAGTGTTCAGGTCTGGTCATACTTCACACACTGGGCTGGGCTAGCGGGCAGTTGGTCTCAGAGGGGGAGGGTTAACTGACAGTGAAATGGAAAAGGGAGCAACAGGCACTGATGCAGACCCAGAATAGATTAAAATACCTCACTTTTTGTCTGTTGTGTATCATTATCGAGAATATTAATTTGTGTGGGAACATCCACTTTTCCTGATATCAGAGTTTCTCTTCATGTCAGATCTGTTGTGCACATGTTTGTAAGAGTTTCAGGACTACTGTTCATTTTGTTTTAGTTCACTTCTGTATATTTAAACTCTGCCAAATGACTGGAGTCTCAATCAAAGATCTATGGTAAAGATGTTGTGGAAGCACTTACACTTCCTCCTGGGAGACAAGAAGCCCTGACCAGCCCACAGTGTTTATTGCTACCTTCCTCTGTAACCCATCTGACCAGTAGTGTCTATCAGAAAATGTTAAATCCTGTGGAAAACCTAATGCTTGGCCTTAAATTAAGCAGTCATCGACAGGTGTGAGAGACAGGTGGTTTTGTCATCAAGGACAAAATGTGGATCTGGGAGCCCAATGCAATGAGCATTTCAACAAGCTTCAAGTGCTGTACATTGTGTGTTGAAGTATTATTATTTGACTTCTAAATAATCCAGTAAACCATGCAACAGTTGCTAACAAGCAGAGCATGCAATGTTACCCACTATGCTAAAAGTGTCGGTGTCAGTTTTAGGAACCTTGCACATTTATTCATCAGTGTTGTCCCTCCTACATTTACACACTTTATCCAGCCATCATACAGCAAACAATCTTCTTGGGGAATAAGTAGTAGCCTAAAGATTCCAAATCAGGTCAATAGGGCAAGCATTGGAGTCCACTCAGTCTTCTTGATTTTATCCTGCCTTGTGTGTACTTTCTAACACTGGTTAATTGAGTCAATGAAAACATGTTTTTTCATCTTTTTCTGTGGTTTCTTTCTTCAGGATGACAAAGACCTGGTGCATGAGTTTGTGGTGGCTGAGGGCCTGACATGTTTGATAAAAGTAGGAGCTGAAGCTGACCAGAACTACCAGAACTACATCCTCAGGGGTACGTACACTGCAAAAGCAATGTAGCATTCGTTTCTCATTGGTCAATTCACAACACAAGGATGTTATTAATCAATCTTGTAATTCTTTCTATAAACCTATCTACAGCCACATGTGTTTATATAAACTACGTAAATTGATGATTCTGCTCGATGACCTTTTCACACTCGCACACTTAACCCATATAAACAAACTCAACTGTGTGTTAAGTTAGGGCCAAGTTTAGCAGCTGGTTAATTTATCTGTCCCATGTTGGTGAGGTGAAAGATCATACATGTTGAGGTTGAGGAGGGGCGGGGAGAGTATGTTTGCCGATACTAGAGGACCTTAGCACTCACTCCAAGGTCACTACCATTTAACAGCCTGCTGTGTGGGGGCAGGTCACACATGCTTAAGTGTCTAATAAAAGTTCTGGCAGGATATTACAGATCATAAAAATAATTTCCCCTTCTCCCTATTTTCTTTCCCTTTATTTTTCTTTCCTTGAAATTTCTTTCAAATTTGTTGCACACTGGTTGATAAATTTTAGCTAGCACATCGTTGGTCTATACATAATACATGTAGAAACCAACCCAAGCACAGTATAGACACCTCTTTGTTCATTAAGTCATGCTAAAACAGGTCACAGTGTTGTTGACCTCTGTAAGAGAGGCACAAACCTAAGTAGTTACCTCATCATGTTTATTCAGAGACATACAGCTTTTTTTCACCAAAAGCTTCCTCTCTAATTTTCCAACTGTTCACTGTTGACCTTTTCTGATATTGGAAAAAAATCAAAGAGGATGTCTGTGACAAATTACTGATCATGCCCCTTGGGCAGGTTATAAACATGATCATGACCCCTGCCTGGACTACCTCAGCAGACTCAGATCTTAAATGTTAGCTGTTTCATCTGAACTTGGCCTGGTCTCTGACTCAGACAGATAAATCATACGGGTTAAATGGCTAAAACATGACAGAGGAGGATAATGCCTGGCTTTTGGAATCTTCAGAGTTGACCACATGTAAGAGCTGTTAGTGTCATTCTGTTGTGAGTGATGAGATATCTGTTCACTCCTCTTTATTGTGCCATCCCTCTTTCCTTTTTTACATCCCAGAGGATTCTGATAAAACATCTGTGTCAGTGCTTTTCTGCGGGACTCCTTTTTATTTTTTCATGTGCTAATTTATCACCTCATGTCGGCAGACTACAGTTGCCCCTCTGTGTATCTGTACATTACCATGAGAAGCAAAACCTAATTGCCTCTCTCCCAAAAGCCCTTTTAACCTGTTTTGACTCCTGACCTAATTTCTCCTGACCAGCTGAGGAAATGTGGAGTGTAGTAGATCACCCTCCCTTGTGAGCCATGTGTTGGAGAACACAAGCCGAGCATGTGCTGGAGCCCAGATGCACAGGTCAGAAATGTATATAGATCTGGCTGCTTTATTGTTGATGACTTCCAAGAGGAGCTATGTCATACAGATTCCCAAGAGGGGAGTAAATTAGTTGCCTGAAATTTTCACACATGCAGAGAGAGGGAGAAGAAGAGAGACCGAGGGCAGACCAACAGCAG
This sequence comes from Parambassis ranga, assembly GCF_900634625.1. Classification (NCBI taxonomy): domain Eukaryota; kingdom Metazoa; phylum Chordata; class Actinopteri; family Ambassidae; genus Parambassis; species Parambassis ranga. Next base: position 10,154,400 of record NC_041036.1, read on the forward strand.
TAATAGCTTTGGTATCAAACACTGATCACTTCTAATGTGGGGGTTTTGTGCTGTAATGTCTTTCAAGTTGAGCCCAGTAAAAAAAAAAAAAAAAAAGAGGTAAGAGGAATGTGGCCTTGAACCCATCTGTCTGGTGTGCATTAAAAACCTTCCGACAAAACAATCTTGCTCTCTTTCATAAATAAAAATCAATCTTATGGCTCTTTTGTAGTTAAGAAAGACACAGTCACACGTGCGCACCAGTCTGCCCTCAGTTCACAACAACAGGTCCCCAGCGTTAGCTCAGTGGAACATTGACTTCATTGTAAATGGTACAGCTTTCTTAGCAATCTACACCATCTCACTTTTCTCTTTTTCCTCTCTTTTCCTTTTCATTCCATCTTCTCAAAACCCCTGGAGGTGTCTGTGCTCCCTCAGTGATGTGGGTAGTTTCGAGGTCTGCCTGGCTCAGGGTCTGGCCCCTTTCATGGCCCCTCACACCTGGCTCATAGGGCTTCCAGACCTGGACTTAGCTCCTTGGAGACCTGCTCTTTTTCTGGTGCAGGCGAAAGCTTGTATGCCTTTATCACTCCATCAGAAGGAAGGGTGTGAGGTCACTGTTTTAGAGGTGCCAATGCAGCCTGGTTCTCCTGTGAACCTTACAGACAGCAACAAACACACAGGAGCTGAAAGGGCCGACTCATTAAGTTTAATTATTCCTCATTCATGACAGGACATCTATGATCATTTAAAGCTGTGTAAAATAGCTCTGGAAATCATAAACCTTTGATTGATGAGGTGAAAATCTGACTGTATGTTTCTGCAGTTAAGAATTCCCAAACTGCAGAAGTCTGAGTCTCTTTTTCTAGTAAGTCAAAGCCTCAACCTTCAACTTTCTGTCTCTTTTTAAACACAAAAAAGGCAAGTTCCCTTCTCATTTCTCATTTAGTGTTAGAGATTAAAATTTACTCATGTCTGAGAAGAAGCCACTGTTTTTTTTCTTTTCTGGCCTGCAAGTTGCACCTTCAGTTGCACAACTCTAAGGAGCCTTTTCAGGGCTTATATTGGAGTCTTCACACATACACTTCTTCAATTTAAGTGTCAGCTCTGTTTTTGTTTTTGTGCCTACCTTCATATATGATACACTTTTGCGCCATTCTCTCTTGCTGGACAGTCTCTTCCATTTATGTTAAAAGTACCAAGTAACATAGGTTGACACAATAAACACATGACTGTTGACAGCACTGTAAGTGCTTCCACAACCTTAAAATAAAAGCAGCTTGTGCAAAAAGGTAAAAAAAAAAGTTCCAGCAGTAAGCTTAAACTTTTTCACTGCGGTAAGAAAAAAAGATCCCTATGGTACTAATTATCATGAGCAAAACAGCAGGGAGATGAGTTAGAAGAACAAATCACAAGGTTTTTCCTGGATCTTTGTTCCATTTGTAGAATTTATAAAAAGAACACTAACAAAAGTAACAACCGTGTTTAATTGGTGACTGTAAAAACGGGAGCGTTCAGACAGAAGGGGCAGATTAAAGACAAACCAATTACGGTCAACTTGAAGCAATTATTCCCTGCTTTGAAATGTTCACTGTTGACATTCCTCACCATAAGCCATGTTTTTAGCTACACTTTCTCTGTGTGCAACTCTTAAAGGCCATGCCACTTCTGTCTGCACACTGTAGTTGACAAAACACTTGCCACCTTTAAGCCACACTGGAAGTAAATTGGAAGCGATGCTTATGTTTTTGATTTAAATGACTTTAGAGAAACAGATTTTTTTTTACACCTTTTAGAGGAGTCTTTTTTCGAAAACACATTCTTAAACATCTCATAAATTATCTTCGTACCCAGAGGGCCATATCTCTTCACATGCTGTGTTATGATACATAGGCTTACTTGTTTTAACTTTTAGCCTTGCAAATTTATAGCTCTCACAGATATGAGTTGTTATGAGATATTACTGAGTGAAATAAGTCATGTCCATATTTTATTTTATGCTTTTATCTTTCTCTGTCTTTCTACCCATGTATCTCTCTCTATCTCTCTTCTGCTACTGTTTTAAGATCTCCTGTTTTTAATGACACGGCTTATAATGCTGTAATTTGAAGCACCTTGACTTCCTGGTTTCCAGAGAGAAGTGCTCAAGAGGGCCTCACTGAGAAAGGGGAGATGTGTTCTAGTCAAGTGTTTCATTGCCTCTTAAAGTGTCTGAGATGGGGAACACTGCTCCCAGTGCAGCACTCAGTCCAGTTTTTAGTGTCACACAGCAGTAGGTTTAGTTTTAACAAAAGTACAAGTGCACCTGAAACACAAGACCCATTGTTGGATTCATTGCGAGTCTCTATAGTTTTTCTCAGTGTAGTGGTGTTAAATTTGATATGCTGCAGAAGCAGCAAAGCAGAGTGATGTATCAATGCAATGAATTTTTAAACTGTGTGTGATCCAGAAGTTAACTATAAGCAAAGGCAGCAACAGCTTCCTTCACCTCATGCCTCGTTTTGCCTCGTTGAACCAGCCGAAGAAACAACCACATAATGCTATATTATGATGGATAACTCTTTACTGAAAACCTAACACATTTTGTATTCTACATTATTTCCTCCTACATTTCCAATAATTCTTGCAGTCAGATCCTTTTATGAAGACAGCAGCATCTTGGGAGTCAAACAAGGGGTCCACAGCAGCCATGCTGCTGATGTTAACATTGCTAAAAAGCCACCACTAAGCTCCTTCCTTACCTTCCTTAAGGAAGAGGTTCTAGATCCCAGAAAAATATCTGTGTAGTCCTTCAAAGATTTTAAACTGTATTTGCTTGTGAGAAGAGCGTTGACAGCATTGGAGAATGACCAACAAATCATTAAGAGTACATTTTTTATGATGGGATGATGGAAGTGATGTCATGTAGCTAACGGTGCATTTTTACAGTATACATTACATACATTTCATACTTCCCTCAATCCAGTCTGGATGTTTTGACTATTGTGTCAAGCTCTGAGTGAAAACCCAGCCGTAGTCGTGGGGTTAACTGGAGCTTTTCTTGGAAACAGTGCACATTGTGTTGTCTGGCTGTGTTATAGGTCGCCTGTTTTAGAGGGGGAGACCTTTACGATGGCCCATCGTCTGGATAAACATTTCCATTCTGTCTCGGCTGTGCTGTACGGCTTTGTGTATCAGTACGTGTGCTGGTTATTACAGGTGTAATAACTTCCTTGTTTTTGTGATCATGCAAGAATTTAAAAGAAGATAAGCTTAGTTAATTCCTCTAAGATAAAGATGAATTTGAGAGGGAAACGCAGGACCTGCTGACACGCATATGTGGACGAGCGGCATGTTAAGAGTGAGAAGGAGATCTCCAGGAATGCCCCTGTCGTACCAACAAAAATGTGAAATTCTGCTCATTCTGCTGCATTTGTTGTGTTTTTATAGACCTAAATGGTCAAAAATGAATCTAGACAGAGAGCTGCTGGCCAGAACTACATACTGGGGAAGGGTTCATAGCGATGAAACATCTACGATTCTTTTAAAAAACAACTTTCTATCTGTACATTATGCACACTGCTGTTAAATTGTTCTGTAAACAAATAGGCTCCTTGACTTTTTCATGATCTGGACTGAACTTAAATGATTTACATTTAAAAAAAAGGATGTATAATTAACTTTCCAAATAAGAGGGGAATAAACTTAAGCATTTGCCAAAGGCAAATGACACAGCGGGCCAAAAACAAAGGGCAATGGCTCCATGTTGGTCAGACCTATAAAAGTACATGTTGGCTTTAAAATTAAACATCCCATCAAAACAATCCAACAAATGTTTTCATGTCATTCAGTTTCATTCTTTGAAAAAAGCCAATGATGTTTACCACACAGTTTAGCTTCCATACCTGTCTGAGAGTTTTCCTCTTTTGGAGTGACAGGATTAACTTCATTTTGTCAGAGGAAATTTAGGAAATGAATGTTACGCATAGTTTCAGCTCACAACCTCTCAACTCTCTGTGCACCGCTGGCAACATTTTGTTTTTGCTTCCAGCATGGCCGGCTTCTCTTTCTATAAATCCAATCCACTGCCATGCTTACATTACCTGTCATTTTAACATACTTGACCTACACAAACACAACCTGTTGTCATGTTTTTGGTTAAACTTAGAGCCTTGTTCCTACCGGATATGTCCTCTTTGTCCTCCCTTGGTGTCAGACGCCTCCGGCCCTCACATGCTCGCATCTGAACTCAATTCAACCTCACCTGCCTGACCTATATTCTGCCTCTCCTTGTTCTTCTCATTACATCTGTAGAAGTTTTCAGCATGAGTAACCCACAGGCAGTGGAATTACATGCTTGTCCCAAAGCTTGTTTTACTGTAACAGAATTCATTATACAAGCCAATTATATTATAAGAATGTTTGATTTGGTTCATTTCTCAAGCTCTTGTTTTATCATCTAACCTTGATGTCTAATATGCATAAACAGAGAAAAAATTGCTTAAATGCAGTACATAGGCAGACTGAGATTCTGAACATCTGAGTGGGTTTTACAGCTGATTTTTGTAAGCTGACGGTTTTTGGAACTGAATGCAGTATGTAGACGGGCCAGAAGCAGAGCAAATCACACCAATACTCTCTTAAGAGGAGTAAGAATTTACCACACGCTCATCTTTCAGCTCACTTTACAAGTGGGTGGATGTCATGCAGCAGTTTTTGTTGCCAAAGTCTTCCCCAGTTGGAAGGGATGCAAAACGCTCATCTGTTGGATATCAATCATTCATCAACCTCAAATAATTTTCTGAAATGTCTTTACTGTACTTTTGCAAGTACTTTAAGGGGAAAAAAAAGTTTAGAAAGAGGGTACATACTTAGCCTTTTTACTTTTTTTCATAGTACTGCCACAGCACTATTTCATCAGATCTGCAGTGCCTGTAGAGCTGCAAGCCAAATACTGGAGAGGCTCTCCTGCCTTACTTCACGCAGTTGTTCCATTAGGTCTGTTTGTTTGTCTCTGGGGAATTTGTTTGAGTTTAGGCCCACAGTAAATTGTGTCAACTGCTGGCAGACGTGTATCCAGGTCTGAAAATGGAAGCATCCCCCTGTTGTGTTACTGTATGAGCCTCAGTGTAAGTCTGGCAGCCGGGTCGGGGAATGGAATTGGTCTGGCAGAGGCTGTTTGTCTGGCTTTAATGGTCTGGGTGATTAGCTGACTAACAAACAGAATGTAACCCATGAACATGTCTTAATTCAGTACATGTACAGTAAGAGCTTAGTAGTAAACTTGTCTGTTAATGGTAGACAGCCTCTAAATCTTCTAGAATCATGGAATTCATAATCAATCAATACACTTTCATGACTTTTTCATGGTGGGTTCAGCAATACTGTTAATGTTAGTACTGTTGATATAAAACTATTGAAGATTTCAATATTTACTTAAATCCTCCGTGTATCAACACATTTTTTCCCGTTGACTAACAATGACCACCCATACAGCAAGCAGTCAGAAAATTCACAGGTGAGTGCTCATCTGTGTCACCACCCATACCTTCCTGAAAACCAAATGTAATGACGGTATTATCTGCTGCTGAAATATTTCTTTATAAATATGGAGACATCACAGAACAAGTATCTAAAAGGTCTTTGCCAGGCCTTGCTGTAGGTCACATGTGCTACGTGAGGAACACACTTTACAACTGCAAGTTCAGCTTCTAGCAAATCCAGAGCATAACAAGATAAGATTTGCTAAGTTGCACTGTATGGGATGGATATTTGGCCCCTGAACCAAAGTCCTGGTAAAATAAATGTTGCATGCTGACAGACATTTTGGCTGACCCAGTTTAGATAAATTCTGAAATGTAAATGAAACCAAAGGGGTAAAGCGGTGAGTGGGAGGGGGAGTGGACAGGTTTTTAGGAGTTGATTTGATTTCTTGCATCTTTGTAGATAAGATAATCTTTAAGTCTGTGTACGAGTCAGCTGGCTGGTCTTGGTGCTGCCTCCCAGACCTCGGAGTGCTTCTCACCTCGGCAGTGGTCACGGAGCAGCCCTTCCTGCACATTCCTGGGGCTGTGGAAGATAATTGCTGTGGTTTATGAGAGGGAGAGGCCCTGAAGAAACACTTCCACCAGACCTTTAGTTGTTTAAGTTCTCTCAGAATTCTGGTTCAAAAGTAGGAACAGGATTGGTCTCCTACGGTCCATACTGGCAGCTTCATATCAAACAACTAATCCAATTTACTCTTAAAACATGTGTGTTATATACTGAAAGAAATTGAGTGTGTGAGTGCAGTGCATGCACCGGGCTTCTCAGTGAACAGCTTCTTTTTAGCTAAATCTTTCTTCCTTGGCTATCCCTTTCCCATAATGGTTTACATCTAAATTCTAATCACCATGCTTTGAAGGCAGCTCATTGTCTTGCCAGCATCTTGATTACGTGACCTACATGCAAAGGGACTTAGCAGTGTTATTGTTGTACTTTGTGTGAGGTATTGTAAAGCTGCTCATGATTATTTGAATGTGGGCCCAAGGTTTTGGCTCCAGATCAGTGCTGGAGGTGGATGCAGTCCTATACTGAATCTGGACTCACATGCTATTCTTATTAACCCTCTCTAAGGTTGTTGATGACTGTCTGATGTGGAGTCTCTTTTAGGTACATCACTGGAAAAGTGCTATGCCATAATTGGATCACACTTCCAAAGGTTAACTGCAGCCTTCCAGTTAATTTTGGATTACGTGTAAATCAGGTGATTGTTTTGAGAATAATTAGATGTTTCCTTTTACTGACCAGACTGTGAAGGTTTCCCATAATGAAAGTTTCATTTTTTAGATACTTACAGTATCATTTTCCAGTCTGTGCGGTTTCTCGTCTTTTAAGGTGAAATATGCGTAAGTGGCCACTGGCATGGAATAATTTCATGAAGCAGCAGTTTTAATGAATGTGAGAAAGAAGGCTAATGATTGTGTGGTTTCTGGTGTGGTGGATAACTGTTTAAGTATCATATTATTTCTTCTCACTCAGTTAAAATCATATATGATACACACTTTCATTCTGATTTTATTTTACTTGGCTTAAGTGGAAAAAGCCAGCTTTTACATATCGTTTATAATCTAGAAGCTGTTTCATTTTGTGGCTGCGAGATCATGTCTCATCTGTCAGCAGCTGGACATTCAGGTTGTGTAATGACACCTTTAAAAACCTCATTAAGGCCACCTTTCTATGGACATTCCTTAAAATCACATTGTACACGTTGACACAGGTGCACACCAGAGATAAATGTATTGCAGATCAGCTACCAATATGAAAAAAACCTTATTGCTCATCCAGCTGTGTGTTTTTGTATAAGAAATATAGTGAATTATCGTTTTAGTCAGGCTAGTTGCATTTTTTTTTGCAGTCCAGCTGTAATGTCATCACTCATCTGTCTACAGTTGCTTCATACAAAGTGGTGTTCTTACAAGGGCTAACACTCAGAAGGTTAACACAACAGCACACTCTATTGTGGTGTGCTCTGTTGTCCATGCTGTGACACACGGCTCATAGCTTGCAGCAGGAAAGGACCGTTAGGAATGCTCTGGCCTGATATGCTGTTGAGTAATTAACCCTGATTGATAAAAGATGAACTGTCGCCAGTGCTGCTGCTGCTGCTGCTGCTGCTGCTGCTGCTGCTGCAGTGAGTTCTCTGCATGAACACAGACACACACTCATGTGTCCACCCACACACCATGCACACACAGCAGCTGCACCTGGGAATTTTGGCTTATCTACAGCACATTCACAATTTTCATGCCCCTCTGGAGAAGAAGAGAGGAAAAATATATGACAGAAACTTGTAGACTCTCCTTGAAACATGTCATCAGAAATACAGCAGGGGAAGATTAGATGGGACTCTATTGAGGAGCATATAATTAAGTCAATATGTGTGTTTATTAAGTTGTTGTTAGACTTAGATTTTTTAGTTTTAAATCACCTGGTGCAATATAACTCTAGACTTGATGATGAGAGAAACACTAATGTCATGACTTATTGAGAGAATTCTCTTATGTATTACCCCCCAAAACCAAAACCTCTGCCAAGAAATAGTCAAACAGGCTCCCAAAAAATGTTCCATTTTCACACACTCTTCTTCTTCTACTTCGGCTTTTTTCCTTGTGTCAGCTAATGTATCATCTGAAGTTGCTGTGGGTTCAAACTGAGATCATGTTGTTGTGGTCTCCCATGTGAATTCATCGACTGTGTGTGTGTGGATGGCCACTGAAAAACAATTTAAAAAAGAGACTATTTAAATGGTCCTTTTGTCCGCTGTTCTTCTGTCCAGTGGTGTTCACCTCCCTCCCCCATCTGCTTCTTTAACAGAAGCCCTGCACTGTTACTGCCCCCTGTTGAGATCCCTTGGCTCTTATTAAGTCCTTATTTATGTATCCTGTTGCAGATAGAAGTCATGTCAGCATCCAGTGAGGCACTGTGCCCAGACATTTCCCCACAGTCGTGTCCACTGACTTGAGGGATGTGTGGACAGTTTTTTAATGTTTTATTGTGTGTAGCAGCTCAAGTTTGTATGTGTCCAGTTTGATTTAATCACTGTGTGCAACTATTATAAGTTGTACGTTTGTCATACTTTCAACAAGGTTCAGGTCCACCATGTGGGCTCTGTGGATGTTTTTATATATGTCTTGTACTATACATAACTCCTCACCCATCACCAGCCAGCCTGTGAAGAAAACTATTTTCTTCTTATGTTCATAATCTTTTTCCTTTAATCATTTTTCTAATGTTGTGACATGTGAGGGTAGCAATGTCAAATGGAGAACTTTGTAAATCCAACTCAAAGCTGCTGTTTGTCTATGCTGAAAGAAGCCAGTGGAGAAAGCTCTATTTCGAGGTTTAACAGCTCTGCTGCTTCATCGCTTCTTTTTCAGTTTCTGGCACATCAGTGACAAAAAGTCATTTTGTAGTTTTTCTGATTCCAGAAATCTTGATAAATCATCGTGCACTAAGGGGTGCACACTAATTCTGGAAAAACTTTCTGACGAGTCAGAGCAGACTGAGTATTTTGCGAGGGCCATGAGAGCTGCGACGCTGGTTTAACAGGAAACACGTAAATATGTGGATAGCACTCGGCTAGCTGTTTCACGGGAAACGTAATAAGGCACAGTAAAGTAGATAGCCTGTTTTAGTCTTTCCACATAAATAGTGACAGACTGAGGTGCTGTGTAAGTTTTAGCTACAGTACCTTAAATACAAAGGACCATGTGCCCAGCTCAGCAAGTTTCACCTGCTTTGCATAGGTGGGATTCCTTCTGACATTCGTAGCTTTCAAAAGACATTAAAACACTCAGCAGAAGCCTGTTAATTTTTGTGTTGAGAAAAACAAATATGAATTGTTTTCTTAAAAGAAGAAAATACAAAAAATGAATGAAAAAAAAAAACCCATTTTTATCTCCCTTCTCTCTGTTTGCAGCTCTGGGTCAAATAATGCTATATGTGGATGGGATGAATGGCCTCATATCTCACAATGAAACAGTCCAGTGGCTTTACACCCTTGTTGGATCCAAGGTAAAGAACTCGCACATTAATTTTCACAAGTTTTCCACACTCTAGATATACAGTAAGTCCCATCTGGGCCCTGACTATATCATTATATGCTGTTGTGCAAACCATGAGAGCAGCCCTGCTGTCACTGTGGTCATCTCAGCCCCCTAGTGGCCTGATTGCTGGATGTGCAGCATATAAGGGAACTAGATGCCTCTTTGCGTTCCCATGCTGTTTTATGTTCCTACAAATTACTTATCTGGCTTCTTGTGTAAATACTAGGAGAATATTTGGCATCTGTCTTATTTTTTTTAATAAAAATCATGTCTTCACAGTTTTGTATGGCAAGGTTCCATTGTTTCTCATCATTTTGTCCATGATTATTGTGGTAGTGCTTGTCCAACTATTAGAGCTGATATGGCAGATTTTAACAAGTGATAAATTCACACTCCTGACATTATGTTGATTTTCACTCTCTTTGACTGTAGTATTTGCATACAGCCTGACTACTGTACTGGGTGTTCCCATGAGCTGTCAATGTCACACAGCTGTCTTATCAAACTGCTCAAGTCTGTTCAGACAGGAAGAGGCTTTTACAATGTGATTAACAGTAAACATTTGGAATTAAAAGGGCTTGCACATGCATGACATGTTACCCCATATTTGTCGCAAAACAAGTTGAAATTCTGCCTTTTCTCTCTTTAACTGTTTGTCTCTCTCTGTGTAGTTTCGTCTGGTGGTGAAGACGTCTCTGAAACTGCTGCTGGTGTTTGTCGAGTACACCGAATGCAATGCTGCCCTGCTCATACAGGCTGTGAAAGCTGTAGATACCAAAAGAGGTAGGGTCTTCAGCTTCATTCAGAAAGACAATAATGAAGTGTATGAATATGAAGTGTTGCACCTGCACACTACTGTCAATACAGAGGGTGAGCTGTTGTTTCACAGATTTGCCTGCTCTAGAACACCATGTGACATTATTTTGTTGGTCAGGGGTATGAAACAATTTTTAATTTTAATTAATTAATTTCATTTAAGTTATGCCACAAATTACACATAAAAAATAGCATGTTGTAGTTAGTTGTGTAATTGTTAAAGTGAGAGACTGGTATATTTTAATTGAACATATCATTACTTCTACTTACTATTGTAACTAGGTGGCAGGCTGTAGTATTAAACTGTTGAGTGACAGACTTCATCAGAAATGCCTTTATATCTTTGTAAAATGTAAGAATGTGTGAGTGAAGGATCATAGAAGTTTTTAGAAAGTCACTTCTCATTCAGTGAAACCTAAGCAGTACAAAGTAGTCAAAGTAGTCCCAGAGTAGTAGTCCCATCATCATCATCATCAGTCCTGAACCATGCATGGAATGAGGTTTATTGAGACAGACTGTAGCTCCTGCCTGCCGTGGGGTTCAGTTACCTGCCTCTCTAAAAGCTCAACATTGTGCTGTTGGATACAGCAGGGGGTTGGTCATACATGTGGAGGGGTCAGGTATCCCTCTGTCTCAGCCCTGTGTTATCCCTGAACTTCTGCTGTTGCGTAAGAAGACTAAACATGATCCTCCATCTCCTGATGAGAAGGAGATGGACCTGACCTCATGGCTCAGGCACAGAGGAGGTGCTCCTTTTTATAGGAGATCAATTCACCCCAGCTCTGTTTTTCCGTTGCTGCTTCTCTGGAGGAGGACTGCTATGACTGCATTTCTGCTGCTGGAGCCACAAGATGACATAACAGGTTTTGTTTTTTGGTCTAGTGGTAAAGCAGAGACAGCTCTGCCATAAGATGAGCGGAGGTTTTAGTTTGGATTTTGTTGTTGTTCAGTGTGTAAACTTTAAAAATATTTTGTTCAGAGTTTTTAATACACAATTTGTTGCATGCATTTTGATGACACAGGTACAAAACTGTGGTCAAATGTCATGGAGATCCTGGATGAGAAGGATGGAGTGGATACTGAGCTGCTGGTGTTTGCGATGACACTCATCAACAAGGTGACAGAAAACTGATTATTAAAACTTTGCCTATACCTTTACGGCTGGAAATCTGCATGGCTACAAGAGTTTCAACTGGTTTTCACACTCTGTCCTCTTTATTGTTTGTTGTCTTACAAAAGTATAAATTGTTCTGCTTTTAATTATGTTTTTTTAAAGAAGTATGTTTGTGTCAGACTTTGGCAGGCCTCCCAGATCAAGACTCCTATTATGACATGGTGGACTATCTAGAGGAGCAGGGCATCGAGGCCACAGCCAAGAGACACCTGAGCAGGAAAGGCACTGACCTTGACCTTGTAGAGCAGTTTAACATCTACGAGGTCAGGAAGCCACAATAACCAGATCTAATATCAGGCCATAGGTCCAGCAGCAGCCAGCAACACAGAGTGTTGTGTATTTACTCTGTTTCTTTGATCTAGGCGACTCTTCGCCACGAGGATGGTGATGATGAGACCCAGTTGCCCCCGAGTGGCCGAAAGGACCGCAGGCGGGCCAGTGTCGGTGGCACTAATGAGAGGCGAGGCTTGGAGAGAAGACGAAGTCGTAGGCATTCGCTTCAGAACAACCGAGGACATGCTTCTGCACCAGCATCACCCAGCAGCACACACAATCAAGCCAACAGCTTCCTCGCATTCAACGGCCCACGAGTTGAGGACATCAGTGAAAGGTGAGGAAGCAGAGGAATGCAAATGTGGAAGATCTTCAAGAGGAGAAAAGAAACTCTATCTGTACATCCACTTCTGCCTGAACCTTGTCCGTTCTTGGCTTTAAGAGGTTCAGCCAGGGGGGGGGTTTGTTTTGATCCTGTATATTTTAAAGCCTGAGAGATAACTGCAAGTGGAAAAAAAAAGAATCACAAATTATTTCTGGGTCCATGGAGCATTACTGCATTTCACAGGAAACAGCCTGACTGCAAGTGTGTATTATATTTCAGTCTTGGAGAGATGCATCTGCTCTGTCCAGGGCCAAAGCGGAGAATTTAATTATGTAGCAATTTAAAGAATGGCAAAGAGGAGAAGGCTGCTGCAAAGTGACATTTAAATTAATTTTCCCCACCATCAAAGATAATCCTCTGCCCCTGCTGGAAATAGGAAGCTTCTGTAAACATATGATATGAGCTATCTGCTCTTTGTCGAGCTTCCTTCAGTGACAGTTTGTTGACCTTAGACTCCACAATGCCACGTGTTTTATATATAAGTACAACCGGTGAATTAGGCAAGAAGCAAATTGCAATCTTGCTTAAATTATACAAAATTATGTTATTCCTTTATTCCATTTTCTATCACAGATTTTCAGAGGACAAAAACTAAGCAAGATCCCTAAGCTAGAAATCTTTTATTGCCCTTTTCCTTCAATGATTGCTGGAGCAGGTAATTTATTCCCTGTTGTTATTAAGAAACTGCCTACGAATGAAGTAGCCTGCCTACGAATAATCCTGGTAGCACTCAGATCTTCAGGTTTACATAAATTTAGTGCAGCAGGTCATAAAATATCACACAAGCTTTACTCCAGCACAGGAAATTCAAGCCACCTTTGAAGATCCGAATTTTCCATATTGTTAATGAAATCCAGACAACCAAGAGGGATCCAAATAGTGAAGTGGCCAGACTTTAATATGACAATCCAATACTATCAGTCCCACCACACAAAATATTCACTATAATCCTGGTTGTGGAATCTTTTTTAAAACCACAACAACATTTGTATTAATGCCATTAGAGAAGCTAGTTTCATGTACATATCCGTTTCCTCGAACTGAGTCGCCATTAAACTGTCTTGTCTCTGTCTTTCTTCCACACTAACACCTCTAATACTTTTTTCAACAAGCATGTCTTCATTGTTTGTCATTACTGTGTGCTGTCTCTCCAGAGTCATCCTTTGCTCTGTGGAGTTTCATGTTGTCTTTGTCCAATTTCTTTTTCCTCTCTCGTCTGCCTACATCCTCCCTTTCCCCTCCTTTCAACCCTCGGCCCCTCCTCTCACCACAGAGAAGAGGAAGAGGAAGAAGACGAGGATGAGGAGGAGGAAGAGTATGAGGATGAGGAGGAGGAGGAGGATGAGGAAGAGGCTGATGATGAAAGTCATCCAGTCACTGAGTCCTCTAGACAGGGCGCTTACAGGTATTTTAGGACACAGCGTGATGCAGTTCTTCCCCATTTTTCTCACATTGTTGTCTCCCTAGTTTCTCTTCCATTTGAAGTGTGATGATTTTCTTCACTCTCTTTGGACTCCTGCTCTCTTGTATTTTGTCATCCTAGTGTGGTTCCAGCTGTAGCAGACACTCCTAGCATGTGTTTGAACTTAAACTGTATGGCCAACATCCTCCCTAAAGCCAGTGACCCTGAAGGGCAGAGAGAGTATCTCAGCGTCAAGACCAGGACATCTTCTCCTGTGTCCGTCGCACCTAAAAAGGGGAACTTTAGTCCTTGGTGTGTTCCTCCCAGCCACCTGACTGTGTCCATCCCTGTTGTTCTATGTAGAGCGCCAGGCTCTGCACACCCTCAGTATCAGTTTCCCCACCAGCTTCACCCTCTGTTTCCCTCTACCTCCATCCCTTTATTTGAACCTGAGACAGGTGTGTTTTGGGGGCAGGAGCTACATTTACATCCAGACCACCACACCTCTCAATGTGGAAACCATCCTCTCCATCACTGGTGTTTGTGTCTCTGTGTAGCTCAGTGTACCTGCACCATGCACAAACACTCACACTGAAATGTTGTTACAAATTGCGTCCCCTGAGGTTGTTCGTTGGATATATTCTAATGTAGTTCCTCTCTACCTCCTTCAATGTTTTTAAAACGCCTTTATTTCTCATCAGATTTGATTTATCTCTGAGGACATTCTGTAGAGGAAGCTATTTAAGTCATAATTATTTCCTGTTCTCTCAGCTGCTGGAAAGCATAATTTTGGAAACATTATCTCCTCATCTTTCTTGCATTGTGGTTCTGCACCACAGATAATCCTAGACAAGTCAATACATTAGTTTAAAGCATAAAGCTATTCAAAGTATTAGTGTGAGCCACTTTCTCTTATATTTTCAGCTGATATCTGTGGCTACAGAAACAAGTTAGTTTGAAAGTTCCAGATGCTATTTAAGCAGAAGTGAGTTCCTGTTTTTATCTGGACTGCTCAAAAAACAGTGATCGTGTTAAATCTAATACACAGTTGTATTGATTAGGATTTGTAGTAGTGTCTTGCTCCTGTCTGCTCTGTTGTCTTGTGGTCTTGCAGCCCTCTAACCTCTGACTGTAGCCTCACTTTCTTGTTTGTGTGACTAACAGCTACTTATTTTATCTTTGTGTGAGGGTCTGATCTGACTTTCTTTCTCACTTCCATCTTCAGTTTGACAGCTACTACACCTCCTTCACCTTACATGGCTAGAAAGCCCTGTTGGGCTGAAAGGTAAGGCCAAGAGAGGGAGACGGCAAAAACTATTCCATCTGATTTTGTGATGTAAACCGCACAATGCAGTACAAAAACACAATTGTGAACACTAATGGTAAAACACCATTTAACATTGATTATGTCACCTATTCAAAATATATGCTTAATGGTATGTTTGTTTTTGGTTATCCATCTTGTTCTCGTGATCTTAAGCCTTCATATCATTTTGTCAATGCTTAGAATTTGGTAGGTCACTGGAGCTTTACAAACAGGTTTTTGGCCATGATCCAAGAATTCATACTTTTTTTACTTTTTCATATGTTTTCATATTCACAGATGTTTAATAGGTTCAAATTATTTTCAGATTGACTTATTGATAAGAGACTTACAGCACTGATTTTAGTCAGTTACGTTATGTTCAATAGAACAGTTGCATGGTTACTATTTTCATCACGAGAGTATGATTACTCTTACACAAAGACATGGATGATGGATTTCCTCACAGAAAAGCTGCCAAGGGAGAATTCCTTACAAGTGCTGTTCTTTCATTCAGCTAAATAAAAGAACAGCATCTTTCTCAGTCTACTCAGCAGTGTGCATTGCATCACAACATGTTCTTAAATTGATATCATCCCCCTCATTCTTAAAATGTCTTTCTTTGACTTGTAGTCTGAAAAATATAAATATGTACTTTTCTTCTACCAGGATCAGTGCCAATGGCACCCCGTACCCTGGCAAGCACCAGATGTCAACATCACCCGTCCATCGCTTCACTAGTTCAGCATCCTGCACACCAGAATCCAAATCTGATAGGTATGCCACATCTCCACAGAACATTTATTGACAATGATTATATTATAATACAAAACTCTTTCCAGCCTATTTAAACAAATACCTAAATGAAAATGTCACTTTGTCTTTGACTTGCAGGCCTGCATTAGGTGGCCTGCTATCTTCATCATACAGACAGCATCAGGAGTCTCTGACTGCAGAGAGAGAGAGGAGGCGCCTGGAAAGAGAAGAGCGTCTGCAGAGGATTGAAAGAGAGGAGAGGAACCGCTTTAAGTCAGTCTCTGCTTAGCATTTAGACAAAACACTCCGTATCACAGGCTTCTATCACTGTATGATGTCTTTACTCTGTCCTATAGGCAGCTGCACAGCTAATACAGATGTAGATAGATTTTAGTCTCCCCTGAGTCTAAGAAAGCTCTACAGGAGGAGCATTAGGTACACTCAATAGTGACAGGATAACTCAAAAACACTACAGTATGTCCTGCTCATGTGTCATGTCTTAGCATTTTATGATGCCCTGTTTGCTATTAAATCCATATCATTTACGGTCATCATTTCGTGTTTCAGCCGAGACTATGTAGACAAGAGGGAAGAAGCAAGACAAGCCAGAGAGGAAAGGTGAGTTTACTTTGTTTCAATGGTTCACATGGGTTCACATGGCCTATTGTGAAAATAGATGGAAAAAAATGAAGAGGTTTTATAAATGCTTTGTGATGCTTTTCTAAAATTAACAGCAGATGTAAAGTGAGGTGAACGCGGCCTCAGGCTGAATTATAGGTGCTGGGGCCCCTTTTGGCCCGCTTACTATTAAGACATCCCAAAGGTTAACATGACAAGTGTGTAATTGTGTTTTGGCATGCATGTGGTTTAGTTATCTCCCTCTGACTGTGAGTGTGTGAGCAATAAAAGACCCTCACCTTTTTGACCCCTGTGAACTTGAAAGTGCACCTCATAGAACTTAAAAGAAATGTGAAGTGTGATTAGTCCAAGAGCACATTGAAAACTTTGATAGTAAGTGGGCAACATTTGTCACCATTTGAGTGCCTGAGTACACAAACCATGCATCTAAACTTAAGTGTGTAAACATCTGAGTGCTACACCATGACATTGCAGGTACAAGGCTGTGGAGCGGCTCGCTGCAGAGGAGTTTGAGCGGGAGCGTCCCAGAGTGCCAACAAGAGGACGGACAGAGATCACTCTGTGTTTGAGTTCTAACCCTGCCAGCCGCTCAGCATCTCGCTGTACCACACCTTCATCCACCATATCACAAGAAGATGCCACTGCACACCAGACACTGGGTAAACGGTGTTTGCTAACTTCTTATTAATTTTTAACAGATATGAACATGAATGATGTCTGTGCACCCATTCAGCTGAAATTCAGCTGCACTGTTGAAACAAGGGTATTGAGAACTACGGTACTTCTTGACTGATGGCTTTAATGAGGCTGTGATTAAATTGCCTCTGGGATTTAAAGGTAATCTGTCATGGCTGTAATCAGAAAAGATTTCTTTCTTTCCATAAAACCAAATTTAGTTGTTCTAAAAACATGCTAGTAAGGATTTGATTATTGATTAGTCATTTACCTCGAGTATTTACAGTTTCACATATTCTGTTTCTCTTCCAGGAACAGAACACAACTCTGAGCCAAACATTGACCAACAGTCCAGAACCAAAAGTCCTCCACCAGTGATAGCAGCACTAGAACCTTCTCCCACACCACCTTTTCAACCAGAGAAACAACAGAATGAAATGAAGTCAAATGCAGAGACAGAGGGTTGTGCAGAGTCTGAAAAGAAAGTGGCAATAGAGATGTCAGATGAACAGACAGGCATGGAGGAAGAAGTAGAGACACCAGAGCAGGAGATTTTTGATGAACAGAAAGAGGAAGCAGCAGTAGAAGCAGAGGTAGCTGATGTAGTGGAAGTGGATGTGGAGTTAGAGGATTCTGAGAAGGAACAGCCGATGGAAAGGGATGTAGACAGTGTACTGTTGAGTGAGAAAGAGAGACAAAATGAGGAAGTGAATGAAAAGGACAACTGCTCTGCATCCAGCATCTCCTCTACGAGCAGCACTCTGGAGAGAGAGGAACGGGAGGAGAAACTTTCCAATGACAGTGAAGGAGGTACAGCTCATTCTCACTTTTTATTTACCCATCTATACATATATTTCTCTAAAAATGTTGTCCTGTGTCAACAGGTCAGTGGACTCAGTGCATTAAAGAAGATGTAAATGACCAGTGCAACAAAATTCTCAATAGCAAGCGCTTCATGCTGGACATGCTCTATGCTCAGAACACAGCCGCTGAGGATGATGGGAATGCTGGAGAATCGAAGAAGGAAAAGTGTAAATGTGAGAAGGAGACGGAGGTCAGTGAGTCTGTGGCTAGTTTGGTCAGCAGGATCTCCACGCTGGAAGCTCATCGACAGGCCAGAGAGGAAAATTTGAAAAAAATGGAGATGGGACATCTGGACAATCAGGGCAGTGTCCGAGCAGTGGCTGAGAAGTTTGGAGATTTGGTTAAAGGCCTAACATCTCCATGTGAGGTAGAGGTATTGAAAGACCAGCAGCAGACAGACAAATCATCCACCGCTGCCTCATCAGCTTTACCTCCTAAGAAAGAGTCGGATCATATCTGGGATCAGCTGATGGCCACACCCAGGGAGCTGCGGATCAAAGAAATGGACTTTACAGACCTGAGGGACGAGGATGACTTGGACATTTTAGATATGGACAGTGTGACTGGGTCACGGGCCTTGATACCACCACTTCCCCCTCCTCCTTTCAGTGCTCCCTTACCACCACCCCCTCCCCTGTTTGGCTGTCCCCCACCTCCTCCAATTCTGGGCAAAATGATGCCCCCGCCTCCGCCATTCATGGCCCCCATCCCTCCACCCTCCCCTCAGCTCGCCCGAGGAGAGGTGCCTCTCTTCCAAAAGAAGAAGAAGACCATCCGTCTTTTCTGGAACGAGGTGCGTCCTGTGGACTGGCAGTGTAAGAGTCATAAATTCTGTAAGGAGTCCCTATGGTCTAAACTGGAGCCAGTTAAACTGGACACGTCCAAGCTGGAGCAGCTGTTTGAGTCCAAATCCAAGGAGCTGCCTGTCACAAAGGTAACTTATTGTCATACTGCTGTTACAGCAGACACATGCAGCACTGATATACAGGACGGTTAATGTTTGAGCGTGTTCCTTCAGCTTCCCTCCAATAGCTCCAAATTTATGCAACCTCACGTTGGGGATCATTTTATAAGTTTGCTGATGCCAAACTGCTGTCATGCTTGATGGGATATGCAAATTAGGAAGTAAAGACACTTATTAACTGACTTCTATCTCATTTTCAAAGTGGAAATGGTTAAGCTTCATATATTTCATCTGCACTAAACTGTCCATTTACAAATTTTCTAAAAGGATAACACTTATTTGGACATCAGCACAATAGGTTTGATGTTTAGGATAATATTTAAAATGGTAAATAGTTGCTTTAGAGCTGCACTTATCCTGACAGGGAACCAGCAAATGAAAAAATATTTTTTATTTGCTGGCTGAATGATTTTGTATCTTACAGAAAACAGCCATTGATGGCAAACGGCAGGAAATCATAGTCCTGGATTCAAAGCGAAGCAACGCTATAAACATCGGCCTAACCGTCTTACCTCCTCCCCGCACAATCAAGACTGCAATTCTCAACTTTGATGAGTATGCACTAAACAAGGAAGGCATTGAGGTAAGCTCTTTCTTAGGATTCTGTATTTGTGTATATAAGATCCAAATTAAACACGGGTTTCTTGGATGATTTTTACATGTCCCACCAAAATACGCAAGTGGCTTTCCTCAAGCAAGACAGATACCATAGCACATGTCTGTTTTAATTAATCACACTGATAATTAAAGTTTGTTTTTAGGATCTCACATCCTCACATTCCTTTGCTGTTATATAACCCGAAGATTGGAGAGCTTCTCCTGCAGTCTATTTTCAGCAGATAGGAGTATTCCTCTTCACCTTTTGTCTCTTTAGCCAGACAACAAAAGTGAGGTTTAAAGTTCAGATGTCACACACAAATTTGTGATACCTGGAAACCAGAGTTAGAAAGGTCAGAAACAGTTTGTTTTCACGCTATACGCCATGATTTACCATGATTTTACTTTTGATATGTTTGATGAATGGCCCTATAAACCCCTCTCCTCCTCTCATTTCTTCTGTCTCCTAGAAAATCCTCACAATGATCCCCACGGAGGAGGAGAAGCAAAAGATCCAGGAGGCTCAGCTGGTCAACCCAGACATTCCCCTGGGCAGTGCTGAGCAGTTCCTCCTCACCCTCTCCTCCATCACTGAGCTGTCAGCTCGCCTGCAGCTGTGGGCATTCAAGATGGACTATGAGCTTATTGAGAAGGTCAGACACATTCCTGGTCCCTCTAATCACAAGCAGACACATAACTTTTGGGCAGTTACATAAGTACAAATGTTCATTTTTTAAACAAATATTCTCATTTGTTTTCATATATAAGTAAGAAAAAATATTTGGAAAACTGTCTTGTAAAGCTAACAGCTTGTTAGCGTAGCATAAAGCCTGGGAAGGTGCAGGTCTGGCTCTGCCTAGACACATCAGACTTAACCTTGCAGCAATAAATCTCATTAATTGTGACGTGCAGGGACAGAGCAAGGGTAGCTGTTTCTCCTGTTTTAGTCCCTCTTGTATAACACAGCAGCCAATAAGTCTAGGTTAGGCTAACTGGCTACTGTGTTATACTAGCAGCAGCTAATGGCTCAAGCTGCTAGCCGCAAGCAGACATGAGGAGCAGACTGCAGAGGTCTGGTAACTTCACACCCTCAGATTTATTTTCATTTCCAAACTTGTAGTCTTCCAACCAAGGTCAGACTCTGGAGCCAGACGAGGCTTAATACGTTGTTTTGCACATGTGCAGTCAAACTTCCCTGGAGAGAAAGAATAGCAGATTTCTGGCAGAAATATGAACAGGCAACAATGATGTGTTTTTTTGACTGCATTTTTCTGCTCTTTTAGGAAGTGGCTGAGCCTCTGCAGGACCTAAAGGAAGGAATGGACCAGTTAGACAAAAACAAGACACTCAGATACATCTTGACCACATTGCTTGCTATTGGAAACTTCCTCAATGGTTCTAATGTGGGTAACTCCCAAAATATTTATGTTGTAACAGTTCATTTTGTTACAGATTTTGCTAATAGCTGCATTTCTTTCTTATATTAGCTGTAAACCTGTGTGGGCTATCCCACTAATCTTTCAAATACCACTTTTACTTACCAGGGTGTACATGCATACATGAGGCCGATATGGTCAGATGTCATCAAATTATAGGAATGAAAAGGAGGGGGTGTTCTCCTACTTTCCTCCAAAGCCCCTTTTGTCTCAACTCCCGTAAATATTCAAAAGTCTTGTCTAGGCTTCTGCTGAACCTGGCTCTCTCTGCCAAAGAGAAAAAAGGGAGGGAGGTTGTGCGATTTCTGAAAGTTTATGTTTGTCTGGCTGGTTGTGTGTGAACTTGCATCTGTGTCTCTGTTTTGTTTTGTCGTGTTTTGCGTGTGCCTTTGTGGGTATGCATCTGTGTACGTATGAGTGAACCCCTGGGATATGAGAGCCAAACATGTATAAAGGAAACATAAGTCATCGACATCAAAACAAGTAGTTCCCGTAAATAATAATGGCTGCATTTATATTTTGCAGTAAACCATTTAAAACTGGCAGAAGAACAAGGCAGATCCTGTTCGGATTATGTCTTTCATGATACTTTTTTTTTTTTAATTTTAGCTTTGCTGTGGTGAGTGGAGTAATCTGTTAGGCCTGTAGTAGATTGTGGTTTTTGATAATCACAGTCTAATGAATCTACATATCAGCTCCATTGAGCCCCCTTTGTCTAACTGTGCCAAAAGGAAATTCACTGCAATTTGGTCATCGAGTCAGGACCCATGATTTTTAATTTTAGACAGTTGTTTCCCTCCCACATTCTGAGCATGCTCCTGTGTTTGTATGTATCTCTAGGCCAAAGGCTTTGAGCTAAGTTATTTGGAGAAAGTCCCAGAGGTGAAGGACACAGTTCACAAGCAGTCGCTGCTGCACCACGTCTGCTCCATTGTGGTCGAGAAGTTTCCAGACAGCACTGACCTCTACTCCGAGATAGGAGCCATCACCCGCTTGACCAAGGTTTGCTCTTAAAAACTCGTTAAAGGTCTCCACAGGCTGTTTTTAGCTGTGCTAAATGCCATTCTTTCGGCTGTGCCCGTGTTGTTTTTGTTAGGTGGATTTCGACCAGCTTCAAGACAATCTGGCCCAGATGGAGCGAAGGTGCAAAGCATCATGGGATCACCTCAAGGTCATCGCAAAACATGAAATGAAACCAGCATTGAAGCAAAAAATGTCCGACTTCCTCAAAGACTGTGCGGAGAGAATTATTATTCTCAAGATTGTACATCGAAGAATTATCAACAGGTATGTTCATTCACAACAAATGTTACTTGAAGAATCACTGGTGTTCAGCTGGCGTTCAAACTGCCTCAATGTGATGTTTTCTCTACACATCTGCAGATTTCATGCCTTTCTGTTGTTCCTGGGCCATCCGATATATGCAGTACGTGAGGTCAGCATACACCGCTTCAGCAAGATCCTGAGTGAATTTGCCCTGGAGTATCGGACAACAAGAGAGCGCGTGCTGCAACAGAAACAGAAGAGGGCCAACCACCGAGAGAGGAACAAGACCAGGGGAAAAATGATAACAGATGTAAGTGTATATACTCGTTCTTCATTTCCTAACCCTCGTCTCTGTTTAGTTTGTAACTTTTTCACTTCTATGAAACAATATTAAAAATCCCCAGACGCTGGTTATATCCTTAATCTGGTTAGGGCACCAATTGCAGCCACCTCTGACAGGCAGGCCTGCATTTGTAATGACATCAGCTTCATTCCTCTGTATTCACATGTATAGGTTACTGTAACAACAAACAGTGAGTTGTTTTTAGTGTATCCCATTCTGTAGCTGCAGCAGGCTAAGAAAGGCCAGAGCAAACACCTCAATGCCTGATTAAAATCCCTTGAACCCTGGAGAGTCGGCCGCTCGCAGCAGACTCCACAGCGAGCTCTGGCAGGGGCCCCACTGTCTTCAAAGGACCCTAATTCAATCACTGTGTGAAAATTCAAACCTTTGGATGTCCCTGAAGGAGAAATAACAAGGACCGCACCTCAGCCACACTCCTACAGAGATACTCAGTCAAACATGTTCTTATTTTCCACAGCTTTTATATATCTGCAGTGATGTACAGGGAGGTGAACATCTCATGGTAGATTTACCATTTATGAAAAAAAGGTTTTTTACAAATCACATTTCTGCTTTCTCACACAAGGCTGCAGAGCAGAGCTGGTGCCCTAGGCGAGACTACGGTGCCAAAATATTTAATATATTACTTGTTTGTAGCAGGGAAAATAGGGAAAAATGCTGGTTACTGGGTATGATTTGGTTGCATTTTTATTTTTTTTAACCCTGATTAAAAAATGAGATTATTGATTATATGATTTTATGTTTTTTATTTTTCTTTATTCATGTTTTGATTTATTATGAGTTCAACAAAAGACCTGAGTTATTAGATTTATATCTGAATGAATGGAGACTACTTTTAATCCCTGAGGGAAAAAGTATATTGATAAGCTAAAGCACAGACTTCTGAGTATTTTACGAGTGGACAATGCACTATTCCTTCTGGTATTTATTAATCACATTAAATGATCGGAAGCCAGCCATTTAAGAAAACATTTTTTTTTATAATTAGATTTTGGCAATTTTTTTCTGATCGTTTCACACAGTTTCAGATACTTTCATGCTTTTACATTTTCAAATACAATCTAATTATCCGAATACAGACAAAGCTGGTTTAAGAAAGTGCTGATAGTGGGTTTGATTCTTCATCAGTTCAAGTACTAAATGAGCCACTGCCGAATATTGCACCCCATCAAACTGCCCTGTCAACCTATGGCATGTTTACCCTCTGTATTTTTGTTTCTATAGAGTGAGGATGACGATGATAGTGAGGTAGGGGATTCTGTATGCATGGAACTCAGTGTGACTTACTAAGCATGACTTGCTGTTGAAACTTTAAACAATGCCTTGTGTATTTGTGAGGATTAACACAACATGAGTCACACATGAAGCCAAGCCTCTGTATCCGTGTGACCCCACATGAATGAGGAAACTTGATGGTGATGACAAGGACCGACAGCTGCATGATGTCTGCTGCCGTGTTGAGTGAATCTTAGATACTTCCCGGAGGAAAATAATACACCTCGGAACTCTTGAACATTGCATTGTTTTGAGAAACTGAAAAAATGTGTGCCACAGACTAAACATGTAATTTGATATGTAGTGAATAATGTAGAGAGTAGTACAGTAGTACAGTCAGCAGTACAGACTAACCTGTGGTAAAAGATTTAATAATAAAGAGTCCCAGAGTATGAAGCTGATCCTGCTCACACAGAATCTCCTCCTACAGAGCGGTAAATTTGGCGGTGCTCCATCAGATGCACAGGAGAGCCAGCCTCAGGGTATCCAGTATGCTGAAGATGCAGCAGAACATGAGAACATGAAAGCCGTGCTAAAGAGCAGCCTGCAGGACGGAGAGAGCGGAGCGTCCACAGTGCCAGGCCTTCGAACACGCACCAGAGCCAGCAGCACCAGAGGTCAGTTCTGCCCTATGTTGTCACATCCTGTGTATTATCTGTCCAGTACATCTGAAGATGAATGTAAATTCACACACAGCATGATTGCTTCTACTGTAATGTTTTTGCATTTTAATATAAGCCTGTCTCAAGTGTTCATTTGAGGAACTACAGATCTTCATTTCTCAGGCATGGGGGTTCACTTCTTTGTAGGTCTGCCTGAGTGTATGTGAATGCAGCCTGAGTATCAGCTCCCTTTTTAATGATTGTTATGAGTGTGGGCCTTGGACCTGCTTTGTTATGCTTCTTGCCTTTTTGTTTCAGGCCGCGTTGCCCCGTGGTGTTCTGCCAGTGATGACCCAGTGAACTGCACAGACGATACAGCTGATGAGATCATGGAGAGGATTGTTAGGTCAGCCACTCAGGGGCCCAGCCAGCGGACGCAGCCTCGAGAGAGGAGGCGATCCCGAGCCAACCGAAAATCACGTGAGTCTTGTTAAATCGTGGGGAAGTCAGTGTTATCATAGTTAGTTTGCCCTTAGCTGCACAGGCTTTCATTTATCACTACTGTTTCTCTTCTTGACTGCACAGTGAGAAGGACACTGAAGAATGGTTTGACAACAGAGGAGGCAAACGCTCTGGGCTTGTCCAGTGGTCCAGAGATGCAGGTGTGAGCTGGACATGACAGTGTCTGGGAACCCTTTCACTGCCCCCACCCAACCTCTAGAACCACTGGCTCCTACCACTAAAGCCCCCCCCCCCCCGGATGAGTTGATCTCATCTTTAGTTTACTCACATGCAAGATTGAATTCATAAACTGGAGCACTGCATTCAAACCACTAAGCTTTGCTACTGCTGGATAAACTCGGACAATCTGCGCTCACATGGCTTAATCACAATCATCCTTCAGAATTTCTGCATATGAACACCTACAAACGTTTTATTTTTTAGGCATCAGGACAGTCGGCAGTGCTTCAATCTCTGTGGCCTTGATTGAATCCAGAAAATGTGGTACAGATACAAAACCCTCACCGCAACTCTAGTGAAAAAATGAACAAAGACGTTGCATCTGTTGAATAGATGCTTCATGCAAAGGGTTCTTGAATACTACTGTGGTAGTTTTGTGTTTCATTTTGCTCAAATAGAAGGTGCTCAAATAAGGAATAATTGCACTGGATGTAAAAGTGGAGTATCGATGGAATGTGAGCTCCTTGACACTGATGAACCACACTGACATCTGAAAACTGACTCAACCAGCAGTTCAACAGTAGCACAGTTTTTAGATCAGAGTCGACAGGGAAAGGACTTTATAAAACATTTTTAAAGATTATACGCAAACACAATGTCTGCTGGTACTCCTAGTTTCACATTAACGCTTGTCCTGCAAACATTCGGCTTCACCACATACAGGCAAGTTGCATCATGGGATTCTCACCGATGGACTCTGAAAAGAGCAGGGGTACAAGCGAGCGATCGTCATAGTGAATTTATTTTATAGAAACTATGAGCTGCACATTTCAGAGTGCCTTTCAGAGACAGTTATTTATTAAGACGTTTTCAGGGACATATAATCACGAAAATGTTGCTGCGGATGAGAGTAGTGAGAATACTGCAGTGTGGAATATTCATGAGCTGTGATTTTATTTTTAACCAGTGTTTTTAAACGTTTTCCATGTGTTTTGTCTTGGATCTAATAGTTTGTTATGAAGATAGCTTTAAAGTATTTATGACAACTTCAGGAGTGGTTATGCACATTAGCTGTGTCCTGTTGCCTTACTGTAAAATACAGGCATGCGTAGTTACACCCCATTCATGACGGAGGTAAAACAAAATAGAGCAGGTCAGAGAAATTTGTAGTTCAGCTGGCACCACTCTCACAGTTCATATTGGTCGTTCTCAAATGCTGTGATAATAATCAGGGCGTACATACAGTACAGTGAGAATTGGCAGTAGTAACATGAGTCCACAAAAGAATTAGTGTCAATCTGTACTGATGTAAATAAGAAGCATCCTGCAGTCTAACCTTTTGGTGTGATTATGCTGGCTGAGAGAACTCAACACACTGCATCTTAAGAAAATGTATACAAATAAGACAAAACAAAAGCAGATTAAGATAAAAGACAACTACACATGTGCTGTGTGTAATGTGAACCACAACAGAAGTTCTTATTGGCCCCTAAAAAATGACAGATCCTGCCGTGTTACAGTAAAATCAAAGTAGTTTTGATTTGCTTTCATGTTTTTGTCACCTGATCCCTCAGCCTTTGGCTGTCCTTAGCTCAGCTTTGTTCACCCCCTGTGGAAACAGTTCCTTTTATTTGGATTATTTGCAGCACATTTGTTGTGTTATTATTTGCAGCATGTGCTGAAATCATTTTCTTAAGTCGTAGTGTGCCGTTATGAGCTCATTGTGCTTATAATCAATTAGGAATAACTGGATTTATGACATTCAGTTTGTATGTGGCTCACACCTTTATAAGGTAAATCTGTCCACTGTGATGGAAACATAGCCATTGAAAGAGAGAGAACAATTAGCTACACAAAGTCACAGCAGCACTACTTTTGTTTTTACTTTAAAATGTACTGGAAACTGTTCAGCACCTTAGACTCCGAGTGTAGCATGCCACTCAGAAGAGAAGTGAAGTTACAGGAAGAAGAGCTCGTTGTGTTTCCCAGATCATACAAAACAATATTGGGGAATGCTGTAAAATGATGTACATGTCATGTTTATGTTGTTTTTGCTTCATGTGTAGAATAGTGTATTATAGACTAAAAAGCAGTGTTATTCTAATTTAAAGAAAACCAAGCCATGCGTGGTTTTTTTAAACAAAAAAAGCATCATTACTGCTTGAAACAGGGAGGTGCTTCTCAGAGCTGTAGGTTTACGTGTTACTAAAACTTTTCACTTCACAGACTCAGATCAGTGAACTCCCTCAGAAGTCTCTGATTTCATTGCACTCAACGTTCTCCGTTTTAATTTAACGTTAGCACACCACACATTGCTGCCTGTGCCATAACATCACTGTGGAACTTGGACACAAGTGCTACACAACCGAGGCTTCTATTGCATCTTTGCCCACAGCAAAAACTATGTAACAACTACAATAAAAAGGCTCATTAAAATGTACTTTTGACTAGTTTTTAAATCATCTTTCATCGGTTTTGCTGGTTTCGAGAAAACACAAACCAAAAAAAAAAAAACTTAAGCTTTCTTTATTTTGTAGTCCACACAACCCATGCTTCAAGTCAATTTATGTTCAAGAGCATACAGAGGTCGATGACAAGCTCAGCATCACAGCTCACATCAGATGTTTTCACACAGCCTCATTTGGTCTTTCTTAAAAACTCCTGCTGCATGTTCACAGGGCATTATGGATCTAAATTGCGATTATGGTTTTGCTTTTAATAAATTGCAGAGACATTATGATGAACAACACAGCTACCTAAAAAGAGGGGGAAGGGGGGGTCAGAAATACAACTGAGCATCAAAAAAAAGCAAAAAAAAAAAAAAAAAAAAAAAAAAATCAGCTGAAACTGTCTCAGCAAATCCAGTGCAACCCAAGACACGTTCTGCTTTTTACTAGCTGGAAACTAAAAAAACAAGGGCACATATTAAGAATTATATAATTTGCACTTCTTGATCATAATTTGAATTTTATCAATGTACACTTTTCCCTGAACAATTACTTTTGCACAGTACCTTAGAATTGTATAGATGTATTACAAAATGGAGTATTCCCTTTCTATCGGACATGATTTACTATGTAAAACCCCTGAAGAACTGACAGGCTTTATGCAGGTTACATTTTATATTGCTACATTATAAGCAAAGATTAACAAAGGAATTGGTTTTAGTTTTGCATATATTCTTAGGTTTGTGGTTTGGTGTGCACTGTCTGCACCAAAAAATGTCAAATTATCTCTGAAATAGCACCAAAACACAAATGCCTGAACGTTTAACAGCCCGGGCATATGTTTTAGAAATAGTACATAGCGAGTGTACAGTGCAGACTAATCATAAACCACAACGTGATTAGGGTTTTTTTTTTGTTTTTTTTTTTTTTAAATGGCAAAGAAGTAAACACTAACCGTATATACAAGACACATAAAGCTGATCATCAATCAGCACAGACAAGTGGGGACTCACCATCTTCTGGTAGGATTTTATCATCTGTGATGGAGAGTCACTGTTTGGACACCACTCCCAGTGACTGTTTGGTACAATAATGCACTTTTAAGTCTGGCTTGAATTAAAATTTATAAAATGCACACCCATAATTCAGGTCGGCTTTCTTTAAAAAAAAAAGAAAACAGGCTTTAGGTATTGAGTCAGTTGGAGAAACAACTGGATATTTAAGGAGTCTAAAAAGTTCATATAAAATGTATACCCAAATTATAGCGCCTGTGAGGGAAATATATAAATGTTACATTTTTTTAAAAAATACTTTACTCATGAAGTTATTTCAACACATAGCACCAGCTTGTAGATCATGCCAAGCCTTGAGTTTGGTCTAATGAGCAAATCTGTGCTCCACTAAAGGAAGTGTAGCGCAGATAGCGGTGAGACAAACTGACAAATCTTCAAAGAACTTAAAGTGCCACTCCAGTCCCACGCCCGCTTCCCAGACTTCAGCTATCTAAACCACAGTACGCATTTTCTATCTAAGACAACTGATGGGGAGCTTCAAGCATTTCCATGAGGAAAGTGTCAATAGGCGTGTCACCGATCAGCTTGAAGAAGAAAAGGTGCTCCAAGCACTTCAAGCCAATGGATCGCAGCGCTGGCAGTCGAAGGAGAAGCTTTGCAAACCTGCAGAGAAACAAGAGAGGTCATCGTTTTAGATCCGGTCCACCCGAGAAGACTGCACCAAACCTGCCGAGGAAGCATACCTTCCCTGCTGCTCTGGATATTTCTGTTTGCAGTAGGATTCCAATGATGCATAGACCTTTTCTCTAAGGAGCTCCACCTCACTGGTGCTGGAGAGCCCTTTTGCATCTGCAGATAATACAGTAAAGTACGTTTAAATAAGAAAGGGGACAGACACACACCCAGACATCTTCCACTGTCTAGTACCTGGGTTAAACAGGACAATGGCTCGGAGGCAGCCCAGCTCGGTTTTGTCCATTTGCATATCTCTCATTTTATTGACAAGCTCAGTGAGAACCCTAAATACAGAAAAGTGCAGATGGTAAAATACACAAAGAAATTCACACTCTTTTTATTTTTTACAGACACCATAAAATCACAAGAAAATACCTATCAAATATGGCCCCGACTTCTGCACTCTGCACACTCTCCCTGCATCAGAAAAGGTTAGATTAGACACGAGCTATCCAAAAAGCAAACTACGGCTTTTTAGTTACAGCATTGTATAGTTGTTTTGCTCTTCTTCAATATACCTGTCAAAAATGGCTCCTACTCCTGCACTGTGTGCACTGTCCCGCTGCAGCTCAGACGCCAGGAGGACGCCATCTTTCAGAGGAATGGAGCGATGGGAGAACGAGGCAATTAGGAGCTCATTCCACCCTGATCACAGAGACACAGGAACACACGGGTATGTGACAACAGCTGTGAAAACCAGGCCAGCAGGTAAAAATACATTCACAATGAGTAGCTGTAAATCCCCTCCTCTCTCAGGTGACACACAAATATTGTTTGAATCCAAGTAATGTTGTGTACACCATTCACTTGAGCCTCACACATCTGACTACCCATCAGTTACCTTTGAGAGTCACCTCCACTGAGACCTGAAAAAGTGTAGCCTTTGGGGCATGGCGTGTATGGGGACACTATTAACACTTAACCTAACAACAGTGACAGCAACAACATGTTTTAGTGTAGATGCATATTTGTACATTTTTCCATCTATGGCTGACTCTACAGGGCTGGTCCTCTGCAGGTGATGTGTGTGTCTGTCTGTAAATAAACAATTATTTACATCTAAACAGTAATTGTTCATACCAGCACGCAGCAGGATGACCTGGTCATCGAGGGGCAGCTCGGAGAAATGAGGGATTCTCTTTGCCCACTCCACCAAAGCAAACAGCTGTTTGTCTGCAGTCTGGCAGATGTTGGTAACAGCATCATGGGGCTGAAAAACAAACAACAGTCCACTCTGACCTTCACATGACCATCAGTCACCAGTAAGAAATTCACAACTGACTAATATTTTTCATCACTCACAGAGTTTCCTGCAAAGCCTCCATCAGAGTGAAGCTCGGTCTTCTGCTCCACAGCCGTCTCTGCCTCCAAGATCTTCTCTACAGGCATCTCATCATTCACTCCGACAGTAAACTCCAGGTCTCCATCACGCTCGCGGTTCCGCTGACGCTCTTCCTGGACTGCTGCAGCAGACAAAATACGCAGAATACAGAAGAATGAAGACACTCCAGGAATGAGATGAGTGTTGTGGTGACATTATGCAAAATTCTGTGCCTCTTTGCAAGGTCTGGTGCTGCACTCAAAAAGTCATACTTAAATTTGGTGCTGTAGGATCCACCCATTCAGTCCTATTGCACCTAATATCTAGAAACACAAACCCCAGAAATGTTACTACATCTTTAGTAATGATTAATGCAAAAACTAAGGTTGGTCTGTTTTGTGCATTGGAACTTCAGGTGCTGAGCAGAGTGGCTCGTGTCATGTTTAGACAATGAATGATGAATCACTAAATCTACATGCCTACATCTGAAAAATGTTGCATTGAATTCGACACCCCAAGTGAAACCCGACTAAAGCCTGATCTATTATCAAATCTAGCATCCACTTTCATCTACACAAAAAATATCTGCAGAATTTACCACCATTGTTTTGATCTCAACTACATAGAGCAGAAAGAAGAAGCTGCATTGTAATATGTTCCCAAACCTTGAATAGCTTAACAACTGATACATATCATGATAGACTGACATGGTGCTGCTCTTTACATACCTTCCCTCTTCATACCCATGGCCAGGCACTTCTGGTAGCGGCAGTACTGGCAGCGATTGCGCTGGCGTTTGTCAACCAGGCACTCTTTGTTATCCCTGCAGGTGTAGCTCAGGTCTTTGCGCACAGTTCGTTTAAAGAAACCTTTGCAACCCTCACAGCTGTACACTCCATAGTGTTTTCCTACAGAAGGTTACAAACAAAGAAGTTACAGGCTTGGTGCTTGATATAGTAAAATCAGAATCTCCAGCTGTTTCTGCACATGTTTTACTTCTGTCCATCTTGTTCTTAGGGGGTTCACTCACCAGAAGAGCGGTCTCCACAGATGATACACAGGCGTTTCTGAGACAGCATTCCCGGACTGTGAGCTGGCATGGGCCTCAGGCCGAATGGAGGCTTAATATCCTCTGAGCTGCTGATTGAGTGCATCCCTGATACGGGTGCTGAAGGAGAGATCTGGACACAGTATCACCAAATAAAATTAAATTACACTCTGTTGTCGGTTAATTCGTTAGTTCGTTTGGATGCAAATGTCCTCTGTAATGGAAGACATTAAAAATGTTCTGACTTGTATAAAAGACTGTCTTCTTCATGAACACACTGTGCACAATTTATCTTTTAAATGCAAGAATCAAGTGTACCGTGACATCAATACACACCCTCTAATAGGTTACCTGACTGTTGCTGATGGGTCCAAACCCCAGAGAGGGTGAGACCACTGGGGAGTTAAGTGAGGGACTGATCACAGAGAATGGAGAACCCAAGATATTGGTGGGGCTGTTGGAGGCTGAGCTATTAGGCTGCTGTGAGGACATGGCTTGTAAGCTACCCGCTGAAGAGAACAATGTCCCGTCTGAAGGATGTCAGTCTATGGGGACACAAAAAGGAAATTATGAGTGACACACAATTTCCTTACTTGAAACAAACATTACATTTGAGGTGAAGGGCAGAATTTTAAGCTTTATATAAATGTGTTGTCTCAGTAAATTTAACAAGCAAGGCTGCCAAAAAGATCTTGCTGATTTCATCATTTTTACATACCTTCAATAGTTTTATATACTAAAAAAACTACCAGATAAAAACAGTCACTTCTTACTACATTTAATTAACAAATTAGCCGAAATAATACAGTAGCTCTGCTTTTCCAGGACTCCATGTGATTGAATATTGATTTGTTTCCTGACGCCAGACCACGTATAAACATTGAAGGCATATTTTGTTGTCACAATGATAAACTGGTGTTCAGGTTCACAAGACAAAAGGTGCATTAAAAACACTCTACGTTTATCTGTTTGTTAACGCCAAATGGCACAAATTGGCGTGACAATTCACCTTTGCTAAATGTTGCTAAAGATACGCAGTAACGTTATTGACATGATTTCGCAGTGTAACGATGTTATGTTCGACAAACTTGCACACAATGCCAGCGTGGCTTTATATTCTCATTGTTAGACCACAACACGAGGTATTACTGAGAATAAAATAACGCCATTGGGTTGCTTTTATGATAGCAAGTTAGCTGCAAGCCCATAAAAGTTCGAAAGACCGTGGCTGGACAACATTAGCTAACATTAGCTTTGGTTAGCATACGTCTGTCTGACACTATATTCTGTAACATTTCGCAAAGCTACAATATACCTTACACATACCCACACTGGCATTAAATGGGTTATCGAATGCGACCAACTCACTTATTTAAACCCGTCCAGCTGGCGTATTGTTTCTTTTAGTTAGATATGATTAGCTTGTTAGCTTCCAATACGGCTAACTTTGCTAATATCGCTAACATTAGCTAGACGCACGATTCAGTGCGACGTTCTAAAGGGAGGATGTTGTTGACTAAAACCTCACGGTCATTGGTAAAATTGAATTACGTACCAGACACACCTTCGAAGCATTGTTAAATACCACTTCACCAGATCTGTGATAATCTAGACAAGCGCCAGACAACCAGGCCGACGCTCACATCCAATATACAGCAGCTTGACGCTGTTGTTGTTTACGGGCCATGATGGCTCAGTGCCCCTATCCACATGAGCCAAAATGTCTCACGGGACCACCCATAACAGCACTGTCATATGACACCCCTGCTGCAGAGGTTCGGCCTCATTTACTGTTTAATCAGGCTGATGTTGGTTAAAGGGTTATAATAGTGTGTTTTAATATTTACATAAATCACACGCAACAGCTTAAACAACACCTACCTCCTGATACTGAGTCAATGACTTTACATAAGTCTGCACAACTTCAACGTCTGCTTATAGTCGTATGCACACACAGGGGGGAAAAACACACACATACACAATTTGCATAGAGCATGAGCAGAGCAGCCACACCTACCAGAGGAGCTGGAATATTTTGGAGTATGACAGGAGGAGTATATACAGTGTTGCACAACTTGTTCTTGCTGCAGTGCAGTAATATTTTCCACAGTACAAAGTATTTCACACAATGTTCTCTTTTTTTAAAGCTCTGCTTCCTTCATGGTGAGAAATGGCTGTTGTGTTTAAGTTGTAAATAATGGCAGCTTCATTTCTAAAAATAAAAACAAACAAATAAATAAAAGCATTCAGTTTTTTTCTACTTGTTTACTAGCAATGGCAGGTGTGTGTAGTGTGGGTGATTTGATCTCAGTTCACTTCAACAAACCAGAAAACTATGTGCAGGGTAGTGGGAAGGAAACTTGAAAAACTGCTCTGTAGCTGTTTCAGTGGAGGTGTCTGTCAACCAGCCAAGTAGGAATTGTTACAACAAAGGTGCATGCAGCTCACGTAAGCACCAGCCATAGCTCATTGTATAGATTTTCCTTCTTATTGTATTACAGCTTGTCATCACCTGAAGAGAGACGCATCATGATGAAAAGGACTTTAGCTCTGCCACTGATTTTTATTTCAGGTTTGTAAACTTGATTTGTTTCACTGTTGTTGTTGTTGTTGTTGATGAATGTTGTTAATGTGAGTAAACACACTGCCTGTTGTTGAACAGTATGTTGCTCCTTCACGCTGGGATCTTCAGACTTTCACCTCATCAGTCTTTTAAAGACCTACGACGATGCAAAGAGTTTCTGCAGAGAAATGTACACTGATTTAGCAACGATCCACAACTCCACAGACATGAGTAATTTGAGCTCTTTAGTGTCGTCTGCCACTGCCAGAGCCTGGATAGGACTGGAGATGGGAGATGAGGCAGTGTGGCACTGGTCTTGGCCTAATAAAGAAACAGATTTTTTCAACTGGAAGACAGGAGAACCACAGACAGTTAATCAATCTGCGTGTGCAGCAATGGATAATCATGGTGAATGGTTCGAAAGTGACTGTGACATTAAAAGAATGTTCGTTTGTCATGGTAAGTAAAACGACACCAGTGCACTTAATGATCGTGGCAGCACACAGTGTTTGACGTATTACACCTCTGTACTTAGGCCCCGGTGATACCAGCAGTCCTGTTTTTGTAGCTAAGACCAAATCATGGAGGGACGCTCAGAGCTACTGCAGGAGCTTATCGTCTGATCTAGTCAGTGTACACTCAGCAGAGGAGAATAATGCAGTACAAAATGTGTCTGCATCACAAGTTGTGTGGCTTGGCCTCTTCAGAGATCAATGGAAATGGTCTGATGGAAGTAACTCATCATTTCGTTTCTGGAAAACCTCTCAACCCAACTACAACAATGGTCAGGAGTGTACAGCTGCTGTGTTTAATGATGGAGGGCAGTGGAATAACTTGAAATGTGGAGACAGGAACCATTTCATCTGTCATGGAGGTAAGCTGGTGTTAAACACACACTGTTATGTTTTTAATGCGTAATCGAACACAACCAAGTTACAAGGGGTGATTGACAAGTTGATAGTCTGGGCTCACATTTATTTTTCACCACAGTCCCCACCTTCACACATGTTGTCCAGGGGTTGTTGATTATATAGATCTTCTATTTGTTTAAGTGTTGAACCTACATCACCACTGTACACTCCTGGCCTCTGAAACAGGGCTGACCTGCATTATAACCCCAAACTGACCACAAAAGTAACCGACTTCAACAGGAGCTTTGTAACTCGTCTCCTTCTACCACAGACTTTTCCATCACCTCTTGTCTTGTCTATCATAGTCTTCCTCAAAGTGTTATTTCATCACTCACTTACTCTTACAGCAAGTAAATCAATGGCAACAACCACCGATCAAAAACCTGTAACTACAAACAGCTCATCTCAAGAGGTCATAATAACGTTTCATTTCACTGTGGCCAATACAAACCAACAACCAAACAATGCTACCACCACAGCAGAAGCAGCACCTGCCCTGGGACTGACAGCACCTAATACAACAGAGATTACATCATTTACCTCGAGCCCCGAGCTCGACAATGTGACGACAGAAACCCCAACACAGCTGACCCCTGTGACGTCTATGAATGTAACCACCAGCCAGAACACGACACACTCCAACACAACCGAGGGTCAGAGTGTGGAAACAGGTAACACCTCAGCTGACGCCTTTGTGTTTAATCCTGCTTAAAATCTGTGAAATCAAACCCATCCTCTGTTTTCTTTTGTCTTTCTGAAGCCAACCTGATACTCATCCAGGAAAACATGACATGGATTGAAGCTATGAGTTACTGCAGGGAGCACCACATTGACCTTGTCCACATTAGCAGCAAAGACGTTCAGGAGAAGGTGGCTGAAAAGGCAAAGAATGCTTCATCACTTCATGTGTGGTTGGGTCTGCGCTACACCTGTCAATTTAAATTCTGGTTCTGGACCACATCAAGTTTTGGTTGCTATCAGAACTGGGTACCAGGACAAGGATCTGAAGGGAAATATGGCTGTGGTGTTAGTGGCGCCATTGAGGCCACTGGGGGGCAGCAGTGGGTTGGTTTGCCTGAGATGGAAAAACTGAATTTTATCTGCTCTGCATGTACTGTATGAGAGAGGAGTGCCAGTCTGAGAGATGTTGAAGTTTTTATCCTGCTGTATGAAAAATAACATATTTATACAACTTTATATATATACTTGGAGCCTATTAAAGATTTAAACAGTTAAAAAAAAGATTGACATGCTGGTTGTTGTGATGACGTCACGCCTTTGTTGAAATACAGCTGCCTGCTGTATTGTTGAAACTGAATTTCATTAAATATGAACACATTATGTGCTGTGTAGGCGTGCGCTTCCACAGTCATGTGCAGCAAGAGTAATGTGAGAAAATTGATCTGCTCTGTGCTATTCACTTAGAGGGTTACAATTTGCATGTTGACCCCTTTGGATTGGGCCCCAAGATTGTCTTTTTCTTGGGGATGGTTGGGTGGGGCGGGGGTTACAATGGCCAGTGTGGCCCCCCCAGTGCAGACTGCCTGCTGCCCTCACTGACCTGACCTTCACTAGCAGCCACATGGAAAATGCAGCTTACAGACACTCACCTTCCTGTCGGTACACTTGAGGTAAACTAACAATGATGAGATGGAGGATTTTCAGTAAACCTGTGTATTTCTGTTAGTTGGAATAAATGGAGAAGCTGAAACGTCACCTGTGTTTGTGTGTGTTTGCTGTTCTTTAAAAGCTTTTCACAACACAATACACAACATAAAATATGTTTTCAAAATATATTGAAGAACAGGATGAAGTAAGTGCTTAAAAAACCACAACTATTTCACAATTTTAATGTTATTCATTTTTGGATATGTCGGCATAGTGAGTTTAAATAACGGCATATAATCCCCTGAATACTGGTCAACTGCCTGTAATCCACCGCTGCATTTTAATAACTGCTTTTGCATCCTCAATGAGGGTCTTGTCACTTGTCAATTACTACGCACCATTAGACGAGTGTGTCCCAGCTTAGCTCCCCTCTCAATAGGCATTGGTCAGTCAGCCTTCCATCAGTTCAATGTTAATGTCCCATTGGGTTCAGTCAGTCAGAGAGCCTCTGGACTCCCCCCTCCCCTCTGTTTCTCACCCTCATCTCCTCTTGTGTGCTGTCCAGCTGGCTCTGACCTTTGACCCTTTCACCCTCACTCCTGACCCCTGGCCACATTCCCACGCCACACCCTTTTGTGTGTATCTCTCCATGCTAACCCATTGGTCACTCCCACTGAATTTTTAGAGATTATGGTGAGACATAATTCATCCTCCTGTTGGTTTGGTGTAATGCAACCTAATTTGGCCTAATCCCAGTTCAAGTACAAGAAGCTGCAAAACTGGAACCTGTAAATGAATTAAAGATGTGTGACTGTTTTCCAAAAATAGTGAATTAAGTTTGGAGAATCTACAGTTTTGAATGTTCATTCTAACTTTAAATATGCCAGATTAAACTCTTTAAATTAAAGCAATTGAAAAACTCAACCTGACCAACACAATGAATCATTATGGAAGATTACTATTAAAGATAAATTAATGCTTAACTCTTAACCAACACACAGGTAATGTGTGATAATTACTTCAGTTGAGACACAAAAAAACATAAGTGTAAATACTTTCAAATTCACATCTCTCTACCTGTCATGCACACTCCTGTCTTTCCGCTCTCTCATTTCCTTCTGTTGAGTGTGCACCCCTCCACAGATCCCTCCCTTCTTTTCCTTCTGTCACTTTCACAGTTAATTGTAGAAAAGGAGATTTTCTCCATTGAAGCCCAGTCTCTTAGGTAACCCCACTCCTGCATGAAATGAGATGGATAGAGGGGAAGAGATGAGAAGGGGACATGGACAGGCAAACCATACGAGCAGCAGTTGGGGACGGATGCAGAGGAGAGAGGACTTTACAATATGTGGCAGAAAGTTAGAGGGAAAGAATAAGAGTTTATTATTTTATATTCATAGGATTAATGATTAATATCTGCTTCCATGGGACTACTATCACTTTATTACTAATAGTGCATAATGTAAGTATTGACATACATAGTCCACTTTTTTACTTGGTATTATACATTTATTGACTAATAAGGTGGTCTATAGATCCTTTATCAGATCAGATTTAAGAAGAAACAGCTACTCTTTTATGTTTTTTCACTTTAAACAATTTTACAAGAGAAATGTTTTTTTTTATTTCCTATTCTTTTAAGTACTCATCCTTTCTCTACAGGATTTCATCCCAGGATTTAAGGAGGCGATTACTCTTCAGCCCAGGTTTGACAGGGAGTTTGGTGCTGATTGTCCAAACGCAATTTCTGTGTTACTTCTCCATTTCCAGGAGTTGTGGCTGGACATCATGCACCCAGCTCTCATTAGCTTCCTCCAACTTCTTACTGCAGTAAAACAATTCAACACAGGACTAACTGAACGTTGTGAAGCTGTGTGCTATCCAACAAAACACTTTAAAGGGCCTGTACAAAAATCTGTTGAAGTTAGAATGGCATTTATGACTAAATGAAAATGAGTGATGCATTATGGGAATGATTTAGATTGAACTTTAAAAGTGTCAATTCAAAATGCAGTGTCCAGGCTCAAGTTCTTTCAGCATATTTTTTTAATTTCTGTGTCGTGTTTGGTCGTTTATTTTTTTAAACCCAGAGTTTTATGATGATTTTTATTTCTAGCTGAGCCGAGAACAAATCTGCTGATTTTTTTTCAAATTACTCACCACAGCACCTGTTTGTTTGTCATACTACTTTTAGCCTTTAGACACAAAAATTACTCATTTTTTATTATTAAAAATACTATTAAAAAAAAATATCGTGGTTGCTGTAGTTGCTCAAAAATATTATGCGCTTACAGACCAGGTAGACTCAAATAAAATTTGTAGCTCATTGACCGTTTGTTTCCATTCATTTCTAAAGGGTAGGCGTAATAAATATGTGAAATCAAAACATTTAATTGAGCAATGGTTTCTTGTATGGACAGTTTTCACACCAAATTAGGTGTTTCTGCCTTAAACAGAAATCTTTTTCTTCACATACTAAATTTAATATTTAATACGTATTTTAATTTTTTAATTAATTTTATAGAAAAAATAGGTTAAGATAATGTCAGCAAATGAATCCCTAAAAAATAAAAAAGTGAAAAAAGCAGTATTAGTTTATGATGAGGAGATGACACACAGGCAGGGCACCATGACTTATTGTTAGCTGAGCCCTAAGCAGGCTGACAGAGGTGTTGCATCCATGTGCCATGTGTCGATTGGCAGACTTCCCATTTTCATGTGTCATTTACAAGAGACTGAAACAGAAGATAATTTGAAAACCTGCAATTAAAACTCATCATCACCACCAGTAACATTAGAAAGGGTCTCAAAACTCTTCAGTAACTCGGTGGATTAGTGCCAATCTGTGGCTGGAATGCATTAGGAGAAGAGTGTTTAAGAAAGTAGAGGCTTTAAAATAAAAAAACTGTGAACATCTGATACATTAACCTGCAATGTTTGAATTAGATGTGTCTGTCATTCACTTCACTGCCATTGCAAGACAAATAAAACAGATTTCAGACATTGTCTTTGTATATCTGTCACATCTGTCACATCTGAACTTGTTAGAAGAACAGAGCTGCAAACCATCTATAAACTGTTTGTTCAGTTTCAACAGTGCTCTTTCTAATCCAGAAAAATAAACATGTGAGTTCTGGTAAATCACATGATTTGGGGGAAATCTGCCTTTGCACTGTCCAATCAGGGGATGGTTACATATTGTGAAACTGAAACAAACACTGTCTGTATTGCAGGCAAAGCAGAGATATAACTTGGATTTGATCTTTATTGTTACATCTACATCATCATTTTGTGATCAGAAATGCATCAATCAGCTCTCTCTGATCTGAGCTGGGTTTAGATAAATCTCTTTATATAAAGTACATTAGAAACACACACACTATCAGACAACAGCTGTGTGCCACACATCTCTGTGCACACAGCTGTGCTTATATGAGCTGTATGTGATGTTTTTTATTACATTTTAAATATGCAGTTTTCACATGCAACAGTCAGAGAGGCATTAAGCGTTCCGAGTTGTCTTGGGGAAAGAAAACAGAGGGTGGGCAGGGAAAGATCCAAGGATTGAGAAATACAGGGGTGGATACCTTATGAAACCTCTGCTAACCAAAAGAGCCTGTGTCAGAGCAGACAAAGACACGGCACAGCACCATGGAGTGCCACATTGCTCTGGTTCTGCTCCTGAGCCTGACTGTGGAGTGTTCGTCACAAAACAGGTAAATACAGGATGAATGATGATCAATGCATAACAACAACTTAACAAATATGAAGCAGTCAATGTGATATATGTCAGTCAATGATGTGTGTAAGACCTCTGACTTTTGTGTACAGATTCTTCATCTCAGCCCCAAATGTGTTTCACATCGGTGTTAGTGAGAAGGTGTTTATCCAGATGGAGACGCCAAATGTTCCTGTTACTCTTTACCTGGAACATGAGACTGGAGGTAATGTTGTGTCTGAGAAGAATATCAGTCAGTATAATCCATCAGAGAAGATCAGAACAGTCGAACTGAAGGTATGAAAATAAACAGATAAATACATTTGGACGGCACTGAGATGTCATGGTATCTTAATCTGTGTCTTTACAGATAGACAGTGAAATGTGGTCAAAACTTTCTCCTTCACCATCATATCTTCTGCTGGTGGCGGAGAGTCCCGCCTTCACTAAAAGACAAATAACAAGGGTCCTGATTTCAAAACACAGGGGCTACATCTTCATTCAGACTGATCAACCCATGTACAACCCAACACAGAGAGGTAAATCAGCATTTATGTAAAACAATGTGAAGGGATTTCAAAAGATTAACTGATATTTTTGTTCATTTTTTTATTCCAGTTAATTACAGGATATTCGCTCTGAATCACTTAATGAGGCCTCAAGAGGAAATGATGCAGATATCAGTATTTGTAAGTTGATATATTTTCATTATTAATTATTGATTAATTATGTAATTATTTAAGTTGTTTGATATTATAACTGGCATGTTTAATGTTTTAATGACAGAATGCTGCTGGGAACAGAGTAAAAAAGACTTTAAATCACCCAGCTGGAGGAATATTCAGAAGCTCGTTCTTCATACCCAGCATCTCAAAGCAAGTGATGTGCAGTTAGCTGTGACTGACTGAACATCAGCTGTGGCTGTAACTGGTGTGTTTTGTTTCTGAAGGATGGGCACATGGAAGATTACAGCACACTATGTAGGAGATGAAGCAAATGCTGTTTCCAGAGAGTTCAAGGTCCAAAAATTTGGTAAGATCCATAATGATTATAAAGTTTTATAAATAAATAGATGCTTTCTTTCCGCTAAAAAATATGTTTACTTTTGCTCATCTTAGTTTTGCCAACTTTTGATGTGGACATCGCAATGGAAGAGAACTATGTTTATTTAAATGCTGAGCAGATTAAGTTCACCATCTCTGCAATGTAAGTATTGATAAACCTTTTTTTCCAGGTTTTCCTATTAAAAAGTGTTTGTACATGATGGTCTGCAGGTTAATCCACACAAATGTAGAAGCTTCTAACTATTGTGTTTGTTCAGTGGGCTAATGAAGATATGAGACATTTTGATGTGAGTAACCATTAGAAATCTGATATCTAACATCAGCTAATTGTATATAAAAGAGACTGAGGAGCTTGAATGAATATTAGGTCATGTTTTTTTGCCCCTTGCGTGTCTGTTCCCTTCACCATTATGAACCTGACCACCAAAGTGGGAAGTACAGTGAACATAACTAAAAGCCTGAAACAGACTGTGACCTTTCACTTATGATTGTTTCCTTCAGAGTAGACAGATGGAGAAACAGACATGAGTCACTGCAACAAATGTGTGTCACTGCTGCTGATGACCTTCTTTCACTGACATGTTTTGGATGATGGACGTAGTTTCAATAAGAATGCTGCTACTACTATGAGAGTCTTTGGATTGTTTGTCTCAGGTTTTAGGTGTTTCTTAGTATCTCTTTAAAACAGTTGTCTTCTCTAGGTACACATATGGTGAGAAGGTTCAAGGGGCTTACCACTGCCAGTTTGGAGTTTTAAAAAAAGGTACAAGGCATGATGAAAAACAGACCCATGATTTTATCAAAGGATTGGAGCTAACTGGATCGGTGAGGACGGTTTATCTATCCAACTATTTAGAGCAGCTCATTTTATAATCTTATGACATGTTAGAAAACCTCACATTCTGTTTCTTGCAGGTCCAGAATGGATCGGCATCAGTTCATCTTCAAACTTCAGAGTTAAATTCAAAGCTGCAAAACCATCTGAACCAAACGCTGTCTGACCTGCTGAAAAGTGGAAAACAAATCTATCTGAGAGTATTTGTCACCAACATACAAAGTAAAGGACACAACTTTCACATTGTTATTCTCAGATATCCTCTTCTGTTATGGTCTTCTGGCATGTGTTAAACACATGTTTACAGTATATACTGAGGATATAACCTGTATTTTAGTCATAAATTTCCTGGTGGATCTATGTGCATGCTGCAATATGACATGATGTTAACATCCATCTAACCCCTTCTAATATATATATAATATTTTCATATATTATACAACAGTGTACCAGAGTAGACACATATGATTCAACTTTAATTTTGTGATATTGCTATGTGTATTTTTTTATAGGTGGTGAAGTACAAGAAGCAGAAGTTCACCTTCCTATCATTTCCCAAAAATACTCCATTGATTTCTCACGAACACGCTCTCATTTTCTTCCTGGATATCCTCTGGATGTGGTGGTACTACATGCTGGAAACAAACAAAGCAATGCACAGCTGTGTGTATGACTGTGGTGATGTCTTGTAAACCCCCCCCCCCCCTTTTTTTTTTGTAGGTGTTTGTGCGTCTCCCAGATGGCACCCCAGCAGCTGGTCTGCCAGTAGAAATTAATCTACATCCATCTTCAGAGGAACGTTGGCAGACCACCACTGATCAGGAGGGGGCAGCGTTTCATACCTTTAATCTTCAGGACGTGCCGGAGATTACAGTTGTTGTGTGTATCCCCAACTTTTATTTATATACACTATCAAGTTCTCTTACTGGCCCAGCTATAACCCTTTTTGGCTCCATTAGGTGTCTTCAGACGAGCTGGAAAAAAGAAAAACAATTCGCCGTGCTGCATCTCCAAGTAACAGCTACCTTTACATGACTTTTACCCCAATGATGTACTCTGTGGGGGATTCACTTGCCATAACATTCAACACTATCAATGCCCCACAAAATGGCTCTATATACTACATGGTGAGCATCTGAGTGAATACAGGATGAGACGTTTTTAAATGGTGATACGATTAAACATCTGTACGGGTCTGTGTTGCAGGTTTTAAGCCGTGGGATGCTAATAGAAAGCCGTTCTGTCGCACTTGGTGTATCAGTTAAAGGGAAGCTGCAGATAACGGCTAAAATGGTTCCATCTTTCCATTTGATTGGATATTATCACAACAGGCATGGTGACATCATAGCAGACTCAGTGTGGGTGGATGTCAGGGATGAATGTGAAATAAAGGTCAAGGTGAGTAAACAGAGCCGATAAGAGTGCAGCTGAGTGAACAGTAAACAAACAGAACTGTGTCTCTGGTGGCTGTACGTGCTTGACCTATAGTGCATCCATCATACCTCTTTAATATGGTTTACCTATTTGTCCTACCCCAATTTAGGTAGAAAAGAAAGGACCATTTATGCCTGGAAAACATTCTGTACTGGAATTTGACCTCCAGGATCAAAGGGCCAAAGTGGCTTTACTGGCTGTGGATAAGGCCTTCTATGCACTTAATGCTGATAATAAACTCACACCCAAAGAGGTTACACTTCTCACACATACACAAGCTTTCATGCAATATGATGAAATGATATATATAATATGAAGGCCAAACTTTTGCTCCCAATTTTTCAGATGTTTTCCGCCATGGCATCATATGACCTTGGTTGTACACATAGTGATGGAGCTGACTCTGCATCAGTGCTGTTAAATGCTGGCCTGTCTTTTATGTCTAATTCCATGACAAAGCATCCAAAGGGTAAGACTTTAAAAACGTTTCTGTAATAGCTCTAAAATGTTCTTACCTTGGACTATGATGGATAAATGATTTTAACATACAGTTGTATCTTGTTACCATTTTCTGCATCTATGCCTGCAAAAAAGACCATCACAACAGCACTACAGCTTCTCTGCGACTTTCCAGGTTTAGAAATCTGATTCCCGATAAAATTACAAATAACTGACTACTAACTGAAACCTAATGAGAGGGATTGTTGTTGTGGGATGTTATGATTTCACCACTTTTCTGGGAGAATCCAGCTTCCTCCCCACCTGGTATACAGTTGGTTTGAAATAATTACTAAATGGATGACATTTGAAGAGATGATTGTCACCTTTTTTTCTCTCACACTACTTTTCTAGAAGTTGGCTGTGAATCACTAGCCGCACGACAAAAACGCTCTGTGGATCTTAAGCAGGAATTAGAAACTTTAAGTAAGAACAGTCTGACATCACAACTTTGGTCTGACATTATATTTTCTGTACTATATAAATGGGTCTTTTCCAATTTCAGAATCGGACTTCCTCGACACAGACCTGAAGGAGTGTTGTTCTCAGGGGTTTGTCCAAATCCCGATGACACGAACATGCCAGGAACGAGCAAACAGGGTTTTTCTGGTGAAAAAGAATCAAACTTGTGCTGATGCCTTCCTAAAATGCTGCATAAAGGCAGAAAG
Source organism: Parambassis ranga (assembly GCF_900634625.1). Lineage (NCBI taxonomy): Eukaryota > Metazoa > Chordata > Actinopteri > Ambassidae > Parambassis > Parambassis ranga. Next base: position 10,199,280 of record NC_041036.1, read on the forward strand.
TCTGAGACAAAGAAAGATGCAGGAGGATAATCAGAAAGGGTTTGGCAGGAGTGAGCTGAAATTAAAATACACACTTCACACATCTCATTGATTTGGATTTAGTAACTGTGGAATATGAAAGAATTTAACTACAAACTTTCCTGTTTTCAGCTATAACCGAAGCTGAATTGGAAGTCGCAATTGAGAGCTCTTTTCAGAATGTTCGACGATTCTTCCCTCCAAGCTTTGAATTCACAGAATTTGATGTAAACCGCAAAAGAAGGTAAGAGGTGGACAGTTTTAATAATATCTGACCTTTCCAATGAAATACAGGGCCTAGTAACAGCCACTATTCAATTCCATTTTATTATGTAGCACTTTTTACAGTCAGACTTGTCTCAAGGCGCTTCACCAAACCATGACTTCTGTTGCTTAGTCTTAGTTGTCAAAGTGAGAACTGAGAACTAACTAACTGAGTGAGAACTAACCCTAGCAAAACTGCCTTACATCTCCAGTTTAAACTATAAATTAATGTATAGCTACATGCAAATTTATCTTAAAATCTTAACAATGAAACCATTCCACTGGTTGTTATTCAGACATCCTAAGGAACATTCTTACATCCAGATTCTTTCTTTAAAAAACCCTTTAGTTATTCTTTGGCCCTCCCTGATTCGATCACCACATGGGAGATTCAGATCGTCACTTTATCTATGGACACAGGTAATAATATTGGCACAAATACAGATTCAGATTTATTTATTTATTTTGAAAGAGAGCTTATTATTAATAAAATATTTCTCCTGTCTCCTTCAGGTTTCTGTGTAGTTAAACCCACTGAGGTCAAAGCATTTAAGGACACGTTTGTGTCCCTGACACTGCCTTACTCAGTGAAAAAGTACGAGCAACTGTCTATTTCGCCTGTTATCTACAACTATGGTGACACAAATCTACAGGTACCTACAACCTCAGAGTCAGTCCTGAAAACAGTGACTATGTTATTGTTAATCCTGTGTTTGTCTCTGTAGGTGGCAGTCCATATGGAACAAACACAAGGACTTTGCTCTCCTGGATCAGCCACTTCTACATCCTTTGTTAACATTACTCTTAAGGAAACCTCATCCCAGTTTGTCTCCTTCTCCGCTGTCCCCATGGTAACCGGCTCAATACCCATCAAAATCCATCTCTTTGATATAGAGATGGGTTGGGGAATAGATGTCATTGAAAAAAAATTGAATGTACAGGTGAGAGATGAAGATATTAAAATAATACCTGTGGACCAAACAGGTAGAACAGGAGTAATTTGGTTCCCTGTTGTCTCCTACTGCAGCCAGAAGGGTTAGTACAGACCCTGGAAGAAACCAAAACCGTAGAATTAGTTGGTGAGTTGTTTTAAATAGTTCTCAAGGATACTTATTTAATGGCTGTATTTGCTTTTATACATCATGACTTATCTCTGTCATTCAGGAAAGAGCACAGATACTTTAACAATTGATGGATTTTTACCAGATGACACCGTCCCTGACTACAGCTCCAACCTGTTTATCTCATTGGAAGGTGGACTTGTTGTTAGACACAGACATATAACACACAAGCAGCAGGTATCTCACGCCTTTAATGCTCTCACCTGACAGGGAATGGATTTGGAAATTCATATGCGAAGAAACTTCTTTCAGCCAAGACAATAGCGAATCTGATCGACCTGCCTGATGGATGTTTAGAACAGACAATGACAATTCTGGCACCAACAGTCTTAGCAGTTCGCTACCTTGACTTAAGTGACCAGTGGTTTGACCTGCCAGCTGGTAGCAGAGATGATGCTTTTGATAAAATTGAGACAGGTAAGAACAACAGAGAACTATCTCAGGGAAAGACAAAAACATATACAATTATGCCTCTTCTTCAGGTTATATGAAGATTTTATCATACAAGCAAAGGAGAACTGGATCTTATGGAGTATTCTCTTCAGTCCAATCAAGTAATTGGTGAGTATTTCTTTTGGGTTAGTCTTATTTATGTTTATGTGATGAATCAACCTTTTTCCATCCACTGATATCACTTCCTCTTGTCATCAGGGTGACTGCCCTTGTGGTGAAAATGCTTTCATTGGTGGCTCAGCGTCAGACAGTAACATTTGGCCAGCAGGGCAGAGCTGCTAAAGTTGTACCTGAAGAAGAGATCACCGATTCAGTCATTTACTTGCTCTCAATACAGAATAAGGATGACTCATTCAGTGACCAACATCCAGTGTTACACAGAAATGTCCTGGTAGCCATAAAGTTAAACCACAGTATGCATTTTAGAATAGTTTTGACTATTTAAATAAATCACTGTCTCTGTGTGTTTAATGTAGGAAAGCAAAGACCAAAAAGCAGCCATGACTGCTTTCATTACTCTTGCACTGCACCACTCCCGAGCATTTGTGCCACTTCAAGTGCAAAATAATGTGGTGAGATTTTATAAAATACACTCCACAGAGGGACATTTTTCCAGATGAATCCCAATATAACTTTATTAATATGTCACATCAATGCATACAGGATATCATCAGCCACAACTGACCGTCTTTATGCTACTTTCTACCAGGAGGCAAGCATATCAAGATCAGCTCGATATCTGCAGTCAACTCTGGACCAGCTTCAGCATCCTTATGCTGTTGCCATTACAGCTTACTGCCTCGCAGTCTGTCTGCCAGAAGGAACGAATCATTCAGCTATGTGGACCAAACTTCAAGCACTGTCTACTAAAGGCAAGAAAAGAATTTGCCTCCAATAGTTCTCACCATGTATCCAATCCTCAATACTCAATGCTAACTTTACTTTTTCTTTACTATCAGGAAAGGATGGCTGTTATCTTTGGACAACTGATTCCAGCCCACAAAATCAAAAGGTAGGAACTGCCATTACAGTAGAGACGACTGCCTACGCCCTTCTAGCTGCCGTGGAGCTTGGTGAAAATGAATGGGCAGACAAAACAGCCTGCTGGTTAACAACACAAGAAAATTATTTCGGAGGCTACAAATCTACACAGGTGAATCTAATTTCTGAGCAGACATAATATTTGATAACAAATTATTATATAATATACATTATAAATTCTAATATTCCCCCTTTAAACATGTTTCCTTGCCCAGGATACAGTCATGGCACTGGAAGCGCTCTCAGAGTATGAGCTAAAGAGGCCAGCCAGACCTGATGTAAATATAATAGCACAGTTCACAGTCCCAGGAAAGGGAGACATTGTGACGCTTACGTTGGAAAATCAGAAGGAAAAGGTGGAAACGGACCTGAAGGTATCGCAGAGCCTTTCCCTCTAATACGTACACATTAATCTTATCTGAAATGCATCATTTCTTTTCTCTCTCTCGTATTCATTGTTCCAGAAACTTGTAGGGAACAACATCACTCTGCATCTAACAGGGAAAGGAAAAGCCAAGCTTAAAGTAAGTTTGAGTCATTTCAGCATTTTATGAAGGAAATCCATAAGTCATAATAAACTACCAGTCTGCTCTCTGCAGGTTCTAAAGTCTTACCATTTACTGGGACCAAAGGATAGATGTACCCAACTGTCTATCAGCGTCACAGTGGAGGGGAAAGTGAAGTACACTGGTGAGTAACGGATAAAAAAAAATCAAATCCACTGATAAACAGCTACACACTTACTTTAATCTTTGTTTTTCTAGCCAAGGTCATTGAAAATTATGACTACTATGACTATGATAACAACGAGGACAAAGCAGCACAGGAGCCACAAATAGCGATTGATGGGTCTGACACCCACATCCGAAACAGGAGAGCTGCTGATAACGACGTTAATTCAAAGGAGGTTGTTACCTACACAGTCTGTGTCAGGTTAGTTCAATGAGATCCTCATCAGTAATGCTCGTTTTGAAATTTGAAAAAAAAAAAAGCTTCATCAATATCTTACTGAACTTATACTTTTTATTGTTGTGTGTAGAGTGAACAGCAATCTTACAGGGATGGCCATTGCTGACATCACATTACTCAGTGGATTTGTTGCTGTAACAGACGACCTGGAGAAGGTTTGTCATGTATCTTGCTTTTCATTGTTGTTATCCTCAGCAGATTGTTTGAGGAGCTGTTTTAGGCACCTAAGGCTCTGGACTTTATGTCATTTGTCACCTTTAAGCTGATTCATACATTTTTGCTGTGTTTTTGTTAACCAACGTAAGCACAGTATGGGAAAAAAGCTAATAATAGTATTTGTAAAAATAACCTGAGCTATGAATGAGGACAGATGAAAACGGCTGTTACAGTAACTCAATGAAAATTTGTAAAAAAAAAAATACAAAGAAGGGCAATACCTAGATAGGAATTCTGTAAGTAAGTAAGAACTATATTTCACCTAAGTTTCATAATAACAAAACAATATGGCACAATTAAGAAAATAAACCAGTAATGCACATTTTAATTTTAAGGGCCTGTAAATAATTCTGATTCACTGCAAACCCTGACCCTAATGCAGAGCTAGGGTTTGGGTTAGGATCAAAACTAGGGTTAGGGTTAGGGTTAGGAAGGTCACAGAGTTGTAGTTTAAAGTTTAATGCATTCGGCTCACTGAGACCATTACAGAAATGTCTCACTTGAGGCTCTACTCTAGAACAAGGGTTAGCTTCTCGGCCGTCGTGAGAGCTAGAGCCTCAAGTGAGACACCACAACTCCATCACCCTCCTAACTCTAGCCCTAACACTAACCTTTACCCTAATACAAGGAAACACAGTATTAACCTAACTGGAACTTATGCATCTGTCTCACTCGATTTTTTTACCACTTTGCTGATGTTCACATGCTTTAAAATGCTTTAAAATCACGGCTCAGAATGTCTCGTGGACAAGGGGAGGGGTAAAACATCTGATTGGCTAAATGGACAAAATCCTAAGCTTATTTATTATTTATTGAGTCGTTTTAATATTAGAATTTAATTATATAAATTTACAGGCATGTCTTTTTATGTATTAATCTATTAATTATTTATTGATATAATTATTTGTCCGTCCTTCATGGCTTTTTTGTAGTATGATTTATGATCTAAAATTTACCCAATCATAATAATATGACGAGGTTATTTTAACACAGAAAAAAGCTTTATAACACTTTTCCTTTACCATAAAATCACATTCAATTCCTGTGTTCCCTGAAGCTAAAACTGCCGCCTGAACAATACATCAGCCATTATGAAGTGTCCTATGGAAGGGTGCTGATCTACTTCAATGAGGTAAGGCCACAAAATCAAGTTACATGGAAAAACGGTCCAAAAAATATTCAATACTAAAATATCTTTGATCTCTTTATCTCTGCAGCTCTTCCAACGCGAGGAATGTATTAGTTTTACGGCTGAACAAAAAGTGCCAGTTGGCCTTCTACAACCTGCTCCTGCAGTTTTCTATGATTATTATGAACCAAGTGAGCTCTTCTTTCTTTATTTTCTATTGCTTTTATCAGGATCTCTGTTTAATTCTGTGCTTTTCTTACAGGCAGAAGGTGTACTGTGTTCTACTCTGCCCCACAAAGAAGCAAGATGGTCTCCACACTGTGTTCAGAAGATGTGTGCCAATGTGCAGAAAGTAGGCTAAGACTACCTTAAGCCAAGCATACTTTGCACCTCTGAACACAGTGAAACATAAAAGTGTTAAATCTCTTCAACATTTCCATGTTTTTGTTTGGCAAAAATGAATATCAAAATACTTACTGCTGCATTATGTACATTGTTTTTTTTTGTTTACCTTTTTTTTTTAGGACCGTGTCATAAACTACAAGAAACATTCAAACTAAATAAAAAACGAAGAGTCAGTACGGATGAGCGTGAACTACATGCTTGTTTCTCCCCTACAGTTGATTATGGTCAGTAACAGTCCACAGTTGCTCTCAGATTTGCAAACAGGAAGTTCAAATTGTCAGTCAAAAGGTTGCTTTTTTTTTCCAGCATACATTGTTGAAGTCCTCAGTGTTTCGGTGAAGAGTAACTTTGAGCTCTTCAAGAGTAAAGTAATTGAAGTAATCAAGTCAAGTAAGTAACAAATCCAAATTCATATTGTAGTTATGTCAATGCATTTAAAGAGATCTGCTACTTTAAACATCCTCATCTGTCTTCCAGATGGAGATTTGCCTGTGACTGAGAATTCTGTTCGAGCGTTTGCTAAGAGGCTCCAGTGCAAAGTGAAGTTAGACGTGGGAACACAGTATCTCATCATGGGCAAAGATGGCTCCACGACTGACTCAGATGGACAGTGAGTACAATCAATGATATCATGGCAACATATTCTGACGATTGCTTCTCACTCTGTTCATGCCCGCCTTCTTTTTGTTGTAGGATGCAGTATCTGTTGGTGTCAAACACCTGGGTAGAAAAACGCCCTTCAACACAAGACTGCAGTAAAACTGCCCATAGAGCCGCTTGTCAGAGGTTTGATACATTTATAGCACAGTACAAGTTAAACGGGTGCACACAGTGAAACAGACTCATGCCAACTCACTGACAGAGATTCTACAATCAGCATGCTGACAGCTTTTTACTGAAATATATGCGGCCTTTTATCAAGGATGAGGCCAAATACCAAATATATAAATACTACAAATTTTGCTAACTCACAACTTTACATACACATGCATGCAACAAGATGTTTTGACCTGCATCTTATATATTATATATTAAGATAAACCTGATGCACACATGTAATCACCTCTTTCTTTATGTTCAATACAGCTACTTGTAACATTGTTAAACGTTTTTATGGAATAAAAAGTTTGTCAAAAACTGGACATTTGCTCTGTCATGTCAGTTTGATTTGGCTTTCCTGTGTAATATATGTATTTTTTAATGTTTTTTTTTCTTTTATGGCAGCAGAGGATCTCAGAGGGGTCTCTGTATTCAACATAACCCCCACTCAAAGTTAACCCCCCCCCTCCTCCTCCTCCTCTCTCCCCTCCTAACATCTGCAAGCTGAGAGGAGGATGAGGAGGAGGGGGTGGTGGTGGTGGTTTCTGAGCACATGAGGCTGATTTACTGGCTCAAACAGTGACAGGATTTGGATCAATCATCCCCTCATCAGGATAAAGTTAATATGTCTCCTCTTAAATGTGGTCAAATTAGAAATGCACAGCAGAAGTTGCTTGGTGCAATTATATAATCCAAAAACTCACGCAGAGAGAGGTAATGGGAGGTGTGCGCGGGTGAAGAGGGGAGGAACAAGCGATGGCTTATGTGCTTATATTATTCTAATCTCTGAGGCCAGGTCCAATGTAAGCAACACGGGGGTACTGACCATCACTTCAATCGCAGCCAGATCAATGCGTGCACTGTTTCAGCCTCACCATTAGACATTTCATTAAATTTGAATCAATAAAGAGTAAATAAATACTCAGACTTCTGCTTCGCATATTTTCGCCTGAGGATCTGTTTGCTCTGCTGTGAGTAGCACATTTGAAAGTGGCATTTTTTTTAGCCTCCTCATAGTGATCAGTGGCTTGCTGTGACTAAGCAGTATGAGCCTCCTGATTAGCATCCTCATAAGTCAAGAGCAGCCAGGCTTCATTTACTGGCTGCCATTACATTCAACTGGTTTGCTGATCATGCTGTTTGTGTACTGCCCTAAGGGATTAACTGCAAATACACATATTCCATGGCCGCACTGACCCGCCCTGACTTACCCAATGTGCTTGAGCAGCATCTGAGAACTGTCTGGGGAAATGGGAAATGTGCTCATATGTTCAGGTGTGTTTTCTCAGGTGTGCATTAGCATTAGCTGTTGAAGGTGTGTCTCCAGCCATTTTCCAAAAGGCCAAGACGGGGTCAGCGGTTTGAGGGTGGTCTATGGTGCAGAAAGGAGAGGTGGGGAAGGCGGAGCTGTTCCAGGGAGGCCGCCAACAGATGGAGAGGGACCACCTATACACCATACTGACAATTACATGTTTGTCATCTCAGCATGAAGATGACTTTTAGATGTAAAAAATAAAAAAAGCTGGATTCTATTAAGCTTGATTAAAGGAAATAAAGTATACAGTAAATACTTTGCAGTAACGTTTTTCACATCTCCCCTACATTTAAAACTACATTTAACAAGTGAAAAATACACTTATGTTTGAGGTAACGTTAATAACCGACTCCTCTCTCAAAACATACAGCAAGCACATACAGCTTCCACACTGCTTCAGCTGTTTCCACAAGACTTATACCTGGAACTATAATAAGTACATTATTATCATATCACTTCCACTTTTTGACAACATACTACTTCTTAAATGTCACTGCAGGTAAAGGGTGAAATGCTAACAAGCTGACCTCATGAGCTAGGCTGCAATCTGAGTATCAATTGTTTCTACTACATTATAATTTATGCACATTAAAATAGTCATCTTCAACCTCTAACTACATCCATAGTACCTCAGATTTCAACTGTAACTATGAAGTCAGACACACCTTCTAACAGAGTTCTGTGGGTGCTTGACCTTCAGCAACAGAACATGATGTACATGCCAAGAAACCCTCAACATGTTTGTAACTAAAATATCTATTGGTAAATAAGTTCTACTGTGTGTGCTCTCACAACCACGCTGTGGATAGAATTAGCCAGTTTCACAGGTGTCATTCAAAATAGCTTACTTACAGTTTTTGTATATTAATATAATCCATGTCAGCATATCCTGCAGTGTTTTATTTTAATATATAGGTGATATAAATGGATATTTTTTATATTTTCTGTGTTTGCTCTACACCCTTTGTATACTGGTCTTTATGCGGTTTACAAAAGGTGGGATGGTGGGTGGCCGTATGGTCAGCGATGCAGCCCCTTCACAGAGCATTCCTTAAATCTGGTGGATTTTTGGTCACTTACATAACTCCCACGTAGTTACATCTCATTACTCCCAACAAACAGCCAATTCATATAGCGAGAGGTTCCTGTCCCCCAGGGTCAGCACTGAATACCTACAGTGTTGCTCTACGTATTTCAGCTGAATCATGATTCCCTCAATCAAAGACTGTGTGTCGATGTTAGCCGTGTCTGGCATAAGTCAGGTTACATACAGCAGACAGTAAAAGAACTGCCGTTAGCGTAGCAAAGCTGCAGGCTGTTTTTGTGTTTTATGCCCTACAATTTATTTTATATAGTTTGCCATATCCCGTATTATGTAAAATATTAGATTTAGGTTACACTGCAAGCAGATATGGAATTTACATTTAAACAAAGACACTAGTATAATTTAAAGTGTGCTGCCTTCATGTAACATAAAACCAAAAGAGAGTAACTGGCTATATTTGATACACAAACCTGAGTAAAAATGAAACTCTTTTTGTACGTCCAATACAAATATTTTCCATGGTGGTTGAGAGAGTGGGACCACTAGGTGTGGTAAAGGGGGCACAGGGTTGGCGGGTGGGGGGTGGTGTCCTTAAGTAGGAGCAGACTTTATCACTCTCCTCCTTTCTAGTGGTGGTCCTTTCTCTCACCTCTTTCCTCCCAGATCACATCCACTAAGACTGTGTCTGAGACTTTCCTGTCAGATGGAGGCAAAAACACAAAGATAACGCCCAGAGAAGAGTCATTATCCTGGTAAGTTCATTTTTGTTTAGTTGATATTAATGCTCATTATTTGAATGAAGAAACTTGTACATTGAACTCAACTGATGGCCTTAATACCTAATATTTTTGGGTTAGTTAATATGCATTATCTTATTTTAGTTACAGGAAAAATGTTCTGATAGTTTCAGTTTTTAGTGTATGTTTAAAGATCCTTGTATTGTATATTTTAAGGATTTTACATTCATTTTTTATTTGGTGCCGTATAATAATTCATAGTTTCTAGCCCATTTATCAACTAATCCATGTGCTTTAATGCAACGTCTATAATTTGAATTGCTGTGTTTATCTGCTGCAGGGTTTGTTTTTTCTGTAGATTTAAAACCGAGGCTGGACACATTTCTTTTAGCAGTTTTATGACTTGTGGGTGCAGCGGATTATGTAACCTTCTGTATAGTGAAAGACGTACAGTGTCCCACAGTTCTGTACAGTGACGCTCTGTTACCTCTGCATAGTCTCACTCGCACACTTTCTGGATTTCCCGCTCAAGTCACTTTCTTCCTTCCTGTTCAGAATCCGTTAATTTAGATTTTACTTGGCTTGGCAGGCTGTTGAGTGACAGCTGTGCGGAACACTGCAGCTTTATTTAGACTTACAGAATGGGTGCCAGTAAGCATGCCATTCATCTGTTTGCATGTCTTGCAAATGCACAATGACTGTGTGGTAAAAGTGGATTAAACAGTCAGTCACAGTCAAGACATAGGTGTGTAATGTGCTACAAGACTTAAGGGAATTTAAGTGTTAAGCGTTAAGTGTTCAGTTGGGTGCAGTGTTGCACCCAAATGAAATGTTTTACTGAAAAGCACATATAAATTACGTAAGAGATAATCAATGACTCAAAAGCTGGAGCATGACATTTTACTCAAGACAGTAAATGATAACCTTGTTAATATGGCCACTTCTGAAAAACGACCACACATATTCACTAAAGGCCTAATTGGGGCACAGAAAATGATCTTTTTTTTCTTTCCTAGGAGAAACCTGGCAAAGTCCACAGAAGTATAGAGGAAGGAGTTTATAATTTTACAGGAACATATATACAGATCCTCCACAGGCTCTCTGGCTACAGTCGCTGGCTTCAAAATGTTGTTTGCTTTAGGACTTCTCCTCCTTCTCACACCATTTCCCTCCTTTCAAACCACGACCAATGAGAAGAGAGACGCCACAGGAAGCGACGTGACCAGATCCAATGCCGTTTTCACCCTTTCAAAACCAAAAACCACTGCTTCCCCTGCCAAGCAGGTCGCTCACCCCACCCAAAAGCTAAACACAGTCAATCAGACTGTTTTACCCACTCCGCCCGCCAACCAGAAACCTCAAGCAGTCAACGCTACAGCAACCACCAAAAGCAAGCCCAGTCCACTGGTAATTCAAAACGATCCAGCAGCAGCAGCAAAGGCTACTACAGCGAGTGCCAACAAAGAAAAGCAGGTAGTGTCAGTCAACCAGACTGTTTCAGCTAATTCTCCTTCAGCCAGCAAAGACAAACCGTCCTCCACTGGAACTTCAAATGTTCAGTCCACATCCACAAAGTCTGCTTCTGCCAGCAGTGCTAAAATCACCAGAGACAAACCCCAACCGTCTGTCAATCAGACTGTTTCAGTGAAATCTCCCACAGCCAGTGATGGAAAAACTGCCAAAGACAAGCCTGCCCCCAGCATAGTTCAAAATGTTCAGTCAACATCCATTAAGTCTGCCAGTGGCACTAAAACCACCAAAAACAAGCCCACAGCTTCTGTCAATCAGACTGTTGTTGCTAGAGCTCCACCCACCAGCGATGTGAAGCCCAAAGACAAGCCAGCCCCTACAAAAGTTCAATCTGTTCCGTCAACGCCAGCAAAAGCTGCTGCAGCCGGTGGATCAGCTTCAGACAAAGAGAAGGTCACAGCCTCGGCCAATCAGACTGCTGTAATCAAGGCTCCCAGCACCATCAGCAAAGAAAAGCCTGCCCCTTCACAGCCAATCAAGGTGGTCATCCGTGATGGCTGTGAGTCAGGGCACACAAAGGAGCAGGAGATGAAGCTGAAGCCCGGCGCTCCTCTAGTGATGACTCACAAGATCAGCTTGGTGCCTGGTGGCTGCACCGGGGGATGTGAGGCAGAGATGGCCGCCCTGAAAGGACGTGTGGCCCGACTGGAAAAAGAGATGTCCTCTCTGAAAGAGAAATGTATAGTTGTCTTGTGTTTTAACCACTATATTTTTATTTTTTGATTCACCCCAGTATAGATTGGTTTTAATAATTGTGGTTCTTGTTGTTGCTGCCCAGGTCCATGCTCAGCAAATTGTCCAAATGACTGTAGTAGCAATGGGGAATGTGAGAAGGGGAAATGCATCTGTCAACAGGGATTCACAGGTCCAGACTGCAGTAAGTGTCCACAAGGAGCACAGTGTGATAAAAGTCTGACAAAATTCTGTTTTATTTAGCCTTTGACAAACTTCAAATCTCTGTAATTTCAGAGGCTACCAAAGTGAAGGCCAAGGTAACAGTGGAGACAGTGACTCTGCAAGTGAGCAAGGAGAACACACAGGAGAAAACCTCCAAAGCAGAGCACACCCTTTTCCAGAAGAAGGAACAGAAGAAGGTGTCTGAAGCTAAAGACACTGACACTAAAGCCAAAGAGGCTACAAAAATGAAACCAGCTGTCAGTAAAACGCAAACAAAACAAGAAGTTGCTGTGAAGAAAATAACCAGTAAAGGTTCTTCACCTGCCTCAAGGACTCGCTCCACTGTTGGTCAACTTCTTCTGAAGCAGGAGGAAAGGATGCAGGAGACCCGTAAAGGCCAAACAACATTCCTGACGCCTAAAAAAGCAGTCCAAAAAACTGACCCCAAGCTTGGTAAAGTAGGAACTGCCAGCAAAACACAACCTAAATCTAACCAACTGAAAGATGAGCCCCAAACTAATATAACTCAGACTACTGTGAAGAAAATTAATGGCACCACTAAGATTGTGACCATTGTCTCCAAAGTGGCAGGAACAAACAAAACCAGAACAGGCAAGGAGCAGTCCACACTGAAAGTAGACACTGTGACAGTGCAACCTGCTGACACCAGAAAAACGGATGCAGGAAAGACAGGAAAAGGAAAAGTTACTCTGAAGAGTCAGTATGTAGTGAATGCAACCATCGCTGCAACATCAGACGAGACCAAAGTTGTCCAGAACAAAACTGTAGTCCATGGCTCTGTGATAAACACCAGGAGGACTGGTGGATCTGGATTGGGGTCTGTAAAGGCTGTGAACATCTCTTCTTACAGCTTCACTATCACATGGTCAGCACCACAGGGGATGTTCAAGAACTTCACAGTCATCAGGAGGGAGCCAAGGACAGAGGGCGATGAAGACGAACATGAGGAGTTTGAAGAGGACGTTCTGGGAGTTGAAAAGACCTCAGCGGCTAAGAACACAACTGAAGTCCTGACACAAAGCGAGAGCACCAACACAACCACATCCTCTGGTAGGGCTGCAGGGTCAAGAGGCAAAGCTGAAACCAGGAGGATCTCCATGGTTGTTCCTGGTAACGTACGCTCTGTGGAGTTCAGCAACCTTCGACCAAACACGCGTTATGTCTTGCATATATATGGCTCTGCAGCAGAGAGAAGATCAAAGATTCACAGAGTCACCTCAACCACAGGTAATTATTGTTAGTAATTCCTCCCTAAGTCAATACCTGGAGCTATTATTCAATAAACCCTCTCCTGGTTTCTCTTACCAGGCCCTGAGCCTCCCACAGAGATGGTTTTCAGCAACGTAACCGAGTCGTCTCTTACTGTCTCCTGGTCCAAACCAAAGACCACATTCACAGGCTTCAGGGTCACATACACCAACATTATCACAGGTACATGCTACATCTCAGGTCAGAATTAAGTTTGTGGCCTAAAGAAGAAATTTATTTATTTTTACATTTATACATACAACACAATATATCTCCTTCTACTAACATATAATAATTGTTAATTGATGCTGTGATTATCCTGTCAGGGGAGAGCCGCTTTGTGACAGTGGACTCTCAGCTGTCTTACGTTGTTCTGTCCGAGTTGTCTGCTGGATCCTCCTACATCATCACAGTAACTGCAACACAAGGCAGAGCCCAGAGTGACACACTCACATCCCTCATCACCACAGGTATGCTATCAGGAAAGCTGCTGAAAACATTGTCTGGTGATATTTGTTAAAAGTGAATATAAAAACATGAATATCTCTTGACTGCAGTGCCTGCTCCTCCAACACATCTTCAAGTGGTCAATGTGACGGACACCAGAGCTGTGCTGCAATGGACCCCGAGTCTGGGGAAAGTGGACCGCTTCATCATCAGCTACGAGTCCTCTAAGAGTGAGTGTCTCTTCATTAACTTTAATGACAGATGACATAATGACTAAGCTAATTTTCCATCTTGCCACAGCTCCTAATGTGACTGTGACAGTGATGCTGTCAGGAAACTCAGTGGAGCACCAGCTGAGAGGCCTGCAGAGAGGCACTCTGTACACTGTCAAGGTCCTGAGCCAAAAGGACAGCCTGCAGAGTATGGCCATTGCAACTACATTTACTACTGCAAACGGTGAGTGAAGAGGGAAGAAATGAAGCAACATCACCAAATTTTAGTAAAATAAATTCTTATTTGTTTATTGTGACTTTTAGTGGTTAAACCCAGTGAGGTGGGGGCTCGCTCTGCAGTGATAGCCTGGAGAACAACTGTCATTTATCACAGCTACAGAGTGATCTATCAGGTAGCAGGAGAGGAGACAAAGGTGGGTTGTGGTCCCTCTTCATTGGCACAAATAAAGCAATCACAGAGAGACTAACTCCATGTGTTTATATTATTATAGGAAGTCATCCTAGAGCTGACACTGCCCCAACAACCCGGTCAGCTCACAGAGTACAAGTTGATGGGACTGCTGCCCATGTCACGCTACATTGTTGTGGTTCAAGGCGAGAGAGATGGACACTACACATCTGTCATCACCACAGAATTTGTGACAGGTATTGTAGTCTCTGCTAATGTATAAAGGGTGAATCCAAGGTCAAATTCTAAGAACTTTAAATCTTTGCTCATCGTCATCTCCTACATATACCTACTCCAGCTGTCCTAGAGTATACAGATCCCTTCAGTATCATGTCCCCCCCAAACATGATAAATCAGGTATATAGGAACGAGAGCATTTTCTTCTACCAAAGGCCATACATTTCTCTGTATTAGCTCAATATATATTATGTCTCATCAATTCTCTTATCATCATTTTACTTTCATCTATCAGGAAAACTGCGATTCCCTTTCCCTACTGAGTGTTCTCAGGAGCTACTGAATGGAGCTCTGCAGTCAGGAGAGGTGGATATCTACCCTCAAGGAAAAGACGGGCCAGCAGTGAGGGTCTACTGTGACATGGAGACTGATGGAGGCGGCTGGACTGTATGAGAATCCCCTGTTACTTGAGTCAAACTCTGAAGTGGACAAATGATTTTAAAAAGTGCACCTGTGTGTTTTGTAGGTGTTCCAGAGGAGGATGAATGGAAAAATTGATTTCTTCAGAACCTGGAGTGAATTTGCTGCTGGGTTTGGAAACCTGAGTGAAGAGTTCTGGCTTGGTACAGTTAGACAAGCAAGCTCCGATTATTATTTGCATTAAAATAGTTTTGCCTGAATGACATTCTTTCTCCTTTTTTGTCTACCAGGAAATGAGCTCCTGCACAACCTGACCAGTGTCGGGTCTGTGAGTCTGAGGGTGGATATGCGATCTGGAAATGACACCGCTTATGCTCACTATGCCAACTTCTCCGTTGATTCAGAGGAGAGACGATACACTCTCACAGTGTCGGGCTACACTGGGACAGCAGGTGCATGTTTAAAACCTGACCATTCTTCAGGACTTGCAGGCATACAACTGAAGCAATGAATTTATCTATTAATACCAACACGTTCATTCTGTCAGGTGACTCTATGAGGTATCATAATGGGCGTCCATTCTCAACTCGAGACAAGGACCCTGATCCTCTGGGGATCCACTGTGCCAAGGCCTACATGGGTGGCTGGTGGTATAAGAACTGCTACAAGGCCAACCTCAATGGTCTTTATGGCATCAACAGTAACAATCAGGTATGATTAATCTAAATGCTACACAGTGGAAACTTCTGTGGTAGGTAAGACTCACCAAATATTTCTGTTTCTGTACAGGGAGTCGTCTGGATAGACTGGAAAGGTAAAGACTCCTCTATTCCCTTCACTGAGATGAAGTTCAGGCCCTCCAGGTTCTCCCCTGCAACTCATGGCTAAGGAACCATCAGAGAACTGGAGCTACAGATGACAGTGAATCTCACGGCCGGCTGACGACAGAAATAATCCGCTAGCTGTGACAGCAGCCAACAGTACATTTGATTCAATGTGCACAATGTTTTGAGCTGTTTTTATAGGAAATGTAACAATAAAATGGAGAAATGTTTATTGTATCTTTTGTATACTGTTCTAATGTTTACCTGACCCATCCATTTCATCAGCATTTTGTCTTAATACCTTCTTGTGCACCAACATGGTGCACTACCCCACTACTACTGTAATTAAATATGCACTGTCTCACTCCATTTGAATAAAATATGGCTAATGTGGGTCTGAAGAGTCCTTCTCTGTATTCCCTGCTCTCTCTCTCTCTCTCTCTCTCTCTGTAAATGCCAGGATGACTGATTGTGATGTCAGCACTGATGTGCTATCATGCCCTTCAGTCGTGTTTATCAGGCTGTCTCTGGTTACACGTTCTGCATTCATCTCATAAGATATGTTGACCTAAAAATATTTACATGTCCCTGAGTTTTAGTGAAAAACATCACATCAAGCTGCTGTTAGACGACTATAAAAGGAAAGAGCAGTCAGCCGACTCACTTTTTGAAGTGGGACACCAGAAAGAAGACACAAAATGGAAATATCAGTGGTCGGGGTGGGAGCTGTGTTCCTAGCTGTGCTGCTGATCGTGGTGCTGAATTGGATATCTGGTCAGAGAGACAAATGTGTGCAACAAAGTAAGTCTGAAAGTAAATATCTGTCTCTATATCTATTTACAGTCATGGAACTTGTACACCACTGAATAGTTTACTCATTTCTATTTGTGTCTTTTTCTTTTCTTAACTCTGCCCAGGAGCTAAATCTACACTTCTCCAGTATCTCCATCAATTTCTTCCTCACTCCTCATCTCCCTCCCTCCCAGGACCCCCCAGCTTCTTCCTCATTGGCAACATGATGGAACTGACACATGACCATCTACCAATTCACCTGACCAATCTAGCACAGCGCTATGGAAAGATTTATCGTCTCAAATGTGGAAACACAAGTAATTTAAGTAATTTTTATAAAATTTCAAAAGACATCAACAAAAGTAACTTTTATCATGCGTATGTCTACTCTTTCCAGCCATGGTGGTGCTTAACAGCAGTGAAGTCATACGAGAAGCATTAGTGAAGAAGTGGTCTGACTTTGCTGGGAGACCAGTTTCATACACAGGTTAATTTTTTTTTAATCTTGGCCATTTTGCTACTAACTGTTTACTGTATGTGTTGTCTGACCTCTCCTCACTGCATCAGGTAACATTGTCTCTGGGGGAGGGCACACCATCTCTCTGGGGGACTATAATGAGGAATGGAAGGCACATCGTCGACTTGTCCACAGTGCTTTGCAGCGTTGCTACCAGCAGTCTTTGCACAACGTTATTGAGAGACAGGCACTGCATCTGCGAAAGGTACAAGAAACAAGGAACAAATTGTTCAGCAGCAGTTTGTTTTCTTACATAAATAACCTGTAATGTGATGGCAGAGATCCGCAGAGCAAACCAGATGTTTCCAAAATGATCGCATAAACAGATAAAGCAGAGTTTGTTCACGGTTTAGGTTTTGATTGACTATCAAGGCAGGGCTGTGGATCTCTCAGAGGATTTCACAGTAGCAGCCAGTAATGTCATCACCACGTTGGCGTTTGGAAAAGAAGTGAGTATCCTGTCTCCTGCAGTTAGGTACAAAAGTTGTGGTTGTGGCAGACCGCTTGTTTATGTTCCTTTTTTTAGAAGCTTTCAGTGCCTTCATAAATGGACTATTTTATGTTAATGGACAGTGTGTTCGATTTCTTTTCTAGTATGATAAGAGCTCTGCAGAGCTGCAGCAGCTGCACAGCTGTCTCAATGAGATTGTTGCTCTTTGGGGCTCCTCTTGGATTTCTGCACTGGATTCCTTCCCTCTGCTCAGAGTCAGTAAATATTTAGATCACAAATATAAATCACAAACACATTTGATTGAGATGAATGAGATTTCTCATATTATGTCATTTGTTCTGTCACAGAAATTACCCAATCCTGTGTTTTCCCGGCTTTTGAAAGAGGTGGCCAGAAGAGATGAAATCATAACAAAACACCTTAATGACTACAAGGTTAGCACTGACAGAACACATGGTGACAGATCAACAACCGTTTAAATACATCCCCTGCTATATTTTTATCATAATTTTATGTGCAGTCACAAGACATAGAAAACAAGGATGCCATCACTGGGTCCCTCCTTCGGGGCCTTGACAAGCATCACAACACAGAAAATGAAGAGGTGAGTTCATCCAGAAAATACAAGGATAAAAGGGTTTTAATTTATAATTATGGGCTGGATAATTCTGATAGATCAGATTTAATTTAAGGATTTAAGAACGGAATTCAGAAACTAAATGGTTCTTGTGTCCAGCTCCTAACAGATCTTCATGTTCACATGGCGACTGTGGACCTTCTTATTGGTGGAACAGAGACCACAGCAGCCTGGCTGAACTGGACAGTGGCCTTCCTGCTGCACAGACCAGAGGCACAGCAAACCTTTTACAAAGACTCAACATTTACAAACCCTGATGTTCATCATATATTCCTTACTCTCATATTTTTGTCTTCAGGTCCAGACCAGAGTGTATGAGGAGCTGTGCACTGTGCTAGAGGGACGATACCCTAAATACAGTGACAGACACAGACTCCCTGTGCTGCGAGCTCTCATCAGTGAGGTGCTCAGACTCAGGCCAGTCGCCCCTCTGGCAGTGCCACACAGAGCCATCAGAGACAGCAGGTCAGCTCAGCTGCAACAAAGAGAGAACAGTGTGTGTTAAAAGGCACATGTTTATTATTGGTGGGTGGTCGATAATTTGGCTAGCTTGCAGCAAATTACTGCTTTGTCAGTAACCAACACCAGATGCATGCGGCAAGTAAGCAATGACGCTGACTGAGTGTTACGATTAGAGTTCAGATAGGACCCAAACAGACTAAAAAAACCAAGGTATTCAACAAAAGGTGAGCTTTATTAAAATAAAGCCTCCAACAAAATACAAAAGAAGTCCAAAAACCAAGTACAAACAAAAGAGATCAAGTAAAAAATTTAAATCAACCAAACCAAGGTGTAAGTAATCCAAAGGAAGGAACTAAAACTGGAACCATGGTCAAAACCCAGGAAAACATAAATACACCCAAAACAACTAGAGATACACACAGAAGACACAAGCACACTGATGATTTGATGATCTGGACATTACTTAATGTATGTTTGCTTTATGTATGATGCCTTGCACTTGTTTAGTATTGCAGGTTATTTCATCCCTAAGAACACCGTCATTATTCCTAACCTCTTTGGAGCTCACCATGATCCAGCAGTTTGGCCTGAACCATACAGCTTCAAACCAGGTACTGCTCCAAAAGGTGAAATTCATTCCTTTCACTTGGCTCTGCCATTCAAATAAAGGCCTTCTGTCTCTCTGCCCTTCAGAGCGCTTTCTGGGAGGAGGAGAAGGCGGAGGCTCTGTCCGTGACTTGATCCCGTTTGGAGGGGGGGCCCGGCTCTGTCTGGGGGAGTCTGTTGCCAAGATGGAGCTCTTTCTGTTCACTGCTTACTTGCTGAGAGATTTTCAGTTCACCCTTCCTGAGAGCAAAGCCTCCTGCCTGCCTGACCTGAGGGGAGCTGCCAGTGTTGTGCTCAAAGTCAAGCCCTACAAAGTTATTGCATGTCCAAGACCTGTGAATTGATTCTGAGCTACTCATTTGTTGCTTACAGTTTGTAGAATCGTGTGTAGATAATAAATGATAACAATCATTTGAAGTGCATATTTATTTTTCTTTCTCCTCCTTTATTCTCCACCCTGATTAAAACTGACTCAGAACACTGACAATATGTCTCATTGAGTGTGACAGCACCATCCAGTGGCCAAACACCAAACACACCAGAGACAGTACTTTTACTGTCTTAACTGTCTAGTTTTAATGAGCAGTAAAATACAAAGAATGCCAGGTGAGGAAAGTCCCCAAAAACACCCATAGATCTTGAGGGGTTAAGTGTGTGTTTAAATGATCTGATAATAGAAAGTTTTACTCAAACATGTGACAAACAGGAAACCCACACACACACACACATAAAGAGTTTTCATACAGAGCTGGCCTCAAACTTACAAATAAGGTGTCTGTGTCATTTCCTTCAGGAACTTCTGCTATCAGATGGATTAAGCAATAAGCAAGAAAAATCAAGAAGTGTTTTGAGAGAAGGATGAATTATCCTTCTCTGTTAGGACTTTGTCTTGTGTTTCTTACTTGGGCTTCAGCTGGACCTCCTACAGCTGGTAAATATCACATTTAACTCTAAAACTTTAAAGAAACCCTTTTAATAAACCAACCAAAACTGTCATATGAACTGTGGTTATGAATATATATTTGGATTCACTGGTTCAGTCAGTACACTGTGCCTCATCTGCTGGTGGCTTTGTGTGATTTTCAGTTCATCAGTCATAGAACAGGATGTACAGTATTTGCATTTACTTACATCCATTTTTTTATCATCTCCAACAGAGCCCTTGCTGATGTTTGCCTTAGAAGGGGACACAGTTACTTTGCCTTGTGGTATACCTTCTATTAAATCCTGCTCCTCTGTTAACTGGCTGAAGTACGGGCAGTATGGAACCACTGCCAGTGTGGCAGAGGACCGCACACACGTCCTGCTGTGGGACTGCTCTCTGAAGATCACTCACTCTGTGCTGGACGATGCATGCCTGTACTCCTGTGTGAGTGGAACACACATTTCAAATGTTTCACTCCAGATTCTTAATGGTAAGCGACGTGTTGTTAGTGTCTTTCCTTCATTTTTGGTAAATGATAACAACACTGTGCTCACTTTTATTTTCTATTTAACAGTGACTGAGAGTTTACCTCGTAAGGATGACATTATAGAGCTGCACTGCATCCTCAATACATTTAAAGGATATGTCCCCTGTAAAAACAAAGAGATCCTTATTAAGTGGAGCGCTGAGGATGATACACCAATAAGTGGAGACAGATTTACATTCGAAAATTCATCAGACTGCTTCTCTAAATTGATCATAAAGGAAAAACAAACGGATCATCACAGAAAATGGCAGTGCCATCTAACTCAGAATGGTGAAATTAAAGCCACCAGCGTCTATACAACAACTGTGACAGGTACTAAACTGCCCTGCAAAGTAAAATACAATTTTTTTAATGTAAGTATAACCAGTGGTGCTTTCTTTTGTAGATGGATTACAGGAAGTGTTTGGTGCAGTGGGTGAGTCAGTGTCACTATCTTGTGGCCACACTTCCTCTTATGGAGTGGAGTGGGCAAAGTGTGAAAAGCCACTGATGCATGACATCACATCCGATATGGTACCACAAGACACTTCCTTGGTCATTAGCAAACTGACTGCACTGCATGCTGCAGATTACAAGTGTTCAGAAGCCACAGGTCAGCATAGTGTGCTCAATAAAATCAGGCTGCACACACTCGATGGTAAGTGTAAGAGCCCAAACACAACATCAATTCAAACTATCACACATACTCACACCTTCTGTGTCTCTAGTTACTGCAGAGTCTGCCCCAGACGGAGAATATCTCAACCTGACTTGTGTGCTTACTTGTGCAAAAGAATGTGACAAAGACTTCAATTTAAGCTGGTCTGGAGGTGACCAGAAAGCCCTGCAGAGCAGATTAATGCAGGTCAATAACACCTTAAGAAAGGAGATATTTCTCCCAGACGGGTTAAAGAGGTGGGATGAAATAACCTGCTCTGTGCACAGAGAGGGGGCTCTGATGGCATCGAAGAAGTGGCGCACTGTTAACCGTAAGTATGGTTTTGTTGCGTTTCCTCCTAAGCAAACTTTAAAATATTTATGAGTCCTGATTTATTGCTTTCAGCGCTGCAAACCCCTGCGTGGTTAGTGCTTCCTCTGGGCCTCCTGATATGTGTGGCTGCTGGAGTGGTTTACATGAAGAGGAAGCACAACAAGGATGCAGGTACTGAAAGAGGTGGAGCGCTGATGTAAGAGCTGCAGTTACACTGTTCTGATGCCTGTCTTCTTCTGTTTGCAGCAAATGAACAGTCAAGTATTGGGATGGTAAGACAATGCTGCTAAACAGCAAACTAAAATATATTTTGCATACAAATGTGCAAATTAATCAATAAATGTGCAAACTAACTAAGCAGAGTTCTTTTTCACAGACTCATGTTTATGAAGTGATTCGTGCTGAAGAGGAACCACAACAGCAGAGACAAAGCAACACAGATACAACCACAACAACCAGCTTATATCATTTATTGCAGGCTGTAAATTAGAGTGAAATTTTTCATTTGCTTTTTGGAAAAAAAAAATTACACAATATAGAAAAATCCTGGATCTAAAAACATGCTGGGTCACACCTGTTTATATATATGAATGTACTTCCTGTCCTACTGTTTCTTCTTCTCTCGCTCTAAATGTTACAAATTCCCTTGCTATTCATCCATTCTCTAATAAAAAGAAACTGTTTGTTTTAGCCTTTAGCAGTTTATTAACCATGTGTTTAAGGAAACTGAAACTTGATCCATATAGATCTGCCACATCTGCCTGTGGATGAAAATCTGCAGCTCAACACGGGAACATAAGTGTATAACTGCACATTCTTCTCTGTATTGTGATATTCACTTCTAGTTATTTTAAGTGCAAGCATTCAGCACAGAAGCAACAAAATGATCAATACGACAATAGTAACTGATAATCCAGAAAACAGCACAAGTTGCATACAAGCATTTGACGAGACTAAATGATTAGTTCTGATTTTAGGTTGCACATTTCAACATGATAAAATCATCCAGATTAGATAATCCAGTTGGGTTTAATGAAGATAATCTTCTTTTTCTTGAGTAGTCTAAGAGTGACTAAAGCCGGACTGCATAAAGGAGAAAAAGAACATGACAATATGTCACAATGGTATGACCTAAACCAACGTGTACCCATGACTTTATGACAGTACTTACAAGTATGCAAGCTTTCATCTGGAAATCTGTATATACTGTTGACTTTCTGAGCATCTGCAAGATAAAGAGAACCCTCAGTGAAGGGCTGCACAAAGCCAGGCGCATGAAAACTAAAGAAGGCAATGAGGAAATAACTTGCAATCACCACGTGATGATACCAAATTCAGAGGCTCGTAACCGTCCTCAATGCAACCTGATTGACAAGAAACAACATGAGAAGGATTCATGTGATAACCGAGAGAACCGACAGAGAACATTCAAACCTGTGGTGAGCATCTGGGGTTGCAGCCTGGCTCTCTGATTGTCACGTCTGCGTCTGTAAATGAACAGTCCCGCCAGTGCAGCAATCAGGATGATGCCAGAAATGACTGATGCCACAACTGCAGCCAACACGTCATTGCTCCGCTCCTGCTCATCAGTCCCAGCAATCTGATTGGCCGTCACTGTGGAGGGAGACAGGAAGGACAGTTACAATTATGAGACATAAATTATGCATATTGATAAGAAGCATGTATTTACATACACACCTTGTTGAGTTTGTGTTGCAATAACTGGGATGGTTGTGAACGCATGTTTCACTTTATTGAAAGAAAATGAAAAGGTACATGAGTTATATGTCATCATGTGTTACTGTTAATAAAACCAAATATAATAAAAATCTGACCTTGGACAAGCAGCTTGATGTCAAAGCAGCGCCAGGTTTGTCCGTACATATAACTACATCTGTACCAAGCACTGTCAGTGGTATTCACAGACTGGAGAAGCAGTGATGTGCCGTTCATTTCAACCCTGTTAGAGTCCACAGACATAGGGTGATCTCCTCTCAGCTTTGCCCAGGAGACGTTGTAGAGTCCTTGCTGTCCCAGTGTTGTGTTAAAGGGACAGCTCAGGTGGACAGGTGTAGAGGGCTCTGCTTCCACTGGTGGAAGGGCTTTGCAGTCTGAAACATCACAGCATAAAAGTGACATGTAATTACAAAATAAAGACATAAATGAAAGATGAGATATATTTACCTTTCACTTTTAGAGATATGTTCCTGATGTGTAGAAGGTCCCATCCTCGCCATATTTCACAGCTGTACCGGCCTTCATCAGATTTTTGTAACTTTGTTAGAAAAAGGCGACTTTGTCCTTTTATATCAGATTCCCCTTGTGCATGATAGTCAGCACTGACTTTCTTTGGCCACAGAGAGAGGACCTTCTCCTGACTGGTACCTGCGCCATGCTTTATCCATCTGACTCTGTAGCAGCTCTTTGGTTCCACCAGAGTTGAATTTAAACAGGAGAGAGTTACATCTTCCTCTTTAGAAGCTGACACAGTTTCAGTCACTGAGGAGACAACTTTAAAGCAAAGGTTATATATAGACAGGTGAAGTATAACCAGCGTAATAAGCACATATCATGCCTAATACATCATTCAGTCAGAGCAGCAAAGCAGATTTATAGCATTTATTCTGAACACCTTTTGTCAAATCAAGTTCATTTTATTTTTGTCATTCGACATGTTAAGAACATGGAAGAACGAAAACTGTTGCCTGGGCCAGCTATAGAACAGATAAAAACAGATAATAGTAATAATAAATACCTAATAATAAATAAAGAAGTTAGAAGAAGTGCAGTGAGGTGCAGGATGTACAGGGTTAATTATTAAAATGAAGGTGTAAATACAATCTGATTTAAAACAAGAATGATGCATTGACACACTCACCTCTGCATTCAGATGTTACAATCACCAGAATAAATAAAAGCTGGGTAAAGTGCTGCTCCATTCTCTGTGCAATGCAGTGAGACAAAGGATGGTTCTCTCTTTTACCTTTTTTAGTGTGTCTCCACCAGTTCTTAGTTCCTTAAGTAACACAGAAGTCTCAATATGAAACCACCTGCCTGTTAGTGTTTCCTTTTTTTGTTTCCCTCATTGTGTGATCCACAGTGCCACCATGTGGCAAAAACTGAATATGACACCACTGCTCACAAAGGTGCAATGTGGCTGGACTGTATACTTGGCCCTTACTGTGTGGCATGGCGGTGCTGGGGGAAGGTACAGAGAAGGGTTAAACCTGTGAGCCAGCTGGGGTCCTTCTGTGTGGAGATGGCCCACGTGGGACCTACTCGGTTCACTGGCATCTTAGAATGGTTAATTGGTGAATATACTGGCCATAGGAATAGTTGTTTGTCTCAGTGTGGCCCTTTTGATAGACTGGTGACCTGTTACAGCTGGGATAAGCTGGATGACCCCTGCAACCCTGTAAAGAAAAGGCAGGACAATGAGTTATTTATCAGGTATGTATATGTTTAAAATGGAATTGGAAGTGAAAGATCTGCACTTATTTCTTATCTGATTTCTGCCACTGATGTGCCTTTGAGCAAGGCTGTTAGATGGTTATAGAGTGCATACAAGTGTGGCTTTCCCAAAAACAAGGGGAAAAAGTCAAATATGTTTCAAAACCAGCCTTAAAGTACAGACTTGTTACAGACTGTGTTTCACTTTAAGTCTCACTTCTGCTTACAGGATCTTCCTTCCTTAACTAAAACTTTACGCTAGTGCTAATGTGTCACTTTTTACTGTAATCAGCTGACTGCCTTCTCTGTATTAAACAACAGTCTCTTCCTTTCATGGTGAAATCGAGTCCAACCTGTGCATTTTAGATTTGCATCAGACCTCTGACATATTTTTGCTGCACCCTTTATATACAACAGAGGAACCTATAAGTAGTATAAACAGAAGCTGTGTCACTTCACTTCCTCTTCTGGGTCAATTTACAGAAACACCACCACAGCTTTTTACACATCAGCGTCAGTTTCACATTTTCTCAGCACAGAAATGGATAGCAGAGTTCAAGGTATGTTTTTTTCTACCTCTGTGTGGTATTAAATCCAATCAGCCTAAGACAATGTTTTCTTTTTAAAGATAATGTGTAAGCTTTTGTGGGTTGTTGTTGTTGTTGTTGTTACAGGCGGTAAAGCATATGGCCTTCTGAAGTCTCAACAGGAGGAAAGACTGAACTCTATCAATGATGTGAGCTGAACTAATAATTTATACCTTTAGGCAAAATTATCTGATTACACAAACTTATTTCACTTGAGAGAAACATTTATTCTATCATGTATTTGTCACATTTTAGGCTTTTCTCTCAGATCCTAAGTATGCAGAGGAGGAAGACCTGGCCTCAAAGCTTGAACTGTTTAAACGTGTGTATTCAAAGACATCTAATTAATCACTGATTATTATTTTAGGCACAGTCATAAACTTTGGTATGATATTTGTCTGTATTACAGAGAAATACATGGAGTTTGACCTGAACGACAAAGGAGACATAGGTAAACCTGCACCTGTACTGAAGTATTATTAGCAACAATGAGCAACTTCCGTTTTCAGTGGTGACGTTACTTATGGCAAAATGTCTTCATGTGTTATACATATAAGCAGATATTGTTTATTTCTTCTGTTAATTCTAAAACATTTTAGATATGATGGGATTAAAAAGAATGCTGGAAAAACTTGGATTGGCCAAGACTCACCTAGAGCTGAAAAAGATGATGGCAGAGGTGGTTGGGAGTACAGCAATAGACACTATCAACTACAATGACTTCCTGAACATGATGCTGGGAAAAAGAAATGCAATCCTAAAACTGTGAGTATGACCTATTTGTTATTAATAATATTATTTTAATCAGAGCACAGAGGAAGAGTCAAGGTTGGATCACGGTATTAAAAGACCTAAAAAATGTTTGAGTTGATGCCCTGATTGTCTTGTAAAGCAGCTAACAGAACTTTCTTTATTAAAGGATCTTGATGTTTGAAGGCATGGGGAAGGAGCAGGAGCAGAAAGATGTGGGACCACCTTCTCGTAAAACCTTTTCAGACCTGCCCTGAAGGATCTCTCCATCCCATCCCAACAATCAATATGAAATAACATATTGTGAAATGTCTATTGTTTTATTAAGTAATGGAATGTACATAAAAGTAACATTAGTTTAGCTGCTGCTAATTCCTTCAATGCAAATGGGTGATTGCTATAAATAGGGTAACACCTTACAGCAGCCTGTTTAAACACAGTGATACAACACACAAAAAAACAATAACAGATCTCATGTTTTCATCGCTTTGTTATAAATAGATTAAAACGTTTAAAGAATATTATATTATGTTTCTGTTTTGGTGTTCTGTGTGTTGCGACACACTTCCTTTTACTCTGGAAACACATGCAACATGCGTCATGTCAACCTTTATTTTGAAATCTCCGGGCAACCGGAAAACACTCTGTGTCATCCAGGAAATAAGGAAAACTAGCAAAGCGTTGAAATTGATGTATTCTTAACATATACAAAGGTGAGTGAATGTTACTTTCTGTTAGGTTATTTATTCCTACCCATCAATCACTTTAAATCATACTGCCATAACAGTAATTAATTTCAACATTATCTTTGTGTTTAACAGATTAACAGGAAGGTTAGCTAGCATGCTAGCGCGTAAATTAAAAGCTAACGTAGGTAGCAGGTTTTAGAGGCAAGGCAAAGGCAAAGCGGAATTAAACCACGCTGCTCCTCAAGCCTTATGTGTATCAGATTCAAGTTATGGCATATGTGTTGGTTCAATAAAATGTTAAACTCATTCTTTTGTAAAGTTAGCTCACTAACCTATTAAGCTTTGTAACTTCCGGTTGTCATCAGTTGCCTAATTCTGGATGTAAAATGGTTCCCTGCCAACTCTGCGCTGTTTTGACAGGAGGATGAGCAGCTCAGAGGAGGTATCCTGGATATCCTGGTTCTGTGGACTCAGAGGAAATGAGTTCTTCTGTGAGGTCAGTTAAGCTCCACTGCAATTGTGGCTTAAGATGCACACACTAAAGGCACGTGTTGCCCCACATAAGATACATTATCTAGATAAACACAAACATACAAATATAATATACGGTAAATAACAAAACAAATATGATATAATCGATCAACGGCTGTCTTTTTCTCGCAGTAATTCAACTCAGTTGCAAGTTCAAGCTGCTCAACTCCCAACATGTATTCCATTAATGCACAATTTAGAGACTGTTTATATTTTCTTATACTTCTGAACACAGTTTTTTAAATGTGACCTATTTGCTTGTATGAATAATAAAGCTTACTGCTGGGGCCACTTCCATATGCTGGTGGTAATGAATCTATTCCACATACAAATCACAGGGCCTTTTCCCTAAAAGTAAAAGTGCTTATAAAAGCTACCAGGAACTGTGTCGGCATCAGTGTGTTATAAGCTCTGGTCCGCCTGGTAAACTCTCACAATCCATTTCTAATTTTAACTTGCTACTATCTTCCCTGGCAGCATGTAGTTAATCCTGTTAAGCTCTGGTGCAGTGCTTCCTCATCAGTGTGCAATGTGCTGCTGCAACAGTAATTACTGCCAGTTGATTATCTTCTGCGGCTCTGTTATAGGTTGATGAAGACTACATACAGGACAAGTTTAACCTGACAGGTTTGAATGAGCAGGTGCCTCACTATCGCCAGGCTCTGGACATGATTCTTGACTTAGAGCCAGGTAAGATTATTTTGTAGGTAGCAGTTTTCACATAAATTAGATGGATCAGTAACAATGGTTCAATTCCTACATCACTTCTTTACAGATGAGGAACTTGAAGACAATCCAAACCAGAGCGACTTAATAGAACAGGCAGCAGAGATGCTCTATGGCCTCATACATGCACGTTACATCCTCACAAACAGAGGCATTGCACAGATGGTAGGTTATTACTTAATGAATTTGGTGTTGAATGCTATCCAGTGAGGTTTGCCAGCATTGAATTTTGATATATTCTCTATAGTTGGAGAAGTATCAACAAGGGGATTTTGGATATTGCCCCAGAGTTTATTGTGAGAATCAGCCAATGCTTCCTATTGGTGAGTCTGACACTTCTGGATCTCCACATTCACAATTCTCTCTTACTCAGCTGTACATGAACTTTTACCCTTTATCATTCCTCTGTTGTCAATTTAGGTTTGTCAGACATCCCAGGGGAAGCAATGGTGAAGCTGTATTGCCCAAAGTGTATGGATGTGTACACCCCAAAATCCTCCAGACACCACCCCACAGATGGAGCCTACTTTGGCACAGGGTTCCCTCACATGCTGTTTATGGTGCATCCAGAGTACCGTCCCAAGAGACCCGCCAACCAGTTTGTGCCAAGGTTTGTTCTTATGTTATATATTATTAACATTAACACACCTTTTTGTATGTAAGATAGTTTTAAGTGGGTTTGGGGAGGTTACAATTTTAACACATTTAAAGTCCAGGAAGTGATTGTGTGTCTGTTTTTTTGCAGGCTATATGGTTTCAAAATTCATCCAATGGCTTACCAACTCCAACTTCAGGCTGCATCCAGTTTTAAAAGCCCTGTAAAGACAATTCGATAAAACTCTTTTACAAAGACTTTTTTGTTGACATGTAGGAAGCAAAGGATTATATTCTCAATAAATGCCTGTACAGTTATTCCAATTGATTGGATATATTCTCTAACATGTTATCAGTTCTTTAATCTCCTGATACAGTGTTCAACATTAATTCTTGCCAGTCTTTCTGCATGTTAGGGTTGTTTAAAGTGACTTCAAATCAGAGATCATGAAAGCTTCAGTTTGCTTTGTATATTAATAGAAAGCATTGGAATGTGCAATGGTTTTCCTCTACCAGCTGGTATGCAATATGCGATCAGGTGCTACTGAGGGCTGACAAATGCTAAGTTAAGAGTTCCATTTTTCAGGTAAAAATAGGGAGTCTGAGCCCAGAGAAAAGAAAACATTGCAACAAATAATTTAACGTTAAGAACATATACTTTGATGACATAAAGATAAAATTAATCTTAAACATTTAAGTGGAAGTTTGATTTAGCTTTTGTTAAGTTTCTTTTGGTGGCTGTGTATGTTTATTGATTGTGGATATAACTAACAATATTTTCCTAAAAATTCTGTATGTATAGTTTCATATAGACTGATTGATGTTTTTCTTGCTATGAATGGGATTAAATATTTATTTCTTACCGTGATCTCTCATGTTTCTAGCGCCGAATGCTTCACACTTTTAAAAAATCCAACAAAATAATGCAATATATGCATGTTTTATTTTTTTCATAAAAAGACAGGGATAAGTCACAAAGCAACAATATTTTCCATTGTCTAAAAACTACTCTTCCTTAAAGTGAAATTCTACTTCTTCATCTGGGAGAGATAGTGGGTTTTTTGTCCAGGGTAGCTACAATACCAATGGCTTCTTTCTGGGTTAATAAACAAAATGTCTGCTAACAACCATCATCTATGCTATCTAAAAAGGGCGCCATACATTCAACCTCTACAGGGAAAAAAAAAGCAAGTGAGAGAGCATCCTACTCGGACTATGTGGTAAAAAGGCTTTACAAACTTGGTTGATAGTATTAAACAGTGACATCTCTAGTGGAAGCCTGTGTCGAAACGTCACAGTACATCAAATCACATAAAACACTTCCTACTTTACAAATAAATTACTGTATAGCAGAATATGTAAAAAAGGACAAATTGTGCTCCTGTGAGAGAAAAGCCACATTTACTGAGGCAGCTGCCTTCATCTGTTACACGTGTGGTTATGGTGACAGACACGCTTTTATATTTATTGACCTCACTTGACTTGAACATAAATGTACATTTACAATAGAGATGGCTATACATACATTGACATTCCTCATACAATCATACGGAGGTCTGTAGTCTTTAAAAGAATATCAAACCTGAGATAAACAGACCAAAGCTTGTAAAACATTTGTTTTCTTATCAACCAAATATGTTCAAAGCAATTCTAAGATAGTGAACAAAAACACAGGGCCGAGGGAAACACTCCACTGTCATATGTAAAGTGTGAGGAGTCGGATAAACTTGGTGGACAACGAGGGGAAACGAGTAAGAATGATTCAGGGTGTCAGGCAAGATGAGACCTCTAAGTTCAGTACACAGCACAAAGGTAACCTACAATTTAATGAGTGGTTGGATATGAATAACTTAAACACTTCAAATTTGTACAAATACTATAAAAAGCATTACTTCTATAAAATAGAGAAATATTTCAAAATAGATCAAATTTTCATTCAAACTTTACAAGAATGTGTAGGCTACTGGTTCATGGCTGATTGGGGAAGAAAATCTTTTTTTTGTACCTGAGTGGTGAACAAAGCCGAACAAAGTTGAGTATTTGAGTACATAATATCTTTGTTCACATAATATGTGAGGTATGTCATGTCTTTTAAAAAAATGTCTCACCTGAATTAAATAGACAAGTAAACAACAACAGGAATGGTTCCCTTGAATGTAGTCTTAACGTTTCCCTAGTAGCACCAAGGGAATAAAACGCTGATGGTCTCTAAACTAAAATGGAAACAGTACATTTGTATAAAATCAACAATAAAAAAAACACTAGGAAAATAAAAGCATTTAAAAGCAAACATAACTGATGGACGCCGGGGTGATATAAGCATTTGATTGAAATCCGAGCACTGCGCAGCGCTAACTATAATCAAAATAAAAAAAAAAAACTGCTACTAAGGTTCATCTACTGTGTTATTCATTGTTTCAGGTGAAGATTTCTGAGAAATTTCTTCTTGGATATGTGTGAGTGTAAATCGAGCTTGTCACTGTGTTGAGTGCCGCACTCTAACAAAGGAATGTCAGAGGATGGAGGAAGGTTGTGATTCAGTTACAAAGCTGATGCTCCGCCATGTTTCTCCTGAAAGGCAAATGTGCATATTTATACTGCTGTTATGGGATAGGATTGTCCAGTGTTCACTAATCACTGCTTGATTGGTAGAAAAATTAAGGTAAGGTAAAAGGTGGGTGAATGAAAGGATACTAAGGTGGCTACAATTTGCAACCTCACAACTAAGTGAGGCTAAACTCTACACACTGTTCCTTTAATGTCTGGAAACAGAAGGCATGTAGCCTGATTCTAGAAAGTCACTGCTTTCAACCAAGAAAGAGCATTTAATCTCCCATACACTAAGCATTGGTTGTTTTTACATCTTTAGACCCAGTTTTAATGCTAAGCTAACAATCGCCTGACTGTAGATTAATATTTAGCAGGGTAGTATTTACAGCAAAAGCTGTTTTGTGTCATGGACAGCTGGCATTCTAGCACCTACCTTATCTTGGTCAGCGTCAGAGTCTGCAGTAATGACAATTCTCTTTTCCACACGAGTCTCTGTAGATCCACTTTTCACCACCTGAACAAGGACGAAAAAAAAACATTAGAGAAACACAAAGTAAAATTAAGCAAAAAGGCAAAAGCATGGTTTGTACTGCTGACCTTGGAGATGTGAGTGGTAGTAGTGGTGACTGAGGTGCCACTGGTGGTCTCTGAGGTAACGCTCTTAGAACTGGACACTGTTGTGCTATCTTTGTCCTCATCTGTCCCATCAACTGTCACCTGGAATATACACCGAAAAGTAGTAGAACTTAACAATAATAATTTCTAAATGATGTGACCGTGAGCTTCCATCAAGGAAGGTGCATTGCTACTTCGTGCTCATTTTTGGAGCCCCTGGCCTGATCC
Organism: Parambassis ranga; assembly: GCF_900634625.1. Classification (NCBI taxonomy): domain Eukaryota; kingdom Metazoa; phylum Chordata; class Actinopteri; family Ambassidae; genus Parambassis; species Parambassis ranga. The sequence continues at coordinate 10,231,684 of NC_041036.1, forward strand.
TTCCCAGACCAGGCTTCTCCTCCATGCAAACGTGACTGCCTACAGCTGAGACAGATCTGGGCTGAGCAGGTGCTAGAGCCCCTACCTGTGAAGACTCATAGGTGAAGGTCTTGGTCGGGACGATAGGGACCTCTGTGGTGGAGACGCCACTGGGTAAGGAGTTGGAGACAGCTGTGATGGTGACAGTCTGGGTCTGCACCAGAGGGGGCTGTAAATGGGAGCATAGCCCCATAAGTGGCTGTTTAACCAGACACTTTGCACCTCACAGCAAACAGTTTGATTCACACCATGCATTCTCTTTTAGCCACTGCCAGTGTGATTTTATTTACACCACAGCAGCCTTTTCTTCTCACCAAATTAGTTTCCATTATGATTTTGTTGGAAACAAATCACCTGATTACTTCCTTTCCTACCACCGACCATTACAAATGTAAGAAAGTCATCCATCATGCCATTAGTGGGTTGGAAAGACAAGGAAAAGTTACGTCAGTATAAATATTTAGTGGCAGAGAAGAATGTGCTAGTGTTACAGCGCCCCGTCACCATAGTAGAGAATTCAGCAAACCACTGTGCAACACCTCTGCAGCATCCGTAGTCACATGCAGTTATTCACACCACCATTGATCTGTCATGGTGCTGCAAAGAAGTGAGCAAGTGTGGCAACCAGAGGCCAAGCAGAGACATAATCAGCATCACCCCGAGGGAGTCAGGAGGCTACCTGGAAGCAGCGTATGACCTGTGGACCATCGCTCCAGAAATAGGAAGCTGGGGAAGATCCGACTACTGTCCCAGAACACTCCGACACTCCAGGATAGGAGGATCCTTCTTCCTTCTGGGTCTCATCTAAAGCTTTACAGGTGGGTTCAAAGGAAGGAGGCAGCTGTGCCATTTCCCCTTCTACGACTGGCACCAACAGAGTCTCAAAAACTACAACTTCTTCCTGATCACATGACTCCTCCTCAACAGGAGCGCCGGGGGTTTCAAGACTATCAGGCTCACTCGTGTGGCTCACAGTGGGGCTGGGTATGTCTGAATAGCCCAAATGACTGCTGGTTTCCTTATGTGCAGACTGAGTCTCTGAACCATTGCACAGGAGACTAATGCACACAGTCTAGAAAAAACACAAAACAGTCACTCTGTGATCATGGATAAGCAGAGTATTTCCGGCTGACATGGCACCGTATATGTAATACAGAAGAGGAATAAGGCCACTGTAAGACATGTTTCTCAATATTCTGACTGAAGTAAGAATTCTGAATTTATTCTCAGAAATAAAACATTTAGAGAAGTCGGAATTTGTACTTTTTCACTAAATTTTTATGTTTAAAAACTAAAAACGGAACTTTAAAGATTAGCTATAGGAATTCTGAAAAAGATTTGTTTTTAATTGGATCTAATCCTCTTCTGTAAAATACCTACAGAAATTATAAAATGTTTGCATGCAAATTAAAATACAGAACTAGGTAAAAGATTACATCAACACAATATAGATTTTATGTAAGTTATTATGTAATTAGAAATGTTAAATGGATGGTGAATACAGATTAAGCAGCATATTATTTTTTCCTCATTAGGAAATAAATAGGAGTCAGTCCAGCCTTATATGTGCACATATTTAAGTTTCATGCAAGTTTCATCAAACTCCACCTCTCTGAAAGGAAACAACTGTATGTACTGTATATGGAATGCTTTTTATTCTTTGGTCAAACTTGATTGTCAAAAGTCATGCAACAAGGACTCTCTTGCAGCTGCTACAAACTGTCTTTTCAAATATTAATGTATTAATGTGAACAGGTTATTAAGTATTACAATAAAGCTGCCTGAAGGATTCCCACAACAGGAAATACTACACTGTTGCAAAGAACACTGATAAAATTCCCCAGGAATGAGACTGGTGTGTTCGAGTGAGATTAGGAAAGAAAAACAAAAGTCACAGTGGTCAGCTTATCTGAAGACACTATCCTATGTCTACTGACAATATAAATGTACCTCAACATGTGTATAAAAGCAGGCTCAAAGTGACAGGGTCAGACATTAAAAACCTCTTCATAAAAGTCAGTTGATAAGAAACACGGGTTAATGTGTTTGTAAAGTCCAAATGCGATCCCGAAATGCAAAATTTGATTATCCAGTCCTATATCAGTCTTTGGAGAACAGGTCTGTAAGAAACTGTGCTGTCGTGGGAAACACGGAAACAAAGTCTTGTTCAACAGAGGTCTGAAAGAAGGAGCAGCTTCTCGAGTGGAGCAGAGGATGAAAGATGAAGAATGCTGGAGTGATGTTGCGGAGGAGGCAAAATAAGAAGGAGGAGGAGGAAGAGAAGAGATAGCTATAGAGGTTGATGGGTAGATGGACTAGGTGCGGTCTCCATGGATCACACTCACACCTGTGTGGGGGGGTGTCCGCAGGGTTGAGACGGCCCCTCAGCTGCGTTTGGAGTAGAAGTCTAGCAGGGGGCCGCGCGGGAGGCGGATGACAAACTGAAGGCGGGGAGGAGGAGGAGGAGGAGGAGGAGGAGGAGGAGGAGGAGGAGGAGGGAAGACACATGAGAGGGAGGAAATACTGAAATGTCTGCAATGACCATTAATGAACTTAATTTATAAAGGCCAGAGCCATTGTTTATTAAAGCTTTTAATTGAACAACAGTTCGATTTTCTCTTGGTTGTTGACACCATGAAAATATCACATGCATTTTAACATGCATTCCATATACTTCCATGACTAACAACCCACTTATTTTTTTTTTTATATTTTTGAACAGACAGAAGTCATCCACAATTGCTGTATCTGCATTAAAAGGGATGCAAGAGTGAACACAGCCAGAACAACTTTGGAACTTTAAGCCTGATCCCTTTCACTGTGAGCTGTTAATTTGTCTTAGTTTGTACTTCATACAAAGTGACCCTCATTGGGTTACACTTGGGTTCACTCATACGACAGCAGCATTGCCTATAAATGCCAATAATGTTAGTTGTGTACTAGTAACAAAGGATATCGGTGGCAGAATAAGTGCTAATGCAACTGTGAATGAGGCATGTCACTTCTTTGGAAAAGCAACCAAAGCTCGGAAAATTCAGACCAAACAAAAAGGGGAAAGTAGCGTAAAAGAAAAGCTCAGAGTAGAGGGGAAAATGCCAAATCCTGCTCAGTGTCAAAGCGTGCAAAACTTCAGAGTGGTCATGTTTGAGTCATGCAGTAAATGTTCACAGTCAGGTCTGTCAGTCATGCAATACAAACATGTCAGAGGCATCCAGTGCAGATAAGATCTCAGAGACCCAACAGCTTGTCCCAAAGATGCCTCTCCCACATGAAAGAACATACAGACCCTGCTCCACAGGTCCAACTGCATTCTCCATACACACACATGCATGTGCTTCATACCACATGCCATCGCTTTGAACAGGACTGTCCATGCATACAGTGCACAACGCTGTCAGAGAATCAAGAGTGACAGCTGGAAGAGCCTGAATCCCTCCTCAATCAATTTCTTTCATTTGAGAATCAAATCATCACAAAACTGACAACATTCAAAACACAAGACTTTCAGGTTCTTCTGTTTCACAAACAAACCTCTGCACAAGCTTAAAATGCCGTTACAGTCAGTTCAAGAACTGATAAGAATAATTCCACTCCAATTCTTGAACTGACAGATTCATTAATCAGGTTTATGTTAGACTTACCCCATCTGCACTGGGCAAAGGCTGACCATTGATGCCCAGGGTGCGGAATGGAGAGTGTGTGGACAGGCGCTTGTCCCACTCACTCTGCCGGGGCTCCGGGACAGCCTCCATGAAGTTCCTCTTCAGCTCGCTGATACTGGCGTGATGCCGGAGGACGTCGTCCTGTGGTTTATCAAATTCCTATACAGAGAAGAGCCGAGAGAGGGGGGGAGGGGTTGTGGCGGTGGTAGAAGTGGAGGGTAAATGGAGGTGGAGAGGGCACCGGGTGTATGAAAATAATAAAGGGACAAAAAAGGTGGAGGATATATTGGGAAAGAGAAAGAGATCAACAAATGGAAGAGAATAAAAAAGAAAAAAAAGTCAGATTATGTTGATTTCCTGTGGTTTCAATGCAAATTTGTTGACTTGCAGCAGATTAAAAATGCAGAAGCAGGATTAACAGGTGATTCTTGGGAAACATAAATTAAAAAGGGAGACATAATCTATACTGTTGATAGATTATTGTTGGCTTCTTTTCTGAGTGCAAATTAAGTCTGACAGCTGACACATGAGAGCAGACTGGTTTATTTAGCAAACACTGAGAGGAGCCAGTGCCATGATTTATTAAACCTAATTATTATTTGCAGGTCTTAGTAGTAGCTACACAGAACAGCATTAAGGGTCAAGTAAAGAAAACACAGGCTGCAAATCAAAGAGCAGGAGAGGTGATGACAGCGGACATGGTACAGCTTGTTGAAGATAAAGCATCAGTATAAATGAACCCCTGTTCATTTGAAGGCAAATCAACAAAAGCAACAGTAGAAGCACTGATTTGGCAACATTTAGCACCAAGTTGATCTTTATGGACAACTGGAACATCTTACAAATCATACGGTACACTGTTAATCATGACCCATTGTGTCTCTAAAGAACAACTTAATGATAAGTGTTTCACCAAACATCATTTCTACATACCAGCAGCGATATATATTTACTTGTTTCTACAGCCAAAAAGCAATTTGCATCATTGCTGTGAAAGTGCAATGCATTACCAACAAGTTAGAAAAAGAGATGGAGGCAGAAGCAGGAACAGGAGAATACTGATGATCTAGAATAAATACATAAAAACAGAGCCGCTCAATAACCTCGGCATCAAAACACTGAAACGGTCTCGAATAGCTCTTGCTGTAAAGCTAGTGTGGGACTTTTCTATACAAGTGGCCACTAAATGTGATCATCGTGCTGATGAAGTCTATCTGTTTAATCTTTGTGTTGCAGTTTACTGAAGTTTTAAATCTGGTGGCAGTATTGTGCTTATTTTCCGTGCTAAAAGAGGGCGCAAGTATAGAGATAGAAGACAAAGTAATCAATACAACAACTCTGAGTTGATCTGCTGAGAGGAGGAGGTGTTCAATAGGCACTTCAGCAATCAGAGGAAAGATTACAGTCTAAATAACCAGTTATTGTGAAGGATGAACACTTTCTGCAATTCATCCAATTGACTAAACAAATGGCTTACTAGAATTAAGTTAGCTAGCTGTTTTGAGCAAATACACAAGTCTATTTGGGTTGGTGCATAACTTCTCACTGACAAAGTAAACGCTCTGTGCTGCAGCTTTAAGGATGAACTGGAACACAGCATCTTAAAGGTAGAGTAGGAGATTTTGAAAACTCAGTGAGAGTCAGACAGATTTTGAAAGTAAACACACGCCCTTTTCTCTCGAGTTCACCCCGAAGCCACGCCTCCCAACCACTCTGTGACTTCGGCCATCATGCACGTACCTCTCTGGTGCGCGCAGAGCAGGAAGAGAGTGACAACCAGCCACCTAGTAGGATTGGCTGATGTTTTTAGCGTTTTATAGCTTCCACAGATAATTCATATTCTTCGTTTTAATGCGAAACTGCCGAACTAATCGGTTGCTATCGGATTGTAAAGAGAAGTTACACTAATTTAACTACCTTTAAACATGTGTATGTACACCAGTCCTGACCATAACCCAATATATATGGTTATTGAAAGTTCAACAGCACTCTCCTGAATCAAACAAATTAAGAGTCTCTCACACACACACACAGACATTACATATCTTGTAATCTACAGCTGGCACACTGATGGAAAGAGTGTGAATCAAGCCACATGCAAGCGTGATATTAGACAACAGCCAGCGTGACAAAGAGCAAGAAAACACAGCCAGAGACCGACGTCTTCAGAAGGATACAAACCTCCAACATTAAAAGGCTATGTCTGATATAAATTGAGTCACCCTCAATTTTCTTAGCTCTTTTCTGTGAAAAATGAAAAGAACAAAAAAGTGTGGGTTTGTTTCAGTTTCTCTAAGTGCTGGCATCAATTTACCAGAACTCTGGACATGCAAACTAAATTCACACAAGTAACACTCAAGTGTTGATAATACAATAAGACAAGAAGAGTTGCATGCAAAAGAGTTTTGAGGCTAAAAACTGGACTTCATAAAGAAAGAGAAGAGAACACAGTTCTGGATTATTTACTGCAGATTTCTACTCTTATCGTGAGAAAGGAAACATAGAATGATGGAAAGATACAACACCAGCTGTCATGCCCCTTTTGGTAAAGTGCATTTAATCTATAATCATGCATGTGTGCATTCCAAAGTTTACAATAGCAAGCGATGAGAAGAAGTGAAAACTTTACTACTGTGTGTAAAACATATTCAAAGGCAAGCATAGTTCTGCCAAACTAAGTTACAGTACTCTATTACCACAGTTACCCTTTTTATTTTCCATAAACAAACTTTATGTACATCGAACACCTGATGCAGATTTATTAGACCCCGTCAGTATGGATGCACAACATGAGAAGAGGGTGAAATTAGTCCTTTAGATGAGGATCTCTGTATCAGAATGGAGGTGGAGACATGGCTAGACTAACATGTACGACGCTAAGAGTCTGACCTTTCGCATTCGCACCCCCTCCACGCTCGTCATCTCAGACTCGTGCTACCCCAGGGAGGAGGAGAGAGGGACATGCGTTAGCATCCTTTTTGCTCATTGGCTTTAACACTCACATCTCGACTACGGTGAGAACATGTCTTCAGATGGATGACATGCGAGAGGCCTGAGTCTGACACCAACCTTAATGTCCCCATTGATGGTGGATATCAGTGAAGAGTCTACTTCTCTCTGGACCCTCCTCACTGCTGGCTACAGCAGCAAGAGAGACACAGTTCATACTCAGACACAGAGAACAGTCTCCGCATGCTACTTCATCATCTTTCATCCTTAAAGACTATGAAGCATTTACAAAAACTTTTTTATCAAACTATGAGGTCACGTCAGCTGCCCTGTTACACATGGGTACTGTAACATTTGCTCCCTGTGTATCAAATTCACAAACACGTACAGACAATAGTAATCAGAGAGATTGACTACCTTGGCTTCAGCTTCGCTTTTCGAGGGCTCCACAGCTTCCACAGTGACCTCCAACTTCCGGTCCTGCTGGTGGCTGGTCCTAATGGGTGTGGAGGTTTGTGGTTGATCCAGAGGAGCCATAGGAATCCCTGCCTCCATCAAAGCCGTTTGGGAAAAGACCGGAGCACTGACAGGACGAGCGCCCCTCTGCATGCCCACAACTAGACAAAATGCAGAAAACAAATTGTTTTTGTTGGGTACAATTAATGTGCAAATTTCACATGGCATCAGACAGTAAAATCCACACTGACACAGCTTTCGACATTCACCAACACGGCTTTATCATACTTACGGAATTCAGCCTTCATAAATGCAAATGTCCACAAAGTGGAACGCAAGTAAAAGCGCATTGTGGTTGCAATCCAGTGGTGGATGCAAAAGCAGATGATGTTAAGATGCAAAGTTGAACCGAAAGCGTTATTTCTTCACTATTCAACCACAGTGCAGTCAGACGTCCTTGAATAATGTAGATGAAAGTGGACACACAAGCTAGTGTATGCTGCAAATATTAGTAAGCGTTTTATGGAGTGACGAAGGCGTGAGTGAGCTACAAACCTGAAAAATCCCACAAAATACCTGGCTTTCTGAAGTCAGCATCGAGCAGAACAAACCAATCATCAGTGACGTGTGTGTGTGTGACCGGACCCCTTTCTTCCAGGATCCGTTTCTCAAACTGTGGTTTCCTCTCAGAAATAGAAATCCTTGTTTTGGGCACAGCAGTCGGGATTTTGCTGACCACTGCCGGTAAGTGGATACGCTCGCGAGCAGCAACTAATACAAACACAGAGCCAGTTATTATTGTGGAAATAATAAAAGTGTAACACATCAACACAGATACACTATAAATCACTTGACAATAAAAGCTCTCATGTATAGTGGATGCTATGGATTATAATGTACCTGACTTCTTAGGGGCCACATCCAGAAGAACAAACCAATCGTCTTCCACCTCCCTCACTGCTACACGTGGCTGCACAACAACCTCCTGCTGCCGCACCGTAACTCTCTGCTGTGCTCTCTGCTCTCTGGCAGCAAACTCTTTAGCTGCTCTTACTTCAGGATATGCACTGACACGTTTGTCCACAGCAACTGATGCAGAATACACACAGGAAAAATGAGTCTTAGTCATGTACAGGAAGCAAAGTAACAAACACTGTGTCGTCAGTGTTTAAATCTAGTTTTGCTGTCAGCTAATCCTCCCATAACAACAGCAGAATACCTGGTAGTTTTTCTGCAACATCTAGCAGCACAAACCAGTCATCATCCACTACTGGTGATTGTGGTGGTTTGATCTCCAAGGTCACAGCTGGCTTCACATCCTCCATGAGGAATTTTGGTTTTGGTTTAGTGGGTGCCACTATATCGACAATACGCTCTACCACAGCAACTAACAGAGAAACATAACAGTGAATATATATCATGAAAACCTTTTCAGCTCTTTGTATTTAGGCCCTTTGGCAGTGAAAGGTACCTTGGGGTATGAGAACAGGCTTTTCACGGATGCTGTCAAACAGAACAAACCAATCATCTCCCCCTTCTCTCTCTGAGATTGTTTGGCTTGGTCTAATTTCAGACACGCGTGTCATGTCTTGCCTGCTGTTCACACCAATTATTGTCTTCTTCCATGTTTTAGTCTCTATGGTTGTCACCTCAGTCTCAAACGTCTTCTTCATTTTCGGTATAATTTCAACCCGAGGAACTGACAAATACACATAATCAAATTTTAGCACATATCTTCATATATAATGTTTTCAGTGAACTATGCTGGGTATAAAACATATATTCATCGTATACCTGTTGGTATTATGACAGCCTTTTCACGAACAGCATCAAACAGAACAAACCAGTCATCATCCCTCTCTGGCAGTAGCTGGGACGGCTGAGGTCTAATCTGCACAAAATCAATCTGTTGCAACTTCTGCTCTACAGTTTTCACTTCAACTGGAACATCAGGATAGATTTTAGTCGACGGTGGCACAAAAACTGAAAAAAAAATAAATAAAAATACACTTAACCTTTGGCTGTGGTTATGCTCAAGAAGAACTTGTTTTGTGTGATCACAGCTATAGGTACCTGGAGGCACATAGGGAGTTTCTTTGGAAACAACATCCAGCAGCAGAAACCAGTCATCGTCTCTCTCCCTGACTGGCTGCTGTTCTGGAATTAATACTTTCTTTGGAGGCTTTATGTCCTCTTTCTGCATTTTTTCAACTACAGCCTCCCTCCTGGACTCTTCTGCAGCAATCACAGAAGAAATGGCTTCTTTTTGATAAACCTGGTACTCTGCCATGGACACTATGAAAAAAAAACAGATTGAAGGGCACCGGAATAAAAGTCTTATTGTGAAAGAGAATGAGGGATCATCTGCAGTACCTGGTGGCACATATGATGGGGCTCTGATAGGAACATCCAGCAGCACAAACCAGTCATCTTCTATCTCTCTCACACCCTGTGGTGGTGCCACTCCTCCACTGTCACTCTGCATTTTTATTATTTCTAAAACCTCCACTCTCTTCTCTGCCTGCTCAAGAGCTACTTCAATCACAGAGACGTGTTCCTCTGGAGACACTGCGACACACTCTGCAACAAACACTACAACAAACAGGATACAAACCCTCAGATAATGTGGACAGCACAGGCATTATAAGAATAAGAGCATCTGCAAAGCTCAGGATAGTTAAAAGCTGTGAGAAGCTTTTTGCCAATACCTGGAGGTACATATGAGGTTTCTCTGGGAAGAACATCCAGTAACACAAACCAGTCATCATCTCTGTCTGTTACTGGCTGCTGTGGGGGTCCTTGAAGAGGTCTTGGTGTCTCATTTATTACTTTTCTCACTTCAACTATTACTTCTTTACTCTCTTTATCTTCTGCAGAGACAAAACTTTCTTCATCCACCTGGACTCTTCCCATCCATGCAACTAATAAGCCAGAGGCAGAAGAAGCACTTTCTTTATAAGTAAAGACAAAACAAATGATTGTTTGGAAAAAAAAGCACATCAGTGTTTTGACAGTACCTGGTGGTACATAAGGTGTTTGTCTTGGAAGAACATCCAGTAACACAAACCAGTCATCGTCCCTGTCTGTTACTGGCTGCTGTGGGAGTTCTTGAAGAGGTCTTGGTGTCTCATTTATTACTTTTCTCACTTCAACTATTACTTCTTTACTCTCTTTATCTTCTGCAGAGACAAAACTTTCTTCATCCACCTGGACTCTTCCCATCCATGCAACTAATAAGCCAGAATCAGAAGAAGCACTTTCTTTATAAGACAAAATGAAGAATTGTTTGGGGAAAAAAAAGCACATTGGTATTTTGACAGTACCTGGAGGTACATGAGGCGTTTCTCTGGAAAGAACATCCAGCAACACAAACCAGTCATCATCTCTTTCTGTGATGACCTGTGCTTGCAGGACTTTGGGTAGCGGCAACACTTCTTCTTCTTTTCTTTGCCTCTGCTCCTCCACCTTCTCTACTATAACCTCTGTTCTCTCCTCAACTGTTGTAATCTCAGTCTTTGAGAAGAAAAACTCGCCCTGATCCACCTGAGCACGTTCCACAGTGGTAACTAATTAAAGGAGTAAAATAAACAGAATCTTTTAAGATGGGAGCAAACATCTAACATCACCAAAGCACATCAGCAGAGAAGCAGCGAATGGTATAAAACAATAATCAAAGAAACACAGAGAGCAAACCCACAGGCTTAGATATCATACAGCTCACTGTAGTAGCTAGCAGAATCCTCAAAACTGGTTGGTTAGTGTGTTAATATCACACCAGATCACTATCTGTTGCTGCCCTGTGTATTAGAAGATTAGAGAGATTAGCTGAAGTTTAAAACTGATTGTAGCATACTGTACCTGGTGGTTTGAAAACAGCTTTGTAAGGAGGGCGGTCAAAAAGTATGAACCACAGATCCTTATCTTCCACCTGAGGCCTCTCTGTAACCTTTCCTCCCTGCATCCTCTCCTCCTGTACCTGCACATCTACCATAACCTCTGGTTTTTGCCCTCTTTCTTCCACGATAGTCACTCTCTTTTTAATCCTGCGCTCCACCTTCTGAAAGGCTTCTATAGAATTTGTACTGACAACATCTGCAGAGGCAAACGTCTCCCTCACCTCCTCTTTCCATTCCTTTTCAATCTGGCAGAGTTTCTCTCTCAGACTGTCGTCTAACAAACTTCCAATCGTCACCTCTTCCTGACTCTCCTGCTTCACCACTGCCAGCTTTATTTGCTCCTCCATCTCATCCACCTCTCCCTCTTTTGTCTCCATCTGTCTCACAGATTTTATCACCACCATTTTTGCTATACCTCTGGCTAGTTCCTGCTTCTCTTCCTCTGCTCGTAACTTATCTGCTTCTTCCTTTCCCAATTCTTCCTCTATTACTTCCTGAAGTCTCTCTGCTATTTCATCCACTTCCTGGAGCCTTTCCTCCAAGTCTCTCACTTCCTTAAGCCTCTCTTCTAAAACATCCATCTCTCTCAGCTTGTCAGTTAAGATTACTGTTTCCTGCAGTCTCTCAATGACTTCTTTAGTAGTCAGTTCCTTTTCTGCCTCATGCAAAACTGGCTTCTCTTCCTGAAGCTGGAACTGTGCTGGGGAGGATACTGGTAGGAGTAAAATGGAAATAAACCATGAATACTTGCTTCATATTACAGGCTGATTAAGTATTTCATTTTTACTAACTGTGTCTAAATTACGGTACAGAAAATGTCATGTTTTACATGGAACTCACATAGTTGTTTTTCAACAAACGCAAAGGAAGATGAGCTGAACATTCGGTCTAAGTGCAGGAACCAATCATCTTGCTGCATCCTCACAGGTTGCAATAGGCAGTCCAAAGAGCTCATTTTTGCCAAGCTGAGTTTGGCTGACAACATCAGAGAAACAATAAGCGACATTTTTAAACCACATAAATAAACAGGCGCAAAACTCAATCAGTGTTAGGTTCTTCTTGATGCACTGTGCAGCACATGGCATCATACGTAGTTAAATTAGACATTTTTTCCACACTTAAGGGGAGAATTCTGGAAACAGCCAAAGAATATATGAAAGCGGAAAAATATAAGCATCGGTGTGTGACAAACCTGGCTCTTTCACTATATCAAAAGGTGGCAGAAGGGGAAAAGAAGGATGACGACGCAGAAGGACAAACCACTCGTCTTCCTTCGTTCTCAGCCACTGCTCTTCATTTGCCAGCTTCTGCCATGGCTCACTGACTGTCTGGGTGATGATTTGAGTGCCAGTGTTCCCATTCTCTGTGCCCTGCCAAGTTACAGTGACTGTTTGAACAGACTGCCCCTCCTCCCAGGTCTGAGTGAAAGTCTGCTCAGACTCCCCTTTGGCTGTGAAGAGATGATGAGGCGATGGCTGTTATGTAATAGCTCTGATGACCACTGAGAATGCCTCGCAATGCTTCAAGCGTGTTTTTAACCAAGCTGGATGCCAAGCATTTGTATCACACTATTGTGAAGTAAGACGAGGTTAGTGCAGAACTGGGTGAAAGCTGCTTCTTTCACTTCAGAACAAGAGCATGATGGCAAAAACGGATGATTCAAGTTCCACTTTTAATAGCAGAAGCTGAAGTCCATAAGAAGAGGCCATAAGCAAATGAAAGCGTCTGTGAAGCACTAATCGAGCCAAAACAATGAACAGCAGCTACAAGAATGGAAATGCCTTTGAGGGCACTTCTACAGAATTTCTGAATCTTCTAAGGAAAGCACAACTTGTTCACGTGACAAGAATCAGTCACCTTCCTGACAAGGTCACCATTCTGACAAGTCCTCAGAGGTTTAAGGGGAAAGCAAATGAACGTGAAGCGATGAGCATGTTAAATAAAGAGATAGCGCTGTTAGAGACTAGCGAGCACAGTGAGTTGCAAATATATCACAGTGCGCAGCTCCACACACTTCCTGGTACCTGTGAACTCAGAAGAAGATTGGAATTTGTCAGACGCCATCATCAGAGACCAATCATCAACCTCACACCTGGTTGATGCTGAGAGCTGCTGTAAGAACTGGAGAGTCTCATCTCCAGCTGCAAGAGTAGAACACAGTGTACCCGACCTGTGGTTTATTGCGAGGCATGCATTGAATTCACCACAGGTATTCACACACATACACACACACTCGCGTATATACCTCCATCCAGGTTACGAGACAGCCTTTTGCTTGCAGATCGTGTGAAGCGAGGGGGTGGACGGTCAATCATGGAGCTGGCCTGGCGGGTCTGTGCCTGAGTGCGACCACTGTACCGGAACTTAGAACCCAAGACAAGGAAGCGACGTGATGATGGAGGCTCCACTGTTGAAACCCTGAACGACAGATACAATCATTTAGTTTTCCACACACATTTAATCAATTCATACATCATGCATTGCCTCGAAAAGTGTTTTTATTATGTAACAAGGTGAGCACCACCCTTGAGCTTCTTAGGTCAGGACCAAGGGTGTGTACTCTAACTATACCTCTGTGGTGAAACTGTCAGGTTGCCAATATAGGGCTTAAGCTCCAGTAACCAGTTAGCCAATTAGCTAATAGGACAGTGTGGACATAAGAATGACCTCTGTTGCCAGGCAGGGAAGTGTCATTCACAGTCATAGTAGAAGAACAACCTGCGTTTACCTGAAGAAGGTGTGATGTTCGACGCAAACCTTCCACAGCTTCTTTGATGCTTTGTAGTTGGGCAGTTTGAAGCCAATGGTGCTTTCATACTGCTCTTGCTGGAGGTGAAGAAGAAGTCAGATTTAGTGGCGCTATGTTGACGTAGAATAGACAAAAAATAAACAGCAGGCGTATACCTCTGACGGTCTGATTTTGATAAAGAAGCTGCTCCGTTTGTATGAGATCTTGAGCACTTTAGGCCAAGGGAAACGATTGATCCTCAGCTTGTCTTTGTAAACCATCAGACCACTGGAGCAAACACCCAGCGTGATGTCGACACCGTCAAGATCCTGCATGCAAGAAAAAATTATGATATGCTGAATAATATCACCCTGCATATTCAATAAACAGCCACTGGGTGGCAGGCATTCTTACACCATGAGACTGTGTGTGGTTTGAGGTCATGGAGTTTGAAACGTTATTAATCTCTTTTTTCCTGAAAAGGGGCCGACATCAATTTTGTAAATTAACCTGGGATGCTAATACAAGCTTTCTAAATGCTAAATAACAGCAGCAGGAAGTCAATAGACATTTTAACCATGACATACAAAGGCATAAAATAATATGGAAGAATAAAACATAACAAAAACCTACCTTGGCTTGATGCAGGTCAACTCCATACATGGCTAGTTTCTTAGCGTTTTCCAGAAACAGCATGTCTGCTTGGGCTGGACTCATTGACCTGGACACACACAGTAGAGAAGGAGCTTTTTATTGACCGAATCATTTTCAGGTCAAATCATCTTTAAGCAGTTTCTTAAGGTTACAGTTGGCTGAACTGAATGCGTGTTAAAAACACTATCACAATCAGTGCACAATCAGTGACCTGTATGTGCGGTGCAGCTCCATCACTTTTTCCTCCAGCTCTTTGCTCTGTCCGGGTGCCAGGCTCAGATCTTTAACGTAGTCTGCTCCATGGAGTTCTGGGTCATACTCTCCAATCTCTGACTGGGCTGTGTAGGAGCCCAGCAGGGACAGCGTGACAAAGGAGCAGGGAAGTACACCTCGCATAATATCCTTCCTCAGTTGGAGACACAGAAAGTACCTGGAGAAGACGTGAAAAAAAAAGATGTTTTATTCTGTTATTCACGAGGGATACAAGATAAGGTTTCACACTAATGTCTTGGACTCACACATTGTCTAAGGAGTTACAAGAGCACTCTCCTGTCCTTAAAATAATGCAACCCCCCTGAATGTTTTATTGATTTCCACCAACAGTAGTGACATTCACCTGGTGAGGTCTTCAGTGAGCTGTGCTGGATCAGGAGGGTAGAACTTCACGCTGAATGCAAACTCATAGACGGCACCTGGAACCTGTTTCCGGATCTCTTTGGTGGGTTCCAGCCATGTCTGTGGAAAAGGCAGGATGTCATGTAAAAACCTTGGCTGTGCTCTTCGGGAATTAACAAAACAAGAAGGATAAAGAGCAACCCACCTTGCCGGTTGGGGATTCCCAGTTTTCAAGGCCAAAGTAATCTTTCTCCAGCAGGTTTACATGGTCACACACTTTTGTTAGAAGTTCCTGGCCTTTAGCATGTTTCTGTATAAAAAAGACAAACAGATGATTCAGTGACATTTCACAAACAGAATATACAATAACTTGTGAGATCTCTTACATCAAGTTCACACTCAAACTGAGTGTCGTCCAGTAAGGTGACTTTGCACTGCATGGTTTTCTGACGTTTGGAGCCTTTAGCCTCTTCTGTCTTGTTTTCCGTCTTCTTCTCTGTCTTCTTCTCTGTCTTCTTTTCTCGTGCAGGCTTTGCTTTCTTTCCCTCCTCTGTGGATTTTTCTTCTCCTTTGGCTTCCTCCTCCTGTTCTGCTGGTTCTTCTGCCTTTTTCTCTGTGTCCTCCTTTTTTACTTCTTCCACTACTTCAAGCTCCTCTTTTACTTCTGCTTCTTCCTTCTGTTCCTCTTGGGCTGGCTGCTAGAAGACATTTGGAAAGTGTTTCAATACAGTTGAAAACATTAAAACCGCCAATGGCACTTTAGTCAGTACTACAGATATTAGTAAACCCCAGATATCCAGCTAATGAAATAAGTTTTAGCTCAGAGCAGTACTGGTGTTTTTTCAGGTTAAATCAGTTGCTTTCGCTGAGCAAGCTCTCTATATCATAAAAAATTCATTGGGATGAAAAACACATGCATTCCTCTAATACGATCAGGAGCATGGGTGTGTACACAGGAGTTCAGTGTATATCACCTGCACTGATGTCTAAGTATTGGATTGGACCACTGTCTTACCTATGCTTTCAACCTGTCAAATGCATCTAGTTTTTGTACAGGAAACGCTAACAAACTGTTCTGGAAAATCCCTTGGGAGTGATTACCCACTGGGGAGCTTGTTGTTTGCATTCCCACCGCCAATAGGAAACCAGAAGTGACATAACAGCAGGTCGATATAGCAACCTGCACATACAAGACTGTCACACGTCAGCTAAATTAAGCATTCATGTGTTATGCCTCTTACTATGCCGTTATGTCTGGACAATTCTATGGATTCTTGTGAGACCAACAAATCAACAAAGTTCCTGTTGTAACTGGGAAATAGGAAGCCAATAGGGAGCTAAAAATAATCATAAAGTACTCGTTAGTTCTTCATTTACAACATGCTTTGAAGTTAATTTGATATTAAACCTATGTGCTCTTCTCATTTAATTCAATAGAGACAAACAAAGTCAGTCATCTCTCACCTGTGTCTCTGCACTGCTTATTGAGTGCTGGTCAGGAGCCTGTTCAGCCTCCGGCTCTGTTTTAAGTTCAGGCTCTGGAGCAGCGATTGGTGCTTTCACCTGCTCCTCACTCTGCCCTTTGACTGCCTTCTCCTCCTTCTTTCCTTTGTTCTTCCCCTTGTCTTTTTTTTTCCCTTTGTCCTCCTCCTTCTTCGGCTTTTCGTCTGTCTTTTCCTCCTCTTCCTTCTTTTTTGCCTCTTCTTTCACCTTCTCCTCTTTCTTTTTAGGCTCCTCTTTCACCTTTTCCTCCTCTTTCTTTTTAGACTCCTTTGATTTATCCTCCTCCTTCTTTTTTGCCTTTTCCTCTTTCACCTTTTCCTCCTCCTTCTTTTTTGCTTTTTCCTCCTCTTTTTTCTTTGCCTTTTCAGCCTCTTTGGCTTTTTCTTCCTCTCTCTTCTTTGCTTTCTCTTCGTCTCTCTTTTTTGCCCGTTCTTCTTCCTCTGCTTTTCTTCTTGCTTTCTCCTCTTCCTTCTTCTTTACCTTATCGTCTTTTTCTTTTTTCTTTGACACCTTTTTGTCAACTTTTTCTTCTTCTTTCTTTCCAGCCTCTGTCCCCTTGTCTTTAACTTCAGCGGATTCCTTTTCTTCTTCTTTTGTCTCTGTTTTTTCTTCCTCCTTTTCTACAGCTGGCTGTGGCTTCTCCTCCTCCTTTTGCTCCTCTTTCTTCTTTTCCTCTTCCTTTACTTCTTCTTTTTTTGTCTCTTCCTTTTTTAATTTTTCCTCATTCTTTTCCTCTACTTTCTTCTTCACATCTTTCTTTTTCTTTTTACTGCCTTTTTTCTCAACTTTTTCTTCCACCTTCTTTTTCTCCTCTTTTTGTTCTACCTTTTCTTGTTCCTTTTTCACTTCTTTGACCTCTGGTTTTTCTTCTTCTGCTTTAGCCTCCTTTTCTTCTTCAGTCTTCACCTCTTCTACCTTCTCCTCTTCTGCCTTGTCAGCTTTTTCCTCTTTGTCAGCCTTTTCCTCCTTGGCTTTTTCCACCTCAAACCCCTCTCCCTCGGAACACTGTGAGCGACGTTTGAGGAAAGAGGAAAAGAGGCGAGAAAGGCCTTTGCCGGCAGAGGTCCTGGTACGAGGCTTCAGCTGCTCCTCTTCAGGGGAGGTAGCTACTTCTGCAGGCCCAGGCTCAGAGACCTGCTCCTGGGCCCTCTTGCTTGACTGCCCTCCCCCTGGCTCAGATCCCGCTGTCTCCGGTTTCTGCTTGTTCTCTGTTTGGGGTTCGGGTTCAGGCTCGGCACCACTGGTCTTCTGCTTGCCCTCGGTGTCTGCCTCGCTCACTGCACTTGCCTCTGTTGTCATGGTAGCCACTGGGAAGGAGAACAGAAGGGAGTCAGAGATTGCACAGAGATGGGAAAGGTCACGGTGCTGTACAGAGTGTGGCAGTGCACTGCCTGGCTATACTTGGAACACAACAAACAAGATTAGGAGCAGTGAGGGGGACCTTTTTTTTAATACAGTGAATGGCACGCCAGTGTCATGTCAGGGATAAGTTAGTCAATAGTACTGATTTGTTGTTTTGTTTTGTTTCAGCAATGTAGGACTTCAACATTTAACCTATCTACTATGGAAAAAGTGATAAACTGCAACAATGGGAGCTCATTTCTTCTCATGACAGTAAAATATATTTTCTTTAATCATAGTAAAAAAGTATTCCTTCTGCATGCTTTTTATTTAAAGTTTCATCACTCTCTAATCAATGAGGAAATGTCCACATGCATTGTTCACTACCTCCTCTGAGAATCTACAGAGATGCATTTCATAAAAACATGAAGCTAACTGCCACCCACGGATTATATGCAAACTCAAGAGTACATACTCACTCACACATACACAAACATCATTTCACCACACAATAGCCTTCCTTGTTGATCAGTATGTGTGTGTCTGTGTGATGTTCTGAGGTTGAGCTCACAATGCTGCCTATCACAGGCTCATTAAATCTCACTGATACAAAGGAGGCATTCTGTTCTGGATCTGCCTATTAGCACCACCCGCCTGGATCATCCTCACCAAGTATGACAGTCTCTTCATCACACACACACACCGTTCCTACACAGGTCATCTAAGGCACTGGGTGTATGCAATATGGCAATATATAGAATGATCAATCACATGTGAACAATTCCTGGTTATTTTATGAGCAAAAAGCTTCTAATTACAGCTGATTGATTAATACATTTTAAATGAAACAGTGTAATTAGCAAATCTTTAGAGCTTTGATTTATTTGAAGACAGACACAATTTAAACAGAATTTATTTAAAAATGTAACAACTGCACGTTGTAGTTTGCATTTGAGAGAACAGTTTATATTTTGATAATATATCCTGTGGTAATTCTCCCAAATCTATAAAAAAAACCTACGGTATTAAACTGAAGCCTGGCTTTAAAATGAAAATTAGAGATTAGACATTTTGTAAAATTGCTCGGCTGTGGATGCAGCTTACAGTTGCAGCGTGCCAGCTTTAAAGTTCAGTAAACACAACTTTGATTTAATGGTGTGGCAGCGAGAGGACAGATCTGGTATATTTAGAAACATTTAACCAGCTGATCAAATCACACTGGACTAAAATACAGTACAGGTATTATGCAATCAGGCTACACTTTCTAAGTGAGATGTATCGGTTACAGTGGCTCACATCACAATCAATTCTGTACTTCCACGAAACAGATGCATCCTGTCTGAGTTCGCCTCTGTCTAATTGGTGACTAATGTGGCTGCGTTTGCTTCTTCCATATGTAGTTCAAGTCCCACCCTCCTCTGTATGGCAGTGGGGGAGGGGGAATGCTAGACAGGCAGACAGTCCAATCTTCCAGATGTACAGGGCCGCCCCAAAGGGTTCAGCCTGGACCCCTTCTATACCATGCACTTCCCACTGGCACTACAGGACAGCAGGAGAGGAGGAGGGGGGTACACTCACACACATAGGCCAAATCCTCTTTAGCCCTCCCATTGTTTCTGTCCAGTGACCAATAACTGTGCCGCACACTATAACTAATCCTACCAACCCTTCCCCCCACAAGACCCCCCATAGGCCTATTCCCTAGGTCACCAAACACACACACACACACACACAAGGACACACCGGCATGCATCAGTGCTCATAGGCTCCTGTGGGTCTTTTAATGCTCTGTCATCTCAATTCTGATTGTCAGGAAACAGACATGCTTCTAATGGACCAGCTGAGCTTGTGTCTGCTGCCTCCTCCATTTTATGTTGCCTATCTAACATCTCTGCTGTCAGCCAGCTGAGCAGAGCCAACCCGCATCATGACCAATACAGACCGAGGCAGACACACCAGAGGATTTCTTGACATAAAATCAATCCCTTACAATGTGAATAGTTTGTCCTATTTGGTGTGGAGGTAATTGGAAGAAATTCGGCTGTACTGTAGGACAAAAATCTGCCCTCCATACCACATAATTAGTGTCAGTAATGAGCTAAATTATAGATGAAGTAGGACACCCTCTAGCAAGAGTGAGCTCACAAAGAGCTGCTGATCCAGTGCAAACAGCAGGACTGGAGCTGAATAAAAAAATTAGATTTTATTGTTCTAAATGTCCCAACAGGAATATAATCCAAAATCAGATTTGATTAAGTGAATTCTACTTAAGAGAAAAGTTGACATATTTATTCATTTACTTTCTACTTTCAAAAAGTTTGAGTTGATGATTATCCAATCATTTGAATGCCACCTCTAATTGGTTCCCCCATTTTAGGGAATTTGTCTCCAGCATTCATATTATTTGCCAGAGATACTGCAGTGGTGCTACTACTGCTGCTGCTGCTGCTGCTGCTGCTGCTGCTGTGTATATGCGTGTAATGAAATCAGAGAAGGCTGAATGAGGAAGAGCTTCTAGAGAAGGAGGAGGAGGTAACGTATATAAATAGCTACATGTGCGCAAGATGCAGGGACTCATTAGTTGGCCTTTACAGAAAAGCTCACATCTATTTTTGTTCACAGCTCAGGGCACGTGTGTGTGCATCAATACATTTATGGCCTATTTTCTGAGACAGCAGTTTTGCATGAAACAATACTGCCCCAATGAATTACCACGTCTGGCCATTGTACACAACATACGAACACTAGGACATAAAGAAAGCATGTTTCTTGGACCGATGGTAGGCTTAAGGAATTAGAAAGAGTTTAGAGTTAATCATCCCCCAAGTGACCAAGTGAGATTATCTCTATCTACCTGCCCACAATATCTATCTCACTATCCCCCTCCACCTCGAGTCTCTCTCTCTCTCTCTCTCTCTCTGTTTCTTGGTCTGTGTGTGTGGGAGGAAAAAGAAGAGCTGGCGGTGGTGATCCGCTCTGCTGATTCATGGTTTTATGTGCAGCCCTGCCTACCTGGCTGAAAATCAACTGAAATGAACTGAAGGCCAAGATATGAGTGCTATGGCCACATGGTGGCTTCTATTAACCTCACTGTAAGTAAACACAAACACACACATGCTTTCATGAACTGTCCTGTTTAAAACCCTGCCCAGCAACATCGCCGTACACGCTGGCTATTTAGAGTCATTACAGGGTTCAAAAAGAATTTCTAAACTTCTAAAACAAACTGAAAAAGTGACGTGAAACACAACTTAACTGAGAGCATACTCAAACAAAGGGCATTAGGCTACGAAGATTTATTTTAGCTGTGTAAACCAATCCCAAAGCCAGTCCTAAACTAATCAATACACACAGATGGTGTGTGAGCCTGATGATGTAACATGAACCAACATGGGAAAAGAATGAAGTAGTCTGATTGATTTACTGTGGTTGGCCTGAAAGCCATTCTGAATCCATTTCCAGCATCACCTCAGCCTCTGAAGGAGTAGTATATCTGTACCATTAGACAAAAGGACTTAAAGGCAGAACAGCACAATCAAATAATTACACAAATTGATCTTTGAATTACTTGATGCTGTGGGGTTCGTTTTTCTACATTAAAAGCTCACACGTTAAAGCTCACAAATCCTCATTCATGAAGAAACAAAAAAAGCAAATGACCGTGAAGTGTGCATTCCCTGTTCAGTAGTGCTCACACTACAGAGTAGTAGTCTAACTGCACGAATGCATCATAACTCCCAAAAGAGGATTAACACCAGCAAGCTCTTCTGGGACCTCGGTGACCTCACTCTCACACAGCAGAGCCAAAAACATCCTTCAGCATCACTTCAGCAGCTCTGCCTTCAGAACACACTGCTGATTCAGCAGTACAACATGGGAGACTCCGAGCAGTGCACCTGCAGGTCTCTGCTCATGTTTTAACCTCTCTGTTTACTCCTGCTGCTCTCATGTAAGCACTTGTGCCAGTTCTGCTGCATTAATGCCTCCTCTGTCTCATCCTCCCTACGTCATATATCTGCAGCGCTTCATAACAGATTATCTGACTATATATATTCAGCAGTATCATCAATGGACATGAGGCTTATTGGATGAGTTTCTCATAAGTGCACACAAACACACATTCACATATTCTGCCCCTCCAGCAACGGTGGATATTTTTAACCCATTTGCTCCTCGTGGGGGTAAAAGCAAGTCATGTCAAGCAGAAAATGGAAATCCAGAGCGGAGACCTCTCAGCAGGAATAAACACATCTGAGCAAACACGTTATTGGACACAGCAAAAACACACGACACCCCATCAGAAACTATGAATTTGGGGACAAATGTGTTTCCTCTTATAGAGTATCATGAATATCATTAAAGCGTAAAGCCAGTAAGAGCTATAAGAGAAAACAAATAGCCTTCCTATGTATAATATATCAATGAATGTAATACTGCGGTCTTAAGAAGTGCCAGACAAAAAAAGTCTAAATATGCACCCATATCAGCAGGCTAATAACTTGCATGGGCATTCATATTTACCCACACAATGTAAAATAAACAACAAAACATCTCTGCCTCGGCGACTACAGACCGCATTAGATTCATACAGATGCTGCATGGCTTTTTAAATAGTGCTAAATAATTTAATTTGCTTCCATAACTCATCGTTCAAAACCTACATGGTAACATGGGCTATAAATACTTCAATATTCAACTTTTTTCCCCCTTTGAATTAAACCACAAAGCAGTGACCGGGCTGCGTCGGGCCAGCGTGCCTGGGTATTTAAACAATCTGTGTATGAAAATGGCGCCGAATCCTGAAACAAAACAAACAAAACTCCTCTCCTCCTCCACCCACCCGGCCAACATGTATATATATATATATATCCTTGGCTTACCTACTCTAGGATTAGCATCAAGCGGAAAGCCAGCAGCATAAAATCCCACAAATAATTCCGTATATTCCGGCACGTTCAGATGAGAGACAACGTTGCGGAGCGACACATGCTTTGTTGTGCTGAAGGTGTCCGATGCTCGTAAAGGGGTGGAGTCTCCCAGTGAGGCTTGGACTTGGGCTGAGCAGCTGAGCACCAACCAGCACGCCTGCCTCCCTCAAAGCGATGCCAAGGTGGAGGAGACTGACCCAACTTTAATGTTGATTAGAAGTCATTAAACACAACTCTGTGTTATAGAAATGTAGATTTAAAGAAAATGTTGCAATAGGTTGATGCCATTGCTCTTATATAATCAATGTATATTTGCTAGAAAATACAAGTAAAATCTCCTGCAAGTAAGGAGGATAAGATGAACAATCATTAACACCGTGCAACGTCCAGAAACAGGAACCAAAATATTAACCCTCACTCTCTCCAGTCAGCCGAGTACACACACCCATTCTGCCAATCATATTTAAATGTGAGAGTAAATACTGTCTGATCACACAAGCTGTCTTTATGGACAGCATGGTCCCCACCCATCTGCCTGCCTGACCCCATTAGGGACATACGGCTCATGGTGGTGGTGGTGGTGGGGGAGTGAAGGGATTCATTATTCTCCACCATCACCTTTGTCTTACAGAGGCAGAGAAGTTCATGTGGCACGACTATCAGTGTTGTGTGATTTCTGTTCTGTTTTTTTTTTTGCAATAAGGAAAAGGTCTTACCTGTTTAAAGGTTATTCCGTTAATCCACAGACTCAGTGTAAAACAGCTACACACTTGTAAGGCCAAACGTGGATTGTGTGTGTAGCACAGCGACAGTCGAATAGTATTTTTTTCCTTTAGACTTTGATCGCAACGTGACGACACCTGCCTGGTGTTAAACATTTACTGCATTATCAGGGCTCCAAGCTGGGCGCTAAGAGAAAGTTTCTGACTGTAGTTCATTTATTGAAATGTGTGTTTCTCCGGCTTTCGTTTTTGTTGTGAGTCGGTGAGGTGAGGAGGAGAAAGACAAAGGCTATATGGACTCCTTGCATTGCCTCCCGTTGCTTAGGAACCCCTGCCCGGCCCTGTGCCTACTGCAAGGAGCAGGTGTTGAGCTGGACCCAGGAGAGGGAGGAGAGACAGAGAGAGGGGTGGAGGAGACGATGAGCAGCAGCACTCACAGTCCCCTGAGACAGTGACAGCCTGGAACCGCAGACTCTGAGACGACCCACTCCTCACTCACACTCACACAGCAGACACACCCAAAAACATTGACGCACATATTCTCTTTCCCCTGCTGCTCTCCCTCATTTGTTCAAAAGCACAGGCAGACATGCACATACATTGGTGCAGTGCATTACTCCAGCTGAGTGCACAGGGGTTATGTTTGTTTGGAACATCTTTATCCCTCTCTGGCAACATCACTCAGTCATTACATAATGCCCCATACCACTTCCTCCCAATTCATCTCTCTCTCTCTCTCTCTCTCTCTTTTGACTTTCAATAAAGCATCTGGGTACACACGCATCACCGCTGTCCATATGTGAAGCCACATGTGCAGCTTTAAAAATGCTCTAGATATAAATTCGAGAGCCTATGCCATAGAAGCATGGGTTTTTATTTGTGCTCCAGATCTGAGCTCACAGAAGCACTCACTAAGGTGATAGATGGTAACAGTACATCAATATTCATAGTGCACCATTATGTTATAAAGAATTTATGAAGCAGGAATGCTCTGTGTTTCCGCCCTTTTCTGCCAGCAGACATGTTGACCCTTTCTGATTCAAAGTCAAGTTTGAATCCTCCGACACATTAAATTACACAGTGTCAGGGTGTTACATGCAGATATTAGGACAATATAGTTTAACCCAAAAAAAATCAGCTGTTGGATTGTGCAGCTATTAAAACATCAGTGCAGAACAATGAGTATGATTGGAAATCCTGCATGTGCTTGCGTGACATCTGAGATGAACCTGGACAGTCACAGTTCATTAGACAAATTGTGGCAGACATTCTAGGCCCACTAAGTGCATGCTACATTGTGATTATCTTCATCATACTGCTGTACAAGTTGTGTCGGCTTATACTTCCACCTGGTGGAGATAGTAAATGTAGCATGCAGTAATACAGAAGTTTCTGTGTGTATGCAAAGGACTACTGTGAAAGCTGGACTAATATTTCCCTTTCTAAAATACTCTGCACAGCACCAGTATAAATAAGTATCCTTTGACTACAGTTATTAAAAAAGAAAAAAATGGTCAACTAACTAATTCTTACTTTGTCAAAAAGTTCAATACTTGCTGTGAGACAGAGGGAATCCCCGCCATTTTTACCACAGTGGTGTAATAGTAGCATGTGTTTGTGAGAGATAAAGATATGTACGCAAGTAGATGCCTCCCGGAGCCTCCCCTCCCAAAACTACAGCAGGACAACAGTGTGGACTCTAATGTTGCTATAAACTCTCAGTGGAATTTTTCTACACAATAAGACAACTTTGACCATGACTGTCAAGCATTCTTAATACTAACTAATTATCCAATAAAATACAACATTCATTTTTTTTCAAATATTACAAAACAGAAAAATACTTATTAAGTGTTCTTACTTACTACCTCTGCCTCAACATATTTGTTAGGGGATACCTAAGGGATATTAGATGTTCAATGGTGTCCATACAGATTGATATATTTGTTGTATATATTTAATAAAATAAATGTATGTTACATAGTGTGGTACAAAAAGTATCAATGCAGGAACCCTCAGTGCATTTGTGCTCTACCACATCCTTACTACAACAATCGCTCACATGCTTTTTATTAATGTTATTTGGTACTCACATTGTACACATGTTGAAGGTCATCACACAATGCGTCGGCAGTCCCAGTTGGTGTGACAAGGTCAGAGGGAAGAGGGAGAGAGAAAACAATGAATTAGTTCAGAAAAAATGGCTATATATAACTTCTGTAAAAGTGTTTCATTTTTCATTCTTCTCAGGAGACATGACGGGTAAGAACAACCTGAACTTTAAAGGATGCACAACAATGTCTGCATGCCATCAACAAACATAAACAGACAGGTTAGGGCGCATCAAAAACAACTTTATAAATGTTTTTGCATGAATAAATGTCAAACCTTTTACACATTTGAGTCATTTTCTTATTTTTATCTCATAACATTTAAACAAACACTGTAATTTTTTTATTTCTGCAGCAGACCTGGTCTACCAATGTGTGAATCCCACTGCAGGTTAGGCATGCATACATTATATCAGATCATTTGCAGACATTATTGTTTTGAATTGGCAGATAATGATGAAGGTCATTGGGCTCCAGCTTGAATAAGAACAAATTTCTGCTGTCAAATTCCAGTGCTTTACCTCGCTGATATAATCATTGACAGAATTAATATGTTTAAAGCCTTTATTGGCTAATACCAGTTATGTTAGTGCATACTTACATCAGCAAAACACTGTGTGTATTTATAGCTGCAGTGACATGTATGTAAAACAATGTGTTTTATTTGTTGTGTGATATGAAGGAAATAATGATGGTGGCATTTAGTTAAAACTACATAGGTGTGTAAATACTATAAAAAGGATCATGAATTAAGACATGAACAGCACTGTCAAGGCAATCATAGCATATATTTTAGTCACAAACAAAACAGGGTGATAGATGTTTCTGATATTTCAGTATAGGGCCCAGCGTGTCTGAGATTTAGCAACCTGACAACCAGCAGACAATCCTGCCTCGGCTAACACCACAAATATCCCGACCTCGACTCGTTTGACATAATCCATGTAAATACGCTGCAGTGAACTCTCAAAGGACCTGAGGAAAACAGGACGTGAAAAACCTCGCTGGGGTAAACTCAAAATATGTGCGCGCATAATAAAAATAAACACGACAGCGTCTGGAGGAAGGAGAGTCCTACCTGAGCAGGCACACGTCTGTCTCCGTGTGGCTTCCACACCTTTACCTCTGATGCCATGATTCCGCCGTTCACCTTCAGGACAAGTTAGAAAGTATCGATCAGGTTTCCACAGAGAGGCGGTGACGCAGCTACAATGACGAAGCACTAAATAGTGATGGGTGGAGATCAGAGGTATGAGCTTTACAGGTCATGTTGTTGTTTTTTTAAACCAGCGACAGCCTGAATAATATTATCACACACGGACCGTGAGTACTTCTACAGGTGTCACCTGCAGCCCGGGTTGAGTATCAGGACCAGAGGATGGTTAAAATGAAAGCAGGTATATGGCAAAGCTGTTTTACACTGACAGCTGACAGCTAACAGTTAAGCTTTTTTTAAACTTTACGGTGCTCCCAGCCGGGGGCGCTGTTGTGCGCATGTGTGGAAGTGGCGGTACTGTACTTAAAGGGACAGTTCGGTTTAATGAAAGTTTGTATGAGTCATACAGTAGTACATTTTTAGCAACAAAAAGATGCCTATTTTAGCCACATAAAATATATAACTACACATAAAAGGCCCACTGAAAAACTGCAATATCATTTTATCCTGCACCGTGCAGAGTGCTGCTGTGATCAGCTGGTTTGTTTCGTTTGTGGTCTGCAGAGTAAAATTAGTGTTTTTGTCACCACAGTCTGGAGGATTTAAAGAGGTATGATGACCTCAGTTCCCAATCCGATGACAACCTGTGATGATAACCCTTCATGTCCACATCTGATCCTAAATATAATGATTGAATATCAATGTTACACTTAAAATAAAGTGACAGCCTTTGCAGGATGCATATCGTAATGGCTCTGTCTTAGGTTTATGTGTGTATCCGCTAAAGTAAACAAGTGCATGAAGTGTATAATTTTCACAAACAAATCCTAGCATTGGCTCCATTTGATGATCCCCTGGATGTGTCATCAAAATAGCGTGAAATCCCAAAGTGGCTCTGTAGACTTCAATCTAGCAGCTGCTGCAGCTGGATCATCTGTCTCAGTATTACCTAAAGCCCAGTGGCCTGTGGTTGCTCTGTCCCAGGTGGGCCATGTATTGTAGTACTTCACCTTTTAAAAGATAGATGAACAGTAAACCATTCTTTTTTTAAAATTAGTAGTATTCTTATGGTCACACTGAGGCTAACATGTCTCTTCATTATCACACAGACCAGCCAGGATCCACCCTTAGTGATTAACTAACACTTAACTTCAGACTTAAGATAAGAGCAACTGTGACTAAAAGCACACAAGTTTAGACATAAATTGAGGTCATGTTGCCCCCTGCTGAATGTTTCCATAATTAGGTTATGCAGGTATATTGTTATGTAAATGAATAGACAGACAGACAGATAGACACATACACCCTATTGCCAAAGTATTTATCTGCCTTTACACACATATGAACTTAAGTGACATCCCATTCTTAATCCATAGGGTTTAATCTGATGTCGGCCCACCCTTTGCAGCTACAACAGCTTCAACTCTTCTGGGAAGGCTCTCCACAAGGTTTAGGAGTGTGTTAAATGGAATTTTTGACCGTTCTTCCAGAAGTGCATTTGTGAGGTCAGACATTGAGGTTGGACTAGAAGGCCTGGCTCACAGTCTTCACTCTAATTCATCCCAAAGGTTGAAGTCAGGACTCTGTGCAGGCCTGTCAGGTTCTTCCACACCAAACTCTCTCGCCCATGTCATTATGGACCTTGCTTTGTGCACTGGTGCACAGTCATGTTGGAACAGGCCATCCCCAAACTGTTCCCCCAAAGTTTGGAGCATGGAATTGTCAAAAAATCTCTTGGTATGCTGAAGCATTCTGAGCTCCTTTCACTGGAAAGGGCCAAGACCGGCTCCTGAAAAACAACACCACACTATAATCCTCCCTCCACCAAACTTCACACTTGGCACAATGCAGTCAGACATGTACCACTGTCCTGGCAACTGCCAAACCCAGACTCGTCCATCAGGTTGCCAGATGGAGAAGCGTGATTCATCATTCCAGAGAATGTGTCTACACTGCTCTAGAGTCCACTGCAGCGTGTTTCACATCAATGCATCTGGATGCAGCTGCTCAGCCATGGAAACCCATTCCATGAAGCTCTCTGTGCACTGTTCTTGAGCTAATTTGAAGGCCACATGAGGTTCGGAGGTCTGTAGTGACTGATTCTGCAGAAAGTTGGCGACCACAGTGCCACACTGGAATTCACTGAGTGTTTGTAGAAGCCGTCTGCATGCTGAGGTTTTTGATTTTTATACAGCTGTGGCCATGGAAGTAATTGGAACACCTGAATTTAATTATTTGGATGGCTGAGTGAATTCATTTCGCAATATAATATAGTTACCATGATTGATCACCAATAAGATCAATACATATTATTATACTACATAAAGATGTTTCAATGGCCTGATCTAAAAGAAAAAAAGAAAAGAAAAAAAAACACAGCAGTTTACAGCTCCTGATGAGTGGAACAGTGGAGCTGGGTTTGTGTCCCCGCAGAGGGCAGTAATAGAACAAAATAAGTTTACGGCGGTTGCCACATTGCATGGCTCCATGGCAACGGGTCTGCCGAGCTTTTTATTTATGGCCAAACAATAAAACAATATAAGCAGTCTTGACCAAAGCATGATTAAGATAATAAATATTCATCTTTGTAAATGATTATCTAACCAGTTATCTAACATCTAAAACACGTTGATCAGTAGATCTACTGTACATTGACACGTTGACATAAAACGTTTTTTTTTTTGCTGTCAGTTGGTATTCGTATCTAATTTATTTAGATAAAGTTTTCTTTCATAAACATGAATCTCTTCTCTTCTCTTCTCTTCTCTTCTCACGTAGCTCACGTAAACTTAACTCATTACTAATTTGCAAAATAAATTTTACAAACTCAATTCAGCTACGGCACACGGCAAAGAGCAAACATATAACTATAAATATAACAACAAAAATAACAACTACAATTTATGACATTGTGTGGCGTTGTCATGGAGACATGTAAACAAACTAGCGTCAGCTACACTCCCACCAATTACCTTGATATGTATGAATAAAGATGTTTAACACTTAAATTCATTAGACAATCAATGGTAATTCAATCTGTTCTCATTACAATAGAATTTGCATCTCATCACAAATAATAATGTAGCAAATGGATAGACTGCAGCATAATGACCACCTTCTGCTCAAAAGGATGTATTTAATAAATATCTAACATCTTCCCACCCCTTTAGCTGCTCTTTACTAAAACCACTAACTTCTGAATAGGTCTTTGAACAATAGATGGTGGGTTGAGACGCTCACCCCCTTTACCTAACTTTCGTTCTCCAATCTGCACCTTCACTTTCCGTACAAGACCATCATCATCAAGTGCTTCAACAACTCTAGCAAGTTTCCATTCATTTCGTGGGACATCATCCTCCTTGATGATCACAACATCACCCAAATTCACGTTACGCTGAGGCGTATGCCACTGTTGTCTCAGAGTAATGTTTGCCATGTACTCTTTCCTCCATCTGTGCCAGAACTGCTCTGATAGGTATTGAACTCTTCTCCACCGTTTTCTAGCATACCGAGGACAGAGGACTTCATGGTGATCAGATGGTTTGGCGTGAGGGGCTCCAAGCACTGTTATTAACAGTGAGTGGGTGGTTATTTACTATGGACATGGCTTCATAAAAGAATGTTCTTAAGGAAGTGTCATCCAACCTTCCAGCACTGTGGGTAAGTACTGTGTTCAGCACACTTACCGGTATGCTCTTGGATGTCAAATTGCCTGACAGCCTCAGTTTTCAACACTTGCGTAGCTCTCACCTCCGGATCTCCCACCTGCAGCTCAGTTGTCAACTCATTTATGGCTATTCTCGCTTCCATAGAAACTTGGGGCCAGAGAACCAATTTGAGTTGATGAGGTCAGCCACCTTGAGGCCTCTCGAGGCATGATCAGCAGGATTTTCTGCTGTGTCAACGTAGTGCCATTGTCTGATATTAGTCGTTTCTCTGATTCTCTGGACACGATTTGCAACAAAAATATGGAACCGTCATGCTTCGTTGCTGATGTAACTGAGCACCACTTGTGAATCTGTCCAATAATATTCCTCATCAATTTTGAGCTCTAGCTCATCCTTTAACATGTTGCCCACAGCTGCAGAGGTTACTGCAGTGGTTAGTTCCAACCTTGGAATGGTGATTATTTTGCTCGGCGCGACTCGCTTTGCCTAAAATCAGGGAGCAGTGCACTTGTCCCTCGCTCACCAATCTAATGTAAGAGCACTGTCCGTACCCTTGACTGCTTGCATCAGAAAAGTGGTGAAGTTCCATTCTTTGGATCTCACCAAAACCATCAGGTATGAGGCTTCTTGAGATCTCGACCTTCTCGAGGTTCTCCAGATCTTTCATCCAAGCTGTCGCTTTCAATGTTCCATCTTATGCCTAGCACTCTTTGCACTGGCAAGTCGTCATGATTGAGATCCACATTTTGTACTTCTGCAGCACGCTCTGCGACATTGATAGAGTCTAGCACCTCTCGGTTGTTGGAAAGTTGTGCAGATGTAGCTTTCCTTTAGCACACACAGCTTGGGCTTCTTTCACCAGCTTAATTGCCTCACCAACCGACTGCATGCTCATCAGACCGTCATCGACGTAGAAATGCTTCCTGATGAAGTTTGCTACAGAAGGGAACTCTTTTTCACTTTGACTGGCAAGGTGTTTCATGCCATAATTGGCGCAGCCAGGGGAGGATGACGCTCCGAATAAATGTACGTTTATGTGGTACTCTGTGGGTTCTGAGTCCGTGTCCCTGTTTTCCCACCAAAGAAAACGCAGATAGTCCCTATCCTCTTTGTTCACATGAAACCTGTGAAACATTTTTTCCACGTCACACATGACTGCAATGGGGTATTTACGAAAGCGGCACAATACAGCTGTAAGGCCATTGGTGAGATCGGGTCCTGTCAGCAGATGGTCATTTAATGAGGTGCCCTCATACTTAGCGGAGCAGTCAAAAACCACCCTAATCTTGTCTGGTTTCCTGGGGTGACACACCCCTTGGTGTGGGATATACCAGACTTCCCCAGGCTCTGGTTGGGTGTCTACTCTTTCCGCATCTCCATCCCTTAAAACGCCATCCGTGAACCTCACATAATCACTTTTGAACTTAGGATCTCTGTCCAGCTTACATTTGAGGTGTTTTAGCCTGACCAAAGCCATCTTTCTGTTGTCTGGGAGGTGAGGACGTGCTCTGAAGAGAAGAGGCATTTCAAGGTGCCCAAGCTCATTCTGCTGGATTCCTTCTTTTAGGATTTGCAGGAAGGAAATATCCTCTTGAGATATGCATTTATCGCCTGATTTTGTATCTGCAAAATCAGACTCAAGAGCGTTAATGAAGTTTTTTCAACTGCTAACACTGAGCTTCAATGGCAGCTTCCATATCAATTTCAGCTTTCTTAGCTGCCAAAAGAGCAGCTGTTTCTGCTCTCCTAACTGAGATGCTGGGTGACTGAGATGGTCAGAATGATGGCGGCTTGGTGCAGTAACTCTGGAGGCTGTGGATGCATATAAAGACCTGGCATAATCATTGTCAAGAAGCATGCACAGCCTTGATTTTTCTACTACAGCATCAAATTTTTCTCCAACTTCAGTTAGTCGTACTCTCATTAATTGAATCAAGTCTGCTGTCACAGCTGCAAAAGCATCTATTTTCCTCTGCATCTCTTGATTTGGTACTGTTTGCAGTCTACACTTTGCAGTCTACAATTTATGACAGTGTGGCGTTGTCATGGAGACATGTAAACTAACTAGCCTTAGCTACAAGCGTTACATGAAAACTTTTTTTCTTTCCTTTCCTTTTATTTAAGGGTTGCCCATTATCTTAGTACCAGGAAGAAAGCAGCAGCTGTGTAGGCAGGCAAGGAGGAGGCAGCCCTTTGTGGACATATGAGGCAGCTGGCATCGTAAGATTCAAGTTATGACTTAATATGGCTGATAAGGGTCCGTTTTTAACCTGTTGTATTATTTTCTACTTATCGATCGGAGCAGCGATATTTCAAATTCTTGAAGAGCAAAACTGGGTTTCAGCAAAAGAAACATATATCCAAAACAAGATAGACATCCTGAGGAACAACACTTGTCTGACAAAGGAAGAGTTGGATACGATTTTGCAGGTATGGCCACATCTGTTTTTATAGTATGATGAAAAAAAGAAAACACTGAAGTGTCTGTTTAACTGTTAACTGTAAGTCTGTACATCTTTGCGGAGATTGACGGAACAATCTGGCCACGACATCAACTTGGTTTGGAAGAAACAGCACAGAAGAGGAACATAAAACTGCTAAACTAAGCCTAACACATTTTAAACAACCGTTGGACGAATCAAGGAGACTTGCACCTTTTTATGCACCTCCCCACCACAAATATGTGATTGTTTGAATAAAGGTGTGCCCCGAGGTGCAAAGCCTACGCACAGGCGGTCAGCTTTTGAGATTTTGGGAAGACTCACACACATCTTTAATGTGTCATTAAATGGAAATAATGATAAGAGTTCTTATTGTTTGCGGACGGGCTTCCTTGTTCTGCTGTGTTTACCGAGCAGATAGTGTCAAACGCTGCGGGCCAAGGTGTGGGCATCACCGGAGACAACCACCGCAACATGTGGGACTGGCCCAACTCTGTGGTGTTCGCTGCCTCCATCGTCACCACTATAGGTATGTGTGAAATATTCAGCATTCCACACTGTTACGTTAGTACACATTGTAATTGATAGCACCGCTTCATATCGGTAAAGAACAGAACAGCTCTGTGGTACACTGACTGGAGAAAAGGTAAGAAAAAGGATTGTGGTGTTCTTATTGACAAAAAAAGTAACCCAGAATGCACTGGGACAGAGCATGTGTAGACAAAAGCTGGCATTTGCAGCCATTGCCTCCCTCCGTGTCCCAGCTGTTCTCCCAGTCTGACATTTGAGCCCTGTATATGAATCCACAGGTTATGGTAATGTTGCTCCCAGAACACAATACGGCCGTGTGTTCTGCATCCTGTACGGTCTGTGTGGGATCCCCCTGTGTCTGGTGTGGATAAGTGAGCTGGGTTCCTTCTTTGGAGACCGGGCTAAACGTCTGTCTATGGTTCTGATTGATAAAGGTGTTTCAGTGGTAAGAATCTGACTGAGAGGCGGAGTTATCTCAACTCTGATTTCAAACACAGCTCCATATTAAAGACGTTTCCTTTCTCCTCCTTTGTCAGAAAAAGGTCCAGTTTACATGCACAGTTGTCTTCCTGTTATGGGGGCTGCTTTTGCACCTGGTGATCCCCCCATTTGTCTTCATGTTGGTAGAAAAGTGGAGCTACTTGGAAGGCATCTACTTTTCCTTTATCACCCTCACAACGGTTGGCTTTGGAGATTATGTGGCAGGTACATGTTTTATTCATGACATGATTTCTTTGGTCATATTGTTTTCACTTGAAAGTCATGCCAGTGTGTCTACTCTTATTGTAGGTGTGAACCCAAATATAGACTACCCACGCCTGTACAGAGTGTGTGTAGAGTTATGGATCTACATGGGCCTGGCATGGCTGTCTCTGTTCTTCAGCTGGAACGTTCATATGGTAGTGAAAGCTCACGAAGTGCTGAAGAAAAGAAGACACAGGCACAGACGCCCCCCTGGTCAGGAGCCTCAGCCGGTGGAGGACAACGCACAGCAACCGATAAAGCCGCATGTCATTGACATTTTCAACTTTCTATCTGAGAGGGACGATGACTACTACAGCACCGTCATCAAACAGATTGGAGTGATGGCAAAGAAAAGGAAACCAGCAGAAAACATAAACCGCTCAAAGAGCTGCAGCGACATCTTGGCCACCGACATCCAAACCCTGGATCACTCGCCGGACACCGCCGTATGATTAGCATCAGCGACGTGTTCATGAACGCAAAGGCTGACAAGGACAAAGGGAAACAGGAGGACATACAACCTCTAATACAAGACATGACAACTGAGCCTGAACCAGCCAATTTCATGGGAACCGGCATGGGAGACAACAAGGACAGTTGTGAATTCGAAAACAAGGGCATCGTCTTCACTGTACCTGTTGAAGAGGCTGCAGATGAGGAGACCATACCTCCAGTTGGTGGTGACACTAGGTTTAAAATCTCCAAGGTAGCTGAGTAGAGTTTGTCATTGGATACAGATGGATACAGAAATGGTAAAATATCAGGGTTGTGGTTGTGCCTTAGGCTTCTGTGTCTTTAACATTACAAATGCTGTATTAGGAGAAGAAACTACATTTTATTAAAATGATCCATAGAAACTGATCACTACGTTTTCACTGATGTATTCAATTAGTGCTTGGTTAGATGGATCACATCAACTCATCTCAACAAGTCAGGTCAATTTAGTTCTGTATATATAATTTTACATCTACATCCATAAAGCTACAAACACAGGTCATGTGCCAAATGAGCCAAACAACCTCTTATTTTGTATCAAGATTTAGTTTTTCATCTTGTATTCATATAGATAAGATAAGATAAGATAAGATAAAACTTTATTAATCCCGAAGGAAATTCTTGTGCCAGAGGTATTAAGTTACATTAAATGCAGTTAAGTACAGAGTATAAGTATAAGTGTCACTATAATCCAAAAAGAGTACAGTACGCGGTATGAGCACAATATATGATACATGGATACAATATAGAGTGAATGTTACAGAATTTTCTGTAATTATTAAATAATAGTAATTAATAGTCTACACAGAATCAACAGACTATCCTAAAGTACACATATGGGCTTTATGAAAAGCAGAGCCAATAAGCAGCTTTCCCTCATAGGGAGCTGCTACAGTGGAGCCTATGATCACACGGCCGTCATCAGTGTACTCCTGACTCACCACAGGCTGCTCTGAGTGGATGTTTTTGATCTTGATGATCTGGAAGAAATGTTAATTTTACATTTTATTGTTAATTATAACTGTAGGATTTTCCAGTAGAAAACTTTATTTCCTGATGTGGGTGTGGGAAGTTTAAGGTACTGTGTTTGACTGTAATAGTTAGACTTATACATAAAAGATGCAACTGTGGAGTAGTTCTACGCAGTTGTAGTGCAGCTATAGCAACGATGTTTGTAGTGTAGCCATAGCAACGCTTGCTGCTTTGAAGTGCAGCTATATTATTTCTGATTGCCCGTCGGAACCCGCACGACGCGTCAGTGAGTGGGCATTGAAATGTTACAGTCAAAATGTTAGCCGTTAATAACGAAAATAACGAAAGTTCCTAAAAGACTACTAATAGACCACTGAAAGTTCCTAGTAGTTCTAATGGAGACTAAAAGTTTCTGAAAGTTACTAATGGTTCTAATACCACTAATAGTTCTAATAGTTCTAAGACTTACTAATGGTTCTAAGAGTCACTAAATGTTCAGCTGGAAGTTAGTCCAGCTCACAGTTTATGTAGTATGTGTGCGTGTGAAATAAAGAGTGTGGAAACTACGAGTTGTATCCGCCGTGCTTGTTGACAACCCGTCCAGAGGGGAGACTAACGAGGAGTAAATCTGGACAGTTGTAAACCGTGGTCGGAGCCGTGCAAGAGAGTACACGAGCCCCGAGCGGAGAGCGACAGACGGGATTACCAGACGGGACCGGAGACCCGGAAGGAAACTACCGTCAATTACGTCTTACAACGGGAGAGCTGAAGGCAAGAGCTAATGGGACAGTTGGAAGGCGGAGCAATCATCACAGTAGTGAGTAAAGCTGTGTTGATTACTGGAAGCTACGGCGCTCATAACGTGGCGATTGCTAGACAGAAGGGCTGCTATTAAGCTGTAGCTAATCAGAAAATAAACTGTGACATAGTGATTCAACTCTGCACAATGCAGCTGTGGACTAAGTAACAGTGAGACCATTCACATACAAGTCATTAGTCTGGAGGAAAATGATGGATAACGTGCCTGATTTAAGCTGGATCCATACTCCGCGAGACAAAGAGCGGAGAACGCACTCCACGGGTGGTAAGAGATACAAAAAAAAGGTCTTTTCCGCACTGAGGTACCATACTCCGCGAGACGCGTGTGTGCAGAACTCCTCATACGGCCCGCCCACTAAACTAGAAGGAAAGACTTTACTGAGTTTTTTTACACACCACAAGGACTTGTGCCATGGCAAGAGGGCATTATACAGAGAGGGTGCCTGCAACAGCGTGAGATGTCCGGCGATGAGTTGTGAAAATGCGACATTAAAAGTAACAATAGCAAAGATTCAGTGTTTGCGCCTTTATGACCACATTTGCACATCTACTGTGTTCCAATGTGCCTGCGATACTTCAAACTGTCCGGTGATGAGCTGTGAAGATGCGACATTAAAAGTAACAATAGCAAAGATATACAGACATTGTTAACGAGCCTATTATGCCCGGGTATGTAGGAGTATATAGAATGGTAATAACAGTCACCATCTGGTATGTGTGAACGGCTGTCTGGAGTTATTGGTGACAAATCACCCTGACTTGCCTTTCTTTCTTTCTTTTATTGCTCGTCATGCAAACCAGTATGGTCTTATCTAAATCTGTTGAATCAGTGCTGTTTATACACCTACCTATATACCTGGAGAGGCACTTGTGCTTCTCCACTTTCATCACGCCCACAATAAATTCCGACCAATCACAGCATGGTTGCCGCACAGCCTTGAAAGACAAAGTTCGGCCCGGACCCTGTGCACAGGAGTGCGGATCAGCGGGCGGTCAGAGACAAAAAATGACGTCATTTTGTGGGCGTAACGTCTGCAGGGGGGGAAAATGTCTTTGTCTCGCGGAGTATGGATCCAGCTTTAGAGAGCTTAAAGCAGAAGCATGCCAACGCACAGCGGAGCTTTACAAGATGAATAAACCGCCTCAGCGTCAGTGCTGGCCGTTTATGTGAAGCTGAGTTGGATGAATTAACAAAACATAGACGATTATGAGAAACTCCTTGATGCTAGTAATGAGTACATTGAAGCACAGGAGCAGATAGACCCAGCAGATGACAACAGTGAGTCACGGGATGCCCTGGCGAAGAGAGATGCCAATGAGCCAAAGTTTACAGAAACCGAGGGCTCAGTCTTGGAAATCTTGTGGTCTAAGTATGCAGAGCCAGACATAGATGTGACGCAGTACAAGGTAGCTTTTTATTGGGTTGAGGCGCTTGGGAAAGATAAGATTGTCTCATGGAAGAGGCAAGGTATGGAAAATAGTAAACTGGACAGGAAACTCCAGGAGCTGAAAAGCGCTGTGTATACATGGAGAGATTATCGACCACATGGAAAGAACAAATGGGAGCTGTTTTTATCTTTGAAAGAGAATAAGGAGCAACTGATGAATGAGTGGATGTGCTGGCGGGAGGATGAACGCATGAAGAAGGACTGTGCAGAGCACGGGGACGATAGTGAAGGCAGTGGACCTAACGACAGTTTCGCTCAGCCTCAAACTATGATGATTGCTCCGCCTTCCAACAGTCCCATTAGCTCTTGCCTTCAGCTCTCCCGGAAGGAAACTACCGTCAATTACGTCTTACAACGGGAGAGCTGAAGGCAAGAGCCAACGGGACCGTTAGGTGAGAATAAAGATGTATAATTAAAAAAAAATCGAACCTCAGAGCCAGGTGGATCTTTAGGGATGTAGTTTGCTAGCTTGTTGATATTTGGATGACATTCCAGCCACAGGTCACCTGTCTTGTGGTCCACCTCAATGTTATCACAGAGGGATCCAACGTCTACAGACTGGTTAGAAACATGAGATAAATTTTAAAGTATATTTTGTCCATCGGGAGCAGTGACACCAAATGAGTATTTTAAAGCAGTCCAATATTTTGGAATTGGCTCGTCTGTACTGTGACTGAGCCATCCTGCAGGAAGCCCAGAACCAACACCTCAACGAAAGGATTAGACAGATTGTCTCTGTTCTGATCCTCAGAACTTCATCACAGACGCTCTCATGGTCACCACGGAGCAGACAAAATCACAGCTTGCCGCCCTCCTACCCAGCGAAGTCATGGATGAAGTCATCAAACTGACTGAAAAAGCCCGGACGGCACAGCACACCAGGGATAAGGAACGACAAAAACGCAAATTCCATAAACTGAAAACTGTTTTCTCTGTTAAAAATGCAGCTAACCTACAAACATGGAGGAGGAAAGACCACTCACCGCCACAGCAGGACACCCAGGACAAATGGGTAAAGAACCTTTCAGACAGACAACTGAGCCAGCCGGAAAAAGACGTGTTGGCCAAAGGACTCAGCTTTGCCATCTCTCCAGAGCAGATTCCAGTGGTGGACCTCATCACAACCACAGTCAGCCATCAAAAACAACAACCTGACAGACACAGAAGCTGAACAACTCCGCTTGAAGATCACAGCCACACTCTCCACTGCTAAAGCACCGCCATCCAACCTCTCCAGTGATGAAAGGAAGGCCCTGATCGCACTACAAAAGGACCGGGACATCACCATCTTATCAGCAGACAAAGGAAGATGCACAGTAGTCCTCAACACACAGGACTACCACTCCAAAGTGACAGATCTCCTCAGTGACACAGCCACATATGAGACACTGAAGAGGGACCCCACCGGCAACTACAAGAAAAAAACTAGTCAGCTACCTACAAAAACTGGAGAAGGACCAAATCATCAACCGCAAGCTCTACTTCCGACTGTATCCTGGGGAAGCCACTCCACGCCTGTATGGACTCCCCAAGATTCACAAGAAAGGAGTCCCCCTCAGACCCATCGTCAGCAACACAAACTCAGTCACATAAAATGTGGCT
The DNA here is from genome assembly GCF_900634625.1 of Parambassis ranga. NCBI lineage: Eukaryota > Metazoa > Chordata > Actinopteri > Ambassidae > Parambassis > Parambassis ranga. The sequence continues at coordinate 10,271,164 of NC_041036.1, forward strand.
AAGCACTTGGCTGAACTCCTGACACCACTGGTATGTGACACACCACATCACATCCACAACTCTCAGGACTTTGTGAACAAGGTGAAGAAAATCCGAATGGACCCAGACAACACCATGGTCTCATTTGATGTCACCTCCTTGTTCACTTGCATCCCTACATCAGAAGCCACAGAGATGGTAAGGACGTGCCTCACACAAGACAGCACACTCAAGGAGAGAACCAACCTCACGCCAGACCACATCTGTGACCTGCTGGACCTCACACACAGCAATGTGATATATGCAGTCCAGTGCAGTGAGGAATGCTCTGATCTGTACATTGAAGAAAATAAACAACCACTCCACAGAAGAATGGCTCAGCACAGGAGAGCCACCTCCTCAGGACAAGACTCAGCTGTTCACCTCCACCTCAAAGACAAAGGACACTCCTTTGAGGACAACAATGTTCACATTTTAGACAGGGAGGAAAGGTGGTTTGAAAGAGGAGTCAAGGAAGCCATCTATGTTAAGCTGGAAAAACCTTCCCTCAACAGAGGTGGTGGCCTCAGACATCATCTTTCTACCACATACATGGCAGTGATTCCATCCATTCCCAGGAAGTTTGCACATACTCACAGCAAGAACAAAGGGCTGTCAACCAGTCCCCCTCCTAAGTTTTACCCAGACCCACCCACTGAGGTCTGCAACCACATATAAACCATGTTTCCTCACTAAGCAGTTAGAACTGATGAAGCTGCTTGGATGAGCAGTGAAACATCTTCAAGAAAACTCTACAAGTCCAGACGCCTTGCTTCAATCTTCTCTACGTATGATGACCTGGATGACTGAGAATCTTCATCAACAAACTGCAACTGTGTTTCACTGCACACGCCTGGCAGGCCGTATGGAAGCTGGGTAGGTACGGATTCAGGGAAAAACAAAAAGAAACAAAATAACAACAATAAACAAAATATTAATTAAAAAAGAAAGAAAGAAAAACTAGTCCGCCCCAAAGGCACCTCCCAGTTTTTTTGTGCCACACAACCCACAATTTGCATGAAATGGCAAAAGCAGCGATGCCCATCAACCCGATGCTCTGCAACAAAACAAATACTTTCTTATAAAACCTATTTACACTTTATTAACCCTCATGCATTGTTCGCAAACACTACCCTAATGTGTTGTTCGGGGACAAAAACGTCCCCTAACTTTAACGGTTTTAAAAATATATTAGATAAATATTTTTTTGAAATTTTTTTGCATAGACCTTTTAATTAACTTCAGTTCTAATCAACAGTAGTGAAAAAATCATTTTTACAGTCTTGGTCATGTCAAACATCAGTAAAAAAATTGACTTTATTGCATTATTAGTTTTTGCACAGCACTGGATTTTCTTTTTTTCTCCCATTTTGTCCCATAGACTTACATTATAAACACACTTTTTTGACTGCACAGCCATGGCACTACATAATCATGCATTCTTGATTGTTGGTGGTTTACCCTGTTGGTAGGAGGTAAAATTTGTGATTTTTACAGTTAACAACTTAATTACCATATTAACCCTTTACCCGCAGGCCTGTGCTCATGTAGTGTAGTTTCTGGCTTGTATATGGAGTTATAGGGAGTATTTTAGCACATAATTGTGTGTCTACACACTGTGTGTGTATGTTAGAGAGGAAGAGAGCCATTTGCACACTGATCTTGTTGTCTGTGAGTACACACAACCACAGAGTCTTCATAGTAAACAAAAACAAAGAAAGTGTTGCTATGCATGTGTGGCCCTTTGATGTCTACAGGTGCAGACTAAACAAAACAAAAAGGCAAGTGGTCTTACATGTGACCTTGTGGTCATTTGATGGTGAGAAGAGCAGAAAGCAACATGAAGAGAGGATTCACTTGTGCACAATCTCTGGAAATGATTGTGCAGCCTGGCTCTATGAAGGGCCAGGCTGTGAAGCTGTGAAGGCTGCACAAGTAGATCCGTCACTTGTTCACAAGCGAATCCTTCATTCGTTCACAAGTGAATCCTTCACTCATGCACAGGTGAATCCTCTCTTCATGCTGCTTGCTGCTCTTGTCACCATTAAATGACCAGGAGGATGCATGCAAGTCCACTAGTGTTTTTGTTTTGTTTAGTCTGAACCTCTCAGCATCAAAGGGCCCGGCACTTACTTTTAGGGCTGCAGCAAATTTACTTTACTTTACTAAACTACTTTTACTGACTGAAAAAGCCCGGACGGCACAGCACACCAGGGATAAGGAACGACAAAAACGCAAATTCCATAAACTGAAAACTGTTTTCTCTGTTAAAAATGCAGCTAACCTACAAACATGGAGGAGGAAAGACCACTCACCGCCACAGCAGGACACCCAGGACAAATGGGTAAAGAACCTTTCAGACAGACAACTGAGCCAGCCGGAAAAAGACGTGTTGGCCAAAGGACTCAGCTTTGCCATCTCTCCAGAGCAGATTCCAGTGGTGGACCTCATCACAACCACAGTCAGCCATCAAAAACAACAACCTGACAGACACAGAAGCTGAACAACTCCGCTTGAAGATCACAGCCACACTCTCCACTGCTAAAGCACCGCCATCCAACCTCTCCAGTGATGAAAGGAAGGCCCTGATCGCACTACAAAAGGACCGGGACATCACCATCTTATCAGCAGACAAAGGAAGATGCACAGTAGTCCTCAACACACAGGACTACCACTCCAAAGTGACAGATCTCCTCAGTGACACAGCCACATATGAGACACTGAAGAGGGACCCCACCGGCAACTACAAGAAAAAAACTAGTCAGCTACCTACAAAAACTGGAGAAGGACCAAATCATCAACCGCAAGCTCTACTTCCGACTGTATCCTGGGGAAGCCACTCCACGCCTGTATGGACTCCCCAAGATTCACAAGAAAGGAGTCCCCCTCAGACCCATCGTCAGCAACACAAACTCAGTCACATAAAATGTGGCTAAGCACTTGGCTGAACTCCTGACACCACTGGTATGTGACACACCACATCACATCCACAACTCTCAGGACTTTGTGAACAAGGTGAAGAAAATCCGAATGGACCCAGACAACACCATGGTCTCATTTGATGTCACCTCCTTGTTCACTTGCATCCCTACATCAGAAGCCACAGAGATGGTAAGGACGTGCCTCACACAAGACAGCACACTCAAGGAGAGAACCAACCTCACGCCAGACCACATCTGTGACCTGCTGGACCTCACACACAGCAATGTGATATATGCAGTCCAGTGCAGTGAGGAATGCTCTGATCTGTACATTGAAGAAAATAAACAACCACTCCACAGAAGAATGGCTCAGCACAGGAGAGCCACCTCCTCAGGACAAGACTCAGCTGTTCACCTCCACCTCAAAGACAAAGGACACTCCTTTGAGGACAACAATGTTCACATTTTAGACAGGGAGGAAAGGTGGTTTGAAAGAGGAGTCAAGGAAGCCATCTATGTTAAGCTGGAAAAACCTTCCCTCAACAGAGGTGGTGGCCTCAGACATCATCTTTCTACCACATACATGGCAGTGATTCCATCCATTCCCAGGAAGTTTGCACATACTCACAGCAAGAACAAAGGGCTGTCAACCAGTCCCCCTCCTAAGTTTTACCCAGACCCACCCACTGAGGTCTGCAACCACATATAAACCATGTTTCCTCACTAAGCAGTTAGAACTGATGAAGCTGCTTGGATGAGCAGTGAAACATCTTCAAGAAAACTCTACAAGTCCAGACGCCTTGCTTCAATCTTCTCTACGTATGATGACCTGGATGACTGAGAATCTTCATCAACAAACTGCAACTGTGTTTCACTGCACACGCCTGGCAGGCCGTATGGAAGCTGGGTAGGTACGGATTCAGGGAAAAACAAAAAGAAACAAAATAACAACAATAAACAAAATATTAATTAAAAAAAGAAAGAAAGAAAAACTAGTCCGCCCCAAAGGCACCTCCCAGTTTTTTTGTGCCACACAACCCACAATTTGCATGAAATGGCAAAAGCAGCGATGCCCATCAACCCGATGCTCTGCAACAAAACAAATACTTTCTTATAAAACCTATTTACACTTTATTAACCCTCATGCATTGTTCGCAAACACTACCCTAATGTGTTGTTCGGGGACAAAAACGTCCCCTAACTTTAACGGTTTTAAAAATATATTAGATAAATATTTTTTTGAAATTTTTTTGCATAGACCTTTTAATTAACTTCAGTTCTAATCAACAGTAGTGAAAAAATCATTTTTACAGTCTTGGTCATGTCAAACATCAGTAAAAAAATTGACTTTATTGCATTATTAGTTTTTGCACAGCACTGGATTTTCTTTTTTTCTCCCATTTTGTCCCATAGACTTACATTATAAACACACTTTTTTGACTGCACAGCCATGGCACTACATAATCATGCATTCTTGATTGTTGGTGGTTTACCCTGTTGGTAGGAGGTAAAATTTGTGATTTTTACAGTTAACAACTTAATTACCATATTAACCCTTTACCCGCAGGCCTGTGCTCATGTAGTGTAGTTTCTGGCTTGTATATGGAGTTATAGGGAGTATTTTAGCACATAATTGTGTGTCTACACACTGTGTGTGTATGTTAGAGAGGAAGAGAGCCATTTGCACACTGATCTTGTTGTCTGTGAGTACACACAACCACAGAGTCTTCATAGTAAACAAAAACAAAGAAAGTGTTGCTATGCATGTGTGGCCCTTTGATGTCTACAGGTGCAGACTAAACAAAACAAAAAGGCAAGTGGTCTTACATGTGACCTTGTGGTCATTTGATGGTGAGAAGAGCAGAAAGCAACATGAAGAGAGGATTCACTTGTGCACAATCTCTGGAAATGATTGTGCAGCCTGGCTCTATGAAGGGCCAGGCTGTGAAGCTGTGAAGGCTGCACAAGTAGATCCGTCACTTGTTCACAAGCGAATCCTTCATTCGTTCACAAGTGAATCCTTCACTCATGCACAGGTGAATCCTCTCTTCATGCTGCTTGCTGCTCTTGTCACCATTAAATGACCAGGAGGATGCATGCAAGTCCACTAGTGTTTTTGTTTTGTTTAGTCTGAACCTCTCAGCATCAAAGGGCCCGGCACTTACTTTTAGGGCTGCAGCAAATTTACTTTACTTTACTAAACTACTTTTAATACTAATTTTAGTAGGGGACTAAACTGTAGATTAGATTTGGTTAGTCAATGATTATTTATTATGTTATCAAGTTATCTATCTATGGTGTCTATTTAGTAACATGCACATGTACGTATGGTCGTGTGGAGCGCAACACACCATGGAAAAGGGGCACTTAGACTTCACTTAGAATAATTCAGTGATCTCAACTGAGACACTAACCTAAAAGTAAAGTCACTCTACTGGAGGACGTGTTTTCCGAAAGCTAAAAAAAAAAAAAAACAGCTATTTTACCCATCCACAACTTCAGACGCCAGAACTCCTGGATGTTTTCATTTTACATGCTTATGCATCGCCGTTGTACGTCTGAATTAGGTACACTTCACTTACTTAGTAACTTTATTTTCCTGACTTTCCTTCCCTGACAGTGTGCAAATGGCTCTCTTCCTCTCTAACATACACACACAGTGTGTAGACACACAATTATGTGCTAAAATACTCCCTATAACTCCATATACAAGCCAGAAACTACACTACATGAGCACAGGCCTGCAGGTAAAGGGTTAATATGGTAATTAAGTTGTTAACTGTAAAAATCACAAATGTTACCTCCTACCAACAGGGTAAACCACCAACAATCAAGAATGCATGATTATTTAGTGCCATGGCTGTGCAGTCAAAAAAAGTGTGTTTATAATTTAAGTCTATGGGACAAAATGGGAGAAAAAAAGAAAATCCAGTGCTGTGCAAAAACTAATAATGCAATAAAGTCAATTTTTTTACTGATGTTTGACATGACCAAGACTGTAATAAAGGTTAAAAAGAATCCAGTCCACATTCACCTTTTCTATTAAAAATGAGCCATTTTGTGTTTTTTTTTTTTCAATTTTCAGCACCACCCCTTATAAAATTGGTGATTAAAGGGTTAAAATCCTGGGGGAAAATGATTTTTTCACTACTGTTGATTAGAACTGAAGTTAATTAAAAGGTCTATGCAAAAAAATTTCAAAAAAATATTTATCTAATATATTTTTAAAACCGTTAAAGTTAGGGGACATTTTTGTCCCCGAACAACACATTAGGGGGTAAAATTTGCCCACAGTGTACCGTTGACCTATGAAAAATTTTAAAATCATATTAACAAAATTTATGTAAAATTAAGCTTATTGAGGAAAAATGATTCAATTTGTCCACATATTGACAAAGTTATGGCCAAAATAAACAGAAAAATTTCTCTCAGAGGACAAAAATGTCCCGAACAACACATGAGGGTTAAAATACCTGCAATATGATTAATAATACTTAAAATACCTGGCATCTGCGTGACCAAACTACTTGCGAATTCTGCGAAGTCTACTTCTTTGCCTGAATATCCATCTGTAATCTATAAAACAAAGTCAAACAACCACCCGTCAAATAATTTAAAACAAAAGGTAGGCTACAGTCAACCCGCATACCTGTATGGCCTCCCTGCACGCCAGTGTGGAGCAAGGTGTGCACCTGCCTTACTCCACCGGGCAGAACCAAAACCCAACACCTTTGTTTCCCCCTACAGGTAGCCCGATAATATGCGGGTCGACTTACCCTCCCCTTTTCCCCGACCTGAGGCATATAGCACCCGCTACATATCTGACGTCTAAAACACATTGATCAGTAGATCTACTGTACATTGACACGTTGACATAAAACGTTTTTTGTTTTTTTTGTTTTTTTGCTGTTGGTAGTCGTATCGTATTTTCGGCTCAAAAACGTTGAGAGTGTGTTTACACACAAGCAGGAGCGTTACATGGAAACTTTTTTTCTTTCCTTTCCTTTTTTTTAAGGGTTGCCCATTATCTTAGTACCAGGAAGAAAGCAGCAGTCGTGTAAGCAGGCGAGGAGGAGGCAGCCCTTTGTGGACATATGAGGCAGCTGGCGTCGTAAGATTCAAGTTATGACTTTAATATGGCTGATAAGGGTCCGTTTTTAACCTCTTGTATTATTTTCTACTTATCGATCGGAGCCGCGATATTTCAAATCCTTGAAGAGCAAAACTGGGTTTCAGCAAAAGAAACATATATCCAAAACAAGATAGACATCCTGAGGAACAACACTTGTCTGACAAAGGAACAGTTGGATACAATTTTGCAGGTATGGACACATTTGTTATTATATTATGATGAAAAAAAAAACACTGAGGTGTCTGTTTAACTGTTAACTGTAAGTCTGTAGATCTTTGCGGAGATTGACGGAACAATCTGGCCACGACATCAACTTTTACAGATGTTACAGTAGTCTCTTAGATTATGCTTCTATTTCATATTTAATAGTCTAAATAAGCAGGTTCCAGGGAGGCAGAAAGGATCTGTTGGCTTTTGCGCGTCAGGACGCTACAAACAAAAAAACAGTTTAACTTGGTTTGGAAGAAACCGCACAGAAGAGGAACATAAAACTGCTAAACTAAGCCTAACACAGTTTAAACAACCATTGGACGAATCAAGGAGACTTGCACCTTTTTATGTACCCCCCCACAAATATGTGATTGTTTGAATAAAGGTGTGCCCCGAGGTGCAAAGCCTACGCACAGGCGGCCAGCTTTTGAGATTTTGGGAAGACTCACACACATCTTTAATGTGTCATTAAATGGAAATAATGATAAGAGTTCTTATTGTTTGCGGACGGGTTTCCTTGTTCTGCTGTGTTTACCGAGCAGATAGTGTCAAACGCTGCGGGCCAAGGTGTGGCCATCACCGGAGACAACCACCGCAACACGTGGGACTGGCCCAACTCTGTGGTGTTCGCTGCCTCCATCGTCACCACTATAGGTATGTGTGAAATATTCAGCATTCCACACTGTTACGTTAGTACACATTGTAATTGATAGCACCGCTTCATATCGGTAAAGAACAGAACAGCTCTGTGGTACACTGACTGGAGAAAAGAAAAAAAGGACTGTGGTGTTCTTATTGACAAAAAAAGTAACCCAGAATGCACTGGGGCAGAGCATGTGTAGACAAAAGCTGGCATTTGCAGCCATTGCCTCCCTCCGTTTCCCAGCTGTTCTCCCAGTCTGACATTTGACCCCTGCATATGAATCCACAGGTTATGGTAATGTTGCTCCCAGAACACAATGCGGCCGTGTGTTCTGCATCCTGTACGGTCTGTGTGGGATCCCCCTGTGTCTGGTGTGGATAAGTGAGCTGGGTTCCTTCTTTGGAGACCGGGCTAAACGTCTGTCTATGGTTCTGATTGATAAAGGTGTTTCAGTGGTAAGAATCTGACTGAGAGGCGGAGTTATCTCAACTCTGATTTCAAACACAGCTCCATATTAAAGACGTTTCCTTTCTCCTCCTTTGTCAGAAAAAGGTCCAGTTTACATGCACAGTTGTCTTCCTGTTATGGGGGCTGCTTTTGCACCTGGTGATCCCCCCATTTGTCTTCATGTCGGTAGAAAAGTGGAGCTACTTGGAAGGCATCTACTTTTCCTTTATCACCCTCACAACGGTTGGCTTTGGAGATTATGTGGCAGGTACATGTTTTATTCGTGACATGATTTCTTTGGTCATATTGTTTTCATTTGAAAGTCATGCCAGTGTGTCTACTCTTATTGTAGGTGTAAACCCAAATATAGACTACCCACGCCTGTACAGAGTGTGTGTAGAGTTATGGATCTACATGGGCCTGGCATGGCTGTCTCTGTTCTTCAGCTGGAACGTTCATATGGTAGTGAAAGCTCACGAAGTGCTGAAGAAAAGAAGACACAGGCACAGACGCCCCCCTGGTCAGGAGCCTCAGCCGGTGGAGGACAACGCACAGAAACCAATAAAGCCGCATGTCATCGACATTTTTAACTTTCTATCTGAGAGGGACGATGACTACAGCACTGTCATCAAACAGATTGGAGTGATGGCAAAGAAAAGGAAACCAGCAGAAAACATAAACCGCTCAAAGAGCTGCAGCGACATCTTGGCCACCGACATCCAAACCCTGGATCACTCGCCGCGGCACCGCCGTATGATTAGCATCAGCGACGTGTTCATGAACGCAAAGGCTGACAAGGACAAAGGGAAACAGGAGGACGTACAACCTCTAATACAAGACATGACAACGGAACCTGAACCAGCCATTTTCATGGGGACCGGCATGGGAGACGACAAAGACAGCTGTGAATTCGAAAACAAGGGCATCGTCTTCACTGTACCTGTTGAAGAGGCTGCAGATGAGGAGACCATACCGCATCCAGGCGGTGGTGACACTAGGTTTTCAATCTCCAAGGTAGCCGAGCAGAGTTTGTCATTGGATACAGATGAGAAAGGGTAAAATATCAGGGTTGTGGTTGTGCCTTAGGCTTCTGTGTCTTAACATTACAAATGCTGTATTAGGAGAAGAAACTACATTTTATTGGAATGATCCATAGAAACTGAGGCTGTGCTATCAAAACATTTCCTCCCTTACAATGAGAGCATTATATGTATTTTTCCTCACACAGAAACAAAACAAACTGATTTCCAAAATTACAATGATCAATTGGCATTAATGCAGCTCCAGAATTTGTGTATTGATGTATTCAATCAGTGCTTGGTTAGATGGATCACATCAACTCATCTCAACAAGTCAGGTCAATTTAGTCCCGTATAATTTTACATCTACATCCATAAAGCTACAAACACAGGTCACGTGCCAAATGAGCCAAAGAATCTCTTATTTTGTATCAAGATTTAGTTTTTCATCTTCTATTCATAAAGACTGAATGTTACAGAATTTTCTGTAATTATTAAATTAATAGTCCACACAGAATCAACAGACTATCTTAAAGTACACATAAGGGCTTTATGAAAGGCAGAGCCAATAAGCAGCTTTCCCTCATAGGGAGCTGCTACAGTGGAGGCCATGATCACACGGCCGTCATCAGTGTACTCCTGACTCACCACAGGCTGCTCTGAGTGGATGTTTTTGATCTTGATGATCTGGAAGAAATGTTAATTTTACATTTTATTGTTAATTATAACAATGAAGATGTATAATTAAAAAAAATCTAACCTCAGAGCCAGGTGGATCTTTAGGGTTGTAGTTTGCTAGCTTGTTGATATTTGGATGACATCCCAGCCACAGGTCACCTGTCTTGTGGTCCAGCTCTATGTTATCACAGAGGGATCCAACATCTACAGACTGGTTAGAAACATGAGATAAAGTATATTCTGTCCATCCTGTCCATCGGGAGTAGTGACACCAAATGAGTATTTAAAAACAGTCCAATGTTTTGGAATTGGCTCGTCTGTACTGTGACAGGAGTCAGCCCACTCTCATGACTATACATAGAATATGAAGCTACAGACTGCAGCCAGTTAGCTCAGCTTAGCATAAAGACTGCGTAGGTAAGAAACCTAAATGGCTGCTGTTTGTAGCTTCAAGCGTGGTGTTGATCAGTGAAACAAAAAGACTTCCAAAATACTGGATCATTTTGCTGACTGCCCTCACCTTAATATACACCAACTGCTCCCCGTCTTTTCTCTCAAAGACATCTATCTCATGGTCTATGATGTCAGACACGTATATATACCTGTAAACAAGAAATTCTGTTTCATTATTTCCATTTTGAACAAAATGCATGAGCTTATTATCAGCGATTGCTGAAATGAAGTGAGAATAACCGTTTGTCGGGAGAAATGTTGATGCCATTTGAGGCCATGATGCCGCTGGCTGCCACCCTCACTTCCTCTGGGCTGTAGTACACCACGTCACACCAAGGCATGCCCAGAATGACCATCAGCATGTGAAGTGCATCATTTTGAAAGAAGCGATGGTTTGTGGCATAGAAGCTCTCCGCTCCAACTGCGACAACATCATTCAGACTGAAATAATGATGGATGAAGTATACAAGCACTGTCAAATGTGCAATACAGCGGAAGGTTCGTTGTACAGTAGCTTACGTACCTGTGGAGGAAGGGGTGGCTGATAGTTTTTAGGTGAATGAGCGTATCCTCTTCAACAAAACGGAAGACCTCCACTTGGCTTTTGTGTTGAGGGTGGTTGACAACAAACAGGTAGATAGAGTCGTCTGAAAAACAGCAATCTGTGTTTCATTGTTCTCACCTTATCTCAGCTGTAAAAAGGCTGTAATGTTAGAGAGGAAACAGTAAACAGTGAACAGCTATCAGTGGAATCAAATTCCAGACAGTAAGACCGTTACATCCTGCACACATCCTGTGAACCAGAGCTGACCACTCTGTGTGGCAGTACAGGGCCACAACCAGTTGGTATCATACATTCATCCTTACTTTTGAGTCTGCTAGCTCGCAGCAATCGATCTCTATGCACAATGTCTTTTGTTTGTCAGTGACTCCTAGGGCTGGCCCTGCTGGGAACTCTTCTGTTATATGACAAATGTATTCTTTCTACTGATAAATCCAACAAAAACTAAGGTTGTAGTAGCCTAGAAAATTACATAAATGTAAATAGTGCACTTGAGAGGAAGATGACTGCTTGGAACCTGAAAAAAGGTCCCTGTGCTGCATACTAATTTCTATGGAAAAGGTTCCAGCGCTAGCATTTTTTCAATCGATTGGTTAAAAGAGCTTTCACTTTATAGTTTCACATGTTGCTTTCAAATGTTAGATACTTAATAGAAACTTCATTTTATATTTCATTTTTAGTCTAGATTAGTCAGAAGCTCAATTAACAGAAATTGGTGAGCATGTCTGCTGTAGTACATTTCATAACTCTGTACATGTGCCTGATGTAAATACTCTAAGTCTTCTTTTTTTACCATTTGTACCACGTCTTATGACAGCTGTACACGTGTATGCAAACACTTTGCATAGATTGATGGATTAAATAAATATTTTTCTTTACAAACTTCAGAGTGTTATACAGTATGTTAGTCGAGGTTGGGCAGTTTCTGCTCTAATAATGAGGTGTAACACCGGGTTTGAACATCACCTGCTTCATCGACATATACACTGATGCCATGTGGGTTAAACGAACTCAGGTCTAGCTCTCCTTTGATCTGCAGCTCCACCGGGATTGGCTTTGGATGCAGCAGATCCATCACAAACATTTTTCCCGGGTCATCAGAGAAACATGGTAATGCAGGGAACTTCAACCCCTGAGTGTAAAACAAAGAGAAAGATCAGTGACACATCATTCAACATCCTTAGATTCTTTAACAAATTTACAGTGTGTAGGAGTCAAGTGTAATTTTACTGTAATCAAACATAACAGCATACCGTACTTAGGAAAGCCAGTCCATCCTTAAGTATTGTGATATCCTCTGCTCCATATTCTGTAGAAAACAAAACAATTTGTTTACCGTTTAGCCTGAAGTTCCTTACCCTGTGCTCTTTGATAGGAGGTATTAACAGTGAGACTGTTTGCAGTCTCATGCAAACTTAAGTTTGTCATCTTAAAAAAACAGAAATTGTTTTGTAGTTTGTCATTAACTTAAAGCCACATCTCTGTGCTGTCTTCTGAGTTATGTTTGTTTTCTACTTTCTCTTTTAGTTTTCTATAATACTGTGTCATATTTATAGCACCCTTTTAGGTCTTACACAGTCAGAGCAGTCTGACACTTCACCTACTGTCCATTTTATGGTGTTCAATCACACATAACACATAAATGAACAAAGTCCACAATGTGAACTTCAACAAATACAAAAATATAAAGTAATATATATAATACATACCAATATTCTGTAAATAATGACAGTTGAGGTGTTTCACAGGCACTTCTCTGTTAGTAAGCATAAGTCTCCTGCCAAAAACCAATACCAAACCAAACTGAATATGACACAAGACTTTTAAAGCTTTCAAAACCATTCAAAACAAACATCGGTCTACCTTAACAGCATTATTACCAGTAGAAGTAGTTCATACTTACTGCAGGCTGAGATAGGAATGTCCAACAAACGCTGCAAAGGCAGCAACAACAGCTGTAAGAACCACTTTCTTCGACACAGCCATGTCTGAACCTACACAGGAAAACTTTCAAGATGCAATAACACAGCTGCACCTGCAGAGGGAGCTAAAAGCCACCAACACTTTTTGGAAAGCTAGCAGACAAGTGTTTCAAACTAAGAAATTAAACACTGTTGCTTTGCTGGTTTTTAAACTTGTTTTTTTTGTCAAATTGTGTGATCTAAGTATTATTTGTAAGTTTTCAGCTTCTATTATTTAAGTTTCATTCTTTAAAAAAATATATTCTAAAAATAAAATAAATCTCAAACTCAAATATTTATTGTCAAATACACAACAGTTTATTGTGAATCATTATTAATTGTAACTTCTTCTGTTTGAGAAATTAGCTTCAACATTTCTGAGAGGAATTGAACCTCAAAGGTAAACCTGGTAACCCAGAGAGAAGAAGAACAGAGAGCAGAACTAAGAAAGAAAAACAGAAAATCAACCAATATGAAGCCGAGGGCTTACACAGGGCCTAAGTCGATACATTATTTTGTGTAGCACCTCTGGAGCCTGGTGGATTAATAGAAACACAAAGCTTGAACAAGCAGTAAGATCCTGCCAACTCACACCTGCTGTCTGGTGGAAACTCACTCATCTGCAACACAATTCTTTTCATTTGATAGTGCAAAGAAATGAGAAGATTTTCTTTATACGTTTGATCGAAACTATTATTTTCCAAGGATTTCACAGTTCAGATATTCAGTGTAAAACAGGTAAAACCAGTGCTCCTATTAGCTCAGATATGATCAGGTATCAGATCCTGTATAGCAGGAAAAAAGGTGAACTTCATTTTTCAAGCCCCGATTACCTGATTGCATCTTATCAATCAGGTAGGAAATTTCTGGTTCTTTAACTTCATTGACTTGATAATTTTTAACCTCTTTTATCATCGGAACAGTCACTGACTATTGCAGATCACAGCACAGGGCTTTATGAAACACAGATCCGATGAGCAATTTCCCCTCATAGGGAGCCGCTACAGAGGAGCCCATGATCACATGGCCATCGTCTGCGTACACCTGAGTCACCACTGGCTGATCGGAATGGATGTTTTTGATGCGGATGACCTGAACAGACATCATACATGATAATGAGAAACAAATACATGAATGTGTGTAAACAGGTAAAAAAAGGGGGTGGGAGTGAACGAACCTCTGATCCTGGAGGGTCTTTGGGGTCAAACATGAACGCTTTCCATGCGTTAGGGTGACAGCCTAACCAAAGGTCACCACTCTCGGAGTCAACTTCAACGTTGTCACAAAGTGAACCCACGGAAACGGACTGGTGAGGTTTTACAAAATTTAAATATTGTCTTAATAATTGAAATCAATACAACAAAAGTAAGTTTACTTGATTTTTTTTAGACATTTTGAGTCACCAACCTTCACAGAGGCCAGTCCATTGTCTTCTTTCCGCTCCAACACATGAACGTTGTGGTCAAATAGATCCACCACATATACGTGCCTGTAGATAAAACAGTGCAAAAACATGTTTTAAATTTTAATAATCATAATGTACGGCCCTGTTGACCAATCCTACCTTTTGTCTGGAGAGATGTTTATTCCATTTGCAAAGTAAAAACCCTCAGAGACCACTTTTACATCCTGAGGACTGTAGTACACAACATTACCCCAAGGCTGAGCCAGAATAGGCTCCACCAGACCTTTAAGAAGTTCATGTGAAAAGTAGTGATCATTGGTGGCATAGAAGCTCTCCACTCCCACTGCCACGATGTCATTCACACTGGAAAGAGAAACAAATATTTAAATAATGACATGAAGCTGAAGCTTATGGTCAGTACAAACAAACTCTGTCACCACCACAGCATACCTGTAGAGAAGTTCATGCTTTATGGTTTTCAGATGCACCAGGGAGAAGTCATCCTCCACAAATTTGAACAGCTCTACTTGGCTTTTGTGTTCAGGGTGACTGACAACAAACAGGTATACTGCATTATCTGAGAAATGAGACAAAAAGAACAGAACAGGTCAAACTGAAAAGGGTGTATGTTATATGCAAGCATCTTAGCATCTAGAAAGGAAACCTGAGGCAAATTTGTACAGAGGCCCTGAAGGTCACATGCGTTTGCATTCCTTTGTAATATAATTTAAATTCCTTTTGATTCGTACAGTGTGTTTGTTATTCCACTCCAGCTATCACACTTTTCTATGGAAATTATGCACATTAAGAAACTCAATTTCACGCAATGGGGAAATACATTCATGACACGATGCATTCAGTGGTCATTGTTTTGAAAGGCAGATCTCTTACAGACTGCTGCGGCCGCTCTGCATGGCTGTGCATCTGAAGCTACTGTGGTTAAATTTATGGTGCTCATATTGGAATGGTGGGAGTGCTGTGCCCTTAACCTATCATCAGAGATGGCCACAGTGCCAAATCAATGTCTGCATTAAAGAGAGAGTCGGCATGGCAGACTACACCATGCTACACACAGGTCCTCAACCCTGTGATTAAAGAATAGTGGCATGTGCTGTGAAACACAGAGGAGCAGCACTGCACTTGCGTGTTTAGTTCAGTTGCAGAACACACAGAGCAGTCTCTGTCTGAAATTCACTCACTCAAAGGGGGCCCTTTCTATGTATCACAGTAGGTGATCACAGCAGGTTTGTCTACATACTCTACATGTACACACAAGCACATGTTAACCAGAAACCAGATATAACTTGGCCTGTTTTTTAAGGAGTCGGGTGCACTGAAATACATTTTTTGCATTGTGTTAATTATGAAGCAGGGTTTTGTCCCCAAACATAAGTGCTTTTACCACTTGGATCAGTGTAGAGACTGATGCCATGAGGGTTGAAGGACTCAAGGTCAAAGTTCCAGGGCATACGCAGCTCCACTGGCTTTATCCGAGGATCTTGGAGATTGAGGTAGTAGATCTTTCCTGTAACATCTGAGGATGGTAGTCCAGGATACTTCAGACCCTAGAAATATTACAAATATATGCATAAAAACAATCTCACCAGTAGTTACATATCATACATTTTAAGTGGATAAACCATAAATACATCAAATTAGTTCATCCAAAATCAAATATTCCTGCAGTGCCATTTATCCAACTCTTACAGAGTTGGTGTAGAGACTTCTGGCTTCTCTGCAGTTTAATGGCAAATGGCTAAAATGTCACATGCATCCATACCTAAGCCTGCAACCTGGGCTCATGCCCTCATTAATCACATCATCACATTCAATCGAGGTACTGGTTTTAAGGGGATTTCCCATATAGCCAATATTGCTGGCTCAGCAAACATATTTCTATGCTGTTGCATTGTTGTAATCTCTAAGTCTCTTGTCATCTGCATAGATGCATGTTGTATTCTGTGCAGCTGGTGGGTTTGAAATTGTTCACAACAACATCTGCAGATCACTGCTGAGGTTTATCTTTTGTTACTTTAAGCAGCACAAAGAGAAAGAGAGAGAGAGAGAGAGAGAGAGAGAGAGAGAGAGAGAGTCATAGTTCTGTTAAAAAACACAGCCACAGAGAAAAGATGGCCAGATGGATAAATAGGCCTGCAGGTCACGGGACACCAATATGAGCATAGCCTTTGTGATTGTGGAAGAAGAAAAGGGTCCTGCTTTCCATGATAAATGCCCTGACTGAGCTCAGACATATCTGGCTTCACTACACCTCAAATACTCACAGTGCTGATGAAGGCAAGTCCGTTTCCAAGGATCGTTATATCCTCTGACCCATGATCTGGAAGTTAAGATGCACAGGATGCACTGTTACTTTTTTTCTTAATCTTTTATGTTACTTTTTTGTGCATTATTGTCGCGGAGTTACTCACCCAGGTTTTTGAGTGGCACACAGTTGGGAAGGTGGTTCTGCTCCAGCTCCCTGGAAGCCAGCGTCCTCTTCCTGCAGTGGTTTCAAAAGTTACATTAGAGCAGGTGACCACAGCCAAACCCACCTTTTAAACTTTCTACAGTACCTCAGGTTAATAATCCTCTCCCCAAACAGCACTGCTAACACGGCTACTATTAGCGAGATAAAACCGAACTTTCCCATTTTAAAATCACAACTTTTTACACGAAGAGCTTTGTGGGACAACTGCGGGGCGTGCCACAACAAGCACGGCTGATGCTGCGTTCAAAACTGTCGGAGATACCGAAACAGCTCTCTTCTTACGATTCCTGTTTGTTTCATAGATCAAGTCATGCAGGCTCTGTATTGACACGTGGCCCCTCTATCAAATTACAACCACTTTTTTAAATGTAATTTACACTTGGATTAAACTGGCTTGTGCCTGTTATCAGTTGTAAAACAAAACAATTGAACCAACCATTGTCGTTTTCAGCACATTTTACATGCACCTAGAGGCAGCCTGCTTCCACGTGGTTAGAGTCACTGAAGCGTCTACAAGCAGCTCCATATTGTCAATAGTGTAGAAAAAGAAAGAAAAAAAAACAGGAAAATCATTCAGATCAGTCATTGGTCACTGGATATCTTACGTCATGGGACAGTGTTTATAAAACACTGCATGTAAGCACTTTGTTTTGAAAGTTTGCCCACTGATTAGCTGCCTTCAGTGTTCCTTGTCCTTAGACTTATGTCACCATGGGTGGATGTTATTCTGCACTTTTCTGCTACGCAGCCTCCATAAACTGGTTTTAACAGCACATAAACCTGTTGGGGTTCTGGTGCCAGGAGCCTTTCAGCTCTAAGTAGATGGAGGATGGATTCACTGGAGAGAGCAAAATTACATCCAGGACTAGTACTCAACATTTAAAATACATGCATATTAAACCCTTTAACATCCATGTCCAGTGACAGAAGGCTTGTTTGTGTAACTTTGCCCTGTGACTGCCCTGTAGAAACAATTGTTTACTCCATTCTAAATTAATTACAGCCTAATTGTCTGGAGTACGTGTGGACTCCTCCTTTCCTGAGGAATGCTCTGCATTTAACATTCATATTTTACTCTCTACAAGTTCATTTATACGAGTACATACCTGAATGCAGAAATTCAGTAGGTATGCATTTAGTCATTCTCTTACAAATGTTAAGTTGTTCCAGTTAGCCAAAACAGCAGTGAAGTGGCTGAACACAGGCCTAAAAAGCTAATTATGTGGTGCCAAGTTTCATTATTCTAACGATAACTACACTGAACTGTTTCATTTAGATATTGCCTGTGCAACCAGTCAACAGACGGCGCATTAAATAACATGTAGTACCTGCAAACCCCTGTTTAAACGGTTTATTTTTGAAGTTGTTTTTTCGTAGGTGATGACTCCTCCCAACATAAAACAAAAAGTTACAAAATTGTCTATGTAATCAAAATCAATCCGTAAGAGACTTCATAAAAAACAAACATGAACACATACATACACATACAGAAGTGAAAGTAACATAAAATTGGCAAACTATTGACCCTGTGAAACTCAGCAATGGGTGCATGCAACCTGACAGTAACTGTAGAATATCTACAAAGTCCAATTAAAGAACGATAGCATCTAACAGCTTCAAGACACCAACAACTCCTGCACATTACATTGTGTGCAACCGGCGAGCACTGTTGGGTGGGGCACACCAGATTCCAGACTGTTTTGTGAAGTCGTGTAAAGGTTCACAGTGTAATACAGCAGGATCCCCATCAAACAGTTTCAAGCAAGACTGTATATTTGGAACATACAAAATAAATTTTATTATCCATTCTCTTCATGTCTACATCTTATTAGAATTTCTAGACAATGGCATTGTCAAATAACACACCCAAATTAACTCTAATAATCCTGACAGGTGCAACAATACATTTCTGTCAAGTCCAGGTGTCAAAATATAACTGACTGTGAAAAGCAATTTTAAATCTTCTTTGTTATTCTCAACATAAAAAGGGAGCCATGGCCCTGGGCCACAGTGAGAGCTAGGCAGGACATGGCCATGAGCACACAAACACAGGTGAGGAAGTGGCTTCAGGGCTGGGCTCCGGTGGCTGCAGGGACTTGTGTGGCCAGAGTATTGGGGGCAGAGATGACAGGAGATCCAGCAATGTTAGCCAGTGGCTGTGAGGAGGACATTGAGGTGATGCCTAGGAGAGACAGAAGACTTATTAGTCATTAAGGAATGCCTGTGTTTAGAGGTCAATGGAAGAGAAAAAATTAGGTTACTGCAAACGTTAGATGTATCTTTATTTTACCGGACCAAATGATTACTCACCAGCCATCATACTCGAGGAGCTGACTGGAGTGGAGCTGGCAGCCATCCCTCCAGGAGTGGCCCCCCTTCCCTGATCTTTAACGATGGGATCTGGGAAAGGCACAATCAGGAGTCAATAAAACAGTGTCCTCCATTTTGGCATGTAACAGCACACCCAAAGCAAATAAGCGGTAACAAAACTTACAAAAGTAGGGATGATCCATGGCCTCTCTGGCTGTGAGGCGAGCTTGATGGTCATAGCGCAGCAGCTTGTCCAGGAAGTCTAGAGCCTCTGTGCTGACCAGGTGCTGGTTCTCACTGTGCACAAACCTCTCCCACCTTTTGCGGGAATGTCTAGAGAGAGAAGTGAAGAGAGGATAAAAATGAAGAGCTCAGTTGTTGGTTTTAAGTAAGCATTATTAAAAAAACCTGATGCAAATATTCAAACAATTATAATGTTTTACCTTCCCAGAATGTCATTGAACCGTGGATCCAATTCAATGTTGTACTTGTCAATGTAGTCATAGAGGTCCTCTGTGCCGAGTACTTTTGCAATACGCACAAGCTGCAAGTAAAACAAATTGTTCAGTCATTAACTATCAATTAATCAAAATATTGTGGCCTCAGACGACCTAAGCACTAAACTCTGCATCAGATCCTTGCCTCATTAAAAATTCTCTCATTTAACAGTTTTGTGTTGTTGTCTGATCATGGTGACAATGGTACAAAATCACTGGAAAATAAAATGTTAACATTTGTTAATGTGTACCCATACAATTATGATTTCATCGGCTGAGTCACAGGGAACATTGGCTGCTTATCTTAACAGGAAAGGAAACTTTACTCTACAGGAATAAATAGATCACTTTTATTATGAATCATAAAAGTGCAGGTTAGCTACTAGTGATTTCTATGCATTTCATCTATAATCAATAACAACAGTTTTCATTAGTGACATGCTTTTGAATTGAGAGTTATTTCAGGGTGTAAAAAAAAATTTAAAAAAAAATCAACATTTAAACTCTTAATTTTCAGTTTGTAATTACAGCTTGTAAAAAAAACAAGTACATTATTTTAAATAGCATTGAGATTTTTTACTAAAGTCTACTATTTGAGGACTTACAACAGGTCACAGACAAAACTGAACAAATAAGTAAAAGATGAAAGTCAAACTTAATGATATTCAATAAGGGATCCAAAAGGATTTGGGTCTCATAAGAGGATTTGATACCGGATTTAAATTCAATTAACCACTATCCAATTCTAGCTCTAGTTCTAGTGCAGATAGTGAAAAACCCAAAACACAAGTAAGGCAACAGGTGATCAGTCCAGTCTTATATTTGTCTTGCACCATAGCTTTTATTTCTTCATTAAAATATGTGAAATAAAACCCAGTTCCTCTTACCTGGTCGTAGTTGTCATGACCATGAAAGAAAGGTTCCTTCCTGAAGATCATGCTAGCGAGCATGCAACCCAAACTCCACATGTCCAAACTGTAGTCATACATCTACAAATAACACAGAGGTAAGAGATTCAAACTGGTTGCTTGACTCTAATGCAATGCTATCCTTTGTCTTTTGTTGCCTTTTACCAGCAGGCATGACTTTGGATGTAGTGAAGCATGTAGGGCACTCACCTGGTAGTCTACCAGCAGTTCAGGTCCTTTGAAATACCTGGAAGCCACTCTCACGTTGTATTCTTGGTTTGGGTGGTAGAATTCTGCCAAACCCCAATCAATTAGACGGAGCTGAAAGATGAATTATTTTTAAAAACATATTTTGGAACACTTTCCCTTGTCATACAGGAAATAACAAGGAACAAAATGCAGTATATGCACCACAACCAAGGGTTTCCCCAAATACATTTTATTTGTGCCACAGTTTGAGTGAAAGACAAGAAATGAATGGATAAAAAAGGTGAACAAGCAATGAATACCTTTCTGTGTTCGTGATCAATCATTACATTGTGTGGCTTGACATCTCTGTGCATAATGCCCATACTGTGGCAGTAATCCAGGGCCTGTAAGGTAAAAAAAAGAAATCTGTTAACAAGTGCACTGAATAGAGTCATATAAAATTATTAGTATGGGCAATTTCTTACCTTTAAGATTTCGTACATGTAGAACCGTATGTCGAAGTCAGACAGAGTTTGATACAATTGCTGTAAAATAAAAAATATTAGTTAGGTCTGGGGAAAAGTTTTTCCAAAATTACAGCCTTACAAAACCCTTTACCTTGAAGTCTGTGTTGTTCACATGTTCAAAGACCAGCGCAGGGGTTCGGGACTAAAAGGGGGAAGAAAAGGTAAACATTTATGCATGAAATCTTTGCATTAACAAGTCTTCAACTGCTGCAAAAAGGAGAACAAAATTACCACAGGATCCTTGACGATATCTAACAGTGAGATGATATTTGGGCCACCCCTCAGATTCTCCAGGATCTTTATTTCTCTCTTGATTTTCTTTTTCTTGACAGGCTGGGAACAGAGATAGTCAGGTGAGGCACTCCGAATCTCAGTTTACTCAAAAACATTCATAATCTTCATTTGATTATCTTCCTACCTTCAGTATTTTGACGACCACTTTTTCATTGTTTGTGATGTTTATGGCTTCAAACACTTCACTATACTTGCCTCTTCCTAGTTTTCTGACTAGCTGATAGTCATCTTGGTTCCTACAAACATAAGACAACAAAAAGCCTCACTTAGCAATGCTAACATGAAAAACAAAACAAAACGCTAAAGCCACAACAATTTCCCACTGCCTTACCCCCATTCAACAACATGGGACTCATAGTCCCAGTATTCTCGAGGTCTCTGTGTGTTTACATCAGGGTAAACTCGAGAGCGGCTTGGAACAGGGCCTGACATATTCTGCACAATATCTTTTCTAGATGCCCTAAATGAAAAAAGAAAAATAATTTCTTAGGCACAAATTCACAGTATTGCTCAAGACATCCCAAAGTTAATCACTGGGATGGAAATGTGCATCAGTAATGACATACATCATCTATTTAGAAATAAAGACAATACCTGGGAGGCTCCCTCCAGGATAATGGTGACAGATAAACTGGAACAAGAGCAGCTGAGATGTCTTTCTGGTAAAAAAAGCTGTACACATTGAGACAGAAAACCTTGCATTACCTATGATGCCATTGGATTGTTCCACATCAGATATATAACTGAGAATTAAAAAGGGTATTTTAGCTTAAAAATTATACACAATATCTAAATAAAGGTTTCTAATAGAAATGGAAAAAGACTGTATGTGTTCCTGAGGGAGCAGCACTAGTAATAGAATGTTTGATTATAAAAAAACAAGCGCAATTAAATAAAACTCCAGTCAAACTATGGGTATTCTCTATGCTTAAATATGGTGGCGTATGAAATGGAGAAACCTGGATGTTAAATGGGGGCATCCAACCAGTCTAATCAGGAGGTACAGGGTTCAATACGGTCATCACTGGGGGCTACAACAAGGCAGGATCTCCTGTTGAAAAGGGGCAGAAAGTAGGTTGATTAAAATCAATAGTGTCAATTAGGCAAACACGAACACACTGTATGAGCCATCGTACGTCAACCAATAAAGCCAACGTTAGTGAGTTTGTATTAAATTTACGTTTACATGGGAAACATCTAATCGACAAATGGCCTATCTAACAAATATGCACTCGCTTAGTTACAACCAGTTTGCCCGCTTAATACTTTAATGAAAAGGTGAACGTACGTGTGGCCCAAAGGCCTACGAGGAAGCTAACTGCTAGCTATCGTACGAACCGGGCAGACGGATGGAATGCTAGTTAGTTAGCATTAGCTCGACAACAGCAGAGTGAAAAGCCGGCTGGAAAGTCACAACTAGCCCTCGACCTCATTGTGAAACAATACCAGAAAAAAATAGACCGTCCACGGCAAGATAGACAGAACATCACTCGAACTACCCTTAGATATGAAGAACTAAACAGCGAGCTTCGAAAAAATATATATTTCCTAAAGCTAAAAAGTGCTAAGCTAGTAGGCTAGGGGAGTGAATAGCCTGCTGCCTGGCGAGGCAACTGGCTGGCAACGCCTTGAAAAAACACCCTACAAACACTGTGTTCGAACAACAGAACGGTAGCACGGTTGTGTTACTTGTTCCCAGCCTTTTCTTACATGTAAAACACTCAAAGGTAGTTCCACACCGACGACGATTTGCGATTAAATAACACGATTACCTCTCAGCGTTGTTGGGACGTCAATATGGCGATGCTCGAGATCAAGAGCTTAGTCCGAACAGCCTTTCCTGCAGAGGGCGCTCTACTTTTTTGTCGGTCATAGGAAGACTGTAGCTCCCTCTGCCAACAGGTCTGATCACTCAGAGGGAAACTTGTATCCCCATGTGTCTGTAAGCGTGCTTAACCCTTGTGCAACGTTCGCAAACACTACCCTTTCGTGTTGTTCGGTACAAAAACGTCTTCTAACTTTAACAGTTTTAAAAATATATCAATTCATATTTTTTGCATGTCAAACATCAGTAACAACATTAACTTTATTGCATTATTAGTTTTTGCACAGCATTGGATTTTAATTTTTTCTCCCTTACGTGTTGTTCGTGGACATTTTTGTCCCATAGACTTCCATTATAACCACATTTTTTGACTGCACAGCCATGACACTATATAATCATGCATTCTTGATTGTTGGTGGTTTACCCTGTTGGTAGGAGGTAAAATTTGTGATTTTTACAGTTAACAACTTAATGACCCTATTAACTCTTTACCTGCAGGCCCGTGCTTATGTAGTGTAGTTTCTGGCTTGTATATGGAGTTATATGGAGTATTTTAGCCGCACAAGTAGATCCGTCACTTGTTCACAAGTGAATACTTCATTCGTTCATAAGTGAATCCTTTACTCGTGCACTAGTAAAGTAGTTGGGGACTAAACTGTAGATTTGGTTAGTCAATGATTATTTATTGTTATCAAGTTATTTATCTATGTTGTCTATTTAGTAACATGCACATGTACGTATGGTCGTGTGGAGCGCAACACA
Source organism: Parambassis ranga (assembly GCF_900634625.1). Lineage (NCBI taxonomy): Eukaryota > Metazoa > Chordata > Actinopteri > Ambassidae > Parambassis > Parambassis ranga. The sequence continues at coordinate 10,295,413 of NC_041036.1, forward strand.
CCATGGAAAAGGGGCACTTAGACTTCACTTAGACTAATTCAGTGATCTCAACTGAGACACTAACCTAAAAGTAAAGTCACTCTACTGGAGGACGTGTTTTCCGAAAGCTAAAAAAAAACAGCTAGTTTACCCAGCCACAACTTCTGTTGTGACTTCTGTTGTACGCCTGTATTAGGTACACTTCACTTACTTAGTAACTTTATTTTCCTGACTTTCCTTCCCTGACACGCAGACTTTAGATCATCGTGGTCTCGACTTTACTTCACTGCTCACATTGAGCTGGAGCATCTCCCATAATTCATCTGTTTGACTTATTCAGTGGTGGGTTGACTTAGGAGGCAGATGGTGCAAAGAACGAAGCTACTGCCCCCAACCCATCCTGGGGTGCATTTGATGACTGTGCACAATTCTATTATTAAATGCCTTTCAGGTTGATTAAATATTATGAGGCATGTAATTGTCATCGTGGTAGAAGTTCTCAGCTATTTGTTGCATCCCTACGTTCTTTGTTTTTGTTTACTCTGTGAAGACTCTGTGGTTGTGTGTACTCACACACAACAAAGGCAGTGTGCAAATGGCTCTCTTTCTCTTTAATATACACACACAGTGTGTATACACACAGTTATGTGCTAAAATACTCCATATAACTCCATATACAAGCCAGAAACTACACTACATAAGCACAGGCCTGCGGGTAAAGGGTTAATAGGGTCATCAGGTTGTTAACTGTAAAAATCACAAATTTTACCTCCTACCAACAGGGTAAACCACCAACAATCAAGAATGCATGATTATGTAGTGTCATGGCTGTGCAGTCAAAAAATGTGGTTATAATGGAAGTCTATGGGACAAAAATGTCCACAAACAACACGTAAGGGAGAAAAAATGAAAATCCAGTGCTTTGCAAAAACTAATAATGCAATAAAGTCAATGTTGTTACTGATGTTTGACATGACCTAGAATGTAATAAAGGTTAAAAAAAATCCAGTCCACATTCACCTTTTCTATTAAAAATGATCCATTTTGTGTGTTTTTTCCGATTTTCTGCACCACCCCTTATGAAATTAGTGATTATAGGGTTAAAATCCTGGGGGAAAATTATTTTTTCACTACTTTTGATTAGAACTGAAGTTAATTAAAAGGTCTATGCAAAAAATATTTATCTGATATATTTTTAAAACCGTTAAAGACGTTTTTGTCCCGAACAACACGAAAGGGGGTAAAAGTTGTCCACAGTACTGTTGACCTTAAAATCATATTAACAAAATTATGTAAAATTAAGGTTGTTGAGCAAAAATGATTCAAGTTGCTCACATATTGACAAAGTTATGGCCAAAATAAACAGAAAAATTATTCTCAGAGGACAAAAATGTCCCGAACAGTGCATAAGGGTTAAATACATTGTGTTAACAGTAAATTTGTATATAGCCTTAATTTTCAAAGTTAATACATTGAATTGACTGGTCTGATTGTTGTTGCCGGGCAAAATATAACACTTTCACAATTTCAACTAAAGGAATACCACCAATTGATTACATCTAATCCATCATATGGATTAAACCTAAAAACACCTATTGGATTACATATATGAGTATTTAGTTAAATCTGTTAACCTCTGTAAATGATGTTCAGGGTTGTGTAAAAGGACCTCTGTACAGGACTAGTCTAGATCCATGGACAATGGCATAATAGTGACAAAAAACAATACATGGTCTGTGGCATTATTTAAAAGGCAACCTCAGCCATAAAAAAGGCCAGGGGCATTCTCCCCAAGTAACTGACTACCTGTAATTAACACACAATTGAGGCAATCACTTCACTGTTGTTTCCAGAATGAACTGAAATGAATAGGCCTTTGTAAACTTATCAGATTCTTGTTGCTTCTTTGCATGCGAGTCATGCACTGTGTAACGCACAGATATGCCCTTTGACTAAAACTAAATCTGATACAGTTTTTTTTAGAAACTATACCAGTAATTACCACAGACAATGCCTATTATAAAGAAAAGGAGGATAAAGGGGCAGTGCATAAAAAGACCAACTGCACTTGCTGGAAGGCAGTGGACACCGCCGGAGACCAAAATCAGCAATGAAGACGTAAGTTTTCAGATTTTTTTCCCCCTGTCATATTGAATTTTTTTATTCTATTGTTACAATTAAAATACTCCCATCAGCATTTCTCACTAAAACCTTGAAATATTTGTATTTTTATTTGTTTCAGTTTCACCTGTTGTTTACTACTGCTTCACTTTGCAGCTTTGGCTGTAACAACCCCAATCAAAGGTAAATAATCACATTGATGTTTTGAATTCATATAAAACTTTAAGATGTAGGAGTACAGTGCTCAGTAGGGATGAAATGTCCTTTCTTTCTTTCTTTTCAAGCTCAAAGGGAAAATGTGTTGAGCTTTCTACATGGTGAGATACATTATGTAATGTTAGCAAAATAGTGCTCCAGTCACTGTTTGAAGTAGTCCCATAACGTCTCCATCATTGTTGTTATAGATGCACTTGACATGACTACAGAAAAACCCACACCTGCAGCTATTACAGGTCTGTGATTCAACTATATATTGTTATATTTTTTACAGTCAGAGAGGTCACATTGCAAGCTGACCGTTTATCGCACCAGATCCTCAAAGTACTTTTATTTCCCCTAACATGAAGAGAACAGAAACATACAGCACCTGGTAGATCGTGTTGGTTTATAGTAAACTTCAGACCTTTCTTTTTCTGATGCCTGCAGCATATAGAACCCCCCCAAGTACAACTGTGAATGAACAGAATTCTGAAGGTACACTTTTTTCTGTTTGTAATCAGTTTCCAAATGTTGTTTAGAAATACAAATCTGATTTCATTGAACTCATTCTCAGATGTGTCTGATGCACAATCTACTGAGAAACCTGACAACAATAGATTTCCAGGTATGTGGGATTTCCTTCTCAGACCAAGATAGAAAAATATTTTGTTTAACACATTTAACACGTTAAACGAAATATTTTAAACAGGCAAATTTCTTAATATTTCAGAACCTGGACTACCTTATAAACATGGAGGTGAAAGCAGAGGTGCAGTAGCATAAATTTAACTTGCATTATTAGGTCTGTCAGTGCAGATGTCATAGCAGTACCTCTTGCTCTTTCTAGATGTTTTGAAAGACCTTGACAGTGATGAGATCCTGACTCCTGAAGCAAGAGACAAGACTCCACTGAAGAGGACAACAGGAGTGGGCAGAGATGATGTGATGACCGGCAGACTGGTTCAGGACCATGGGAGCCCAGAGCTCGGTGGGATCCAAAGAGAACACCAAGCAAGCAGAGAATGGCCTGATGTTAACAGTGAGGAGGGAGTGATGGCTCTGCAGGGTGCAGCTCCTGCAGGTGGCAGGACAATCCACAAACTCAACAGACAGGCAGCACCGGGAAGAGTTAACGGGGCGAATGGTATGTTGGCTCCAAGCCGAAGCAGAGAAATGCTGGATCAGGATAGTTTGGAAGAGAACACGGGCAGAGTGGTGGTAGGAGGCAACATAGACTATGACGGTAAGGCCAGAGCTAAAACATGGAATTATGCTTATCTAGCAAATTATATAGCTAATATGTTCATTATTCCCACAGACACAAGAGAGTATATCAGCTCTGAAACATATCCAGTCGGTAAGATATACCCTCTGCTGTAGTGAATATCATAAATAAAACACTCAGTTTTCTGACATCTTGTTCTCCTTTGTGTTTTTAGCGCCTCCAGAGCACAGGCAGCCTACCAGCCTGTCTGTTCCAACCAAGAGGCGAGCCGCCTGACGATCACACGGAGGTCTGCTCCCTCTGCATCGCACAAACCTTCTTCTGCACATATATCTCCACCTACCCAGCCTGGCTCATGATGACATGATACACATTTACATTCCTCACATTACACCTAATTACAGGATGAAACTGTTCAGCAGTTGTTTTTTCTTCTATTTTTTTCTTCAGATTCCTCATAGTGAGTCAGGGGCTGCCATCTGTTGATTCATAGGCAGACAGGCTGCTTCCACATGCTTCAGGGACTTTTTCATCCAAATTTAGATTCTTACATGCTTTTTTTGGTTATCAGATCATGTGAACAAATATAAGAAATAAAGGTTGGTTAAACAGATCCTTCAAGTTCTTTCGGTGGCTTCGAACAAAATCCGCCTGAGCCTGAACTCTGGCTTTAAAATGTTTAATTTACAATTACACATACATATTTAATGCTTAAGATTTACAAACCAACAAGCACAGTATTAAATAATATATGTTGTATATTATGCAAAATATACAAATGGGAGTGAAAGTAAGTGAGAAAGCATGATATGATGCTTAGAGCATTATCTGGGTATACACTGAAAAATTATTTTAATAGTTTTATTTCCTAAAGTGGTGAAGCTCACTGTACACATCTGACTGGACTCCATGTAACTCCTACAAAGAAAGTTCAAAGTAGTTCATCAATCCAAGACGTAATATAAAGGGTGTTCTCGGGATCTTAAAATCAGATTAGCAGATTATTTTACCTGGTAGGGCGACTCTGTGACTTCTGTTGTCATTTTCTTTGACACTGATGGTGGCAGATTTCTCTTACCTGTTAAAAAAGTGTCAAGTAAGTGTTCAGGTGCCAAATTATTACTCAGGGTAGTGGTTAAAATAGATGTAGTGCTTACTGTCTCGAGAATCCCATTCCCTCCTTCTCCTGTGGTGGCTGGCAAAGCAGAATACAGAAATAACTATGAAGATGGTCAAGATAATGTCAGAGGCAATAATGCCCAGCACAGACTCCATGTTTATTATGTAGCAGGACCCACAGTCTGTGAATAAAAGTGAGAAACAAATCAAAACATGCACACAACGTCATGTTACAACAGCATCAAGAGGTTTAGACAAGCCAAATACCTTGCTGTCCTTCTGCTGTCCCTGCAAAAACAAACAAGTTAATAAAAGCTCAAATAACAACAACAACAGAGAGCACAGAGTCATCTTTCACTGTCGCAGAACACATGAAGTACTCACCAAACAACGAACCCGCAATACACAGAGTGTCAGACATCTTAATGCTGGTTTCTGGTAGAGGAGGAAATGAGAAGGCCACCGGTCCTTTTGATGTCTTTGAAATGGCTGAGCGGTCGCACCCAGAAACATGAAGCTGGAGGCAGAAGAGCTGTCCGCTGTTAGTGTTAGTGATGTTAGGTTTTTGTCAACAATGTGATAGGAGGAGGAGGAGGAGGAGGAGGAGGAGGAGAAAGAGGAAGAGTGAATCCACTGTAATAGAAGAGGAAGCTTGACTTTTTGTTCCGTGTTGCTCAGGTTACATTAAAAAATCTTTCAGTCTGCATTTGATTTTTGATTTATTTTTTTCAGGAATCAGTTAATTTGACTGCGTAGCAGACTTTTATCAGATGAAATGCTGATAAGCTGCATCAGGTCAGTTTCATTACACCTGCAGTTTCTGCTGAAGTAGGACGATCATATCTCCAAATAGAGCGTTTCCTCATGACCTGTGGTTTTTTGCAGGCGGGTGGCTACGCACGCTTCTTATAGTCTGTGAACCACAGTTTTATCTTATCTTTAATGATGCTGAACTGTCAGCGAAATGAAAGTACACTTTCACAGCATCCATATACACAGACAATGACAATAATCTTTATTTATAACACTGACTTATTTATATACTGTTACAAGATAATCCATATATTAAAAAAAATGATTTTAAGAAAAAAGACAAAATAACAAAATATATGGAACAGGGAACTATTAAAATTGAGGAATGATGCATGAAAGAACGTTAATATTATGTTTTTATGTGCTTAAAATGTGCTGCTCCATAAAAGTGGAGCATTTGGACAGAATTTAGATTCATATGAATAAAGCACCCTTTAAAAAATGCAACTATTGAATAACTTTATTATGAAGAATTAACCATAAGCAATGAGTTGGTAGCCAGGCTGTTAATCAATCATGATAACCACTCTAATTGATTCATATTATCTAAAAGTTTATTATGTGAAACTCATCCCCTTTGATTTATGGTGCTACAACTAGTGAATTATGAGCCAGATGTTTTCTCTAAAAGTCATTTTTTATGACTATTTGGACCAGGAGGAAGACAAACAGATGAGGGGTAATTGCTGGATTTCAGAGGAAGGCAGATGGGAGATGGTAGAGGAATACAAGTACCTGGGAGTGACCATCAACAGCAGGCTGAGCCAGAGGACCAACAGCACAGCTGTGTACAAGAAGGCCTGCAGCAGGCTCTACTTCCTGAGGAAGCTGAGGTCCTTCATTGTGTGCAGCAAGATGCTGGAGATTCATTTACAGTCTGTTGGTGGGGGGGGAGGGGGGGGGGGGTTCAGTCAGCCAGTGACACCAATAGACTGAACAAACTGGTCAGGAAGGCTGTCATTGACTGCAGACAGGACACCTTTGAAGCAGTGGTGGAGCGGAGGACACTGAACAAACTATTATCCATCATGGATAACTCAGACCACCCTCTCCTCCCTGTACTGGAAAGGCAACGGAGCGCCTTTTCCAAAAGGCTGTCACACAGAACGCTACAGGAAATCTTTCCTGCCTCATGCTGTAAGACTGTACAACACCTCATCTGTCAAATTGCACACTGTTGTTCTTGTATATCATATCATTTCATATCTTCATACCAAATTGCACAACCCAATTTAGACTTATATGTATACCTGCATTACAAATTGCACATTTTTGCTTCTGCACCTATGTTTATTTTTTTTATCTTGCTGTAAATAATGTTTATACTGTTTAATTTTTACCATTAGAGGTATATTTTCTATTTTGTATTTTTTAGTATTCTTGAGTGCCTGTATTTTGCTGCTGCAATAGTGAAATTTCCCAGCTTGGGATAAATAAATTCTATTCTATTCTATTCTATTCTATTCTATTCTATTCTATTCTATTCTATTCTATTCTATTCTATTCTAGATCAGCACCAAGATAGTGAAATGGTTTTGGTCAGCATGCTGTTGAAAGTTTAACCACAGTATCACTTCAACATATCAGGCTCTTTATACAGTATATGCTTAAATGTCACAGCATGAATAAAAGACCATATGCATATGACAGTGTACAATTTGTGAAACAAATAGACACCTATAGAAATGCTCGGTAGCCTCTCTAACAGTTATTATCCGTTATTCAAGAAAAGTCTTACTCAGTGTGATTTAATTGTGTTTCAGTAACAGGAAATTTCCTTTTATACATCCAATTTGTCATAAAGTAAAAATAAAAAGCATACATACATACAGAGATTTAAATCAAATAAGTCCAAGCAGAGTGCTGATATAACTGTATAAAACCACAAACCTTATGTTACTGCAGTGATATGTATGATTTACAGGACAGTCACAGGACCTGTCAGAAGCTATGTTTGTAATGTATGTACAACAAAGCCCATATGTTTATTTATTTTCAAATATTGAAGACGTTTATGTAGTAGCTACACGCTCCATGTTTAGCTCTTGCAGTTGGCACGGACATTCATATACACTTTGTTAGCTGTGAAGAGATGAGAGGAAAAGAAGCATTTATTATTTGAACATATAAATGTGAAAAGACTTTACAGAGCACCTCGATGAAACAGTGCAGCACACAACACAGACATGAAAACATGTCTCACCATTTTCTATCTTCTGACGCCGGTAGTTAGCACATTGGTAGGTTACAATGACAATGACAAGGGTCAGCAGCACATCTGCAGCAACGATGCCTGCTACTGTCCCAGGCTCAATCCTGTAGCAGGACACTGTGCTGTCTGTCACACACACACATAGACAAACAGTTGAAAACAGAGTTTGATGGAGGAAAGAAAAAAACACATCAGATATGACTGGAAAAAATGATTCATTAGGTGTAATCCTCTGGGTCTGCATAGATCTGAGTTTTTGTACGTACCCATGGCAGCCACAGCAGAGTCTTGAAGAAAACAACATAAACAAACCAACAAAAAAAATGCCACAGTTTAGAGATGTTCAGATTATGCAGCAACACCTCTGCAACCATCTTTCCGTTGTTCAGTGTTTGTGGTTTCATCTTCCTGTGTAAGACCACCTTAAGGCTGACAGTGTGTGTCAAAAGAAATGAAAGAAAATATAAAATTGCACTTACTGCAAAGAAAAAGTAAGACAGTGATGAAGAAGAATTTGTTGTGAGCCATTTTGAGGTGAGTCCGCTCAGTTGTTTTCTTTCTGAAAGACAAAAAGATACCAAACACTCATATGTGTGTCAGGTGTATCTGGATATACATATGAAAGGAGGCAGATGAGCACCAAGGTAGTGAAATGGTTTTGGTCAGCATGCTGTTGAAAAGTTTAACCACAGTATCACCTCAACAGGTTCAGGCTCTTTATACACAGTATATGCCCCAAATCTCATCAGCTCTTGTGTGCTAGTTCCACAGCTTAAATGTCACAGCATGATATAAAAAAACCCATAAAGATCTGGATAGTAGTCAAGTGTCTGGATATACATACCAGCACAATCTTTATTTTTAATTATCTCAACTGTCTGAGAGTTCATCTGACTGCTGTATTACAAGTTACAAACATGCGTAGGCATTTAAAAATGGAAAGTCCCCAATAAACTCTAAAAACATTAAGCTCTGGTTTTTACACATTCTGTATTCACATTTACAGTAAATGTGACTTTTCCTCAAAAATTCTAGTTGGATATTTGTGATCTTAAACTTTACACAAAGAAATGTGAATGTGAATGATCTAGAATAGGAAGAGAAAGTCAGCCTCCTACCTGCTCTGAGATCTGCAGTCTCCAAAGATGATGTGACACACAGTTTCCCATTAGTTTTCACATTCGAGGACTGACGTCAAATTGTCTAACTTCCTCACTTCCTCTTGGGGGCTGACACATGGTCTGTTTGTTGAGGCATAAGCAACATGGTCGGATAATTTCATCATCTTTCTCTTTAGATGATGTTGATGATGTTAAGAAGTTACAACTCACCACTCACACATTTGCTGTCTGCACACTCCAAGGTGACAAGTTGTGTGGGTTTTTAAAATGCCGCTCTGCATTCCTACACTGCTCATAATGTTGTCATTCCACAGGCCTAGAGTCTAGATAGGCTCTCCAGGATTGAAGTTTATCGAACAAATTGTCCTTATATTGTGCAGTCAAACCATGTTCCTGAGCTCCATCTGTTGCTGCTTTCAGTTCCACTCTGGGTCAGACTCGGCAGTGTGTCTTCCAGCACAGAGGGCCATAAGCTGACTGCAGCTCAACAGCAGAGGGAGCTGCAAGGCTGCTCATAGCTACCAGGAAGTGCATCACCACAGCAACAGTGTGCTTTTCTAACACTGGGACTTTGGTCCCTGCAGAAAAAAAGAAGACGTCTAAAAAGAATGTATTGGGGATAACAATAAAACAATAAACAAAAGATTAGGCTATAATTGTGATTAATAAAGATCTGCCGCACTGTATTATCCATTTCTATATGATATATCTTCAGACTTGTCTTAAAACAATCCAGATTTCTTTCTTTCTTTCTTTCTTAGATAAAACATGACTGAAATATGATCTTTACACACAATGTATAACAAATTATAAAAAACTTTTTCTTTTTATTAAGTATAATTTTACCATTTACGTGGAAAAACCAAGACGGCCATGTGTAAAATTACATGTTAAGAAAAAAAGGACTAATCAGAAACATTTATTCACTCAATATATGTAGACTCCATAATCTAAATACAGTATTTCAGGGAAATACCATTTTTTTACATAATTATTTGCTTTGTACGATATTATTATATGTATGTATTTCTTGTACCATATCATGGTATTGACTTTGAGGTAAAACAAAGTAAGGGAAACTTCAGCCATGTTAATGGAGCCTCACTGAGTGATGTGAGTCACCCTTTTATTCTTAGCCTTAAAGTTTCAAATGATCTGGAAATGGTTCACTTTGTGAAAGGAATAAAACAAACTGTGAGTTTTTCAGAAGCTGGATTTTCTGTTGACTCAGTAACAAAAGTATTGTTGTTTATATTTAACTACAGTGGATAGTGTAGAGAGGTAAGTGTTCCTCATAATGTTCCATAGAACCTTGCTTCTGTTTTGCTGTTTATTGTCTAAATTGTAAGAAATGTTAAAAGGAGATAGATAGACAGACAGACAGACAGACAGACAGACAGATAGATAGATAGATAGATAGATAGATAGATAGATAGATAGATAGATAGATAGATAGATAGATAGATAGATAGATAGATAGATAGATAGATAGATAGATAGATAGATTCAAAATCCAAAATCTAAATTTCAGGATTGGTTGGTACCCCTTCTGTTTACATTACACACAGTAACCTGGGGAACAATGAATATTGACATCTGCACAAGTTTTCTAATGACACTTCAGTGGTGAGGTGCATTACAGACAGGCAGAGAAGTGGTGGTTTAGTGGAGTTAAAACACTATTATTATTATGATTACACCGTGTATTGTTTTATAAGTTCTTCCTATTTTCTGTTATTTTTCAGCTTTTTTTTGTCAGTGTGAAACATAAAAGAACAACTCCCAAATAAAGATTAATAAATACAAATAGTGTATATATTTGATTTTCCTGGCTGTGGTGTATATAGTTTTGTGTGGTGTGAAACTTTACTTGACCAAAAGCAGGCTCGGGAGCAGGTTTAGCAGGATATATTGCAAAAAGAGTCTTTTGGTGAAGATGCATCAAGAGAAGAATGTCCAAGAGACTGAGAGGCTGCATGGGCAGCTGGAGCGCTGATAATGACGGTAAGTGGGTCCAGGAAGATAAGCAGGAGCTCAGGAGGAGAACATCGCAGGCCCTCTCTGAAAGAAAACTTGCCTCCAAAGAGGAGATGAAAAAAAACGTAATCAGATGTACTTACTGAGAATCCTGTCAGAATCTTAAACTTTTTTTTTAACATTCGATTTCCTTCCCTCCTCCTGCTCTGTTGTGTTGTTTGTGTTGTTGTGTTAGCACCAAAATGTTACTCATTTAGTCTAAAGACATTATGTCATCTTTTGATGTTGTTTTTCAGATGACAAAGGGTTTCCTGTAAGGCTGCGTGAATACTGGAAGAGTAAAAGATACAAACTTAAAAATACACGTTTCTTCTCTTTATTTCCTTTTTTGTCTCTTTTTTTCTCCTGACTTGTATTAGTATATTGTCCAGAGATTTAAATTAAACTAAAATATAGAGATTCTGTAAGATTTCTAAAGTTCAAAATGTTTGTTCCATAAAATATTGTTATATGTAAATTTAAAATGTAAAATATAATAATATATAATGTAAATAATGTAAAGTATTGTTTTAATTCTTAAAAAAACTTAATTTCTTTCATTTTCAAGTTGAGCTTCCTTTTTTGGATTTGGATAGTCAATCAAAAAACAAAAACTGTATTTGGCATCATGTTTAAAATTAGGCGTGCTGCTTTGTTCCTACAAATGTATTATTAGTAATATGTTTATCTTACAAACATGTACTGACTGACTTATTATAAATTCAATATGATTCTACTTTTTAAAAATGTCTCACATAAATAAACTCAGCTTTTAAAAACAATATTTGTAAACTGAACAACCATTTAAAAAGGGTCCAGACTGTCTGACAGGGACACTTTAACCTTTGAAACATTTTCATTTACTGATAAAAAGTTGTGCTTCTTCTTAAATATTAGTCTGAATGTAGAATAGTACTGTAGACTATACTTCCACTATATTATAGACAGTAGACTTCCCCTGTGTCTGAAGAGGTGGAGCCACAGCTGGGGGCGGTGAGGGGGAACCACAACGTGCTCTGTGTGTACAAGCAGCAGAGTTGGTAAGACAACAAGCCAGACTGACTTCAGCCTACTACAACATCAGAGATCCCAACCTCGGCTCTGTCAATATCTCCTTTTAAAGGTGAACGGTGACCAAGTGGCTGATCCGTCGAAGACTTCTGTCTGACATGCACTTTGATAAATGTGAGTATGTCTGCCTTTCATTTGTAGAAACAATTTGATCATATTTAGGTACTGCTTTTTTGTAAAAAGAAAAAAGTTGTCCTCAGTTGTAATTTCTGACTGTTATTTTTAGACAATGCTGGATTACATTAATAATTAATAATATTTAGGGGTATAATGTTAGTACTTAATTCGTTGAAGCTTCAGTTTGTTTGGTACAAACCTGCAGCATCACACATACACCTCTCTGTTTGCACTTTGTTTGGCGCCTGATGGAAGCGCGTACCTGATCCGGGAATATGTATTTTACCTTTATACTAAATCATAAACTAGTCATTCATTCAGTTGTCATACTGAGTTTCTCGCAGTGAAATGACATCACAATTCGGGTGAATCCAAGAGTCAGGACAGCATTTTGGGGAAACCCTGATACTCCTCCACCCTTGCTAGCTTTCATTTCCCTATTTGATTAATGCCAGACAAGCAACCTTCTCTCTGTGTGTGACGTGCCTTACTTTCTTATGTTCATGTCCAAATACATACATTTGTTGTGTGTGTGTGTGTGTTTGCTGGGTCCTGTTAAACCACAAAATGAGGAAGCTGGCTATGCACTGCTTCTTTCTTTCTCTGAGTGTCGAACCAAAAGAGAAAGGCTGTCGGAATCCCCGGCCTCCCCCGCACATGACTCAATGTCCAGGGGTTTCCACAACCACTATTTGAATACAGCCAGACTAGACCAAATGCAGTGTGTGGGTAGGGGGGGCGGCAGGGGGATAGTAAACCCAACGTTTATGTGTCAGATTTCAGAGTTGTTTCAGACTTCTGAGCAATTGGTCATCAATCATTGGTCATCTCTCTTACAGGTAGTATTGCTCACACTGCACTATTACATCACCAGTGAAAAGGTCAAAGGTGTCATTTTATTGTAAAGACCAGATGAGTCAGGGTTGCATAAACTGTAGTAACACCTTCTGAACTTGAAAATGAAACTTTTGCGGCATTGAAATGTACAGACTGATGTCATGCGTTCTGATTAAGTGACCTTTATTTTGTGCTGGTGACATATGACACACAAGCAACAGAAGAAGGACTTATTATTTAGGACATGTTGGAAATGGCAATTTAAAAGACAGGCAATGCTAAACTGACAAGCCTGAGTATGAGTACTTCATCTCTTAGTGGTTGAATTTGCATTTTATTTTTCCGGAAGTACACCCTTCTCCCTGTGTTTGTTTTAGTGCACAGAGCAGTCTTGTCCTCATGCAAGACTCACCACAACTGTCAATATTCACAAAAAAAGGAGAAGTAAAAAAGAACAGGTCCACCCAGAGAGAGGCGTCAGAAAGCACCAGGCAGCTACACGTGTCAAGCTGGTGTGCCTGTGACACAAAGGCAGGAAGATGCGGTTTCTGCACAGCGTAACGGAGCGGCACAGGAAGGTGTCATAGAAAATGCGCAGTGGCAATCCATTGCTGGAGGTTTTCTGATGAATCTCTCTGGTGTGCACGGCCACATGACCCGTGTTCCTAATGGAAGAGGTTGTTTTTTGTAGTCTGGTTCCACAGACAGGGTGGAAATATCACTTTATCTTTCACGTGTGGAGGAGGAGGAGCTTTTGAGGAAACAAAACCTGTGTGGTCACATCTTTTCAGAATAGTGTTTTGGACCATTTTGTTTTGTTTTGTTCCTATTTTTCTCATTTCCTGTACCTGTTGAATGGAAATGATTCTTTGGTATCAGTAGGGGAAAACAGAGTATAATGGGTTGGATGTTTATGTAGAAATGTGCCACGATGGAGAAACTGTGCAGGCACCACCACCTATCAGTCAATCATCAAAGGCAGCTGAATGGTTTATATTTCATACTTTTAAGGTCCGACAGGGCTCAATCTATATTTATATTATGTATTTTACTTTCAGTGACACAGATTTGTTGAAAGAACAGTTGTACATTGTATCACAAAGTCTATCCATAACCTGATTGAGCTTATTTAAATAACATGTTTTGTGATTTTATGCCACCAAAAGAAGGATTTCATAAGAAGTTTGATCTTTCAACACAGGCTGTTATCATCTAAAGAACACAAGTTTGTAGTGTTTGTTTTCACAGTTGTTAGAGTGACTTATTAGCCAATTGACAGAAGAACTAATAGAAAACTCAGCAATCATTCATCAATCATCTTTTAAAATGAATTAATTGTAACTATAATCAGTTCAATGATTAGATAGCATCATTCTTATCTACTGATCAGAAATTAAATTTGCAAAAAAACCCAATATTGTTCATTCCGTGGAAACTGTTGACTTTTTCAACATACTTGAACACTTGATCCACTTTGAAGTTGTGCCTACAGACAAAGGTGACTCAACCAGGTGACACATAAAATTGGGATTTTTTTTTTTTAATTTAAATAGATAAAAAAACAGATCAGTCACATGGAAAAAGTAAAAACACCCAAACATTTATCACACCAAATCAATAACATTAGAATCAGGAGTTCCACTGAGCAGAAAGTTTTATTCAAACTGTTTCTGTTAAAAGTCTTATAGTCTTTATGCTGAGATCTAAGGAGCTATTTAACAGGTGGATGCTTAGTCTGAAAAGAAATAGAAAAACCTGATGAATAGTCAAAAGTTTCATCACTAAGTCTGCATGAGTGGTATGTTAGGAAAAATATCATCCTGTATTCAGGGCTCCACAAGGAGAAATGGAGTGTTGTGGAATGTCCTTGTCAAAGCCAAGATGTGCATGTTATTAAAGTTATGTGGGATTATTTCAGTGCAAGTGCATGCAAGAAAAAAACTCAAATATTCAGCAAAGATCTCAGTAGATCACAGAGCAGTGGACAGTTTTGCTTACCTTATTTGTAGTATATGCTTTCACTGAAGTCATTCCTTCTCTCATTATTTGTCTTTATCAGCACCAAAAGAGAAGCCGTGTTGCACTCTGCCCACAGTGAAGAAACTCTTGGAGCAGAAGCGAAGGCGTGAGACGTCCTCTGTGCCCACCTCCTGCTCTATCATCACAGAATCTGCTGCTACAACTGCTGTTACAGTAAGCCAGCACACTAACGGGCAACACCTAAACAAATCTTAGATCATAAAGATAAGATTGTTTATAATGTCTCTTCCTCTTGCTTCTGTCAGCAAGTGCCTTCATCGGAAACATTTACCTGTACAGGTAAGAGCTGCACAACACTGGACATCTTCCTAAAAAAAAACACACAAAACTAATCATGTCATTGTTCTGTGCCACTGTTGTGCAATTAAAAACACATGTATTAGTACCATTTAGCACTAATTTCCCTATGGGGATTAATAAAGTTAATCTTAATCATAATTTTATGAGTAGCTCAAAATACCCAAATCATTTGTGTGTGAGTTATTAAAATGCAAAAACAAACAAACAAAAAACCTGCCGTCTCTTTTTTAGGTGCAGCGAGCAGCTACTCTGACATGGCAGTGAGCTTTGAGCTGTGGCCCCCTGGCCTTGACTCTACACCCAGCTACTATAACAACCAACCAGGACCCAGCTACCCAGCCTACAGCTTCCCAATGTCCTCTGATTACAGCACACAGCAGCAACTGCATCAAGTCCAAATATTTGGAGATACAGTGTCTCAGTCATATGTAAGAGAAATCTATCTATAGTGGACCTTAAACTAATGCAGTCTGCTGCAAATGTATTGACATTAAATGTTGCCTGCAGGACAGCATGATGGCTGTTGGAGATCCGAGCATCGCCTCTGCTTGGTCACCCCTTTGCTTAGGTCAGAACTCACATCTGAGCTTTGGTACATCAATGGATGCCACAAAGCTGGAGGAGGCCAGAATGCTGCTCAGCAGGATGGACTACAGCAGAGCCACCTGCCAGGATGAAGACGGAGACACGTGAGTGCTTACAGTGACCCTTCTAAAGTAGTCAGAACGTATATTTATTCGACATATAAGTAAGGTATAAGTATGGTAAAATGTGCATAAGCACTATACAATTTACTTACCTCTGAGTTTCATTTTCAGTCATGAGGTAAATGTGACAACCACATGTGCAGTTTGGTACCACTAAAGAGATAAAAAAAAATGTCAATGAGTCAGCCAATCACACTCAACGATTAGAAACTTAGATAAAATAAAATGAAAAAAAAAACATCTGCTGTGTAAGGGATAATTATGCAGCCTCATTTACAACCAGCTCATCATGTGTTCTTGCTCTGTCAGCATCCTGCACATCTACACAGCCAAAGGACTCAGGGAATGTGCCTATGCTGCTGCTGAAAGGCTGAGGGAGATGGAGAGGCTCGATGCCAAAGAACACAAGGGAAAGGTAGAATAAAAATGCATATAAAATGTTTTAATATTTAAAAAATAAATGTCTGAAAATACAATTATATATATTTTTTTCCTGTGCAGACTGCTTTACTGGTGGCAGTGACAGCAAACCAGCCAGACATTGTGCAAGATCTGTTGTCATTAGGAGCTGACATCAATGCCTGCGATGTCAATGGGCAAACAGCCCTTCATCTGGCAGCTCACTATGGATTTCCTGGTGTTCTGCAGGTAAACTGGGAGCAATATCCAAGTTCTTTGGCACAATTTTATTAAAATTTATAAGAGTGTAGACTAAACAGCCCTGTTTCTGCAGGCGATTCTGTCCTGCAGGCTGCCCGTCAACCTGGAGGCTCGCAATTTTGAAGGTATGGTTTATGATGAGGGTTGACTCAGCTTTTAAAGGAAATACGTTATACAGCTCACACTGTGGTGCTAGCACTAGTGGAAGGTGAACAGCAGCATGGTCTGAATTCAAACATGGATGATGATGTCCATGCTGGAACTCCCACACAGGAGATCACTGACAAGATCTATGTCAATGTCCATATGTCCGTTTGCTCTATGACTGCTAGACTAAGTGTGCAGATATAGGCGGAGTCTATATTGAACTGGTTACAAACCTATCAATGCTCCAACAAAGCTCTCAGTTTTTATGTGTCTTCTTCTCAGGTATGACTCCTCTGCACTGTGCAGCCATCTCTCACAGCGTCACCATGAAGGCTATGTCCACCACTGGGCTTGCAGATGCTAATCTTCCGACCAAGGCTGTAGAGAAGCTTACTTGTGTGGAGTTGCTCTTTGGTGCAGGAGCGTCCCTACTTAACCAGGTACAGTAGCTCAGCAAACAGTAACCATCAAAGTTTCATAGAAAGCCTGACCTTTTAGTCAACGTGTACAGTAATATGGGGGAAGTGCCCAGGTTTTATCTAACCAAGATGATATCACAGAGCCAGCCATTATCCCCTCTACTGTCTCTTTTGTTTTCTTACACTTGTTTGATGCTTAAATGTGTCAGTCTGACTTGTGGTCTCATTATGTTTCCTCCATCACTCCCAATTCTCCAATTCTAGGAAGTCAAAAGTAACAAGACCGTGCTGCACTTGGCTGTGAAGGAGGGGAATATTGTACTGGTGCGTTATCTGCTGAAGATTCCCCTGCCCAACATGAAAGACTTTGTCAACATGAAAGTGAGTCTCACACTGACATGACACTCAGAGCAGGATTTGTCACACACGCACACATTTGTTTGCATAATTATACTGTACATTGTATACAGCTATAACCACACTGCATATCAACAGTCTGAGTCATGCTGCGCTTACACTTTTTTCCCATAGGCTCATGGTCACACAGCTTTACATATGGCAGCTGGTCTCCATAGCAACCCCCACCAAAGCGAGATCCTGCAGCTGCTGCTGAGCAGAGGAGCTGATCCCAGCATCCGCAATCTGGAAAACGACCAGCCGGCTCACCTGCTGCAGAGCGGCCAGCAGGGAGAGCAGGTAAGCCGCATGGCATTTTAATGACTGTGCCTTACAGTGTTTGAAGTTTACAACTTTTAAATCCCTTCTTTTAATTTGTAGCTCAAGCTCATGCTGAAGAAGAGAAGTACTTCCTCACGTCGACGTATCATGTCCTTGCAGGACCAGGAATGATTTAGATCACTTGTAATCCCTGTTTGTAGGGAAAGAGTCTTTAAAATGGTTCCTCTGTTGAGGTTACATCATTTTATTGTTATAAAGTTTTGGGAGTCTCTGGCCTATATTTCGATTAACAAACTAGACTGGCGTTTGAATCTTTAGACAAATTTTGATCTTAAAGCTTAAATTGCTTTTTTACTTTATTCACACAAACAGATCAGCATATTCAGCGTATTCAAATGTATGTGAAGAACTGCTATATCTGCGATATCTCATCCTTTATGAAGCCTGTTTCGAAAGTCTTTGTACTACAGTGCACAAATACTGTTTAACATTTGGAATGATTTTAATTTATTTGTATTTATTTTAGGGTATTTAACATTTTTTAAATGAAAGAAGAGCATTAGTTATTTAGAAAAAATAGAAGCTATAGATGCTGTTGTGGAAGGTGGATTTACATTTATTCCCCGACAGGCTACACTCCCAGTTTAATGTTGATTTCTATGAAATCGTTAAAATAAGCTCCAGGACAATGTCCCTGAAACTCATGTGTATCATATTGATAAACAGGAGTTACAAGTTTGTTCTGAATTGAATCAGTATGTGTGCTTATGTTAAGAGTGTGTGTTTCTAATGAGAAGTCTACATAATATGCATCACACGTCAGCGTGTAACATCAGGTAATTTTCTTTTGTGGAAAAGGAAACTTTACTGTGTTTACAGTGACAAAGAATGTTCTCTTTTCCTCATGACATTATGTGTGGTGATAAATTGCCTGACAGACTCATGAGTCATGAGTGAAAGTACAATAACCCTGCTCCATCAGTTTGTTTTGATGTTTGAACTGTCCCCTTTACATGTATCTACAGAAATTACCGTGATGGAAAATACACCATCCCACCAGAAAGCTGCAGTTGTTTACATTCACACGGGTGTAGTAGTAGGCCTATTTATTTTTCACCGACCTTTACTGACAGTGAAACTTGATCATCATTGAGATTATGGTAATTTGTGATACAAAAGTCTCTCACCATGTGTCATGTTAGATATAAGACACAGTAAATTCCTGTAAAGATCAATCTCAAGAGTAAGGAATATGTGTCTCACTGAAACGTTTGAGAATAATTTCATGCAACATATGTGCTGATTAAGACACAAAATGAGTATGTAAGATCTTTATTCCTTTTTAAGTCTTTACATGAAATTTCATGATTTACTTTTTAGTACATTTACAAAAACAAAAGGTTTTCAAAGAAATCTCAAAAGTATCAGTGAATGTTCATTGTTATTTTTATTTTATCATATATTTACGTGTTTGTTGTTTGGTTCAGAAAAGCAGACTGAAACATGATTGCTTTCTTAATTCATGCATTTGTTAACTTAATACAAAATGTATAATCATGCTCTGAATGTTATTGTTTTACAGCAGTAAAACATAATGGAAGAGAAACCACATTATTGCATTGTGTTTGATTAAGTGCACCTGATCTATGCTCAGAATGTAATCTTTTTTTGCCTTAAACAAGCTTTCAGTTTTATTAAATATAGAGACAGATGTTTTGCCCACATAGACATTTCTTCAGTGTGAGATATGTGGGATCAGGATTGGATGTAAGGTAATCTATGATGAGGTAATTTAGCCATAAGAGAAATGGCCACATACAGCTGGTGTGTGTGTGTGTGTGTGTCCCATGTTGGCTTCTCTTTTTCACGCATGTGCTACATTTTCTATACAGCTGGAGGAGGCACTGTAACAGATAAGAAAAGAAGATAAAAGCCAATGAACATGAACATATTAGCTCAAAAACTATTAATCTAGTTAACAGCAGACAGGGGAGCTGACAATAGGGTGCATGCATCATTCCAACTGGCATCCGAGGGACACATTGCAGTATGTAAAAGAACATACATTCACTTATTTTCAGTGTGAACAAGTGCCTGATCTTACCCTCTGTCTTTGGAATCTGGGTACCAGATGAGTTGGAGCTGCAGGCGGAAAAAAAAGATGAAAATAAGTTAAAGTTATTTTTTAAAATTTCTCATGATTATTCATTGTAAGAATGTGCATTTTGAAAACTGTGGCAACATCTTCAACTCATTGTCAGGGTAATAGGAGATCTAAAACCAGTCGAAGCCACACTGTGCAGCTCGTTGCCCTGTTCAAACAGCCGCTCTCATCGTTGCTCTCGTCTTGCCATACAAGCAGCAGCATGCGATCAGCTGACTATAGACACTGCCAACACATGAGGAGCATGGTCAGACAAATATATGCGTAAACTCGTCAACGTGTTGGAAGTGTTTTTCAGGTTTGTGTATGCAGAATAGGGACTGGGAATTTATTTAGACAAAAAAGTGGCATCACAGCAGGGAGAGAAAAAATGTGGGAAACTCCATTCTATATACTAAAAGACATTTTGTTTCGTAAATCCAGAGTGAGTCAAATTCAAACAACATGCACAGGCAAATCATCCACTAAGCCTTGAACAACTCTTACTTGGATGAGGATTTTACACATTTTGTGAATTTTTTACCTGTTTGAGGAATGATAGATGAGTTACAAAGACAACATTTATTTATTGAAGCCTTTATATTACAGGGATTTTCAAAAGAGAATCTAAACTTACTCAGGGCTATTAAAATGCCAGAGACAAACATAATAACAGCAAGGATAACCCCTGTGGTCCGCAATGTTTCGTAATCTACAAGGGACAAAACCAAAACACACTTAACCGGTTGGAGTTTAGATAGAAACTAGATATTATGCGGTAAAAAATACTAATTCGCATTTTAAGATGATGATGTGATTTTAATGTAACTCTTACCATATTCAAAGTCACTTTGGTCTGGAAACAGGGATTCTGCAAATAAATATAAAATTAAAAAGTGTTAATTTCCTCACAATGGACAGTGATGAGCTTGTATTTTTAACCACAGTAGATACAAAGGGTTGCAGCTCCCCAGATCTGCAGGGTTGGCTCCTCCACTCCTCAGGAGTTTTTTTTTTCCCCCACTGAGAGTCACTCAGTGCAGCATCTTCGCTCAGCAGAAAAAAAGTGGGTTACAAGCCAGCAGCAGGATACTGAGGTATCACAAGATAAAAGTAGGGTTAAGTGAAAAGTGTTTTAATGACTTTAATTCTACTTTAAAATAAAGACTTTAGTCGTATAAGTGACCGTGTGGCAGAACACAGCCTGTGCCAGATTGTGAGAATATCTTGGAATCAATAGCACAGACTGCATGATGCTGAAGCCTCAGCCTGAAGAGGCTGAGCTGGCAGTATTTTATTTTTTACAGTGTTCTAACAAAACAATTTTAAAGAAACGTTCATGAATTCATGCATCAACACTACAGCAATGCAAAGCTGTATAGTACGAGTACTGTGAGAGAAAATGTTTAAAGTTTATTTGCCCAAATTAAATGGTACCACCGTTATATAGCCCATTGACTAACTATATGTGTGTCACACCCTTTAAAAGTCCAATAAAAGCAGAAAAGACAAACCTGTGGTGGCCATGGCTGCACTGCAGAGCTGTAGAGGAGCTTTGTTTCCTAGAAATTTAGCAGGTTGCTGGGTTGCAGTTTAGGACTGGATGTGAAGTGAGGCAGTCGGAGAGCACAGCAGACAGAAGAGCTTAGCGAGCCCCACAGTGTAAACTCAGGAGGGACCCTCTGCTGGTGAAACCCTGCACTCACAGTTAAACAAGTGGTGCAGTGTAGAGGTGCTGGAAAAACAGCTATGCTGTAGCCCACAGGGAGGAGTGGGTCACCAGAGCAAACAGAAACTACCCACACAGAAAAAGCCTAATTTTGCTAGTAGGGGGCTAGATAATAAGATAATTTATTTGTGCTTTTTATAGCTTCTCATTAATAATCTTGAGCATCTTACTGTGGGTTTTCCTGCACCAGTTTCTGTCTCATGTTTTGTCTTTTGTGCAATGCAGTCAGAAAATAAAGCCTACACATGCAGCTTCTCCCTTCACTGAGGCTGCCAGGCTCACAATGACAGAAAAATCTGCCAATAAAAAAAAAAGCATTGAGAGATAGGTAAAATGTGTGTGTGTGTGTGTGTGTGTTTTCTTAAGGGGGGAGCCTCTCAAAGAGCTGCACAATGCAGCACATAAATCATTTCACACTCACTGCTGTTACTACTGCATGTGTAAGTGAAGTGTCTGCAGTGTCAGCAGAAGCAGCAGTGCAGTGTGACAGAGAGGAGTTGTGTTCGCTGGCTTCACTGTGTTCCACTGTCGTAATGAAAATGGAATAAAAACAAAGAAACGTTTGTTTAAAAGCATTTGTTTTTTTTTGGCATCTGAAAGTCACAAAAACACAAATGATAATCACGACTGTATAAAGATGTCGACATCATCTAGTAACAGCTATTGATGTCAAAAACATAAAAAAGGACAAGAAGAACAGTAACATAATGAAATCTGAAGAAAGCTCCATGCGGCGTGTTCATGGAAGGACCGTCCTCTGCAGGGAGTCGAGTATATGCTGCCATCTATTGGCAGCGGTGAGTCAAACTGTGGAAAACTGTAGAATTAGTCATTAAAACATTTCTTTCAATGTCTTGCAGATATTTGTGATACACATACCAAATGTCCATCTGTGTGTTTCTTAAGCTGTAAAAAAGAAGGTTTTTGTTACTGCTGTGTAATAAAGGTCTACTATTATACATAGATATGATATACATATGGCAATACTTACCTCTTGGGACCCCTGATTCCATATCAGGACCTCTGGGTCTGAGGAAAATGTATCATAAGTTGATAAAAGTAAAAAATAAAAGCAGCCCATTAAATGTGACTTCTACCTAAATTACCTCGGCTTGTCGCTCTTTGAACAGGTGCATTTTCTACCTGTTTTTTTGACAAAAAACAAGAAAACAAAATTATCAAGGGACACAAGAACTTCTAAAGGGAATGTATGCAGCCATAGCTGCCACCACTAACGCTTGATTTAGTGCTAGGACCAAGAAGTCAGATACAAGAAGATAGATACAGGAATAGACTGAAGTCAATCTGGGCTGCAAGCCTGGTGAGGCCTTATAAGCTTGCAACTTATTGGCTAAACCCCAAGACTGTTCTCATGTAACTATATCATAAGAACCTTCCATACAAAAGAGACAGCATGCTGCACAACTTCTGACTACTATCCTTTATGCTACAGACTGGACTTCTGTCACCACTGAAGGTCTTAATGAGATAACATGGTGTTTGTTGGCCCAAAGGCCCAAGGCCAGGAACCTGTTATGCCTGTCTTCAAATAATAACATGAGTGTGACAGAGATAAACAACAAGTCTAATAAGAAACTTGATGTTCATTACATGCACTGCATGAACAAGGTGAGTAGTTAGTAGCAGTACTAATAAAATAGCTGGGAAATCCCATCCTAAGCCACTGACTTACTTACTAACACAACGAAGAATAAAATCTTCTTCTTCTTCTCATCAGTCATTCACTCACTCTGACACAAGGAGGCGCCAAAGATTGGTCAGTTTGATACTGTCTTACATACAGCACAGAGAGCCACTCTGCTCTTTACTAAAAGTTCCAGTGTGTGTGTGTGTCCCACTCAATTATTCATTGGTTGGTTTTGGTTTCAGGGCTACCACAGGCAGCAGCAGCAGCATCTGCTGGAATGCAGGATGGGAGAAACTTTGGAAGGACACCGAGTGTGAAAAAGGGGTGAGATAAAGAAAGCCAAACTGTGTGCCTCCCCAAGCATGGAAACACAAGCCTGTTTACTTTGCAGTTCTGCATAAATGTGTGAGACTGAGAGGTTACTTCACATGTATGGGCATCTGTGTGTGGTAACAGGGACACTTTGCACATCTGCTGTGAACCTAAGCTGGTCATACACTTACTGAGAATGAGCGCGATTCCCAGGATGAACAGGACCACTGCAAAGACCAGGCCGCCGATCCTCAGAGATTCATAATCTGAAAGGACAAAAGCACAGTAAACTGTTTGCACGAGAGCATGAGAGCAAAAAAAGTCCTCATTTAAATCAGAAGCCCAGAGGGGGCCTTTTCATGAGGTTTTTAATGGCCTTTTATTTCGAGAGCAGCATTGCAGAAATATTTTGCAGCCTCCCAAATGGTTATATTGGAACACCGCACATTTCTGCAAGCTTCAGTCACCAAGCCATGAAACAAACAAGACTGAGTTCCAATGTTTTCAGGCGATATAATGCTTTTAAACTAGATTTCAACAAAAATGATTTGGAATTACAAACATTTCTTCAAAGGTTTCTCACATTTACATTTACAGGTTTTATAATGATTGTTATGCCAGACTGTTACTGCAGCTGCCTTCACATTCTGTTTGTTTGTGTCTACTCTTGTCTTGATTAAATGAAAGCACACTGCGTTGGGCTGAGGTCAGATGACTGACTCATTTCATTTCTTTGCCTAAAGAAGCGTTTGGACTGACTATGTTTTGGTTCATTATCCTTCTTTAACTGTGGAGTGCTGTCCTTTCAGTTCTGCTGCATTTGACTGAATATGTGCAGAAACAATGGCCCCATTTGCTCCAGAATTTACACGGCTAATTCTACAATGACCCGGTTCCATTGGCAGCCGCACTGCACATGCACCGACTCTGCCTCCAGCGACTCTGGCAGAGGAGCCTGTGATAAAAGGAAGGAGGACGACTATAATTCCACAATTGTTAAACAGTATTTTTATGTTAAATCTCTTGATCACATTAGTTGAGGCAAAGTAAGAGGAGTGTATAGATAGCAGTAAGTCAAAAATATATCTCATCTGTGCTGTGATTCTCAGCTTTTCTGAAATGTGATGCCTTAAAAGGAAGTTGTTTTTTTTATGTTTGAGACTTTTGGACATGAGCTACAGCCCCAGTGTGCTGGCCAAAAGAGATGAAAGGCCTCGGTATTTCACACAGGGGAAAAAAAAACACAAGAAAGCTGTAAATAACCTCATAGACCTCACTGAGGGGTCTTTGACTCATAGGATGGGAAACCATCAAGTGATCAGGTTTGGTGACATGCACGAGGGAACACAAGGTTATTTGATTTGTTTTCTGTTTCTGTACCTTTTTAATCACATGTAATTCACCTGATATGATACGATGATGTGTTATGTTGTCTTTGAGTAAATTATTAAATCCTTCTTATAAGGCTTATATCTTTAGTAATTGAATATAAATGCAGATGTGAGGTTGTTCTCTCAGCTTAGGTCTCTTAAATCGACTAAAAATATCATATTGGACAGAAGCTCGGCCTTGGGGGTCAAAGTTTTCCCATCACTCCTGGAAAAACTCATCCCAACCGCCCAGATGTTTCCTGTGTGGAGGGGGTCGGCCATTATCGGACCACGTTCGCCTGCTCAGCACTCACCGTACTGAAAATCGCTGTCATAATCATAGTTTGCTGGGAGAGAGCAGAGAGAGAGAGAGGAAACGAGTGAGAAGCTGATTTACCCACTGAGCACTCATGACATGACGGCTATTCAGCAGTTTGCAGTCACTCATCCAGCACCAATTTATGAGTATGCAGCTTATAATAGTTTGACTTTTCTATGAGTTTGGTTCAAATAATACCCACCTTTGTCCTCATGTGCTGCCGAAGCTGTGAAAAAAAGAAGCAAAACACGTTAATCTTTGTAGGAAATTCATCTGCATGGCAGAAAAATGGCAAAACTGATGGTAGTCAATCATGATTTATAACATGCTTTCACCCTCCATGTTACATCCACAATATGTTGGCTTTTTTTGGACCATTTAAACCTGCAAACATCAAAATAAGTCCCAGTTGTGTGTCTCTCCGAGTTCATATACAGTAATGTAGGCATGCTTAAGTTTTGAAAAACTTGTAGGAAGTGTTCTACTGTTCTATCAAAATGCTCTGCTTCAACACGGGGGAAAAGATGTCTTTCAAATCTCTTCAGAAAGAACACTTTACTTTTAACTACAGCTAAATCACTATTTCTGCCTTCTGTTCGGTGACATTAAGAAAACAACGGGCCAACTTCAGCTGGTGTAAGACACAAAGCAGACATTGTTTACATGAGGGATGTTTAGAGTGAGGATAATGTAACCTTGGAGGAGCTCACTGGAGGTTACACGAATACATTTCACATCATTAATGTGTTCTTTTTTTAACAGCTGTCATTAAAATATTCAACAGACTGTGAGCAGCATTTTAAATGTCAGCCTGTCTAAATGCTTGTACTTGGATAAAAAGTGATGCTGAATACATTAAAAGTAAGAGAGAAGTATAGACTTTTTATTTAACACATTCTGGCATCTCAACAGTAAAGTTCAGATGCTAAAAGCACACAGACTTTTCTGACACCCGGTGAAAGAATCATAATAAAGTCTGACATGAACTGTTACTCACGAGTAGCTGAGACCCTGAACTCAGTAATATTTTATACATTCTGTTGCATCTTGTTTACTCTAGACTAGGGGTTAGAGTGGAAACTCTGACCTCAATTGTGGGTATTAAATTCTGATGTTATCCTTTTTATCTATGAAGCAGAAGCACATTTTACCACATTAGTGTTGACAAGCCTTTTGGAATAAAGTCTGATCTAAGAGTCAAACATAAGAATCAAAGAAGATTAATAAAAAAAACACCCTTAGTGTAGGCAAATCTGCTTAACATCAAGCTCAACTGACAGCATGCAGGGCGCACAGGGAGACAAATCAAAGACCAGGACCTGCGTTAACAATGGAAAAATTTGGCAGCAGTAAGAATTCCTTTAACTGCAGCAAAAGGAAACATTTACACTAGGCTGACATGGCCTTTTCTCACAGCAAAATACCAAGATGAAAGATATAAAATGTTAAAAGCACACAGTCCCTGTAATGCAAACAACGCAGACTGACATTTAAAACACATTTGACCCAAACTGGGTGCGCACATAAGTAAGTGGGCAGCAGAAACCAAAAGAAATGAAAGAAAACAAAAGGCCATGCACAGTCAGTGCCCACTCCAGTGCAAGCAACTTACCCAGCACCTCCCTGCCAAACGCTGATCCTGTTATACAGACACATCAGCCTGCTTAGCATGGAGGAACTTTCAACAAAGCTCCAGAGAGGTAACAGGTAACAGAAGAAAATCATACACAGACAAAACTGAAAGCTGCTTGATACTGAGTGGTGCTCACCAAGTGCAGGAGCAAGCCAGGAGCTGAAGGCCACCAACACCACAAGAGCCATTGTACCTGATTATGAGAGGGACACAGCTCAGATCGTAGGAATGTGCAGTAACAACAAGGACAAACAAAACATGTAGAAAAATAATGCTCACATCAACAGATTTATTCCATCCATTCCATTTCCATCTAAACTTTGTAAATATTTTCCACTGCAGACTGACAACAACACTACACTGCTGTGTCTCCGTTTTATTTTCTATCTACACATGCTCGCTTCCTGACAGGGTCACACACGTCCTTAACCGGCTGCCCAGAAATGTGCTAGACTGGACATGAAGTTAAATGTTTTCATAGAGATCAGAAAAGAGAGAGACAGAGAATTATCAGCTTGTTTTGTATCTTAACATGCAGTTTTCTATAACAATGTTAAATGGATACTCTACCCAAAAGATTGAAACATCCAGCACAACATTCCTATATCACGACGTAATGAAGTGTTTCATTTGACCCTGAAGTTTTTTTTTTACTGCGTTTAAAGCCACACAGACTGCATAACAGACTACACTCCAGAGCATGCCTGGTGGGGACAAAATCCTCCATTTCGGCAAGACGTTCTATGACAGAATCCTAAGTGATATCAGGATAATGTGTCTTAGCAGTATGTTCTCTTAACTCAGGGTAACAGTAGATGAACTATTTCAAGCTCTGCTCCTCTGAACATCTGAGCTTGGCAGTGGACGAGCATGAGGCGAGGGAGGTGTTCAGTTGCACTTGATATTTGGTCCGTGGGTTTAGATTGGTTTTGCTGGGTCATCTCATGCCTCCTGGGGCCGTTTTTCTGTCTATATATTATCTGGGACATTCCATGGGACTCTCTTACACCATATGTTTACAGGCTTGGGTTCCACAACCAGACTAGCTGGGAGCTGCAGAAAGTCTACAATTCAAAAAGCACATTGACTGCAATTTTGTTTGCTTCACAGCCTAATTACACCAAACAAAATCCCAAGACCTGACAAGGAAAATATAATGCAGGTACCCTTAGATTGGCTCTACAATTGCAGAAAATCTAAGCCATGAAATAAAATGTTTTGCGTGGCAAAGATCAAAGCTTACATTAGCAGAGTGGAGGGTTTCCTCCCTGGCCCAGAGCACTGCTAAGGATTCATGCATGACTAGAGTGGGGGTGTGAACATGGTGCTGGATGGAGGAGAAACGAACACTTCTGCCCTGGGAGCAGGATTAAGAACAAAGACCTGCCAATCAGCTTTTAATCAAACAAATACAGGGTGAGTTATTCTAACAAGAACCAATCCAATAATCTTGTTTGTTAGCCTTTTGAGTGATGCAGAGGAGTATAATGAGGAGACAGGAAAGAAGCCCATAAAGCAACACTTAGAATGAATTACCATGGATTATAATAAAGTGGGATTAGTTTGTAATTAGGAAAAGGGGCTTACATTTGATATTTCTCTTACATTAACTCATACAGACAACCCGCCTGGGATGCACTGACTCTCCAAATAGAAATATTAGCACCATATTACTAGGAGGAAGACTTGATTTTGATTTGCCTAAATTAATTATTAGGAAGGTACTTAATTCAGAAATTCAGGAGGGGTGCTTTTAAAACGTACGTCAGCACAGATTGTTATTTGTAATGTAATATGTGTAATGTAATACAGGTCATTCACACAATAGTGTTACCTAAAGTAGACTGAATGATGCTTTGACCTATTTTTTTCTCCTTTAAAATTCCATGGCATAAAATTAGAGTGTAAATTAAAACCATAAACACATGGACAATGCTCTCTTTGTTGCCTCTACAAATTAAAATAGCAACACTAATAGCTAACAGCAAGACTAATTTTATCCAAGCAAGCTAGCTAATAGGTTAATCTTATGGTAATTTGTTCTAACTCTGGATCTAATTGTCTTATTCAAAAGTGTTCCAGATAATTATAACTGCTGAATATTTTATGGAATAGAATCAACTGTCCAAAAATATAGGTCATATCATAAATAATGTAAATTAGTATAAATATATAAATATATATAGGCTAGGTGTAAAGAGGAGACGTGCAATAAAGGGCCGCAGGCTGGAATCGAACCCGCGACGTTGGAGTGAAATTCAGAGAATAAGACATGTCGAAGGAAGCAGTTTGTGCTCTCCTTAAGTAAGTTGGCGTAAAACTATAGTTTGATTTCAAACTATTTTAAGTATAGCTGTAACTAGGGTACTCTGTTACTTCCTTACACTTATTATGTGCATGACAGAGAAGGCAGAGAGCCAGCTGTGAGCTGTGTGTGAGTTCACGTTGATGTTCTCCCTAATTAACGCGATACAAATTGAAAAACACGTTCAAAGTTGCTGGTTGAAAAAGTTGCTGGCAGAGCTGAGCCGACAAGTTGCGATATGAAACTCCGCGGAGCTTCTCAGATGGCGTGGCATTTTTAAACCGAACCACCACTCAAAACCCATCTTATGAAACTTTTACATAAACACAAATAAATCAGGCAAAAATAACGTTTTACATGCACAGACTCAGAGCGCAGCAGCGACGGATTGCTTTAATTAGTCGATCACATGTTTACGTTTAGTTTGGGGGGGCTGTACAGAAAAAACGTTTCGAGTTTTCTGCTATAGATGCCTTGACGCCTTCAAACTTTCATCTGTAGCTGCAGTGAGTTCAGGAAAATGCATTAACTTCAAAAAAAAACAGCACGTTTAAATGGACTCACCGTGTGCCAGCCTCCTTTCCTCCGTGTGCCAACTTTCCACTCAGTGAACCAAACTATCCTCAAAAGTTTTTTCTTTTTAAGTAAATGCAAAGCCTTCTCTTATGAGTTTAAAAAGAATGAAAGGAAATGTTTAAAAATGAGTTATTCTGTGCAAAGTCTTCTGTTCCAAGTGTCTGTCCCTCCTCCTTAGTTTGGTCTAAGGAATGAGAAGAGAGAGGGGCGGGGTGCCACTGAAGTTACTCCCAAAAACTACCCTGAGCTGCCCTGCTCAGAGGTAAACAACACAAGGAGAGCCACAGTGTTCTGCCAGAAAAAAAGAAAGAAAAATGCATCCTGGTGCCAGCACTGATAGTAAAATGTGATTTCATAATGTACTGTAAATCATGCTCATTTCCCCCTGCAGCCAAACATAAGAGGCAGGCTGCATCAAACAGTGAGCTGGTTGTTTTACTGTGCTGCAGGACAGGAGAGAGAGAGAGAGAGAGAGAGAGAGAGAGAGAAGTTCAGGCATAAACACCACACTGCTTTCATGGTCTGGCAGTGAGGTATGTTTTCTCTCAGCCTTATGAGAACTGTCTTCACAAGGTCTCCCACACCTAACTGCCACATACTCCCACCCCCCTCAGCAGAGAGCATGCAGAGCTGGCTGGAACACGTTTGGTGGCAGCAGCTTCTGTCTCAGTGTGTGCTGCTGCTGCAGCTGTGGACATTCATGTTGTCATTTCTCTTCTTTTGTAGTCCGCCTACATAACGAACGTTTGTTACAAATAGTTTCCTTATCAAGGCTGACAGGATGTCTGTGGCATGTGCAGGTGGAGGCTGCTACAATAAGACACAAAAAAGCTCTCAAAAGTTAAGCATTGACTGTAAGAATGTTTTATTAAAGATGGTCAGGAAGACACATTTTATGTAACAGATTTCTTAATAGGTATAATAAGACAGAAAGGACTATTTATAGTAGGTGTTTTTTTATTGCCCACTAGATGGAGATGTTGGTCAAAAATGAGCTATGTGTTTCTACAAGTGAACCATAGAAGGACCAGATTGCCAGGAAAAACCATTTCATGAATCAAGAGAGTATGATGAGGAAGATGAGCAGTGTTCTTCATCCTGTTTAATAAGGGTAAAACACACACATGTAAGCTGTACTGTACAGCTGTTTAAATCATGACAGAACATCAGTGTGTTGTTTTTTTGGGGGGAAAGAAATCAACATTTTTCTTACCTCTGTACCAGACACTTCTATCAAAGCAGAACCAACATCTCTACAGGCCACTGCAATGAAAAAGAAAATTGCAGTCAAAGGGCAGTGGAGCAAAGTAAAGTCCACTCAGGCGCAACAGAGATTACAAGCAGCGCTTCTGAAAATTGTATTTTTAAAAAGCATATGCAAACACTTGGGAGCAGACCTGAGGTATTTTTCTTGTGCTGCTTGAGGGGGTGGGGGGGGGGGGGTGGGGGGGTGGTTGATCTGGTGATGGAAAAAAAATGCCGGCAAAAGCACAACTACTGTGACAAAGAAGAGGAGGGAGCCACACAACTCTCCAAAGACCTGACTTAATACCAGGACACAAAACTAAAGATGAGGGCTCAAATTAATATTGCACCCGGATGAGTCTTAAGTGTCCTTGGATGACAAGCAGTGATTGGATTGCAAGCTTGGTAGCTTTTGATGGCCATGCCCGTCAGCCTCACCTGCTTTTTAATCAGTAATTACTATAGGGGATTCTCTGGCATTTCTTAATTAAATTGGACCAAATGCAATTAAAAACCACACTCTCTTTCCTTTAAAAGGGCTCAGCGGAGTCCTTGTTTAGTTCTTCACGTTAAGAGAGACGTTAAGAGAATAAGCGGTTGAATGGTCATAGCGCTGTCCCATCTCTCGCTGATCTGTTCTTGATTATTTCAGTGGTCAAATTAAACTCGCAGTTTGCATAATAAAGGCGAAGATGGAGTTCAAGATGAAAACTGAAATTGAGGGTTAAAAGCTCAGTAAGTCGTTACGTTACTGAAACAATTAAAGTTAACATCAGGAGCACTGTGATGAGATCAAGAAGTGAAGTGGTAAATGTAGCATCATATGATATCAGCCTGCTGCATTTACACAAAGTAAATGTTACTGTGTCGTTTCCTCACCATCTGGAAAAGTCTCCAGCTCCCCAGGAGTCCACAACTTCAGACACCTTGACTGTGATTTTCCCATCTGCAGTTATCATGTCGTCCTTGGAATTGTTGTTGTAGTTGCCACAGGTGCCACACAGTTTACCAGACAGACTGCTGTCAACAGTGACGGTGACCTCCTGTGAGACAGAGTAGGTGACCCGCACTTTTGTTGACCTCTCAATGACCACAGATCTCTCCGAGGTTTGGACTGTGAGTTCATTGGACACTTTGCTGGGTAGAGACACTTTCCTGCCATTCACCTGTAGAAGACAAAATCAATTAAAGGACCACTTTCATAATATTATTATCACTATATATGTGAATTAGAGACACAACAACTGTATTTCTCTGTTTGTCTCCATTAAGCAAACTAGTTCTTACCCAGGTCACTTTTTCACTGTTCACAGTCACGGTGGCCTCCTTGAAGAACACATACACAGCAGCAGCAGCAGGAGATGCCCCTTTGCTACAGACCCTTACGTCTACAACCACACGGAACCACAGCTCAGCCTCCACATCGCACAGGGATGCCACTTCAAATGCACCCTGCACTCCCATTGCTCCAGACATGCCATCAAAGGAGTTCAGCTGGCCGGCCGGGCTGATGCTACAATGGCCCTGTTTCCTGTGGCAACCCCGGACCCCGTCTCTTACAGTGCACACCTCGTCGCTGGCACATGACACCTTTTCACATGTCACCAGCCCAGAGGCCTGGCACACACACTTAGATGAGCAATCTTTGTCCACCACTGTTTGGCCAACCTGGAGGGATACATTGTGAGGGTTAATATTATTCACTTGCCATCATAGCACAGTTTCTATGTATGGAGATCTCAGTGTAGTTTTACCGTCACATATCTGCCGTTGTACACACACCCACAGCTGTCCAGGGAAACACACTGGACACCATCAAAAACAAAGCCAGCATCACACTGGCATCCTTCAAAACAGCTTTCAGAACAAGTAAATGGGAAAATGAAGCTGGCACATGTCCCACCGCAGGTGTCAGCACACACTTCATAGTGACTGTGCGGAGGACAGGAAGCAGCTACAAGAAACAAAAACAATTGTTACAAATTTGTGTGTAAAGCATAGAAAACAAAAGCTGTTGTGTGTAACTTACGGCAGAAAGAACTGCTCCTCCACGGCTGGATTTGAACGCCTGCACTCTGGCAAGCCAAAGCGTAGGCCTGCACGCTGTCACACAGAGTATCTTTATTTCCTTCAACAGCACAAACATCAAATATACAATGAGACACGTATGCTGCTGGGTCAACTATACTGTGGCAGGCTTTGAAAGGCCCATTAGGTGCACTCATGATGCCACAGGAGTCAGGTTTTCCATACAAGGTAACCTTAGCCTTGTCACATACGGGGCACTGTCCTCCACAACCACCGCAGACGTAATCAGGCAGGTCCACCACCCACGCCTTCCCAAAGACGTCGACATCGTTTGTTACTGTCCCAGTAGGAAGTGTGAAGTCATCACCATCTTTTTTGTTGTAGTTGCCACAAAGACCGCACATTCTACCCTGGTATGTAGAAGGAACGATCACCTCCACATAGTATACAGTGTCATAAAGGACCTTCAGTCCAAAGGCTGTTCGGACAACTATGTTCCGTCCTTCCTGTGTGACTGTGAGACTGCCACCGTTCAGAGACAGGGGCAGGTTCACAAGTTCATCATCCACCTGGACAGAGAAAGGAACATACTCACTATAAGGTGCTTTTGTGGACATAAAAATGCTTTGAATAAAGTTGTTGAACTCACCATGACTTTCCATGGCATTTTCTGCTGGATGTAAATGACATAACCATAAACTGCCACTGCAACCGACTTGGTCACAGCCACTTTTCCATTTCCATACTTCTCATTCCCCTGTGTGACGCTGAATGATGTCAGCCTGCCTTTGTCGTCATTACACACCTTTGCCAAGACATAAACACAGGTGCCCTGGAAATCAAACCTGCGCCCATCAAAGGAAATGTAGTGAGGGTCACCAGAGGCCACACATTTCCCTTGCCCCTCCGGGTGGCAGCCTTTCACTCCATTTACAAGCTTACAAACTTCGCCTGGGCGACAGTTGGCCTTCTGGCAGGACACAGCCCCGTTATCTCCACAGGTGCATTCTTCCATACATTTGTCTTCGGGGTAGAAAACGTCTCCTTTCCTGTAGTATTGACCATCATAAGAGCATCCACAGTCTCTCACAGGCACGCATATTTCCCCGCTGAGCAGGAAGCCCTGATCACACTCACAACCTTCTGCACAATGCCTGTGGCAAGTGGTAAGGGAGGTTAAGCTGGCACAGGTGGCTGGGCAACCCGTGGCACACAGGGAGTAATGGCTGTTAGCAGGACACTTCATTGCTGCAGGATAGGATGAGAAAAGGGGAAAGGGACCAATGTGAAAGGTAAAGTACTTTGAAACAAAAGATTAAAAATGTCAAAATAAAAGTTAAACAGAAAAACTCACGACAGAAGGAATCTGTTCTCCAGGAGCGGATGGTGATTCCTAAGCTCTGACAGGCAGACACATACACTTCCACAGCATCACAGAGTGAGCCATGGTGTCCATGATACTGACAAACATCATACACACAGTCCTCCATGTAAGGAACAGGGTCAACCTGGCTATGACAATCTCTGAAGGGCCCGTTCTTGTCCACAATGATACCACAGTACTTGGTGGCTTGGTATACTTTCTTCTGGGAGTCTGAGCAGGCCTGGCACCATTCCCCTTGGCAGTCTGATGAACAGCCTGGTACAACAGCGACCTGCCAGCTCTCCCCCAGCTTGGCTCCATTAGGGGCGGCTTGGCCATTTGGCATGGCCAGATCATCCTGGGCTTTCCCATTGTAGTTGCCACACAGGCCGCAGACTGCATCCTGGTAGGAGCTGGGCAGAGTAACACTCACTGTGCTCAGCCAGTCAAAGGTCACAGTGATACCAGCAGCTGTCTCCACCACAGCTTTCCAGCCACTGAGAAATACAACCAGCTCATTATTGTAATCCAGAGGCAATAAAGCAACTTGGCCATTGAGCTGAAGAACAGAAAAGGAGGGAGGGAGGGAGAGAGGCATATTTTTAGGAGATTATAGATTTAATAATTCTGCGGACCTTGCTAATCCATTCTAATGTGCAGTTAAATCTTTAATTAAGTCTGCCTGGATCCAAATTTTAATATAATAATAATTAAATTTATATGCATTAAAAGCATGAGGGATGTCAGAATTAGCACAGTGACAAAAGGCATTATCATCCTCTCATTTGAATGAAGCTCAGACTGTGTGCTGTTTATATCTTTAATAATGCTCTTCATACTGTGCCTATTTCTTTTCCACATAATCCACATAAAAACACCAATTCAGTCTTTTATTACATCACCCTTATGCTTTACATATCTACACTTACCAAGACTATGTATGGGTATTCTCTGCTGATAGTGAGAGTGGCCCCATACATGGAAATTGTGACAGCCCTTGTGTAGGACACAGCCTTGCTTCCCCGGTGGTCATTCTGTACAGTCACCTTAAATGGCACCAGCCCAGGCTGCTGAGAGCACAGGCCGACCAGCTGATAGACACATGTGCCTTGGAAATCATACCTGCGGCCATCAAAAGTGCGGTAGTGTGGGTCACCAGACGCTGTGCAAGTGGCGTGACTGATGGGTTTGCAAGTACGCTCTCCATCCACCACCGTGCATGTCTCTTTGGCAGAACAGGAAGCCTCACGGCAAGTCACCATGCCCAGTGTTGTGTCACACTCGCAAAGGCGACCGCAAGCCTCATCAGCCCAGAACTTTTGGCCGGGCTTGTAGTAGCGGCCCTGATAAGAGCAGCCACATGATTTAGCAGGCACGCAGACACCAGCACTGAGGACGTAACCCTTATCACACACACAGGTCTCCACGCAGGCATCGGTGCAGGTTTCCTTTTTCTCAGGGAATGGGCAGAATGGCTGACATGGGCTGGCACAGTCCTCATAGTGGCTGTGGGGCTGACAGTTCATTGCTGGACAAACATTACATTACTTTAGACAGACAGTTACCAAAACATTTAGGTTCAATCTTGAACAAAAATAATTTCTCAAATACTCACGGCAGCCAAATGTTTTCCTCCAGTCCTTGATTATTATTCCTTCTTCACGACACTGCTTGTTATAGGAGGCTAGTGCCTGGCACAGCATCTTTTTGTCTCCCTTATTATAACACATATCATACACACAGTTGTTCATGAAGACCTCTGGGTCCAATTTCCCATGACATTTCTGGAACACACTGTTGGTCTTGGCAGTCAGGGCTCCACAGAATGCCTGCGTCTCATAGATCTTAATATCATTATTGTCACAGGTAGGACAGTTTTTCTCACATGTGTCCCAGCAAGGATGATCCTTGTCCTGATCGGGCGTCTGCCAGCTCTTGCCCCACTCAATCACTGAAGAGACTGCCTTGCCATCTGGGTTCTGGAGTTCATCACGGTTATTTCCGTTAAAGTTGCCACACAGACCACAGACACTGTTGTAGTAGGTGCTGGGGAGCTTGAGGACAAGTTCCCAGTTCCACTCATAGGAGACAACCAGGCCGAAATTTGTCTGAATCACTGCAGTGTACCCACGCTGAATCACTGACACTTTATCCTCAGCGAGATATACAGGAAGATTTAACAACTCCCCATCTACCTGAAGAGCACAGAAACAGAGCAATAAATATTGTACATACTAATATAGAACACAACACCTCTACAGGACAATGAAATCTTACCGTGACCTGACCAACTTGGTTCTTTTTGAGTGTGATGGTGTACCCATACACAGACACTTCTACCTCCCTCACAAAAGACACTGCTGTGTTTCCACGGTTATCATTCCTCTCAGTGACAGTGAATGGGACAAGACCGTCCAGGTCACCACAGGTCTTGGAGATTACATACTTGCAGGTGCCTTGGAAGTCAAAGTTGTAGCCATCGAATGTGTGGTAGTGGGGGTCACCCCAGGCCCAACAAATACCTGTGTACTTAGGGATGCAAACAGCTTCCCCCTTCTCAACACGACATGTCTCTTGGACCCGACAGTTGGCATCTTTACATGGATCTACAAGCAAAGGAAATGCACCGTTTTCACTTTTACCTGAAGACAGAGATAAAATAGCAAATACAGATATACAGTATTAGTGTCTTGCCTGTGCTGTAGCATGCCCTGATTCCATTCTTGACAAGGCATTTGGTGCCATGAGGGCAGGAGTGCTTTTCACAGGCAAGACCTGATGCTGGATTACAGGTGCACTTTGTGTTGCAGTCGTCCTCATACACAACTTCACCAGGCTGGAAGCACATATGTTCATTATGGAGAAATACTACTTAGTAAAGTTATGTTAAAATGTTTCACATTATTTCATGCTTACTTCACCATAGAGACACACAAATTTAGACAATCTGCTAATTAATTCCCCAGGTGAACTTCTCAGCACGCGTATCCAAAATTAAATTGGCCGAAGTCCACCAATATAAAAAAGTTTACACACATTTGCAGGATTGTACCTTGTAAGTTTTCCCGTTGTCGTAGCAGCCACACTCAGACGCTCTGACACATGACTGCCCATTGAATAAGAACCCAGTGTCACATTCACAGCCCTCTGTACAGCCGGTGGGGCACTGCACAATCTGTGTTAGGCCAGGGCAGGAAGCAGAGCAGGCCTCTGCACACACATCATAGTGACTGTTGGCAGGGCATTTCATGGCTAAATTAAAGAGAAAGAGAAGTATATTAATGAAACAAAGAAGGACACGAGGTATAAAATTGAGGACTCTTTTGGTCACTTACGACAGAAAGAAGGTGTCCTCCAGTCATTCACGTCCACTCCTGCCATGTGACAGTTAAAAGCATAGGCTGCTACGCTGTCACACAGCACCTTTCCTTCGCCTTTGGAAGCACACAGGTCAAACACGCAGTCATCAAAATATGGCTTTGGGTCCAGTTTTTTGTGGCAGGCTGCAAAAGGACCTTTGGGTGCTGTTAGAATGCCACAGTAAGTGGGCGCTGAAAAAACAGCCTTTTGAGCTGCGTCACATTGAGGACAGTTATTGCCCTCACAGCCGTTTTCACACACAACATTAGGAATGGTGACCTTCCAGGATGTGCCAAATGTGTTCACGTTGTTGGTAATCTGTCCGTTGGGAATCTTGAAGTCGTCTTTTTTGTCCCCGTTGAAGTTGCCACAAAGGCCACACACTTTATCACGATAGTTACCAGGCACTGTGACTGTCACACGATAGACCAGATCATAGGTCACAAGTAGGCCGAAGTTTGTTGCAATAACATACTGCATGCCTTGTTGATACACTAGGACTTGGCCGTCTTTAAGATTGACAGGAAGATAGTTAAACACTCCATTTACCTACAAGAAAATTATAATGAAATCTGTTACACGTCAGTCACCAGATATGGCAAAAAAAATCAGATCCTATGGAAATCATTTTGGCTCACCAAAACTCCAAACATGTTGTTCCTCATAATGAGAGTAAAGCCATAGACCTCCACAGCGACCAATTTGGTGACAGACACCACGTTTGTGCCCCTCATCCCCTCCCACTTCACGTTTTCCACCTGAACAGAAAAGGCCACCAGGTGGGTGCCTTCCAGCCCACAGCTCTTAGAAAGTGTGTAGGTGCAAGTGCCCTGGAAATCAAATGCTAACCCATCAAAGGAGTGGTAATGGGGGTCACCAGCAGCCTGGCACACACCCTTGCCAACAGGGTGACATTTTTGTATGCCATTTTCAATTTTACACTGCTCATTAGGGCCACATGAAAACTTCTTGCACTCAACCTGTGGTGAAAAAAAAAATCTTATTTTCATTTTGCAAATTCACATTGATCAAATTATTTCAATTGTTCACTTTGGTACCTCTCCATCCTGTTTACACTTGCACTCCTCCTGACACTGACCATTGGGGTAAAATACTTGGCCGACGCGGTAGTAGCGGTCGTTGTAGGTGCAGCCGCACTCTGAGAAGGGCACACAGATATCGCCACTAAGGATGTGCCCTTCATCACAGGCACAGCCCTCCTCACAAAAAGCCTGGCAGCCTTGAGGTGGTGACAGACTCTGGCAAGTTGCAGGACAGCCAATTGCACAAATTTCATAGTGGCTGTTGATGGGACACTTCACCGCTGTGGAAAGGGGGACATAATAGGCATATTAGTGCAAAAGTAGGTGGCTGTATTGTCCCTTTTTTTAAATTGTCATATAATACAAATCATGTTTTTGAATGGAATCTTCTTCTCACCACAGAACTGGCTGGTTCTCCAGCTGTACACCTTGGCCCCCACACCCTGGCAGGCCGATGTATACGATGTAATAGCCTGACATAGCACATCCTTCCTGCCATTATACAAGCACACGTCATAAACGCAGTCTTCAAAGTAGGTTGCTGGATCTACCTTGGCGTGGCAGTCACGGAACGGCCCTTTGGGATCTCTTATTATACCGCAGAAATCTCCCTTCTCATACTGAACCTTCTGAGAGATATCACAGTCAGGACACTTCCCTTTGCAGCCTTCGACACAGCCTGGGATCTCGGCCACTCGCCAGCTGGCTCCAAAATCTGCTGCTGAGATGGGTTCTTTGCCGTTCTTTGGAATCAGGTCATCCTGGGGTTTGCCATTATAGTTGCCACAGAGGCCACAAACACTTCCCATGTAGTTGCTCGGGAGTGTCACAAACACAGCGCTTTCCCAGTTGAAGGTGACTTTGAGACCAAAATCTGTGACCACAACGGCATACCAGCCACTCCTATGCACAGATACTTTTCCTTCAGCCAGCGTGACAGGTAGGTTGACCAGCTCGTCGTTGACCTGTGAAGAGAACACTCAGTGGTATTTATATGCCACACAATGAAATATTTAAGTGCTGAATATGACCAGAATTCACAACACTTCTTACCATAATCAGGCCTGCATGTGTCTTGGTTATGACAATGCTCATAGAGTACACCTTAATCTCCACCAGCTTAGTGTAGGCAACCACCTTGCTGCCACGGTGGTCATTTTGTACCAAGACTTCAAAAGGCACTAAGTCTGGGTCCTTGGAACAGACTGCAACAAGTTGGTACACACACGTGCCCTGGAAGTCAAACGTCTTCCTGTCAAAGGTCATGTAATGGGGGTCACCTGTGGCTTGGCAGGTGCTGTAGGACACTGCTTGACACTTTTTTATGCCATCAACGACCTTGCACTGAGCCCCTGCCCCACAGTTTTTATTTTGGCACTCAACACGCCGGTTTCCTGCATCACATTTACACCACTTCTGACAGTGGTCGTCAGCCCAGAAAGCCTCCCCAGGAGGAATGTATCGACCTTCATATGTACAGCCACACTTAGCAGCAGGCACACACCGATCTCCACTTAAAACAAAGCCTTCATTACAGGTGCAGGTCTCCACACAGGGGCGCTTGCATTTAGACGGAGCATTAGGGTCTAAACAGGTGGCAGGACAGGCATTGCCACAGAGCTCATAGTGGCTGTTGGCTGGACATTTGGCAGCTTCAGGGAGAAAAAAAGGAAAGGAGATTGTGACAAAAAGCTTGAAAAAAAAAGTGTTGTCTCATTTTGTAAATATTATACTCACGGCATTGTGCTATCTTCCTCCAGTCTTGAATCAGGATCCCAGCAGCCTGGCAGGCTTCAGTGTAAGCTTCCAGGGCCCTGCATAGGAAGTGCCGAAGACCACCACCCATGCATATATCATATTTACAGTTCTCCAGGTATGCTTGTGGGTCAATGACTCCATGACATTTGCTGAACGGCCCATTTATTACAAGTGTGATGAGGCCACAAAACACCTCACCCTCCCACTTCTTTATCAAACTGTGCTCACATTTCTCACACCCCCCCACACAGTCATCTCTGCACAGAGCGTTTGCCACCAGCCCAGGGACCTTCCAGCTGCTGCCAAAGGCTACCGCCCCACTTGCCTGAGTGCCTGCTGGCGTGGTGAAATCGTCACTGGGATTGCCATTGAAGTTACCACAGAGACCACATGTGTTACCAGCATATGTGCCACAAAGTCTGACTTCAAGTTTGTGCTCCCAATCATACTGGACAACCAGGCCAAAATCAGTCTCAATGACCACAGAGCGGCCACTCTGAAACATTGTCACTTTGTTGTCTTTCCAGGTTGCTGGCAAATGCCACAGAGTATTGTCAACCTGCACAAATACAAACAGAATCATGAATATTATAAAGCTATATTGTATACTTGTATGCATTTTAATGCATAAAAAAAACAGAAGCTTCAAAGTAATGTAAAAGCCTTACCCTGACACGACCCGTCTCAGACCGGACTGCTACGATGGTGATGTCGTACACCTTCACTATGACCAGCCCAACATATGACACCCGGAGGCTTCCTCTGTTCTCATTCTGGGCGAGCACCTCAAAGGCTGGATGATTGTTGTCCTTTCCACAGTATTTAGCAATGACATATGTGCAGGTACCCATGAAGTCAAATGTTCGTCCATCAAACGTACGGTAATGAGGGTCTCCCATAGCCCAGCAGATACCAGACATGGGTGTTACTGGCTTGGGAACGCAGGTTGGATACCCACCTTTCATCTCACACACCTCATTTACACTGCAGGTGATACTGCTGCAGGACAGAGACCCAGTTCCTGCAAAACAATATACAGCATGAGTATGACTACAGTAGATGTATGTGAAATATTTGGGGTAAACATGTGGAGTTACTATTAAGCTTACCTGGCTGTAAACATTGTCCTGCGGCACCATAACCATTCATTTCACTGGTTCCAAAACTGTACAGACCAAAGCTGGAACCAGAGCTGGATACAGTGTGTCTGCCAGATTTTTGGAAAGACATCTCTGCCCAAGAGAAATCTGTCCCTGCAATCTTTTTCCACTCAATGTTACTGGGCAGGTTGGCACCATCCAAACGCAGCTGTTCACCTGCACTGGTCTGTGCCACAATCAGGGCTTTGTTTTCAAAACCATCCAGAGCTTCAAATGCGTAGGAAGAGCAGAAGCGAACTGTGGGCATTATATTTATCATAAATGGGTCACGGTATTGATTCCAGCCGTAGGTAACTCCGTTGAAGAGCATGAGGACCTGGATGCCACGATCAGCCTGGATGGATAGAGTTTCAGGATTGTGGTATTGGAGCTCGATCATCTGTCCCCTGGTCAAAGACAAATCATCTTTACGGTTGCCAATGAAGACAGTGACTTGAGTTTTCTGGGAGGCCTGGAGATAAACGCTATCATATTTTGTCTGGAAGCTCAGCGGAGGTACAACAAAGCTGGAACCCCAGCTGCGTACTGGCAAGAGCTGCTCATAAACGTGGTTGCATTTTGAGAATCTCCAGGTACAACTGTGACCTGTGACAACAGCGACAGGATGCTCAGAGGAAACTCTGGTTCCAGAAAGGTCATCTGTGCTCTGGAGCTGGACACTCTCATACGGCTTGAGATCTATCACCATCTGGCTGCCACCTTCATAGACACGACCCTGGAACTTGATTGACCCTTGTGGGAAAATTTCCACTTTGTTGCCATCTTTTCCATTTGTCACAGAGAACTCTTTGAAGCTGCCATAAGGGGTTCCAGGAGGTGTCAAGACAAAATACTCTGTGCCCCATTCAGTGATAGGATACACCACAGAGGTGTCTGCTGTGTACAGCTTGGAATTGAAGGAGGTCACAGACACGTCCGCTGAAGCTTCAACGCGCACCGTATTGAGATACGTCTCACTGCCGTACATCTCAACATGATTGGGAAGGGTGATGGTGACCCCCTCTCCTGCATTTAGGGTTTTTTCTTGCTTGAAGTTCAAAGAGGGCACTTGCACTGTCACTTTAGTATTGGCCTGAATAGCAGTGATGTAGAGCTGAAAGCGAGGAGTGTCATAGTTTGGAGCATAATTCAGCATGAATGACAGGACAAACTCTCTCCCAGCCCATCCTGCACTAGAAGGACCTGGTGGAAAAAAAAAAAAAAAAACATAAAACAAAACAAAAACATCGATGAGAGGGATATTCAGGAGAGCTAAAATGGAAGGGGTCAGAGTCAACTGTGCCTAATAAATCCTTAAGGATGATGACAACATGTCAAACAAAATATTAGGAAATTAATTAGAGTATGTGTGCTGAGGCAATGAAAGGATTCACATACTGGCAATACAGAAATGTGGTTTGAGACTTCTTGAATCAAATATACAGCATGAAAACAAACAAAAAAAATGCCTCCATTTCAAATAAAAAAACCAATGAATGCTAGCCTGTAATAATGGATTGCTTTTTTCTTGATAACAATTGTGAGATATTCAGACGGAGGAATAGTCACTTGACTGCTCCTCAGCAGCACTCAATAACTCACTTGCACAGACAATATAATTGTATAATGGAAATATTATCAATATCTGTGCTTTTGCTGTGAAAAGACCACTTTATGAGCTCAGTCAAGGCCTGGGGGATTTAGATTACACTCCTGTTTCACCCATTCACTTTTAATAGGTCCAACTCAATAACAGCTGAAGGTAAATGCTATCCCCGACAAAAGCACATTTCAATTTAGATGGCTATCCTTTATGTGCTGCACTTGCAATTTTTTTTTTTTTTACTTGTTAAACATTCTGCCACATTCATATAGGCATCTGCACAACAATACTCTTAACAGAAGGGAGTGACGACTAAAACTGAACATCTATTTGGTAAAAATCTTGCCAAGGAATTCTCAGGTTGTCTGATTTAACAGTTGTTAATGAAAGGTTGAAATAATTCTGAACAATAATAAATTGAATCTTGCCACAGTTTAAAAAAAAAACTAAACATTTACTTACAGCTGAGTATAGCCCCCAAAATGCAAAGCAGCAGCATGGTCCCCATGG
Source organism: Parambassis ranga (assembly GCF_900634625.1). Lineage (NCBI taxonomy): Eukaryota > Metazoa > Chordata > Actinopteri > Ambassidae > Parambassis > Parambassis ranga. The sequence goes on from NC_041036.1 coordinate 10,339,277, forward strand.
CTGAAAGAGATTCTTGATTTAATATTTAGGTTAAATTATTACGTGGATATAAATAGATTCATTCCACCACCTCCAGCTGAACAATGCTTACCTGCTATGAGGCATTCATGCATTAATTTTTTTTAATGTTTCATCAATTCAATTTATATATGCTGACGGGGATAAAAAAAAAAAAAAAAAAACACCAACCAATGAAAACCCCCAGCAGGTATGACATGCGGATAACAATACCCTTCCTCTAAAACAAATTAAGGCAGAACTTGGCATTGACTTGTAGGTCCTGCTGCATGTTGACATAGGCATGAGGTCACAAACTAGTGTATATGTCTATGAGTAGTTAGTCATATTTCACTGAAATAACACACCCTGTGACATTTGCATCCTGTCGCACCTCTCCACCCCCCCCCCCTCCATACACACACACACACACACACAAATGGCACAAATAATTCTAAACTTTTTTTAATTACTTAACTGACAAGATTATGGAATGAATGCTGCTTTTGGTTTTAAGTTTATACAACGTAACTTTTTATCATCACTTTATTTTAAACCAAGAGAACCAAGTCCCACTGATGTTTAAGCTTAACACCAAGCAGATGTAGGTTGATCAGTATACCTGCAGACATTCAACTGCTCTGTATATTCTGGTGTAACCAAATAATATTACTGATTTTATAGTGGGCAAGGCAAGTATGTGATAAGAGAAAAACTACTACTACAACTTATCTTCAAAGTGACTCAACGATCACCTGGGTAGACCTCGGACAGTCTAGTTGATAACAAGGCTGGATTTTGAACATCTAGGCTCAGAATAGTTGCACCGTCATCCAGTTTCATTTGTGTTAAACTTAACAACTTAACATTTCATGCATAAGTAAACTATTACACTGGTAGGTTTAATACTCAATTCTGACTGGCCAGCGTATTCTGCAGTCTGTACCTCATCAAGAACAGACAGGTGTTATGTATAACAGACAGTTGCTATGGTTGCAGCTGTGGTCACTGTGTAGGGACAGGTTTGCTTGCTTTTGTAATCAGGATAATATGCAAATATCTATTAATTATAGCAAATTTACATCATCAGACCTTCTGGGAACTTGCTTGTTTTCTTTGCGAATTTTGAAGCCTGCAACTCACAGCATATTTGTTTACTGACTAAAGAAAACATTTTAATATGCGTGCATATTGAGTGCTGATTCACAGCCATGGCTTTGTTTCAGCCATTTTGTGCGTGTGTTATTTAGTGTAGCCGACAAATCACATTTCTGCCCATATTGACACTGTGTCCTTTAATCTTTTTATGGTCATTAGAAATGTCCTCCCGTGTAAAGCTTGCAAACTGGGCGGATTATTTTATGGGACATATCAATCAAACATTAAACCAACACTTCTGTGGTATGGTGGTAGTTCACCTGAATGGGTGGTTTCTGTTGATTTTGTGTCAAAGAATAACAGTGGGCAGTGGAGGCTCTAGTAAGTCATAACGGGTAAATATGACTCGGCCCACAAAAGTTTGCATAAGATTTTTTTAAGAAAATTATCAAAAGCACAAATATTTAATTGGTGTTAAGGCCTAGGGCAGGGCATCAGTCAGCATGCTTTAGTTATTATAAAGTTATTGTTGGATTGTATTTAGATAAAGGTGTGCCCTCATTACTGTTTTTTCTGCTAGAGCCTATTCAGCATTGATCAGATGACTTATTTCAAAAAAGGTGTACAACACTGAAATGATGGACAAAGGAACAGTCATAATTTTATTTAAAAAAAATCTACAACAATATTCAGAACACTAACAGGCCAGGTGTTATCCAGAGCAGCCACTGTGAAAAGGCAGAAAATACTCATTAAAATCATGAAATAGTGAATACGCCCAATACTATTGCTTACTGTGAAGAGCATCACTCACCAGCCAGGGAAATCAGAGAGAACCCATGACTTGACAGAGTTATGCGAGTAGAGGTCATTAAGGTTTCCACATAGACCACACAATTTGCCTGAATACCACAGAGGTACCTTGACTGTCACCATGGTAACACCAATATCTATCTGCAGCTCCCACTCCAGCCCAGCATCTCTCCTCAGGATCACCGTGACCTCTGATTTTTTCTGGTTCACCCCAGATGTCAGGGTCAAACCTGATGCCAAAGTGTGAGGGAGGGACACAAAGTGTCCGTTCACCTGTTGGGAAAAAACAACAACAGTAAGAACAAACTCTGACAATGGCTCAGACATATTTTACTCATTTCTAAACAGACTCCTTGGTGGACTCACACCTTTACTGTGCCTTGCTGTATGGCAAGAGACATTCCATGCAGAAGAATTTGAAACACAGTGACAAGCCTTGAAGAGCTGCCATCACAGGGTCCGTGGTAAGAGATCAAGCTGAACCACTGAACACTGGCCTCATCACAGACGGACATCAGGCTGTAAGATAACTGAGGCTCCAAGTGCAGCAGCTGCCCACTGAGTGTGGAGACATGCAACCCGCCCCTGAGCTCACAAACTTCAGGTCTTTCATAACAGCCCCAGGAGCCGCTCCTCAAAGCACACTGCTGCCCTGGGCTGCAGCTCACCTCCTCACACATAACTCCGCCCAGAGGATGGCACCAGCATCTCTGTGTGCAGTCCTTCATGTACAGCAGCTCATCTGTCTAACAAGAAAAAAAACTCTGCACCTGCTTCGAACATATATAACATTCTCATGAGCATTTTTAGGTCTATATTAAGCCAGTGTTTACCTTGATATACTTATCATGAAGAGTGCACCCACATTGACTGTAGGGTACACACTCACCCCCGTCAAACACACGGTCAGAGCTACACTGACAGCCATCTTCACAGCTGGCTGCTGAAGAGCCAGGCTGGAGCAGGGCAAGGCACGAGTTGGAGCTGGAGTCCAAACAATCTGCTGGGCTGCTGCGCTCAGGACACTGGAGAGCTATTGGTGGAAAATGCATGATTTAGAGCAGCTCCTATCTTAAATTATGATGAAGGATTATTCACTTACAGCAAAGTGTGTTCTCTCTCCACGGTCCTACTGGTATTCCTTTAGCCTGGCAGGACAGAGAGTATGCTTCCAGGGCTAGACACATGGCCCTGTGCCCGGCCCCAGCACAAACGGCCCTCATGCACATAAGAGTGTAAACTTCATGCTCCACAGAACTGTTCCAGCAATGATTAAATGCAGGACTACTGACTGACAGGATGTCACAGACTACACCATCATGTGAAGACACACTGCACTCACCACACTCCCTACCACAAGTGTCATTGCAATGTTGTCCAGGAGCAGACCAGCTGTGCAGGAACTCTGAGAAACTATTGGCAAGATCACCACTTCTCAGCTGCAAGTCATTGGATCTGTCACCATTGAAATTACCACAGAGCCCAGAAGATGTGGCATCATCCACCTGTGTTATGGTTAACCTTATGTATTGGGTGGAAGACAATTCGATTTTCACCCCGGACAGTGTGATGATTATCAGTCTGCTGCCAACGTGGTATGCCTGAAGTTCTTCATTGTTAAAAGGAACGCTGTGGTCTTCCTCATCTATCTGAAGGCACAGAAAGGTACTGTAAGTAAATAAAACTCAAAACAGTAACAGAGTGTAGTCATGTAAAGCTTTTGAAGAGAGAGCCGACAGGACATAAGTACAAGCTCCATGGTGAGGCAGAACAACACCATCAAAAGTGATGTAGCCAAAGCCGGCAAACACATGGCAGACCCCATGCTGTGAGGCAAGGTTTTTGTTTGCTGAACAGCTTTCCATAGGGCTGCAGGTCACCTCTCCTCTTCTACAGTTACACTTCTGGCAGCTTTTCTCCAAGTAGAAGTCGCCAGCAGGCTGATATTCTCCCTCATGCATGCAGCCACAGTCAGACGCCAGCACGCATTGACCATCGCTGAGGACATACCCAGGATTGCACTGGCAACCCTCCTCGCAACCTCCACTGCAGTTGGCTGGAGAGGAGAATTCAGTGCACACAACAGGACATCGAGTACCACAGAGCTCATAGTGGCTGTTCTTGGGGCATGACATATCTAGGAGGGGGGACAGAAACATAATTCAGCAATCTTGTCATACATTTATACATCATTCACTTTGTAAGTATACATATAAAGATTTCCACCCTTTGAATACTCAGTCTTTTTGTTGGGTAATGGACTGAAACACAGAGCAAAGGCTCTAACTTAAATGTTAAATGGACAAAACCTTGGGAGAACTGAATCATTTTTATAGCGATTTAAAAAGGTTAAAATATAGTCACCTTGTTAAATTCATGAGTTTCAATTTCTTAGTGAGTGTTGTAGCCAATTTGTCCAAGAATATAAAAAGACATTTCCTGAATGATACATTTTCCCCACAAAGAGCAGTAAAAGATTTCATAGGGGAGCTATTGAGTTAGAGATAAGGATAGCCTAAGTGTGCCATTATATGTCTGCTCTGCATACCTGTTCATTTATTTGGTGTGCATTGTAGTTCTAGAAAAATAAATATTAGCAATTATAGACATTTCTCAAAGTTTGTGAAATTGCAGCCTTAGGGGGAAAAAAAGCCAATAAACCTCAAAAGTAATTTTCCATTTCCCCATCCTGGTTAATAACAAGTGGTTGATAAACATGTACTCACAACAGAAAGTGTCACTCCTCCAGTGCCTCACGGGCAAGTGAGCTGCTTGGCAGGCTGCAACATAAGATGCAATGGAGCTACAGAGCTGTGTAGTGTCCACCAGTCGAGCAGAAATCTTCCACACAGCTGTGGAAGTAAGGATCAGGACTTATCGCTGATGCACAGTCTGCAAACGGCCCTAGCTCATTCACCAACACCCCACAAAAGTTGTTGCCTTGAAACAGGTTCTGCACCTCAGAGGGATATTTTTTCATCCTGGAGGGACAGCTGGACCTACACAGCTCTGCCTCATGAGCCCTCCAACTGTGGGCAAACTCAAGTGTATTTTGGGCGAGTTCTTCATCAGGCATCATTTCGTCATCTTGTGGGTCACTGTTAGCATTTCCACAGAGACCAAAGACAGCGGAGCTGTAACTGCTGGGGAGGATGATGGTTAGAGTTCCAGTGCTGTAGACGATCAGCTGCAATCCTACATCAGTTTGAATGATGAGAGATGAAGGTGTTCTGTAGACATTCAGCCGGCCTCCTTGATGAAAATACGGTAGGGGTTTATATAAGCCATCCACCTGAGATTGGAGAGAAACATTAGAATTAGATTCCATGGATTCTATTTTTATTCAATAAGATTTGTGAGCACTCACCAAAACCTTTCCTGGCTCATCTTTCCTTACCACCACCTTTAAGCCATAGACTGACAGGGTTGTGGTAAAGCTAGGAGAAAACCTTTTGTAGCAACTTGCATCAGAGATGGTGATCCTGAATGGTGTCACTCCAGTTAGGTTGTGGTTAGTTTCAACTAATGAGTAAGTACAACTGTCCCTAAAGTCAAAATGATGCCCATCAAATGTTGTAAAATGTAGCCCAGTGACAATGGTGCAGTTCAGAGGTTTTTCTGGTTGACACACTCTCCTGTGACCCAGCTGGCTGCAGACCATCCCTCTGGGGCACTGGTCCGAGCTGCAGTGGATCTCTCCAGCAGCTGGTCCACACTTGCAGCTCTGACCACAGTTGTCTGGGATCCAGAATGTCGAGTTGAGACTGTGGTATTTACCTCTGGGGTCTAAGCAGCCACACTGATTTGGATGCACGCAGCCCTGTGGACTCCTGAGGAAACCTGGGTTACAGAAGCAGCCCTGAATGCAGATCTGCATACAGCTAGTGGTGTTTATTTCACAGGAGGGTGGGCAGGCTGAGCCGCAGGTCTTGTATATACTGTTTGGTGGACAGGTTGCATCTGAAATGATTTACTGCCATGAAACCACAGAGCAATAAAACGGCATTATATTACACTCCACAGCATGACTACTCACCAGGAGCCACCTTGCTGTAGTAGGTCTCAGTAGCTTCTTCACAGACAGTGGAATAGAAATTTATGGCATTGTCCACAGCCATGGAGCCTCCAATGTGCACACAACTTTGATAGAAGGACTCTGGATCAACATGACTGTGACAGTGGGACCATGGACGATTTAGTTCTTTGAGCACAGCACACCCTTTTCTCTGACTAGAGAAATCTTTAGACACAAAGTCTGCAAGCAGCATCGCTTTATCCAGTTTTTGTGCACAGCCAGTACAACAGTTAGGGTCCCAATCAAAGAGCTGGTAAACCTGTGCAAGTCCCACGCTTGTATTAACAGGAGGGGAACCAGATGTAGCTGCAGAATATTCATCTTGAGAATCACCATTAAAGTTGCCACACAGCCCATAGACTTTGCCTTTGTAGTGTGGGTCAAGTGTGATGACAACAGTGGAGTTCCAGGTAAAGAATACATGCAGACCAAAGTCAGTTTTTAAATGAGTTTTGCCTTCTCTGTAGGAGACCTGGATCTTACTACGTAGCAGTTTAATTGGAGTATAAGTCACTTGGCCATTAACCTGAAAATTTAAGAATAGACACGGTAACAAATATCACCACAGCAGCAATGCCACCAAGGAATTACATTTACTTACATGTATGCTGCCTTTTTCTCTACCCATCTGGATGATGAACCCAGACATCTGCACAGTCAGGACCTGTGTTGTGGGTTTAGCCCTGCCGCCGTTGTACTCATTTTTCCATGACACACTGAAGGGCGTTAGACCACATGCTGCTCCTCTACTGGCTGCAAGCAGATAGGTGCAGGTGCCCTCAAAGCTGTAGCTGAGCCCATCAAAGGTGAGGTAGTGCTGGCCTTCTTCTGCCCAGCACAGACCCGGGCGACTCTCACAAACAGGCAAGCCACTGCTCAGGTAACATTTCTCCATTTCATCACATATTTCTTCACATGGGTCTGTGATTGGTTCTGTTTAAAATGCAGTACTATTAATTAAAATAAACAAATGTGGTCAATGCACAAAAAAACAAAAAATGATATGCTTCTCACCATCTTTGTGACAGCCCATGACTCCATCTAAAACCATGCAGCTGTGCTGTGGAGGACATGAGTGTGGCTCACAGATAAGAGGTGGTGCACAGCTGCAGCTGACAGTACAGTTTTGTAAAAGTTTACTCTCAGAGGCCTGAAAATGCAAATATTAGATTTAAATTTAAACACTCATAATGATAGCGTAGAAGCATTTAAATTAAGAGTGTAGGAGAGAAAGAAACACCAACTCCGACCTTAAAGCTCCTCCCATCCATTTCACAGCCACACTGCTCTGGTGGTACACAGGTATGGCCATTGTAAAGGTGCCTCGTGTCACACTGGCAACCTTCCTCGCAGTTTATAGGGCACTGATCCGTTTTAATCTCAGGACACAGTGAGGAGCAAGCGTTGGCACAGTCACTGTAATGGCTAAATTGTGGACACTGATGAGCTGGACAAGGACAAGTTAATCATCATGTTAATTTTTGTGTCATACAACATATCACCTTACCACAACCTGTAATATTCATCCAGAGATCAACCATTCCTCCTGCCCTCTTACATGCTGCCTCATACGCCTGCAGTACATCACACAAGGCCCAGTGTTGACCCTCTGCAATGCAAAGGTTTCTCATGCAGGTGGAGTAATATTTTTGCGGGCACACTAAATGGTGACAAGGAGAGAATGGCCCACTGGGATGGGTGAGAAGGCCACAGTACAGGTCAGAGGTGTATTCTGGAACAGGGGTCTGACAGATCTGACAGGTGCTGTCACATGTGTCACTGCAGGATGAGTCAACTTCAAACAACTTCCATGATGATCCAAACACAGCAGGATCAGTGGTGATGGTGCCATTGGACAGTCGCAGGTCATCTGAAGGATTATTGTTATAGTTTCCACAAAGTCCGCAGGTTGTCTGCTGGTAAATGTCAGGGATTTTGACTAGGATGTGGTTTCGTAGGTCAGAAATAAGCTCAATGGACTGAGAGGCCTTGATGGTTAACCATCTATTTTTCTGATAAACAGTGATGTTGCTCTGAGAGAATGGCAGTTGCTCATAAATTCCATTTACCTGGAAGTCGAAAAAAACACAATACAGATTGAATATTGAAGGTGGTGAATGAATCAGGTGAAGTCATTACATGAATTACCTGAATCTTTCCAGGAAACTCTGTTGAGATCTTAAACTGCATTTCATTGATTTGCATGTAGATCTGCCTGCCGTGACTCTGGTTGCCCTGTGCTGCAATCCAAACATGCTCCACACCCATTTTCTTGAGAGAGCACGTCCACATCAAGGTGTAGTTACATGAACCATAAAATTCAAATGTCTTTCCATCAAATGTGGTGTACTGGGATCCAGAAACAGAGCAGTGCGCCTCTTTGGGTTGGGGGTGGCAACCTTGAACACCCCCAATAAGCTTACACTCCTCTTCCCCGAGACAAGAAATACTATAACAGCTCACATGTCCACCAGCTTGACACGAGCTGCTTTGTTTACATGTAGACAACACCTGTCCTGCCTTTAAATATTCTCCATGGTGAAAGCAGCCACAGTTTTCTGGACTGACACAGATGTTGCCACTGCGAACTAGCCCTGCTTCACAGAGGCAATTTTCTCCCAATGTAAGAGGCATCTCTACTGTGTTATTCTGCCAACCGAGGCAGAGGGGAACAGAGGCGGAACTCATGTTGTAGCTGGTACTGGTGGGACACGATGGATCTGCAGAGGAACAGAGAGACATCAGTCACTTAGGGAAGGAAGACAGGAAAATGTTGTAAAGGTTAAGGTTGACCAGTGATGCATTAGTACCACCTAGTGGCCCACTGACACCTGAAAGGTTGTGGCTTCAATATCAATGACTCAAAAGTACACCCTACATCTAATTTAAAACTACCATTTCCAACTTACTATAAATACACAAGCAAACTTTACATTAGCAACAGTCATATACAGTATCTGATTTGTATGCAATCTCCATTCTATTTTCCTTGTTTTTTTCCCTGTGATCAATAATACTCTAAACACAATGAAATGTTATGTGCTTGCTGAGGCATCTGCAATTTCTTCATATTTCATTTGGTGTGCAATGATGCTGAACTCCAAACAGCACTGTAACAATTGTAGAGGATATTAATTTAAGTCACTTGCACAACAGAACCGGGAGCACATTAACACTCACAGCAGAATCCAGGACTCCTCCAGGCATAAACTGTAGCCTTATGGGAAAGGCAGACAGCAGTATAATCTGCCAAGGAGTGACACAGCACAGACTGGAGACCTCCATGAAGACACAGGTCACTGATGCAGCGCTTGTAAAAGCTGGAGGGGTCCACTTTGCCATGACAGTGTCTGAATGGTCCATTAACTTCCAGAATCTTCCCACAAGCCTCTGGGTCAGAGAATCGGGCCAGACGCTCAGATGAACATTTTGGACAGCTTCCTCCTAGACAGCCCTCCACACACCAAGGATTCTGACCACTTTGCCACAGCTTTGCAAAGTGGTCTGGGCTGAGGGGCTCTTGTGTGTCACCTGCTACAAGGTCATCCGTAGGATCAGAGTTGAAGTTGCCACAGAGGCCACAAGTAGAATTGGCATATTCTCTGGAGAGACGTATGCTGACTATTCCTTCTATGCTCAGACTAAATTCAAAGCCCATGTCTGAGTAAATGTAGGTGTGCATCCCCAATGAGAATGCCAGTGCCGTGGGGCTGACGTGACAAGGCATGTTCCTTATGACACCGTTGACCTGTAGGGGGAGCCAAAATTGCATTTTAAAGCAAGTGCAGCAAGTTAAAAAAATCCACAGAATTTTAAGTTTGTTTGTTATTCTTGCGTCACACTCACCTCAATGTATTCATCGTTTTTGCTGTTGAGCTCCACTAGCGTACCGCTTACATTAACCAAAACATGAAGTGCAGACTCAGCATGTCCATCTGTCTGTACATGAACCTTAACGGCATCAGGGTTTCGACTGTGTCCACACAAGCCCAATAACTGGTACTGGCAGGTGCCGTGCAAATCATAGTCATGTTGGTCAAAGGTGATTATGTGATTCCCGGAGTACACGCATGTCTGTTGTTGGTTCTGCAAGCACCTTCTAGCTCCATCTCGAATATCACAGTATTCATCAGCACGACAAGAATCCAAATGGCACACTAACTGGTGGGTGTCAGGGTCACAAACGCACCATTTAGAACAGTCCTCATCAGCCCAGAAGGTCTGGTTACTGCGGTAGTAGGTGCTATTATGAGTGCAGCCACATTGGGACAAGGGAACACAGGTGTCACCCTCCAGGACAAACCCTCGGTCACACTGACACATCTTCACACAAGCCAGGGTGCAGGGGCTCGAACTGAATGGGACCTCACAGGTGGCAGGGCAGGCTGTGCCACAGAACTCATAATGGCTATTCAAAGGGCAGGACATGGCTAATAAGAGAAGAGAAAAATTATAAACAATGGAGAATAGAAAACTGCACACATCAGCTTCTAAATTTGCTGACATACTCAGCACACTGTAATAGAAGCAGCTGTTAGGTGTAATAGCAGGATTTTAAAAAGGTGTGTTCAGTCATGTGCAAACATATGTGCAAACATATCTGCATAAACATAACACCTGCAATCAGATTGTGTTTATTTCTAAACCCACGAACATAACACTTACAACAGAGAGTCCTGCTCCTCCACTCTTCAGTGTGAACTGTAACATTTTGGCAGGCAGCGGCGTAAGCCTCCAAGATGGAGCAAAGGGCTTTTTGAGTGTCATTACTGGAGCAAAGGTCAAATATGTTCAGTGCGAGATTTTAGTGTAGTTAACATGTTTCTGGCATGAGTAGAAAACACTTTGTGGTGACCAGAAGTACTCATGCAGGGAGATCCATTCACTGGCTACATTTTTCTCCTGTAGCTGCCGAGCAGAGCAGTGTGGGCAGGAGTCTCCACACTCTGCAGTACAATGAGCTTCCTGATCATGAAGTCTCCAGCTCCAGCCAAAGGTGGTGGCATCAACTATGTCACCCTGTGGTGTCCTGAAGTCATCTTCCTTAACACCATTATTATTCCCACACAGACCATTGACTTTTGTTCTTTTAGATATGAAGATAGTGACAATTTGTGCGAGGTCATACTTAACGTGAATGCCCCGATTTGTTTCTATGGCAACAAATGTGTCACTCTGATGAATCTGCACAAGTCCATGCTGGAGAATGACAGGCAATCGCCTTTTTTCATTATTTACCTATGGAGAAAAAAAGTTAGTATATATATGCCTGTACAATTGCTAAGCCAGTCAATTTGCAACAAAGGCAAGTGTTAAATGTGTTTTGATATCTCTATCCATCTATCTATGCCTCAGGACACAGCTGTCAAAGATGCAAAGGCAAAATCAGTCGGTAAAGCTAGAATGACGGTGCATCTTAGAACTCAAACTTACCCAAACTGCTCCTTCTTCCCCTCTGTAAATGGAAATATTGTCATTAGCCACTTTCACGTGGATAGCTTTGACAGAAGAAGCCTCATTGGTGGTCCTCTCTTTCCGCACCCCAACCCAAAATGGGCTGATCTCACTAGTATCATTTAATGTATACATCAGAGTGTAGGTACAGTTTCCTTGAAACTCAAACACCTGTCCATCAAAAGTGCAGAAATGGGCTCCTCCCAGCACCCAACACTGACTTTGGACAGTGTCTTCATCCACACGAACATTCTGATCATTATCTGAGAGAATTTAAAAAAATTAATAAGAACTAAAAGACACTGGCAAGCACTGCTGTAATTTAAGTAATTGGATTAATGAAGTTCACATAATTAGTGAAGTGAGCTCCAATTATTACATATGTAAATAAGGCAATAATGCAAATGCACTCAAAATGTTAATGTGTTACAAACTATATAATATTTGCTTCCATGGGGTTAAGTACAATTATTAAAAAGGTGCATTATTACTTATGTTTGTCAGTCATGCTGATGCCCTCAGGCAGAGGAAAGATTTTAACCTCATTTAAGTTAAATGACACAGACAGAGAGAGAAACCAAAAGATGCAAAACAGCTCAGACAGAAAAACAAAGACACGTTTAAGATCTGATAAGGTGAGTCCAGTGCTGCCTGGTGCAGCTGAATGAGCGACAGTTAGCCTATGAGCAATTGTCAGCATTTCCAGAAGAACCAGATACGCCTACCTTTCCTTGCACAGCCCCAGGTATTGTTAAGGGTGCAGCTCTCCCCCTTGAGGCACGAGGCTGGCTCACAGCGCATAGTAGCAGCTGCAGAGCAGTTACAGCTCTCAGAGCATCCTTCAGTCCACATTATCGCCCCGATCTACAGAGTACAGTGAGTCACTGTGTGCATTACCCAACAGTTCTCTAAGCACCAGGCAAAACAACAAATCAGAATCACACAAAGGCGAAGGATTTTGTAATTAGTCATGTGTCACATGTACAGGTGATGCATGTTTGGCAAAGACATTACGATTCATTTTATTATTGTGGCATGGAACAGGAGCAGGTTATTGCTAAGCTCAGCTCTGGCACTAACTATGACTGTGATCTAATGTGCTCCTACTACATATTTTAATATAGCAGAAACAATGTATTATGCCCCAATGCATGGCTTGTTAGATGTACCAGTATGTTCTGACCACTCTGACCCACAATCCAATGAGCAGCAGATGATCTGTCACATGACATTTCTGTAAGTGTGGAAAAAGTCATTTTGTTGTTGTTAAAAAACCAACGTGGCACCAGCCATTATATAATCAACTCTGAAATTCTGTAAGCAAAGGGGTCAAAGTTTACAATGCATGCAAGCTGGACACACAGTTCAAACACTGCAACACTATATGCAGCCACAGTGTGTAGAAAGTTAAAAGCATGTGACCACCCCATGGGAAAATGTCCAACTTTGTACCAGATATAGACTAGTGCAAAAAATAATGAATAATAAAAGTACATTAGGTACAAAACAATGCAAAACTTTAACTTATCCCTTGCTGTCTGTATGCCGTTGCAAAAATGCAATTTCCCCATTGTGGGACTAATAAAGGTTTCTTAATCAAAACTACTCACCTCATAGTAGTGTCCATTATGGAAGCAACCGCACTGCTCAGGTCTGAGGCAGCCATTTCCACTCCACATGTATCCAAAGTTACATCGACACCCCTCATAACAATGCCAGGGGCATGGGATATTGGATAAAATACCACAGGTCTCAGGACATGCATCAACACATATATTGTAGTGAGAGTTTACAGGGCATGAGAGCACTGTGGGAGATGAAAAAAATGTTTTACATACACTACTAACAGAGTTGAGCCAGCCTTACATCACTCTAGAAACTTCCCCATATAGAACTCAGCAGAGTTTGAGTAAGTATGACAGAAGCATGTGTGCAGACTTGTTTGATTTATATGCACTGACACTCCATAACTGACTAATGAAACACATGTACATGGTAGAGAGTCAGGATTGATTATACTCACGGCACTTTTCACCCCTCCATGGTTTGACCTGAGCTCCTGCCTCCTGGCATGCAAACGTGTACTCCCTCAACCTGCTGCACAGGACTTCTTCATTCCCATTCGACATACACAAGTCAGTCACACAGTTTTGAAAGAAGGGCTGTGTATTCACATTGGAGTGGCATCCACTGAAGGATCCTGCAGAAGCAAGCAGTGTGCCACAGAGCTCATCTGATGCAAATTCAGCTGTCATGGTAGAGCTGCACGCTGAACAGAGAGGACATTCTTTGGAGCAGTTCATTTCAGGCGGTGAGAGTGACCAGGAAGATGCAAAGATGGAAATATCACTTGTAAAACTGCTATGTTTGTCATGCAGTGTGCTGATAATCCCACACAAGCCACACATTTTTCTATGGAAGGCCGGAGTTACTATTTGTATCAGATTAGGCCCGCCATAAGTGACAACGACCCCATTGTCTAGCACAACGCGGGTCAGAATGCCAGAACGCACCACTGATATATGAACCAGATGGACAGGAAGCCCCCTCAGAACACCATCCACCTGGAAAATTTAAACATTAAGGTTACAATTAGGGCACATTAGCCAGTTTGTGTTTGTTAAAGTGCAGCATCTCACTCTGGCTTTTCCTGAATGCTCCCTCTCCAATGATAGGTTAACTCCATAGGCACTTAGGTGCAGCTCACCTTGCTGGACAATAACTTTGGGATCATTTTCTTCCTGATCAAAAACTTGTGACAGCACATAACGACAATTCCCCATACTGAAGTCAAAATTATGTCCATGGTAGCTTGTGAAGTGCCTTCCACTCATGAGCGTACATGTGACTGGCTGCAAATTGTGGCAGGCCCTGTGCCCATCTTGGATGGCACATTTAGTTCCATTTGGACATGTAAAGTTGGTGCACTGTACTGTGCTGTGACCTACACAGATGCAGTGCTGCTGACAGTGCTCGTCGGGGTAGAAGCTCTCGAACATTTCGTGGTAAACACCATTATAACTGCAACCACAGTGAGAGTCAGCCACACATTCACCGCCACTGAAAAATCCCAGGTTTGCAGAAACAGCCTTCTTTGCATTTTAGAGAACTGGGGCTTTCTGTACAGGTAGATGTGTTACTGGGGCACAGCTGGTATTCACTGTTTGATGGGCAAAAAAGATCTAGGAAACAAAAAAGATGTGATTCAAAAATACTGCACAACAATTCTGCTAACAGCTTAACATTTTACTCACTACAGAAGTCAGAGGTCCTCCATTCATCCACTGTGGCTCCCATCTCTTGGCATAAAGCAACATAGCCTGACAAAATCTCACACAGATTGGCCTGGTTGCCATAACAGAGGTTATAGACACAGTTATCATAGAAATCCTGCGGATCAACTGTTTTGTGGCAGCTCAGGAATGCTCCCTCTGAATCCAGTAACCTTCCACAGCAATCTTTTCCCTTATACAGAGCCATATCTTCTGAATTACAACTTGCCCTGCTCACAGGTGTATCCACACAGTCACGTTCAGTGTTGGTTCGCCAGTGTCCCACTGCCTGGGCAAAATCAGAGTCATCATCAGGCACCATGTCATCCTCTGGATTACCATTAAAGTTCCCACACAGGCCACAGAGAGCACCAGAGAAGATACGTGGCATGTGAACAGTGACAATGCGAGAGCTGTACATCACAATAAGCCCAAAGTCAGTCTCTACGTACTTTGAAAGTCCTGTCATGTAGAGTTTTACTTTGCCTTGACTCAACACAGAAGGAAAACGCAGCAGCAGGCCATTTACCTGTAAAAGAGGATCATTCTTTTCACTGCAACACTTAAAAACATCATAAGATATACTGAAAAAAATACACCTACCATAACCCTGTCCGTCCAATGATTGGACAGCTCAATGGAATAACCAGAGACCATGACGAAAGGAGATATTAGTTGCATCCTTAATCTGGTTCTGGACCTCCACAATGAAGTCATCCAAGTCTCCCCAGGTGGGACAGTGAGAAGTAAGTAAGTATGTGCAGTAGCCATGGACATCAAATTTATGCCCGTCAAAGGTGGTGTAATGAGAATCTCCTTTGACAATGCACACACCAGGCTCATTCAAGTGACAGCCTAGGATTCCATTCACAACTTTGCACTCTTCACGGTCCTGGCAGTGAGACCGAGCACACATAACAGTCTTGGAGTTTGGCTGGCAGACACATTTATCCTGGCAATGTTCATCCACCCAGAAGCTTTCTTTGGGGAGATAGTAGGATCCTTGCTGAACACAACCGCACTCTGTGTGCGGTACACAGCTTCCACCACTCAGCAGATAGCCCCTGTTGCATTGGCACAACTCCACACAAGGCTGCGTGCAATTAACATGAGCCTCTGGGTTAGCACAGGTTGCTGGGCATGCAGGACCACACACTTCATAGTGGCTGTTTGCAGGACATACCATGTCTGTCAAATAATGAGAAAACTTTGTATTTTTATTTTTTCACTGAATTCAGTCAATATAATGTAAGAAAGACTCTTAAAAACTCACGCCACATGGTGATTGCTCTCCATTGTTGAACTTTAGCCCCATGCTTCTGGCAGATGTTGGCATAAGCTGTCAGCACCTTGCACATTGAAGAAGCAGTGCATATATACACAGGCTGTCCACACAGCTACGAACAAATGGCTCAGGATCAACATATGAGTGACAATCTGCAAAAGGTCCTCCTCTCTGCTGCAGCAGACTGCACCTAGTCCCGAAGGTGTCACCATTTGCACCAGGGTAACCTTTAGTTTGGCTTAGACTGCACAGAGCACATGACAATCCACCGCAATCTTCTACACCAGATCCTGTGGCACTGTCCACCAACGGGAGGGTAAAATCTATAGCCTGGCTCTTATAAGTGGCATTAGATGCAATTGGACTACCTGAAGAGCTGTGATCTGCATTTCCACACAAACCACACACAGCTCCATACAACTCCATGCTGACCACAATCTGGACATGGTGCTTCCAGTCATACTGCAGAGACAAGCCAAAAATAGTGTCCAGAACAACGCTGGAGCCACTTGGATACAAGGTCACGGACCCATATGACAGTATCAGTGGCAGGTTCATCTTTAGCCCATCAACCTGTGGAAGAATAAAGCAGTTAAATAAACACCCATGAAACTGTATTTAGATCAAAGTTTATACGACTTACCCTGACATGGTTTTTGTCATCTTTAACTATGGAGATATTCAATCCCAGAATGTTTATCTGCACTGTGTGGATGGTGGAGACGCCGTTCAAATACGCTCTGGCTATATTAATCTGCAGTGGACCAGAACCATTTAAACCTGGACAGGTAGTCTGAACCAACGTATAGTTGCAGTTTCCCTGTAGGATAAAATCTTGTCCATCAAACGTGCGATAGAAGAGACCTCCCCATGCAGAGCAGATTTTGGTTTTTAAAGAGCAGAGTGGTTTTCCATTGCTGATAGAACATTTCCTTTTGGGGGCACAATATAAGTCATCACAAGCAGCTGCAGCTGTGATAAAAAAAAAAGAAAAAAACATTGATATGCTTACCACATACTTAACATGTAATCTAAAGTCATCAAAATGGGCTTACTTTTCTCACACTCTTCTGAATATAGTTTCTGTAGTGCTTTGTTGATAAGGCACAGATGGCGTCCAATGCTGGGGGGAGGAGAATCATCAGACAGATGAGCAGAGGAGGCGTCCTGAAACACATCTAGCCATTCCGTTGCATCATGTGGGACAAACATGTGTTTAGCCTGGCAGATATCATCTACTGAAGGCACCATTGTCAGAGCTGATGGATGCTTTCCATTCTCATGTGTGAAGTAGACTACTTGAAGAGGGGCATCATTTGTAACTCGAATTATATCTGTAGTCACAACTGGGATGACCTTCGTAACTCCCCCAGTGAGAGAGACGATCTCCTGCCAAGTGCTGTTGATAACCTGCAGGTAAGAGCTGACAGTCGCCATAGCCAACAGGAAGCTAGAACTCACTCCTGCATCGGCGATTGGAGAGAGAATGTAGTTATAACTCCATGCAGAGACTGGTTTTAGGTCACTAAATCCATACAAGCAGTATCCAGTTGAGCAATCAGAACATGTAAACCCAACCACAACACCTACAGCCTGCTGGGAGTTTATCTCTGAGCCAGAGAGGCTGGTGTTGCTCTGGAGGCAAACACTCTGCAGCGCCCCTAAATGCAGCCTCAGGATGCTACCCCTGGGGTGCACAGTGTTGTTGAAGTGCACGTCCCCTGAGAGGAAAACATCCACTGATGTCTTGTGGCCTGAGCTAGTGATCACCATCTGGCTGACAGCAGTCAGGCTAGAGAAGTCAGGAGTAATAGGATAGTAGGTTTTCCCCCAGGTGGATACATCATGAAGGAAGCTGTGTTTGCAATCAGGGTGGGTGCAGAATGAGGCGAGGACTGTGACCAGCTGTACAGACGTCACACTGAGGATGTGTGACGAGTGATCACCGGTCATTCCCACTGAGAGCGGCAGGTGGATCGACTTGGACTGGCCAGCAGAGAGGAAGATATGCTGCAAGAAGCTACTTTCTAGAACCTCCACAGTGACTGAGGTCCAAACATCGGTGGCTGTGATTGTCACATGATGATCAACATTTGCTGTGGGGTCATTATGTGGGGGGAACATCATCAGAAACCTCCTGCCAGGCATGGCCCCACACAGCCCTGCAGAGGAAAAACATTTAATTGAGTTACACATGTTTTTTTTTATTCAATAGACATCATCATCTGAATATGCTCCCACATCGCAACTGCAGGAAATGTGCATTATAGAGCAAGCAATAACATGACTAACAAACAAAGATAAACTGCTCTGACAGCAGCTGCAAACAACACACTGGCTCTAAAGCCATTACTGTACATCTCTACACTGAGAGCAGGCAGCACGTTTCACAATATGCACACAGCAAGTCTACTTGTAGAACAGATAAGACGGGGTGGTGTCATGTTTCAACAAGCTCAGCAGCCAATGAAGAACAGTTTCTAGTTCCTGACTGCATACACCTGTATTAATGTGCAACACACACACACACACACAGGCAGTTTCCTTGATAACAAGGATCTTGGCATTGGTGCATCAACATACCAGCAGTGTTTTTAGAAGAAACTCGGAACAACAGCTCATTCAACAGTAAGTTCACCTTTCAGTTAATATTCTGTATAGAGTTACTTGCCTAAAGCTGCAGTATTGTTACCTGTGTAACTTTTAGCATTTCTGTTTAAAAAAAGTTACAGAACAAAATTCTTATTTTTAAGGTAAATGGACTGTTGTTAGTGTGGTGTTTGTATGTGTATGTAAAGAGATAAAACTTTTTTGTTTTTAACCACCAATTCCCTCCCGGGGCACAGATAAGCATGTTTTGTTGTCCAAAGGGGAGAGTCTTGGTCAAACAAGACGGGACACACGTTAGCAGGGCAGTAGTCCAGCGCACTGAGGGTGTTTGCTCAAAATAATGACCTTTGAGTCCAGGTTAATCAAAGCCCACCTCCTGCAATCAATGTGAGCCGTGTGACACTTACCGAGTCCTGAGAGGCACAAACAGAGCAGCAGGACACACTGCATGGCTGCGCTACATAAATGGGGACTGCGAGCTTTCGGGTATTTACATGCCTCGGAAAGTTTGAACCTCGTTGAGCTTGCAACACGCTGAAAGAATGCAACGAAAGCCTGTTAGCACACCTGCACCAGGTGAGGCACATATGAGCCTGTCAATCAACACGTGGACGTCATCAATTGTCGACTAATTCGCCGGCCGCTGCTGCTGCTGCTGCTGCGTTATCAAAGCGCTTTTCAAGTCTTAACCTAACCCTAATGTGAACATCTCAGCAGGGGTTTGTCATCTTATCAGAAAGCTGAGTGACAGTTATAAACACACACACGCACACGGAGGACATTTCCACCGCTGCAGAAAGTGCCGGGGCAGCGCGGCGTTAAATGACTTGTCTGTGAATCCCCTTTGTAGGTGAGCAGAAAGTTGCCCCAGCTAAACTTGGCGCGCGCACGCACACACACACACACACACACAGAGCTTTTCCTGTTAACGAGGCTGATCAGCAGCAGCAGCGGTGAGTGCGTCACTTTGCAGAGCAGAGGGGAAGAATGAGACACAAGGACATTATTATTAAACCTTACGGAGCTCACATCCTGCTGTACATCCGTCTCTGTCAGCCTCTCTGTCTCTCACACTCTCTCTTCTGCTGGTAGGTGATCAGTATTGAACTACAACAAATATTTTTTATATTCTTGCTTTTTGATCAGATTTGTGCTTTTATGAGTATGACTCGGGTAGTTGTGTTTTTCATATGTGTGAGTGAGCGTCATCTTGAATTTTATGAGTTCAAAGATGTACAGACAGAAGCAGAAGTGACTTGTCACACTCTAACACCTCTTATCTCACCCTCTCTGTATGCCATACGTTTTCCTTCTTAGTTAGTCTCATTCTGTTGTTTAATCAAACCTTTTTGTCCAGATGGTTGACATAACTTGCATTGGTTTGGAGTTAGACTCCTCAATGTGACTGTGGATAGGATTTGTGATAGTGTTGTTAACTAAACAAAGAAGAGCAGCTTTGTCTCTATCAGATAACAAGTAAACCTGACACGTACTTGCCCAGAGTCCTCTGTGTCCTTATTGTGGTTGTTGATGTCAGTAGAGGTAGAAAATACCAGTGATTTCTGGTGCAACTGTGGAATCATATCTCTTCTAATTTGTGTGTGCTCACAGGTTTTTTAACATCTGTACACACAGAGGGAGAAAGAAGAAGGGGGGGGGGGGGGTACAGGATATGTGTTTTCAAGAAGGCATTGTCAGACACACACTCTCATATCCTCTTAGTTGTGTTACTGCTGGCCTCGCCGGCTTGATGCTCAGACGGTCACACACAAACACAAGCCATTTCTGCTCACTTGTGCTCCATGGTGGATTGCTCACTGGTATGCATGGCACCAACTGAGGTACTGTGTGTTTTGCTGTATTTTATTTTATCATTTGTTTCCTTGTTTACAGTCCAGTGGGATAGCACAGTGTGTTATGTTATATGAAAAAAAAATGAAAGATTTTTTTGTGCACCAGCCTCACTTGGATAAACAGCAGCTGTAGTCATGGTAGAGTCGAGTAAACATTGCAATAAAAATATTGTCTGTCTTCACTGAACCAGAATAGGCATTCACTTTTAGAAAATTGAATAGCAATGAATAACATGATGGGGATTTTTTTTCTACCTCTCCTCTTATTCACTCTCTTTTTTTTTCTCATTTTTGAGCCCATCTGTTTCAGAACAATTAATCAAAAAGTTTGTATTCTTGCTGCACTCCTTCATGTTTCTAATAGTTTTTTTTGAGCTGTTTAGGCTGCAGTTTTTGTGATTATCATCTGTGGTGTCAATGTCTTGTTGGTGACACAGTGGTTGAGCATTGGGCTGTTATCTGCATTTAAGTCTCTACAGGTCTGTTTAGAGCTGTGTGTGTGTATTTTGTAGACTGGCTGAGTAGGATGAAGTGCAAATTAACTGGGGTAAACACGGGTAAGACTTTTGAACGTGGCCAGACAGGGGGTGAGGTTCAGGGGTTAACCCCGCTGGAACAGAACCCTATTCCTCGTACAGCAACACCTCACAGCATGTGAACGTTTGGCAGCACTGAGTGTTACGGTTTGTTGATTTCTTCATCTGAGATGTTTTGCATCTCAGCTGACATGTCTACTTTATAAGCAAGCCCCTGATTATTATGTGTCGCAAACTGGGTGTGGTGTGAATGAGCAAATTCAGTCTGCATTCACATTGTACATAACATATTAGCCAATTTGGAAAAAAAATAACACACAGAGGCAGTGGACTGGGTTGATAAATATTTTCAAATTGGATCAGCTTATTATTTCACCCAAAGCGACTCTGAAAAGCAAATTGGATACAGAAGGGGATTTTATGTGCAGCTTCTTTGGGTTGGTTGGGCTTGGAGATTTACTTCAGCTATTCAAGAGGCCAGAACAGCCCCACACTACACTCCCTCTCCAATCAGCCTCAGTTGTGTGATTAGCATCTGTTTTTTTTTTTTTTACCCATAATCAACTAAAATAGTTCTTGATGCTGTTTATCTTATTTTAGCATGGAGATAATCTCGTTGTAGATTAGGTTGCACCAATGCAGCTATACATGGTGAATTTATAGCTTCGTGACACATGTCAGAATACAGAATATTTTAAAAAATGCTGCAAGAAGGAAGACATGTTGATTAGTGTCCTTTCATACTGTGCTACTTATTTTTTTCACTAAATTTAGTAAGTGAGGTCTCGCCAAACAGAAGAGTGTGGCCTTCACTTCCTGATATTGTAAGAAGGAAGCTGTAAGTCAGTCAGGTCGTTGTGGGGGTTGCGAGTTTAGACCTTTTCTCTCAGTCTTTCTTGATAATCTACACCTTCACAATGTGTGTCACCTCAGATCTTTTCCACATTAACTGTAGAGGAAACTGGGACACAATAGGCATTGCTTACAGTACAACATGTGGCACAGTTCACCGGGCGGGTGACAGGCGGGCTCCTGTATTCATGCCGGTTTAAGTGTTTAAAACTGACCAGCCACCCTTCATCCGGGACCTCCACTGGAACAAAGGTCATTCCCATGATTTGCCATTTAAAAATATCAACAACCATATTGTGTTAACACAGCTGGGGCTTTGTTTGACTTTGCTGAGGACATCTGTGTATCACATCTCTGTGGAGGGGAACGGAGGTACGGTTTGTTTTGGGCCGTGTGCCATGAGGAAGTTGTGAGATGTTTTTCCTGAAGAATAGCAGCACACAAATAAATCACAGCTAATCTAACGGGTATCACAGGTTTGATGAACAGATACCGTATGCTCAAATTAATGTAAGCTTTTTAAGTTTTGTTCTTTTTAGTTTCCATGACAACAGTATTGATTAGCAGTGTACTAAACATCCAAAAACATAAGGTGAGGCTGTCTCTGGACTTTTTTTTGCCAGCTGCAGGGAGGGGAAAATGTTGAATAGACACTTGTTACCAGCAGAGCATGTCAGAATTCTCAAAACATTTTTTCTGCTGAGCATTATGGGAAATACAGCTGCCGATCTCATAGCTGCCACCCATCTCAGATTACAATCAGGATTAACAGGCACGCTTTTAAACTAGTTAAAACACAGCGAGGACTGGTTTGGCATGGAAATTGTGGTTTTCCACTTTGTGATCCTGAACGTCAAAAAAGTTCCAGACAAGCCCCAATAATAGACAGTGTTTCTGCTTTCTATCACGAATACCAAAACACATCAATGAAGGAATATTAATAGCTGATATTTTTAACTCTGTTTCTGTTCCCTGCAGCATTTGAAGATGATGCGATTGCTGTTCCTGTGCCTGCTGCTGCTGCTGCCAGCTGCTGCCGGTACGTACTCATCTCAGTGATGCTTTCAGGTGATAAACATCTAATCGGGGTTTGTGTGCATCTCTGAGCCACCTTGGTTTCTTCAACTACCTACATGTGTGTGTGCGCGCTGTGTGCAACAACATTAATGTATGGACCACAGAAATGAGACGCTCTGTATTAGAATGACATTAAAGGAAGTCATGCACAGTGAAATTAGCAATTTCTATGACTGCACTCTGTCGTCAGATAGACTGTGGCACTGAGTGCTTGTTGCACTGCACAGTCCATGAATGCATCACTCCGTGAATTTACTAAAACTGGATGTCTACTTACCTTGTCCTTTTTTTGGCAGCTGTTTCAGAAGATAATGAAGGATCAGCTGATGATGGTATGTAGCTCTTGTATCTTTTGGCTTAAATAAAGAAATACAGCAGCAATGAATAAAGGATTGTACTCACGTTAATGGTGCTTTCAAAGAATATCAACAAGTGATTGTTGCTGTTTTTCAAAGTATCTTTAAAGGAATTAAAAAGTAAGGAATATTTTAAATATTCTGCTTCTACCTCACATTGTACATAAAGATGAATTAGATTCAGCACTGTGGTTGTAGACTTGTCAGTGGCTGACTCCACCATACTTGTGGACAATTTAAATATGGCCCAGGGATGGCTCGCTGTTGTAGGCAGCCTCAAGTGGCCAATTTGGGAACTGCTAACACTTTCAATATTCCAAACATTCCTTACAATTTGTAGAAGCTTTGTGGGCGTCATGTCAAATAGAATAACTTTAATAATGCAGCCTGCTGTGTAAAAATAGAGTATAATTTGCTGGAGGATTTTGTTTTTTTCATTTATAACTCACCTCAAGGTTTTTCTTCTTCATTTTAGAGTTCTGTATCTTGTTTGCACATCCCATATTGCTCTTCCACCTTTTGGCCTTAAACTGACATCATAAACCTTCTAATCAATAGTGTTGCTAAAAGATTAGAGGATGTTGTGGATCTGTAACACTTACACAACCTCTGATTTCTTTTATTTCACAGATATGGATGATGAGGATTTATATGCAGGCGTTGTGGGAAAGGGTGAGTTTATTACCTCTGTTCACAAGAGTGGTTTAAAAAAGTTTAATTGTGTAGTTTCTCTCTCTCGCTCTCTCTCTCTCTCTCGCACACACACACGCTGTAATGGCAGATGTCCAGAGCTGAGTGTCTGATGGTCTTGACCTCTGTAGTTGTCGTCAGTAAGTCGACATTGTGTACAGGGCGCTCTAGTCCTGTGAAAATTGTGGCCCCTGTTGGCTTTTACCTCCCCCTAACCATTACAGCCTGAATGGAATCAATTAGCTCTCTAGAGGCACCCTGTGGTTTCTGCTGAAAGGCCAATGAACACGTCGACATCTCCGCCATCCTGTCGGTCAGCTAATCAACATTGGCATTCTCATTCTCTCTCCACGCCTCTCTGTGTCACTCCTCATCTTCGCTTTGATGGACGTGTGATAGAATTACAGATCTGTTTAGAGCAGCGCTGCAGCCTGCCTGCTCTCTGAGACGAAGCATTTCTATAAAGCACAATTCCCCTTTCTCACTGCAGATGTATGGAAGTTTTTTTTCCCTAATTTCTGCAAATATTTCATTCCAAAGCCAAATTTTCACATTTTTTCCATGTGCATAACAGTTGTGTTAACAACAACACAGTGACTGCCATTAATTCTCATTAAACAAAACTCTGAGACTCACAACTATCTTGATTTAGGGAGGAAGTGTCACTTTGAGCATCACACTAATCAAAATGGTTGCACCCACAATTTAAGGAAGTAGTAGAACAGTGTGTGAGGGGTTGACGTGTGTATGTGAAATAACAGTTCTGTTTGTGACAGGTGTTCCTGACTCGACTGCAGATAAAACAACGGGTGTGGACGAAACCTCAAGTGAGAGAAATTTCTCAATCATTCATAATATCATACACTGATATCAAGGTAACCTACTTCACCGCTCACATAACCCTCTCATGTCTTTCAGATCAGCTCACCATGATTTTCATTATTGTCGCAGTGGCGGTGGTGACTATCTCAGTTGCAGTAATAGTTGGTAAATATTCAGTGCTTTGAAATGCGGCTTGTTTTATTTCCACAGTTGATGAATGTGTTGCTGTAAAGCCTTTCAGTACTTGGTCAGAATCACTGTGTGACTTGTAAAGCAGTTAATACTTAAGTACATATAAACTTTTCACTTGTGGAGCCATGACCTTTTCCCATTTTTTTTTTGCAGCTGTAATATTAGTAAGACGCAACATGAACAGTCGGCAGCAAGGGTAAGGTCAAATTTCTTCAGCATATAACTGTCATTTTCATTTTTCTTCCTTAACCTGCTTTCATTCTGAGTCAGTGTATTAACCAGACTACAAGTTTCTCTTTACGCTAAGTCAGCCAGTAAGTGAGAGAACCAGTCCGGTGGGTAACAGCCTTTCTGCTCCCTTGCCAAGTTGCCCTACTCCATGTGACTACTCATCAGCATCTAAACCAGAGAGAAACACCCAACAGTAAAAAAAAACACACATACAAAAACAACTAGCAACCACCCACTTCAGCCCGTCTGGACTTGTGCAGCAATTAGTATTATAGCTCGAGTCCTCCAACAACACCAGTGAACACACCCCACCTATCCATCTTAGCCATCTAACAATAGCCTTAAGACAGTGCCATTGGGTCTGTATGACCGAACAGGGACAAGACCTAACCTGTTACAACACTTACCTCATGAGCTGAACCCTGAGAGCTCTACACAGAAATACAACTACATGTAAACACGATCCTGGTGTCTTGACAACAATCACTCAGCACAATCAGACAGCAGAACAACCTAAACCAGTTATACAGAGAGACACTTTGCACTTGGCCTCCCTTCAATGCTTTGTCTATTTAGCTGCAGTTAGCTGTAGGATGGCTTTTTGCAGACTAATCAGTTTCTTTTGTTTTGGAGGTACAGTACAAGGAGGGTCAGGAGGGTTACAGAGTTCAAATGAGTCCTCAGAGCAGTGGGAAAGCAGCCTTTCAGACAATCTGCAAGGGTTAAATTCCTCTGCAGGATTACTGCCTGCCTCCCGGGGCCGCAGTCAGCGCTGCCTGTGTTTGGTGCTGACTGATCGCTCTGTTGAAAAGAGGCTTAATCACACAGCAACCTCTGGCTTGTTGGATCAACAGTGCCTCGCCACCTTTATAAGTCCCACCTGGGGATGAGCTGTGTTTTGAGGTGACGCAGTGCACAGTGCACCTGTCAAAGGCCTGCAGCACACAGCAGTCAGGCCTTTCTCCTGAATTCAAACTCACAGCAACATCTCTTGCATCTGTCTTGCCTGAAATTCAGAGAATATGCTAAAGATGACTTATTTTTTTGTCCTGTCCTCTCCTCTCTCCTTCTCTTCTCTCAGAGTCTACTCAGTGCCCACAGAACAGGACCAGAAACCAACCGTCTAGTGAATGGAGGAGCTGCAGCGCTATAATACAAAGGCAAGAGAGGAGCAATGCATCAGGCTATGTAATCTCCCCGTCTTCGACTCAGGACAGTTAGACTTCTTTGCACATCAGCCTACTTCTCACTGTACGGCTCATTTCTCCCTCCTACACAACCTCCTATACATATGTAACATATGCAATTTTTTTTCTTTACTGTTGTATACTTTCGTCTCTGTCCCAGCTGTTTGTACTCCACACACACACACAATTTAGCCCGGGACATTTGGAACACATTCAAACCTTCTAATTGGATTCTATTTGAGGAATCCAAATCAAAGCCAGTGAATATGGCTTGAAGCTTCTTTTGTTAAAAGGGATAATTTAGCACAGCCAGAGACGCCGCCACCCCCCCCCCCCCCCCTTTTTTTTTCCTTACTGCCTTGCAACAAGAAATTATTCCTTTCAGCTACGCAGTGAAACTATACTTGCGTTTGATTTGTTGCATGTGGAGCAGACCTGTCTGTGTGTGAAATGGTCGTTGAGCGAGACAAACCCTGCTAATCCACACTAAGCTAGCCCAGTGCTCACTTCATTCTTGTGTCTGACATCTTCTGTTCCTGGCCCATTAGGAGTGACAAGAGGCAGCGCAATAGGAAGATAAAAACCCTGTTCCACATCTGCTCAGCCTCAGCAAAGAGAGAAACACGTGGAAATAGCCAGTGTGAACACCCTCTTGCAACTCTGCAAATTAATCGACCACCATGAATGATGATGTTTTCTTTTTCCCCCCTCTCATTTTCATTTTGAAAGGCTTTCACTTTAGTCCCGCAGATTGTAAATAGCTCTCTGAATGCAGTGGAGAGCCAGATTAATGCCTCCCACACACAGAGAGAAGCATGGTGTGAAGAAGAAGGGGAAAAAAAATCTCACAAATTAAATAAAGTGGGATGATTGGGAAAATAACAACAAGGGCTTTGTTTCATTCATATGGAGCATGAAGCCGTCTCTGATTTCATTCAAATGAACTCAATCGTGCTATAAGAAGAAAATCGTTCTATCCAAGAACTGAAGGCAATGGTTGCTTTGCTATTTGTTGGCGGAGGAAGAAAGGGGGGGGGGCAGCATGCTCTGTTTGACATGTCAGTTTTTCATTTGTGGCTCACTGATAGTGGAGTCAACAACACTGGGAACAGCTACATAGAGTTAAACAGTGGATTTGTCAAACCACAATTGCTCTTTGCTCTTCAGCTAAATCTTCACTAGAAGCAGGGCCTGGCTGCAACACAACCAGAACTGAGATAGAAAAAAAACAATGCTGTCTTTATCGGGGTAACATTACAGCAACCCCTCCAAACAGATTGGCAGGTGTGCATCTTTTTCCTGGACAGTAAGTCTTACTTCTCCACATTGTAGCATTGCCCTTTTTAAGCCTTAAAAATGTGGCAGCATTTCAAAGAGAGGACAATTTTACCATAATTGCAAGACATTTCAATTATTTTTTTTATTTTGTTTTTATGTATCCGTTTCTCTCCAATATTTACAGAGGCTTGCTTTTTCTAACAAACACACAGCACAGTCTTCTCTTTGAATTAAAATGTGCAGAAACATTATGTGGTCCGTTCCTCCATGCGACCAAACTTCACTCTGTTACTCGGCTCTCTGTCATGACACTACTGATGTACAGTAAGTGTACCACATGTAGCGGTTTTTCCATCTCAAAGTGATAAACACGGAAAAAGGTCAGAATTATTCTCTGTTTTTTAAATGGACAGATTTATCATCTGTAGAAACTAAAGGAATCATCTGTCCTTTTATACTTCTATGCTTCTTCTAAACATATAATATATTGTAATATGTATTTACAGATTTACTGAGCTATGCATTTGCATCGTGTCTATTAAATATATTTGAATAAATAAATCTTTTCAGACACATGTTGAGTTTAAGGGGATTTATATTGAATTAATAGTTGAACTATTTGTAATTTAGTGTCATATTCTGGTATAAAAAATTGGACATCATGTTATCTTTATGTCATTATGCACTTTTCTATTCAGATTTTTATGCAAAGAACATTGACAGGGGTTTCTTATTCTGTGATCTGTAATATGTAACACACTATCTCACCAAAAAAGCAGTTGCTGTAAGTAAACATATCACAAATTAATTCTGTTTGCACAAGTGCAGTCACCTTTGATTTTACTCTGATACTGCTGTATATTGTGTAGCAATGCCTAACTCTGGATTGTGTTTGACATTAAATGTTCTATAAAATGTGCTTTTTTCCCCCTCACATTAGGTTGTTTGTATAATTTTAAAGCCATCTGGATGCAAAGATGCCAGTGGATGTTGTTTAATCTAGGGCTTTACTCACTTACAAGCAGAGAGCTACTAAGAGGCTTAGGCACTCTTAATAAACATCAGCTCAGTCAAGACCACTTTAGTCAGAGAAAAATGTATTTCCATCTGTGGAATGCTAGATTTGGCAGTATGGCTCTGTTTGTGGGGAAGCCTAAGGCAGTAAGAGTAGCAGGAAAGATCTTCCCTGGTACAGAGTGGAGCATAAATCAGCGACAACAGATCCTCAGTTCTGTTGGTGCAGACCAAAGGAGAAAGGTAAAATTCAGAAAATATATAAAAAACAAGCCATACTAATAAAAAATAAAATAAAAAAAAAACATCTGAACCTGCCTTTAACATTACTTTAAACAATGCCAGGTTTCTTGCATTGAGGAATTTTACCTACTCAAGTTAGCGTTTTGATGCCCTCCGAGCTTCGGAGTGTAACAAAGGAACTGCACAGTGATTGCATCAGACTTTGTTGTGTAAACCTGCTTAGTGTGAACACTCTGACACAGCAGAAGTGGAGAATGGGTGGGCAGTCTAATTAGGTTAAAAAAATTAGGTACCATAGAGGATATTTCTTCAATAAGATACAAAGATGAGCTGTCAGCTCATATTATGTGATGTACTGGGGATTTAGGGCAAAACTTGGCCAAACGGCCTGCCTGAATTAACACATTTGTTGACATTAATGGTGTAAAACTGCAGAGAAATAAACAGGAAGAGGAACTGACCCAGCCTGATTTTTATGTCCTCAATATACAGTTAAATAAAAGTGTGAGTCTGTGAGACTGTCAAACATGAGATGGCCTTATTTCTCATAACCTGTATTACAGTTTTTTCTGATTGCTTAAACACTAACAATGATTCTTATAGCACAATTTCTAAAAATATTAATAGTTATAGCAAAATCACTCACTGAGTTTGCAAAACTAAAAGCAAAAAAACTGCTTTACACTCAATTTGCACTTTTGTAACACACAATTTGCAATTGTATAAATATAATCCACTTGACAGCACTCTTTTTGCTGAACTGTAAACACAACTCACTGCTTTACACACAACTTCCAAATGATCAACACACTCCTAGTAAAACTACACACATTTATGGCTAGTATTTACACTATTTTGCCAACTGTCTGGCTACACTGTCACATGCGAGAACTGTTTTACATCATTAGTTCACTTTGCAATCAGCATGAGCTCTGTAAATAAGACACAGGTAAGCTTCAGTGTGGAGAACAATGGAGGGAGAAGGAGACTGAGAAGAATGAGAATTAGAGGAGGATGAGGACATGAGGAAGCAGGAGGAAGAGGACGAGGAGGTGAGGAAGGAGGAAGGGTAAGAAGAAATAGAATTACTGATGTCATCGGAGCTACAATAGTGGATCATGTGATCAACCATGGAATGACCCTGAACGGGTTCAGCCTGAGCCGCTACACTGTAGCAAGCATCATGAGGCTTATTGAGGCATATTGATGAGAATGGGTTAGTACAGTTCCTTCACAGTTTTGTAGGTGTACCATACTCTAATGAGAAAAACATCAATACTGTACATGTAAAACTGAAACTGTTACTCCATAGAATTACTAGACATCCAGCATCTGGAAGGAGGCATGCAAGGATATGGACCAGGCATCATGTCAGGCCTGGATACGGCACTCCAGGAGATATTTTCCCCGGTGCCTTGGACTAGAAGACATTGCATGCGACGTTGATGAAATTCTGTGGCCGGACCCAGAGAGACAATGAGACTGATTTTCTCTCTCTTTCAGTGAAATTGTTTGTTTTCTTGTGTGTGTTTTGATGTGTGTGAATAAACATTCATACTTGAAATTTGAATCCCTGTGTTTATAGAACTATTCATGACAAAAGTTTGACCTCACATGGACAGACCTTGTGCACAGAGAAAGCAAAAGCCAGATGTGTTTTCAGTTAATACCATCAGTGTGTAGTTGGCACATTGTGTGCTTAGTAATATGATGGTTTGTGTTAACTGTGTGGTACAAAAATACCATTTTTACAAAGGTTTGAAGAGTTAAGCAAGATGTATTAGCTTTTGCAAAAGATCTACAATGTTTTGCTGATTTGGTGTAAGGTTTTTTTATTTGTGTGTAGAGTTTTGCACAAATAGCCAATAGTTACAGAAATGTGCTTAAGCAATCAGAAAAAACTGTAATAATCCTGGCTGTAAGATGCCGCCTATGGCTATGTTACCAGCTACAAGACACAGGGGTCATTAGAAACAGGCCTGCCTCACATCTGAAGGTGTGATTAAAATATGAATCATCCCTACATTATTTGCCAAGATAAATAATCACTTTAACTTTTTTTAGAGAAAGTAAAAGATATGACATTTGACAAAGATTAAACAGGTGGTCATTCCACTATTTTCCCTTGTCAGCATGAATCATATGTTCTGTGCTTATTCATTGTTTTATTTATTGATACAGTTTCTAAGCAGCATGCAGTATGCCAATCCACACATACACACACAGCCAGTTGTTGGTTAAGTGTTTTTCCTTTTTTCCCCCCTCCTCATCCTTGGACCACTTGATATGACCTGAAAAATAAACACACAAGAATCAAAACCCCTGTTTCTGAAGGAAATAATAATCAGCAATAAATATGAGGAAAATAAACAATGTGCTTCGCAGCTTGTTTGTTACACTTTTTGCCCAACAAATAGCTTTATCATCATCCTTTTGATTTATTAATCATCACAGAGATTTCAGTCAGCATTCTGTTGAGCTATTGCATGTCTGAAGTGAATGATTGTTTGCCATACATCATCCTGTAGCCTGTGATATAAATTACTTATTCGACTGCGGCTTCCCATCAGCATGGTATAAGTGCAGTGCAAATAAACACCAGCGCGAAGAATTAAACAAGCAGAAGAATTAAAGATACTAAGATCATCACAATGTGCGATAATCACACACATCTGTGTTTGCTGACTGAAGGAGGTGAGTAAATCAGGAATAAAATGCACAGAAACATGAAGAAAACTAAGAATGTTCATGACATAGTGCTGTCACAGTGAGGAGAAGTTAGCAGAAACTAGTCCCCAGTTGCCTTCTACCATGCCGACGCTCGTCTACATGCTGACCCGTGACTCTGTGAACGACATCCTGATGCTAGTCAGCATAGTCCAATTTATTCCAAGGAGGAAACTCTACAGCGTGGCGGATTGGTTTTTGCTTTTAGTCCTTCCATGAAGGAACAGAGGTCCCCTTTTGTTTAACTGAGGGCAGATCATATGCTTGTCTTCAACAGACACAATACACAGACTACTACTATTACTATTACTTACTACTATACTATTCAGCATAAGGTCGTCGCTGTACTCACTTTGATGACTTCTTGTGACACCTGGGACATCGGCAGACTTTGCCACCTACAGTCAAAGACAATCAAAGTCAGAAATAACAAATCACAAAAATGGCTTTCCAATTTTTAGATAATTTGCTTTACAGAAACCCCCAAGCAAGCAGAGGGTGGCCTGGAAAAAACTTTTACTCCCTTTTAACAGGAAGAAACCTTAAAGAAACACCCTGCAGGTAAAGGAGGAGGAGAAGAGGTAGACAGGACAGAGGACAAGAGAGAGAGAGAGAAACATACATGCAATAAACATCCAACATTACAGGAGACAAACATGACCTGTTGTTGTAATTACTTACAGCTAATGACCAGGATGCCCATGACGAAGAGTACAGCAGCAATCACCAGGCCAGCATAGCGCAGAGACGCATAATCTGAACATACAAAACAATATACTCAGCCATCAAAAAACAAGCAATGCCAAAGAAAAGTCAGGAGAACGTCCTTACCATAGGTGAAACCTTCGTCCCACTTCGAATCTATACCAAGTAAAAAGTAGAAGGAAAAGTATTGACTTAAATTTGAACAGAGGAAGCATCAACAGGAACAAAAAAGAGCGAGGATCACTTGGGAACAGCTGTCAGAGATGGCATGACAGATCTACTGGCTCTGCTGACAAGCTGTTGATGGTGTATCAAAACCCTATCTACGGTAAGCCAGCACAGCATGAGGACATAAATATCTTATCTCTTCTTGCATAAGGTACAATCAGCATTAATCTGCTGGCAAGAGAGGAAGTGAGGTGCGCTATTCTACCACTGGGTTTTGTTTGGAAGACAGGGATTTGTGATAGTGTCAGTCTGCCATGAGATAACAATGAAAACCGCAATGCCTGTGGCATTTAAGGTAACTATGGAGAAGGAAGAATTTTTTGTTACCCCAGGCAACTTGGATGCCGGCTTTTCTGGATCTCACTGTGGAGGCTGAAAAAAGTAAAAATATTAGTTCACTGGACTTTTTTCAAATGTTCAACATTTGTGTAAAGTAATGATTTTAAGTGCTAAGTTTATAGCAGATAACGAATATTCTGTGTATCAGTCTTGTTTTTACAAAGCCATTGTGTAACAATAAGAATGGGGAGTTTCTTAATAGTTTATAGCTTTAAAATTTTTAAAGTTACGCTAATGGTCTTGGTGAGAGTGGAAGTTCTAGTCTACTGAAGGCTACAGGCCAAACTCAATGGCTCCACCAACTGGATGTTCAAGCGCATAATGCAGAGGGCGAATGATTACCTGGTGTAGATGTAAGCTTTGGCTGCAGGTTTGTTGTCTCTTTAGTGGGAGCTAAAGAAAAAGCACATATATATTGGACATTACATGAAATGAAAAGGATGACATATGGTGCTGTTGACTCACCACGACTCCCTGCTGTAGTCTTTATTGCTGGTGTGGTTGTGTTGACTGAGTTGACTGTGTTGACTGTGTCACTGCCCTGGTTTGTGGTTTGTTGAGGAGGGAAGGCATCCGGGGAGGAGTTAACATCTCTGGTGACTCTGCTCTCCGGTCTTCCTCCTGTTGCAGTCAAAAAGCAACTGTAAGGTTATAGCTTCATTGATTTATACATTTATAGACAGATAGATAGATGTAGTATTGTACTGTACCAGTGATAGTCGAATCAGTGACTGCCATTCTGTTGTTAAGAGACACACTGTCATCTGTAGATGTAGGATCCTGTGCCCTCGACACTGTAGGATAATAATTCACACTTTAATGACAAAAGTCAGATAAAACCTCACAGCGAGGTCTAATGCAGTCCACTTTACAGGAAGAACAAAGTCCAGTTCTCTTTCTGCTGGTGAGTGTCTGGAACAATGCTTTGAAGTGTTCCTGGCAGAGGCCAGACTTCAGAATGTGTCTGGCCACGCAGAGGGGGATAAAGAGGCCTGCAGATGCACTGAGTATGTAATAGTCCTGTGAGTGGGGCTGTGAGGCAACCTCCAACTACAACAGAGCTGGATTGTTGTTTGAGAGAACAGGACAGAAGGGCTGTTGTCTGTTTAGTCACTCAGCACCTTCCACTTAGCACTGCAGCTCAACAGAACCTCAGATTTCCTGGGCTATGCCGATTTTAGCAAGTTTAATGAACCCATGTGAGGAAGCTTGATTAAGAACGTACTGAGTTCTAGCTGATTTGCATGCGGACGTGTCAGATAAATCCAGTGTATTTAATAAACTGCATTCATATATTAAGTTCTAATATTTATGTTGCCATTGGGATTTTCCTACTCTTGTAGCATGTGACTTCACTGCTCCTCAGTCTGTATACACAATGTCATTATTGTCATATTATATTGTCATTATAAGTACATGTGTGTGGCCATTTATCAGGCCAGCAGTTCAGCGTGGGGAGCCTGGTATAACCTAATAGAGCAGCACAGCACATTATGTGTGGAAGTCATTTTGTCATATTGCAAGGTTAATTTGTGTCCATGAAAGACAATGCAGCCCTGTCCTTGGCCCTGTCACTGATTACATGTAGCAGTAGAGACTAATATACAGGATTCGATTTTAAGCAGTCATTTTAAAATGTATCTCTCTCATCTCAACTTCATGGAGGTGATGCTCGACTGTTGATAGGCTTATCTGTCTGGACAGCTAATATTTTATCTTCATCATGGAGTAAACAAAGCACATTCTGTCTCTTCTAATAAAGTAATTGCTCACGCTGGTTAATAGATATTTCAAGCCCCAGTTTTTGCTTATCAAACATGTTTGACCTTTGACTTCCAAATTCTTATCTAGCCATCTATAAGGAAATTACTATTTATTTTATGTTTGATTTAGATATGATCTAAATCTAGTTGAATGGAAAAATATTGGCACAATTTTTCTGTGTCACATCCAGGTAAGTTCAGTCATCACCCAAACATTCTTCCTCAACCCAGGATGCCTGGAATAGCAGATAATAACACAAGACCATGACCCAGAGTAATAACACAACACACCCTCATGTGTGCTACTCATATGCTGTGAGGCAATATCACAGACGCACAAACTGAAAAGTTACAATTTCACAATATAGCTTAACATCCTGTTATTGTCATTTGTGAGCTAAATGATTCAGTTGTATAATCTCATGTCTCTGTTTACTCGTGGGTACATTTAGTTCCAGGGGGATTTTTTTTGGCACTCACCTTTAATCATGGCACACAGGAAAAAGACAAAGGAAGCCATAAAAATCTGTAAGAAAAAACAAACAATGATGCAGAAAGTGTAATGTTGCCATCACAAACTCTGTCTCAACTGTTTTAACATAATCTGTAGGACATAGTTACAGATTACAAGGGGGCAGGAAGACGTTGAGGCCACTTCTCCTTCCTCATTTAGCACGAGGCTACATCCCCCTCCACACACACCACATGCAACGTGACAGAAAACCAACTCTTACTTTGAATGTCAGACTTTCTTTATTTGTCAAAAATGAGTGATCGAGGCTGCACACTGCGTATGGAATACGCCCACACGTGTCTGCACTCTATAGATCTAACTTCATCATATTTTGTAAGCTGTCACCAATTAAAAAAAATGACATTGGAGGATGTGTCAAAACAACACTTAAGATAATGGAAATGCGGTACCAGCGAGCAGCAACGTCTGAATCAATGGAAAAACATACTTCTTCCTCCCCCTCAACATCTTGCCCATAGCCAAAACAAAACAGTATAGAAAAGGAGAAGAATGCAACAGACACGGTCCGGTGTTGCATATTTTTTTTATTATATATATACAGAAAGCATGGCAGTTATAGAGAACTGCCATGCTTTCAGGTACAAGAGAGGTAAGTAGGGTGACAGATGGAAGTCCAGGCCAGGGACTTGGTTTGAATCCACCCCCAGCAGAAAATGAATCTCGATCTCTGACCTATCCTGGTGGCAGCTCATCCTCGAGGCAGGGAACAGTGTGACAGGTGAGCGTCTGTGGCCGTCATGAGGTTTGACAGCTCAGATTAGCAGGTCATGCCAATCTTCATTTCACTCCAGAGCATATGTCAGAATGAGGCCTGCTTCCCCTGGGCTGTACAGGCGTCTTTGCCTTCCCCTAGCCTGACCTGCCTGCCTGTTTGTCACATCCAGCGCTCTCACTCACTCTCCGTCTGTCTGTTCATCCATTTGTCTGTCATCCTCTATCAATCTCTTCTCAGTCGACTTCACCCAAAACACCCCTCAGCCCTCAGATATTTAGTCACTCATCCTGGCTAATATGCTTACCTTAGTATCCATCCTGTGAGGAGCCTGAGTCCAGAGATTTATCCACAGCCTCATTATCCACAATGCTTCTATGTATGTCCCTTCTGTAAGGCTGATGGAGAAACTGCTAACCAACCACACCCATGTGCTCAGTACCACCACTTCCTCATTCAATTGCCTGTTTCAGTCTCTCTCTCTCACTCCCTCTACCCACTCCCTTTCTCATGACAAGGCCTCCTCCGGCTTGTTCTTTGGCTTCCACTGCGCCTGCATCTCTGTCTGCAGATCGGCCGTCTCTCAGCACTGCAGCAGCGTTTCTATTCCTCCCATCCTGTCTGGATAACAGTCTCTGTTTGCATATGTTTTATGTCCACAGTTCCATCTGTCATCCCTGTTCATGATGCTGACCCACAAACAAGTGTAAGTGGCCTTGCAATGAGAGGTTGTCACTATATATACCATCACACAAACGCGGTATACTGGAGGATATGTTATTTAAATACCCTCTCTGTTTAAGTGTTAATTATACATTGCTCACTTTAAATATCAACATAAACGGATGGCTCTAAAGTAGCAATTTTATAAATATAGTTCCTACAGCGCTTTGTTAAAAAGTCTCATTTAAACAGCTCTTTCTCTTATTTTCTATTAAAACTAATAATTGAAGCAGCAGCAGTGCACCTTTTGAATCTGTCATGTTGAGAAATTGTTTCAAGGCTGCAGGGTTGTATTTTTTTTAAATGTGACTGGACCGAGGAGCACAAACACTGTAAGCAACAAACAAAGCCTACAATTCATTCACAGTAGCAGAGGTCGTCTTTTGTCCACAGTGCTGGGGAAGCTCCCCCCCTGAGAGTTTCAGATACATAAATTAATCTCTGTTTTTACCAGAATACCCAATTTCTTTCTTTTTTTATTTATTTCCTTGTAACAAAAGCTGAGATACTGAGTTTAATCATTATGCAAATTGTTGATTTTTTTATTACTTCTAAATTAAATTTTTAAATGTTAATTAAAATGACAATATTCAAGGTTTCCATGCTAACTTGCACTCCTCCTTACTACAAGTCCTGCATAACCACTGACTTATCAATCATTCATTAGACATGTGTTCACTATAATGTGCCCAGAATTCTTTGTAATTCTCTTTCCCTTTATTAGTGCAAACAATTTATTAATTCATTTATCTACATTTGTTTATCTATCAACTGCTGCATTCTCTCATCCAAGTTAAGGGGAACATTACATCCTACTTACTAACAACTGGAGAGTGCAGCCACACAGTGAATCATATTAACAGCCAGTAAAATTGTTGTTCTCATTTGTAAAACCTGCTGTTGCTTTTGATTTTATTTCTATTTAGTTTAAATCGAAAACCGAATAACGAGCACGGCGACAGCATCCACAGGTACTTCAGTTGAATTTGAGTTAGCACCCTGCTGGTAGCACAACCTGTTAAAATGATAAAGAAGCATTACCCCATATTACTTTTTTTTGTTAAACTCAGGAGAGGTGTGAGAAGAAAAAAACACTGGAGACGAGGTAATTAACGTCTCCTATTTGTTTCTCTTTTAGCTTAATTGTGCACTCATGCCGCCTGTCTGTTTGAGCTCCCTCGAGATTTCTCTGAAAACAACATATCAAAATGTTCATGAGGCAAGAGAGGAAAAATAGAAGTTGACATACAGTATTGAGCTGTCAGGGCTTCAGTTTAGCAGATTACCATTCCTGCCTGAGCTGAAATGATGCATTATGAACAGGCTTTGGTATGAAAACAGCAGTCAGCCAGACAGGAACCTAAACAATTGTTCATTAATGAGACAAACATACCTTGACAGCTCATGATGGAGAATAGCGAGCCTAACAGGAAAACACACAGCTCAGTGAAACATTCAGATTTATCTCCAGGCAGTCAGGCCTTATACTGAGGCAACACATTTTTTGTAGGTTTGATGAATGTGTGGACGGTAACAACCTCACTAGGATTTACATATCACCTCCCGTCCCTGCAATATTTCAATAGAAATATAGATTATAACCTACTTTCCTTATGTGTGATTGGACTGTCTGTGCAGACTTATCTGTGATGTGCGTGTGCGCACTCTGTGACACAGAAGTGACGGATCTCACTTCGGGGGAAAAAGCAAAAGTGTGTATGCATAGCAGATCTGTGTACAGATAATAAAACTACTGTGCGTGTGTAACAGTTTGAGGCAGGTCCTGTTTTCTTCACAGTAAACATTAGTGAAAGCAGGAATACACCATGCAGACTGTTATTATTATTATTATACAGGAAAAGCATCAGATTGCTGTGTGATCTCAAGCTGGCATTGCTGGCACACTGTTCAGGTTAACACACACACACACTGTTCAGTCAGTGTCTCCTTGTAGCAGATGTCAACACATATATTCAACACAGAAATGTGTGTGTGTGTTAGCCTTCCATTTAGACACATTTACAGAGAGTACTGCGATAGTGTTTTTTTTAAATTTGCTGTCTTAAAGGAGCCGTCTTGTGTAAAGCAATTTAGGTTTTGAAAAAGTCTCTAAAGATTGCAATTATTGTATAGACCTTGGAGAAAAAAACAGCTTATAGTTAACAGCTTTTTCTTGAACTAGAGAAGGTGTTTTGTAGCTGTGGCCACAGTTGCAGCTTAGCTTAACCCTCTCTTCTGGTCCCTATCTCTTGCTGACTGGCCACTCCGAGTGAGACAAATTCCCTGCATGCTTCCTCTCTGTCACTGATGTTGTGAGCTGAACTTCAATCCAAGAGAAAACAGGATTAGAGATATGGCTTTACCTCCTGAAGACATAACTGTGCTAAATACCACTCAATACAATCCCATTGTAGGGGATTGCCAGGGACTAACTGTGAGATCTGAAACTCTTTGTAGCTGACAGGGGAGGGACAAGCTTCTGTCATGAGGTCCCCCCATCTGGATACATATTGGTAGATGTTGATGTTAGACAGAACAAAGGGATGATGACTGCTTGGGTGGCACAGTGAGTCTACTTTAACCCACTTCTAAGCACAGAAACGTCAGTTGACTTATTCCTCTGACTGATTCATATCCACCTGCAGGCCAAAGTGCGGGGGAACAGGGGGTGGAGACTATGACTTGGCCCCAAGAAAGAGGGAAAAGCTGAAAGGGGAGAAATATGAGGGAGGACAGAGAGACATGGCAGACACATGAGATGAAGGACTCTATTAAAGAAAATGCTTTTACAGTACTGCCACATTGCCAACTGCACCAGATTATTGAGGATTTTCTTCACTTTTTACTGTACATTAGGTCAATTCAGTTGTCGGACAAAAAGTTCAAAGAGTATAATACACAGTGAAAAGCTGAGACACTTGAAAAGTGAAAATACTGTGTTACAGCATCTCACAATCGAGCCTTCCGTTTCATTCAGCTCTTGATATGTTCATTCAAGGTGACTTGTGAGACACTGTTCACAAAGAATCAAATAGCACTGTGTTGAATGTCTTCTATACAGCACAGTATGCCCTGCCTGGTTAACCTCCTCATTCTACACCAACTCTCCTCGTAGTTCAAAGGGAAGATCCGAAACTCTCTGCAGTTGTGGAACATCCATGAACCGCCCCCCTCTCTCAGTACCCTGTCAAGAGACAGAGTGTATCTCAGTTACCATCGTTACTGACCCAACATATTTCATATATTGTATTTGCAGACGGATGCTATTAGCACTGAGGCATCTGTAGAAAGCAACAGAATGGTTAGTGTGGCTGTTTGCGCCCATTTGTCTTGCCATAAGTCCTTGTGAAAAAAAAAAACGCCGCATTTGATCAATAATATGATCAACGATCAGACGTATGGTTTACGTTTCTGCTAACCGAACATATGGACATAATGCCTGACATACAACATTTATGATAACGGAACATATTTTACCCAGCATTCTGTTTGTGTGAGATTCCTCTGGAATTAACATATCTACAGCTTTACAGAAGCGTGACCCTGCTTGGTTTGTTCCTCTTGGGGCCTTATGTCAGAATAAATATGTATAATAGTGAACAGAAGAGAAACACTGCATGTAAATAGCTAAACATGTTGCTGTTCTGACCCGTGTGAAAATAAGATACATTAAGACCAGCTTCAGTCACAGGTTGTGGTTTTATTTGCATACCTGAGGGTAGGCTGGTGGTCTCCAGTTCTTTTGTTCAGGAACTTTGTGGTCAAACAAAACCGGAGGCAAAGGACGAGCGAAAGCCTGTAGGTCCTGGTACGGACCCCCATCTCTCACATCTTCATAGAAATGGCTCTGAGAGTCTGCAGGGAGGCGGTTGACATCTTGAGGAGCACAACAAACACATGATTAAAACATTATTGTGGGTAATTAAATCGTTCAAATTTAAGGCACTTGAATAATTGCTGATGGCAAAAACATTTGGCACACGTTGAAAATAAGGCAGATACAGACACTCAGCGACCCAGATTTCAACATGTTGTGGACATGAAGTGTTTACACTTTGCTGTGTGTACTCTGAGAGGTATATTTGTGTCTCACCGAGCCCACGTGTTTCCTCAGGGTGTGGACTGAGAGGAGGCTTGTAGTCACCAGCAGGATAATAATAGTGGTAATGTTCCTGAAATTTCAGGGACAGAAGAGATAAGATCAGACCACCTTTGACCTAAAATACCTCCCTTTAAATGACAATTCCACATGTTTCCCATAAATGCAGAGAATGTGTTCACGCTAATGTCGCCTCCAGATGTAGGAATGTATCTTACACTTTTTTGTCCATTTACAAAGTTTCCTTAATATTGTGAAATCCCAAAACAGGACAGGCTTCATTAGAAAAAGACAGAAAAGAGTTTCTGGCATAGTCAGAAACCTGCCAAATTAAAAACTACAACCGTTTCCACTATAGATTGTTCTCTTTACAGGTAATTGAGAAATATACATTTAAAAGTAAATCAAGGTCCAGGTGAAGTCTGCCTCTGTGGGAATTTGTGAATTCATCCTCCTCTGTGTGTAAGCTGCCCGTTTTTACCTCACTAAACAGATTTTCCTCAAGGTTCAAATCCTCATTGGCCTTTTGAAAGCACAAAATGATAATTTCTCCAGGATCGATGTGTATTTTGAATGCTAATTGCGAGGTATTGATCTATGTTCCATCTCAGTGTGCAGCAAAAGGTTTCATTAATTTATCTATCCATTTTCCTTGTTATGGCTGATTTCTCCGCTTCCTCTTCTGCCAGATCCCCTCACCCT
Organism: Parambassis ranga; assembly: GCF_900634625.1. Taxonomy (NCBI): domain Eukaryota; kingdom Metazoa; phylum Chordata; class Actinopteri; family Ambassidae; genus Parambassis; species Parambassis ranga. The sequence continues at coordinate 10,380,745 of NC_041036.1, forward strand.
CAGCCTAACCTCTTTCCTCCCCTCATCACTTTACTCAACATTCTCTGTGTCTTTGCATACTCTCCTTTATTGCCCTGTTCTCTTTCCTCATCCAGCTCTTCGCTCTCCTCTTCTTACCGCAGCATAGCTCTCGTAGACGTGGCTGTCTGTTTCAGATCCAGAGTCGATGAGGAGGGTGCGCTGGGCTCCAGTGTTGATTTTTTCTCTGCTCTCATACTTATTGGAGTTTCCCACAGTTGATTGACTTGACCTGCATGAAGAAATCAGATTCTGTCATCTACATGACTTATTTCTTTGCGACAGGTAATAATTAGTCCCTAGTGTAATTTCAGGAAGATAAAAAGTACTTTGTAAAAGAACCAGTTGCTATGTGTACTGTTATTAATAACAATGCATTATTTGGTGTATACTCGATCACTGCAGGCTTGCAAGTTTGATGACGGTAATATAAATGGATATTGACAGAAGCTTGTTGTTTTTACTGCCTGGCAGTTTTCGCCCCAGACTTAGAGTGGATTGTATGTGTGTATCTTTATTACTTCTACTCCAGGGCTTTAACATACCCATCCTCTTCTTTCTTCTTTTCATCCAGCACACTGCCTTCACTACCTCCTGCTGGGGGCACAGAAACAGGAGGGGAAAAAGGCTCAGTGTCAAGAAAATTAGAACTTGAAGTGAAGAACATCGTATGCACTGGAACTGATCTAAGCAATAAAAAGGCCAGACAGGGAGGAGGAATGAAAGACGAGTGAGCTCTGAGAAATTCTATGTAAAAACCTCAGAGCTCAGGAAGGTGAGGGATAAAAAAAAATAAAAGATTGAGAGGGAGGCCGTGACACTTACACTGAAGAACAAATAGAAGGAGACATAGGAGAGATAGAGGGATGACATGAAGCTAGCAAATGAGATAAAAGATATGGATGAAACACAGATGTGACAGCTCTGAAGGATGAATGTGGTGGGAGGTAGAGGCTCGGAGAAAAAGCAAAAAAGAGAGGAGACAGGATTGACGGATTGAAAGAGGGACGTGGAGAGATGAGGGGAGAGCGAGACGCCAAGCTGACAATTGCATCATGTTTCAGAGTAATCTCTTTAGAGTTTTGTTGAGGATTCAGAACATGACAGAAAGTGATGGAAGAAACACTTTCACATCCACATGAAAAGATAATTATGGTTACCTCTCTGGCCTTGCCTCTTTTTCCACCTCAGTCCAAAGAAGACGCCCAGTGAATTCAACAACAGCAGCACTCCAACTACCACTGTGAATACGACAATCAGGTAGGCCTGCAGTCCACTCGCACCTAGTTTGCAAAACATTGGAAACATTATCTCAGAGCATAAGAAATAAAGTTAAAGAGGAAGAGGTATGGAAATTTGTGGAAATTTGCAATGATAAAAACTGACACAACCAGTCTCTCCATTGTCTTAATTGATTAAAGACTATAGGAGAAAAAGTGTAGAGGGGGGTATGGCCATCACTGCTCTTGTATAGCAAACATTAACAGCTTTGGAGGTGCATATATTAAAATGATTTAGCCAAATGAGCTAGCTGCTGTGCAAACAGCAATTTCCCACTGCACTTCCCAGAGCATTTCCAGGGAGCTATGATCAAACACTTACCCAGTGAGGTTAGGTCTTTATCTGATTGGACCTCTTCTTCCTCTGGCTTATCTACAATAAGGGACAGATGATGACAAAAACACCTGTCACATTTATTACACACTATCAGATCAGATGTTGTTTCAGTGAAACACTGGGGTTACTCCAAACTGACCCTTGGTGGTGAGGGTCAGTACTGCATTGTTGTCAGCATAGTCACTCTCTCCTATTTCATTGAGGGCATTGACAGAGAAGTTGTAGGTGGTAACAGGCTGCAAACCAGTAACAGTGAAAGTTGATGCACTGGGAGGAAAGACGTCCACGTACAGGTAACTCACTGACTGATCCCAAAGGTATCTGTCAACCAGAAAACTCTGTCAGGTACATTTCTTTGATTATATTAAAAAAAAAAACATCTTTTCCATCACTTTTCACCTGATACGAAATCTTTGTTGCAAACCACCATTGAAGCCAGGGATCCACTCCAGAGTGACAGAGTCATGGGCGACAGTGACTTGTCGAAACGACGAGGGAGGATCTGGGTGATCTGAGGGCGAAAGAAAACAAGGAAGGTGAAAAATAGCAAATGTCATCTAGATTCTGTGCAGGAGCTGAACATCTTCACTCAGCAGGGGCTTATTTGAAAAGGCTTTACGTGCTAAGAAATTGAGATATGTGCCATTATATAGTCGAGTGATTATATTTGCAGACCCTGAAATAACACGAGGCCCTGCTGCTGTTATAAAAAGACAAAATTATATTACTAAGTGTGACTGCAGAGAAGATTTTTCCTCCTTGTCAGAAACAGAATAGTTTGAGATATTCTCACTTTTCCCATTGGTCACAGGGCTGTATTGAAAAACTAAATTATTATTTTTTTGTGAGATACACATGTGAGAGGGAGTGGTAATAACTGTTTACCTCAGAGAAAAATGTTTGATTTGTGGGTGGACATGTATAATTGTTGGATGATTGCAGGCTGTGAATCATAACAAATCATTTCATGTACAATAAGCGTCTGGAACATTTAATGAGGAAAACTGATAATAACCACTGATGAAAGGTAATGACAAATGGTGAGTAAAATTAAATTAGGGTGCAGAGATGATCACCGTGGTCAAAACTTGTCAGCGAGGCTCCAAAGCCACTTTTTTTATTTTTTAACAGTATCTTTTTAAATTATGGTTTCTTCCAAAAGCATCTTAAAGACATATTCTTGACAACAGTGACATTATACGGAACCCTGCAGTGGGCGTAGAGTGAAAACGAATATAGAAGCTATGTCTGACTGTGCTACTTGCTCTCACATTGAATTTATTATCAAAAGCTACAATAGAATACATTGTTGTTACATGAGGTGCACAATTAAGACAATATTTTCTGCAAGTGGAAAAACACCATTGGCTTCTGGGTTGGAATATAAAAAAATACGTCAACCCTGTAAGCACAGAGTTTGGTTTTGATTATAGTTTTTGTTTTGTTTTGTTTAAATGATCTGACAACAGAGAAAGACCTCTGGCTGATCATTCTTTGAATAGAGTGGCTGATTTGTCCAAGTTTATCTGACCAAAGTTATGCAATGGAGGATGAAACCACTTGATTATTATCAATATTGTGAACAAGGATCAAAGAAGGGTATCCAAGGTTTCCGTCTGGCAAAGTACTACTTCAGTCAGTCAGTCAGGGTAGTAAAGGCAAAGCGGATTATTTTGCATTTGGAGCATAGGAAAAAAGGGAGGGTGGTTATTGGGGGGGGCAGATAGTCAAGGAGAGAAGGAGGAGAGATAGTTGAGTAGCAACATAAGAAGGAGATGCTCCACTCGTCTGTGGCTCCAGGCAGCAGCCCAGTTTGCAAAGTAAATAATTCGCGCTATCAGCTCCACTCATAAGATCCTGGGGCAAAGAGGTCAGCCTTATTTGGATCTCGTCTCCTTCAAATCCAAAAAGCACCATGCTAAATAAAAAAAAAAAAAACATTCTCCTCCTCTCGGGCTCTAAAATGATAAGGAAGCATATAAAATTTATTATCACTGCGTCAGATTAATTATGAATATTCACAGCTTGAAAAAAAATGACTGGGGAAAACATGGCCAATATTGGATTGTATTTTATGGTTTTTATAGTAAACATTAAATGTGTCCAACGGTGGCTGCAGGCTTTAGCTGAGAGCTGGGCTGTGGTGATAATAGCGGCAGTGCACAGATACACTGGTAGCTTGAAGGTACAGAAAGTCTAAGCATGCTGGGAGAGTAAAGCATATCGCTGCAGCATTATCTGAGAAGGAAGTGAAGTAGTGCTATAGGCTAAATGATAAGGTAAAGATAGAGGAATGGAATGAGTTCACTTAAAGGCCTGACTTACAGAAGCAGAAGCAACAGCTCTCACCACTTTACAGGATTCTGAATGTTCAATGGTCATCCCAATCTATTGTAATGTTGCTAAAAAATGCTGATAAAATTCAGATAAGGCAGCTCAGGCACATTTGTTTTGAAAGGCTGCCAGTGTAGAACCAAAGGAAAAATTAGTGCTTCACTGCCAGACATGTGATATGCATAATCCCTGCATGTTGTCTGCCATAACGACTGGCTTTGATCGTTTAGTTAAAGCAGCTTTGGATGTTTTATGTCCACTAGGGGGCAAAAAGACTCAAACACAGAGAAAGAAAGACACAGAGGCAAGTGAATAACCAATCAGCTTTCTAACTCTGTTCACAACTCCTCATAATGCTATATAAACACACCTAAAACCTTTAATCAGATGCTGTGTTATTTCTGATGTCAAGAAGGAAACCTGTTTTAGATGCTGGAATGGAGACAGATGCAGTGACACTATGATGGCAAAGACTTGGTGAATTTACAACAGAGGTGGTAACATAAATGGCTAAAGCTAGCATACGCACACCGAATGTTCAGTTTCCGTGCCAGTTAGGACTCAAACCAAGAGCACTGCAGTCATTTAAGCATGGGAGTGAATGTAAATGTTTCCCATTGTAGACCAAAGCCAGATGCTAGTGGGGTTTTATTGTCCAAAAAGGGGCTCTACACACACACACATACATAAAAAAACAGAAATCAACATATAGAGTACTTGTGCTGACGAGCTGTATGTCTAGCTTGTCCTCCCCGAGAAAGTTGCGAGCAGTGCAGCTGAAGACAGCATAGTCCAGAGTGGCGCTCACATTTATGACTCGCACTGTGCTGGTGTGGAAGGAGCCCTCCCTCACTGTCCACTCTTCATACCTGCAGCACACACACACACACACACACACACACAAACAAATACTAAGCAGACAGGCTGGAGGCACTGTGATGTGCTGCAGAATGCATCATCACCCAATTTCACACATTAAAGAGGTAATAAACTGATATCTGCATTGAAAAAGGTAATCAGAATTTAGTGGTGAAACAGCAGGAAACATTTGGGTTGAGAATAATCTAATTGTATGGGTTTGTGGACGAATTAACTCATGAACTACTCTCTTACCTGGGATTGGCAAAATCCATGCGAACACCATTTTTTTCCCAGCAGAATTCGACACGAGGAATGCCCTCTGCCCTACACACCACCTCGGCTGTAGCAGTGCCATCTCCTCTGCTTGCTACCTTCCTCCACTGGGGTCCTTTCTGAAGCTCAGGTTTGACTACACAAGTCAAGTCAGGCATGAGGATTATTCAAGCAGAATCCAGACAAGAAGAAAGGTCTGCTTATCAATTGACAGGAACCCAAGCATGTGTTTGTCTGTCTCCCCTCTGATACTGAAAATAAATACTCACATTGTACCACCAGCTGCACATTGGCACTTGCAGGCAGTGCTATGCCATTATTGGCTGTGCACTGGTAAGTACCAGCATGAGCGCGAGTCACATCGTGGATAGTCAGAAGGCCTGATTCATGTAGCTGGGTCTCCTCTCCCATCTCCATCTCCTCTTCTCCCTGTAGAAAAAGGAGATGACAGCCACTACTCCTCAATACACACTCTCTCCTGTTCCTGTCTACCTGTCTTGCTGTGCAAGAGCGAGACACATAGAAGGCGGGAGGGAGGGAGGAAGGGAGGGCGAGCTGAGCTGGAAAACATCAGGGCTTGAGGGTCGGATGGGAAAGGTGCTTGATGGAACAAGCTCTAAGGACAGAGAAGGATGATGCCCAAGGCTGGAGAGCCACAGGAAAAGAGAAAGGAGGGGCTGTGCAGGTTGAAAGCAGGACACACTCTACTGCCAGGGGGTGGGTTAGACCGGAGAAAAGCATCAGTAGATACAGAGACCACGCCACATTGACGAATGTGCCCTTTAGTCACGCAGCAGTAATGAAAGCTATTTTTCTGGATTTGGGCTGAGTGCTGGGCAGGAAGAGGTGGGGTGGAAGGATAGTTAGAGCCAGTGAAATATGGTGCCTCTGCGCATTTACAAAGGCCAATGATAAACGGTATGAACAGATAAAATAATAGAAAGAAAGCCAGGTAAAGGAAATATAATTTAGGAGATGGCTATTTTTGTGTATGTAGCTCTCACCTGCCATTTCCAGGAGAACATGTCTGATATAATAGGATTGGCTTCTGCCACACATATTAGGTCTGCTGTTTCTCCCAGGTTCACTAATACAGGGTCTTTCTCTGCTTTGACACTGGGACCATCTGCAAAAAAAAACAAGAAGGGAACAAGACTAATACACAACCAGTGTCAGCCTGGGACAAAGACAATCCATTAAATAGACATGCTGGGTTACTATAATTACTCTTACACTTGTTTGGCTTTGAAAATGTTCATAACCCCATTGTAATCAGCCTCTGTGGTTTGGATACAACGCCATTAACGTCTGCGTGTCAAAGCATTACAAGCACGCTGCAACCAAAATTTGTCATGTGACCCATGAAGCCCTCCAATGAAAGTACATCCCCTTTTTGACCAGTTCCCCATCCTTTAATTGCCCTCCTTATACATCTGAGAGTCTCCTTTCTAAGTGCACAGTCCCTTCTTTCCTTTGTTCGTCTCTACTTCACAAGCTTTTTATACTTCCCACGGGTGCCATCTACTTGTAACAATAAAGCCATTAGTGCCTACTTGTCTAAACCTATGTTCACTCTTAAAGAACAGTGGCAGAAAACACTAGCAAGACACAGACCTCTGGGTGAGTGGGATCCAACCATGTTAGCCTCCTAACCAAGATCGACATTGTTAAGTGGGCTACACCACCACACATAAAAGCTACTACAATTCTCCATTCATAATGAATATCTACAACTGTCAAGCCCAGTCAGATCAGGACAGTGGAATCCATTAGGCATGTACCGTGGGCTTTGGTGAATCAGGCAGACCTACATTTTCAACACTCCCATTATTAAATCATCAGTATTGGGGCAGAGGGCCTGGAGCTTAAGGCTGGGCCTGGGGCAGCAATGGAGGTGGACGGCCTTGCATGGAGGCCTAATGAATGAGGCGCACTGGGAAATAACTGAAAGACAGTATTGTTGTTTTGTGCATGGATGCACTCGCAATACAAATACTTTGCATTTTTAGACATGTTCAGAATCACACTGCTTCAGTGGACAAGTATTAGCAACAGATATTCTATTATGCATCTTACTTAAAGAATGCAAATCAATGGAGACACATGACCGGCAGGCATACCTGCACATCTGGTTAAAAAAAAACAAAACAAAACAATGTGATTAATAATGAATAGACTGCAGGCAGTGCTTATAACAAAATGTACTATTACTTTTCTCTTTTATCCATCATCCCATTTTAATGTATGTAATGTATGTTTTTGTTCCTCAAAATAGTTACTCCAGGTTACTATAATGGATGGGTAGATAAAAATTTGTACTGCCAATGTATTAAAAAAGGCAGATGGTGTTTGTGGGTGAAAAGATGCTTGTGTCATCAGGGTCTTACACAGAACGTCCAGCTTGATGGCGGTTTGGCCTTCACCTTCGTCGTTTGCACATTTTACAGTGTAAATTCCAGCATCTCTCCTCGTCACATTCCTGATCTCCAGTGAGTAATCATCCAATTGTTAAGTGGGCTACACCACCACACATAAAAGCTACTACAATTCTCCATTCATAATGAATATCTACAACTGTCAAGCCCAGTCAGTTACTCCAGGTTACTATAATGGATGGGTAGATAAAAATTTGTACTGCCAATGTATTAAAAAAGGCAGATGGTGTTTGTGGGTGAAAAGATGCTTGTGTCATCAGGGTCTTACACAGAACGTCCAGCTTGATGGCGGTTTGGCCTTCACCTTCGTCGTTTGCACATTTTACAGTGTAAATTCCAGCATCTCTCCTCGTCACATTCCTGATCTCCAGTGAGTAATCATCCAACCAGAGGTAGTTTGGTAAGTTCTCTTTAAATAAAAAAACCACACACACGCACACATGCAAACGAATGGTAAATTAAGTATTCATTACATGCTCATCAACTGCATGTCCTCTGGCCACTGGTCTCTAAGTGACATCTAATCCTACATTATTGATTGGCCTGGCTGGATTCCCACATCAAGCCATCAACAGGCTGCGTGTGAGACACCTTTTGTACCACAGCACTCAAAATGTAATACGTAGGTTTGTACATTCAAAATAAAGTTATTTTATGGTGTTGGCTGTGCATAACAGAGCTAACAGAGTTAGCAGAAAAAAAGGAGTGGGTGCAGCAGGGCCTTGATGACACAGGCCTGGAGGAGAAGCCAGGTTTAGAACCGTTGTGTTGTATTCAGGGAGACAGCAATCCTCATTTAGACTGCATACATTAGAGCTGTAATGAGAATCACATTTGGCAGGGTCCCATGCTGGCTAACCTGCCATGTTTTATTCAGACCCTGAATGGCAGGGCTGAGTGCTTACTTGCTGGCTCAGCTCAACTAGGACCTAGTTTATAGAGCCATCACACAGCCCTGGATCACCTTTGACCAGCTTCTCCCTGTGGTGGTGCCAAATGCAGGAGACCTCCTCTGGGTTAGCTGAGACCAGCAGTGGGATGGTTGCCATGTCATCTTCCAACACCTGGACCTCTGTTGGCTGGTCTGGGCTAAATTCTGGTGGGTCTGACGTCAGAAAAAAAAACACTGTTTAGTTTCACAGTCAGTTTATTCCAAAAACACACGAGTAGAGGGAAGGATACAAACACACAGAACTATGGGAGTGAGCACAAAGACACACAGAATATGTTGAGCATGAAAGCAGTGACAGATACTAATGAGAGTCAAGCCAGTAAAAAAGTCGACAACCCACCAATAATTCCAGATCTAACCAACTTCATACAATTCAGACAACAGGGGAGAAAGGCAACACGGGAGGCAGAGGGACAGGCATTAAAACGACGAGTGACAGTACTGCTGTCCAACTGCAGCTCCACACAAACACACAGTGACATTCCTTCATGCTCATACACAGCATCAAGCTTTGAAGCAGTGGCTGGCTGCTGCCTGTGAAATGGCATCAAAGACAAACATGGCCATGCAGCAAAGCAAATGCACAATTAGGACACACTGCTGCAGAGCACAACAGACCACCGAATAACAAAACAAAAACACACACAAACACACACTACTACAAAAGCAGTTTTCATCCACCCCATTATTGATCATCATTATGCATCATTTAAGAGCGATGCTAACCACATCCCCTGGCCACTCACCAAACAGAAAGAAAGGGCAAACATTTCACCTTCTACTTACAAAGCACATTCAGTTGGAAGTATGTGTTTGCCCCCTCTGCCAGTACAGGGCTGTAGGCCTGGCAAATGACCTTCTGCTTGTGATGCTGTGAAGTCAGATTCAGAGATAGAGAACTGTGCACAGATACACCACCAAATGAAGCCTTAATGGGCATCTGCTCGACTCCCTGGAACCTAGGACACAAATCCACACAATTTTACCACAATTACCAGCAACAATGAACAGGTTAATCATCTGTCATTCACACTCATTTTGGCAGTGAGTTAGCCCTATCATTTTTCTAGTACGTAAATTCTTCCCTTGAATTCAGCCCACTGCTAAGCCAGACCTTGAAGTGCCCAGGCTCCAGGAGATGTTGGACTTAGGGTTGCTGGTTCCAGCCTGGCAGTCCAGGTTGATTGTCTCGCCTTGATGAAACACCTCCGGTTCAGTTGTGATCTTCATACTTTGTGCTGTGACTAGAAATCCAGTGACCAAATAAAGCAACCCAATCCTGACTTAGTGATCAATATGATGCACTCAAATATGCTTGATATTAGACTGGGTTTATTGGTTAACTCCTACTCACAGAACACCATGAGTTTGGTGTATGCAGAGATGGTCTTCTTTGCCTCATTTGTGGCATCACAGCGGTAGGTAGCCATGTTGTCGCTTGCTGTCAGGACCAGCACCAGTTCTCTGGCTACACCAATGTCGAAGGATGTCTGCTTCAGTGCATCGGACACTGTCTTTCCATTCTAGAACAGGAAGGAAGGATATTTACACTGGACATACAGCTTGATGCATGATGCAGACAGGCATGCATGCAGTGTGCTGTCACCTTGAACCACTTCAGAGTCCCAGTGGGATTCCCTCCAGTGGAGAAACAGATGAGACGGACCTTCGTCCCTGAATGAAGGGGGACATCCTCAGGTGGGGCTTCAATCCATATTTTTTGAGGTGGGTCTAAAAGGTTGGAAAATTGGCAATGTATTTCTTTGTATGTTTAGCAGACTGCATTTATAGATAGAACACTTGCACTTGCCTCGAGTCAATAACAGCTTTCCTCTAACACAATTATGTAAAAACAGTACTAGAAAATAGTTTCTCATTCTGTGTCAAGGGTCATTTTTTTCCCCCGTCTTGACATTTAGAACTGCAATTACAATTGTCCTCCTGAACCATGATACAACATATTTAGATGTGAAAGTGTTATGAAAATAAAACTGCACTGCCCTCAGAGAATTTTTATGCTAGTTATGCAAACTAAAAATAAAGGGTTTAAAAAAACTAAACTTGAGATCACTTACAATAGACACTGAGTATGGCAGTCTGCATTTTGGAGAAGTGTGTGCCTTTGTTAAAGGCTTCACAGGTGAGCTTCAGCCCATCTTCCTCCCGGGAGACCTGGTGGGTCATGTTGGATATGGTTGTCATCCCACCATTTTCTCCCTATGGACACAAAGCACACATGACAGTTCAGTTGCGGGGACAGACAGCCTCGGTTTGGCATCCCCAGCTGAAGGAGTGAGAGAGGAAAGAGAGAGAAAAACAACCCTTACTGGTTTGTCTTGGCGAATACAGATGGCAAATTAGCTGCTGTAATAACTGATGTTGCACAAGGTCTGAGATAAATAAGCATATTCATCTGACTCCCCCGCTTTGCACACTGTTATAAATTGGGCAAAGTGTCATTTTGCACCTGCCAGATAGTGGTCATGCCTATGCAGCAGGTCTGGTTATTAAAGCTATTATTGTGGTGATTACAGTAAAAGCCACAGTCAGAAAGACTAACAAAGACACTGGACAGGAGCGTCAGTCTTCATTAACCCCACACTGTTTCACATGCATTAAGGCTCACATACAGCACACTGAGTGCCTTGTGTAAGATCAAATGAAAATGCTGCTGCCAGATGAATAAAGAGCTTGTTTAATAATACTCATCTTCTGTGTCAGCTTTTATTCACTTTGATCTTATTAACACACACAAAAGAGGAGCAGAATATTCTTTTTGGAATCGGCTGATTCATTTGCAAAGCTGCATCAGGCCTATTCTGCTCATGGTCACACGGTTTTCTTTCATCTGTAAAAGTTTACATGAGGTCAAATTTCACATTGAGCATTCTTTTAATTCAATAGAAGACATTTTAATAGTTTTTGTTGGTGGGCTTGACTGAAGGGAATTATTCCTGTACATTAAATATTGTGTTTTATGTCCTGCATTCATAATAAACATAAAAGACTCCTCTTTCCAGCATTCTGTTTTTAAACTGACCACTTGTGTGTGTTCTCTACTGTGTCCAACATTGGCTTTGCAAAAAAGCGTGTTGTGTAGCCCCACCTCTTCCATGGTGACGACAGTATCGTTGAGCTCCTTGTAGCCGAGCCACCAGTGAATGTGGACGGGGGGATTACTGGAGGCGGCATAGCAGCTCACTCTTAACTCCTGCCCCTCGATGACCGTTAATGAACCCAAAAGTGTCACCTCTGCAGGCTCGACTGATGCAAGATGCACACATACACAGGCAAACATGCAAAGACAAGTCAGTCAAAACATCACCCCATGAATAGTACATTCAACAGCTACCTATTCTGATCACAGCGGCAGCATGACTATTTTTGGATGTGAAACACAGAGCAGTATCAAGGGTGAGAGGGAAAAATCACTTTGAGTGGCAACTTGTTTTCTCAGGGGGTTTTCATTGTGGTTTCTAAAGTCTGCTTCTTTTTAACCAGAGGGGGAGACAGGGTACAATTGCTGCAGGCAAAGTGATGCAGTTGTATGAGCCTTTCAGGGGAATACAAAGACTGGGGACTGAGCTGGCAGACTGGGAGGAGGAGGGGGTCATGTATGTAAATCATTTGCATATTCGTGTCTATGCCACATGAGTGGAATGCATCTGTGTATGCCACACACAAAGACTACTAAAGTCACACAGGTGGTGTGTGGTGAAATAGGTAAATTCATATTTCACCACTCAGTCCTACTCCGTGCCCTCCAGCCCCTGCCAGAGCCTAGAGCGCAGTCAGGCAGCCAGCAGTTCATTTTCAACATCCCTGAATGGATGACTGGGAGGCATGGCACCAGAGTGTTGCAGGCTCAGCAAAGAAAAGGAGCACGGGTGTAACTTCAGCCACATTTACATAGTATGAAGTACAGATTTCTAGAAGGCTGTTCCAAATCCTATTTACATAAACTAGGTGCATCAATCAGACTGTATTTTAGGCTCTGACTTTGTCTGGCTCTGTAGAGGAAACCGGGCTATTGTTAGACCCAATGCACTGAAGCTGCTGAATATTAATTCTGTATTTGTTTTATTGTTGCTGAAACAAACATTTTATATTCAGGGAGAAAATTATAATCTATTAACCATGGGCGCTATTGTCACACAAAGTGCAGCCTTTAGTGCCTCAGGATTGTGCATTGAAGCGATTCAGCTGAATTAATGCAACAGCTATGAAAGAGCATACAGTGATACTAATCTGGAGGCAGTCGAAAATATGGGCTGCAGCCATAATAACCATTAGTTTCATTAATAATATTAACATTAGTTTTTTTTCTTTTGCAGCAGCAGCAAAAGAATTGGTTTTGGGGGTAAGACTAACTTTAATAACCCATAATCACCAAGGCCTGCCAGGCCTTTATGTGTGAAAGTGTGCCAGCAGGTGCACTATAGTAAACATGATTTTCACTCACAGAGGACAGTTATTTTGCGACTGACAGACAGCGGCGATAAGGACACCAGATTGACACTTTCGCAGCACAGCTCTGCCTGGTTGTCAGCTGGGGTGATCTTCAGTTTTAGGATGCTGCTGGACTTCTGCGCCACAACGTCTTCTTCCCAAGTCATGGACAGAATTTCTCCATTCTGACAGACAGATGAACAGTGCAGGGTTAGGGTTAGGGAAGGCGCCCAGCATGGGATACTTTGCAAGTTCCTACAAACAAAAAATGGCTCTTTTTGCAACAAGCTTCTTGGACATTGGTGGAGGACATTTACCTTGGTCCAGTGGAGAGTGGCTAGGGGGTTTCCGCCATAAGACACACACTCCAACACGAGCATTCTTTCTGCTTTGACTTCATCTCCCTCCAGACCCAAAATAACTGGAGACTGAGGTGGGACTGTCAGAAAAAGAGACAAAAAATAACAACAAAACCTAAACAAAACATCGATAGGACAGCATGAAAAAGAAACTGTACTGTGATGAAAACACGCCTGGCAATTGAGTAAGGAACATCCCTATTTGTGGAGGCAGGGCCAATAAATTGGTCACATTGAATATGACTGTGGGATAAGAGGTCCAGATCTGATGAAAGCATTAAGTATTAAGGGAGCAGTGAGCTGGATCCAGTCCATAAAGCAAAATAACAGATGTTCAAACAGTAATAAGGCAACGTGAAATATGAATAAATTACAGCCTCCTTGAATAAAATATATGCAGTAAAATAAATTAGAAGCGGATGGGCCTTTGTTATTGCTGCAATCAGTTTCAGAGAGCAGACTGCAGACCCCGGGCCAGCATGACAAATTGCCACCTTGCTAACAATCTGGCTGGCTGAAAATGGCCACCGCGCTGGCTTTGATGGGCTGGCATACTGAGCAAGACTGCAGTGGTGGTCCCAAGTTCTGCAACATTAGCACTTTAGCAGAGAGCCCATGTGGTTTAATATGGTGCAGAGAGATATAGAGGAAGAAAGAGGTGCTTACAGTTATTGGTGATTGTTAAAACAGCAGCAGTGGGGTCTAATGCAGATAGACAAAGACAGAGACAACATTAAGGTGTCTAGTCAGCCTGTGGATAATACGGCAGCTGAGCTGGAGGGAGCACTCGCTGCTGAAAGTGTCAGCAGCCCTGCTCCACTTTAATCAACAGCATGATTTAGTCCTGGGAGAAGCAGGTGGGTTGACTCTGAGGCCTCTGCAATCAATTACTACAACTGATCAACAGGGTAGAAAATACTAAACCTACAGTAGCAAACAGTTGCTGCAGTGTCACACTGTTTGCACATTCAGCAACAATAGCTTTTATGGTTGTCTTGCCAAATAAAGAGGAAAACAGAACACCAGATGCAATGAGAGGCAGCGACAGCATGTGTGTCGACTAACCTCCGTGTACTGCAGCAACAGTTTTATTATATAATGTCACAGTTTGTGATAATGACACAAGAGAAAAAGCAACAGAAAGTGGCTTCATTTCCTGCCTCAGTGGATTCTAAATTTAATTTGAGCTGATGAGCATAAATGTTGCTGGGCTAGTTTTGCAGGATTTATTATTATTAACTGTGGTGGCCTTAGCTTCCCATATTAGTTATTATAATATCGTTAAAAACTTTGCACCAGAAGCCTTGCTGGTAGCCTATAATCCATCTGAGGTGGTGTAATAATTGGTTTTATGCGCTTCGGTTGGCATTGGGGCGATAACTAAGGGTGTAAATAATTTTAAAATTACTCAATAAAACATTAAATCTAAACAAATGCAAATTTAATTGCAGGTCGGTGTATTATTTAACAGTGCTAGCCAGCACTGTGGATGAAAAAAGCTTTTTTTGCTTCAGTCATATCAATCTCAGTACAGTAGGGGCTGCCTTAAGAAGTGGATGTTCACAAGTTTGCCCCATGCTGAATGTTGTTTTGAAGTAGGTGTGACTTTGCCTTCAGGTTGAATGTTTCTCCTTGGACCACTAACGCAGACTGAGTGCACAAGGCCGGATACCCTTGGGCCTCCCTGAGGTTGGGTTCCTGTGTGGCTGAGTGTGCATATACAGTGAATGACTGTGTGTGTGTGTTTTAAAAGAGAGGTGGTGTTGACTGACAGTTTAAAGACACTCACAGTACACATTCATGGTCAGAGTGGTCTCTACAGGCTGGAAAAGGGCGGGGTTTTTGGCATGACACGCCAACTGCCTCCCATTGTCAGAGCTCAGAGCGGTGACCCTTTGAAAGGTGGCAAAAAACAGAACTAATGAGAAGACAGATTCAGAGCAAAGAGTGGTAAAAACAAATACTTTTAGTTGTTGTGTACTGAGAAATTGAATGCGAACACAGCATCACAAATAGAGGTCCTGAAGTCAGAATCCTACATACTAACATACACTGAAGTATCAATACCTTCTTTATTATGCATTAATCCATTAATGTGAACATACCCTTATATTAATGCTGTGGTTTGAGGTGGAACTAATTCATATTTAGAGAAGATGTTTAGAGACAATATATTGCTGATTATTGTGATATTATAAAAATCAATTATTCATAAATGCACATTCTATAATATCATAAATAATTCAGAACCATGTGAGTCTCATGTTGACACATCCAATATACCAGGTGGTGCATTCCACTGTAAAATACACACAGACTGTTAGTGAGATTCCTCTGCAAAAAAACGAGATAAAACACACAATCATCACATGTTGGATTTGACTGAAAAATCTGTTAATATGTCAATATTGTGATGATATAGCATAAAGTAAAGGGAAGCCAGCTACGTCATCATCATGACATTTTAAATGTATACATGTGATCACATCCTGCTAGGTGTGTAAACTGGTACACTTTAGACACATTAGATTAGTAACAATTAGCCCAACCAATACATATCAATATTGATCCTGGCCAGTCAACAGATTGATCAGCATCATTTCAACACAGTTGAAGCCATTGACATGGATAATATTATTGTGAGCAAAGCTGCTGCATGTGTGGAAGAGTTTACTGCCCTTTCCTGAGCACAAAGCTTTGTGAGGCGAGTCTCTCCTTTATGTCAGCCCACAAAAACATTATTTCAAAAATTAACCAATTGGAAACACTCTCCCTTTCCACCCAGTGACAACCCAGTTATAAACATGTACAAATAGTCACTAAGCTGTAGGTTAAAAGTTTTTTTTTTTAATTATTTCTCTTTGTAATATTTAGTTTTGGTAGGCGGCAGTGATAAAGTTGCTGCTCCCGTCTGTGAGGGATTTGAACACACTTACAAGATAAGTCTACGGGGTCATGAGGTGATTAATGGGGTAGGACAGGAGGGAAAAACACAGAAACTTGTCACCAAATGTGTTGCCTCTTTTCTTGTCTTTGTATTTAGTGAAAAAAGTGCACAGATAAATGTAGTACACAGCTGAGTGTCTAAGCACCGTCCTACATTCGAGTAGTTGGGTATACGTGTCCAACAATTTCAGACCAAGAGCAGTTTAACAAAAACAAAAGAACTTTGTGGGCTGCATAAAAAGTGGATTTATTTTGTGCCTAGTTTTCTTTTTTCATTTGTGTCTTCTTTATCAAACTACAGTACGATAACAGCTCTAACAATCACACATAGCCCACTGCTGTGCATGCTCAGTGTGAATATGAGGAAGGAGCATCAATATTGTTTAAGACAGAGAGCTGAACAATATTGCAGATGCTCAGTACCAATGTTATTACAGGATATGACAAGTTATTATCTTTGACACAAAGGAGACATTCAGGATTAAATGTAATCTATGGGTCTGTTTAATCTATAGGCACCTGGCTAAACCAGCGTCTCACTGCTGGAATGTAATTTTATGCATTTGACATAAGCTAATTCAATAGCTTATAGTGCAAAGTAACAGTTTGCTGTGTTCAGATATTCATTGAACTCTCTGAGACAGAAGGAGAAAATAAGAGCGTGGGGGAAAGAAGGGAAACAAGCAGCACAGGCAGAGTCGGTGAGGAGAGTGAGTCTGGCAGGCGGTTGAACACATACGTTACTTCGGTGTGCGTGTTCTGAAGCTTATCCTTTGAGCCAGATGTGGTGAAAAACTCTACACCTGTCAGCTTGACTCCATCTACAAGATACAATGGGGGGGAAGGTGCACAAAAAGAGAGAATAATGTGTTTACGTTTGTTCACATGAAATAGAAACATCGGTGTTATTCTAATGTGGAAAGACAAACAGAGGGATATAATATGTGTATCTGTGTGTTGCATACCATTTAATAATTGACTAAAACACATCTTATCATTGACATCTGACACACTCTTAAACAGCTGTTAATAGTAACCTTGATGATATAGCAATCATTAATAACACTGGTCATGTGACTCTGTTTAAAACTGTTGTTTGCACCACTTCCTCCTCTGCTAGGCTACAAAAACGAATAAATCAATGTTACAGTATCACCAAAACCAGATTGGAGTTCATTGAACAAGTTATCCTTTGTAACTTAAAATAAAATGAGGAAAATACAGTATATACCCCAGAGCTACAGGCGAACCCTGTAGACATATACACATTGATAGGGGGGAAAAAAAGAACATAGCTCTGTTTTAGCACGATGCTATAACAGGTGTGACAGGAGAGGTAAAAACAAAGAAGCTGCAGTTGTTTTCATAAGCAACAAGAAACTTGTGATAGATTCACTGTACACGCAATTGTGAAGTCAGTGGAAATTGGAAATTCAAATGCTCAGACCAGCGCTCCTTTCAACTTGCTGTTCAAAAACAAGGAAACAACAAGTCTTTGCTGAACCTTCCACAGCATTGTTTTCATGCCTAAATATTCAGGCTGTGGCCTACAGAGACTCCAAAACACAGAATACCAAAAAAGCTGTTAGCCTTTGTTCCAAAGGCAGTCAGCCTGACCGTCACCATCAAATATAGTGCAGCTGAAAGGGCGACTCACCTTTATAAAGTGTGACTTCAGCTTCAGGCTTTGCGTCAGGGGTAATGCAGATGACTGCGTAGTTCTTCCCTGCCACCCAAGGTGTTGCCATGTCCACCACGAAATATGGCTTTGATGGAGGAACTGAATGAGAGAAACAACAGCTTCGAACTTACTACATCAATACACTCACAATATTAGGTTAGAGGAAGCTGCTGTTATAACAGATGGATATTAGCTCATGCTATGATATGATAATAAGATGACATTCAGGAATGAGTTGGATGTCACGCTGTCAGCTTGTGAGTGATTTACTACAGTGAGGTTTGGTGTTCTGTTGCGTTTGAATACAAATCGTGGACCAGAAGAGAATGCAGAGATGAAACAGTGATGAAACTGATCTAGTACTAATCTATCATAGCAAACACCAAACACTTCTCCACTCAGATCACCCCCAAGCTAAATATGTGCTTTCTGGACTGATCAAAGCAGACTTCACTTCTCCACTGTTCTACTCTACAATCCTTTTATCTGACCATAAATAGGAATCCCAAAGAAAAAAAACGTGGCTTTTAACACAAGGGACCAGAAATTGTTTGGCAGTGTAGTGAAAAATCTGTCACCAACTAATTATTAAAGTGCTAGTTCCACAGATCTGTTAGCTGCTCTTTATGAAGACCATCAGTTCAATCATACACACATTACAGGAAACTGACCGCCTATTGTGCCAGCTTTTACTGAGTGGGTGAGCCTTTAGAATTAGAGACTATGTTTACTGTGAAGGTTGTTTTTTCTTTCATCAGAGATTATGTGTAAAGACTGCCTGAGTTGAGAATGGGGAGTTGTGCAGGAAAGATACGTGTGTGTGTGAGAGACAGACATGAAAGACTGGCAGAGGAGTAAAGAGATATGGCAAGAAAGAAAAAGGGAGGTGCAGAGAATAACAGGGGCAGAAATATAACTGCTGCTGAATCTGAATTCTGAGATAAATCCGCTGCCAGTGTATGGCAAACAGCTGGACCAAAAGCAACCACACCAGCCAAAGCCGTTCAGCAGCTCCTCTCCACCTTTTTGGCACATCCGATCACTGCTTGGCCACTAGGAGGAGCTGTTGTTGTGTGCAGAGTCGCCCACTGGCTCTAGTCTACTATTGAGACAGATGAGATGTGGCTGCAGCTTCAAACTGATTTAAAAGAAGCAATTGAATCTGTGTGGACTGTGATGGGTTACCCAGAGCACTGCAGAGGCGCACACCGCAATAATGAGATGCATTTGTTTGTTTTTACCCCCCCCTCTTCCCTGAGAAAATGACTGGGCCATGCATCTATTGACAGCCCCTGCACTCTCAATCTACTCGGGGCCCACACAATTCACATAGGCGCATCACTTGTTGTGCTCGAGTAGCGTCTGGCAGCCTAACAAATCCTAAAATAAGAATAATGATATGTTCACAAATGAGGCAGGCAGGTATCTAATTTTTTCCTCGCTCGCTCATGCTGGCCTGTTCTTCTTATCTCTCATTCACTCCATCATCCCTCTCTAGCAGCCAAACCCCCCCCCCCCCCCCCCCCCCGCACTATCCTTCTTGACCACTGCAGTTAAACTGCAGAAGTGCAGAGGAAGGTGTGTTCCAGCTTAGACTGGGACTCACAGCCTGCCATCCATCAATTCCACTCAGGCAAACCATGTGACACAGTCAGCCCAGTCAGGATGAACACACACACACACACACGCTTGCACAAATGTGATTGCACATGTGGACAACAACAAATCCCACATTCTGTTCAATTTTCTAGACGTGCACTCAGAGCACAAAAGAGACAGAAAACATGCTGTTCTCTTAATTAACTCTTTCTGCCCTTTTTTGTATACTTGTAAACTGTCACATTTTCTATTCAGCCTACCCGTTTCTTCTTCTTTCTCTTTGCTTTCTAGCTCTGTCTTATTACGGTATATATATGAACACAAAAATAGATAGGCAAGGACTTGTTCCTGCAGCTCAGACGGGAAACACTGAGCTGCAAAATTCAATTCATTAGACAAATACAGACGGATGGATGGATAAGGCAGATAAAAAGCAGATTAGTAGACACACATCAATATGCATAAGCAGCTCTTTCCACCTTTGCTTCTTCCTCGTTCACATACAGATGCACAGACTCTCTCCTCTCCTTTACACACAAACACCCTACGATAAACTCAAGTCTACAGTGCATGCAGATTTACACGCAAAAACACACTGATGCAGGCGAGCGAACATTAAGACAAGCTGCATTCATCTCGCACAGGCCGAAAAACAGGCACCAGTGTGTGTGCACGGGCCAACATGTGATTCCAACCTGATACTCTGAAAAATATTGGAAAAAGCCCAAAGGATAAACAGTCGGGAAAAAAAACTGATTAAGCTGAAAATATTGGAGCTCTGCTTTCTCA
The DNA here is from genome assembly GCF_900634625.1 of Parambassis ranga. Classification (NCBI taxonomy): domain Eukaryota; kingdom Metazoa; phylum Chordata; class Actinopteri; family Ambassidae; genus Parambassis; species Parambassis ranga. Next base: position 10,401,058 of record NC_041036.1, read on the forward strand.
ACACCAGACATACACAACTCATTGGTTTTTATCTTTGGAAGACAAATATTAGCTGACATCACATGCACTGTACATGCAGAAAAAAATAGTTTTTATAGCCATATGTCCATAAGAACACATATATTTTCATTCACACAAGGGTCACAGGTGTGTGAACTCGGATAATGAAAACCATTGAAAGAGTGCTCCGTTTTCAGCTTTCTCTCAGTCTCCACCTTCCTGTCTGCTTCTACTGTGTTTGAGCGGGGGTGGGTGGTTTGGGTGGGGGTGCAGCAGGTGTTTAGGACAGACAGAAATAAGGCCATCCAATCCCTAACTCCATCACTACCATCTACTCATACAAACCACTGTTTCAAACCAGTAAAATTCCTATTTGTCAGCATTCACATCCCAAAATGGCCATTTAGAGAAAAAATGTCACACACACAGAATGGTTCAAGTGTAAATTTAGCTTAATGATGGCATGAAAGTAGAATTAAAAGCAGCTCTTTTGGTGTCACATTTTACTATTTAGCAGAACCTGCCAAGCTAATTGTAAAGAAAGACCCTGACACTGTAACATCAGTCTGGCATTGTAATATGCACACCATCACATCAGTGTATTACACACCGTTCTCTGATGAGGTTATATCTTGGGCAACTGTCAGAACTTTCCATGAACAAAGATGAATAAAGTCGCCGTGTTCAACATTGCTTGTGCCCCCATTTATAAGTCGTTCCATTATTCATAACAGGGAATCATAAAATGAAGGCTCATTATATACTCTTCAAGTGCTAAACTCATTAGCTACCGCAAAAACCTCACCAAGCCCTGGTTCCCAAAATGTCCTCTAACCTCCAACCAACACTGATAATAAGCTTACACACATGGGCACGTACGCACACACACACACACACACATATATATACAGATATCTCCGTAAGACCCAATGATGGCAACTGAATGAGTAACACAGTCTAAAACCAGAACACATCAAAAACATTTTGAACATTTGCGGAAGGCATCTGTACAGGCATGCAATGTGGTGAGGGAGAGAGTTGTTCATTAATAGGATTAAATGCTAAGGCTAATGGTATAAACCGAGACACAGGATGTGTCAGGTATGTGATGGGCACAGTGCGGGCTAAGTTTTAGCGGTGGAGGGGGGGGGGGCTTCAGCAGAGTGGGTAGAGGTTGTTATTGTCATGGATTACTCACTGCCACTTGATCTGCCTATTGCAGTAATCCCCTATCTAAGCTCTGCAGGAAGGCAAAAAACACACAGGAGTTATGTTGCTCCAATGGAAATGTCTTGAAAACATCTCTTTGTAAGCCCATGGATGGGGCATATTGACATTTTTTGCCTCTATCCCTGCTATTTACTGCCTGTGGTGATCCATCTTGAATTAGCCAGTCATGATGCCACTCCCTCTGACCAAAGAATCCAATTATACAACCAGCAATATCGGGTTTGTTTTCAAATTCCTCCCCTCTCCCCTACTGTATCTCCTCATAAAGAGTTTATAGTGTTTTGATTTGATGTAGAGCTTGATGGGATATAGCCACGGTTGACTGGTCAGGGGTGTGGGGCCTTGGGAGCTGTACTTCAGTGCTGGAGCAGTCCATGGGAAGCTCATCAGAGACAGCTCTTTTCAAAAGGATGCACAGTTTTCAGTCCCAGTTCAGCACTAACGGGAGATTGAATTCATCAGCTCATTATCAAGCCCCAGATTAGTCACGTATTTTGAATCACTGGACTTGCCCAGCTGGAACAAATGACCCTTTAGGACCAAAAGTGCTTTTTAAGTCAGTCGCTGCACTCTTTGCCCTTTGCAACTGTGCATCTTAAACTGCTGGAAAGTAATCCCAAGACACTGAACAACAACACCTGCTGAGACGTGTGGGGAGGATTCATATCTCAGCCTGTCGGGGACACAGTGAAAGAGTAGGTTTCAGTCATGGTAAATACCACTACCAGCCATCCCTGATGCAACACCAACACAATTCCCACACATTTTGACCTTTTTGACAAAGCCAAAGGCAATTGTGTTGACTTTGTGTATGTGTGCGCACATGCAATAGGCATCACAGAGGTAATAAATGTGGGAGTCAAGCCTGCTGTGGCTGCAGGTGTAGGCCTGCTGTAGGACAAGAAAGTGCTGCAGTGCAGAACAGAGTGCAGCCATTCAAAAGAGACGTCTGCAGTCTATCCCTCTTCTTGCCCCACACCAAAGCCCACACCACCCGCCATCCCTCCCGCCAGCCCATTGATGTCAGAAAAACCTGCCTTCTTCCCAGAAGAGAGGGCCGCAGCTCAAATCGCCACAGCAACCCCTTCTCCGACCCCCCCAACCGAAATCGAGCGATGTAGAGAATGGGGGGGTGGGGGTGTAAGTAAATGAACTGTGCCTGGAGAAGAAAGGTTCCTTTAGAGTCTTTCCCTTGCCACATATGGGCTTGCTCCCACAAGCAAGAAGGGATCGGGAGAAATGCCAGTTGTTACAGAATGGTAACAGGTGGTCTAATGTACTCTCACAATTACACCTATTCCACTCCATGTCTGAGTAGGAAGTTTTCAATCACTTCTCTTATAATTTATTCCAGTGCAAGGAAGAGACATGAATTGCCCTGAGGCTCGCCAGCGAATCCAGGCACTGTTACTTTATGCTGTGCAGCTGCTGGTGAAAGCAGGGACACAGTGAAACATGTAGGGATGACATAGGTGCCTGTTAAGCCACAACGAAAAGTTGTAACACAATTCACGCTTGAAGGAAACCACCACTGTACCAAGGACACGTTGAATTAAGTCTTTGCTTCACATGAAACTGGCTGAAACAAATGAAAGCTTTTCATCAATAGAAATGAATATTTAACAGCTCTTAATATGCTGATTACCGGTCAAGAGGTCCTGTGTGTTACTGGAGTACTGAGGATGCTCACTGTGCCTTATTATGTACATTATTTTGTTACACCCCCACCCCCTCCATTTTTTCCCCAGCTCACTTAGTACGTTGACCCAGGCTGTGTTGGAAACAATTGCGTCGCTGCTCTCAGAGGGTCCTGCTTGGCATTCATAGAGGGTGTCATCGTCCAGTTGAGCCTTTTCAATCTGAAGATGGTACTGCCCTAGAACAGACATGGAGAGATTATTTATTTTTGTGAAATATTTGTTGTTAAAGGGTATGTACACTATATTTATGGAAATAATTACAATAAGGAAGGGTTGATTTCTGGCTCATACTCCACTGAATGTATAATATGTAATATTAAATTGGATCAATACTGTACTGCTGTTTATCTGACACATTTCTTAGGTGTTGATTTTGCAGTCAAATTCCAATGCATAAAATGAAAAAAAATAAAAGACACAATTGTAAAATGACAGCTTGGAATACTAATTTGGTGATGTCTGGGCATTTGATTTGGCTACAGGTAGACAATTTTCCTTCTGTAGAATGGAAACATCTCACTAGGTGAAAACCTCCTGCTGCAGGCGCTTCCATTGACATGCAAGGAGTGCTTGTCTATACTCATAGCAGAGGCATTCTGTTTTAGAATGAATTTCCAGTGTGGTAAATGAAATCCAATTCCAGATTTACAACGCCGACTGAATAAACTGTCTATTAATTGATGCCAGACTGAGTCCCTCACTCTGCATCTCTCTTCTGATAGTATGGCATGCCAGCAGGGCTTGATTTGTTTGATGCCTTGCCATAACCTGTAGGGATTAGATGATGTTCAGTGTTGGTTTTCCAGCTCCTGATGGCTTGCAGCCTACTAACATGGGGAAAATAGTATCTCAGTCTGACAACCACCCAGACCTAAAAATGCATGTGTCAAGTAAGCTGGCAAGATAATTAACACCAACCAGAAGCAATTTTCACATCTAAGTTATCATTGAGTGCAGAGAGAGCGAGAGACATTGAAGTTATTAATCATATTCCTCTTTCCTGAAATTACTCACAAATTGTGCAATCAAGTTGCAGAGAGTGTGTATTTATGGGTAGGGGTGATGCCGAATGGTTGCCACGCAATGTGCTTATTTGTAGAGTGCTCTGAATTTCATTCATCCATCAAAAGTTTGGAATACTGTATATCAACAGTACATAGTTACTGTATCTGCAGCAGAACACATCTTACGTGTCTAAGTGAAAGAGCATTTTATAACATAAGAGAAAAAAGCTAAGCAGTGGTAATTGTTGATTTTCATTTACACAACTTTTTTTAAATATGGTCAGATAACTGTAACCTCATTAGCAAATATAAAATTGGCAGCATGTTACAGACAAAAGTAATTTCATAGAGGTGCATATATCATTACATGTTAGCGCAGAAATTTTATGGCAGGTACAAACTGTTTCAACATATGGTGTTAATTAGTTCTAAAACCAGAATAAAATATCCCCATTGTTCACACAACGTGATACAAGCTGAAGGCTTCTGTTCTTTTCTCTCGTCTCACTACTGGATTACATCTTTTTTTTTTACATTACACAATTGCACCTGTCATCATTTCACATCATGTTAAGAATCAAAAGATAGCCTGGCATACATGTAGTTAAACTTCATTAAAGTTAAAGATCACTGCTACTTTGTTTTGTTTATTGTTGTTTTTATTTTAATCCTTTTAGGTTGTGAAAATGGAATTAGCTTTCCTGACAGACCTACAAAGTATACATGCTGGTGTTATTGACATGTCATATACCATTAACTGTTATATGTGCTGTCCACGGTTTTAAAATATATATATAATATATATAGTTGAGTTAAAAATTGCCACACGTTGCTGTACATGTGATGTTGCCATGTGCGCTCATTAATAATTACATTTTGCCTGATCGACTGGCAGCATGCCATGTGCTAAAATTAAATTACTGCTTGGTGGCCAATTATTGAAAACTAATGAAGAAAGACACACTTTAATGCTTTGTTGCCTTAAACAAGCTGGTTTATATGTTGTGTCAGTCTTTACAATATGTGAATTGCTGCACACAAAAGTAACAAGTAAATGAAACCGTGGACTAATGTCAGTACACATTTACATTACTGCTTCAGTCTGAGGAAACAAAGGGTGCTGCATTTACAATAAGTATGAAATCAATGTTGGCCTCTCTTGCATGTGTGAATTTGTCTTTTTTAAGCATCAATAAACATCACTGATGGTGACAATCAGTGAAAACTGGTAGCGTATCAAGAGCAGTCAAGTATCATCTTAAATGATTTTGGTCTTTCTGTGCTGTGTAAAGTGATTGCATACATCAGTGCAGTTTCTTTTCCTGGAAAGTGCACCTGCACTGATGGGTTTTTTTTTTTCATGAGTGAGCGTATGAGTGTTTGGCAGTGTGTGTGTGTGTGTGTGTGTGTGTGTTTTGGCCCTTGTGTTCTCACGTACAGGATCCTAGTTTGTTGTGGTGGCTGTAAAAGGTGGCAAGATTTTATCTCGTAACTTGTATCTGCTAATATGTTTCACTGACAACGAATGAACATTTAGCGTTCGTAAACTCTTGCCAATAATAAGCATGGAGAATATGTACATGGCATCTATGAATCCCTCTGTGTTTGTGTGTCATTGACGGTCTCCCACACGGTGTAACGCTGAATTGCGGCTTGTCGAGTTGCGGGCTGATCAGGAACAGATGCTCTTCTCTTACTCGGGATTGCCTTCTAATTGGCTATTACTTTTTATAGACTGTGGTGCAGATTCTGCAGCACACTTTATTCTCTGCCACATTTCACTGATTAGCTGACACTATGTTGTTTTAATTTGGGTTTTTTTTCCTGAGTATCTTCACATGTGAGTGACAGGATAAGAGAGATTTGTAAGATGGTGCTGACAATCACATCACCTCCCCAGTCGCAGATGCTCACTGTATTGACAGCCATAAGGTTGCTGTAAATGTCTGTGTTGCTTTATTATAGCACTTTGAAGCCATAGCAATAACCTCATCTCATTTACTTTTAGAGTAGCCGGCATCAGGCTGTACTGTTGGATGCTTCCTCAGCTGACAGCCATGTTTCGTAATTAAAACCAGACAAACTAGTAAACACAAGAAATGTACAGGACGCATACATCAAACCAATAAACACCAAACCTTATTAGACTTGTGTAATATATACAAGATGTATGGTTACTACTATGTACTTACTTACTATGTACTTCTGGTGTGTTTTATCAAAGCACTCAGCCATAGACCATATTCTGCAAGTATCCCCGTTTACCTCTCGCCGGGTTTCCAATCATGCTGTAGCGTGGAAAGCCTGGCAGGCTTCTCTGAGGTCCCAAGAGGAGGCCATCTTTTGCCCACTGCACAGTCCCTGAGGCCCGCAGCACCTCACACCTCAACACAGCTGTGGCTCCCATGCGCACAGTAAGGTTCCTGGGCTCAGTCCTAAAGGCCTGCTGGGCCCACGCGCCTAGAGACATAAAAAGGAGAAGAAGGGAGGAGCTGAAGAATAATGCTATAAAACAGGAAAGCAGGAAGAGATGGACAGAAGTAACAGTGTGTGTGTGTGTGTGTGTGTGTGTGTGAGAGAGAGAGAGGAGGGAAATGAAAGGAGTAGAAGGAACATGACATAAACATACACCACAGGGAAGCAGTCCTGTGGTCTTTTGTCTGAGAAGGCACCCCATTGTGTCTGGCCACATTATTCATCCTGGCATATGTTTTATTGATGGGAAACTGCAGTGATACGGCCCTGAAAATGAGTCAATAAAGTAATTACTGCAAATTAAATCCCCCCTCGGCCATGCAGATAGGGTATTGGGAGGAGGAAGAAAGCACGGGGTATCAGAGACCTTGTTCACCTGCGGTTTTTCTTCAATGTCGATGTCCTACTAGCTAATTCCTCCTGGGAAGAGTAATGATTATCACTTTAATCCCCCTTGTTTGTCATAGGTGGTTTTGGCCATCCTTCAGCCAGGCTCTTAGGTGACATTCGGTGGTGCAACGCGTTTGAGTGAGAACAGACAGACCACCCATGAGCTTTTAACACCAGGGCTAGGATTATATGATTATTACACACAGTTTACAAATACATTCCTTCCAAGAAGCCAAATGCAAGTGCATACTCCAATTAGCACCTAATATCTAAGCATAAGTCTCGTTTAAACAATGCCCCACAGAGAAGGCAGCCTGATTCCATTGGGCTGTTTAAATCTTGACCTTCATTGAAGCAATGACCAAGTTGTTTGTGAAGTGCATGCTCTGTTGCATCTGACAACATGAGTGAGAGGCAGAGCTCTCAGATCAAGGCTGAACCAGTCACCTCACGTCAAATATGAAGGGCAAGATTGGCCATTACAGAGGATGCATACAAACAACGAAACACAGGAGTATATCTGCATACAGTTTACATAAATGAATACTCAACAATGATCTACAGTGGCTGCAGGAATACTATTACACCATTTTATGGAATATATACATCAAATTGCATAATGAAAATTGATAATTTTTTACTGTGTAGTCACTTAGGGAAAGCTTTTGCCTTGTTATATTAAAACATTTAAACATTTGGCCTACTTATGGTGACTGGTGTTAGCTAAACAAAACAAACCTTATATTCTCAATAAACTCTTCTTTAGTATGCTGGTTTTGTTTGTTGTTGATGATATGAACATAAAAATAATGCATAAACATATGATGTTTTCATTTGACTGTCAAAATAAGAGCGATCATGCATGGTACAGAGTGGCATGGTGCTGAAACTGCAACATCTAAAAATGAAATGCAACCCTGAATTAACGTTATTAATCACATGTGTGCTCTGCTGCTGTGAACATGTCAAAATGTCTGCTGTGAAGTGTTGATTTATGTGCCGTTACTACGCTACTTCTATTGTACTATACACATTTATTTGTAGGATACAAATAAAAGCCGTATGTTATCGTACCGAATTCTGTCTGTATGAATCATCCTCTCCATACAGTACTGGTGTTTGTTGATGTAAGTGTTTATTAAAAGCTAAATCTTCCTCTGCTGTCATACAGTGACTGGGTATATGATTAAGATGATGTTTCCCATTATATGCTCAGCTAACTCAAGACAATGGAAATAATTGTGTTAATTAACCATAGAAACTTGTGAAGAAACACAACAGTGACATTGGTCACTTATTTATTTTTTGTTTCAAGTTCATTAGCACCAGAGGTGAAAAGAGGAGGGAAGCATCCAAGTGATAAAAGCTTGGGTACAATCACTCCAACACAGCTTGGACAGAGGTGTGCTAAAGACTTCAAATTCCTAACATTGAAGACTGGGGCCATGATGAAATATGACTATATGCTTAGTTAAGTAATGCAAATAGGGTAAGTGGTCTTTTCATAAAGTTTGTATAACTTACTGGGAATTTTTTATCAAATTCTATAGAAGTAACAGTGTCAGATACCAATGTGTCCATGCATAAACAGTGGTAAATTTAACCAATAAACTTTAAGCTTATGAGATACAATATGAAGTTACCCACATTATTGAACCTGTTTTTTTGAGCCATATGGAGCATATAACATGCTGTATGTTAACACAGAGCTATTATGTTGATGTGAAAATCCAGTTAATTCTCAATAATCTTAAGGTTCCTAGTGCTCAGTTGATCGCCTCCACATATATGGGACCTGAAAAGGCCACAAACACTGTAAAGATAACTCCATGGTGACATTTGATTTGCTTACCTGAGAAGCAACAGAGAAAGGGTAGAGCTGAGAGAGACACGATCCATGCTGACAAGAAGCCCATTTCACCCCTGACACCTGACCTTCAATAGGAGCAACCTTGAAGAAAAAACACACACACACATAAACACATAACAGATCTTAGACAAGCAGACTTTTAGAAATATCCTATTGACTGTGTTTTTTTTTTTCATAATACCTTATTTTTAAATTAGCATTCAGTTCCCAAGTCTGACCCCACCAAGCACACGTTTACAAAATCACCAATCCATCACTCAATCAATGAATCTAATCCTTCCTTAGAATGTCATCAAAACATACCTTCAAACCACACTAGACATGTTGAAAGGTCTTTATGATGGTTAAGTAACATTTTAATGGCATAACGTCAGTCTCTGAAGAACAGCGTCTGTGAATAGTGTTTTCAACGGCAGACTGCGGAGCTTTCTGTTTCTGAGTGGCTTAGTTAAGCTAGTGTTAGTCTCCTGATGAGTCACAAGGAGCTTGCAATTCCCTTAGCACTGTACATGAATTTGTGATTAGCTTTTTTTAAAGACCTCTGTGGTTTCTTACAGCATTTCTCTTGGCTTCTGTTACAGGAACAACTGGGGGTGTGAAGAACAGTGGAGATAGCAGTCTGTGCAAGATTATTTAAAAAAAAAAACTTTTATAAATGGAAACAAGTGACTGCATAGAAAGCAAAAAATGGTTTCTGTGAAAGTTGTTGATGAAAGTTATGATAAAAAAATCCACTTCAGTGTTAAAATACAGTCCTTGGAACATTTGAATAGCATGATTTATATATTATTTTTATAGTAAGTACTGCATATATAAGAAAAGAATATCACATCATATATTATCTGTTTTTTATCCACTTTCATTTTTATGGCATGCTCTTGTTAATGTTAACAAAAGATTCAAAGGGTTAAAGCGAGGCGTCAGTTCCAGAAGTGATGAAGCTGCTCGCAGGAGCAGCAAAATGTCTTCAGGAAAACTCTACAAGTCCAGATGCCTCGCTTCAACCCTTTGAATGAAAATGACTTGGATGACTGAGAATCTTCATCAACATGTTAACAAAGGATCATTTTTGAAAGGACTGTCACAGGCGTAACTCTGCGTCTGTGCCCATAGCATCAAATACTGTGGGCGCAGAGTGACTTATTTGACCTGGAAGAGAGCTCTGTGGGTTTTAAGTCAGTGTGTAATCACTTTAATTTATCTGCTGCAGGAGTGGAACAAATAATAGTGATTTACTTAATTGAAAACTAAACATTTTCTCATCTGAATAGACAAAATGAATTGGAGGCAACAGCTTTTTGACGCATCTCCCCTCAGTCGATTAGTTGCACTCCAACAGGCTTTGATAAGAATTAACTCACACTCAATTATTTTTTTCGCTCTCAAAACATTTGTGTATTTCAGAGCCCCAGTTTGAACACACAAGGGCAATTATTTCCCTCTTCAATGAATAGACATTCTATTCTGAGGTTAAAAATGCTCATCTTCTTTTTATATCTGCCTCATGAACACAATCATTATACCATTCCTTATGCTGATGTTTTTTTTTCTTCTCATATGCATCTCCGTATTTCCATCATTTGTCTACAGTGCAATTAAAAAAAAGCCAAAATTTACATCTATATCTAAGATTTAGAGCTCAGAAATGAATTATTTACTGTAGGTAGAGAAATGTTTGTCCAACACACAGGAAAAAAAGGCTGCTGCTGGCCTCATGAGTCACCATTTTCATTGGGACACTTAATGAAAGCAGACACAGTCTGCCTGACCTCCCCACATTCCCATTACCTAGTTAAACAGCCGCCTTAATTGCTTTAAAATGCAGCCAGTCGCAAGAATGCCCATTAACTGATACATGTTTGTTTTCTTTGTATGAAAAATCAACGGTGGTGTAGCATTTGCAAAATAACTGTCACTCAAACTGTAGCATTAGATAAATGCCAGACTGAATGGCAGATCCATCTGTCTCTATATATATATATATAAATATATATATAAAAGAAAGACATTTTTTACTTTCAGCACTTATTGCCAGTTTTTTGACCTTGTACTTCACCAGCTTCTTACAAATGCAAATGCAAATTACAAAGTTTGATTTGAAATTTGATTCGCTTTCACAGACAAGGGTGCTACTCTACCCGCAAGGGCATTAGTGGTAGCTGAACCATTCAGCCATTCAGGTGGGTTTTTAATGGCATCTTTCATAACATCATCAAACGACTCAACACACTCAATCCTGGACCAATTTAACGTGAAACCCCATGAAATCAGTCAATGTGCAGAAAATGAAGTTTCAACCTTTATGCAGCCATCCAATTCAGATGTGCTCCTACATCTTAATACCAACCTAAACTCTTATCAATCTCTCCGTTTGCCTGTGAGCCCAAATAGCTTATAGTGCATGTGTTCTGAACCATCACTGCCTTAAGACTGAAGAGATGATAAAAAAAGATGCAGATTAGATTATCAAAAACAAAATCTAATCACATCCAAATAGCTGATTGCCTCTTTAAACATAGCATTGTCTGATTGAGACCTGGCTGAATGTGTGAAACACATAGAGAACACCATCGATAAGCCTAATCACATCAGCTTGGTTCAAGGTAGATGTCCAATGTAATTTGAAGGCACTCAAAGTAACACAAGTCAGGTGTCTCCAGTCCCTTCAACTCAGAGTACTCAACTTTACTGGATTACACTCACTTCCCTTACACACACTTGCATGCCTACTCTCCCCTAGAAAAAAAAAGTTGAGACAGTGAGGCAAAACCTCCTTTCAACCTCCACCAACTCAAACACATCTGTCTGCCTAGGGTGCAGAGAGAAAGAAGAGCAAGGCAGGCACAGACACACAGAAAGGGCGTACCTCCTTCTTAAAAAAGCCAAGAATCTTTGAATAGGTGTGTGAATTTGCATGAGCGAAAGAGAGCTGCGCTGCTTACCTGTTGAGTGACGCTGAGGCTCAGGAGCGTCTTTTTTTTCCTTCCTGATCTACAGATGGCTCTCTGAACACAAGTGAGCTACGGAGATGTTAAAGAATGCCAATGGGACTTCCCCTTCTCTCACTCCTTAGTCTGAGACTGAGGCAAACAGATGAAGAGAGGGAGAGAAGCAGCGGCAGGGACTAAAGAATGATGGAAGGTGTATATATATATAAGAAGTGCTGGTGGCAGTGCCTACAGAACAAAAGGGGGTCACCAAAGATGAATGCCAAAAAAACAAAAAACAAACAATAAACATGTCAAACATGTTTTTGTGACCACCACTGACCACTTTAGATTCTGCAAATATTAAAGTTTGCTCAGGCCACAGTGAGCCGATAAGCAGAGGAACATGTTTCCTTTTATTCTGTCTTTCTGGGGAGTATTTATGATCCCATTATTTAGCATTACACTGCTGGGCTGGAAGGAGCAGAGCAGTCCTCAAACATCCAGATGCAACATGGATGTCTTCACAGCTGCTAGTTTGTAACATTTATGCTCATACATAATGAATGGAATAGAGACTATCCACATAACTGTATTTCCTACACTGAGCAGTGCTGGGCCGATCTGCTCTGCTGCAGAGATGGAGACAGAGACAGGCCAAAGAATTCACTTTGAACAGTGTCATTTTTTCCTTTTTCACCCCTCATGTGTCCTCTCACGCCCACCCGTTCCTTTTGTCAATTATATACTTCCAACTGAATGGTGGCTGGAGAATACACCGTTTGCTCAGTGGAACATACCCGATGCGTTCCCAGCACGGAAACTTAAAGGTCATGTTTATTTTCCATGTGCATGTATTTTTCATTTGATCTGCTGAGTGTCCACACTTGTACTCTGGCTCTGTGTTGACTAAATGTGCCAGCTATCAGCTCTATACAAACACAAAGGCAGTTGCACTGCTGGATCTATTGTTCCACTATGCATCAGCCATGCAGTAACAACAGACCAACCGCTACCAAGGAGAGTAGCAATGAAAAACTCCCAGCAAATATGCTACAAATTTGACCATAACCTTATGTTACGCACAGTGCCAGCATCCAGTATCTGCCCTGTGTGCACTGTATAAATGCGTGTAGGTGGTGCGAGTGGGTGCGTGTGTGTGGCCCAGATGTTGGCAACTGGGTTATGTAGTCGAAGCTGGCCCCACAGACAGTCATTAAGCCCAGCAGCCCAGGGCTAGAAGGTTAATTCCCCCGCCTGGAGGAGTATGTAGGTGGGAGGCAGGAGGAAAGGAGGGAAGGAGGTAGAGGATGAGGAGGAGAGCAGGCGGCGGGGGGAGCAATGGGAGGCGAGGGTGCTGTGAAGCTCAGCACTCAGTTCACACAAACAGCACTGTCAGCAAGAGTGGAGCAGCTCCACTGCCAGACGGAGGAAAAGGAGGGAGGGAGCCGGGGCCTGACAGGGAGGTGGTGAGGGAGGGGGAGAGAGAGAGATGGACAGAGGACCTGAAGATGAATGGTGAGAAGGGGAATGCAGGGAAGAGGAGGGGAATACAGTAAGAGGGTGAAAAGAATTCATGTCAGAAGGTTGGACAGGCAGAGGGGGAGATGAAGGGGACATGAACGAGTAAGGTAATGGAGCGAAAGAAACGGGTGGAGAAAGGAGGCAGAAAGATACTGTAAAATGGGCTGTGGAGTGATGAATAGAAGACGAGGAAGGAACAGGGGAAAGGGGGGAGATGGGCGGAAGGAAGGCTGACATGAAGAGTTGTTTTGAAAACCAACAGGAAGTCTACTGACTCAGACCAGTGCGTCAGGGAAAGAAAGGAGGAAGATTAATCAAAGAAAGCAATAAGCACCACGGTGGAAGGCAACACAATATGTGGAAAAAGGAAAGATAGGGTCATGTACAGGAGATTGATTCAAGAGAAGTGGAGTAGGAGTAGGACTGCATGTGATACTTTGGGGTTTTGAGTTCCTGCGTAAAGCTGTGGGTGTGTGCGGAACTGCGCAGAAAGTGCATGACACAGGGGGTGCGCTCAGTTTAGTTTGGATAGCCATAAGGTGGTTGTTCAGATTCAATCAAAATAAAGTCCTTGACTCTAAAATATGACAGCTTGGAGAACAGCAGACAGCCAGACAGGAGATATTCAAAGCCCACTATGTGATCACACGGAGAGGAAGGTTGTATCTATTTCATTGTCCAGAGTTCTAATTTAATGAAAAAGGGCCTCTGTAACCCTTTAAGACTTCAGGGGGCTCCTGCAAAGGCCTCCAAAATTGTCTTTGTGCATTGAGCTGGGGAGTATTACATTCACACTCTGAGCCTCGGCATTAACTACAGCCATCTGACCTGATGATCTGATTGGAGCCCTGGCTTCTGTTGCCTGCCACACTACAGCTGCCATATCAGTGATGCTTCTGTGTTCTAAATCTGTAGACAAGGTCAACATGTTTTTTTTTCCTGGCCAATCTGGCTCCCAGTCGACCACAAGTGAAGGAGATTTAACAGGCAACCGCTGACTGAGAGCACGCATCACCAGCAAAGAGAAGTGACAATTGCAGGCATCACGAAAAATCACAGGAAGAAACATAGATAAGAGGGCATCAAATGACTGTAATAGTAATTGATAGTTTCCTAATCCCCTTGGCAGCACTCTCTAAGCAAAAGTCTGAATAGGGACATGAACCTTAAACATTGTGAAGTCTGTCACCGCTTTGGAGGATCTGTACACCAAACAGTATAGGACCATGTGCATGGACACATATCAGGAGAGATTTGGAAAAACCCAATTAAACACAACGACACGCTATTTGCTGTTTCCAATTCTCCCATTAATTCCCATGCTTGTGTCCCTGTTCTTGTTGGCACCATGGAGTTCCAAGCTGTGTGTGTGAGCAAGTGTGTGTGTGTGTTGGGATGGATGGAGAGGCTTGAGACAACCAGCTGTGGTGTCCAGATTGGGGAGGGATTATTTCCCAAATCTCCCCCATTTACCTCAGCTGACTAACAAGCTGCTACATAACCATGTTAATTCACGGATATTACAACTTTGATTCTGCTGGTAATAACAAACAGTGCAGACCAATCAAAGAGGACTAGCTGATGAGATATTTAACAGACATACAGTGTGTGTGTCTATGCAGAGATTAATACTAGAGAGGGTTCATATCAGATGAAATATCAATTAGACTAATACTGTGAAATATACTGTATACAGCTTTACACCTTGGGCCATCACATGCTATTAGCCTGTATTGTTGCTATCAATGACTTATATATAACACAATCATTTTGAATGTAAAGATCCGATTTTGAAGGACCATCATTTTAAATAATCTAATTACTAGAATGTTGACTTGACTTTTGGGTAATAAAAGTACTGCAGCTAAAAAGATATTACAGCAAAATGCTTGTAGAATGCTGCACAGTATTAATTGTCTATTTTAATAACCTTTGCTTTTATAGGAATTGTTTTAAGCATAGGATATTTTGCATGCAGTGAAATCAGCATGTCATGTTTTTATGCTTCCAGGTGGCATAAAATCATGTTACTATACTATTACATGCCCACTGTTATTTTCAAAAGAAATTAAAGATAGCAGATCAGTCTTTGTCAATGAGTTTTTATTCAAAAATCTACTCTATCTACAGCCAGGGAAGAAGAAGAAAAAAAAACTACCAGACTTCTTCAGGGAAGTGGAACTGTTCATCTAACAGATTCCTGTGTGAAGTCATGAGGTCAGAGGATGGACAGGACCGCTGAAACAATATTATTAGGTCACTGAGGGAAGAGAGCAGGGTCAGATAATAAGACTCAATCCGGCTGAGTGAAAATGAATGGGAGGGAAAGTGCTGACACCTCCCTCGCTCTGGCTCATCCAATTCCCAGCACTTATACTGTGCCACTGATATTCATGCCGAGCTGTCTGTCCACGGCCCACAAACTTTAACATTCGCCATCTCCATCGCCCCATCTATCACCCCACTGTGGTGATAGACAAATGGAGAGCTAAGCAGAGAATATGGTGGCAGGAGGGAGAGAGAGACATGAGGGGACAATATTGAAATTTGAGGTCAGAAAAGACAGTTGTTGTATCCACTCATGTGTCCCATTCACTTATACACAGGAACCTGACCAGTGTACACTAAATACACACACACAAACATCAGAATAAGACATACATTATTAATCCCGGGGGGGGGGGATTGTTCACATTCCTGGGATTAATAAAATATTTCATGTTGAAAAAGTATTTACACACACACACACCTATACAATGCCGGAGCCTCCTATCACAAGCAATTCAATATAAAGACACACAGAGCTCAGGCAATAACCTGATCCTGGTGAGAGATGTTATAGGCTTTGACAGGCAGGGCTGAGCCACACAGCCCAGGCTGTTCTCCTAGTGTCACTAACAAAACAGAAGGATTAGAGGATGAAACAGAGCTAAATCTGGGCGAGCTAAAAATGGGGGCAAAAACAAGGCATGGAAAGAAACAATATTGAATGGATCCAAAGCACGCCTTTAACAAAAGCTATTAAGCAATAAAAGGCCACTTTAATAACAAAACCCTTGTGTTCTATTATTTATGTTCTGCTATGAACAGATATCCCCTCACACACTACACAAGCACACATGCACACCCCCACCCCCCCTCTTCCTAAACAATTCTGCATTTTTTTTTTAAAATTCCATATAAAAGAACCTCACAGATTGGATTCATTCTCCTATAAACCTTTAATCATCACTCTCACTGCCACCATTTAACTACAGTGCACTCAGGTCAGGTGTAGTGTTCATCCTCACCTTACGTTCATTGCATTAGCATTACCATAGAGATGACAATTTTCCAATTTTTCCCCACAGGAGAACTACAGGTCCTGCAGTTATCACAGGATTAAGTCAATGATTCAAATTGAAATGACATCATTTGTAATTAATAGTGAGTGAGGGTTCCCGCTTGAGAAGTTTTGTTATCTCAACATGACACCCAAGGTAAAGTTAAGAATCTCTGTTCACTACACAGTTTGTATTGGACAAACGACTGAGAGCCAATGTAATAACCTGTTTTTTCCCTTTATAATGCAGTGCAGCAGTTATGATGTGATATGATATTTTACTGTTTATTTTTTGTGCCATATAGAGCTTGGTTAATGGACCGTTGCAAAATGCCATGAAATAACTTAAGTTAATATAAAACTACATTACTATAATGATCAAATTCTACAAATATGAAGACGCTGCAAAATATTTAATAAATAATATCTGTAGCCACCTGCTTGTCTCACATTTCACTGACTGTAACCATTAAACGAATCAACTTCTACTGCTATGCTTGTAGGAACGACAATAGACACTCAATACTGCAAACTGCCACCACCCATCTGTGGCGCTAACCACGCTGAAGAGAACAAGGAATGCAGTGGTCTGATATAACATTTTACTTTCACCTTCTGCCAAACTGATCACAGACCACAATGATCTCACTGCACAAACATGTCCTCATTTTGAAAGGCTCAAGCTGGTTCTCACAGGGATAGAAGTACAGAGCCCACAGACATTAAAAACACACACATTCAGGCCCAAACACACCTCTGCCAACAGATGGGCTTATGGCTTTGCTGAGGTGGAGTTTCCTGCCCGTCCCATTTTCTGAAAATCCACTTTAATTAACATATCAGAGCTTCAAACGAGGCTAAACCTCTTCTCTGCAAACTGTAATCTGCCCAGTTTGAACTGACCAACCATAGAGCCTACATGATAAGGCTTGCCAACCGAAACACAAGGATAATCCAGTTATACCTGCTTATACAGCGGACAGCTAAAAGCACTGATCTGACAGGCTCCCTCCGAAGAGCCATAGCTTCCGTTTTGATTTAAGCAAAGTGTTTTGATTTACTTACATCATATTGCTGATAGGATTTGCTCAGTCATTTTAGCCAGCATGTGCTCCACCTGAGCTTTAACATTAATATACTGTATTAGGTGCCTTCAGGACTTTCTTTTATTCTTAAGATGTTTATCACCACCCTTCTTCTCATACACTCTATCCTAATTGTTCCACCACACCCTTCTGTAACACTTCATCTTTCCAAAAATGTATTTAGTTTCCTTCTTTTACATCAACTCCCAAAAACATTCCTCCACTCCCTCTACTGACCTCCTCCCGAGTCTATGTTGATCTGAACGTGTCACAAGAGCAATGACAGGGTGATTCCCTCCACCTGCAGACAGTCAGATCCCCAGAGGGCCGGCAGGGAAAGTTGAGCAAACCAACAGATGGAGGCTATTGTGTGAGGGGGGGGTGTTGGGTAGAGTGTGGCAAAAAGACGTAAGGAGTTATAAGGGCGTGTGCGTGTGCACGTGACTTCGAGTGTTTGTGCATGTGTATATGAAGTCCACGTTTGTTTTTGTCTGTGTGCAAGTATGTATGTGTGCATTCATCCCATTGTGTCTTTGTGTTGGTGTGCATGGGGTGGTGGGATGGGGCCACGCTAGATTAACACAAGATGTTAGAAATCTGTTGGCCTGACAGTGTGTCACAAGACTGTTTGGTTAATAGAGTCTCCTGGAATGTCCTCTCCTGCAGTTTTAATGAACCCTAAAGCCAAAAGGCCTAATGAAGCGTGCTCCGTTTGCCAAAACAGTCTCTCGGCTTGACCTCTCCTGACCTGCACCACTCCTGTGCCACTCGAGGTGGGGTCTCCATGGTGACTGGCCTAAAGAGTCTGCTGAGGCAAAGTTGTCAAAAGGGACAAAGGATGAAGCAAAGTTAAGCAGGCGAAACACAGGACATCAGCACATGCAGCTGCATTATATATAGGCTTAAAAATGGAGGTGGTGGTTTCCCCCAGTTTAAGATTTTAAATGTTGCATATTTCAGCTTCTCTTTGTTATCCTGACAAAAAGGCCAGTTAGCAAAAAGCTGCTGATTTCTGGCCAAGAAAACATTTTTCCTAACAAGCTCTTCCGCCTCGTCAGCATCCAAAAAAGCCACACATAATCACACAAACACAAAGTGCATGCACACACACACACAGGGGCTGGTTGTCATTGCAATTTAACTATTCTTTGTTCAAGCCAAGCAAGAGCCTTATTATTCAATAAGTACAGAATATAACACAGGGGGTATTGTGTGTGTGTGTTCATGGGAGTGGGGGTGTTGTGTTTTGTGTGCATGTGTGTGTGTTAAGTATGAGTTAAGGACTAATAAAGTGCGAGGCACCTAATTAAACAGTCTTTGTTTATGCTCTATAGCAGTGGTATAAACTCAGCAAGCACAATGCAGGGTGGTATGCCAGGTCACTATGCTCTCATTTAAATAACTACAGACAAAAGAAATGAGAAAGAAGGGGGCAATCAACTTCAAAAGAAATTCTTGCTTAATTGCAAAAGTGTGAGAAAACTAGCAAAGACAAAAAAGCAGGGGCTGATTAAAGCTGTAGTGAACACTGTTTGCAATCCTATTAAAACATCTGATCACAATTTAAAGGGTACATTAGTGGCTACATGTGGGATAGATATAATTGGATTGAAATTGTTTCTCCTATTCCTAATTTCTGACTGCACCATGACATGTCCTAAATAGTCAGTGAATTCTGTTGAGCTTGAGAACGGACCAAAAAATAAACAGCTTCCACACTGAATAACTTTTGATTAATGTTTTTGTTGCTGCTGTGAACTTTTGAAGCGCAGCACTGTGATTTTTTATTTTTTTTTTTTTTCAAAAAGAATAACAAGCACGGACATGCAATGCTTCCATTTTATTGCCAAGAAACAAACCGCACATGGATGGTTCGATTTTTCTAATTAGAATGTGAATCAGTCCTGAGACCACCACCCCTCCTCCTTTAAGAAAACAGTGAGAAACCTGGGCAATGGGCAATCAGGACTGTTGTGTCTGCACATTCCAGAAGCCAGCACGCTGATGGTTCCATTCATTATAATCCTTATTAAAATAAACACATTATGATATAATAACAAATATCCCAGGCTGCACATACTGTCATAATTGACAGAAATTAAAAATGCCAAGGACCTCTATATTACCTATAACCCCTCTCTCTCACACACACACAGACACGCCACACACTGTGAAATAGAATAATCAAGGTTATTTAAATGAGGGGCTGCATAAACAGTGCAAATGGTAGAAACATTATCGGCTGAACGTGTCTATGCATCCCTGATCTTGCAGTGGTTAGGGTCCATTTAGGACGAGCAGAGGTATATGCATTTTAATGGACCACACACATGCATAGACACACAGAATATGAAGAAATATACGTATATTTTTACAATAAACAACACAAACTACATCCATTGCGTGTGTTTAAATTTCTTAACCTGTGCATCTTTTTTATTGTATATTTTTGTCAGCAGGGAAAAACCCCAATCTACACATTGCACTACGTGTAGAGAAAACAGGGGCATTAGGGGATGTTGGGGGCAGGAGGGGAGATTTAGTGTGAGCTGACTGTGTATTTGAGAGAAAGACTGGAGGGGGTTCTGAGTGCTACCAGCTGACATTCCCATGCAATCCAAAGACTAATTGATTAAAGGGTTATGAACATGTGCGTATGGAGATGCTATTGAGTGTGCATGTGTGCATGGCAAATATGTGCCATATGGACAAGGGATTGCGCCTTAATCATCGGGAATGGGGAAAATATCAGCACCGCCTATTTGGCATGAATGCTATATGCTTAGATCTTGTCAGGCTTGGATTATTATTATTATAGTAGACTCCCAAACAAAAATTATGAAAATTTCAAAATGCATAACCACTATAAAATATGCATGTAAACACTGAAATGCAACATTGTCGGTTGGTTATTTTAAAGAGGGTGTGTGATTAAGTAAAAGTCTATCTAAAGGTACCCTAAGGGAGCAATGACCCCAACATCTACTAAATGCTAAACACTATTTCTAACAGACACCTCTTCAATTACCAACCATTCCCAGATCAAATACTGAAAATGCATTAGAGCCTGACACTACAGAGCAATTCAGTGTTTTCCTGTAATTCTGCACTTAAGTGAGGAACATGCCCTCTCCCTTATTGTAGTAAGAATGTGAACTGTGGGCTGTTGTCGATGCATCAAGGCTACCAAATTGAAGTAATTGCACAGTTGCCTGCCCAATGGACCCAGTCTGGGACTCATGAGAGGAAAGACCAGGAGAGAAGAGCCGGCAACTACTTTACTGAAGCTGGCTAATTGCTCACACCTATGCCTGCCTAGTTTGCCCGGGTGTGGATTCTATGGAAAGATGAAGAGCAGTGCTGAAAACATATGGGTGTGGCAACATAAGTCTGTCTATGTATTTTATTGCTTACTTTGACAATGTTTTGTTCGTCTACCTGACCTCATCCAGCTCTTTCTGTCAAAGTGAATATAACAAGACACAAAAAACAAGACGTGGGATCACTGCTTTGGTGCAGCAGAAAAGAAACTTTAGACTTCTTTAGACTTGTTTAGACTTCTTCTTTATAACCAGGCTGCTTCCAATGTCACAATGCACTTAGCTCTAGAGCAGTGTTTCCCAACTTTATTGAGCCATGGCACATATTTTACATAAAAAAAAATCCCACGGCACAGCACAAGCACTGCTCTAGAGCACCAAATGATTGACATCATATGGAGATGAGTGAAAAAATACCAATGAACAGCTAAGATGAAAATTCTACAATGGCCTCAAAGGAAAAAACACTTTTACCCACACACACATTTACTACTCATAATTTCTGTGTAAATATGCTGTTATAAGAATTAAAACTGTTTACATCTTCATGGTTTATTTAAGCTTCAGAGGCTGCTTGCTGTTTTCACCTTAAATGTGAAGACAACAGAGATGAGGGCGGCTTAGGAAGAGGAAGTGAGCGGAACAAAACGAGAAGAGAGTTAGTGTGCTGAGATAGCT
The DNA here is from genome assembly GCF_900634625.1 of Parambassis ranga. Taxonomy (NCBI): domain Eukaryota; kingdom Metazoa; phylum Chordata; class Actinopteri; family Ambassidae; genus Parambassis; species Parambassis ranga. The sequence goes on from NC_041036.1 coordinate 10,422,583, forward strand.
GTTGTCTGACCAGAGGCTTCCTGGGCAGAGCAGAGATGATCTCTGAGTCTCACAGCATGAATTCCACACACCCTTCACCACACAAACAGCATGAATCCTGTGCACTGCATGTGTGATCTACACACACCATGCCTCGGAGACACACACACACATACACACACACACAAACAAAGCATCACTCCTGGCAAGATGTGAAGCTCTGACTGATATGGTATCCACAGTGTTCTCATTATAATCACCAAAGAATTCATCTTCATCCAGAGGCAAAACAAAGCATACACAAAAAATCCTCTTTATCTTTACAACTTTTTCTATTCAAGCTAATCACTGTGGAGACCTTATGGTCAACCAGAAACTTCAAATCAGAGACATTAAACAGCTCACTGCACTCAAGATGCCACAGCTCAGTGACAGAAACACCAAAGCAGACATTAGCTACCTTTATCTATTCAGCAGCTACTTCACTGTAATTTTCTCTGAGCAGGAAATTATCCTTGCTGATTTCATTTTTTTGTATTTCATTTAACTTGGCCATATATATAAAATGAGCTCCCACAACGTGTGCTTACTGTGTTCAACCATCTGTTCAACTTTACTGAGGGACCTAACTTTTTGTCCTCAGAACAGATACATCTGCAGGCTCAACACATATCCATCGCCTGGTCATATTGTCTTTGTACAGCTGAGTAATTGTGGGCCTTTCTGCTGTATTGTTAAGACCCACTGCTTACTGCTGTGTAATTGTGAGCCTTGCCTATTGTATTGTTGTATGACCCACTGCTTACTGTTGTTACACCTTCTGCTTGTACCTTGGTAAGGTTAACACGTCTCCCAAGGGGGTGTGATGTACTGTAGTCTAACTTATATACAAGACATAACAAAAAGAACACCATCTGTATGAGTCTGGAAGGAACAGAGGCATGTGCGCCTGCACACACTGTGTATCTGAGCATGAGGGCACAAAGCCATCCCCTTATGGCCTATTGTTTTGGAAGAGTATGACTCTTGCACCCCTCCCATGGATGTTTGGGGAATAGAACACAGTCTGGCTAATATTTAACTAATGACTGTGCCTTCCAGACTCGGCCGCTCTCCTCTCCAACACCAACTGCCAGACCTGAGCCATCTCTGCAGTGAACGTCACTGAAGTGTGGCTGTGTGAAATGAATGTGGAGGGATGGGGCTCTGCACAGCATCAGGGGAGTGGGGTATGGGAGAAAATAACTGTTGGAAAGCCCATAAAGGAGCTGTGAGTGAGGGAGAGATGGATGCGCACTGCTGTGTGGGAGGCCAACAAGTCCAGCAGTATGGGAGAATGCCATATGCTACCTTGAGGCAGGCAAAGTCTAGCAAAAAAGAAGGAGAAGCAGAGTTAGATGAGAGTGGTGAGTTTCCATCAGCACTGATATAATATGGAGCCGGCCTTCGCATTTCTCAACAAGGCGCACACTTATCTCCTCGTCCCCCTGTTGACAGAGGCTATGACTCCGATGCAGATGAAACAAGAGAAGGAGTTGAAAGAGACGCAGGAAAGCAGGGACGGAGATAGAATGAGTGAAAATACATAATTAGATAATGAGGTCTTGTTTGTTTCAAAGGGTAGAGACAGAAGAGTATATCAGAAATCTGTAAGGGCAAATGAACAAAAGGGGGGGGCATGAAGGGGGGAGTCGGAGATAGGGACAAGGAATAGATAGATATAAAAGATGCAGCAGGGCTGATTATTGTTATGGTGCCACCAATGTGGACTGAAGCCCTTGGTGCTGTCAGGCAAATGTAGTATTAGTCACTTTAATAATTAATCACCCTGGGAGCATGTCGTTGGGGCCATGCGTTGACCCACTTCTCTAACATTTTTTCTCAACAGTAACATACCCACAGAGCTCTCCTTGTTCTTTTGTACCTTCACTTAGGGAGGTGGGGGTGCAGGCCCAAATCCTCTGGGTCAGGCCTGGTCATTTATTAGCCACATCTCTCAGGAGAAATAAAAGTAATCTCACTGCTCTTCTCAAAGGCTGGAAACCATGCAGGGAGACAGAATAGCGGCCTCGGCTGTGGCCCAATGGGCCTTGCTGACTGTCTGTCCTGGTGAAATATGAAGCCCATATGTAGGACGGCCATCTGAAAGAGACCCAACAGTGCTCCTTCAGGCTTTGATGCTCATCACCACAAAAGCAGATGGCGGTGTCCTGGTCTTAAAAGTTTTTTTAGACAACCCCCCCTTCCTCTTTTATCCAATCCCATCCGGCCTATTAGCCCCCTGCCTGTCATGGTCTAGCAGCCTATGCTTTGTCCCCAGGGGGCTTCCAGAGCTATGGAATGAAGTCAAGCTTCCCCATTGACACAGGTCTCACTGGATAGCTTTGAATAGAAATCAACCGAGTGAAAAGGCATGTTTTAGAGGACAAAATGGAATAAGGTGTGGGGTGGATCAATACTGGAGGGTTGTTTGGACTTGAAATGCTTTGCTCTCTCTGTGTGCTCAGACAAAGCACTGCTGGCTGCAGGTGGCAAAGAATTTTTCCGAACATTGGGTAAAAAGTAACAAAGGGTGTTTAATGGAAGAGAAACCTGCATGCATCTGTCTGAGAGATAGTGATCAAAGCAGAGAGATAACCAGCTGTGTGTACCATCTATTCCTGACCTCTTCAGTTAAACAGACGAGATTTGTCACCCAGGTCCAATCTCAACCTGTGTGCTTCTTACACCCAAGCAATTTCCGATCCAGGAAGGCAATCAAGGCCCTAAAGTCAGACACAATGCAAATAGGTCCATGAGCCCATCTGTAGTAATCCAACAGTCCCTCTTGCACCAGTCTGCTTTCTGTCTCAGGCTCTCTGTGGCACAAGCCAATTAACTGTTTGATTCAGAGCGGAGGATGAACACCTAATTGATTACATGGCGATAGTCAATTCAATTATCAATTTAGGCACAAAAAGCAAAGCGGAGATAAAAACCCATAGAGTTTGCTAAGTGAGTTCTTCGGCAACTTGGCAACACATACACACAGCATTGCTGTGTATGTTTGTTTAAGGGAAGGAATGAAAAGTTAAGGAGGAAGGCAGGGAGGCAGCAGAAGAGAAGCAGGATAACTGACACTTACTGTAGCTACTGCAGGTTGTTTACTCACAGTCTCCGACTCATACCTCTTCTCTGCTGCTTCTCTCTCCTCAACACAGACATTCTTCCCTGTCACAAAGAAACACAGAGTGAAAGGCACACACACATATATAAAGAGACAAACATTTGCAGTAACACAACCACCAACACCAGAAAAAATATTATATAGTATGCACTGATATGAAGTAATTTGCATATAAAACACCCTCACTAAGACACACACACACACACACCCAGAATAAACATAAGCATGCATAATTAAAACAAAGAGAAGCCCACTAAGAGATTCTATGTGTTCACTCATAAGTGCAAATATACATGAACACACAAAAGCACTGCTTTTTGGAAAGATTTAATCAGCTGAAAAAAGCTCTCTTTTCCTCATCATCCATGTGATTTGCTTTGTTTACTCTGTCATGGAGAACTGCACTGTTCGATCAGGCTGGAGAGGCACTGGGTTGGGTGGTTGCACTAACGAAGTCTCAACGTACCGTCTGTCGACAGAGTAATTTCCCAGGATAGCTCTGTGTCTCTCCCCTCATGGTTCTGCCAGTAAAGATAGAAGATCGCCACCTGTGCCAGTGGATAGAAGACTACACAAAAGGTGGACATTAGAACAATGTCATGCCTGGTAATATGTAGATACTGCTGGACACTGGACCAGGCTAATAATTATACCCTGTGCATAAGGATGCTACCACAGACATAAATTTAAAGCCATACACTAACACAGAGATTTACATTGGCACTAACTTTGGCACTAACTGGCTTTTTTAGCATTTAGTGATCTGACCATATTTGGAAATCCCAAACCTCAGTCAGTGCTTTTCCTACCTAAAGCATGGGAATATATGTCAGATGAGGAAAAGCCAAGGGTCACTTGGATATTTTGGTAATAATTAAAAAAAAAACATTTGATGTGCCAGGTTTAGGGCAATCCTGTTGGGATGCTAGAATAAGGGAATAATCGCTGTATGTCTGTGGATGCTCTCATTCATCCAGGTCATAGTCACGTCCAAGGGTTTAAAACTGAGGCAACTAGACATTTCGCCACACCCTTGAGTCCAGTTGCCTGGATTTAAACTCTTGGACAATAATCTCTGTAGGGTTGTGTAGAGACAATCCTTTGTTAATAATCTGGTGCAGTTTAAATAATCAAGCTTAAGTGCACTACAGAGTCTTTATCTTCAAATTTACATATATGCATCATGAACAAAAAAAAAGAGCATGTACAAAGTGTATAAAGAAGAAAAAACAGTATTTTCCTATAGAGCAATAGGTTGCAGACAAGACAAGGAGCTGCACACAGTCGAAAGAACCACAGACAACAAAGCTTAAAATGTTGTGAGGGATGGAAGATGCAATGATGGACATGTGCAAGACATTAACTAATCCATCTACTGCAATATGCTGGCTGACAGAGAAGACCTTTTTGCCATTACACACTGCACTGACTGTTCACACAATGACAATAAAGATATAGACTGTTTCTATTAGCTGAGAATGGTGCAGGAACAATGTGCTGCTGCTGTGCAGGATAGAAACAAAGGAGGAGGAGAAAGAATACACAGGCTGTTGGGAGTGAAGGGGTGGGGTGTTGGGTGTCAGCAATTTTTTAAAAAGTTGTTGGAGACAAAAAGTGTGCCAAGGGGACTTCTCCATCAAACTGAAGGGTTCTCCCTGGCCCAGCATGGACTTCTAAGAATGCAGTGTATGTGTGAATACAGGGTGCACAGCAGGGGGCTGCATGAATATAAAGCACTGCAAGTGGTCCTCCCAGATGGTTATGTCCCTCTGCTAGTAGGAGGTCTTCAGCCTTTATCTATTACAGGCAGTAGGTCTTAACGTCATCCACACACAGTTTTTCCTGCTCCAAGCCTGAGGGCCACAGGGCTGATGTTATATGAGGGAGGCAGGGCAGAAACAATACATGCTTCCAGCTTTTTTTTTTTAAACCAGAGAAAGAAAAGCCCTCAATGGCAGCTACTGCCCAGAAACACAGGGGACTATGGAAGCTCACTATGTTCATCTGGCAATGACTATCTTCCGTAACTACCACACACACGCATTGACATGCACAAATGCCCCAGCATGGCTCCTTCCTCCTCTGTAGTTTGACACTGGTCCAGAGCATCAGCGTTATTGGAGAGGCTTACTGATGGAGAGTGAAAGTCGACAAGAGGAGGAGGGAAGAAAGACTGGAGAGAGAAAAGTGACAAACACAGATGCCAGGAGACTGAGCCGCAGCATTCTTAATCGACTTGGTGTTGACTTGTGAAAACGTCCTTCTCATCAGACCAGTGCAAGGTGAACAGTGAGATGTGCTGAAACCAAGCAAGGGGAATAACTGAATGAGTAACTGGTGTGGTGCATAACTGTCGTTAATAGAGAGAGGTGACAGGATCCAGATTTAGGACAATGTGTTTCCTGCTACATAAGGTGAATTTTAAAAAGTTGTCTGGTCCAATGTCCTCCACAATGGCACCTTGTTACCACTCAAATCTCCAGGAAGTCATTTTTCAGAGAGGACCATGTGTGTCACTGTGCGTTAGTGTCATAGCGAATAGGGGTTATTCTTTTATCCTTTGACCCAGATTTGAGGTAAAACTGAACAGGGGACATGAAAGACATGGACCTCCCAGCGGAGTCGGGGTCATGTGCAACCTGAACAGAGGTGCACACCGGCGCAGCCAGCCGAGCAGAAAACACTATTATGCATACACACACAGTCCATACAGACACACACACGGCACATATGCTGACAAAAATGCATGCCTGCACTCACACCTTCAAAAACATTCACATGATCAAGTTGACCACATGTCGTGTGGAAATTCTGTTGGACACACCTGCTACAGCTCTCGTGACGAGCCTCTACCTTTCTCTCATCCATGCAAATGCACACAGCATATTACTTCTAATGAGGGAACATGCGATCATATGTGTAATCACTATTATTACTGTCATAACAGCCCCTACTGCACAAAAACTAACACATGAGTTTTTGATATGCAAGCACTCTCAGCTGTGTGTTTGTGTATTTCAAAAGTCCAATTTAAGACATTTAGGATTGCCATTTTAAAATATTTCAAATTCAAAGACATACCTCCACAGATGTCAAGAAACATCTATGATTTATGTTGCAGAGGTATCTACTTAAGTTAGCATCCTCGTCACATTAACAAACATTGAAGTGGCTGAGCTAGCGTTTGGTTTTAGCTTAGCAGATCGCCATAAAGATCGGTTGTTAGAGGATTCCTCTGCTGTAGCAGGGTGTGGTGATGGTAGACGGGTGCACTCTGATGTCCGCCTAGCAAAATGTAGTTTAAAATTAAGAGAGTGATTGCTGCCATTCCTTTTTAAAGACATAGCCTTACTATGATATGTGTATTATGGAAGCCTGCAGCAAACCTGTGTGGGTAAAATGGAATGACTCTAATGCAAGGAGAAAATTGTGTATGTCTGTGTATCAAGGACAGCCTTTACACTTGCTCACAATAACTGATGAAAGAGTAACACAGTGAGATAAAGAAGTTATCTTCTAGTAACTAGAAGTGGAAAATAAAATGCATTTAGAGGTACATTTGGAGGAGCAAAGACAGCAGATTTTCACTGAGGAAGGTTGCAAATTTACAGGCAGAATCCTGCATGCACCAGGAACACAATACTGGGCTTCTGCCAACATTAAATATGGTCCCTCACCTTCAGCCAGATGGTTGCTCACTCCTGACCGGTGCTACGATTTCTATCCCTTTCTCTCTCTCTCTCTCTCTCTTTTTTTTGTCTCTCCAACATCTCCCTCAGGGTGGGTAATAGCTAAATGCTGTCATTTCAGCAAGTCAACTTTGTGCCACAACCAACTGGGCTGTCACAAAAAAAATGTCTTTACCTTAGATATGAGTGACAGACTTTGGCCAGGCTCCTACGAATACTCCTTATGACCACTGAAATCCCTTAAGGTACACTTCGTGTTAGAAGTGACAAGTCAGCTTGGAGAAGAAAGCCATTACCAGAGAAGAAAGGTATCAGGCAGCCTCCTGCCGGTATAAATTGAAACCAAATACAATGGCTCCAAGCCAAGAAGGTATTCTGGGAAATCTAATAGTGCCATTTCCTTGCCTTGCTGGTAATTCAAGTGAAGTTTTCTTTACCTCTTATGTGAAATGTCTTTGACAGGAGTTTTTCTTTCAGCATTGAAGAGTATGTTTTTTTTTTCTCCGTTATTCACTTAATTTAAAAAGTATCTATCAAAGAGCGACATCTCATTACGATGTCTTATAGTCACTTTTTAACTGAATTTTTAAGAAATCCCTCATCACCTACTTAGTAATTGCAGCCATCCTCTCTCGTCTCACAGTGAAGCCTGGGAGCTTGGCCACATGGTTCAGGCCTAGGCTACAATGCACAAGGACAAGGGGGGATGAGGAAACTGGTGGGGGTTCAGAGGCATAAAAGTTCCTTTCTTCTCAGCTCTAGCCTCTCTCTTTGAGCCAGAACAGAGGGTTGCCACGGCGATGAGGTTGGTCTGTCTCCCACGGCGTGGTCTGGGAAGAGCAGCAGCTTGCTCTGACATTTACTCAGGCTGGAGGAAACAGAGACGACAGAGATGCAAAGAAACGCAGAGAAAGAGAAGAAGAGAGTAATAAATGGTGAACATATAAAGTGAATGGAATAAATAATGACACCTGAAAAATCAGAGGGTTGACACACACACACACACAGAGAACTGGCTTTGCATAAACCTTTTATCTTCTCCTCAGTGTCCATTCATATCCAACTTCTTTTCCTGGCCTCCTTTTTCATTTGCTCTCATTTAGATCTTGCCAGTGAGTCTGTAAGCCAACACATATTTCCATAGTAATCATATTCACTGCCCAATTCATGCAATGCACAGACATCAGGCGCAGAAGCAGCAGCTCAGACCCAGAAAGGCTCACACAAACACAAACATACAAAACTATGGCAATCCCCCCGAGAGAAACTGGCACCAATGCCAACAAGTTCAGCAGTCCTAGCTGAGAAACATGGCCAGAAATTCTACACTGCTTTTGTTTCACATTTCAGCACAGGAAAAGTTGACCTAGCAAAATATTTTAGTGCAGATTCCTTTTTGTATTTTGGTATGTGTGAGTGCACACTCAAATGACTGTGTCCCCATGTCATTGTGTTGTCATGTGGCGTACAGAGTTTTGTTGGCTTTGGCTGTGGTCAACTTGTATAGTACAATCTCCAAGCTGATAAAAACTGTGCCAAGTGAAAAACCACAGCTACTCAGAAACCCATTTTTTTTCTGTCTAAACTCTGTTCTGTTGTTGATGGATGAAAGTCAACAGGCAGTCATATCAGCAAATACAAGAAAGGAAATGGAATCAAAAAGGAAATGACCGGTGTTATGTAAAAAAAAAAGATAAGCATGAGTACGACCTGCAGCCACTTTAAGGTTTTCCTCTTATGGATCAGTTAGCAAAGATAAACAGCACATGTTAATATGGCACAGTCCTGCAACATCCAGCCCACTGCTGACAAGTTGTAGCATTTTATGAGATGCATCCATGTGTGCAACTGTAGAAAACCTCAGGAAGACTATGCTAATGTGCAGTGAAATGCACAAGGCCCTCCACTGTCTGTTGTGAACAAGCTTTGTATTCCTGAAGACCAGAGTGGAAATATTCACTTTTAGCCTCAGTCTGACTCAGTGGAATCTAATTAAAGGCTATGAGAGTAGACTTTGTTACCATCAAAGGCACAGTTCGCCTGACAATAAAAGTTTCCAATCCTGTAGGTCACTCCACTCACACACATGGACAGGTTTTTGGTTTGTGCTGAAACCAGAATTTCAAAATAACAAAATATGTAAAAACAGAACTGACACCAACCAGGAACGATGGACATGGGGAAAGCACTCCATGAAGCAACAGAGGAAATGCATGGTGGAAGCACATGGAGCCAAACACAAGAGAGAAAGGTGAAGAACACAGGAAGTAAGTGGAAGCAAGTGGGGCGGGGCATGCAATCACATTGGAGGGAAAACAACAGGAAGTAAGACAGACCCACACAAGGGTATTTTACTTTCAAAATAAAACAGGAAGTAACATGGAAAGTAAATAAATGACGTACCAAAGCTTGGAAAGCTGAGAACCAGAATACTTTAACCAAACTAAGCATGTATGACAGAAGAAAGGCAGGTATAAAGTAAAGCCAAAGTGATTATAATGCAGATAATCTCAGTGTTGAGTGAGTATTTTCTGCCAACTGTTAAAGGTAGCGTAATAGATTTCATTCTGATGAACTTTTTGTTAAGTTGGTGTAACTTCTCTTTACAATCCGATAGCAACCAATTAGTTCGGCAGTTTGGCATTAAAATGAAGAATATTAAACATCTGTGGAAGCTATAAAACACTAAAAACATCAGCCAATCCTCCGGGTGGACCCTGCGCGGTATTGGCTGGTTGGCTGCTCTCTCCCTGCTCTGCGCACACAAGAGAGGTACGTGCATGATGGCCGAAGTCACAGACTGCAGCTCGTCTTTAGGTAATGCGCGTCCATGTGATTGGGAGATGTGGCTTTCGGGTGAGCTCCGAGAGAAAGGGGCATGTGTTTACTTTCAAAATCTGGCTGACTCACTGAGTTTTCAAAATCTCCTACCCTACCTTTAACTTTCATGCAGTGGGTCAGAGGTATCAATAATAATGTTTGTTAGTTACCATTTGCGACAGTGTCACTGTACTCACACTTATAATGTAAAACACTGCACAATTTGAAGTTAACAGTTTTATTTAACTTGATATGCCAGTCAAGCCAGTGACCACAGGTGAATACTAAATTATACTCTTATTCAATGCACTACAGAAATGGATGTCGGTCTTGCTCTGTTTTGGACAGAAAGATAAATCTAAGCAGATTATGGCCCTGTCCTTGTTGAGTGTAAAAACACCACACCTTCTGGTCAGGTGGTCAAGGTGTACAGTGTGTACCTTACAACAACAGACCCAGTGTCGCTGCTACTGGTACAGCTAGTGTGTTTTTAGTTACTAGCTTCAATGCACAGATAAGCAACAACAACAAAAAAACAACATGCTGGAAAAGAGCTGCCGGATGACACAGACCATCCATCCTAATGAGAGGAAAGGACACTGGAATAAACATCAACAAAGGTGAGTCATTATCTATTGATGGAAGCTCCTTCTCTTTTCTGTCCTGTCTAATACATTTGTAAATGTGTGCTTTGCAACATGCTTTGCATTCTGTCCTGTTCACTATTCTTCAGTCACTCCACTAGTAGATAATGGTGCCTATTGACACTGCCTATTGTACTAACCTATTGAAAGTGTAGTGTTTGTGAATGAGCCTGTTCAGAGGATGTGCCATTGTGGTTGCCTGTGAAAATCATAGTTGTTTTATTCATAAGCTGAAATATATTCTTTCTCCAATCAGCATTTGATACATTTGAAACATGATGTTTTTTCCATAGTGAATAATTATTTCTTTACACTGTGCTAGATTTTTAACCATACTTTGAATGACATACTAAAGCAAAGTTCTCCAAAAGTCTGATGGTAAATTCCAATTTATTGTTCAGAAACCAGAAAGCTTCTTATGGTTTATCCATCTGGTCAGGTTTCTTATGACCAAAGAACAATGGTTCAAACCAGTCCGCTTATTGTGATGAACTAAATATTGCTATGAGTGTGTTTCAGTTTTGGTGATGACACAAGAAGAAATCTGATGGGTTAGTATGTGACAGGCAGATGCTTCATCAAATCACCTGCCTTTTTGAAAGTCCCTGCCCATGTGTTTCTAATGACACCTTCCCAGATGGTTCAAACCATCTGGCTCATCAGGTTAGCACAGGTTAGCCTTGAATGATCTTTGTGTATGACCAACAGGCTTCTTTATTGTGTTGTGTTATGCGTTCATAATTTTATTAATGTTTGACTTCTTATCAAGCCCCTCTTTAAGACATACAGGTTGCCTCTAGGAGGATCTGACATAAGTGAACTGAAAAATATAAAGCATTTCTTGGATTTTTATGAAAATGCTGCTCACTTGAACGTGGCACATAAATAATGCATGCATTAATTAGCATTTTAAGCTACTTGCATGTTATGTCATGCCATTGCTGGCAAAAACAGAACATTAGTGACATAATGTCCAACAAACATAAGGAGGCAGGTTGTGGTCATGATGTTAAGTTTATTTTCACTTGAAGTAAAGTTTTCTTTTCACTAGAAAGTAGGGGATTAAAACACATTGCTAAGGTTAGGCTTAAAAACAGGGTTAAGATTAAAAATAACACATGAAACACAAAACTGCATAGTAATAATATGTTGATTGCCATGTTTTTCATAAGCCTATGTGACACTAGGCTGCCCTCTTCACTGATAAACTCTCCAAGATGAACACACGCTAACACGGTCATAGCTTCATGTGTGCACTCTGTCTCCAGTACATGTGGCCACTCCGGTGGTGGGAGGGGGATAAAGACAGACCAAATGATGTTTTGTAGTGGATTCATCTTTTTTTGTGTATAATCTTATCAGTTGCCAAAGGCACTTTGCTACAACCCATCAGGGGTCTTGAACTTGTTCCTGTCTGCCACGTGTCCTATCTACCCCTCAGTCTCAGGGGGTCAGTCATTCTGCTGAGGCTGAACTCAGGGGGATAGAGGCAGCAGGAGCGAGATGAGCCTGGAGGGGATCTTCTCACCCTGAGACGAGTGATTACTTCGCTGGGACTAAGTTATGCTAATGCATTCATCTCCAAAAGCACCGTGATTATTTAGAGTTCCTCACCAACTGTTTTAGATTTTGCCTGCTTGCTATTTTATGCAAAGATGCTTTTTTTTTCCTTCAGTGCTCCATTGGCACAGTGCTTGCCGAGCTGAGGGAGATAAGAGGGGAGAAAATTCAGAAGATTGTTGAATTCTTTGCCCTTATTTTAATGTGCCCTTGATGTGTGAATGAATGCAAATCAAAATATGTCTACTTTTTCCCTTCTGAATGTATTGCATGTCACAGTTTTACAAAATGACAGTGGAGTGGAAAAGAGCATCATTCCCAATATTTCTCTGTCCCTCTAAAACACCCTATGTTTTATTTAACAAGTTCCAACAGTCTCACTTTAATCCATACAAACCTGACATGTTTCCTTGCCGTCTTTGAACTTTGAACCTTGTTGTCCCATTCAGCCAGGTTTGATGCCGTATTCCACCTGGTGCTTGCTTGCTGTTTGTGATGAGGTGGCGCCCTGGCCAGGCTGTGGTGTCCCTGTGAAGCAGCATCACGGGATATCAGCATAATACCAGAGTGAATATGTTAGAGCACATTCCCTCTAATCCTGAGCACACTGTAATCAGAGGAGACTGGGCTTCCTACCACTGTGCCTGTGCGAACACGTGCCTGAACTGAACTCTTCAAAGGTTGTGCAAGGTGGGGTTACAAAGGAAGGGAAGTGGAAGTAATTGAAAGATTTTTTTTCCTACGGAAGGCAGTAAAATATTAAAAAAGAAAATATATGTAAAAAAGTTTGAGACAAGCCATACAGAACAGGAGTGATGGTCAAGAGACGAAAGGAAAATAAAAGAAGTTGCAGGAAGATTTTATGGGATTCTGAAGGGCTGCAGGGGATTTGCAGAGAATTTGGACGAGATTTCTGAAAATGAGAGCACTGCCCAGATGCGCTGCAGAGAGCAGCATCTGCAGCATTAATTACAATAGCCCCCCCGCCCACCCACCTCCCTCCACCCACCACCCCCACCTCCCCAACCCCGCTGTACTCTGCCACCTGTTTCCTTTCAATGGCCCCGCTATACGTGAGTGAAATCCAGGAATCCACATTCAGCACTATGGCTGATGCAATCACATACAACCTGCTTCCCTCCGCCCACACACACACAAACACAGATACCACAAACAATTCCCTGTTGGTATCTTGATGTCTTATCTATTGGGAAGTGAAAGTGAGAAAGAGAGCAAATAAAAGCTCTCTGTCACCTAAGATGTCTTGTCCATGCGGTTCGTTTCTTCCTTGCTGCTGAATTGATTTGGCAAGTCAACCGCTTCACTGATGGAGAGATTGTCAGCCCCCAAGAGGACAGAGGCGCACTCTTGTTTGTGGCGTGACGTGCACGTTGCCATGTTGGGGCTGTGTTGTGGTTGCTACATATTGCTTGCTATCTGAATCCCAAGATTACATCTGCTCAGCTGGGATTGTTTTCATGCTGCTCTCATGGAAGGATGGTGAAATTGTATCACAGATTAAGTTTAACCTATTTCACAACATTCTGACAGGGACGAGCTAAATTGTGGGTCAATCTTTACCTTCTGAGGTCTCGAGGTGAGAGCAGGACAGGGTCCATCAAGCCATACAGATTACAGTGTGTAAAATGTCTCTAAAAGAAAGATCTGCAAAGAGGATTTGTGGTTAAAAAAGTACGAGATCAACTCAATGTCTGCAGATTTCCCCCCTATAAAACCAAGTGGTAAAGGCCTGGGCTTATCTGAATAGAAGTGAAGGATTGATGGTGGGATGCAAACGCAGTACAAGCCTCTTATAAGTGAAGATCTCTTGCAGAGAGGAGTGTGTGCTCATGTGACAGAGCAACCCTCCCTGCTTAACCCACAGACTGTCAGCTCTGTTGCCCCGTCTGTTCCAAATGATGCTGGGTTCTTCCAGCTGATCAATTAAACAATTTAGTGCCAATTTAGAAATTTGCCAGTTAGATCGATGGAATGGATTCCAGAAGTCATCCGGAGTTGGATCTGAATCCTGACTGTTGAATTTCTTTTAACCATCCACACACACACGCACAGGATGCAGGATCGAAGAGCTCAAGCAAGAGAAAAGCTACACACAGTGAGATCAACAACAGAGGGAGTAAGCTGCAGTGAAAATAATATCAGCTGTTACAACCCTAATGAACACCAACACAGAGACAGAATAGAGATAGAAAACTGCATTTCCTTTTTTTCACTGCTTGACCTCCTGCTGAGATTCAGAGGCTTTAATTCTCCTGGTGATGTTGTGATCCAAACAGCTACAGTGAATAAACAAGATTACCCATTTTGGACATGCCAGTAAATCTTATCATATTGGAGCAGAGAGAGGGGTTGGAGAAACAGCACTAAAGCAGGTTGACAGAGGCCAAGACACAGGCAGCCATGGCTGCTGAACACAAGTCTACCCTTAAACACATCTTCCTTTTGTGCCTGAATGTAAATGTGTTTTTGTTTGTTTGTTTGGAGAGACTGTCTTATGTTGTGGCAGCAAAAAATTATTACTCTTCATTGGTACAAAGTATGTACTGCATCAAATATGATTCCCTGGCAGATATTAATCAACACTGGATTTGCAGGAAGCCTTCATTATGCAACCAGTCATTTTTCTGCCTCATTCACTCACACTCAAAACATAAAATCCGAGCAAAATGAAACTCTGTGAAGGTTGCTAGTAGAAAAAAAAGAATATTTTCAGAGCTGCTAAGCCATTGTGCTTGAGGATGCTGTCATCAGTTTGAATTAGATTTGATAAAGATGATGGGGGGTTCTTATTGGGTTTCTATACTCTCAGATTATAGCCTAATTGTCTTGCTCAACATAAACAACACTGCGCAGAGGCCTCTTGTTGCTAAGCGGACTTGTGCCAGATTTGGTTCTTAGCGTGAGGCAAACAGAAGCTGTGCAGCGTGCTGTAGGGCTGGGCATGATGAAGGTCGGGGGGGGGGGGGGAAGTCAGACACGGCAGAATGCACCAGGCTTCACCAGACATGGAGGCAGTAGCTGGAGCTGTGCCATGGATAGGTTTTGTCAAGAAGTCGGCCCTGATTCCATCATGTACGTCATGCCTCATCATGATGAATTCTTATGACTGATGATTAGCAACAGGCAGCTTTTACGGGACCATAACCTGTAAATAGGATGATTACAACAGCAAGCATAATGTGGGCTGGTGGGATGGGGTGGTGGAGGACAAGAAGGGCAAGAAACATCACTGTGCTAAGCATACTTGACAAAAACAGTGATAAAGGATTTAAGGCTTATGAGAGCAGGAAAATGTGGGGCTTGTTACCACAATATATGTGACATGAACATGCAAAAAATAGATTATAAAAAATGACACACACACACACACACACACACTGCACTCAATGAAGGGATGACAAAAAGAGGGGGAAGAGAGATTTTCTTTCTTTCACTGTCTCTGAACAGACGTTGATCTTCTCAAATCCCTGTGTATCTCATGTTAAATCCGTGTAATGTGGATTAAGACCTGTTGAAACATATATATAGTTATATCACTGGAACAGATTGGGATGGACTTCTTTGCCAAATCCTCACTTGTTTGCCCTGGAAAAAATGGCATTACTGATATGGATGGGCAATGATAGCGGTTTGTCATATCATGATGTTATTTCTTTAACATCTGTGGGTGTTTAGGCCAATGTGGGTGATTCAAATGAAGATTGTCTGTGTAGAATCTCGGTCATCTAGGTCAGGCTTTATTAGAACTGATGAAGCCATTTGGGGAGAGTGGGGAAATGTCTTTAGAAAGCTGGGCAGAATTAGATTATTTTTATACATTTTTAGTGCCATTAAGTGATTTTTCTGTACTCACTCTACCCCTAGTTTTACAAGTTATAGGCAAGGTAATGGCTTGAAAGCATAGAAAAACAATCTGTGCCATATAAACACTGTTCTGTGTAGCCTAGTTCTATCAATTTGGGCAATACTTTTCCCCAATACTCGGGCTAGGCCATGATGTCTACATTACATACAGTTTTCAGGTACTGCTACGCTTCTTGGCCACCACCTTCATCATTGTTTTCCTCATGTAGCATAACATGTCTGCTATGTGGCAGCCAAAGCACAAATGCTTCTTTGGCAATGATTTAGATTTAAATGCAATGCTTATCGGAAGCCTAAAAATGTCACGGGGGAAATCTGAAGGTGGCAGCATCTAGAGGAAACACCTTTACCCTCCACACACCTTCAAGCGCGCCACAGGAGCGAGGCTGCCAAAACAAACCCAGCAAAGAAAGCTCCTCCAGAGTGAGGCAAAAGCTGCAAGGATCCAAAAGTAGAGATCAAAGTAAGTGCTGGTGTCATTGCTGAATATCTTTACTTATGAAAAAAATCAGTGTAATTGGTAACCGATGCTGTCGTGATTTCATAACCTATTAGGGAAGTCTCCTACACATGATGTCCAACTAGACACAGTGTTGTAAGTCACACAAATAATAGCCTGCCTGCTATTCATAGGTGCTACATATAAGGCAGTAGTAGTATGCATGAATGCATGCATAAAGCATGATTCACTCAGTTTGATAAAATATATAGCTTATTATAATACAGAACTAAAACCCCATCATTATTGTGGCTTCCTGTGGTGAAAATAGTGATAAGAAAACCTTCACTCAAAGACAAGTGGAGACAAAAACAACAACATCCTGCAGCATCACACAGGAAAACACATCCGCTAAGATATGTAAATATTTTTCTAGCCAGGAGAAATTAATAAATAATCAGCTAGCCCTTCCTTACCACGTGTTCTGAACACCTGCTAGATGCCGCAGATCTGCAGTGTCCCAACCTGTGATGTTTTCATCCCACAAATAAATAGCAGCCAGGTGAAAATGGTGTTTTCTCATGACTCCACCAGGAGACCTCAACCTACCACAAGAGGAAGCAGCTGTCGGCTGCGACTGAGCATAAAGGTGGAGAGCCAGAGAAGTAATAAATATACCAGATTGGATTTAGACTTTCTAAGAGCTCTTTGAGATATTTGTATAGATAATACAACACACACACACACACACACACCACCTTTTAATCCCAGTAGGAGTACAAGAATAAGTGAAAGAGATGGGGTGAGGCAGGCAAATAGAAAAAGATGGTTAGACAGAGAGAAAGATTAAAAATGTTTGTGTGAGCAACCTGGTGTTATGCATTCATCTATTTTATTGCGTATGTTCCCATTGACTGTCTTCTGAATGTCATGTTGCATATGACCCTCATTACATATTAGCGCAATGCAAATACACTATATGTGTGTGTGTGTGTGAGCGAGTGCAGGAGGGGGTGAATGAATTGAGCTGTTTTGATAGAACCGCTGATCCAGTCTTGGCAGGCAGAATGACCACGCTTATTGAATGGCTGCCTGAGTACTCTAATGAGGTAATATTACCACACCAAATGATGAAAAATTCATGTTACAAGTTGGTGTTGGTGCAGATGGCTCTCAGGAATTTCATTTGCTGTTTGATATTCTTACTTGCCAGCTCAGCAGGCACTATTGTATGATTGGAGCAAGAAAAAAAAAACACACTTAGAGCTGAAAGCTCAAGCTATTACCGTGAATAGCCTGTAGACACAGCAACACAAGTAGAAAAAGTGTGTGTTTATGTATGCACCTCTGTGCTTTGTGTAGAAGTTCATGTACTGTAGGTGTATGTGTGCATTTGTTTGTGCATCTATGGGCAAGAGTGCGTGAAACACAGGGCAGTGTAGGTGAAGGAATGCATACTGCATGCTAAGTGATTATCCTGGCCATCTCATTGGCATTGGGGAGCTTGTACAGCTCTGATAAGTGCATTTATGGAAAAGTCAGCACAGCTTTATCTCGTCATTGCAGGTTAGATCACAGATAAAAAAAAAAGAAAAAGGATTGGACTCCAAAAAGTAAATAAAAAATCAAACCGCAGATAAGACACCAGCTTCTAAGCTACAGCTGCTTGCCTCCGATTCACTCTGCATCATGACTGCTCATCAGTGTGGACTCTGCCATTAATTCAAGGCCATGTATGGGGCCTTGCTAAGATCGCAGAGGAAGGTGCAGATAACATTTTTTTTTTGGAGAAACTACTGATGTTAGATTGTGCTGCTTATAGTTGTCTTGGGTGGATTTTTTGAAGTCTCATGCAAAAGAGTCTCCCCCCCCCCAAGGTAGTGGAGCAATCATCCTGGGCAACATTTCGAGGTATGTAAATTCAAACTGCTATACCTTCAAAGCATTTAATCCCACTCTAGCTCTTTTTATTCCTCCTGTTTCTATGCACCCAGGTCTCTATTTCCCATCCTCACCTATTTCTGCATCTGTCTTCTTCTGTATCTCTTTAATACAACATCCTTCCTCATTCACTACAGCACATTCAGCCGAAAAGATTCTTTCTCCTTAATATCCCCATCACTCGCTATATGCCCTCAAAACCCTCCGTCCCTCCTTTAGTCTATGTGTTGAAATAAGGCTCCAGCAGCGGACCCTTAGGGCGATGGTGATGGAATGCATTTGGGGGGCCAGCAGCTTTCTCTCTCCAACCTGCATGCAAAATCATCCCAATGGGTAATCACTGGGTCCTGTTTACAACACAGAGAGGGGGTGCGAGCACCATGGTAACACCAATGCTCTCCCTAAAACCCTTGGCAGATAGAGCTGCACAATCACCCCCAGTTAAAAACCTTTTACTGTTGGACAAAGAAAAAAAAGCTAAGGAGAAAAAATTTGGCTGAAAGTGTGCTGGCATAAATCCAGCCACAGTGGAAGTCTGGTTTTTTTTTTAAATTTCTGTTTCATGTTTCTTGACTTAGAAATTAAATTTATGAGCATGACAGAATGAAAGATGCCTTTATAGCCACATAAACACATAGTGTATACATAAATCCTGCTGCTATGCACTGTACACACACAAACACATAAAAAAATACAGTGCAGAGAAAAGTGCAGAAACAACAAATGTCTCAACAGAAATGCAAGAAAGAATACACACATGCAGCCATGCACAAGTCACATCAAACACACACATGCATACACAGAGAAATTGCCAGTTTTTCACTTTGGCAGAGTGCTCAAGAGATTAAGCCCAGGGTAATTTATAGTATTTTTGGTGAAAATAAAGGTTTTAGCCAGGTTTCCATTTAAAAAACCAATTTATTGATTTCCACTGTGGATTTTTTTTTGCTAAGTGACCCTGCCAGTTAAATATTCATAAGCCATTAAAAATAAAAGATGCACATTTTGTACGTTTGACCCGTTGTTATGTACAGCACAGTCTGTAATCTGTTCTATCCGGCATACTGTCCCACTCAGAGGTGAAGCGAGCACTGTTTTGCAAACAGAAAAACACCATTAGTTTCCCCACATGTTCTGGGTTGATTAGAACTGGATGAAAGAGACTGCAATCTTCTCATTTGGCAGATAGAGGTGCCTGCAAATATCTTCATAACATTATTCTGTCACTGTTGTTGTTGTTCTAAAAACACAGTGTTTCTCCCAAGATTTTGAAAAATTGCCTTCTGTTATAGCATTTAGATAAGATAACCAAAAGGAAGTATAAAATGAAACTTGGGAAAGTCATAAAGGCCATAATTAAGATGCGGATACATTCGAGGAAGGAGAGAGTGTATATTATGGAGGATGAGAAAGATGAAGGTGAGGACAGAAGCAAGCGAAGTTCAATAATACTCAATACCATTTCATCTAATAACGAGCATTTACTTGGAGATTTGCTTAACTGGTTGTTCTATCTGAAGGGGTCAGACAGAAGGTTGCATTTAGTTCTTTCTTATCTGCTCAATACTGTCTTATTTAGCTCCTCAATAAGCTTCTCACATGTGTGCCGATGCAGGATTGGAACTCAGTGGCTCAGTGTGAGTCCCCCCATCTTGAGAAATTATGCATTGGCTGAGATGCTCCCTGCTGAATCCCTGCTGGGACTGAGCGGTGTTCTGGGATGCAACCCAAGTCTAATCATCCGACACAAGTTTAAAAGTAGCCATGGGTAGTTTTTCAGTGGTGGGGAGGGACCACCATGAGGGGGGCCCTGCAGAGATGCTCTGCAGAGGCGGTGGGCAGCTCTATCCAACAGTCCTCACATAAAGCAGGGCAGGTAATGAAAGGCAGGGACATAGATGAGTGATCCGCCCGCAGGACTCACCAGTCTTGATTAGTGCTTGTGTGCCTTGTGTGTGTTCTGGCTGTGCATGTGTGTGAGTGATTTGTTTCTGCAGTCCTTAATTCACCCTCACATTCATTGTATTTACTCAGAATGTTCCTGCACTGCAGCCATTTGGGAACATTTTGTCCATCTCAAGTGCCACATGATGTATCCACTTCTGCATCCTTTGTCACCATGCAAATGTAGACATGTTTGCATAACCAGGGAGCTAATTTGGATCTTCTTTGACTTCTATGAAAATCATTCTTCCATCCTTCACCTTTCACAAGTAGGTGTAAAGCAAAACCTATAAAGTTGTTACTTAAAAAACCTCAAAACTTGAAAAAATGTATTATAGAGATATTTTCTGCCCTGGACCATATCACAATAATTTTATTATTTACTACAACATGTGAGTCAATGTAGCATCTTGTCTGGCCTCATTCCAACCTGACAGAATGGAAAAGATGTGCTGCATAGAGCAGCACAGATCCCCCCTTCCATGTCCCTGTGCTGTATAAAAAGCGGGTGACAGTAACAGATTGTTACAGATACAAATTGTTATTGTAGCTTGTTGTGTCCACTGTTGTCGATACTAATACTGTCCTGACACCAGATTAGTGACCTTACATGCATTGATAAACTGTGAAAGGGTTGACATCAGGGTCAAACTGTGATTGCTATAGATGTTTAGTGCTCAGCCAACGTAATATTCACGCCTCCTCTGCTGCTTTTGGTCCAACCCTCTGTCCTGTGCGTATGCCAGAAACTTAAGGCATTTCCATGTGTGAGGCTCAGAGGGATTTACCCCATCTGTATGGCCCAGATCAGGATGCTGGGTCAGTAATGCAGCGTGTGAGCCACAATAAATTAGAGGTGGCACTTACTGGCATACAGTAAACAAACTGTACTTAAAGTAAGATAGATTTCAAATTAAAACCTATCAGAGATAGTTTCCATTAAAATAACCAACTAGCCCCTGCACTCTGTCTGCTTGTAAAGGAAGACAAGAAGCAGAACACCCATCCCTGTTACTCCCCTATCTCCTATCCCTTTATCCTCTTGTCATTTACTCCTGATCCCTGATTTCTTTTGTAAGCTGACTTCAGTTGGATAACCCTGTAACTGCTTTGAGATTCAATGAGGTTATCACTCCTGAATATGCTTAATTACAAAGATTGTGGATAACATGTGTTTACTCTCAGAACAGATAAGGACAGATAAACAATGAAGATACAGAATATAGGGCAGATGACAGATTTCTCAGGATGTTTTTCAACAAAAACAGTATTTACAAAACATCACTAATACATATTTTTGGACTTAAAATGAAGGAAATAACTGCACACCTTTCACATGTGTGATGTTTGGTTTGTTGGGAAACAGTTTATGTTTGATAGTTACTGTGATTGAAAACTGGAGATGACAGTTGATTCCTGACTTCCATCTTAAAATTCAGTTTTAATAAAGAAATACAACCCATTTCCGTTTCCTTCTGCTCACCACTAACGTCTACACTAAGCTGCAACAAAGCTCTTAAGGCTGAATGATGTTCCCGTACTGAGGTATACCTACATCCTGTGGTGTGCACCTCCTCAGAAATGCAATTACAATTCACATTAAGGCTACAGGAATGTGTGGGTAGCCGAAAGATTTGTGACTGACCTTCTTGAGCAGCTTTCTGTTTCCCCCCCACATGTTTCCTGTGCCAAGCAGTCTGAGATGTTTCGACAACATGCAGCAGGTTGAAGGAAGGGTAAGTCATTTTCTCCTTTACAGTAACACTAGACAAATTCCTATTTTGTTATCTAGCAGAGCGATTCGCTGCTGTAACGTCTTCCTTGCTGCATTTGCTGCTTTCTATCAAGTGAGATGGTGAACATGCTTTCTTCACAGAAGTATGTGGTTTGTCCTTGCAATGAAAACAAAAACTTGAATAAAATCTCCATTCAGCTTCCATTCCATTGTTACTTCCTGTGTACTAAGCTTACTCCAGAACACTATGTGGTTTGGAGGTTCATTTCAACAGGCCAGTGTTGCTTCGTTTCACAACACAGCCAGTTGTGAACTCACTAGAAAATAAAACTGCAACAGCTGCACGTTCTGGGGGATGAAGACTCCCTGTTAAACAGTTGCTACAATGGCTTGTGTCCCATTATCTCATATGCATATCTTTGTTTTTTGTTTTTTGGTCCTGTGGTCCAGCCCAACCTTTCAACAAATGAGAATTCGACCTACACATACTGTCAAAAACCAGGAGCTGATTTTTGTAGCTTCTACTTTGGTTGAAATTTACATAATCTTTCACCCATGACATTGGAGAGATCCACAAAGTGAAACAAACATGGAACTGGAAAATAGCCTATAAACATTTATCAAGGTTAATTTCTCATCATTCATTAGTGTGAAAGCACAGTCAATGCTAAACATATACATTTAGCCTGGGCATCAACACTTTGACTACAGCTGCATCATTGCAGAGCAGCTTCGTTTAGTTTGGATGCAGCTGCTCAGTAGAAATAAGCATTTCACCCCCTACATGATATCTTACTCTTTTAGTGACTTCCGTTTTCACAGCAGCAGCTCTGACATATGGAGCTTTGCTAGAGGAGAACTAACAGAAAGTTAATCTGCCCCTGATTCCCATGGCTTGGCCAAACTCCCCCCTTTTAATAAACTAGGTCACAACTAAGCACAGCCAATCTAGGAGAAGAAAACGCCCTACCAACTAAAAATAAAAAGTGTGATACAAAGAGGGAAGAAAACAAAAACAACATTAACAAATCAAAATTGGATCTCTGTTCTGAATTTGGATCATTCACAACTTAATTCTTCCGCCGCAGTAAGACATGATGGAATCTGCTCGCAGGCCAAGAACACCATTGTCTTTAGACTAGACAATAAAAAGAAGAAAGCACTGCCTAGCCTACAAGCACAAATCAACCCACAGCCTTACACATGAACACGGAGCTGGTGTAATCCACTATAGACATAAGCTGCAGAATGTAATTGAAACAGTGCTGACAGCAGTGCAAAAGACGAGACACAGGCACAATAGGAGGAGGGGGGAAATGGCAGCAGATGGCACTTTTCTTGTGGCTTGTGATGCAGCGAGAAGCGTGCGCTTAGCTTTCCTGGGTCATCTGTTCTGCTGAAATATGGTGGACACATTTTCTCTGTCATCTCTGATAACACAATAGTTTAGGCCCATGTCTTTCTGACTGCTGACCACCTCTCATCTCTTCATTCCTCTCCCGGGTCTTTCCTGCACTCTGTCGTGGCAACCCTGCAGGCATGCTGTCTCTCCTCCTGAGCTCAAAGATTCTGCAGCACCTTGGATGTGCCTCTCATGGGAAAGGAGACGAAACGAGAGCCTAAGAGCAAGAGAAAAAAGTAGTGTAAGAGAGGCAAAGATGGGATAGATAGGGGAAAATGAGTTATGTTTTCATGTTCACAGCCTGTCCTTTTGATGTACACACCAAAACAACCTGAGGCCCACAGCAGCCAATCCCAGTGGCTGACATGACAGTCAACTTGGCAGCCAGTCTGCACGCTGGAGACTCTCCTCCGCCTCTGTTCCCGCCCTGTCCTGCCGCGCTCACTGCCATCCCACCCCTATCCTCTACCTTCATGGAGTCCCCCACTTCCCTCTTCTCAGCTCTCCGTCTCACATGCCAACGCACAGTTGGCACCCTAGAGCCAAGCCTTCCATTTCTGCCAACCAGTCTCACTATTATGCCAATGGTGTTGGAAACAACTGTGCACCATGAAACTGGCACACCATATGCAACACAAAATGCTGCCCACTTACACTAAACTTTCTAAATAAAAACGATTCTCTTTGTGTGAGAGATCTCCATTGGATTGATCCCAACAGTGAGAACTGAGAATAGGAGGAACAATGTGGGGGTGCAGACCCACATTTAGCACACAAACACACACAGTATACAACACACTGTGTTTTTATTACAGAATGCATGATAAGGCCAATGCCAAATAAAAATAATTACAACAAAGGAAAAAATACTAATTAAGATATGGATAATCATTATATGCATACATGGCCAGCAGTGCTGTGATCATCACTGTTATTGTTTTTTATTGTCTTTCATCTCTGTTAAGAGGCGATGAAAATCAATGGCAGGCTCTCCCTGCGGCTTGGCAACCATCTGCAACACACTGAAGAGGATGGGGATGGCTCTCTCTTATAGCTCTCTCCTTTAACACACACACACACTGACTCTATCAGGCACATGTGTACTTGGTGTATTACATACACACACAGACACACAAACGTCTCTCACCAATGGCTGCTGCGGATGGAGATTGCTATCAGGGTGAGGCAGGGTTTTAATTGATCTTGGTCACAGTTTAATGTGAGGCAAGGATTAGCTGTTATCAGTGGAAGGGAAGAGGGAGAGGGAAGGGTTTGGGGAGGAGATATCACAGTCCCTGACGTTAAAACCCGCCGCCCTTGATGACAAGAATTCTGTGATGTGACCCACAAAGATGTGAGAGTGCTGGTGGGAAAGTGCTGGTGGAAAGCTGGGCAATAGAGAGACAGGCGACATCAAGCTGAACTTAATCCCAATTTCCCTGTGACGTTTTGGGCCAGATCTTAGCTATTTCTAGCCTTGTGCGGAACGAGGGATGGAGACAGTGCCTGGATTTTGGCCTGTGCTATTTTAAATCCACAACTTGTCATTAGGCTTTAGTGGAGCGTATGCAACATGAAAGTCAGGTATGTTTGATTATTGGCAGGTGAATCCTCAGAGACATAAAGGGTATAAAAGAACAGGCACAGGATGAGGTATAGGACATCATACACACACACTGCTGGCATCCAGAGTCAGATTTTCTGCAGCCTTTGCGATTCCCTATGGTTCAATAAAACAGGAGATAAATAAGGTATAGGGCAGACAGGGTCAACATTAATCACCAAATTACACAGGTTCAAAACATAGCAGCCACCACATATCAGTGGGGATGGATATAACTTTTTTTCAACTGTAGATTTCAAAGAGTGCTTTTACTGTAGCATAAATGCCAGGGCAACATGAAAAAACAGTACGGTGTGCCAGTTGGTGAAGCTTCAAACTGAATGAGGGAGAAAAACATCACAGCTGAATGACTGCTCTGTTGTTTCTCTCTACACTGTAAACTCTGTTTTTTTTTCTTACCAAAGTAAACATTGTGAAAATCTTAATCAGACAAAAAGAAACAACTTAGAGCAGAGAAGGAAAAAAGCCAGAAAAGCTGCATTATGGCTGGAAGTAAAGCAGCATTAACACTCAATCTCATGATTTTGTATACATGGCAAAGAGCTGTGCCTGGTTGTGTTGAAGTGCTGTTTCATTGAGAGAGGAGGCCGGCGGCTTCAGGGGTCTACACAAGCAAAACAAATCCTAGTCATGAATCTTTTGCTTCTTTTTGCTTGTCTTTTCTCCTCTTGGACAGTTTTCTCATTCAGCACTCTCCACTGACAGTAGACTATAGTTCAAGAGCCTCTTAACAGTCTCCCTCACCCCACTCCACCCCCAGCCGCTTGCTTTTCTCCGAGTTCCCAAGACAACACTTAACCCAAAGGATGGATGAAAAATCAGAGGCAGCAGAATGTTCAATTTCTCCACAGAGAATCCAGTAAATGAGATGGGGTTTGATTTGAGAGTGTTGTGTTTTAGATGCATTTGTAACTTTGTTCTGCAAATGGTCAATTCAGTATACAATAGCATCCTCAGCAAGACAAACTGAGAAACAAGATGGTACCTGCAATCAATTCCTTTTCTTACAGTGAAGTCTTGATTTATGGTGTATATAACATGCTGAACGATGATTGACATGCTATTGATTTTTATATTGTAGAAGCTAATTAAATTACGAATGTCTTATAACCTCCAGTATAAGGCATTATACTGTACAGTCTAACACACACATACACAGACAAACACACACCTTTATGAGCACCAAACATCTCTGTGCCCCCACTCATTCAGGGCCATAAAAACATATTTATGAGAGCATCAGGCCATTGAGCCACAGCAATGTTTGCCATTTTCTCTGCGCTCTATGATTCCATCCAAGCGTCAAGATTGATTCTGAGAGCTCCTACTGTGTCACCCTCCATAAGGAATATGTATAATTCAGCAGCCTGTTTTTTTTTCCTTTTTTCTATAAACATACACTCATACTATTACCAGCCCTCAGCGAAGAAGCCATCCAAGGAAAAAGAGGATTGTCTGCTTGGGGGACAGAGCGGAGGGTTGGTGGAGCAGTCGCTGGTGGGTTGGTGCAGCTTTTTATTCCACTCAATGCCCAGAGTGCCGCTAACACAAGTCCCATGTTGTTTCTCATGCAGAGACACTAACAGACTGTCACATGGTAGGACACTGCCAGCTGAACAATCACCAACACCAATCCTGCCTGGCAATTGTCAACCTGTCATTTCTAATGGCCACAGTGGGCCAGATGCTCACAGAATAGACAAGACAGTCGAACACATGCAGCAGTTCAGGCTTTGTACCTAGGAGAGTGGCCACAGTTGTGTCTATATGTGGCTATATAGGCACTGGCCTCTGCATTACCCTTTAGGATTAACTGTACTGTACACAGTTAAAGTGATGTATCTTTGTGCAATTGAGTGTGTGTGTATATGTACGCATGCATCCGTGAATGTGTAATTGAACCACACATACATGGTATTTGTGTTTCTGTGTGACACTGTGGGCACAGTAAGTGTGCATTTCTGTCAAGCATCTTCCTGATGACGGAGGGCTCACTGGGCTAGGCAGGACTACAGTCATTACATCCACGCTCTCGCACAAGCAGATGGCAAAACAGATGATCCTCGCTCATCTCACTCATGACCATCCATATTTATTTCATGGTTGCTGGCCCACAGACTCCCCATGCCTATCACTTCTCCATGAGTGCCTTGGCAGGGAGAGAGCTGCCGATGCACACAAGTGTTTGGAAAACAAAATATGCATGAAAAAGGAAGCAACTGAGAATGAACACAAGAAAAAGCTGTGAAAAACAAAAAGGAAAACAATGGTTCTCGCCAATGGGCGCCTATCAAAGCTGTTAAATAACTTCACATTGATCAAAGACAGCAGCAAATCCATGTGTTGTTGTGAGCTTCTGTTCATGACTAAGGCTCTGTCGATGCCGGTTGACGTGATTTATACCGCTTCTTAGAGTGCCAATAAACGAAAGGTCTGATTGGCCCAGTGTAGAACTGGACAGAATGCCTCTTCACTCACCGCCTTTGATCTCCTGCTACTTATTGAGGAAATGAGCAACCTAGCCTAAGACAAACTCACAGAAAGCCCCATACATTATCGTCCTATCCCCTGGAGCAAGGCCAGAGCTAAAAGGCCCAAATTGGTCCACACCAGCGCTGTTTAATGGAACCCAGTCTGATGAGAGGCCATTTTTAAATCCACTTGACCAGCTCAATACAGACTGTGTGACATCAATGCAGTATAGCTTTTGCTGAAGCAGGGAAGTTGGACCTTTTACCTGGTATCCTAATTATCTCCATCCTAGCTTCTCTTTTTTTTGTAAAGATTTGAGTATTAATGGGTGGATTTATTCTGCCAACATCATCAGCTCTTACCTTAGCCTTTTGCTCACCCCTTTTCTTTCCCATTCCTTGCTCTTTTATTGTTGATGTCTCAACACATACTACATACTACGATGGATGAAATTTAGGTTAATCATTGGAACTGACACAGAGGTGTCCCCCAGGGCCAGTGGCTGAGTGAGCAACTCAATTAAGAGTAAACAGCCTCAGACAGGGCTGCCCATGCAGGCTTGATCTCTGTAAGCTTCAGGGGAGATGAAGAAGAGATCTTAAAGAAGTCTTGCCTGCCTTCTCTTTGCTGTCCCTGGGCAGGCGATGGATTCAGCACTGGCACTGGCAAGGCAGAGCCAAAGGGTACAGTGACCGTGTGCTCTAGTTACTCTGTCGCAGATGATTCACCATAACTGAGGGGGGGCTTCAAGCAGGACATGTGACACACACACACAGATGAGTGGACAGCAGCTTTGTTCCATTATCACTCAGCCATGGGATTCAGGGAATGGAGAGGGGAGGAGAAGGAAAAGGGCAGCAAGAGTGGGAATCATAAACATCACCCAAACCACAATTTCCCTTCCTCACTTTCCCTTGAGCCAGACAGAGAGAGGGGGTGACCAGGGTGGGGATAGTGATAAGGACAGATTGTGGCCATACTGTTAGCAGTGGTATAGGAAGAGCCAAGAGGCTCAGAATAGATAGCTAGCTCTGTCAAGGCTAAGAAAGGGCCCTTGAATCTAAGTGCCATCATTTCCAATAGCAACAAGCAGATAAAAACAGCTGGTGTCTGTGGAAGAGCTCTGCAACTGATTTGTTTAACCCCAGGACAGAAGGCAGGTGAAATACAAAAAAAACTGTGAAGCCAGAGAAACAGAAAAATATGGTGCTCATTTTTCATGATCAAAAAGACACTTTCTAACAAATTTTACACTGTGGCAAGATTGATGGATGAACTTTTGTTTGTTTTCAAAGAAGATTGATCATTTGCATATCAGTCAAAGTGTGAAAATGAAAAGCATGATCCATCTGCTCACAACTGGACAGTATTTCAGTCACAGGTAAAGTTAAGAGCAGTGAGCAGTCGGTTAATTAAAGACATGACGGACACAAGAGGAACATTCATGTTTGCCTGCTCCCTCATTATGTCACATAGCATACAGTGTCTCTTGTAGAGAATAAACTCAGACTGGATGTCAGAGGAGGTGCAGCATAAAAGTGGGACGGCACAGGATTGTCTAGACTGTAGGGTTGGGAGTTATATCTATACCTGGACTATACCTTCTTCCACTGATATATGCTGCTAAAAATGTATTGACTCCCAGATTAGCCCACCTTCTTGTTTTTATTTTCATTTACATGCTGCTAAAATCTAACCTGGAAAGGGACTTAAATTAACGTTTCGACACTAAGCTGAGAGAGAAACAGCATTTCAGTTCCTGTGTATGTTTTACAAATAGTGTGTCTTTGAATGTTTAAGTTGAATCTTACATTGCAAAAGATTCATTTGACCCTGGAGATTACTCCCTCACTGCAGACAGCAGCAACACAAAAAGAGCTTTTTAATTATTATTATCCATTTGGCAATAATCTATATATTTTATTCCAGTGTGTAGGCTTCTGCTAGGGAAGGGAAGTAACATAAAGCAGATGGAATTGGTATGCAAGTCATTTAAGCTACAAAAAACAAGCGCATCAGCTAACGCTAAGCTAACAGAAACGAGCATGGCTGTCTGGAAAACAAGAGGCACACAACAAATACGTACCTTAGCATATCGTTAGCAACAGGGAGCACAACTGCTTACAATCAGAAAGCAACAGTCCGTACAGAAAACAAGAGAAACATGGGGCAAACTGCATGTAGCAACGCAGCCACCGCCGACGTAACACCAGCGTCTTACCTAAATGTCCTGGGCCTCATGCTGATTGGTCCAACTATCTTCGACGCGGAAGCAGACGAGCCAACCAGCGGACGCTGCAGACAGTTTCCGTGACGCCAGTGCAGGGGGGCGGGCCCAAAGGGGAAGAAAACACACAACAAACCACAGACATAAATAAAACACATTATCAGGCATTCCATTTCAGTGACTTAAGTAGAGCCCTATTGAGTCGAAGAGCATGATGTAAGGCTGTTGTCTGGATTTGGGTCCTTCATGTGTCAAGTTATTCTGTTTCGGTTCTTGCCCCAGCCATCATGACATGAAGGATCATGTACAAAAATAGTGAGAATTTTAGAAACTATTTCTAGTGGTGCTTTAAAAATCTTTCCACTGTCATTCAGTTAAAAAGTGTGAGGACCACAAAGCTATTCTGCCTTTTTGTTTTCTTTCACATTGATTTCACTTTCATTTTGTTGTTCCAGAGGATTTGAAGTCAATAAAGCTTCCATGGAACAATCAAACGGAAGAAATGTATTCTGTCAAGCAAGCAAACAATGATAGCAGATTCCACTGTCGGCTGTTATGAAAAGAGAAAAAAAAAGGACAAAACAGACCCAAGCCTTTTATCAGCTCAGGTATGCCTGTGGCATGTTGAGGCCCACACACACACCTTTGACATACTAATTACAGTTTTTTACATGGTTGAAGTAGAAACTACTAAAAATATTATTTATCCCAAATTCTCCTTCTGTGACAAATTTCATTAAATTTCTTACCCCTGTCTGTGTCTTTAAAAACAATGGGAGCACTAATGTAGATGACTCTGTTACCACCATCAATCACACAGCTCATAGTGACTGGCAGGTGTCGCCTCTTCTCATCTCATTCTTGTCGCCTCCTCTTGCCTCATTGGCTGACTAGCAAATGAGAGAGGTAGTAATGTGCTATTTAATGGTCACCTTTTACTTTGTGCAGGACTTCATTCTGTGGTGACTGTAGAGGGCAGGTTGCGGTGCCCTGACCTGTACTCTTTCCAAAAGGATAATGAGCCTCATGGCTGCCCAAATGAATGGCGTGGGTGGCCAAGGTTCAGCCTGTTTCCCCATAATGAGCTTCCATCCTTTCAACAATACGCCACAAGGCTTTTCTAGCCTTTAAAAAAATGATGAAAAATAACAATGGACAAAAAGCAGAGTTCAAATACGTAAATAGCCTTAAGCATGATCATGCACACCACTGCGTGGAATAGTGAGAGTAAACAATAAGAAATGCTACACCAGCTGACATTTTGAGGTCAGCGTCAGTCTGCTCTTCATCTATGACTCCTCAGCATTCCGGATTAGCTGTAGTGGCTTTGAGGGGGCACATTCTAACTGTTTGTCTATGGAGCTAATTAAGAGCGACACACAATGCAACAAACAAAACAACATATCAGCTACATTAAATCTCTTCTGAAGGCGCTGAGCAGTACAAACATGCCACTCATTCAACCCCTCCCACCACCACCGCCACCACATACCCCCACTCCCGCCCTCGGGCTGTGGGGCACTTGCTGCTCAGGAGACAGAGAAGGTAGACAGTGCAGTGATTTTGGCCATCAAACACATGTCATCTTCCCCAAGTGGGCAGGGAACAGAGGTGGCCAAGGGAGACAGTTGTTGCAGCACACTATTGTGTTATTGGGTGATGGGTGAATAAACGTATTATGTGTGTGTGTGTGTGTGTGGTCGGAGCTGAGGGAAACAGATAAGGGGAAGACGGCAGAGAGAGAGCGGACAGTCACTCACAGTGCAGGGAGTTTTTCAAGTGCAAGCCTGTCAAGCATGGACTCCTGTGACAGCCACACTGAACTCCTGGTGAGCTACTATTTCCCCTACCATGGTCCAGATTACAGTGATTGTCCTTACTGTGAAGGCCACCCATAAAGCCACAGACACAGATGTTTAGACAGGCTGGCTGGGAATGGCTGAAGTTCCTGTGTCTGTGGTAGTGTAAGGCAGACAGGAGCTCTGTGAAATCAGCATGCAGAGCTATATGACACCAGACGCTCCTGTGGTAAATCCTGCAAGCATGCATTACTGAATTAACATTTCATGTCCATTCATGCATGCTAAATGTTTTTAGAAGTCCAAATGCAGACTTTTACACAAATAGTATTATGTACTATATGCTCTAAAAAAGTGTTTACCCCATTTCTATTTCCAATATACAAGTATGCTACATTCAAAGCAGTATTAGATAATGAGCTTAATCTCAATTTACTGATGGATGTGCACAGGAAAACTTGTGAAAAGTCTATTTACACTAAGTGCAATGTTTGCCATTGGATACAGATGCCATATTGAGAGTCATAGTGCGTTCCTTTGTCCAGCGTGAAGGGGCAAGAGAGGTGCTTCATCTGCAGCGTTCTTCTTAAGTATAACAAGTAAAGTTTAACTAACACCTTTGTTGGAAAGATATATTGCACTTGTCTTGCTGTGTGAGAAATCATTATCCCGAGGAGGGGAAATAAAAGTGTTAATGGTGTTTCACTGCAGAGATAAAGACACCTGTGGAACAGTGATTTAAATACCTTCTTTGATACCATCATGCATTCAAGACACCTCTCTTCCTCACCTTATTGTTCTCTAATTAGTAGCAGAAACAGGTGTGAACTTAGCCAGCAGACTGAGCGGTATGCAGTGTTTCCTACCGCAGAGACACCGGTCCCCACAGAGCACCGTGGGGTCAGGGAAGATCTGGAACCTAGCCCCGCAGACTCTCAAACAGTCCCATAATGACAGCTCTCAGCAAGAGTCTGATTTTATTTGAGGCTTTGATGTGACCGCTAATGGCTGCTGACAGATAGGCTCACACCCCACTCATCATGCTGCTTCTTATTGTATTTTCTCCAGCCTTTACTTGGACCAAGCTCTGGCTCTGAAGAATTGATTTAATCTGACCTTTGGCGGGGTTGTGTTAAATCCACATTAACCCATCTAGGATTAATGAAGAGAGTAGAAAAGAACCTATTTGTTAGTGAGCCAACAAAGATGAGTCAAGCTGGTGACATTAACTCTGAATGTGATATCTCTGCATGTACTAATACACTCCTGTGGCTCACTTCCTTCAGTAATCCACGGGATGCAGGTCTGCCTGTCTCTGGTCAGATTGCTGCTTTGTTTGTTTAAAACTTGCAAACAGATGTTAGGGAATACTCAGCTCCTGACATACTGTATTATGCTTCATGTCAACCAAGAAACAAATACTGCTCCTCATTTCATGCATACATGCCCACATAAGCACGTCCTGCCAAACATGGACATGGAGTGTCACACACACCCTAATTCCCATAGTAGACTCTTTGTTTATAGCTCTCCTTCTCTACCCTACTTAAGCTGTGGCCTGGCCAGCCAACCATAATATTTGCCATGTGGCAGTCACACCAGGTTTGACTCTTCGCTCAGCCCAGTCCATGCACATTGAGTTAACAGGTTTCAGCTGCAGCGGGGGCATGTCAACCCAAGAATGCACTAATCAATCATATTTCACTTCAGGCACGCTCGGGCTAAACCACAGCCTACCATCATCCTGCCTCCCCTCTCACACTGCTTTCTCCTTTGCTTTCTGTGTGTCTCTCGAGCACATAGTGCAGGAAACACTTAATGAATCAGACAAGCTGTTCACATGGACAATAATGAGCAGGTTTTGGTTGAGGGGAACCACAATTTCTACTTTCAACTAAAGTACTTGAGCTAGTGTTACAACTATAATGAATAGTACCACCGGGATGTCTGTTTAATATACTCATATTAAAAGGTCAGTGCTGCACCAGACCTGCACACTAGTATTTGACAAATGCATGCAACATAACCTAATTTACTAAATGTAAACAGTCTTGGGAATGTAAAGCTAAAACACTCCTCTTAACAAACTAAATTAAATCCTTTTTAGAAGACTTTGATGTATGCATGGATAAATTGCTATTTCCCCCTCCCTCCTGCAGTGGCCCCCAGGATACCATCTTAACTGATATAAATCAGCTTTACTGCAACTGGTCAAAATTTCCTTATTCACATCAGAGCTTTCAAGTGATCATCTATCAGCAAAACTAATCTATTTTCCTCTCAAAAGGGGCCCTTTTTCATTTCAATTCATGGATCCACTTAATTTGAGCACGACCTGTTTTAATACAACATGTATTATGTGGAACGGTTGTACCCTTGAGCAATGTACTTTACCTGCATTTCACTGGTGCAAAGCTCAGCTTTGCAAATGGGTTCCAGAATTTGTGAGTCACTTGGGATGAAAGGCTGTGCCAACCCATAAAATAATAACACTAATATTTACATAAGGTCTAAATTCTTCCTAACTTTTTTTATTCCCTACTGAGTATAATGGTTTTGGTGCCGTGATTGACAATCCAATCATGTTTTTAGCTATGCTTTTTGAGAGGCAGTGGGTCACAACCCCCCCCCAGTGCTCAGTCCTCAGAGGGAGTTTGGGTGTGTTGGGGCCTGTTGCATTGGTGTGGCAAAGGCATGATAGACTTCCTCTCAGATCCTATTTTTATATAAACAGTTCAATAGGAAGGATGTGGCCTTATTTACATGAACTGGCAGGGAAAGTACACAGCACGCAAGAACGGGGGCCGTGGTTGAGACAGGGATGAAAAATGCAATCAGGAAATACTGGAAGGAAGGCAACTGCAGAGAGCAAGTGGCCAGCTAATAATAGCGCTGATAAGAGAGCAGTATAACCCAAACAATACCCACACTAACTGCTTTAAATCTGGTCTTGCAGGAAAATGAGTTAATCATTTGCATGACTCTAGCAATCCCCATGAGCTGGATGTGCGGATGCAATAAAAATATGACCATTATTATTTTGGTTTGGATTTTTCTCTTCCCCCCAAAATAAGTAGCCTACAACAAGATTACAACATTCACATAGCAACTATTTCAGTTTTATATCATTAAGATGATCAGAGACACATTAAATGCCAGTTGGGTGATTTCACTGCTGCGGAAAACAAATTGGCATTTTGCAGTTTTCAGCCTACCCACAGTCCTCCAACGCAGTCTCCACTGAAAATCATAATTTGTTATCTCCTCCAAAAGGCGAGGTCAGGAGACTAGAGGAAGGCTTTGTGGTAAATCAAACCCCCCCCTGTAGAAACAAAACAACCTTTTCCTCATCCTCCAAAACAAGCTGTTAGGCCGTCCCATCTCCCAAGATGTCCCCAGTAACAGATGCTTATCCTTATCCTCGTCAAGAAGAGATGAGGGAATGAGGCGAAAGGAACCAGTTCACCAGATGTGTAAAAACAAAACAAGGACCATGTTTTCAAAGGCAAAGGGTCTGGTTCCCTCCCTGTGTACTGTCCCCTGTGCTCCTGTTTCCTATTTAAGCAGGAAATAACAAAATCTATTGAAGCTGCAATTGGCATTTTGAAAGACATGAAGGTTAGAATCATTTTTTTTTGTACTTCATAACATTGATTTAGCAGTGTTGACCTGTCTATGGCAGAACAGTGGGGGTTGCAGACTCCTTTAGCGGGATGGAAAGGATCTGACCCTTACGGCAGCTGAGGTACACTAGTAGATCTTTAGTTCCTTTTTCCTAGCCAGTCTTTAGGCCTGAACACACAAGGGACCTTTTTGTCTCTCTCTCTGTCTCTCTCGCTCCTTTGGTAGGCAGCTGTGGGCTGAGCACTCATCCATAGATCCACACATTTGCAATTTTGAAGAGGTAAAAAAAACACGAGTCTTTCATTTTTAACTTCTTCTTGCTTCTAATCTTGGAAATCTTTGAAAGGAGGTGCAATAAGCACAGGCGGCTGATTATTCTGGCTGTGTATTGACTGCAGACATGCTGCTTCTCCTTAACAAAAAGCAACAAAATCACAGTAAACACAAGGTGAAGGGATAAGTTAATCAAATAACATGCAAAAATTGAATGGATTCACTTCACATTGTATGAGATGACTGTTGTAAATGCGAGTGGTTGTGATAATCACAGGCAAAGTAAGACACATATTTATGTTTACACTGAAAGGAATGTGGTATTGATTTAGAGCATGTGGGTATTAACTTAAAGGCTTTTTAGATTTAAGTAGGGGATATGCTGTGGTATATTTTGTTTATATCTTTGCTATATTCAAGCAGGACCACGAAGGTATGTTAAATAAGTATGCCCAAGCCATTCCAGATGTTACATTTTAAATCCTGTCATCTCCACTTAGTGTAACAGCCCAGGAACTCCATTTGGAGTAAAAGCTCCTTAAACAAGGTAGTTTGGCTTTGCATTTGGTGGGATCAGCAGTCTTTGATCCACCCTCTTCCTCCCTAGCTCTTGGCTCCCCTAACCTTTCGCAAACCCAATGTGACATCCACCTTTGTGAAGACAATTTGACAAGTAAGTGATGACCATTCACATTTTTAATTTAGCAGTATGATGAAAAATTAACAGTGGCCATCTCAGGATTGATTTTTAAAACAAGTCAAACTATCTTTCCCACCCTAATTTTTCCCTTTTAATTTGACACCTTCACCAGTCCAAGATGTTTGGACTACTTCCAAAACAGACAGTGGCAAAACAATACTGTGAATGAAGTCATACTAAAAACTAAAAAAGTTTGTTCATATGTTTATACTTTGTATGGGACAAAAAGTACAAAAAAAAGATATAAATGGGGGAACATGTAATTTGAGCCTCTGTGTGATTATGTTAATATAAATTGTATGATTTGCCAGATTTTTCATTCTGGCAGTCCAGATAAAAGATCCAATAAAAGACCATTTGTCCTTTTCAGAGTTAGTTGCTTTAGTCTTTTTGATGTCTTATATGACATAAGACATGAGACACACTCAAAGAAAGTGGGTCAGTAGAGTAGAGTTTGGGTTGGACTTACTGCACATATTCTCTGTTTCTCAGTACCTACCGGGCCCGGAAATACCTCTGTGCCATCCTTTTTCTGCACCCTGCTATTGGTGATCAGATCCTCCATTCAGGCTCTCCCCTTCCTCCCCTATAACTAATCCTTATTATGCCTCTCACATAAACTGTGGGTCTGGCACCAGGCTGCCAGCCACACAGGCTAACAGGAACAGGGTGAGAGAGGGGATCGGAGGAGGATTCTTAAGTTGTAACAGCCCAAGCGGCACAAAAGATGCTCCACAGACCCTGTTTCCTTCCCTCATCTGGGACTTCTTCCATTATATTCCTCTGTCATCCCCTACTCAACATAATAACTCCTGAAAGGTAGATAACTATTAATAGAGTTCGCACAGCACTGCAGTCATATGGATTGCCCCACAGCGCTGTGACTAAGTAGAACTGATGTCTCCTGTGACAAGCGCTCGTGTTGCTGTCATCCAGGACGTGCAGACACTCTGCATACATTACTGACTGCTGGCTTCCCCCTCTCTGTCCCCCCTTTTGGATGGCACCACAGCTGTCCTAAAGTGAATCCCAAATGAGAGGATCTGTCAGGGTTTGTTTGCTGCAGGCCTTGATTTGATGCTATTACACTGTAGATGGAGAGACTGGCTCAGTCTGTGGGAGCCGAGAGCTGCTGGTGGACAACACTCGCCTCAGGCCTGGCCTGGTGGCACCCAAGCACATTTTGAACAAACAGAAAGCTAAAACTGATAAGAGGGTTGAAAACTGTTTTTACTTCTGAGTGTCGTCCCCCTAAAACAACATCCTCCTCTGATTCCACAACACACCCACGTGTTTGTGTTACAGAGGCCAAATGACTAAATCTTTCTCATATCTTTCTCTCATATTCCCCCTGCAGCCAGATGTTCCTCATTCATTTTTCTCAGGCGCAGCTGCATGTGTAAATAATCCATGATTTCTCCTGCTGGATAGGAGGTTTGGGTCATATTGTGTGTGTGTGTTTGAGTAAGCAGACTCTTCTTTTGCACCAAGGGTGTAGACCTCTATTTGACTTTAAAGCAACATCCTTTCAATGGGTCTGAGGGCGTCAGAAAGTCTGTCTCAATATTATGAGGTCAATCCCTGCAGCACCTTAGCACAGGTTATCTAACTAAAGCAGATGGATGCAATCTCAGCTACCTAGGTCAGGGAGGAATATCTGCTGTTACTAGTCTGCCATAGGCTTACCCATCTTGTCTCAGTGCCCCCAAAGCATCTCTTTCTTCTCTGTGGCAACCATCAACAACACCAACCAAGAAAAAGACTGACAGCCGACCCGCTGCGGAGGTGTGTAGGCAAGTCGACCAGAACAATAACAAAACTGAAGTCAGAGGCAGAAAGGGGAAGAGGACAGACCCTAATAATGGCCAGGCCGTGGCTTGACATGCTATGAAAAGTGACAGTGGACGAGTCATCCATTATTTATAGCAGTGCAGAGCTGGGTTATTTATTTTTTCAGCAGCATGAGCAGCAAGGGATCATGGCACAAAACAAGCAGCCAGTCGTGGCCTATTCATGTGATTGTCAGCAGACAGTGAGGCAAGCCCAGTGGTGGAGGAAGCCGTGACTGTAGCTGGGGCCTTGTATATGGACAGTGCATGTAGGGCAGGATTCACCTCGACTATTGCTGACTCTGTCTGTGTCGCTCTCATTGTCTTTCTTTCATGTCACAGACATGTGTGATCAGATGCTTATCAGATATAATTTTACCTTTAACCAGCATTTATAATGACAGTATGGCTGCTGCATTTAACAAGAGTGCAATGTTGGAGTGTAATTGTACTCAACAGATTGTTATTGAGGTAACTGTATTAATGCGTTGGCAGTTTAATGTGTTGGCAGCATTTTGTTTCATAACACTGCTCCTCTGTTTCACTGTGTAAGGACTCATCATGGAATACTCTCCGCATAATCATGAACTGTTGATAGAGCCAACAATCAACTGACACATTCATCAGTGAGTGGCAGGACTGCTGATCTCAGTGTGAGACTGCAGTGGCTAAATCTATGTGTATGGATTAGCAGAAGTGTTCAATAGTTCTGTCCAGGCGACTGGATCGCTATCGTTGTCTCAGATATTTATCGTAGCTGAGTGGAGCAGTGTGTGCTTGTGTGTGTGTGTGTGTTTGTCTGGACATGGCAGTGAAGATGCCACGGACGCCATCAGGGCTTTTCTGGCACACAGGAACGCGCCATGACATCAGGAACAGATGTTCCACATGGTGAGGCCCATCAAGGGACAACAACTCTGCATCAGTGCATGAATATTTTAGACAGCTTACTGCTGTACTTATCAGTGAAGACACAGTCAGGCTGGCCAAGGAGCCCGTCAGTATGATCTTAAATTTAGGGGCTGTTTTAATCACCCTTTTGAAGCAGTGGGTGAAAAATGCACACTAGCTTGATGAAGTGCTGGCTTGCAAAAAGAAGGAGAGGAAGTTAACAGAAGCATATTATATGAGATGATACCCAAACTGTTCTTGGTTGGACTCACACTCTGACAATTCTGTCAAAGCTTTATTCTTTATTTATCTACTGTAATGTCAGACTGCAGATCTTTTCTATATATCCGTAGAAACTTGGGTCAACAGGCACATTCCTGTAATCCACACCCTTTTCTAAGCGCAGCTTGAACCAGAAGCCTCAACCTCTCCTTGACCCCTGAGGAAAAGAATCCCTCAACCAGATCCCTGGAGAGACTTTCATTACAGACAAAAACAGAATCCATGGGTGGCCAGAGTCATATTCTGATATTAGGGCAAAGGACATGGATTTGATATGAGCCTGGAAATAGTCTTATAGACTGCAGAGTGAGCCCCAGGTCCGCACCAGACTTTAATGGCCCTCCTGCTCGTCAATCACATATAGAGAAAATGCTTAATTGCAAATTTCAAACCAGTGCAATTGGAATGGGAGAGAGGAGACAGGTTCTGAATTGCTCACGAGCTGGGCAGATGGATACCACTGCAAAGCAAAGGTATATGTCCTTTAGAGTTATGAGCTTGTAGTGGCATTTAGAGTTACGGTTGACACAGATCAGCTCAACATTCAATATCACAATTACAGTAAAAGCTGGTGTAATGTTTCTCATATGGATAGTAGCATAAACCTTAGACCCCACCAGGAGCCGAAACACTGCAGTACGAACACGCAGCACAGAGAGCGGGCGTTAATCATTGCAGGCTACATTTCAAACCCCAAGACTTACCGTAGTTAAGGAAAATTATTAGTGTGTGTTTTAATAATAAATCAGGATTATTTTTATATTGTTATATAAATGGTTGATATTGTATGTACAATATGTGTTTTCATAGAAAACTATGCACAGTTTTCCCACAGGTTTAGAATATTTGGAAACAAAACAAAACTCACATTCTTTGGCTTCTAGCTCGTGTTATGAGAGAGAAACGTCTTCTTTTTTTCTGTTAGTCGTAATGAGGTTGATTTTATTCAGTTTAATATTCATTCAAACTACACACATGGTTTGTGTCAGCATACATTTTTTCCTCTTCTTTGAACGTTCTTCTACTTTCCCAGCCAGACAAAAGAGAAGGGGGGGTGATTGTAACTTTAAGGCAGAGAACGGCATTCACCATGACTGACATCTCTTTTTTAATTGACCCCAGGTCAAATAGGGACTGGGATAATATTTTGTTAAATTATTCTCATTTCCCTGTGAATCACATTTCCATATATCTGCACTTCATGCCTTATTTATTACCTCCTTACAATTACCATGCAAACGATGTCTTAACTGTCACCCCTTTCTCCCTCTGAACAGTTTAGTAAATATCAAACCATATTTATTATTAATAAACCCACAGCTGAAAACCCCCTTTTTATGTATAAATTATTCACATGCTCAAAAGCTTGGGGAGCATGGGCGCCCTCCATTTGATGCCACCGAGACCAATATAATTAAAACTATTGGCTCAAACCGATGCCGGTGCATGTATCGTATGTTTTGCATCATCTATCTGTCCGTCTATGTGTGAACCGTAGGAGATCACACACTTCAATCAGAGCGTCGTGCCTGGTGACAGACTTTTTCACAATGTATGTTGATTTTATTATCACAGCACAAGTGGTGGAGGCACCCTGCTGTTTTACTGCTCACCCAAGCTCCTGCCTTCAATCACTCATTGGTGGTTTCACACGTGGGCTCTGTGGCCACACAAATATGTGATGTCTCTCACTCTCTCTCTCTTTCTCTCTCTGTGTGTGTGTATAGAATGATTTTGACTACTCTCACTCACATTCAAGTACTTATATCCAACCTGAACTGCACTCTGACATAAGTAAAAACAACAAACAAGCATCTGTGCCCAGACACACACACACACACACACACATTCAGACACGCTCATTTACCCATGTGCTCAGTCACACTAACCTGGGTTGGCTTCCCAGCTGTGCAAGCTGTTTCTTCCATCAACATGTGTTTACTGGCAGGGGACCCTTATGTTTGCATTACAGGGAGGCAATAAACAGGAAGGCCAGCCCCGGGGTTTTGAAAACTACTGTTTGGGGGGGGAACCCTCATGAGGAGTGAGCCCTAATCACTGTGTGGTTCACTGTTTAATTAAATGAAGTGCGAAATGTCAAAAAAGACAGACTCTTTTTTGTGCCTGTTGTTGTTGTTTTCTGGATTCCACACATGCTGGAATCCCTCAGTGTCCAAGTCCACACACTTTGATGAATTTTTCACAGTCTTATGGAGCTCTAACCACCTGGATGAGTTAACAGGGCACATGTGCTTGTCTGTCTTCATGTGTGTGTGTGAAGAGGTGGGGGGTGTTAACATTAAATTAAGTCTTTGCTTGGTACAATATACAAGTGAAAGACTGATTAACTAGATGACTTCAAGGCCTATTATTTTGGTTAATCAATAGATCCTTATAACTAATGAACGGCATCAAAGAACAAGGATACAAACAGCCACAGGCAAGTGGTAGACTGCAGCGTTTTCATCTCTTCATGAAAGCCTTTGTTGAAATATGATAATGATTCCGTTCTGTTCATTGTACTGCCCACTATGTGGCGGTGAACATAAATTACCCGAATATATAATTGCACTTTAAAAAACCCAAAAAAACACCAAAAAAACCCAAAAAAACAGTGTTGCTGGTTTCACTTTTCTGACCGATGATGTTTTCTTTCACAAGTCATGTGATAATTTCCCTAAACCGGCAAAACATCTGCAGTTGATTCTGCACTAATGTAACTGCTTACAAATACATCATCTTAATTAATTTCTAAATCTGTTGGGTAGCAGAAGGCGAGGATTTATTTGCATACAAATATTGACCCATAATTGACAAAAGAGAAGATTTGTAGTGCAACTTTACTGAGAGCAACGTATAGCCTATATACCTGGTTATTGAGTGGCATGTATGTCAACATGAAGGTATGATGAAACTGCAATTCTTTAAACTGAAATTACAATGTGTTTGTTTATTTGAAAACTGGGCTATATAGCATGAATGGGGTCACTAGTTCTACCACGGCCCTGTGGGATATTGTACGTTATTTTCAGTAAAACAAATCCCTCACAGCCTGTCCATCAATCTGCAGCTTTCTACATTTCAAGCCCCAGTCAACCCCAACATTTTAGGAGCGCCCGTTAAACCTGGAATAAGTGTTTTAAATGCCCTCCTCGTGAAGCTCGCTCAGCCAATCGCAGCCCCCTTGGGGCGGGGGCTGGACCCCCCTCTCCACTGCAAGCATCTGAGGCAGAGGGGCTCCTCAATTCAGCTCCTGCCAGATTTGGTGAACCCCTTACCAGATGACTGTCGGTGCGCATTTCCAATTGGCAAGAGGGAGTGAGAAGTAAAGCGAGGAGAGCGACCGGGGAAGAGAATGTGTAAGAGAGAAAGAGGGGAGTGAGTGTGTTAGTGGGAACAGAGAGAGATACTCAGCGGAGGGGCGAGAGGCAACTTCAGCGGGGTGATCACTGCGCGCTGCCGAGGAGGAGAGATCGTTTTCGAGCGCAGCATGCTGAAGCAGGCTAGAAAGTGGACTGTGGATGAACCTACTGATTGAAAAGGCAGATGAACTAATGGACTGCAGGAGAGCACAGTGAGAGGCAAACCGTGCCAGAGTGGCAGAGAACGGACACTGGAAACGAAGCTGATGCAGAGGGGAAAGTTACCAACTGTGGACATGTATTGTTGAATGAGAGTTTACGAACTGTTCGGACCGTTCAGAGTCATCTCTTTAAATTGGATGCTATTATAGACGAATCTCGGCGCACTTGTCTGTCCGGTGATCCTGATCCTGGTGCCGCGGGGGACCGTAACCAGCTCAGTCGCATAGACGGAGCGAGAATCTTTCCCCACATCACTATCAGTAGCTGGAGCAAATAAAATGTCTTCGTTATACCTCATCTTTTGCCTTATGGTCACAGGTAAGCCATGCTTTTTGTTCGGTTATCATTTTGCTTGTTATGGTCTTTTACTGATGGAGAGGAAGGACCGCGCTCCATACTGGCGCGCTGCGTCAAGCCATTCAGTGCGCTGGTTTAGTGGGGCAACTGATCTGCTGCAATGCTACATTTCACTGCTGTTAATTGCCGGTAAATGTTTAATTAGTTTGAAAGAGTGATTACATCAGGAGGTTCCACTGTCTGCGAGCAATCCTCAATGAATAATGTCACTGCGTAATTCGAGTTTGCGGTGAATGTTTCCTTTCTTGTTCAGATATCGGATGTGTGAGAGGCGATCTCTGTTTTTTTAGGGGATGTTGCACAGGGTTACTGTTCCAGGGCGCACA
Source organism: Parambassis ranga (assembly GCF_900634625.1). Classification (NCBI taxonomy): domain Eukaryota; kingdom Metazoa; phylum Chordata; class Actinopteri; family Ambassidae; genus Parambassis; species Parambassis ranga. The sequence goes on from NC_041036.1 coordinate 10,465,775, forward strand.
AACGAAAAGTTCAACTTATATTATTTAAATCACCACGCTGGACTGCAACGTCTCCACACGCGTTTGTGTCCATCTACGTTAAATTTCCTTGCGTTTTAAAATGAGGATCATGTTCTGATAGTGGATGTTGAAGCAGGTGAGGATTATACAAGTGGCACGCATGCAGTGAGCTTAAGTCAGCTCCGCATCTTCCCCCTGAAGTTAGTCAATGATAGGAGGTTTCCACTGCGCTGATACGGCAGAGTTTTTCTTTGCCATTCGTGCGTAAATGGAGAAAAAGGTGCATGGGTCTATCACCGGGGGTAGCCCGGTCTCTCGGGAACGTGCGTTTGTGATGGAGCAATTGGCAGGAGGTGAGGAGGAAAACGGGGTAAGAAAGGGATAGAGCGAATGAGTGAGTGAAGGTTAGACAAATCGCCCGAGAGAGCATTTGTTTTTCTTGAGACAGGCAGAAACACCTGCACCCCCTTACCCCCCCCCCCCATACACACACACACAAACTCTCCCTTCAACGCACACCCGCGCGACCACCCCCTGCTGCTCTGTGTTTGCTGATTGAGTTTGTTTATCAATCATGACAGCATTTATTCACCATCAGTCACAATATCCAGTATCAGTGGCTAATAGACTCTGAATGTACTTTAAAGGAAGATTTCACAAAGAAACTGCATGTCGAACAACAAATAATTAGTTTCTTGCAAGTCTTGCTTTAGCAATATGTTTTTCCATCTATTATCTGTGGATCAATATCTCAAACTTATAATTAAAGCAGTCTTGTAATAGAATCAGCACAGAATGACGCAGAAAACATCTGTTTTCTATGTGTTTTTCTGTTTAAATATAATCATAATGAGCAGGCGTGCTTTCTGAGCAGCTGGTACAATTTATTAGAATAATTTTCTGTTGCTTTTGTGGCAAAAAAAAAGGTTTTCAGCAATTAACACCCAGCAACTGTTGACTTATCAGCATTTTTCAGAGTCTGCAACCAGCGCATGGTATTAACACTTTCAGAGGAAATAATTAAATTTAAATGTGAGAGAATACACAACAGCATCACACTGACACAGATCTTCTCTGGGAGGGACAAAAGACAGAATAATGAAATCTAAAATCCCTTTAACTTTTTTTGTATCTTTGCCTCAACCAGATGCAGTGTTGTTAGTGTCATGGCTGAATCTCTTACAGCTCTCAACAAATGGCAAAGCGTGGTAAATGGCCATTTGTTGTGTGTACATCTTTACCTTCAGCCCCTGTTCCGCATGGTTTTTTCATTATTCAAAGCTCGGGGGGAGGGATATGACACCAGTAAACCTCAGTTCCCTGACAGACTTACAACAGCTGGATAAGAAGGAGCAGTAGCCAGACAGTGGCAAATTCTCCCCCTAAACCTAACCCCCACACACACACACACACACACACTCACCACTCCTCTCTCTCTCTCTCTCTCTCTCTCTCACACACACACACACACACACACACACACACATATATACACAAATAATGAAAATGGTAACAGCTGCCCTAATTAGAACCTAAGAGACCCTAGACCTCATTTATTGTGTCAATCTCATAGAGTCACAGATGCTCAAATTTGGTTGCAGTCATATAAAATTTTGTGCAAAATATCAAACGTGGCCACAACACGTGGCTTCACTTTGAAATGTATGTATGGCATATCACATACATTTGTATGTAGTCTTGTACAACACAGATAATTTACTTTCTCGGAAAGTCCCCTGGGCTCCCACAGGAATTGAATTCCACACTGCATCAGTATTCTGAGTAATCTTCAGTGAGCTCTTCTTTGGAACCTTTTGGTTTGGGTCGCTTGCGTCTCATCGGGCCAAGTTCAAAGGCTGCGAGCTGAGATTACAAGTTTCTCTCCTTTCCTCTTAAGTCGTGTCGCCACTCATGTCTCACTATAGTGTAACGCTGCGGAAATTTTCCACCTTGCTTCTTCTCACAGCTCTTTTGCCTGGTCGCAGAATGTGCAACTGGAACATGAGGACATGAGAGCGTATCTGCTTAATGGGCCGGAGGCAGATGGCAGACTTTCACCAAAGGTTGAAAGCCTGCTCGCATACTCATACAGACACAAACACAGAATTGAAATTGAGCTGAGGAAGTGATAGACCAATCCCTTTTCTCCCTACTCCATCACCCTTTCTTGCCCCTATTACCAGAGATTTGTTTTTTTTCCCATATGGAGCATGCTTGTGGACGCAGTGACAGTGTGGCCCTAGAGGTTTGTTGTAGGGTGTATGTGCATATTTCATGAAGTGCGGCTCTTTGAATTCTTGTGAGGATGGGCAGAGGAAAGCACAGTTTAAAGATGAGGTTGGGGGTGGAAGATGGAGGGAGGGAGGGTGGCTTTGCAGACTCGGATGTGTCACCAGTGTAACTGATGATTAGGCAGACAAGCAGTGGGTAAACACAGACAAAGAGCGCTGAGCATTGTTAACCTTTTCTCCGTCTTACTCTTGACTCGTTCTTATACCCTCTTTCTCCCTTTACATTTCCCCGTTGCTCTCCTTTATCATGCTCATTCCCTCTCTATACATCCGTGATAAAAGTAGGTATGTGGTGGAAAGTTTGGAGGCAAGAACCCCAGCCGGCTGATGAGGAGGAGTGTGAGATATGAGGTGCACAGTAGTGCAGACACAGCAGAATCTGAACACAGCTGAGTCTTGAACAGAAGTGTCTTGCATTATTTAGGAGACAAAGTCATGGCAAAGATATAGATAATTTCTGGTCTGCTTTGATTTCCAGTCTAAGCGAACTCTCTGAAATGGTTTTGCTGCTGAATGTTGTAGATTCATTTGTGGCCACAGCTCAAATATGAACCTCTCTATGTGCTGTTTAAGTTATAGGTATTTGCTATCCAAGATTTGTCTTCTAACAAAGAAGACTGTAAGTGTTTCACTTTCTCAAACTTTGTTCCTGCAGACACACACACAGGCACACACAAATCCTTGTTAATGACTTACAACACGCTCTTCTGTTTTTGTTCTTCCTGAAGACCTGTGACACACGCATGCCATTGTCTTTCTGCCCTTCTTCATATCCTCCTATTCCCCCTTCCTGCACACGTACTGCAACATCTACGGAAGGAGAATCTGGAAGGAGAAAGGAAACAATGGAGCTTCATAATGTTGCTTGTCTCTAATCAGCTTTGCCATGCGGGTAAACACAGATAAAGAACTTGGCAGTGTGTCCTGAGGCTTTGTTATCAGCTGTTAGCAACTTAACTGGATGTGCACGCTGGTGTGGCTCAACACAGGAAGCCAAGGTAACCTGGTAGTAAACTGTTGATGGTTTCTTCCAGTATTATTTTTACCACTGCTCGCTCATCCTCTTTTTGTCTTCGCTCTCTCCTTGTGTCAGTCTCTGCACATCCTCACCTTGTCTTCCTCTGGGGCAGTTGGAGGAGGAAATGACAAGGAACAGGACAATGGAGGGCCCATGTCAGCTTCCTGCTGTTGCCTAGAGTCTTCATCTTCCTTAGTTATGGCACTTCAGGCTGTATCATCAGCGTACAGACTGGTGGCGACAGCACAAATTTGTTTATTCTTCTGTACAAACACAGTAATGGAAAGAATAGAGAGAGAGGGGAGGGGGATTAATTCTGTGCATGTCATTAAAACAGACCCCCGAGGGAAACAGTCACATTTATACAGTAGCAGCTATTTTAAGAAAACCTTGTATTGCATTTATCCCCTCCTAAAATGCAAGTGTCACTTCCTTCTAGAGAGATGTATCACCATTTCAAAAGACCCTAAGCCCAGAAACCAACATACAACAGAAAAAAATTGCAGACGTACTAGACCACACATTCATTTTTATTTTCCAATCAATTCCTGCCCTGCAAGACAAGAATTTCATATCTCCTGCCGAGACACAGAAACCAACAGTAAATTGAAATTTATCTTCTGCGTTGCAGCAATATCTGTTCCTGTGTTATCTTCTCCAGCCGTGTTCCTTAACCTTGTATTAAAGATATCTCTATGGGAGAAGGATTCTGGCAGCTGAGAAGGGGGAAAAAAGTTCAGTTACCATCAGACAACATTTATTTAACACAAGAGGCTGATTTGTTTTTAACTTCTCTTTTCACTGTCCTTCTGTGAAATATAACTGTCAGTGGCACTAAATGAGAGACATTAAGCTGCATGTAGTAGGACTTATGGCACATCACCCCCACAAATGACTCATGAGAAGCTCACGGAAGGCAACACCCTTCACACACATGCATGCTCACACAGGTCAAGGGCACAGGCTGGGGCAGTGGATGATAAGCTGAGATGAGTGTTTGGCATCTTCAGGGCTGTGTGCTCTTTCTAGAGTGATTAGTCAAAGTCCAACTGTCTAATTAATGATGCTCCAGCTCTCAGGACATGTCATCTCCTTAACCAGCAACACATTCAAGGAAACAAGAAATTGCCTGCCTGCCTGCCTCCCTGCCTGCCTGTGTGCTGCTCACTTTATCTGCAATGGAAACAGTGCAAACCCTTCTGGGACTAAATATTCCAACTGCTCATTCCTTGAAGTCCGACTCCCCTCTGCTTTATTCTTCTTTTCATCTCTCCTTCCTGTCAGTTCAAACTGCCTGGAACGCCAGGGCTAATATTGTGTTAGTGACTCAACCATTAACCAAAATAGTGGGTTGGCTGTGGCTGGCTCTCCTCTTTCTCTGCACACTAGAGAGCCTCTCTGTGTGTTTGCAGGAGGCTTTGTGAAAGGTCTGGATAAAGTGCCTTTTCTTTCATTTTTTGCCGATAATTTCGGACAGGGCTGAGAAACTTGCCCTGGGAGGTCTGAGAGAGAGGGCAGCCAATTTGCTATCAACTGAGGGATGTCAGTCAAAGCTTATTGATCGAGCTTTTAACTGCAGCTCTCTCAATGGCAAAACATGTTAATGTTATTGAGCTGTGTGGAGATGTGAGTAACAGCAAAGTGCGTGGGTGGTGGAGGTGGGTGGCAGTTGAACTGGTAGGAGGGTAAGGTGTGTCTCTTTCTCTCTCTCTCACTCTCTCCCTCCTGCTGTCTGTTGGGGTGAAGAAAGCTGATGCTAAGACAACAATGGTGCTCAGCATGAGAATAGGAAGAGGGAGGGGGGGGCGAAGAAGAAGGTAGAGGGGTCAAAGGGATTTACTGCCAGGAGCCTAGCATTTCAGGTAATGGATATGCTTGTATTGGTGTAAACCAAACCTGCTGTTTTTCTTCCAGCACGGCAGAGGTGAAAAAACAACAAAGGTGTAACTGACTGCAAGTCCGAGGGGGATTAATAGAAAGTTGATATTTCAACACCTCGGGCTAAACATTAGATCTCCTGTGTGCAGTTGGTCGTGCAGAAAGTGTTGGTGTGTGAGTGTGTAGAGCTGTGGATATGCGAAGGTGAGGTTGCATATTGGGAAGCTTTATTTTCCTTTTCTCCCACATTTCTGTGAAACTGCAGCAAGAAGGGCAAGAACCACATGGCTAAGTGCTTCCCGAGCTGGCTGAGGTAAACCTAACACCCCTCCTGGAGGAAGCAGCCCAGCCATTGTTCCAGCACATTGCACCCGTCTGACTGAGGCATCCTAGTGCTGTGCAGATCCCAGGGGGGCTGGAAAGAGAACGAGGCAGAGGAGGAGAGGGACTGATTGTTCCCTGCACAGACTATCCACAGATGGGGCTATGGCACAGGATGCTTGCTGTTTGCTTTAGAAAGTCCCAGGCGTTTGCTTTGCAGTCATGGTGTATAGAATACTCTGGGGGATAAAGGAGGAGAAGGGAGTACCACTGGAGACAACAGCAGAGAGAAGAAAAGAGACAGTAGAGCAGAGAGAGGGAGAAAAAGAAAGAAAAGGGACCTTGCTTAATATGATGTCAGTGTGAATATAGTGTCATTGCCAAGAAGGGAAGACAGATGATACAGCCATACAATGATAGGGTAGTTGGGCGAGGGAGTGCTCAAGTCCTCCCCAGTTTCCAAACAGAGACATATAGAGCTGCAGATAATGGAGAAGGGAGGGAGAGTAAAGAGAGTGAAGGGAAAAACGAAAGGATGAGATGCAGGGAACCCAGGCTGCATCCATCATCTGGTTTGGTGCAGAAGCCATTTGTACCTATTGTTCTCCATAATTTGTTTTCTCAGAGCCTGCAACGGGAGGGGTGAAGGGGGAAACACAAAGCTATGGCAGCCATTTATTTTTGCACTAATTACATAAATGAGACAGCATAATTAGACATATAGCTAAATAGACAATAGGCTGCGAGAGAGATGCACAGAGGCAGATAGACAGGGAGGTGTTGATGAATTCACATAGATGAGAGACATGACCCTCTCTATTCCACATTCAGGAGTACAAGGGAACATGTTAAAAGGAGTAAAGGGGATGGAGAGGGATAAAGGGAAAGGGAAAAGGGAGAGTAAAGGAGATGGGGCGATGGAAAGGATAAAAGATGAGAGGGAGGAAGAGAAAAGTCCCCCTCACAGACTGCACTTTGAGGTGCGGCCCAGTGCTGCTGCAATAGTCACCTCATTTTATACACCTGCTCAGCAGGAGAGGAAAAGGATATGTAAGGAGATGTTGTAAAGAAAAAGAGAAAAGGGCAAAGAGAAGAGAGGAAAGAGGGGACAGATCTCATCTCAGCTTCTTCAGATCAAAGACAGAGTGGCTACAGAAAGCTGTTTGTTGTGGTTAGTTTGGGAGGGTCTCTTTCCATGTGAGGTCACAGGTTCAGCCCAACAGGGTTTTTTGTTCAGGCAAGATTACTCTTCATCATAGCCATAGCCGAATGCTTCACAGGCTGCATGGCCCGGGACAATTTTATAGAGAGAATGTAAGTTGCTTTGAATCCAAAATTTCAGAAAATCTCTCAATCAAGTTGAGTGTATTCATGCGCTAAACCAGTTGTGCATCTCCTTAGATTTGTGTGTAGGCAGTGCAAGGGTGTGTTGAGCATGTCACCAGTCTTTCAGGATTGTGCTAAACGGGGGGAGATAAATAGGCCCGTAATGAAGCCACTCCATCACAAGCCAGTTAAAACAGCTGACCGAAAGATTGAGGGGCAGTCAGGCCTGATTGGATGCCCATTGAAGCCAGTCGAAAGAAGCTCTTGAGTTGTCACGCTTTAGATTAGCCATTCACTGCACTATAGACCTCAACCTTCTTTCTCTAAGCGGTTCTCTGACATACTATAGTGGCTCAAGTCAACTCCCTTATTGTTCTAGGGAGTTCTTTAAAAGCCAATTTAAACTCAGTCTTTTGTTTAACTCCCCGGAAACTCAAGCTGGGATGTATTGTATTGGCTGAGTGTGTGTGTGTGTGTTCTTTTATGGTTTAGGTTTTAAGTTTTTGTGTGAGCCGTCTTTGAGCATGTGATGTTTTGTTGAAAAGAACTTGGTGTATCTCAGAACTGGCACAGACTAGTTTTGTGGTTGAAAGAGAGGGTGCAGGAGAGAAATCAATGGGCCCAATTCAATCTATTACAGCCATGACTGTTGCTGTAATGGTGTGGAAAAGGACAGTGGTCATGTGGATCCCTTTCTTACCTCCAGGCTCGGATCACAACTGAAGCTCTGATTCATTCCATTCTAGCTTTGATTAAAACCATACTCTGAGGGTTTCAAAGACTCTCACATGATAGTGATGAAGAGGAGAGATCCCTCCGTTTTGTGAAATGCACCAAACCTCTATTCTGCCAAAGGACAAATATAACACCGACGTGCAATTTTTCTCAACAAATAATGGCTCTTCCAGTCTCCTCTCCTTCTAGCTGTTGCCTCTTTGATCCCAGGTAATGTGTTAACAAGCAATGGGTTCATGGAATACCCATAACATCAGTATGTGTATTCACACATAGGTGTGAGAGTGTGTGTGTGTTTGCACAAATGCCTTTGTGTGTGTATGTGTGTGTTTTCACACCAATTAATGAATTGCTTTATAGGCTTGCTGAGGTGACGATGGCCTGTCTCCAGTGGGGCATTGGGTTTTTTTCCCTTCTGTGTCAGCCACAGCCCATGATGGCCTGGGCCCTCTCTCACACTAACACATTAATGAGACCGGTCTAATTAGTGCATGTGGTTCCATACAGGGGACCCCTAGAAACCACAGCACCATTGTGAGTTTGCCTAATCAAGGGACCACTCAACAGACAGAGGACCCATGACTGCACCAGTGAGAAAGTTCACACATACATACAGAGACCTGCTTGGACTCAAATTAGCGAGCTGGTTCACTGGGAAAAGAGCACCAAAAAAAAAGGAAAAGGAGAGGTTGTATTTTCAGATTTGTGACCACTGAGGATCAGCTATTCACTGCATCCCATTTAGCACTCACTCCCTGTGGTTGTGCTCCTCCTGAGGGCGATGCGAAAAATGATTTCTGCTCTCCCCTCATCCCTCTTCTTCACTACAGATGATTCAATCTGTTTAATATCAAATAATCTATCCCAATTTTTCAGCCTATTTTAACCTTATCGCTCAAACAGCTGCCTTTAGGGGATGAGCCTCATTCCACCTTGTTAAAAAAAAAGGGAGCGGTGGCCCAAGGATAGATGGATGGCAAATTGTTCTCTAAGGAGTGTTTTTAAAGGCCTCTGTTGGCCATATGTGAAACAGTGGGCAAATAGATTCAAAGACAGAAGAACAAGAAAGGAAGGATAGATATAGTAGGAGATAAAAGCAATCTACCAAAAGGGAGGGGAGGTGATGTGAGTTGTGGTACTTGAGGTCTGGGGCTTTAACTTGTGTCCCACAGCACTTAACATGCCCCTAGCCATCTCTCCTGGCAGTTAATTAGAATCCAATAAGGTTGCCGCCTGTTGGTCATTGTTCCTCCAGTGTGTTTACCCTTTCCAGAGGCTCCATTCGCTGCTTAATCTGCCGAGAAGCTGAATGTCAATAGGTCAGGCCAAGACTCCAGAGCCCTGAGAGAGAGGGAGAGACGGAGCAAAGAGGGGAGGAGAGAGGATCAGGGGGATGAAGGAAAGGGGTCATTTTTCTCTTTCCTTTCAATATTGTTCTCTGCCGTTCCAATCTCGTTGTTGTCCCCCCCTTCTCCCGTCCCTCTCTCTCTCTCTCTCTCCCTTCCTCTTGCGTCTCCTCTCCTCTTCTTTTCTTCTCACTTCTAATCCGTCCTCTTGATTGTTCTAAGCTGCTTTCAGCCAGCCCCTGGGAGGGTGGGGTGGGGGGGAGTTGGAGTCTGTTTTAATTAAGATTTAAAAGACGACTCCCTCAAGAAGGGAGATTTAAGAACAGGATGGACCAAGCCAAGTAAATGAGTGAAGGTAAGAGAGACTGTAGACAGGGCTCAACAAATAATAGAAATCAGTAAAAGGAGAAAGTTAAAAAGCTAGAATTTAACACACGTAGACGTGCACACAGTCACACACACACACACACAGCCAGACAGAGAGGCATTGGAGTGGCTAAGCCAAATGGGATTTTTTTTTTCATTCATAATCACGCGCCACAATCTATATAGATTGATCTCAACTTCCTGTGATTCATACCATATCCTGAGAGGGTGATATGGGATCAGTGGTAGCCAGCAGGCAAGCTGAGGAAGTTATCTCCACACTCTGTCTAATGATCGATCATCTCACCAGATGGGCTTAAGAGCCTGTAACGCTTCACTTGTTTATCAGAGCCCCAAACCTGAAGCCGTGCAGTAAATGTGACCTGCAAAGAAAGTGTTGTTTTGTAGACAGTCTGATACAATGCATGAAAGAGCTCTGGAGAGATTTTTAACAGGTAAAAGTTTGCTTTTGTTGTTGTCGGTAGTTTGACCAGACATTTCTAAAAGCCAAACTCTATTTGGGTGGCAGTGACACTAGAGTGGACATTTCAGGCATTCTCTTATCACAGCATGACAATAGCAGTTTTCTCTATAGTGGTCTGGTTCCACAGATGCAGGCAGAGTTATCCTCCAGCTTTTATTCCACCATGAAAACAGTGAATTAAAGACAAAGTGTGTTAATCTGCATGTGTCATGGAAGGGCGTGTGCTGCATGTTTGGTAAAACAGTCACATATCACACATCTGCCCTTACTGCAAAGAAAGTAAATGCTTCGTCTGGAGTTAAGCCCCCCTAAGAAAACACACCCCAAAAACAAAGCTCACAAAGAAGTGTTTAAGTTCATCAAACTGCAGACTTCAGTGCAGCCGGTAAGGTGTTAAAGGCCAGGCAAGGGTCAGGAGCCCAACCCATGGCATTCTCTGCTGTGTTGCATCCCAACACACTGCCACCATATGTCCACAGTTTCACAGTCAATGAGCTAACCCACCCAGTGTGACAAAGACCTATTCACACCCAGTTGACTCTGAGGAAATCAGCAGTGCCATGGTATGATTAGGACAGAATGCAGCACTAGTCCAGAAAACAATGGACCAGACTGAAAGAGAAAAATGAAACCAGTGTTAGGAAGAAGGGTTTGCAGACAAAGAACTTCATAAAGCACTTGATAAACATAAGCGTGATCTTGCCCTCAGCCTGCTACAGCTCCTGCCTCCATCACCAGCTCTTGCCTCCATCAAAGCCCCCAGAGACTCTCTAGCACACACTCTGCCTCCGTCACTCACAACTCTCTTAATAAGGCTGGCAGTAAACGGCAGGGAAAAAAATATGCAGGGATAAAAGATCCTTCTCTCATGTTCTTGCTTTGAGGATGTGTTTCCGGGTGTCAGGGGAAGGTGGAAAAATGCAGCTTTATAGAGTAATGCTGCATTTTAATGGAAACAATAAACCCATCCGCTTATAAAACAATATTTTGTGTCCCATATCCTGTTGTGTTGCAGCTCTGGGGACTTTTGGCAGACATGAAAAAAAACTCCACCTCTGCTAAGCTAAAGGTATAGAAGAAACCCATGCCAAAGAATAAAGTGTGCAGAGTTCCTAGGGGAGTGATATATCACACATATATTCTTTCACTGCAGCGATTAATATCTAGGAAAAAAAGGTCAAACTTGACTTGAAACGGTCCAGTATATCACAGTTACATTTGGATCCTGCATTTCATACATCAATCCCTGCTGTGATGTCTCATCAGCCCGGTCACACTGGAGAGACCCACACTGCAGATTATCAAAGATTGATGGGGTGTCCTAGTTAAAGACAGGGGAGGAGAGGTGACTGGTTACTGAAGGAAACTTTGTTGCCCTCCACCTTTTCAGAGGTGTTGATCGTGGGTGGTGTGGCCTTTTAAAGCCCAACACAAACATCAGCACTGCTTCTGCTTAAGTGTTATGTCAGGTCTCATTCCTGCATAAAGACTTGACCTCAGGTAACTTGCTAATGCAAGCATTTTGAGGTTCACACAAAACGTTGCTGGCTGCCTCAGGAAGCTTAAGACAGGGACTGAACCTCCCGTTTCCTCTCATCCACCTTCTTCCTCTTCCTCCTCAGTAAGAGAAGCCTAAACAAACAGACAGAACAAACAGGCAGATTATCCTAAAACATTTTTTTCCCTCTTAACACACAACCTAACCATCTCTTATATCCACTGTTCCTGTCATCCTACCCATTTTCTTGTTCAGAGTACTTGCTTAATAATTAATTGATTAATTAGTTCGCTCATTAATCATTTATGCATTAATCATGGCCTGATTTTTCTAGAGGAAGCGGTGCAATCTGAAAAAACCCTGACTTCACATTTCACTCTAATTATGCTCCTTTACTAATCAACGCTTAAGAAATGGAGTTTCAGGAAATTAGTTTTCCCCTTGCCTTCTTTTTCTCAGCACAAAGCAGGATGTATCGAGGTCGGCAGGTAACATTTTCCCTCCCTTTTTCTGCGTTTCTGGAAGCTCTTACTCATCAGCAGTTTTAGAAGAATCTTTCTTGTTACAGGCGATCTAATGAACAGAATATACATTTGAATAAACAGTTGTTTTTTCTGTACCTTTTTATGAGAAAAGGCAGATTTTCTGCTCACAGACTAACCACAGACATTGATTAATAAGTGGCAATTTGAAAGCTGTTTGTAGGAACAGAGAGGTGGCAGTGTTGTGAATCACACACTTATTGTTTTCACTGGCTTTCCATGGCTCTCCTGGGAGAGGAGGTAATTTGTTTAATCGCCAGGAGTTATGTTCTCTGGACAGAAAGGATCGGAAGATAGGATGGAGTTCAGAATTATGTTCAGCAGCGTGGATCGAGCATAAGAAAAAGAGTAGAGGAGAAACATTTTAAACAGGTTTAATAAGAAGTGTTTGTGTCTCTTTGTGTTCCTATTGGATGCAGGGTTCACAACACAGCTCAGCTGCTTTCTCTGAAGAGGCTCTTGTCAGCTACTGACAAAAAAGAATTATGCATCAAATTAAAGAGAGCTCCAGTGAAATGGAGGCAAGTCGGGCATTAACCTCTAAGCTTTAAAAAGCACACATATTAAGCAACACTAATGAGACTCTCATTGAGCTAGCTGTGTTTTATATTCAAACACACACAAAAGCACAGCTCTGACTTCAATCTGCGCTTGCTGCTTCTGAATGAGCTTGTCTGTCTTATTCATCTCACCAGCAGCAAACACTGCGCAAGTGAACAATAGCATGGAAGGTCCTTTTACTCTAATGAGATGCATACATTTACAACATTACCACCCTCATTAAAAAATAATAATAATAAAGGAGAAAAAAAAGTATTAATTATGAAACGCACTACTTCCTATCGTGTAGAGCCAAGGGGGTCTCCACTGGGCTCAATTAGGAAGAGTAGACTGCAAATCCCTTGACTAAATTAATTGATACCCCTGAGCATTAGGCCCAGAGTCCCAGTACAGAATCTATGCAGAGAATCCCTTTGTTTTCATTTCCAGCGCCTTTTAGAAAAAGAAAGACATTGGAGGCAAATTTAACATTATCTCATCATTGTTTTATGGATTCTTAATGTATTATTTATTAATATATTTATTTGTTTTGTATCCTTGTCATGGATGCAGCTGGGAATGAAATGTTTTGGTTTTTATTCTCGCTCCCATCTTTGAGCCATCTCTTTGCCACATGTTGTGTACCATCACTGTTTTATCCACCACGTCAGCTGTTATGCACACACTAAACCAGGGCTTTTGCAAACAGCACAAGAAGTTAATGATTTAAAAGCACAGTAAATTATACTGAAAGCCCTTCCATCCAAACACTGGTGAAAGAGGGGGAGGGAGCCAGAGGGAGAAATTGGGATACAGAAACAGAAAAAAAAAAAAAAAGCGAGAGAAGCAAAGGGGGGGACAGAAAAGGGCTGGAACTGTGACACAGATCCAGCCAGCAGCTGTCTTGCAGTGAAAACACCAGGGGGTAAGCAGGAACGAAATGACAAGACTAGCTCAATCAACATCTTGTCAACACTGCTAGCTGATGTGTACAGACAATTTCATACCGCCACCACTGACACCCTCCCCTTTCCTCTCTTTTTTTGTATGGCTTTTTATTTCCTGTCGTCCTGCCAGCCAGCCAGTCACTTGCTATCTGTCTGCACGGAGTCAGCTCTCAGCTCTTTGGCTCTTGGCTTCAGAGTGGGGGGAACTGTTTAAAAGCCGTGCTAGAAATATACTCAGAGAGATGCTTCTGCCCACTAGAACCCCTAAAGATATGGGACAACGACAGTGAGTGTGCAAATCTGTGTGAGTGTGAGTGGCAACTATGAGAAGACTTTGTAAGAATACGTGTATTTATGGCACATTGGTGGGCACTGCAGCGCAAACCATTCACACACACTATGACTATGTCACATCAGCACTCTTGGTCCCCCTCTACTCCTCCTGCTCCCCCATTCCCTCCCTTCTTCTACTCCTTGTATGCATACCACTCTATTACACTATCCACTGCATCTGTTGTAGCAGCTACCCAGGGAGAAACCCTGCCGGTGCTCGCCCATGCGATCAGCATCACTGCTGCCCTGATGTGTGCAGCGCCCTATGCCAGCAGGGAAAAACCTAGTGGTGACAGCCTTGGAGACAGACTGATTACAGCATTCCATCAATCCCCTTTCAGGCTCACTCCATTGCAATTGGAAGCTGACAGGAGCCCACTTTTTCCATTTTTATCGTACCTCAGTTTTTCTGGTCTTCCTAACTTATAGTGGCTCTTTTTTCTGTTGTTCCCCTCCTAGCCTGCTTTCTTGAGTGTTGTGTTGACAAGCTGACACAAACCCCTGTGATTTTCACACCAGGGATGGAGAGAGCCAAAGAAAGGGACAGGGGATACAGGATAGCGGAGAGGAAGAGAAAGTGCAAGAGAGAGTCTGGCAAGAGATGACAGCTGACACAGAGTCTGTGAAAGTAGCGTGATGGCAGAAAGAACCACAGAGAAAGCAAATCAACAATTAGTAACACCTTATATAACTCTCAAGGGGGGTCTGCTAGGCATTGATTTCAGGGATCATGCCTCACTGACTGTAGACATATGAGTGATAAGCAGACAAATGAGAGGATGGGCTGGATTGTGGATGGATGCAGGAATGGAACCGAATGCCTTGGGTGGTGGTATCAGCCGAGCAGCATTTGGATGGGGGTGGGGATGGGGGGCTTGCAGGGTGGATGAGCGGGTCCAGTCTCTATAAAGGACCCATAGGTCTGAGCCAAGATTTTCACAATAGAATAAAGGCTGAAAGGGGAGGCTAGGAGGATTAAACTCCAGCAAAACAGCTCTTAAAAAGCTGTTAGACTGCAATTTGGGCACAAAAACGCAGAATGGGAGTAAAGATAGTGAGAGTGGGTGGGTGGGAGTGCAGCTGGAATGCAACGTGGGAGAGAAAAGGATTGAGGAGACCCTGGGATGCATTAAGGTATGCGAGACGAGACCATCTGCAGAGGCACAAATGGTGAAGCTTTTTGCAACGGTCCAAGTCAAAGAAAAACACAGAGGTACTCGCACATGTAGCGCGTGTGGTTGGTGCTACGCCACCACACTCTGGTGGGTGGTATCTGTTGTCAGCCCCCCCTTCAAGCCTTCAGAAGTTCTGTGGGAGTCACGGTAATGAGCTTAGTAGCCAGATCAAACATGAGATGGGTGCAGCGTCCCCTTTGGGACATAACTCTTTGGTTTAGCTTCCACTCAGCGCTATACTGTGTATTTGTACACACACACACACACACACACACACACACTCTGAGCACACATACAGGAAAAAGAAGACAAAAGAGCCTGACTCAAAACAAAGGGATAATAATTCCATACAGAGAGAAATGGAGCTCCCATTTTCCAGCCCGATTTAGAAGCCTTATCTAGACAAGACACAATGGATGGCATTTGGGGAAAGGGGTTGTTTATTCCAAGCTTGACACTTTTTGCCAGTTGCCTTGTTTTGTACTGGCTTTTGTGTGTCGTTTTTTTTTTCCCTCCTCATTTTCTTCTTTCTGGCTCTTATTGTGGAAAACTCACACCAGCTGGGCTCAGGGTTGTTCCTTTTTACTACTGGGGCAAAGATGCACGTAGATATTGGGTGCTATTTTTTAACATTTTGAATTATTACTGCACAGAGCAAATTGTCCAGTCAAGTTGAGAGCACTTATATTTATAGACCCCACAGGACTCGATGTTGCACTCTTCTCACTGGATGGGAATGAGGACATGGAATAAAATCGGGACTAAAATAGTGACTCCCTGCGAATGTAGCTCTTCTTAACCATGTATGCGGCTGAGTGTGATTGTAAAACATGGGAAAATGAAAAGAGTGCAGTGTCTGGAGATATATTATTGGAAGGACCTGACTTGCTTATGGGCAGGGATGCTGTATTTTTAATTTTATCAGATGGTATAACTGATTATGGTAGTAAATTGGTAGTAAATGCACTGTGTGTGTTTATCTAAAGGTCATCTGGAGTGCCATTATCTGCCATCATGGCTGGTGCTTACACATACACATTTTCAGCACACACACACACACACACACACACACACACATAGAGCGACTGCTTCAATCTAATTCTGTCAAGGCAGATGTCCAGTGGTGGACGGATCATTGCTGACATCTGTCCATCTCTTCCTGATCCTTCCTGATGTGAATATATCCCTATCACTTCAGATGAAGGAGAGAGAGTGCAGGCACTGCCAGGGTCAACGCAAAGCTCTTTAATAGGTTGCGTCCAAGTCGGGAGGCTGTTTTTGCACTTAATTCCAGCCATGTGACAGAAACAGCAAAGTCACTGTGTCAAAGTAACTGCTAAATGTGCCCTCCAGTGCCTGACAAGTTGCTTTCCCTATTAACACTGCCCCACACTCATTCACACATTCACCACACACACACACATAACATACATTGCACATTTTCAGACAGGCCAACACACATTGAGCTCAAACCATCAGGCAGAAATGCACACACACACATAAACTTGGCCCCATGTGCATCCAGTGGCGTGAAATGATATTCCATTTTGAGAAATCCGGATTAAAATGTATCAGGCCAAATGTGTTTTGACCTTGTTACTGGGGGATGGAAAAGCACACACACTCACACAGCAAGGTAAGAAACACAGTATATATTGCAGTTTTTTTTGTGGCAGCAGGCTTGGAAAAACTACATTCAACAGCATTAAATGTAACATTAAGCACATCACATGTGGTACGACTAATCTACTCTGCACATATTTACCTGCATAGCATTCACGACAGCATGGTAAATAAACTCACATCCACTGCAGAAATGCTGGAATTTCATGGGGATTGAAAGTCTTTCTTTTCGAATTTGATTCAACTGTAGCCAATAGACAAGCTCCTCATTTTTAGTCTGCTAAGAAAAAAAACTGTTTGTGTACATATGTGTGTGTATGTGACACTGCAGCACACCAAGAACAAGCCTCTTCACACCCACAGCTCCCTACTTCTTCTTCTCCTGACTGCTTCTCCTCCACTGTTTCTTTGTCTGCTTCTGTTCCTTCCTCCCTCTCTCTCTCTCTCTCTCTCTCTCTCTCGCTCTCTCTCTCTCTCTCGCTCTCTCTCTCCCCGTCAGAAATGTATTCATGTAATTAAGCTGCTAATACACCGTCAAAGAATTGTCTAATTCAGCAAGGAGGAATTAAAGGAATCTGGCATGAGTCATTAGCCAGTCGAGATGTTCTGTTGAACATTTTCAATAAGGGATCTGGAGAGCAATGAATCACTCATATGGTGTGAAGACATTCTCTACAGCACATGTTCTCTACTCTATATTTGTACGGTTGTATGTATATATATATATATATATATATATATATATATATATATATATAAATATATATAATGTGTGTGTGTGTGTGAGCGCCGGTGTTAATTGCCATCCACGAGCATGAGAAATTGTGTGTGGGTGAGGTGAAGAGAAACAATTCAATGCATATAATCCATCTAAACAATCAACCAATGCTGTGAATTATTAGCCATTGTAAACATTTAGATACTCTGGGCAAGATACTTAATTGCAATCAATGTTTGTACTGTTGCAAGTACAAAGAGGAAAATCCCTAACTCGCTCTGCAAGGAGAGGAAAATGAAAACGCTCGATAGCTCATAAAGGCTGAGCGTTAGGGACAGGCAGACTGTAAAAACAGCATTTTTTTTTTAAAGGTATGATGGGAAAATGCCAGCCTTCGCTAAATACCTAATAGCCTGAGCTGAAAAATGTTTCATTTCTCATTGACACTCTCAAATTGGCCTCTTTTGATCCACAATGCGTGACACACATACAGTCTACCTGCTTGCAGACACAGCTCAATCAGCTCTAATAAAAAAAAAAAACTTTGGTAAAATGATGTACAATATTGTGCAGCTAACATTCATTGTTCTCTGTGTAACTATCTGATCACACCCAGTTTGGTCCAGATGGAAAATATAAAGGCACACAAATGCATGGGCACATGTGAAAATGTAGTTGGGTTGAGGACCACGGTGGTTTGAGTCGTGGAGAACTCACGTTGCTGATGAGATCACTGTTTGGCAGCTTTAATTGTGCTGTTGGGTGACAGAGGCAGGAGGGCATAAAAAGGGTGAGTGAGGCTTAGGGGTGAGGTTCAGTCCATGGTGCACCCTGAGATGAAGTGGATAATTGAGTGAGGAATAAACACTGCCAACAACCTTGGAAGCCCCCCTTTTCAAAGGAAAACAAAAAAAACTCAAGCGAGAAAGAGATGGGTAAAGAGAAAAGGGGTGAGAGAGAAAATCCCAGCTACCCTCTGGGGGGAAAAGCTGCTATTGAAAAGCTATTAAACTTGCATTTAGCAGGATTGATTGGAAATGAAGAGGCCTATTAAAAGCGAGGGACAAGGGGACAATGGCGCGTCTCTGGCCGCCGTATGTTGCCCTCCTTTCAGGGGCTTTCTTTCTTGCTATGGGTGGGGGTGGGGGGGCAGCCCTGTCTGTTTAAGCGCTCCCACCAAGAGGAGCAGTTCAAGGGGGGGGGGGGGGGGGGGGCTTAGCAGTGCCTGAATAGAACCCTCTTTATCTTCCTCTGTCCCCCTTCCCTTCCATTCTCCACCAAGCAACAAAGGAAAAGAGAGAATAAGGCAAGGTTTTTTTAAGTCCTCTTCCCAACTCACACCCTACTTAGATAACCAACCAACAGCCTCTCTCCCTCTCTCACCTCCTACCTTCCTCTAAGGATTAGTTACCTCTGGAGTGTTGCCATCCTCCTTTTGCCAGTAGGGTTTGTAATGCTCAATCTTTTAGCATAGTGTGGCACAAACAGTTGGAGCTGCGAATCCGTATTCATGCTGTGTATTCTGTATGCGTGTGAAGGCAAGCCAGCCAATCCAGAGAGACCGTGCGCCATGCTTAAACACAGCAGCGGAACAGCAGCAGGTGTCTCTGCTGACTTTCAGCAGGCTCAAACGGATGTGTCCCCCGGGAACTTTAATGGAGTTTTGATTGTTTAACATCCATTTTTACAAAAAGCACATTGAAAGACTGACAGATTTTCTCTCTCCAGAAGTGTGTGTTTGCTTCATGTCAGGGAGCATATGGTCGTGGGGAAAGAGTTAAATAAGTTATGAGGCGCAGCTGAGTCTTCCTCTTAGAAGACACATTTATAGGGGTGAAAAATAATATTTTCACACTTTGTCAGCCTTGTCCATTCTCTCAGCAAGCTCCATGAAAACATGAGTGAGCCGACCAGTTCAGGGCAGGCTGCTCTTTTTCATGCTTTGTTTATTTACACTCTTACAGCAAAAGTGTGGCTTTTCTCCTGCTGCATCTGCAGAAACATGCTGCCATAATGTTCTCTGAAATGCAGATCTGTATATTTTATAGCTCTTTGAGTGTGTTCATGTGTCTTCATGGAAGCCTATATTGACGTTTGTGTGTTTTTTTCTTCTCTTCTAGCAGCCACCCAAGCAGCCTACTTCTCCCAGCAGCCACAGGACCAGGTGGTTGTATCGGGTCAGTCAGTGACTCTTCCATGTGTCATTGTGGGTTACCGAGGAATGGTACAGTGGACCAAAGATGGCCTGGCACTGGGTGGAGAAAGAGACCTACCAGGTACTACAGCTTATCCTTTCTAGCGCCCTTTCTGCATTTACGGCTCTCTCTATCTCTGTCTTGCTGTGATCAATGCCAGGTCTCAGTAGAAATCTCTCTGTCAACGTTGGGGTTTTACACAAATGAATCGTGGGAGAACAATGTACTGCAGACAGGTCGGCTGCCGCTGCACACACCAAACTTTAATTTGTTGTTTAGCATTTTAAAAGTCTTGTAGGAAGGTGGATAATCAATTGGCTTTTGTCACGCTCTGACATTTAAATGTGTGGCAGACTAGAGAGAAGGTGGAGAGGCTTCCTCTTGACCTTAGCCACCCCATCTTTATTGTGTCTGTGTTTCAAAGGACAGTCTCCTCATGCAGAAGCTACCTCACGTGTTGCATTTTCTAGCCTCATGCTGCTCTGCTAACACAACACAACACTGAGGTGCTGCTTGCTTTTTATTTTGTATCTTAAAGCAACTCGCCATGTTTCTTGTGCCTTTGTTCAGGGCACAAGTCTGTTCATTTTACAGTCCTTTCAATTACATGTTTGTTGTTGTTTGGTTTGTTTGTCTCT
Source organism: Parambassis ranga (assembly GCF_900634625.1). Taxonomy (NCBI): domain Eukaryota; kingdom Metazoa; phylum Chordata; class Actinopteri; family Ambassidae; genus Parambassis; species Parambassis ranga. Next base: position 10,485,749 of record NC_041036.1, read on the forward strand.
GACTCTATTCTCTGTGCTGGCTTCATGCAGGCTGGACTCGCTATTCCTTAATGGGCGACCCGCTATCAGGCGAGCACAGCTTGCTGATCGATTCAGCAGACTTGGCGGATGACGCGGTGTATGAGTGTCAGGCTACACAGGCGGGTCTGCGCTCCCACCGTGCCAAGCTCACTGTACTAGGTAAGATACACAGCTCACACATGATCCTCACAGCCAGACCTCATGCCAAGGCCTGCAGGCTGGCATCGCCTGGGAACAATAAGTAGTCTTCATCACAAAACACAAAAGCCACGTAGACTGATATACTAATAACACATGTACAATTTGAAAAAGGAATATCCGAATGCATTAAAATAGGCGGTGATTTGCAATTCATAGAATCATTTCTTATCACTGCTCATAGATAATGTAGTTGTAAATCTAGTTTCATGGTGAAAAACATGTCTTGAGAGCATAATTCAAACTAATCCGGGCGCTGCCATAAGATGTAGTGATTAAAAAAAAAAAAAAAATGCCTGTACTCTCAGCAGTGATAATCAACACTGTGGACGTCTAGGATAATGTGATTGCTGCAGTCACAAATGACTTGCGTCGTCGCTTGAAAGTCAGGGTTTGCACAGTTAGCACATTTTACAGTGAGCCACAACATTTGTCAAGCGTGAGGCGGTTTCTACATTAACATGATGTGAGTGATCTATTTCTTCACACAGACGTTCAGAGGTGACGGGTGTGGGATGGGGGTTGGAGGAGGAGGAGGAGGAGGAGGACTGCCAGGTCTTGTGGGAATTGGAAATGGCAAAGCACTGCTGGCATCTGGTGGCATGCAGAGGAATATCACTCAATCAATTAGCTCTGTCACTTGTCCACAAAATGCCCTGCAAGCAAATATTATTCATAATAAAAAAAGGAAAGCTCTGAGAGCACAATTAGATATACCTGTTGCTGCAGCTTATGCCACGACATAATGCAACCATAGAGCCTGGTGTCCTTGAATCAATCTGCTGTCTATTGTGAATTTGTTGAGCACAGTGACGTGAGGTTGCTATGGGAAGGCAAACGGTGATTACAAGCGTTATGTAGGAACATTTCAACTAAATGAATAGAGTCAGAGTACTCACCCATGCTCCTCTGCCCACCTTTCTGTGTCTAGTGTCACTGTCAGCACAAAGCAGAGCGGCCATCACATGCCCACGCACAACCATAAAAATGCATGTGGAGGCAGCCATGGAAGTTGATGAAACTGCCACTTCTACATTAAATGCACCCTGAAAGACCAGAGATGGAGGTTCATGAACATTATGCATTTCATAAACATATAAATGAAATCAGATGTGTTGCAGTTTATGGTTTTGTGTGGACACACAGAGTGTTAAAGAGGGAGGGGGGACTTTTCTCTGTGTGTGTGTGTGTGTGTAAATCAATGTGGCCAGATGAGACCAAAGCAATCCTGCACAGTCAAAGGAGTCAACGGTGGGAGTGCAGTCAGGGGAATCGGCATGGAAATTAAAATCACCTAGCACTCGGATTCCATTAGTGTCCGTGCCGCGGCAGCGGAAGGACCTCTGACAATTCAGATACACACAGTGAAATTGGTTTGGTGGAGGGTGCGAGAAAGGCCAGCACAAACCCCATGTTTACGCCTTCTCTTATTGGATGGGGAGATAGACGCCTTCATCAGGGGTGGCACGCTTGGCTTGCCAGTGGTGCGTGCGAAACCATGCAAATAAATGAACAAATAAGCAATTCAGTTGAAACATCACTCCACAACAGTAAGAGCAAATAGAGCAATAATGCTACTCCCAAGCAAGGAAATAAATAAGGTTGAGTGTCTTTCTTTTTTTCCCAATGACAACTCTTCTCGGTCTTTTCTCCTGTCTGAAACTACACCTTGTTAAACAGACACTCGGCAGTAAGAAGGCCTTGTTATATATTGATGCTGTGCTAAGAGCAACAACAGGCTTAATATGAGTGTTACTTCTTCGTGGCTGTGTGCTCGCCTAGAGCTGTAATGAGTCTTTTTGTTTTGAGTGGTATGTTTGTTCTGCTTCACAGTTCCTCCTTCTGATCCTGTGGTGGAAGGTGGCCCCGTTGTACGACTCAAGGCCCACACACCACACAACCTCACCTGCAGAGCCTCAGGAGCCAAACCTGCTGCTGAGATCACCTGGTACAGAGATGGAGAGGTCATGGAGACTGCAATTTATTCCAAGGTACAGTGAGAGCAGATCTGCGCCCAGCATTATCATTCAATCACTACCACCCACACGATATTACAAAATGTAACAGCGGGCAGAAATAAATGCAAAGCTATTCAAAAGAGAAATATTTTCTCTTAGGGTATAATAGCCCATGTCTTTTTCTTCTATTTCTTTTTATATTTCTCATATTTCTTCCATAGTATCTCACAGTTTGTGTTTTTTTTTCTATTACCCTCTTCTCTCACAAGATTTGTTTGCGCACTCTGCAGTCTCCCTCCCATATCCACACATGCCTGACCCCCCCTCCTTCCACCCCCACCCCCCAGCACCCCCCACCCCTTCGCTCGCTAATGCAGCGACACTACAGCATAACTGGAGCATGCCAAAGCTCAGACAGGCATGAGTGTTTCATACAGTAGAGTTTCTGCAGAGAAATCACCCACAACAATGTAGAAACACAATGGGGATCCGCCGGAGCGTAAGCCAGCCACGGCTGGGAAAGTGTCACATTTTTCATGCTCTCTGACCACGCTAAACGACGCTAAACGCCGCGTTTAAGGAGGCGAGAGCCTGCAGTGAGAAGGGAGGGAAGAGTGAAGAGGGAGGAGAGGCTATATGAGATGTGGGGATAGCAGGAGAAAGGAGGAGCAGAAGGGGGGAAATGAACATAGAGTTAACTGGAAAGATAGCTTTGTGAAATACTGGGTGGGTAGTGATGCTTTGTCCGGGTTGAGGGGCAGTGACAGGGAGTGATGTGATTTGATCTAGCATAAAAATGCTTTTTTGTGTGTCTGGCTGAGGAAGTGAAAGACCTGCTCCATTGATTCGGCTGTCCAGGGAAAAGGTTCAGCTTGGCCTTGCTCTTTTCCAAAGATGTGTGACACTTCTTCCTCACAGACACCACCCCAAAAAGAAAACACACACACACACAGACACTGACACTTTTTTATGGATGAAAAAGAGAGGGAGAAAGTGAGAGAGCAGTGAGCTATATCCTCAGAATCTACACCTTTCCTCACTTAGGCGTATTGATTTCTGTGAGCAGTAAATAGATTTAAAAGATGATGACAAACAAGGAGCGCTGACGGGGAACACTCTCAGAAATGTGGGAACAGCACAATATCCCCTGCTGCATCATAAAATATATGATTTAACTGCCACGCCAAAGAACAGGATGGCAATTTTAATGCTTCACACATGAAAAAAATAAGGCTGCAGTGTCACAGAGATATTACTAAGTGGCACAATCACAAATGGCAAGTGACTTGTTTTAAGTGACACTGAGCTGATTTTTGGTTCTGCACTGTCCAACTTTGTAGACTCCAATGGAAGATGGGAAGAGGGAGGCGGCTGTCAGTATGCTACCAATCGTCCCGGAGGACGGTGACTCTGGACGCACCTACACCTGCAGGGTTCTTAACCCAGCTGCTCCTGCTGGAAGACAGACATCTGTCACCATCAATGTTCAACGTAAGTGAAGCATCAAGTATATACAAATCCAAATTTTGTCCTAAATTTGTGTCAGTAACCTGAAGGTTTTTGCTTCCTACAGACCCTCCTTCAGTGACTCTATCAGTGCAACCTCAGACTGTAACAGAGGGAGCCAAGGTCCGCTTCATTTGCTCTGCTTCAGCCAATCCTGAAATCACTGGATACAGGTATACATCTTTCAGCTGTTCACTGTGATCCTAATGCTGATAGAGTGCAATCATAGGGCTATTCTAAGAGAGAAGAGGAGAAAGCAAGAAAAGGATGCCAAGTGTTTAGCAGATTCATTGGGTTAAATGAGCTGCTTGATTGGCAGCATTTGATTGGCACAAGCCACAAATCAGCTAACAGCCACTTTGACACGCATGGCTAAGTGCCTCCCCAGAACTAATGTGACTGTGTAATGTGATTATTTATCTGTCTCAGGTGGTCCAAAGGAGGGGTGCCTATCTCCGAGGCAAACGGGGACAGCCTCGAGGTGACCGTGGACTTCTCTTACTTCACAGACCCCGTCTCCTGCGAGGTGTCCAACTCAGTGGGCAGCACCAATGTCAGCACTCTGGTCGATGTCCAATGTGAGTTTGTATTTTGAGATTTTTGTGCTTTATTTTGCTGTAAAAGCGGTTTCTTATTGATTGTAAGTGCCTGGCTGTGTTGCTTCACCCTAGTTGGCCCCAGACTGCTGTCGGAGCCGAAGCCAATGACGGTGGATATAGGGATGGATGCAGCCTTTACATGTGCGTGGACGGGAAATCCTCCTCTGACCCTGGCTTGGACTAAGCAAGGCTCCAGCGTGGTAAGGCAACAAACACGAGTCGCCACTTTGTAAAGCTTCAACACCACCCCTCAACGTCGTTTCTCCAGAGAGAAACGTTCACACATGGCCTTGAGGCATGAATCCCTCACACTTTTCTTTCCACACATTCTTTTTTCAGGCTGAATCTTCAACACCTCCTCTCACTATGCTCCCTGAGGGCTAAAGCCTCTGGCAGAAAACTGTCTGTCCACTGACAGATTCATACAGCATCATCAGTGCACATGACATGCTGTCATAACTCCAACTCAATCAATCGGTCAATCAATCAAACAGGGAGCTGAGGTGTGTTTCAAATAAACAGAATTACAACATGTGCTGCAACTTTTAGAGCTGCTTCCTCAGATATTAAAAATGGCTCGACTTGAGTATCCATCTCCTCAAAGTCAATTTCATAGGTGGAACAAATGGGACAACTCCACCTTCACTTTACATCATCCTGGTAAAAGTCTTTCAGTGTGCACACCATTAGTGGGGGCGTCCCATAGGAGCTTCTCTCCTGGCAACTAATATAATTTCTGAGGCTGATGCTGGAGAAAGCACCCCCGGTAAAGAATGCTGTGGGATGGCATAAGCAATGCTGTCATCTCGCAGAGAGAACACTTTCAGCCACTCTGAGGAAAATGTGCAGGCATTTTTCTAATCCACCCACCACCACTGTCCCTCACACGGCCACGAGTAATGGATTAATTGGGTTACTCCACAAGTGTGTTGAAATAAAAAAATGGAGAGAGTGAGAGGGGGATGTGAAGATGGAAGGGGGGAGGAGTAATGGTGTGGGGGGTAAATGGATTAATCACAGCTTGATGGAATGACAGGATCAATGAGCTAAGGAGTGAGTGAGTGTAGCAGCTACAAAGGCTAAGGCCCACTCACACATACTAGTACGCTCTGTTCTGTCCCCACTGTTTAATTACAACAATCTCCCCAGCAGCACGGTCACTCAGCAGTGGCTGGAGTGCTTAATGCTGTGATTAAAGCTCTTCACAATGAAATTAAACTCAAACCACCAGCATTTGTTACAATGGTCAGCCCACCTCTGTGCTGCCTCCACAACGAGTGGGCCACTGATAAAGGTCCCGGTTTCCTTTGTCTCGCTCCTCTCCTCACCACCACACCACCTCCTTCTTCTTTTCTCGTTTTTTCTCTCTCTAACACACTTCTCACTTGTCTCCCTGGATCTCTCACTAGGTGCTCAGTAATGGTAACACCTTGCAGCTGAAGGCTGTTACCCAGGAGGATGCTGGAACATACACCTGCAAGGCCATTGTTCCCCGGATTGGAGTTGCAGAAAGAGACGTCACTTTGACAGTAAATGGTGAGCAGCTTCTTCATTCGTGGAAAGCAATTACATACAAAGCATATTTACTCAAGAACCATGCTTACATTTGTGAGATACTGGAGTATGTGTACTGGCCCTTGGCTTGAGCAGGCCCAGCCCAGTCCTGCTGAAATAGAAAAAAAAGCATTTGATTTGATGCAACATTATTATATGCAGCATGAGTCATGAAACTTTTTTCCAATTCTCCCAGAAAACGATAAACAGAAACTAAATTGAATTGTTTAGATGGATGCTGGTATACAGGTGACATTTAACACCCCACACATCTTCAATTTTGAAGAATAAAAATGGCTCCCATACCTTTTTGACTTCTACCCCTTTGCCTGTGTTCAGATGTTTATTCCCTTTAAATGTATTCAGTTTTGCACAAAAACAAAACAAAAGTTCTTCAATGAATAAAAGTTTTTTATTTCTTCTTGCCAACACTATTCATCATCTCACATTTGTCTTGTAAGCCCTGGCCTTTATATTCGAAATTAATGCCTAAGAGTAGTTAAACCTAAAAAAGATATCCAAAATAAACCTAAATCTAAGATCTAAATTCTTTGTCTTTCTTCTTTACACTAGGTCCACCTATCATCACAGCAGATGCCACACAGCATGCTGTCAAGCACTCCAAGGGCAAGCTGGAGTGCCGTGTGGGAAGCAGCCCCCCGCCTGATAAGATTGTAAGTCAGCCTCTTGTTTTTGCTTCGAGTCATTCACTGTAGTGTGTTTGTGAGCTCACACACTCCATGTTCCTCCCAGCCACACCCACACGAGAGTGATCACTCAGAGGAGCTTTACCCCTGACCTCTCCTTCACACCTCTGCACCAGCATGTCTCCGCCTCGCTTGCTAAAAAATACATACTCACACATTCGCAACTGTAATTGCACAGACATTGACTGGTAGAGTGAGGGGAGCAGCAGAAGACTTGCTTCCTGCAGGTTTCAGCCAAACCACATTCAATTAGCGGCCCAAGAGGCATCACTCGACTGACCCTGTTGAACTGCTGAACGTATGCTGGGCTGAGAGAGGATAATTAGGGTGTGAGGAGGAGTGAGAGACAGGTGCCCTGCTGGCCCTGCGCTACAGACAGCAGAGAGGAGCCTTATTTCATAGTGCAGCTACCTAACCCTCCTTAGGCCTCACCTGTGAGGCAGACGTGGGAGGCAGCTTAAACATGAGCCTATGAGCTGTGTCAGCCACAGAGCAACTCAGAGGTCACCAGAGAGAGAGGGCAGAACAGAGAGAGAAAGTGGTGTTCAGTCAGCGGCAGCTAGGGATCTGAGGATAAACAGAATTCTTCATAGAATAGCTTCTTACTCCCTGTTGTCTATTCTCTTGCTCCTCTCTGCAGGTGTGGACCTTTGGAGACATGAGCCTATCGTCTGGATCCTCTGGTCGTTACTCAGTGCAGACAGTCACCAGCGACCATGGAGTCATGTCCACTTTGGTGCTGTCCGAAACTCTCGCACAAGACTTTCAGCTTCGCTACAACTGCACTGCCTGGAACCGCTTCGGCACCGGCACCGCCCTGGTCACCCTGAAGGAGCAAGGTACATGCTGACGCTGAGTTTTTCTCCCTACCAGACCCCTGTGCAGAAGTTATAGTGATACTCTCAATCCTTGCTGTGAACGGGGCTAGATTAGGTAAAAGCAGTGCCCCCTGTCTTGTGCTTATCTTAATTATGCTCTTCTAATCAATATGATTTAATCAGCAGATGGCTTCTTTAATGAATATGTTTGCCCCATAACACAGGTATTGATTGGGGACAAAAGTCAATTAAAGGAAGCCACATGTGTTTGCAGTAGGGATCATATTCTCTATCACTGTCTCAGAGCCAAGTGCAGCATCTCAGGCTGCAGCACCCTTAAGTGGTCCTAAAACTGGGCAGTGGCACTAGCACACTGATGCCAGTGGGAACCTTTGTTGCAGCAGACACCAAAAATAAGGTCCTCGCTAGTAATTTACATCAACGTAGCAGAGCGGTGGTCTCCAGAGAAATGGGCACGGTATCTCCTGGAATCTCTAATTAGATTACTGTCTATTGCTTCATTGCATGTCAGGCCTTGTTACCCTTCTTTCAGAGAGATTAGAGACAATAGCCAGGCTGTGAGATGCCGGATTGCCCGCTTGAGCATATGCTACAGTAGCGAGTGAGATGACTGGAGCTTACTGCAGATGAATTTATAGGCACTCATGCGTTTTTTGGGATTAGCAAGACAAATGAATGGATCCTTTTCTTTCTTTTTTTTTCATTTGCTCTGATCTGCACATTCTTGACACTGACACTTATGCTCTTGGATCTCTCATTTCATCCCCCTTACCCCCTTCCCTCCTCCTATGTTTTTCTTCTGTTCTTCATGCAGAAGCCCTGCCTATGTTAATAATCGTCGGAGGAGCAGTAGGCGGTGGCTGTGTCCTGCTCATCTGTGTCATCACTCTGGTCTCCCTCTGCTGTAGGCACACAGGCAAAGGTGAGCTCAACGGTTAGTATGGGCAAGAGGGTCAAAAGCCCATTCTTCAAATCAAACTATTTCAAGTGTGAGCTGAAAATGTGACTCTTTATATTCAGTCTTTTGTTTTAATGTATAATTGGATGCACACATCAGCCAGCTAATGTCAAGTAAATCCTTTGTTTAATCCCCATAGGTAAAAGATGCACTCGCCTTTCTAAGAGTGACATCAGAGTTCAGATCGTTCACAGCGATCACAACGCTACACGCGGCAACGATGACGAGGAGGATGTCAAAGAACCCATGGTAGGTTTTTATTTGTTCACCTTTTCTGTTTGTCTATTGAAGGTGAGGGTGGGGGTGGGGTGGGGGATCACATTAACACTGTAACATAATGTGCACACTTTCTTTTGTTCTTATTCAAGTTATGTCTTGTTCACCCTTGTAATTCTTTAGAAATGCTTGGTCTTCCCTCAGGCTCCGAACAGCAGCGAGTCTCCTGGGACATCGCGCACGGAACACAGCGACCTCCTGGAAGAGGAGGAGGACGAAAGATCAGACATCAAGGTAAAACTGAAAACATCAACTAGAAGAAACACTAAAAATACCATGTGTTTGTTTAACTTATCCTTTGCACATAAGCTAAAGTCATTCTAAGCTGATGATATCCATGTTTTCTGTCTTCCTCCTAGGACCCTACCAATGGCTACTACAATGTTCGTGGCCATGATGACCGCCATATTCGTAGCAGTGGCTTCTCTGAGTATGTGCCCAACTCCCGGCCAGTCTACACTCCATCACAGCTGCCCTCACCCAGCCCTGTATACGGTCAGCACGGCACCCAGCCTCGCGTCTATGACTTTTCCCACCGATACGCAACCACCACAGCGGGCAGAACCTCGTATGAACAGCAACAAGCTGCCCAGCAGCAACCTGCACAGCCAGCTAGTATCTATCCCACTGATCCCCTGTACAGTGGCTCCGCTTACCTACCTGCTACCTACGGTCGTGCCTTCACCAGCTATGTTAAGCCCGCTTCCTATGAGAAAGTGGATGCATATGACCAATCGGATCAGGCCAGTAAGGTGTCCAGCTCGTCTCGCTTCTCTTATGCCTCTTCACAAGTGTCCTCCCAGCAGTCTGACTATGGCCGGCCCTCCCAACGCATGCAGACTCATGTCTGATTGGGGGAAAAATGGGAAAAAAAGTACAGGAGCAGTGAGTAGATAACCATTGTCCACATACTTATGTGGCTGGACTAACAAAAACAGAGACATTCTTTACTCAGATGGTCCTGAGAGGATTTGTTTGGGCTGTCTTTGGTTGGGATTTAGGTTATGGGATAACCAAAAGAACTGTGCTGGATGGTGGGATCTACGGTAACAGTAGAGCTCCTGAGCTGGAAACTTCAGCAGATCGTGATGTTCTCGTCAAACATATGATGAACGTCACAGTGTGATACCTCACTGGGTTATCTCCACATGATGACCACCCAAACCGTGGAGATGGTCTGTGTGTGTGTGTGTGCGCAAGGGCCAACTAGAAAATAAACAAAATGCATCTCCTGTATTTGGGTGGCGAAAAACTCACTGGGGTAGCTGTTTACCTGCATTCCAGAATTTACTTTGTGTCAACACTAAATGTCAAACATGACCTCTTAAATACTTTGATGAAGATATTACAAGCTAAGGAAAAAAAGACAATGCGAACAACCGTTTGTTGTCTGTCATTTGATGTTTTGTTGGCATGCGAAAGGAATTCTAAGCACATTTGTGTCTCTATCATCAACAAAGACTGAGCTATCCACAGAGACAGACATACACTCCTCTGCACAACAGGCTAGCTGTACTGACCAACAAGTGCTACAGGCACTGTCTATATGAAGAGTCTAATCATCAGTGGGATACTTGTGGCCTGAGCTGTATTCCTTGTGCTTTGTCTGATTCTTCTGAATAACCGTATCATGTTGGACATAGCAGTGTTCTCATCGGCGGATGAAAGAAGGAGATATGAAGAGAATGTGTAATTTAGCCTTCACTTTGACGGAGGACTCGAAGATAACTGTTGTACCATGATGGGCAAGGTAAGACAGTGAATACCCAAAGATGGTGATAATTAGTGAGGGGGGGAAAAAGGGGGATGATGCTGAAACCTGCTGTCCTACCCCTGGTATTGTTTTCTGATTGTAAAACAAAGAGAAGGAAATTACCAGAACAATCAAAAGTAGTAGTGGTTTGGAAAATGGTGGCAATCTTGAACTTGAAATAAACTTGAATGCAGCGTCAATTTCAGCAGGCTCAGGTGGAGTAAAGACGAGTCCAAAACCTTGGACCATAAACTCTTTAAGTTTTACAACAACTCAATCAAATTTGTCTCAATATGTTTACAAGAAACAGTACTACCCTGATCCATGATGTACCTGTACAAATGGCTGAGCCCATACTTTCTCTCTCTGTTGCATGCAAATGATGTGTCTAGTGAAACTCTTCAGCGTTTATATTCATGTCCATTTCATGTTCGAGACATTGCTTTTCTGCACCTGACCTGGTTGCATTCCACTTCCTGGATGTTTCAGTATGGACGCCTGTACTGCCATTTGTCTAAAAAGCTGTTGCCAGGCAGCCTAATGAGAGAACAAATGTCACTCAAAGTGAAGACGCAAACATCATCGCTTGTCTTTATTTTTATATTTTATATAAGCCTTAAAAGTACAGCGTGTAAGCTGCTCTATTGTAAAGTATCTTTATATACATATGTATCTATCTTGGTTGATTTATTTGGATCCACAGATTTTCTCGTCTATGTTGTTCATCAATCATTGAATGCAGTTACTATGCTTTTTATTTTTGTTTGTTTGTTTTTGGACACAACTAATGGCCATTTGTTTGTTCATTCTTTTAATAATGTATTAAGAATTTTATTTGCTAAAAAAATGAGCTATTGTTGCTTGTACCTTTGTACACATATTTATATTTAAATAAAACCATTTCCGATAAAGAAGCGTGACTCCTGAGAGTTAATCAGCCCGGTGAAAGGCTTTGTTGGGTGTGGTGCCAAACAAAGCTTCCCGTGTAGCAAAAGTGATGAATACATAAATTAGCAGCTCCGTCTATGTTGATTTTCCAATTCCCCCAGTGGTGCACTGCTTTTAATGAAGACAGATGAGATAGCAGAACCCCCACTGTACATGTATCCGCCTCCCGAAGCCAACATGCCCATCTCGTAGGGAAATAGAATAGAGCTGTGACAAAGGTAGGTATTATTTGACAATATGAGTTCGTCTTGTCACCTCTGTTCCCGCAGGTAGGCACACTGCTCACGACGGGGAGGAGAAGTACATGCTCATTACAATTCTACTGTGAGAAGGGACAAGGTCTCCCAAGACAGGCATTTATTATGCACTAACATAATACAACAGACCCCATCAAAGACAAATGGTACAGTTGATGCAATTAGGCACTGAGCAATCAGATAAAGGCGTTTATTATCATGACCCTTTCATATGAAAACACATAAAAATTCACACACGTAAATCCAAATCATTGTCTCTGTGTACAATGTTCATAAAAGCCTCTCCCTGCTAAAAAAAATTAAAATAAAACACATACATTTACACTTACGCATATTAAAACGTCAAATATTTATATCTTCCTGTGTCCAGCAGTGCTATTTTGCTAAACAGATATTTTTGGTGTGAGTCACACAGCTTTTCAGGTATTGACAATAGAGATTTCTAACACCAGTTCCTCAATAAAATGGAAATCAGTTTCTGGTGCTCGATTTCTAAAAGCTACTCCTGTCACTGGCTGTAGTTAGAATGTAGTTTCTTAATAAATTGCTCAGAAGAATATGTGGGGCTTTTCCCTCAAATAAAGTTGCCCTAACGTTTTTCGTGTGTTTTTTTGTGCTTTGAGTGCATTTAACTTTTACAGATTTTATTTCCCTATAATAAAAGGTCTAGCTGAGTAATATTTTCGCCAATTATGTCTTCTTAATTTCCTCAGATACAATAAATAGTAATTATAGTCCTTAGCGTTTCTATCCGGGATGTAGTAGTGTCAGAATAGGGAGTGAAATTAAACCATGCAGTCAATTATGTTGTTTAAGCTGATTAAGTTGACCAAAGAGAGGAAATATTGATAAGAATGGATTGCACTGCTCTCACAGTGAGTGAAAACCCCACTGATTTACTCTGACTCTCAGGCATGTTTGATTGAAGACACAAATCACTCTGGGCTTAACTAGAGACCTGTGCAAAAGCCAGCTGGACTTAATCCTTATCCACTGCCTTTGCTTCTAAATATATTTTGGCAAATCAATCACTGACCAGGCAAGGCCAGTGAGCATCTGTACATGTAAAATAGCAATACTGATCTACGACGCCTTTTTTTTCCAGATCTTAGGAACCGCTCTGGTCTCATTCTTCTTCAAGGACTGTGTTTTAGCCTGATTTAGACCACAGACTACAAATCTGGTATACTTTAGTGCTGGCCATTTTCCAAAGCAAATCAAAGGCTTTTAAATTGATTGTTATGTATTTTCTACCTTCCAGGCTGCTACTGGTTTACATTTATTTTAGTCTATGAAATTGCCCCTTTTGGAAATGTACTTTTTATTTTTTTGTTGAGTTCTTGTCTAAATTCTCCCCATGAGCCTACTGGCAATATGCAACTTTCAATGCTACAAAAAGATGAAGGCATCTCACCAGTTTAAAAATATATAATACTAAAAACACAGTTAATTTGTTAGAGAACGATACTGCACTCAGAAACACACTTTAAAAATTGGACAAATAGTGGGAAAAAGTAATTCCCAAACTACATGTATGTCATTATTTGTACTGAGGGTATACTCACCCTGTTGATAAGGGGAAGAGACGCTAATGAATGTCTTTAAAAACTGTACAAAATGTGAGTGAATGTGGTCTATTTGTAAGGGTGAGAGGAAGGAGCTCATGTGGGACTTGGCAACTGAATAAAGTGCTTAAAGTAATTCATGTGAGTAGCTGGGTCCACGCAACAGTACCCTCAGCCTGCTGCTAAGTGAATAAATCTCATAGAGACCTGTCCTGAATCAGACTTAACTGTTACGTCTCCATTATTTTTAGCACTATGATGTTCTCCCGGTCTGCATCGCTCCCTGTCCCTCAAAATAACAACTTCACCGTCATCAAATCCCCGTCTCCTTTTTGATCCAGTCTCTCAGCTTGGTGACGCGTGAGTACACACCGGGCTTGTTCCGACGAGCACAACCTTCACCCCAGCTTACAATGCCGGCCTGGAACCACTTCCCACTCTCCTCGAAACACACCAGGGGGCCTCCGGAGTCTCCCTAGTGAGCGTGGCCGGGAAAGAACAGTTATTAGATTGGGTTCAGATGTGAGAGCACGATAATTATATAGGTGTGAAAGCCAATCTGTATCAGCCCATTTTTTTATTCTTTTTCTGTTGAACGTGTGGCACAATCTCACCTGACATGCATCAACCCCTCCAGCCAGGAATCCACTGCAGAGCATCCTAGAGGTCACTTGGCCTTCAGTGACCACGTTACAAACTGTGTCATTGATAATTTTCACCGATGCTTTCTGCAGCACCTGTGCCTTTTGACCTGCAGGAGCGGGACAAAGAGGTCAGCACTCCGCATGTGACCTCTTTGTTCGTCACCATCATCAAAGGTGTTAATGGCCTGGATTAGTGTTAGCTAATGAAGGTTTAAGAGGCTTCCCAGGAGAGCTGACGTCCATGTTGATATATGGATATGGAAGGAGGCTTAATTGAAGAGAAAAGATTAAAAAAAAAAAAAGATGAGAGAGAAGGTAGGCAGGATGAAGCGAAAGAGAAGTGTGTCATGATGGGAGAGATAAAGAAATGAGAGGAACATTAAAGAAGAGGATGAAGACCGGATGAAATGAGGATGAGATGAAGGGAGGAAAACAGCAGGCAGTGGAAGAAGATGAAGGACATAGATGAATAGAACGCTGAGAGAAGGATGTCTTATTTTTGATTTGGATATGCAAAAAAAGGAAAAAAACAATACTATAATGGATCATCCAAAACTGAATAATTAGTTACAGTGAGAAACAAAAAAAAAAAAACTGACAACAGCTTCACCCAATATTCATGCATTGTACCTCCTTCTCGAAGCGCGCCCCAGCCTGTGACCCAGCAGGGCATGCCTGCAGGGAAGATGTGGGAGGGAGCTGGTAGGCAGATGGGTTGGATGGTGTTGCTGAACTGCAGTGGCGTGCTGAGCTCCAGCAGCGCAATGTCATAGTCAAAGGTCATCTGGTTGTAATCCGGGTGGGTGATGATCCTTTTCACCGTGCGGCGCTGTACGCCATCCTGCCTGTACTGGTCGTGCATACCACTGTAGGTCTGCCAGTTGGGTGGCATACGGTTCCTTTGGTAGCAGAGCATCACAGGGGCAAAGGTTTTGTTTATTTAAACATAAAAGCCAGATCGAGTGAAAGCAAAAACATGAATATCGCATTCAATCTAACATGAGCCAAAACAAATCTGCAAGATATAAGCTTATGATATTTTGATTTTTGCTGTTTTGTCAACTCAATAGCTTTGAACACACAAAACAATTCTATTTTTGTGAAACTACAAAACATTCAAAATAACAAATTACTCTTGACATATGATGTAAAAATATAACTGTGAAGGAAATTAAATAAACAGCTTTATTGTTTTGCAAAAAAACAACACCAACTGTGAATCTGTGAAAATGAACACATCCCCAGCTCAATCATAAAACAGGGGGCTCAGAAAGAACAGCATGGCTAGTGCACCACCTACAGGTCACTCCAATAATAACAGCTCCGCACTGAATGCAGTGTATTGATCCACACTACCACTGAAGTTTTTTTCCTGGGACAATTTAACAACTTTTGTCTCGTTGATCTGTTGTTATATATGTCATTCAGCCAAATGCATATGAGATGTAGACGTGTGTGTATGAGATTTGTGACTCACCGTGTATCTGTAGTGATAAAGCAATGGGATGCAGAAAGGATCCACCTGTCAGAGATGATCGAGGCACCACAGACATGTCCATAGGTCAAGAAGTGAAGGCTGACTTGCCAGGGCCACTCCCCCAGTTCAGCGTTCTGCCCTCCCACAATGCGATTCAGCTTGTAAGGCCTGGTGCCACAATCTGTATTATAACAGAGGATATCATGTAAGTTAAAGCAGCACTGGCCAAACACTGGGTGAGACTGGCATGAATGATCAGACAGAAAAATTAAGTTGACTTGAAGCCACGACTCTTTGGAATCCTAATAAGGCACGCTGGCATATTAGATGATCAAAACATACAGACACACCCAGAGGCTTAAGTGGAGGGAAAAAAAACAAAAACTTCAGAGACGACAAGAGCTGTTTTCAAAGAAGAATGAAATAAATAAAGCAGTCAAGGCCTGAGGCTCTTTTCTAACAGACAGCCCAACGCGCGGCTCAACCCTGCTTCTATAATCTAGTTTGAATGACACTGAAGCGATTAGGTCCACTTTCAGCAATTTTTTTAGAAAGCTGAATTGTATCTAAACAAGACATGGGGAAAGATTTCTTACCACAGCTGGCCTCATCCGAGTTATCAGAGCAGTCATTGACGCGGTCGCACTCGGCATTCACCTTGTTGACACATTCGTTGTTGCTGCACTTGTAGGTGAACTCTGTGCAGATACCTGAAGCTGTGACAGGATGGAGACAGGTCCCCACAATGAAAACACATTTTCTTTTTTTTAAGCAGTAAAATACTTTGCAATCAACGAGGCTTCAGAGTGGAGAGGCTTGAATGCACAATGCAGAATGATTGAGCAGCAGATTGCATTGATTGGGCGTATTGATTGGGGTTGAGGTCTAATATCCTTCTTTATTCACAGAAGTGAAAATCAAAAGGAGATGTGTGCATGAGTGTATGTGTGTGAGTGAGGAGGGGAGTGAATGGGGAATTGATAAAGAGGTAGGTAGTAGGAAATGAAAGAAAGAGCAAAAAATGCTAGTCTTTAGCAGCATCTAAAACGTACATCTATGCTGAGCTGTGGATGGAGACTAATTACTTAATGGTTTGTGTAACACGTTCAACAATCACTTTTCAGATTTTCGAGTGTGCGACTGGCAGGGAGGAGAATGGGCAGTGCCACTTACAGGTTTTACAAGAGGCCTCGTCGCTTCCATCAATACAGTCCTGCTTATCGTCACACACAACATCCTGGGGCAGACAAACTCCATTCCCACAGCGCCACTCGTTCGGCTCACAACCTGGAGGCAGTGATGAAGAAATCATATCAAAATACTTGAATAAGCTCCAATAAGCTTCAGAAGGACATTAGCGGTGCATTAGCATCCACCTCCATTCTTTTTGCATGCATTACATAAGATTAACCGTCTGGATGGACGCTGAGATTGGGCAAGGCTTCAAACAAACTCCATTACTGATAAAATAATGACTGTGCACCGCCCAGGAGTCAGTGACCGCAGCATTAGCAGTGATGTGCCTTTAATGATGGCACAATTAACATAGCATTAAATAAAGGTTGATTTAAGAGATGGGAATACTTACTGCATTGTTTCTCATCGCTGTTGTCTCCGCAGTCGTTGACTCGATCGCATACCCACATTTTTGGTTTGCACAAGCCATTCCCACAAGAAAACTGGTCCCCCTCGCAGTCTGAAGCAACAAAGCTCCATCAGTAAACAGCAAAACTCAGGAAGGTAATACAATAGTGTGACAACAGAAATCCAGCAATACAACTCACTGGATACAATCACCAGAATCACGTAGTTATTGCAAAAATGTGCTAGAAGTATAAGGTTTGAGACATAGTATATGCTACCACTAAGAGCGAGAGCTAGTCCTTTCCCTACAATTATATTTTAACTTACTAAACTTATCACTGAACTGCATTAATTAATATGCTAAATCTCATATATAATGTGTATAAAAACTCAATAGCCTGAACACATTAGGACAGACTAAAGATTTTGACAGAGGAAAGAGGACGTGAAAGTAGTTTAGGGAGGAAGGGCAAGAATCAAGGGAGAACTTACAACACTGCATCTCATCGCTCATATCACCGCAGTCATTCCAGCCATCACACTTCAGTTCTCTTCCGATGCACATGCCATTGTTACAGGCAAATTTGCCGGGGCAAGCTGCTCACACAACAGAGAGAGACGGGAAAAAAAGCAGAAACACGACAATGACAAATTGGGCAAAAGGGAGTGACAGTATGTTCCCAACATCCGTCATGTTGCCAATGCCTGTCCCTGTTGATCAGTGCAATTATAAATCCATTTTGGACAAACTGGGGGACGACATAAAGAGCAGAGCGTATTGAGAACAACATGTTCCTGACTGGCAGCAGCAAATAAAATGGACCCAATAAACAAGCTCTCTGGTGATTAGCCTAGCTCCTGAGTCTCACTGCTGCAGTCAGCCACATGGCTTCTGGTCTTTCAGTTACTACTGCTGTCCCACTCTATAATGGCAGGCTCTAAGTGTCACTCAAGATGTAACATTTCCCCCAATGCTGCCAAATGTTGGATTCCAAATTTTTAGAAACCAGACTGAACTCACGGTCAGCAGGATCGAAGGCGCTGTAGGTTGCACTGAAGCCTTTGTCGGTGTAGGAGTGATCGGAGCGAAAGGTCACTTCCAGGACATTGTTGTCACTGGTCAGATCTAAAGTGGGCAGTTCTCCACAATACCTAAGAGACAAGATCAATGTTTAACACAAAGTCCTGGCCTGGTTTGGTGTATTTTTTTAATTAATTGGTGACATTAGGACAGCCAAACAGGGACAACATTCTCATTTCAAAATGCAGAGCTGGAATTTCTGTTTAATGCAAATTATTATAGATGAGTGAGGGCTACTGTGCAGCATTTAAAAGAGTCTTAAGATCTTACTTGCTTCCCATAATTTCCACATAGTCTTTGTGACACTTGCGGGTATCCACCCTGGGCTCTTTCATGCGGAACATGTTGAAGTTCACCCGCACCTTTTGCCCAGCAGGGACCTGGTGTATATAGAAGAGCATGTGAGTGGTTCCCAATGTCCCTACTTTCCATGCATGTCACTCCTCCGCCTACACACAGACACATGCCTATCCCGTGTAAGCATTCGAACTGCAACACACAAAAACTGGGTGAGCAGTTTTGCACACGCGCACACACACCAACAAACAAAACTGACACACAAAGCACTGCGGCTCAGCTAGAGCTGCAGCAACAGCGGTCTGACAGATGAAGATAGAAGAGGTACTGAACAGCTTGGCTTCTACAGTGCTGCCTCAGCATTCCTCTCATGGCAGGCTAAGGATGTGGCAGAGGAGGAGGAGGAGGAGGAGGAGGTGAGTGGGTGGAGGCTGAGAGAGAAGTATTATGGCAAACCTGGATGGTCCACTTGCAATCCATAGCAGGGGGATAGAAGCTGGGGTAAAGTGGGGAAGTGAAGGTTCCATTTTTTTCAGAGAGGACACCACCACAAGTAACTGAAAATGTATAAACACTGTATTACCTTTTTGTGAAGGATCTAAGTGTAACACATTTATGGATGCCAACATTGCACAGAATACAGTTGACAAATGGACTATATTATGCCCTGCTTAATTACCCTGAGCCTTGGGGATAGCTTTATATACGGCCTCAAAGCCCGGCCTCTGGACATCGGAGTCAGTGATCAAGTTAATCAGCATGATGTTGCCAGATGACACCACCTGCAGAGGGTTGGAGGGAGGTCTCTGACCACACTTCCTGTGAGACGAAAGAGGATTTGGGTACAACCAGGTACAGTTCTGATGTGATGCATTCTCTGAACGTCCGCTATATTTACTGACTGGACTTTTTGGATTCTTTTAGGATGTGCACAACTGGGATACTGCTATACAGAAAACACATTTAAAAGGCTTCAAGAAAAAAAAAATGAAAAGAAATCAATAGATAAGCAGTGAAAGGTGGAGGAAGAGATAAATAAGCAGTGCTGGCCAGCAGCAGAAATTGCTTAGATGGAGTTTCAAAGTCAAACATTAGCAAAAAGTTTCAGCACTGCTGGCGGCAGAGCCATGGAGGTGTGAATGACGCTGCAAGAGCAGCAATACATCTACCTCCAGTAGAATAATGTCATTACAGAGTATTATATTATGGCTCTCATAAACCCCATGTCACCTTGGATAAAGCTGATCGCTCTATAGCATTATAAAAATTTTATGCATCGCTTGGTAACGCATATTTGTTTGCCAATGGTTTCAGAGTTAAAATTGCCTGCAGCTACAACTGAGGGTGCTTTCAGGAGCCTGCTTTTTCAGAATCAAACCCATCCCTGTAGTGCAATTACACACAGTGGTGTAGCAGCATTCAGGGTGGCACCTTTAATAGATTTGAAAGGAGAGGTCTTTTTGAGCCAACTCAATCTCACTGAGGTCACAAAAGTTGACAATAAATGGGACACATAGTGCTAAAGGCTTCACAGCCAAAAAAGAAGAAGAAAAAAAAAAGGAGGTTGTAATGACAAATCCAGTGAAATGAATGAAGTGGAACATGTTCCACCCACATCAGAACAGCTTTTATTCCTAGATCCCTCTGCAACATTTCAGTCAAATACAAAGTGATTCCTAGTGGTTGTCTTTTGGGAATCATGTAGAACTGTATTTCCCCGCTCTCTGATCTTCACGGCTAAATAAATGAGACAAATGTTGGTTGAGGCCCATCAAAAAAAAACCCTAACAAGGTTTAAGGCAAACTGAGAATGTGATTTATGTCACAATTTAATGTACTGTGGTAAAATGAGTCAATTTACTAGTTTACTTGCACTGAATGCTGCAGAGCCTAATGGTAAAATCTGATCCATTCGTCACAATTTAACATGTTTCCCAAACCCTCTGGACATTTAAAGCCCCACTTACTCTGTGATGGCCTGAGAATAGTCAGGACTCAAAGAGTCATAGATCGAGACAAAGTCATCAGAGCAGTCATCCTCAATGTGGAAAACGGGGAAGCTGACGGATATGGTGTTTTCCTCAGAGGCTCGGATTTGCCACTGACACCGAGACTTAAAGGGGTAGCCGTCGGGGTACCCCGGAGATGAAAATTTCTGCTCCTGTATGTCAGCTTCCAGACTGAAAAAACACTCCTCTGGGAAACACAAACAGTGGTGATATTGTACAGTGTGCATGGACAGGACTTCATCCAAAGTTTTACATTTTGCAAAGCATGTGAACCGTGTGTCACGTCTTTCTTCATCTTGTATGCTATCAATGCGTGTGAGGATATACTTGTGTATCATACAGCTACTACGGTAATTTAATGTAGTGTAATCATTCTGAGGTTATAAATCAGTGTGTCAAAATGTTGGGCACAGAGACTGGCTCGCCCTGGCCTGATACAGGGCTTTCAATCTCTGACTAGAGCAGCCCATGTACAGTACAGGCCAGGTCAGCCATTCGTTACAGACTGACAGAAGGGTGAGCATCTAGCCAGCTGGAAAATTACAGCTACGAGTGATTGAAATGGGACATGCTGTACTCACTGGCTCTGGGGTTCCTGGCCATGCGAGAATCTGTGACTGGAGACACAAGAAGGAAGGGGTGGTGGTGACAGGGAGACAGGAGGAAAGGTGAGTATTGGTCTCTTAAGTTGGGAGGCTGATAGAATTTGATGCATGAGCCTAAAATATTTGGGTTGCACATTTTCTGTTCCATTTCCCTGCGGTTAAAGGAACTGGTGATGCCTGTAGCTCTTTCTGCTCCATCTCACCTTGCCCTACAGCAGCAGCCCATACATCTCTGTCTAACTATCTGGGACAGCAACATCAAATCATACCCAGAGAAATCATTTTAAAGAGGCCCGAAACCACTGAGTCACAGGGCCATTGCTTGGCTGGTGGCCAGGATGTGGACAAATGCAATGTGAATGCTGAGAAGACAGAAGGAAGAAAAATGGCTGTCTCAAGCCAGGCCAGGGCCCAGCTAATATCATTAGAGGATCCAAACAGCATAAAATGTGCAATCTCAGATGCAGCACAAGCTGAGAGGTCTGGCTTATCTGTTATCATCTTATCAGCACAACTCAGAGTGAGCCCCTGTAATACAAACGGAAAGCAAACAGAAAAGCAATTCTGATAGGAGATGACAATGACCTCAGATCTGCATTTACAGAGCTTTATCTTCACTGATTGCTTGATGTCATTTTCTGGAGCCAGCATTAGCTGTTGTGCCTTTTCTTTTGAACCCCCCCTCCCCACTCCTGGGTGATACCTACGTGAGACAGTGACTTCACTGATCTGGATGGCTCCGCGTCTCACTCCAACGCGCTGTTCCTTAATGCCATTCATCAGCGCCTCCAACACCCTCTCCTCTGAGAACTCCGGCAAGATCTCCAGGTCACTGACTGGAATATGGAACTGGGACCAGTAATACACAAGCACACCCTCGCTGGTGCAGAGATGAGAAGAGATTATTCACAAATGAGCTTCAACTGATGTAATCACATCTGGCATAGTACATCCCTAATACACACAGCTAGTTGACCTATTTACACATCCTAATAATTAATGTGCTTTTATTAAGCGAGCTTTGGTTGCATGCAGGTAGGCAGTCAGTGTTTTTGTGCTGTCGTAGCCTGTCGCTAAACTAAACAAGGAAATATAGTGTATATTGGAGCAGGTTTTGGATTGTTTTCATTCGCCTTCAGCGGTTTCAATGCACTGGGAAGGACATATTTATAAAAATAAAAAAGAAGCTTTTCCACAACGGCAAACAAGATTCTGAGCTAATCCTTAATGAGAGAAGAGGGTATCGCTGTGATCAAAACAGTTAAAAATAACAATGTACATATATAGTGTATATTAGAGCAGGTTTGGATTGTTTTCATTACCCGGGTATATACCAACTACGGTACTTGAAACCTTATGAAACTGATGCTTTCTTACACAGAACTGTCTGGTAGGACAGGTGCTTCCAAAGAATACCTGTCCAGTGATTGGATGAAGCCTGTATCGGTCTCTGTGTTTTACAGGCTAACCTCAAGAAATCACATCTTAAAAGGTTATCAAGTAGCCACTTCAGCATAGGATTTTTGTTCTGTTTGTAAGAACAATATGCACATGTAATGCCCTTTTACTGACACCAAAAGGTTTGTTAAGCAATTGCTTATTGTGGTCATCAAAGGCTATAATGGCACCTAAACCACACAGGACGACATTAGCTGTGCCACAGACACATCTTGCAAATCTTGAGCCATTGCCAGTAAGGTAAGACTATCCCAGAATGGAGAACTGGGGACCAATGCTGTCTGCACTGGTCCCCCACATTAGTAGCAAATTCAACCGTTTACTGTTAGAGGTCAATCCAACGAAGCTTGTTGCACATTGTTTATCTGACATTAAGCCTTCAAAAGCATCACAGCTGGATTTCAAGCCATTTAAAAAAAGTTACCTGAATGCCGTGACCACTGAGTTAGTGTAGTATTTTAAAAGGAATGGATCCGTTTTGTAGGTTTCCCCCAGCTGTGAAGAGAAAATGTATTTTTACTGAAGAGAGAATGTACAAGTCTTGCCTACAGACAGTGTATAAATCAGCATGTTAACATAAAAACTGCCTTCCATGAAAGCACACTACGTGATTCCCAATTAACAATCTTGCCTTCAGCAGCAGTGAGCTGCGAACTGTGGCACATGAGGCTGCAGTCATACTTTGTGGGCCCCACCATTGTACTAAACTTAGTACAGTGTTAGCCATGTTCAGGGTGGGGACAGTGGATCGTGACTGTGTTTTCAGGAGGATAAAAAAGTGCAATTGTTGTAAATGATATTGATATATAGGGGATAAGTAACTTTGTATAAGGCATTTATCCATAGTGTGTGGAGGGTGGCAGGCATACCCTCAGTGTGATGCAGCAGACAACAGTACTGACACAGAAGCCAAGAACCACTGTGGATGGGTGAGCAGCAAAACGTCATATCTACCTTTGTTCTTTTCAAAGACAGCAGACTTCACTGATTTGTTTTATCTGGCAGGAAAAAAGGAGTTTCTGCTCTACCAGCCTTGACTGGTTAGCTTGTTGTGAGATTCTGTCTAAAAGGTTGCACGACACCAGACAAGGCTGAGTTCCAGTTCATTTTAATACTCCACAGACGGCCTATAGTCGTGGGACACCTGGTTAAACCAGGACACTTGGCACCTATCTCTACAGCACTTTTGCCCAGCATTGTTTACCTGTAGTAATATTCCACAAGTCACACCTGTCATGTACCGATTAACCTTCCTGAAGCAGCTCTTTCTGTGTTTTGCAAATACAACCCCAGCTTTTCACAAAAGCTCCCCCCAACCCCCAATTGTCTAGTCATCTAATATTCCCATCTACCACTTCCACTCTAATTCTCACCCAACACCCTCACTTATGCTGCTTTTAACAGAGAAAGTGCAGCTTGACGAGTTGAGCGAGGGCATTTTGTTATCGCCATGCTCCTAAGTGGTGCTACAAACATCTCCACTGCCTCTGATAATAGGAGATCCTGTTGAGGGAATTACTAAGGGAATGCAGAGTTTTATTCCACCCACGCAGATGTGCCTTCAGCGGTTTCAATGCACTGGGAGGGACATATTTATAAAAATAAAAAAGAAGCTTTTCCACAACGGCAAACAAGATTCTGAGCTAATCCTTAATGAGAGAAGAGGGTATCGCTGTGATCAAAACAGTTAAAAATAACAATGTACGTGACAGAAGGGAAACAGAAATATCTGCATTGAGTGTCTGACTCACAATCGCCTCCAATTTTTCTGCCAAATCCTTGAATTCTTGGCTTTCGGTGTCCTCCAGGTTCTGGTTATATGGTTGACCAACCAGCTTCAAATGGCCGCTAAAGACCGGTGTTGATGGGATGAGCTTCTTACTGAGGGTGCCCTCTGAATCAGCATCTTTAACTTGGAGGAGACAGACACAGGAGAGTTTATAAGAGTTTGATCAACAAAACGCAGCGAGATAGACGCCGCTGATAAAAAGGGGAAACTTTTAAAGCAGCACTCAAGCTGTACAGTGCACTCTCGTACTGTGAAGACAGTTTGGCTCTCAGAGCAATTAAAACAGCCAGTTGAATGAAGATGGTGTTTATCAAGACTTCAGAGGGTTTTTTTTTTTTTTTTTTTTAAATCAGGCTCTCTATGTGTAAATGACAAGAAAGCTGTGCCATGGACTCTGTGACATTTTTCTCCTTTGCATTATTAAAGGAAACCGTCAGAGCTGTCAAACAGGCTAACACTAATGGGAAATTACAAAGTCCAAACAAGCCACTCTTACACTTTTATATCAAAAGAGCTGAGCCTTCACAGCAAGTGTAAATGATCCACTTTACAGTTTATGTCTGTCTCGGCACTAAGTGATGTCAGTGATGAAAATATCTGAATATTTCATTTAATTTTCAGGAATATTGTGTACTGTGTATAAATAATTTGATTTATACACAGGTCTGGTGTGTTCATCTTTAATTTAACCCAAACATATAAGAGCATAGTGCACTGTGCCCCGACGACGTGTCCCTGTGTGATGCGCCAGCAGCAACATTTAAATACTCACAGACAAAGAGCCAAATGAGTATGGCCACAACAGCTGCAACGATGAGAAGCGCCACAAGAACGCCAATCAGGATGCCAGTCTTCCGCTTTGATGGCACCTTTTCTTTGCTGGTTAGGAAGTCAATCCGCTCATGATTGCCATTGCTGCCCTGAAGCAGAAAAAAAACAAGTCAGTAAATATATGCAGCAAGAAACCTTATAGCAGAATCCCAAGTTACACTGTGAGAAATGGTTCAATAACTGCTTATCAATTAACTCGCTACCTTTATGAGTGAACAGTTACATTTTATAAAATGTACAGACTGTAAGAACTATTGAACCTGTAGTGTAAATAAATATTGCAGCAGAGTAAATCTCATGGCTGAGGTCTGCTTTTGCACACCACACAGATCAATGATGGGCTAATTTTCAGTTTCCCAAGTATAACAACAAAGTGACACTACTAAACATTCTCTATCTAACAAAAAAGGTGCCAGTGTGAGGTCAGAGGGGCGGTCAAATTAAGCCCACACATCCCTTTGTGGCATTAAGCAATAACGATGTTTGCAATCCTCCACTTGGTATTTTCTCTATGATCAGCTGTGGTCCTGAATCTCTCATTAGGGGTATAAACCTGTATTTAAACTGACAAAAAAACAGAAGTATTTTTAATGTTTAAACACCTAAACTAAACCTGTGTAATCGAGGAAGAGGTTTGTTGGTTTTGATAAATCAACTGATGCACTATGACACAGTTAGACAACGTAATGTAAAAGTGCTCTCCAGGAATGACATGTTCAAACAGGCAGCTATGACACATAAACAATACAGGCAAAACCTGTTTGGTAAAGGTGACAGCCTTACCACACACCAACCTCCATGTACACAAGCTGCACATACACCCTGAGAGGTAACCTTATAGAGAACACGGCTCTGGTGCTTTAGGCAGCCTTTGTCAATACTGTATCTGTTGTTGAGTGGGTGGACCGACAGAAAGGTTTCAGTAATCAACACACAATGAATTCAGTGCCTGTAGCCCATGAGTGAAGAAGCCCGAGTGCCATTAGGGATGGAGAATCACTTTGGTATTAAATCAATTTGTCAGACGTGCAGCCCCTTAAGATGTGGGCTCAATTACACGAGTCTGGATGATAACTCATGGCAATTAGGGCCTATTTTTTGCCCAGCTCGGGCTTCCACACATGCTTTCTAATTGGAATCTGTAACAGCAATCATGGGCCAGAATGAGGCGAATCATTAGATATGGGGGTCAGCAAGTGCTCCGGGGTTTCTCTGTATCACTCACCCTGATCACATTCTAATAAAACCATTACATACTCTTCATCATATTCCATTCTTCTCTTCTAAGGAAAAAAAAAACCATATCACATTTCTAAAGTATGTGTCTGGGAAGATTCTCGGTCTACCAGGTCACAGTATGTTTAAGTGAAGGCTTGTGGCATCACTTGCAGGCGTTTCATCTCTCTTCTTTTTGTTTGTAGCCTTTGTTATAGCACTCACACAAAGATCAATAAAGAGAAATTACTGTCTGTCACTCAATACTAAAATATGGAGAGAGAAAAAGCCACAACATGCCAACACAAACCATTCATTTTTGACATGAAAACAATCTGGGCTGAAACTGTGCCGGCTAAAAATGAGGCATGTTTCTGCACTGACAGTCACTTGCTACAACCGGGTAAATCAATGTGGTCTAACCAGTCAGACAGGCAGGAAACAAGTCAAAACACTGACTGCTGTGAGGTGTGGTTTACAAAAAAAAAAAAGGCTCACCCACACGAAGTGCGCTGTTGTGAAGCATCTCATTACAAGGAACACTTCTTCACACATGCACAATAGTAAAGGCCATTGCACATGTGTGAAACTGGAGTGAAAATATATATATATATATAGAATAGACGGTTTCCTGCTTCTCTGCCCCAGTATTTCACAAACTCTCAGACCTCAGTTGATGTGTGGAGGTGGCCTCCCAGGCGCCTGTTTTTTTTTAACCAACCTCCAATTCAAACTTTTGTCCTCTTTTAAATTTCTTTGAAGGAAAGAAAGTGTATGCCAGATGTCCGACTGATCTTTTCTAACTTCTCTAACCTTCAGACCCAATAAACTGCAATAGGATACAATAAATTTAAATGCACCTTTTACATGTGTTTCTATGCATATCCAGCAACAGCAATAATTCTGATGACAAAGGGAGGGCCTCTGTGTTAGTTTCAGTTCAAAACTGAGCTAGCTTTTTTTCCACAAATGGGGAAGACTAAATTCCATTTAGCTGTGTCGGTTTCAGGGCCCTGTTGCTGTGCATCGTCACGACCTACTAGGAGGACAGAACCATCACTAACATCATTAGTAACACCAGTGATTTTTTTCCCACCATGACAAATCAAAATGTCTAGCAGGAAAAAGGGTCTATGAGGCTTTACATTTTACACATTTACCATTACCGAGTTACCGAGCAGTTGCTCCTCCAACTCCTGTGAGAACGAAGCATATAAGAAACACACGTACAGCCCAATTATACCTTTTCCGCGTAAGCTAAAATGATGCATGTGAAATGTATGTCTCTGACCCTTTAAACCCAGGCTGCATTTCAACTCCTATATTGTGGGCATTTATAAAAAAACAATATCAAGAGGTCAGTTTGCAAAAAGCAGGAAGTTCTAATAGCAAACAACACAAAAGTGACATATTAAAAGGTGCTCTGATGGTGTAAAATATTACAATCTCTAAAAATTGAGATTAGAAAGTTTGTTCATCTTTATTTACAGTATACACCGCTGACATGTAAAGAATGATGGTATTCTCCTTGGTACAGGCTAATTAAATCAATGTAATTCAGGCTTCATATACATAAACACCTACACACATCACCTACCCGACAGCAGCCTTGAGCAGATGTTTAGCAGTTTGTTGCTATTACTGTAAGCTGCAGGTGCAGTCTGACACCTGCTTCAGCCTCGTGACATGCCTAAAGAGGAACTGGACCGGAGGTTGGGAGGAATTCAACCTTTCTGTATCATCAACAACACTGTACAGCCACAGAAGCCTGAAGGAAGAAAAATACTCAACAGACCCCTTAACCTGCAGATGCAGACATCATATCAAAAGCATGTCAAAGCCTGAATGTAGCTAAACACAGACACAGTCGAAGACTGAACCTGTCCCTCCATTGTGCTGGTTGTTAATAAGAATGTATCACGGAGTGGAGACAGTAGTAAGGGACGTGACTTAAGCACCACATTCACTTCACTCCTTGGTTTCAACATGACTGCTTTTGAAAAGTGGACTGAAACACTAAAGAGAGGAGGCATGGCCTTGCCTGAAGAATTATTTACTGACTGCTCTGCTGAGTCACCACATAAACAGAGAACAGACTGACTACATTAATCACAGTATTCCCATTTGATCCTGTGTCTAAGGCTGACCTCATTGTCTACGAGCAATCTAATATTTACAGAGGAAAAAATTTTCATTTACCAACAGTTTCACTCAAACCACTTCATTAAAAACAAGTAGAAAGATGTTATATTTACACTTTGAAACTTGGTGGTTTAGGTTAGTTTAGTGTTTTGTGTGTATATTTTGCTACAAAAAAATATGCACCCAAATACTGTATTTTTCTACAGTACATCTGTGATGCAAACAAAGCAAGTCAGAAGTATCTGAGGAAATAGAAAATTAGCAAAATTAGCCATCTTCTGCTGCCTCAGACTGGTTTATGGGGTCTATGAATGCCCGGTGAGGAAGCGGGCTGCTGAAAACGAATCCGGCAAAGGGAGCCTGGAAGATCACCACCCCCAACAAGATCCATGATCAATACCAGCTAAGTGACTAGCTTAGTGTCAGCTTGCTGGGTCCCGAAAGATTCATCCAGCAAACCGCTGTAACTGTGGATACGCCTCGGGTCCAACACTGAAATAGCAATCTAAACAGCAATCTAAACAGCAAAAAACAGTGGTGAAGTCCAACCACAAGTTCTGTTTTCTGAGGCACAAAGAGGAGAGCTGCTGGTGGACAGTGTTACAGCCACACTGTACCTCCCATTAGGCAAGAAAATGGAGCTCAGTGATTGATATATTGACAGTGATGATGATGATGATGGCAGTAAACCACTTTCCAGACCTCCAATACTTTCACAAAGACTGGTTGTGTATACTTCTTGTCAAATACCTAGCATTGTGATCATCTCTGTGATAGGAGTGAGCTATTCTGACATTATGCTTCTGATTATTTAAGCCTTTGCAAAATCATTCAACACGAAGAAAGGCAGATTTTCTTTTAGTCTGAATCCTGTTTACTCACATTCTTAGCTGCACACAACAATTCCCCAGGAGCCCTCCCCAGCTTTTCATGAAGCTGTCATATAAAGGTTGTGGGGCTGGTAAGTTTGAGCAGCACTGACCAGAGCCTTGTAACCATTAATGAATCCCCTTGCAAAGAGAAGTTCACCTTTGGCTGTCTGTCACTTACCACCCCCCCCCCCCCCAACCCACATCCTAAGCTGGTGCTGCAGAAAGTATGTGTGAAATAACAATTGTACATGGACAGAATGAAAGCACACTCAAAAAAGTGCTGGGTTAAAAAATAACCCAACCTTAACACCACCGCTGGGTCACTAGTGAGTCAAATTAACTATAATGCTGAGTTAAATGACACCTATTAATAGAGTTGTATTTTTGCTCTAACTTAGTGGGTAAAATTTAATAAATATTAACTACTACAACTTTAATCAACAGCCAAATTCCTGTATACAGATGCAAGAACAAAAGATTAGGAGCTGCAAGGTCCAGGAACTGGAACTCTCCTCCGATGTAGGTCAGCAGCACGGCATTAAACCATCTCCAGCCTATAGGCACTCATCACTCGTCTTAAGACCTTCACTATACTATACAGTATAAAGTTTTAAACAAATACTGAGGATGTTAATCAAATATCACCCAGATGAGTTAAAGAATTTTGAACACAATTCATACTGCATGCTCGAAGGAAATCCGACCTTTGTCGCCTAAAATGCCGATCATACCCCTTCATGGCTACACCAGCATGAATAAACACAACCAACCTGCAGGCTTGCTATTTGTGTCGCACCACACCTTCATGTGGGGGTACAATGGTAATCAGATATCGGAGTACAGTAACATTTCAACAGCAGCTAAACACACAAACATTTTCTTGGAAACACACAAGTGCTTCTAAGAATGAATGCCAGTCATCTCAGTTCCTGAAACTGTGCAGTTTATACTCAGAAATCCACAAGACTCAATGACAGTCAGCCAAGAAGTCTTCTATAGAGACAGCATTAAAAAAAAAAACATTTTTACAAATTTTAGCCTTTATGTCACAGTGTGTCTGACTTAAGGCTCTGTAGGCCTTTGCTCTTCTTCCTGCAGGGGAAACCAACATCATCTGGAGCCAGCAGAGCAGATCTGCATCAGAGAGTTCACATAGCTTAAAGGCTCTGTATATATAGAAACCACACTCCTCTCTTTAAAAGGTTAGAGTGTGTGTTTCCTTTATTCATACAGGTTTAATTATTCTGTTTCACTGAGGTCTCATTTATTGGTGGAACTCCGTCCTGCTGATCTAAGAGATCCGGAAACAAACTGATGACAATGTAAGCTTCAAATAGACAAACACAGGAGCAGCGTTCAAATGTGTTACTGTTGGAGGAAGCACACTTCCTCCAACGTAGACAAAAGCAGCGGACAGCCTACAGGTCCAAACATGGAGTTAAACTGCACGGCTGTGTGGGGGGGGGGGGGGGGGGGGGGGGGCAAACGACCCCACAGTGACGCTAAAACCCACGACAGCGCCTTAAAAAAAGGACAAAACTTACGTCGTATTCATATCTGGCGGAATGCATCTTCAACAGAGGCTCCAGAAGTCACTTCGTTTCTCCAAACAACCGTGCAGCAAATGTAGGAACCACCACGTTTGATTAAAGCGTGAATTAGTGGTCGTTTAAAGTCAAATATTTAGGGCTGGCGTCTCTTCCTGTGTCGTCGCGGGTTTAATAAAGCCAGACACACCTGAACATCACCTGTCCCACCTCCGGCCTAAGCCCCGCCCACAACACCCGCAGAGCTCACGCACTAAAATGAAGACTCTAATTACACAGACTTTCAGAAACCTCCAGTCAGCTGTGACTGCTTTATGCTTTTACACTTGTCTGGCGTGTTACAGACGC
Organism: Parambassis ranga; assembly: GCF_900634625.1. Taxonomy (NCBI): domain Eukaryota; kingdom Metazoa; phylum Chordata; class Actinopteri; family Ambassidae; genus Parambassis; species Parambassis ranga. Next base: position 10,516,787 of record NC_041036.1, read on the forward strand.
AGTGGAAGGTTGTGTTTACCTGCTCCTCACTTTGCTCTTTATTGCATGAGGAAGCTTTTTTTCTTATTTTTATTACGTGTGTTCCCCCTGCTGACCATCTGCAGGTGTTGCTACCAAACGGCAGGAAAACAGATGATTAAATTACGTCACAATTAGAAAAGCACTGCTTGGGATGCTGCATTGTTGTATAGTCGATATATAAATACTATATTGTATAATAATCCAGATTAGGTCACGTGTAACAGCCTATATATCAAATTGAAGATTTAATTTTTATATTTATAGTATTATTTATATTTATAGATTTAGCCTATAGTATTTAATATGTAAACTCTGCATACAAATAATTTTATATGTATACATAATACATGATCCAATATTATAATTCCAAATATATATATATTTTAATTTCAATTTTCAAAAGGCATTTGCAGAATGTACGATTTCAATTGTTTTTTTCCCTATGAGATGTATTAAAATAAATAAATAAATAAATAAATAAATAAAAAACATGTATGTGTAGCATAACCCATGTCATGACACTATAATGTGGCAATGCCAGAAGAGTTTCCTGTTTAATCAGAAGTGTTTGGGGTTTTTCATTGTTCAGGTACCTCCATAAATGTTCGGTGTGGTTGAGATCTGGTGACTACAGAGAGAAGTCAGTGACACTCAGCACTCTTTGGTCTTTTTTTTTAACCTTCAAGTAGTTCCTCACAGTTTTGAAAAGAAAAGCAAAGCTTGTCGTTGGTGAATGAGGTGCTGCTTCTCTTTGATCAGATTTATTGCAGCTGTTCATCTCTACGATAACAGCTGGCAGAGGGACATCTGAACACCACTTCAATGGAAAATCTGACAGTTTATTTATAAAAAGGAATCAACATTATGACCACTGTATCTGCACACAATGGATTTGCCAGGTTTGCTGAATGATGACCCTCCTTTGTCCTATTTGTGCTCGTGCAAATGTCAATCTTTTCCTTCAAGGCATTGCATGTAAATATAATCTGCACATATTCTGCCAGATGTGACCCAGATGCCTTATCCCCCCCTTTTTTGTTCTTGAGATTTAGAATAAAATCAGGCAACAACCATCTAAACTCACAAGGATAATAATCATAGGCTACATTTCCCCTATCCAGGCCAGCTTGCGGTGTATTTTCCCTCCATCACCAGCAGATGTCGCCCTTCACTAAGCCACAGTCTGGTGGCCGTGAGTAGGCTCAGGTCTGTGATAAATACCCGCAGAAACAGGGCTTGGTTCTGTCAGACTTCATCCACATAAAAGCCCCGGCTGCCATTGGAGAGCCCGTTGGCAAGAGGAGCGAACAGGAGGAGGACGCAGGAGATATCCCAGGAACGCAGAGTCCATCACTACAGCTAATGTAACCAGACAGCAGCGTATGTTGGAGACAGTTATTTTACATTAGCAACTTCGTCATAAAAGAGACAAAAGAAGGCGAGAAAATGGGACATACCGCAATACCTATATTGATGGCTGTGTTGTCCTACTGTGCGTGGAAAAACGTCGAGGTAAGACAAGCTGAATCGTTTCACGGCGCACTGCACTGCGATTATTTTATAATACAAAATGTCGTGTTTTCTCTGTGTCGACATTACGCACACACACACACAGAGCTTTATCCAGGGCAGGTTTCATCTGTAAACGCACCGTCCCTATGTCAGCGAGAAGGATGGCACAGAGACAACAAAATGCACCAAACAGTGAAAATAAAGGCTGATCTGTGCTTCACGGGTTATCCTGGCTCGCTGCGTCAAGTGTGGTGGGCCTGTTATCTGACATGATGGACGTTACGGGCCTTTTGCTCTGTGGCAGGATGGAGATCAAATCCCATCTCATTGCATCCCATCTGGCCTCAGCAGCAGAGGAGGAAATCAGCTTGCATCCTTGGCTTTAGTGGAGTGCTGCATTTCTAGAGCGTGATGGAGTCATGCATATTCAGTGGAGAACCATATGAAAGCACAGTGATGGTTATAGTTTTTGTTCATATACTTATACAAACCGGGGGAAGGGGGGGGGGTAATAGTGTGTGTGTGGGATATGGGGTCATCCTATTGGCATCTGTCTCCATTGATAGGGGGAAAGGGAGTCTCTTGTACAGAGTGACAGATCAATGGGCCACCAGCTGCTCCTTCCTCCATCCTGCCTCATCACGACTTACAGCAGGCCCACTCCTTCATAGATGTGACCTTTAATTTCTCCATAACTCTTCAGATGCCTGTCATCCTCCTCTTGTGATCGGACTGAGGCATGAATTTAGGTTGGGGTATGTATGGTGGAGGTGTATGAAGGGAAAATGAGCAGGAGAAGGAGGAGGAGGGAGGAGGATGAGTCATGATGTCCCAGCTGGAGCTGTGGTACAGGTCAAACAGCACTTTTCCACCTGGAAATGAAGAGCAAACGCACCTGTGCCTGATCTGATATGCATGTCGGGTTCAGAGTGTCCCTCAGTCCTTAATAGGGTTTGCGATATGTTTATTTATTAGCCATCTTCCACGGCGAGTCTGTAACAGACGGAAAGCCTTTCATTCTGAGATTATTTCACTTCTCTAAGAGCCTTAGTGGGATTACTGCTATGCTGAGGAACAGGCTTTAGCTTCATACAAGAAGACCTGCCCATGAAGGTTTACACTGAAGATTACACTCTGAGAGGGTTGGATTACACTCTGGTATTAGTCATAATAAAACTGTCAGCTTCCCTTAATTTACTCAATGTTAATTCTGTTAAAATATGAATTGGACAAATTTGTTTTGATCTCTTTATTATTGTATGAAACATAAATGTGTTGCATTAGGATGTCTAATCAGGCTATAATTGAAAATAGTATTTTGCATTAGTAAAGCCTTACTACACCTCATTTTGATGATGATTTCTCAGCTTGGAAACACATTTTCACCATCATCCTGTGTTGTGTTGTTGTTGAAGGCTCGGACAGGCTGATGCCAACTGTCACGTATGACATATGTCCAGTAACGACTTACCTGCCACCACACTCACAGCATTTAGCTAATTGACATGCAGAGAAGTCCTCTTCCTGACACAAAGGGTCCGTAGAAACAGCCAGCAGCACACCAGCCTGTAAACATGTGCAGTTTGCCTTAATGGCAAATAGAAACAGCTTTGTTTGTTTGTCTAATATGTTTCTTCATGCTGTTTATGCTGTGGTAACTGGCTGCAGTAGGTGTTGTTGCAAATCAGTAATCCAAACTGAGGAGGATTTCTACACAAAAGTGACACACTCTGAGCTCCATGAAACATTTGTTAGGTATATTTTCAGGTGTTGTTAGAGTCTGAACTACCAGGGGCTTTCTGAAATATTAACACTATGCTATTTTCTTCTTTTCAGTGCATTTTTGTTTTTTATGTAATCTCATCATTAGGGATTATGTGCAGAATTAGGTTATTATTGATGTATGATTCATGCATGAGTTTGATTCATCATTAATTCACTTTAATGAAGATAGCAGTGTGCATACTGTTCTAGCCATGGAGGCACTGAGGCACCAGCTCAACTCTAACTTCAAGATCAGAAGACAAACAAACAGAAGAGATAAGAACAAACTTTCCCACAGAAATGATTCAGTCGTGTTTTGTAGTCTGCGGGCAGACTGATGTCACTGAAGTAAACACCTCTCTCACTGAGTTCCATCCACACATCTTCTCATATTGTTATTAATATAAATAATGATAATGATACAAAGCCAAATCAAGTCCATTATACATGTTGTAGACTTGAAGGAATGAAAACGTTACATTATTATTATTTAATGTCTGAAATTATATTGGCAGCAGAAGCCTGGGCTCCTTTTTAGTGTCTTGTAGGAAATAAATTATGCTTTAAATATCCTGTCATTTCTGACAATAAAGAAGTGATGGAGTAATATATGTGTTTAGAGCACATTCAGCTTTATGATGTTGCATGCAAAACAACTTAAAACATACTATAATACTTTCAATATCATGATATGAAACTACATTTGTTATCCCCTATAGTACAACTTTATCATTGATCATGATTATTATGATAATTAGTTTCAGAAAAATAATGCAAACAGTTAATAATATAATTAGCAAAGGTGATCAAATGTGTCATTATGGTAACATGTTGATTAAGCCGTTAAAGAAGCTTCTACTCTTGTAGAAATAGTTTAAATCTGCCATGGTGCCAATTTTTGTATTTTTTTATCAACTTGCATCATCATCATTTTGACACACAATCCTTGGCCTGCATAGTCATCAGGGAGTGATGCTCCTCCCTAATCAGCAAATCACAAAGCCTCACAGTCAGCTCGGTTTTTGCTCCGAAGAGCAAAATCCCCACAGAGGAAGATTGGATTCAAAGAAAACAATCATATAGTGAGTGCACTGGTGTGTGTAGCCAGAGTTGACTTGAAAAAGCAGGCCAAGGGACCACAGGTGTGCTCAGGTTTTGTTTAGTTATACATTTATCAAGATAAATACCTGCAGTGTAAACCTTGAACTTGAACACTCAGGCAGACCCAGAAAACAAAAACACTGGTCTGTGATGCGGGCATAAAAGAGAGGAGGGACAAAAACACATTTTAGTAAAGATTAAATACAATAGTTGCAAAGTCGCTGTCTAACCCGCCTCACCTCACAACCCCATCAGACCCTGTGCTGGAGCACAGCCATACAGATCCAGGCACCTCCCACTCCCATCTGCCATTCAGCGCAGTAATAAAAGAGGATTTGTTTAAAAAATGAAGGAAAAAAGGTAAAGACAACCAGATCTCCCTCTCGCTCCCTCTCTCTCTCTCTGCCCTACACTCACTTAATTAATTTTAGAGCTAAGAGATAATCGGGTTCCACTAATGGATTCCCGTGTGCTTGCTGTTCTCCACTATATCCGTGTGCCAGTGGGCATAAAACGAACCATTTTATTGTATCACATGTCCCCCCTGCTCTCTGTATGTGCTTTCCTTTCCAAGTTTTTGAAGTGCAGCATAGGCACACACACACACACAGGACCTGGATTAGATCTTGCAGAGTCATTGTGAAATGAGAACTTCCACACTGTAGTGCAGGAAAGGAGTGCTGTAAATGTGCCTTAGCAATTGAGTTGTTACCTGAGGTGACATACTAATGAATGTACTTGTGCACCCTTTGGGCCATTTTTGAAATCGACAGCTCTGAAACAGCACCTTGTGTTGTTTGGTTGCTGCTGCGAGTGACTTAGAGAGCCTGTGGTGGGAATGAAAAAGGAGTACATGTGTGCATGTGCGTCCCCAGGCGTGGAGTTCATCCAGCTTTTCCTTCAGAAAATAAATTGGCATTAATTGCACATTTGCTCTGCATCCCCCCGGTAGGTTGATGGATCCTCTGCCAAGTCCCACTTAAAATGATTCATCTTGTCTTCTGGCCTTTATGGAATATTTAAAATTATGGGAGTAATTCCCAATCTAGAGTTTAACAATATTTGCTTGCCTGGCTCATTGCTTTCTGTCATCTCCATAATCTGTCATGCGCAAACTGATGCAAGGCAAAAGAATAACATTTAGATTCCAGTTTTCCAAATATAACTTTACCTTTAGGCAGACACATTCAGGTTCAGGGAGTGGTTTAAAGGTTCCTGTTCCTTCCTGCACCTGTTTGTGTAACGGCTAAAGCCCAGAGGGGACTGTGGGTTTACACAAAGTTATTACCTGGGAAAAAACATTATTTAAAAAAACTTATTTTAACCAAGTAGGTTTAAACCTATGGTGGCCATGGCAGAAATTTTAGTCCTGAAGCATTATCCAGCTTTACACCTGGGTAGAGTATTATACAGCATTATAGAAAGTGATTCATTAAGGGTGTGACCGCTTCCTACTTGCACTGCAGACCTTCTAAGCTCCACCTTAGCTTTGCCCATATTTGGTATAGCCAGGAATTAGGCAGACTCAGGTACGGCCAAAGGAAACCTTTGGACTCATCCATCTTTGCATTATTCTGTGGTGTTAAGCTTCCTCCTGCCCTCATAATAGCCAAGAAAATGGTGAAGTTTGTTGCTAAAAGACAGTCCAGACTTTCACCCAGGAGGCCCCTTTTACTTTTATTCTGAGTTTTTGGCTGGGTTTTTGTTGTTGCTTTCAAAGTCGTTTTGAGAATCACAGCAGATGAAGCTGCTCTCTTTGTGTGTGAGGATGTGTTTGGCTGTGTGCAGTGTGTGTTTGTCCATTGTCACCTAGAGGGATTTGAGAGATGAGCACAGCTGTCCTAATGACATCATTCACTGCCACTGCTCTCCAAAGTCTTGCAGGGCAGAGATATCACTGCAGCCCAAGGTCTTCACACTGCCTCAGTAAGCTGAATGGGTTGTATTTCTGTGGAAAAAAGTTTAATGCCAGGGCAAAGCAAGCTGTTTAGTCTTGCCGCAGCAGCGGGTGGGAGGTTTCAGCAGAGCCCTCCACAAAAACATCTGCAGTGTGGTGATAACACTTGTCCTCCATGTTCAGGAGGAAAAAAAATTGAGAGTGCATGTGAAAAGAGATTGAGGGCTGGTAGAGAGACAGAGAGAGGGGGGAGGAGAGGGAGGGGGGTTGCCCTGGCACAGCAGATGATTTGAGAAACAGAGGAGGAGAGTGTAAGTGATGTAGAGGATGTAGAATGTTATGTGGGTTGCAGGGTGGAGTGCATACTCATGGAGCAGCCCAGTCTTATTCAGCCACTGCAGCTAGCAAAATCTAATTTCCTAGCCACCCCTGGATGTAGGGATGGAGAGTGTTCGGGGTTGCTGTGGTTCACTGAGGCTGATCAGGCCGGTATTAATATTCCACATAAGAACATTGGACACTGAAAATTGATGTATTTTTGTTCTGTCACACATCTCCAATTCAGATGTGACAAAAATGGGTAGAAATCACTGACACACAAGACGCAGGCACATGGACACACACATTCAGCACACATCTGCTGATTTATAAAGATGGCACGCTGCAGAGGCTGCATTAATTATTGAAGGCCATGGAAAGGTCTGGGCTCTCGCTTGTCAACAGGGCTTTGGCACTTGTCACGCACTCTCTCAGCACTCAGATGCCAGCAGCCGTCTCTCTTCACTCTACCTGTCTTTTTTAACCCCCTCCTTCCTCCTTCCTCCGAATCCAAACCCAGACCCACCCTTAACACAAAAGAAAATCCTCACGCCTGTCTCCTCCTCCTCCCCCTCCTCCCTCCTCTCTCTCTCTGTCCCAACCTCCTCTGTTCTCCTCTACATCCCAAAGGCACTTCTCACCCCTCCCCTCCTCAGATGCTGCTTCTCCATCTGCCTCAGCAGCTCTCAGTGGCCAGTGACATCTTTTCACTTTCCTTGCTTGTACTTTGATTATTCTTGAATAATTCATGTTCCAGACTCACCCTGCTTTCATTATTTTGTCTGCCCTTTCTACGTTTGCCCTTTTTCTTTTACATTTGTAACATTTACAAATGAAGTACTCTGTAGTTGTCCTCAGTTCTCTCAGTTTTATTAATAACATAATTTATTTTGTGAGGTTTGTCTTTGTCTTCATTTTTTTTTTTCTCACACACTGTAAATAATAATAATATAGCTTTAATAGGACGCACATTGAACTTTAAGGGTTTGCAACGTGCAGCTTAGTCTTTGTGCTGCTGTGGTAAAATCTGTGGGATGATAGAGGTGAAAATTGGCAGTGGCTCCCCATTTATGGGTGTGTTTTGTGTGATCACAGCTTAGGTTGTAGGAAGTGTCTTGATTCATGAACACTAGTTTGCAAATATGTTTTATTTTTAGTAAAACATACCATTTATTTGCATATTCGTCTGATGTACCTCTTGCTACCTTCCAAAGACCTTCACTATGTTATCTCCACTTCCTGTAATGTTTCCCCTTCAGTGATACCATTCTTTGATGTTAGCCTTTGATAGATGGCGACAGACAGATGGTTCAACCAATCATCTGCCAAGTATTCATTTCAAATTGACTGTCCTTTTCAAATTATCTCCTTGGGTGACCTCCCAGATGCCGTGTAACAATGGATTCTTTGCAGAATTTTACTTTTTTTTAAATGGTGGCAGTCTCACATTTATTTGTTGACATCTTGACACAATTTTATACATCATCAGGAGCCACAGTGTACTAAAATCTTGCTTTACTAGTGTCAATGCAAAGAAATGTAAAGTGAAATTTAAGGAGGAGCTGGATTGTTTACATCACATTATCATATGTATATTTTTATTTAAGACAATTGAGAGCACCAGTGAATTTATTTATGCAATGGTACATTCATTAATGTATTTGAGAGTTGAAAATGGCTTCCGGAGTAACTGTCAGCCACTGTTTGTTTACTGGTGTTTATGTGTTCTAGGGTGGAATTTGATGAAGAAGGGTCCATCCCTTCCCTTCCCTGGAGACAAAATGTTCCCACATCATTCGCCTACTTTACACAGTGCACACAGAAGGAGATCCTTTATAAAGAAGCAGGCTGCTGGTGCAGACAGCTGGGATAGATGAAGGGAGTCAGGTGCTGTTGTGGCTGCTGTTACTCATCAACAATGTAATTCTGCTATTGATGGAGAGGCAAATAGTATTTCATTCTTTTCTCAGCTCAGGGTCAATTGTTTGCCAAGGCCGCACTGTGCCAACAGCCAATACTTATAGAAGCTAGACTGACAAATTAGATGCTTTACATAAGTCTATCTCTGGCTTGGAAAATGATTGTAATGGACGTACAAAGCATGGACGTTCCACGCCCTGCTTTTTTTTTTTTTTTTTTGCAGATTGCCTCAGTGATTAAAGCCTTTTCTCTTTAGTTGGACTGTCTGTGGAGACTTCATATCCAGAGGAAATGAGATAACACTAATATTTAATCTGCTGCAGACTGCACAGCCAGCACACATTATCTCAGCAGTGGATGGCCCCGCTTTAAAATAGCACTGAGAGAGGCAAAGCAAGATTGAACATGTCAGCTTGACGTGATCCTGTTTTTTTTCTGACATTGGATTGAGTTGATTTATCAAACTGTGTGTTCCAGGTTGTGATACACACAGACAATTACCTCGGTGCTGCAGTTCAACAATAATCAGATTATTTACTTTGGTACTTTTGTGAGAGCACACTTTGATGAAACCTTGGAAGGTGATGTTGATAAATCTGCTGTGTGGTAAAATGTGGCCTGTTCAGAAGAGTGACACATTGTTAAGTCAGCCACTGATTCACCACATCAGAGAGACATTGATTCAATGAGGGCAGCAAGTGAGCAACACTATCATCTGGGACACTGGACTTTGTCGTATTAACTGTAGTTAAAAAGTTTTTGCATTTTAGATTTTTTTTTTATTTCACTTATTTAATTGTAGCTTTTAATCACAAATATCCATGCTTAACTTGATTATTGAAGGTTATTACGTTATATACATCATTGTATTTACATAAATGTAAGCACTATACTGGCAATGCATTGTTGTTGTCACAGTTTTTATGTATTCAGATGCATATTATTGGCATATATGTAGTAAAACAACTCACAATGTACACTGAAGTTTTGTCTCCCTTCTAAAAACCACATTTAGCCCACACTCACCCTGACCTAGTATTGTATGTAGCCTGATCTACCGTAGTATGTAAACAATCACCATGCCCTGATAATGAAAGCTAAACAACAATTAAGCCAGCCATCAGCGGCCTGCCGAGGATAGAAAGTAGTACCACACATAAGCTGTCATGTGAGAGAGAAGAAGAAGAAGAAGAGGCAGAAGAAGAAAAAGAAGAAGAAGAAGAGAGAGAGAGAGAGAGAAATAGAGAGAGGTAGGCTCATAATGAGCAGGAGAGAGAGAGTGACATGCTTGAAATTCTGTAGGGAACCAGTTGCTACGGAAACAGGGAAGGTAGTCGGCTCCTGTGGGTGGTGTTACCATGGCAACCACCCTCAGCGGCCAAGTGATGCTGAGACGGAGAACGTGGAGAAGGCTAAAAAAAAACAAATACATGTGTGTTTACGTGTTTGATGGCAACAAGTGTGACAGATGAAGAGGACGAAGCTGATGAGGGACGTGGGAGAGCGACAGCAGTTCCATCAACTTTCTTTTAAGAAGTAACTTTGGTTTGGTGTGTTTGTACGTGTGGCGTGGAAAGCATGGTCCCAGCTGACCCAGCCAGCATCACTTGTTTATCATACTGTTCGTTAACACAGCACCTCATTATCATGAACAGTAGGCCATCGATGCTGCGCAGGGCAACACCCTCCCTGAGAGGCCTGGAACAAAGAGGTTATCCTGCAAGTCTGTGCAGTAGCAGGGGTCATGCTGGCCATGCTGTGTTATTTTATCAGCACATTCTGACCTCTCAGTGGGAATTAAGAACCAGCTTGTTCTCACTGTGGTGATACAACATGCATCTAAAGCAATGAGCCATATGTAAAACCTAAATATATATAAATAATAAAAAAATGTATGTGGGGGATTTGGGGTCTGTGCCACTAATAGACACATAAACTGATGCTTTTAGTTTAATGGTCACCCCCCACCCACCTGAACTAACAACAACAATAATAATATTAATATACATGCAGGATGTGCCTAATTTCTCTAGGCTCACACACATACATAACCTCAAAGCCTCATTTCCATCAGATGCATCTGCTGGCTCACAGGGGAAATAGTATATATGCATAAATATGAGTAATGTGGATGTTTTAACCTCCATTCCCTCCCCACCCACGCCCCCTCTCCCCCTCCCCCTCTTCCACTGTCGCACCCTCTCTGCCTGTACGGCGAATATTACTCCATCTTCTGCTGAAAGCAGTTTTATTACTTTGCCATCATAGATTCAGTTCAGCACAGCTTTATTCATTTGGCAAGCATCAATAAAGACTTCCTGCGAAGAATTCTACAGACATGTATCAGTTTAGCATCAGAAAAACTTAATTCATGGTTTATTTTATTGTATTTGTTTACTAAAAAGAAACTGGCTTCTTTCATCTGTTGCCACTCAAAGTTCAGCCTCAGATCGACTCTAGTCGACTCTATCAACTAGGTAGTTAGGTAGTGCTTTGAATCCCTCCAATTCTAGCCAAAAAGTAGAACAAAGAATCCTAAAAGTTATTAGTTTGCTTACAAAGGGTGACTGAAAAGACCCAGAGCCCCACCATGGCAGCCATGATATGTGCTATGAAAGACTTCTAAATACTGAGGAAAGGAGTTTCATAGTGATCTTTAGTGGAGAAAGCACAAAGAACTTTGGAGTTTTACCCCACAAACCCACATCAACAACATTTGCTATTGCATATCTATCTTCTTTCTCCTCTTTCTCCCCTTGACTTCATGATGTTTTCTATTGTGGTCAAGAAATAGTGAATAGGAAAGAAACTAGGAGGTGTTTTTTTTACAGAGACAACAGACTTAAACACAGCAGAAAAGCCCAGAGGGTGAGATAAGAAGGAGGCGATACGAATCATCTTAGCTGCCTGCTCTTTGTCAGGATCACCGTAGAAAGACAGTCTGTCTTAAAGTGGATCAATTACTACAGTCCTTTAGCCTAAACATACCCTCGTTTAGGCTTCTAGATTGGTTTAATCTACTTAAAACTTGCTCAAGGGCACAATGATTCTGCTTTAAAAAAGGGGGTTGCACCAACACACACTCATCTCACTCAGCTATAAAATTGAATCATCTGAATATACCTGTTATCTGAAATTTAAAATCAGTTTACCTTCTAATTTAGAATTAACATGCTGTTTGTTTTATTTGTTTACCTCATTAAACAACAATGGCCTATAGTAATAGAAAATAACTGAGTTTTGTGTTTGATAATTTTAACATTAATCTATGCATGAAATGTTTACAAATAGAATTTGAACCCATTTATGACTTTTGTTTTCACTGTGATAATCTCAGTCTGCCTACAGACAATCTGTGATTTAGTGTCGATTGTCTTGACATTAGGATGATTCAGATAGACCTGCAGTGCTCAAATCTCCAGTAAGCCGATGATTCCCTCAATCCCCTGAGGTACAGCTCTTCAGCTTGAAATTGCATCTGCAGGCTCACAGTGTTTGGCATTAACATGTTGGCATCCCCATGTTGTGTTACTTAACAGTGAAGGAGGTTCAGCTGCTGTTACATAACAGCATAGATTCATCAACAATTCTAAGAGAAGACAAATCATTTCCTTTTGGATGTGCTGCAGAAACAGAATCTTACAGGCACTAAGTGTTTCCGGACTGTGTCCCTCTGGCAGGATTTATTAAACATTATTACGCAGTTGTTTGTCTCCCACATATCTGCAGGAGGTGGTTGCATTGAAGTATGATTGTGAGAATGGCCAGCTATGCTTTGTGTTTGTGTCTTTTCTGGAGAGAATCACGCACAGCGTGGCGTCATTATGGTGTGTGACTCAGAAGAACCATTTGCTGTTATGTGGGTGGAACTGAGAGGCAGACATGTATGCAACACAAGTATTACAATCACTTGTGTCATGCTGAATGTTGTGCAATGCCGCCTTTCTGTGCACGCATAAGGGTTGTGGGAGTTTCCTTTTGTGTGCTACTTTTTTTTTTGACAAGTTGTACGGAAGTGGCTGAAAGCCCAGATGTGAAGCTCAGAGGAAACATAGCTTTAACAATGGGAGAATGGGAAATTCAGGTGTGTTATACACAGAGAAGGAGGATGTTGTTCCCAGCTGGGGAAGGTGAAGTCCCTCTTGCTCTGGTGCAGACCTTCAGTTGACCTGCTTTTGCACATGTGGGAAGTCTGTATCCAGCTTTAAGGCCATTCAGTGCCAGGAGCAGCTAGTGACCTTTACAGATGAGACAAATTAGTCGCTGTACTGGTCCAGCTTCAACGATTTGATCAGTCCATGAATGGACAATAGATGTCCTTTTAAACTGATGGATCACCCCTCAGCTCTTAGCATCCATACTAAATACTCATAACACAGTTGGTTCCCCCTGCCTCCAGATCTATGGAGTCTTTGCAAAGATGCCAGCTGACATGTCCTGTATTTTAAACTATATTTGAAATCAAATCAAATTTTGGGAGCTGGTTTTGGCTGCTGTTGCAGACCTAGATGAACCCTGGTGATTATGGGGCCATCTGCTCCCAGTGTGCCCAGCTGGATGCTGGACCGCTGTAATCTGTACTGATGAAGTCTGACTTAGACTGTGATGTTTACATATCTCTGCAACCCAAAGCCTCTGTCATAAGAGGTTAGTGATCAAACGTGAGAGAAATTATTCTGCTAGAAGTAACTTCACTGATATCTGTGTGGTTTACAGCAGAACATTATAGAACAATACATAAAACACAATGCAATATTTTTCTACTCTGCCCATCCGTCTCTCCTGAAAAGAAAATTAATGGCTTCAATTAGCCATTAGTCAGAGATGTATAATAATGAATCAATGTGCAGAGCTAACCTGCTTCATCCTCCTTTGTCCCTTCTGCACCGGGAGAGTCTGGCAGACTAATGTGGCTACTCACTAATAACTACATGCTACATCAGGAAGAGGCCTGATGGAGCCTATGAATAATTAAGCAACATGATTACAATGATGAATGCTCCCAAATCTATCTGGCCATTTAGCACTAGTCTAGGGAGGAAGGCCAAACAGCAGAGTGTCACGCATTGTGTGAAAGCTGTTAGGGAGGGAGAGGGAGACAAGAGGGCTCTCAAGGATAGGGTGGCAGAGGGTGGATGGAGCTGAGCCTTTAGAGGATGGCGGAATAAGAGAAACAAGGAAGGAGGGGCTCAGAGGCAGGAAGACACCCACTATTTGGCCATCTGTGCTGCAGAGAAGCACAAAGGCATACTCAGAAGGGCCTGTGTATGTGTGTGTGTGTGTTTCATAAATGCATGGGTGTGCATCTATGAGTCCTTTTTGTCTGTGGGAGTGATCTCTGCATGAATGATGGCAGTTGGCCTGTCTACAGTGGTAGGAGCTATCCTAGTTAATCAGGATTTTCACACTAGAGATGTCAAAGCTCAAAGTCGCCCTAAAGTTTACTGGATAGATTTATTTTCTGTATCCCCATCTGATGACTTAAGAACAAATCTGCAAGTTTTGCATGCGTGGATCTCTGGTTCTGCAAGACTAACTTGTGCCAGGACGCTGCTTAATTAAGAGATGTGTGTGTGTGTGTGTGTGTGTGTGTTACTAAGAGAGCAATTTATGTTTGCATATTTTCAAATTGTGCAAACAAAGTGACATGCCACAGCCAGGACAGTGCAACAAAGGCCATTGTGTTTGCACTGACTGTTTCAATTACTGCCACTTAAACAGAGGAAGGAATAGTACAGTAATTTCCTTAATAAAAAAAATGCTGTTACAGGAGCAGCGAGCTGCTGCAGATAGAGTGGAGGCAGGCTTATGTTAGTTTGACCTGGAGTGCATGCCATCGCAACACCACTGTGTGGTATTTTGTATAGATGTGATGTCCTACATGTTTGTACAGTGGAGCAGAATAAGTAAAGACCCCCCCCCCCCCCCCCCCCTTTGGGTGCTTGGTATTCCTTGCTATATGTCAGGCAAGCTCCATTAGAGGTGTATTTTTCAAGTACATTATTACATTACATTAGTATGTACCACAGTGCTTCACAAAGACACATTCAGAGGCTCATGCACCTTGTATACACACGTGGTACGTCCCTCGGATAATTGTGAACATGTCAGATTACAAAGGAAGTATGGAACAAATGAATTATAGATGCACTAAACTCACAGACATGAAAGCCAAATCAAAAACAGAACCATGTATGCCAAGTAATAAAAGCGCTTTGTGATATCAAAGGCCCCGTATCACTGTGGCTTGTTGCTCGCAGCACATCAGCATTAAAAGACTCTGCAATGTACTTCAATGTACAGTCTGGCAGCAGCTTGTAAAAGGTGACAAGTGATGGGTGGGCTTCTCCCCTCAGCCTGCGCTGCATGCTCGAGCTTGCCTGGCAGGGCAGAGAGATTGCATCATTACAGAGGATGAAGTCATCCTGCAACATAAGGGTGGAACAGGTGCTGAAAATTTAATTAGAACAGGATGGAAGATGTTGGTGGAACATGTGAATGTACTGCCCTTTCCCAAACCAAGCCCTGACTGGCAGCAGTCTATATGTTCAGATCATATTTATTATGTATGCTGCACACACTCAACAGCCATCTATAGAAGTATAATCAACCAATAATGCCCGGACTGGTGCGGTGTGTTTTTGTCTCTGTGGGAGAATTTAGTTTCCTTGTGATGCAGCAGAGAGTGTGGAGGTAGGTAAGCAGCACGCGCTGAATGCAGTGGATATGGAGAAGCAGAGGAAGAGAAATAATAGAATATCAGGGGAGCTAACAGAAGCATGGAATGAGGCAAAAAAAAAAGAGGAAGCTAATCGATGTCTGGCTTCATACCACCAGGTTGTTATTAAAGATGCAGCATTTCCTGCAGTGGAGAGCTGTCAGGCTGTCTGCCTGTTCAGTCTCATCAGCAGTAGGACATGATATGTGGAGCTCAGGCTGGTCGGCAGCTTTGCTTCGCCAACTACTGAACTCCTCGCTGCCTCCATGTCTGTACAGTACAGAACAGCTCCAGTACGCTACAGTATTTTCTTACTGAGTGAGAAGCATCTGCAACCTGTCTTTACTAGAGAGGCCTCCTTGTTGAGAGATTTTAAGGCATTATGGGGAAGCCAACTGGGTGAGTGTGTGTTCAGAGACATCCTCACACCCCAACAGTCTTAACATTCTGAAGTCTAATTGGCTTCAACAGACTGGAATATTTCTTACCGTGAAGCGTGTTTGTCAGTCCAAAGGGAATTACAGCTACAAATCGTACAAATCAAACATGGAAGAAAAATGCTTAATCAAGAATGGGACTCATTCACTGTGGCAGAGCTTTTTAGATGTGAATGTAAGCTTAATTCCTCACAACAGAGGACAGTTGTGTGCGTCTGTGTCTAAAATCTGCAGAATATTACTGATCTATTTTTGATGAATTAGAAACAACAAAGTGTTAAAATCGTTTTCCTGTTAAATGTTAGCAGTCCTGAGGCCACAGCGGTGCTTAGAGCTAAACTTGCCTGATAATGATATATATGTGGAACATACTCATTTCAGGTCCATGTTAGCAGGCTAACACATGTAAATCTAGACATGTTGAAGATGAGGAGCGAACGAAACCAGGAATTTGTCAGACTGTCAGACTGTTATTGATAGTCCTTTTAGCTTCATCTAAATGACTAGTGATATGTAACAATTTGTGGTGTAAAAGTTATTTTTGTGTACAAAATACCTTCTGACCGGCTTAACCACATGATCATCTTCATCTCCATCTGCATTTGGATGGTGGAATAATTAAGCAAGTTTTTGAAGATCATTATAGCTTGCTGTTGTGCCTGACACCAACTATCTCTCTAAAGGGAAAAAGGTCAATGACGTGTATCACGAGTGAAGTCGCAACTTGTGGCCCCGCCCTTAATTATACATAACTTTTAAGCCTTATTATACAAATAGGTGGGTTATATAAAAAAATAATCTGTCTAATCTGCTTAAAGCCGTTGGACAATAAAGATGTCAAATAGCACAAAACAGATTTATATCCTGCGACTAATGGTCTCTAAAAGCATTCTTAGTGGGAATGAATAGATGTGACACACATCGATGACTGTTACTGCAGTAAGAATATAATGAGAACAATGAAACACCTACAGAGACTGTGTGGTGTTCATGCAGCAGAGCAAAGGCAGTCTTGTGTGTGATGTCTGACTACGAGTGATTTTTTTATGTGGCAACCAGCATGTGGAGGAACAGAGCTCCAAACTGGGTCAGAAACAAGCAGGAGCTGTGGAGCAACAGACTGACATGTGACGTGTACATACAGTACTTCTTTTTTAGGGGGTTATCACAAGAGGGAGATCTAATCTGGTCCCAGATCTGGCTGAAGATTGGGTGTGCAGCCTTTCTGGGCTGGAGGTCAGGGCCTCAGGCTCCTGATGGACTGCTATTGATTAGGAGGAACGTGGCGATACAGTTGCAGTCGCTCAGCATTGATTTTCTGCAAGTGCAGTAGTGAAGAGCAGGCAGAACGAGAGAGCTGGGCCAGGGGGAGCTGCCAGGTTATCTTCTCAAATATCCGGAAGTTTCTTTTTGGTTTTTTTTTCTTCTCTGTGGCACTGACCTTCCCTGACTCAAAGAGAGATATATCTATTAAACATTAGCTCAGCAGCTACTCTAGACAGACTGTTTCAGCAGCTTCAGCAGTGTTTTACGGTGCTTATCTTACATTACACTTAACCAATTAAAAGATCCTATTTAGCTCTGTCAATAAGAAACAGTGCCAGCCCGTTTTCTGGGAGGATAACGATATCTAACAGTGCAAAGCTAAAAAGTAGTTGACCTATAGTTTGTTCACTTTTAGGAGTCCGAAACTTTCAGATTTTAGTGTATAATGAATGCCTTTTGATTTTGCTTACCTAGCCTAGTATTTAAATTTTAAATAAGAAACCTGTGTTCTATTACTTTATAACCTGATAAATAAACCAATTTCTCCATCACACTACAGCTACTGCAGTACTAAATGTCTTTCCAAACAGCCATTGTTTCTCCGTGCTGTGATTATTAACATGCTGAGACTTGTAACTTGGATAAGATGTGCTGACAGCCAAAAAAAAAAGTGGAACGGTTGCAAAACAGCTGTGTAGGCCATAAATGGAACATGATCACATCAAGACTCAGAAAAGTATTTAGAAAAGAGGTATTAATTAATTGTGATGGATTGCTTTAAGCAACTTTGCATTCTTTATCTAATTGATATTGAATGAAAACTATTTCCTATAAGATGCATTCATAAATCTTAAAAATGCTATGCTTTGGGAATGGTCAGCACTAATGAAAAGTAGATCCGTAATTTGTAAGAAATCTGCTAAGACATGCAGAAACACAAACTCCTTTTAGCGTAATTATAATGCACAAGTCTGCTCAGGGCTTATTATATTTATTGTACATTTACTCAGAGGCCTTTATATATTTATTTTATTCTGTATGAATTTTAATTAAGACTTCAAACACTTTGGCTCCGTTTGGCCAAAGCAGGGCTTCCCTTTGATCAGGCGTCACTCTCCCATATTTTTTTTTCTCCTCCGTTTCTTCCCTTTGGGCAACTTCCTTCTAATTGGCTCAGCGTCGCTCCTCTTGTCTGTCGTCAGTCGGTCCATCTCTCTGTCTGTCAGCGCAGATGAAAGGATGTGAGCTGTACATAAGGCTCCGGGGTGCAGGATGCCATTTTTTTTGGTACAGGGTTACACAGTAAACATCAGTGTATGTTTTTAACCATGAATGTTTACATGGAATCCACATCGCTTTGCTTCACATGACCTGCAGGAGGCTTTTTTAAATGCTCTATCCGGGACACTAGAGATGACTCAGGCATCCACAGGAACATTAAACACATTTCAGGGCATATTCTGGGAAGATACCAGTTATAGTAAGGTAGAAGAAGTCCTTGTTTGTGCTGTTTATAGAGCTCTCCTCCTCCCTACCAAACCCCTCCCCTCCTTTATTCACCCCTGGGTTCTCTCTGTCTCTGTCCTGTGTGTTAATGTAGTGAAGTGGTGCATCGGTCAATGAGCTTGTATTAACACCTGACTCCCATTTCTGGCTGCTGTTTGTTCCTCTATGTAGGGTCCCCTGAGCCTTACCCCAGGCAAAGGCAACATATCCCACGATCAATAACAACATCCTAGAAGGCTGCTGGCTGGTGGAGGGGGGAGGGGGGGCATCTTTTACATGCTCATGTAAATTCTTCTACATGCCTTCCACCGTCCATTCCTTGTTTTCTCAGATGTCAGTGCTGTCAGCAAACAGGGAACGCAGAACACCAGTCAATACATCAGGCTTTTTATCATTCACTTTGGGTTATTTCAGCAGGTTGCCTTCTATGGATCTTTTCTTTTTTCATGCGATTTCCCCATTGTGGGACTAATAAAGGTTTCTTAATCTTAATCTTTTCTAAACTTTAGGTTTGTCACGTGTAAACTGCAGTCAGTGTTTGTGTGCATTAGCCTCCTATTCCTCCCTCTATGTTCTCAGTTTCGATCATGCACTCACTCTCAGTCTTGCACTCTCGGTCTAATGTTGGATAGTGCTGGAGTGCATTTAGGAATTATCTGTGGTCTATCTGCCGTGGATCAGCTTATGCTCTGCCACTGTGTTTGTATTGACTCCTCATCCTCATCATCATCATCCCTCTCGTTGCTCTTTAGGCGCTGGCTATGACTGAGGTGAACGGGCCAAGCCCCCCGGTGGCAGAGCCGCAGATTGCCATGTTCTGTGGCCGTCAGCTCCTGCACATGAATACACAGACTGGCCAATGGGAGCCGGATCCTCAGGGGCGCCAGGGCTGCTTCAAAGACCCCAGCAGAATTCTGTCCTACTGTCAGGAGGTAGGAATCTGATATTAAGCTTAATACTAGCAGGATGTCAATGTCAAATGACCAACAACAAGGAACAACATTTCATTCTTTCTCTCTAATTTGATTGTCTAACACCTGTCCCACCAAATCTATATATTTAACATATATAGTGGAGTGATGGTGGTCTGCTGGAATATTACAATATTTCATTTGTGCTACCATCCACCTTTCCTCCTCTTGCTACCTCCGTCTGTATGTGTAATCTTTAAGTTATCAGTGGTACACCTTAACTCCACACACTCCTTCTTCAGACAGAAAAGGCAGCCAAGTGCCACCTGGAGGCCAAAGCACACATAGCAGCTCCAGACAGCAGCAGCCATGAGCTTTGAATGGCCTGTAATGCGATTAGCTGATACATTATGCATCTGTGATGGCTTTTGCACAAAGCCTTCTTTTTTTCCTTGATGTTTGTGAAGAAAGCATTTCAGTGTGTATCCAGACTGTGGGCTGGCTACATTTCTTTCACTGTTTAAATCTTATTATGAGTTTAAAATGTTTGGCCTGGATTTTAAATGCAAATAGTCAGATGTGAAATTAGACATACTGCCAAGGAATAATGTTCACTGTAATGGTAACTTCAAGGTGTCATGTCTCAAATACCTGACACAGCTCCAAGTTAGAAAATATGCTGCATGACTCTTTCCCTTGTCGGTCTTCTCCCCACTGACAGCACTCTCCCTCCTCTGCTTCCCCGATGCCTCTCTGATCTCTTCCCCTCTGTAACCATTTCTTCCCCGTTCCCTGCTCCTGTCGTCTTCAACCCCTCTGTGCTGTCCACCCTCCGATCTGTTTCTGTGTCATCTCTGCATGTCCCTGTCCATCCAGATGTACCCAGAGCTTTCAATCTCACACGTAGAGGAGTCCAAAAGACCTGCCACCATCCCCGCCTGGTGTAAGAAAGGCTGGGGTCACTGCCAGACACACCCCTTCATAGTCCTGCCCTACCGCTGTCTGGGTAAGAACAAAATGCACAAACACAAGCCTGCATTAA
The DNA here is from genome assembly GCF_900634625.1 of Parambassis ranga. NCBI lineage: Eukaryota > Metazoa > Chordata > Actinopteri > Ambassidae > Parambassis > Parambassis ranga. The sequence goes on from NC_041036.1 coordinate 10,537,200, forward strand.
ATAACGAAGTTTTATTGTAGAGGAAAAAATCCCTAAGACTTCTATCTGCAACAAGATTTTCCATCATATTTTTGGTTGCCATGGTGAAATCATGGCCCAACCCACACTTGTTCATATGATCACAGGAGTACACACAAACACTGGACCCTTTTATCAGCTTTCAATGCAACCACTGTTGTTGTCCTATAAAGGGCTGGCTCATGCTTATACTTCTTTTATTTGATGCCTATCATTATCACTGTTTTTTTTAGATGTGTTGAAGAAATGTAGATGTAGGTTATATTATATAGAATATGCAGTGCAGTACAAACACCAGTGCTGTTGAGAGGCTATGTCAGCTAAAAATCACTAGGGGGCCAGGTAGGCTAACAAACGATGAGTGAATGTGTGAAAGTCAAAAAGCAGTCGCTGTACGGGTGAACACACATGATGACCCTTACATGTAATAATCCTGCTGTATGCAGAGGAAACAGAATAAAGAAATAGAAAGTCAAGACTATAAAACAGCTTATTACTGCTCAGTTTACAGATCTGTGATCTCTGTAATAAATATTTTACATTCATTTTAAATAAAGTACATTTGAACTTACAGCCCTACTTGCTACTGTAACTGCAGTTTGTCTGTTCAGAGTGCTTACTCATTATACATTTATACTTTCTGTCAGTGCAAATTTATGCACTCTACCCCCATCTAACTGTACCAGTTCACTATCAGTTCACTTCTGTTTTATCCTTACCAAAGCCTGTTTGATGAGCCATGTTCCAGCGCAGGCCTTAAGGTCTGGTTAAACTTCTGTAATGCTCGCACTGCTTCAAACATAATACACTGACCTCAGCTTGTTTCCAATCCTACTGCAGAGGGCGAGTATGTAAGCGAGGCCCTGCTGGTGCCGGACCGATGCCGTTTTCTCCACCAGGAGCAGATGGATGCCTGCGAGAGTTATGTGTACTGGCACAACATTGCCAAGGAGGTGAGAAGGACAGACAAACTGAAATTACTGTGCTGAAAATGGAGACCTCTGGATTTTAAATGCTGCTTTCTACTGTTTTTGAATAAATGTTTATCCAGGACACTTAAAGGATCTTATGCTGCCAGTGCTAACAATAGCAGAGCAGACTAGTTTGTGTGTGTGAGAGAGAGTTGTCATTAGTCTGACCTTTCAGAAAAGGATCTCAGAGTTCATGCTCCTACACTCCTCCATGTCACCTCTTGTCAGCTTTCTATTTTAATACATTAAAATGTGTAGTCATTGTAATTTCATCTTTTAGTCATCTTATATTCAATATATATATAATATCCAATATTATATCATAATATACACCAGCAATGTCCTATATTACTCTGTCTGTGTTAGGTTTGCACCGCAGACAATCTGGAGCTGCACAGCTACGGCATGCTGCTGCCCTGTGGGGACCATTTCCGAGGTGTTGAATATGTGTGCTGCCCAGGCCGTGGCAGCTCTAGCGGTAAAGGAGAGACAGAGGAGAGAGACGTCCCTGCTGGTCCTCAGACACTCACATCCCAGACCAGTGGAAAACTCAGCTCTGTGTAAGATGATTCAGCTTAATTACACAGCAGCGATTGTGGTTTGCTTCAGTATTAATAGTCAATGACTCCCCACTTTACCACAGCACCAAAGTGACACCTCCCACTCCAAGCCCCTCTCCTGACACAGATGTAGATGAGGCTGATATGGAAGAGGAAGATGATGAAGTGGTGGAAGAAGAAGAGGAGGAAGAGGAAGAGGAGGTGGATGAGGAGGAGGCAGAAGAAGAGGAGGAAGAGGAGGCAATAGCTGTTAAAGATCCAGAGGAGTACGAATACCCTATTGATTCAGGTCCCTACCAGACGTCAGACTATTTGGACTCCTTCTATGATGAGAAAAATCACAAACCCACCACCTCAGTTTCTCTGGTGAAGGACAGCTGTGAGTGCTCCTTTTTTTCTGTCCATAAAAACTTTGCCCTGTGGTTTTTTAGAGCAAACTCAGCAACTCCTCTTATGTCGGCAACTGCTTGAAAAAGCCCCCTTCCCACATGCACAAACACAAAGCTTTCCTATGCTCCTCAAGCATGCATGTAAGAATAGTACATGCACAGACATTTCTCTTTTTTACATATATATCAGGTTTTTATTTGGCGTCTTATTTATTTCAAGTCCAGGTTCCAATCAGTCTACATGTTGTAGGTCAGTCCAGTAAATGGAGTAGTTTACTTACAAAACTGAAAAAAGAGAAATTTCAGGATGCTAAGTCATGACGTTGATCAGTATCTGTGTATAAAAGTGAGCATTCAGTCCTTCAAAACATTTATCAGTGGGTGCAGGCAAGAACGCTGCTTGATGCTCAGACCTACAGGCGCTGAGAGCCACGAAACATGCAACACAGCGCTGAGAGAAAAGTGTGGCAGAGGTCGTTCTGGTATCTGCAAGGATACTTGCTCTCTAGCTGCTGCAGCCTATATGTGACGCCAACAACCTGTTTCCTGTCTTTTCCTTCTAGTGACGACACCTCGGCCCACAGATGGCGTCGATGTGTATTTTGAGAAACCGGTGGATGACACTGAGCATGCCAACTTCCTGCGTGCCAAAACAGACCTGGAGGAGCGCAGAATGAAGCGCATCAATGAGGTGAATTTCACAGGGCTAAGAAAAGGCTAATAGCATGTTGGCTGGCAGGTCGGACTTTTGACAGGTGGCTCATTAATCCAGTCTAATTCAGAAAATGGCAGGGGAGTTGGCCAGAACATGCTTCACCTGCATTCAGGGAAGTGTTGCATATCCCCCTAAAAATGTCTATCATGGGTTAAAAAATATAAAATGTCAAAAATATGTTTGAAGGCCTGTTTTTCTGTTAAAACATTGGTAAAATGTGTTTTTTTTGTTATATAGAGAAGACATGACTTCAGGAATTATAGCATGTTTAGATGTCTTACTGACAAAAATACAGATATATGCAGCAAATAAAGTACATCTGAACAGTCAGCCCTACAGCCACGCCAGGTTTACGTGTGTGTGTCTTCAGTCATTATCTCAAGCTGCCATACAGCTGAGAGATTGTCTGTCTGATTTGGGTTTGGGCTGTGGTATTGTGTACCACCGACACAGTCGGTGTTACTGGCTGGACTGTTATCATCACTGTCAAGTCTGCTCATTTGGCAGCTCCAAATCTTTACATGTGTTGCTAGGTGTGTTATGTTCTTCTAAAACTGGCTAAAGTTTAGTCAGAATCAGAATCAGTGGAGTTCTCCACACTACACACAAACCCATCAAGTGAGGGTGATACTGGTACAGTAATACATTGATTTGTTTTGTCTTTATATCCCTCAGATCATGAAGGAATGGGCAGAGGCAGACAACCAGTCAAAAAATCTGCCCAAGTCAGAGCGACAGGCCCTGAATGAGGTACACTCGTGTGTTCATGTGCCTCACAGTTTTTTTTCCATTTCCTGAGATCAGATAAAAAACTAAACTTTCTTTTATCAACTTCCTCATCTTCTCTGTACAAGCACTTCCAGTCTGTGCTGCAGACGTTGGAGGAACAGGTGGCAGGACAGAGGCAGAGGCTGGTAGAGACTCATCTTGCCAGAGTTGAGGCCATACTCAACAACAACCGGCGCCTGGCCTTGGAGAACTACCTGACTGCCGTACAGTCGGATCCCCCTCAGGTCGGTCGGTCCTGAAGCATGAAAACGCAGCAGATCTTCATTAGATTTAAACATTTTCCTGACTCTGCCATCTCTTATACTTTCAGCCTGAACGTGTGCTGCAGGCCCTGAAGCGGTACATGGCAGCAGAGCAGAAGGACCGCAGACACACTCTGAGGCATTACCAGCACATCGTGGCTGTTGACCCTCAGAAGGCTGAGCAGATGAAATTCCAGGTGTGTCTCAAGAGTGTGTGTGTGTGTGTGATGTACTTGCATCAGAAAGTGCTTTTAACGCACACACCTGTGCTTTCAAGATGTGAGGCTCCTTTCTGCTGACCGTGTGAACGGTTGTGAGGAGTTGCTACAGATAACTTAATTATTACTGAAGTACCAGATGTGAAGCAGCTACCACTCTTCTTTTCATTAAAATAAGATCAAAGGCTCTCTCTCCCAACTTCAAAAGCAGCCTTATACACATGAGTTGATAAAAAAACTAAAAAAAAGATCTGCTGGAACTTGATTTTTTTTAATTGTAGATTCACCGAAGGAACCAGTCCACTGCAGATAAGAGCGGCCCCTTTTTTGGCTAAACCCTAAGCAGAATGTATGTTTAATATTTTAGGTGTACACACACCTCCATGTGATCGAGGAGAGGATGAACCAGAGTCTTGCACTGCTGTACAAGGATCCAACACTGGCCGAGGAGCTTCACAACGATATTCGTAAGACAGATTCGTAAAAAAAAAAATAGATTCTGAATTTATGTGCTGTGTTGAAGTTCCTAACATGTTTGTGTTGCTCATGTGTCACCGGTAGAGGAGCTGGTGAAGGCAGAGCGAGGAGACATCAGTGAGCTCATGACCACCTCCTTCTCTGAGACCCGGACTACTGAAGAGCTCTTGCCAGCTGAGAGCGAGGAGGAGAAGGATGATGAAGAGGAAGAGGAGAGGGCCTTCCAGAACAGGCCTTATCCTCCCCACATTGGTACACACACACACACACACACACACACACAAATATAGTGAGATTTAAAACTATGAACTATGTCCGTAAAGGTTAACTGTGATTTGTTTTGCTCCTTTTCACTGTAGAAGTGCCTGCTAATAAGAAAGGTGAGCTAAGACTCGATCAATCCTGGGATTTTACTGTTTACAATAATTGTTTCATGTTTCTTTCTTTTGGCTAAACTGCATTTTCGCTTCATCCCTTGTGCCTGCAGAGGATGAATATGATTATACCACATCTGAGAGAGGCCCTACCTATGAATATGAGGAAAAGGTAAGATGATCATTTGAACTTGATTTAAAGGCTGGTAATAGTTCACATTGCCTTCCCTTGCACTGCATTAGACAAAAATATGTTGTACTATGTGTATGTTACATTATACATGATCCCTCTCCACTTAGATTAACACTTCTGCAGAGCTCAAGCAGGCGGTCAAGCCTAATGAGATTGCAAGAGACGAACTGGTACGTTTACAAACATCATGACAACATGTTTTATTATTATAATTATTACTGTGGGATTTAAACATTTACATTTATTAACTTATCGTTTTTTTTTTTCTCCGTATAGCAACCTGACGCCTTGGAGACTTTTAACCGTGGGGCCATGGTGGGGCTGCTCGTGGTAGCTGTGGCTATTGCCATGGTGATGGTAATCAGCCTGCTGCTCGTGCGCAGGAAGCCATACGGCACTATCAGTCACGGCATTGTCGAGGTACGACTCCAGCTAGACTGTTCATTTAAACCAAGAGCAATCAAAAAGGACGACAACTGTGTTTATTACACAGTCTGTATACGTCACAGAGTAACAAATGTATATACAGTCTTTTTTCATCAGGCTATTATGGAATATTTAAGTAAACATTACTGCTTTTGCAAGTCTACTTGAATACACCATGAGCATTTTAAACGCTATAGTTTTACTACTACTTGAAGTAAAACCTGCCGTTACTGTAAAATACATTATATTGTATATTATATATTACCATATTGTAAAGCCGCTGTAGACAGACAGGCGTACTCCTTTCAGATACAAGAATAGATGTTTTGGAGCTTTTTAAAGCTAAATGAGGAGATTGTACAACTCTCACATGTCCTTAATGTGAGTTCAAAGACAGCAGCTGTGATGTCCTGTCATACAGTCTTCCTGTCCTGCATGCTTGCTTTTTTAAAACCCACTTCCTTTCACCGTCATCTTATAGACTTGTTAAGGACACACAGATCTCGCAGTACTCTGTGGGGGTCTCCCAAGCACCAAAGCTGTGGTCGACCCCTATATATCACAGACGGCATCCTGCTTTCTCAACCATTACTCACGCAGTCACTCATATTTATCATATTCTGTGAATAGTTTAGTCGTTTGTGTGGTGGTCCACATTTTTAGTGTGTTATAATTCCAGCCTCTGTGTGTCTCGCAGCAGGTCGACCCCATGCTCACGCCAGAAGAGCGACAGCTCAGCAAAATGCAGAACCACGGCTACGAGAACCCCACCTACAAATTCTTTGAACAGATGAACTGAGGTAGAGGGGCTGCCAGCAAGTCATGCCTGACAACATGTTTTGTCACCCCCAACCCCACCCTCACCCCCACTCCCCCAACCCCACCCTCACCCCCACTCCCCCAACCCCACCCTCACCCCCACTCCCCCAACCCCTTTTCCTCTCCTACTCTTTCTCCTTACAGTTGTGTCTCCGCTGCACTCCCTTTGATGGATTTGTGATGTGTTACAAATGTATAAGTACGGGGTACATCCCAAACCCATGTGTAAATGACCAACAATAACCTATCATCATTACCAGAATGTGAATAATGAGATACAGTAATAATAAAAAACAAACAAACCCCTACATCACCTATTGTAATGTAACGATCCTTTGAGGATTGCCACAGCATTTCATAATCCTGAAAGCATTCACCTCATCTCCAGTGGCATGACTTGACCTTGTTCTCCTTACAGCAACCTGAATTTGAACTGTGCATAATGCTTTATAGTATTTATTTTCAGCAGTAGTCTCTTTGTTCAGATTGTACCACAGTTAGATATAATATATCTGTGTAGATGAGTGAGTGACAGCATAGTAATATCAAATCAAACTTCATTAACCAACTAATCACTGAGAAAGACTGACCTCCGTGAGCTACTGTAACACTGGACGATACGTCTAGCGATTAGTAGAGAATGAGGAGGTGTGAGTGTTTGGGACATTTAGGCTATAATTTGAAAAGTGTGCACCAATCGATACAGATCTATGTGCTGCTGGTACAGAAAAAAACACCCTGTTTTTGACTTCTGAAGATCTGCCCTCAATATTATTGTTAATTACCGGGCCAAACCTTTCACTGGGTTTGTTTTATTTGTAAAAACAGAATAATCAGAAGTCCGTTATTTTAACGAAAGCATGATAACTCGGTGTATGATGCTCCTGTGTTTATTTGTGTTGTTCCTGTCATTGCTTTATGAGAAGTGGAGAAATGTCACTGTTCAAAGTGGATACTGTAAATAACGTAAGAAATACATACTTCTAGATGTAGACATTTCTAGGATTAATTTGATGTTATGGAATAATGCATTTAAAAAAAACAAAAAATAGTGCATTGTGCTGTTACGAGAAGGAGAAACATTTTCCTAACATGGCTGATTGAAAACGGACTGTTGTAAAAACCAGCACAAGACAACGACACAGCAACTACTTTCTGAATGTATTTAAGGTAGACGTTGAGATCCCATCTTATGTTTTTTTCAGTGATGCATCATCCCCCTATAGTCAAACGTAGAAGTAGTGAACACGTCTATAACAGACTACATGCCTGATGGCCTTCTCATCACTTTGTGTAGCAGACTACTCATCGTCACATTCGGCAGGTGTGTGTGTGTGTATTAGAGCGAGGAGGAGTTTAACAGTTATACTACTTGCACAGAGCAATGGCGTGTAAAAAAAAAGAGGGCACAGCTTTAGTCATGTGACGTGTCAGTGTGTGTAGTAACTTCTAAAAAAAACAAAAACACAGACTGCACTCTGGCACAATAGTAGTACTGTTTGTCTTTGCCAGTTTTACACAGTGCTAATATGCTTATAGACGCTATATTTAAGTTCATAAGAAGCTTTTCACTGAATGACTCATTGTAGTTTGTCATCTTTATGATCATCATAGTACCCTGTATAGGTAACTGAAAAAGAGATTAATAGGGATTGCCCCTTTTTTGTTCTGGCTGATTGTGTGTCAGTTTGATCCTTTAGCCACTTAATTTTTGTCAGACCATCTCAGTTTAGAAAAGGTCACATTGTGGGATGTTGAGACGATCGGTAACCAAAATCAGGTTATTTTATTGATTTCTGGTTTTGTGTAGAAACCTGCATTTGTTGGATGAATATTTGATTTTTTTTTTTTTTAAACAAGGAGAGTTTTGAATTCAGCATTCATTTTGAGTTCCTTTCCGTTAGCAGGTTAGTTAGCAGGTCGTGTTATGACAGGTGGAGTGAGGTCATAGCCCTTGTATAATTTGTACAGCTACATTAGTGAATGAAAACGTTGTATGTTCACAGTTTAAGTCAGTTGATCTTGTAATGATACTACTGAAACCATAGATGAGAATAAGCTTGCCTGTGTTTCCCAAACCACTGAAGGTTTCCTACCAGCATTTAGCAGACTTAGAATGGTGTATACTGTAGTTACTCAAATCACATTTGTACTTAACGTCCTCTGTCGAACCCTAGACTTCTTTGTTGGTCTGTCCCCTTACTTCCCGATGAAATATAAACAATGTTATTGAGATTTTAATTGCTGCATTATTGCCTTTTACAATGCTGTGTTTTGGATGTAATTATTCTGTATTTTTTATTTGTATGTAATAATCGGTGGAGGGTCATGCTTTTCACACGTATGAGAAAACATGGATGGAAGTTTATAACATTCAGAAATGTGAATTACAGACAGATATATGGCCTCTGCCTAATTGACAAGGGGTGGCACTAAGCACAAGTAGAACCAAATTACTCCATTTGTGTACAGGTTGCTACATGTTAAGACATTTATTGTGTCTGTCAGATTTATTGCATAATTCTAGGGATGTTGATAGTATTATTGAGAGAGCTGTTCTTCATTTTCATTCAGACCTTTAACCAAAGACATGCTCCATGAATACAGACAGATAATCTAATTTGGCAAAAAGAAAAAAACAATGTTTTCTGTGTAACTGTATTGCAAGCAGTCTGACAAATTCAAACTGGTAATTAATAGTGTAATAAAATGAATGACCCATTAAAATATTGTTTGTATTATTTTGTTCTTCCCTGAGAATTGACCACATTCATAGGACCAGGAAACTTGATGATGTCATTTGTACTAAACCCTATGATGAAGAAGCGACATTCAAAATGGGGAAAACTTTGCTTACCACACTGGAAAATAGCCTTTTCTTCAGTTGTTCTTTGGAAAAAGAAACCTAAAGTACAAGTATATGTTACTGGGTTTCATGGTGCTGAACATGGTTCATCATGAAATTTTACTCAGACGCATTTTAAGTAGTTTGAATTACTATTACTAATAATATTGCACATAACACTGTGGAGCCTGTGGAAATCAATAGTTCCTTGACCATTTATTTTCCACACCATCATTTAAACGAGACAAATAATTAATTAAAACTGTTTTTCCCCACAGCATAAAATGATACTGCATAAACCATACTGTATATACAAATAACAAACCCTGCATAGAGGATAAGGTATCTTGTGTTAGGTTTTTTCTGTTACCTTTAATTAGATAGATGTTATAGGCTAAAAATGATTGATGGTATATTACAAATCACACATCTCATTAACTGGCTGGTCTAGTTGCTAATAGGTTTGACCACAAAAGTGCAATGCAGACTTTAAAAAGTAAAAATTGTAACTTTATTTTCTCCATATTTTCCAAAGCCTGCATTATGATTTGCAGTACTACAGTGTAACCTACTTTTTGTCACAAAATGCCAAGACCAGCTATTTTTATCGTAAGAAAGCCTACGTGGTGTTTTTTGACATCAGTCATCTTGACTGCGTGAAAAATTCAAATGTTGCCCCTTCTGTGTAACATTGACGTAATGACATACATTTAGTAGTAAAACTTTCAACGAGATAAACATCTCAGGATAAGGTTAAGATAAGGTTTTCAGTATAGAGTTTCAGTGACTCCCAAGCCACAGTGTCATTTCTGTGAAGACAAAATTGCAGCTCACTTCCTCTGTCAGAAGAGTTACATGCAATCATATCACTTCAATAAACCTCTTTCACACTGAAGACAAGAAATATGTTTGGATGAAAGTTTAATTTAGATTTACATATTAAGTGCCATATAAGATACCAGAAACGTACCCCTAATTACTCCAACAGCTGATGAGTATTTTTCTTTGAACCTCATATGTTGCACTGTGTGACTTCCTTTCGTGTCTTTAAGCTTCAAATCATATTCCTGAACATTTTTGAACTCTGATAAGCATCAATAAACATGAGACCCTCAGTAAAAGCAACCAGTTGACACATTTCCCAACACAGTTCACCTGATTGTCACTAGCGTGGGTAGGCCCCACTTCCTTCACCCACAAATTACAAAGAAGTGTCAAGCCCCAGCCCCTAGCCTCTGCACAGGTTCACTTCTTCCAAACCACAACACTGACGGGTAGCCCTGTTTACCCAGATTACCGTGAAAACGCTCTGTTGCTGTACAGTGACAGTTTTATTGCCTCCACCATGCATCAGTCATCTTGGTAGTGGTTCCTCTGAAGTCAACTGCTTACATACCGCCACATGTGGTAATGTAAGACGAGTCATATTAACCCAGACTTTAATCGCATCACTGTCTGAGTGCGCTTTTTGTTTAGTTCAGTAACACTTTGATTCATTCAGCAAAACAACAATATGAAACCCCTTAGTATGCAGAGATTAAACAGCCTTGTAGGTTGATCAAAGATATCCCCGCATACATGTACAGATCACATACCATCACATGACCTTTGGGTGATGAAGGAAACAGTAATGTGTAATGTGCATAGAAGAGCCTTTTTCCTCATATACCCCACAGAGTTAGACACTTCAGTGAGTCAGCATTGTAGCTGGGCTGATGGTGATTGTTAAACTGACAGTGAGAGGATGGCTGGGGAGTGTGGTGTTGGGGGGGGGGCTGACAGTCTTGATATTACTGGTAGGTGAAGCCCTGTGCATCAGCCCCCGGGTGACTCCTTCCCATGTAGTACAAGGTGACATTTAGGTGTTGGTATAATGCTAATATGTCTCAGAGGAATAGATGAGATCAGACTGTCCAGCGGTTTGAGCAGTAAGTGATGTATGCAAGCTCTGCTTGTGCTCATTCACACACCCACACATGCGTGCAAGCATTGGCTTATCATGGACAGTCATTTATTGTACTGTATGAGGATGGCTGACAAATCAAAGGGCTATGGTAGAGCACACTGCTCTCACTACATGCAGGTGTGCAGGTTTATAGAGAAATTACTTTTGTCAGGAAGTTGCATGTCTGAGACAACCTGCTGGACAATATTCACCTACTTTAGCCTTAGGCCACTGACTTTTCAATCACATTTTGAATGACAGAATTGATGCATAGCAGGTGAGTAAATCTTCTGCTTTGCTCCTGTCTTCTTGCATCAACATGTAAAACATATCATTGCAGCATTAAGAAGGAAATCACCTTGTGGTTAACACATGTATGATCACCAAAAAAGTGAGAAGAGTGAAGGCCACCACCAAAGGTGCATTCAAGGCATAACAGAGCAGCATGGTTTGTGTTGAGGCTGAACTCTTAATGAATTTATGTCAATGTGAAGACGTGAAATGGTTAAAATGATTCATGAGAAACTGCAACTAATCCACATTATTATCTCAAAGCCTATGATCGATTTCTCTTGCAAAACATTGTATGATGCTCCTCCAAACATTTGCAAGCGTTATCACTATAGAGATCTGTTCTCTCACTGCATCTATCCACACACTGCTTCAGCGTTCATTTTTACATGCAGTGTCATAGTTTGACTGTAGTTATTAAATACATGATGCACAGCTGCCCATCATCTCACTCTGAGGTTTCTGTCTTTGCTTCCCACAGTAGGTATATTTGTCATTCATTTTTACATCTATGCTGATGACACCCACATTTATATGCACACTTCACATAAACGCTAACAATTAATGCAAAAGCTACTCTCTTAATCTTAACCATAAATAGTAACATTTTATTGTGCACCTTTCTGCTTCTCATCACCCTAAACAACCATATGATGTCACACAGGTTTACATGCCACCTGCTCTCTGCTTGCAGTCTGCTTCCATCCTGGCAGATGTTACGAAGCAACTACAGAGAGCATAATGTGGCTATCTGTGTTTGGTGTCTAGTTTTGGTTTCAGTTTGCAGGATTATATTTTGTTTCTCTTTGCACACACACAGACGTTTGTCTTGTGTTTACATTGTCCTGTTGGCTAAAAAGCTCTAAAGATGATGTTGACATTGTTACACATGTTACAAGGCCTGCACAACAAGCTCTCTGTCATTTTCATGGGTACGTACGTGGAGATGGAGTCTGTCGTGTCATGAAGATCTTGCATGCATTATATTCATACATAAAAAACATAAATACTACTTCACCCCTACTGCGATGTTTTCACTACAGAAAAATGTTAGCATTAAAGAAATTATTTTATTCAGACTTGTCAGGAAAAATAACATTAGAGTTAACAATGCATGTGGAACTTTTAGAGGACTGCAGGCCTTCTGCAATGAGCCAGAACACAATACCATTGTATGCCATGCTGGTTTGAGTGTACGCAAACCGCCATGGCCTAATAAACTGACCAGCGCTCTACAGTTGGCCTATTTTTACAGGTTGTCACACCAACAGAGCATATATTTCTATTTCGAGGGTGCAGGTTTCACTGAAGCCTAGACCTGCACATCAGTACCAGTGGGTTTTGGTCTGCATATTTCCTGTCACAGATCAGTGTCTTTGAAGTGGGCTTTTTTTATCTCAGCTCAGAACAGTCTATTAATGTAGTGACCAGCAAGTGATGCTGGAGAAAAGGAAATCATGTTAAGCATGTACAGGTCACAGCATCAGAAAGACACGTGAATATCCACCAACCACTGTCCTCATTTTTTTTTCTCTCTACCTCTTTCTCAATCACACTAAACCTCTAAAAAGGCACAGCTGTTATAGTTACTTTTGTTGGTTCATATATAACAACAATATTCTGTATGCCGCTCATATGGGACAACAAATCGTATTAGATTAACAAAGAAATGGTTTGCATAAAAGAAAGGCATCATGTTTTACCACAAACAGTGAGCCTTTTAGCTCTGTAATCAATGCACCAATGAGAGACAGTCAACTTGAAGAGGAGGGACTGTAAAGTCAAAAGAGGAAACCACCACAGCATAACCTGTGCCCTGACAGACATGTCACTTTACAAGTGTTTTCACAGTCATGATGCAAGGTAGCTCATCGCTCTCCAGGGAAAATATTCACTAAACACCTGGTAAGTGTCTCACTTTATGCACCCTGCTGCTTTTTAAGTTTCCGAGAAAAAAACCACACAGATTTACTTTAGCACGTCTTTGGTCTTTTTTTTAGCTTTGTCTTTTTTTCTGTGATCTGGTGTAAGCACAACCTGTCACAGCTGCAGAGTCTTTTATGCAGGCCTATCTCTCCTGTGACTCCACTGTTTTACATTTGAGCTCTGGGTTGGCTTCTAACTTCTTGTCCTGTGAAAGGATGTGCAAATCTGACATATGCATGTATGATGTTCCACTTTTGTAAGCATGGAGATTGTGCCATGACTGAAAGGAGCTGTTAACTGTGTCACAACCTGATAAGCATGTTTGTAGATTTGAGTATCAACCATGGAGAAGTGATTATTGCACAAGTGACTTTATTACACAATCAAATACATTTTTAAGTTAGAGGATTCAGATAAGGTTAGCAAAGCAAAATGCAGTTCCACGGGCGCACAGCAGTCTATGTACATGCATTACCTCAACAGATAATTCAAAATACAGCTTTGGGTGCATCACATTAATGTGAAAAGAAAGAGAAATGCAAAATGTGAGAATACCATCATGTACTTTGCACATATACAAATCCCTCAAAAAAATTTGTCTCTGTCTTGTAAGCGCTCAGCACAACGTCCTTATTTATAATAATGTCCTCACATCACTCACTACAGAGCGTATTGCAAAAGAGCATACGCATCCACTTGCTTAAAACACTGTTCTCACAAAGCCTTTACAATGCCTTCCATTGCATTATATATGCATTTTATTATATATATATATATATATATATATATATATATATATATATATATATATATATATATATATACACGACAGAATTATTATAATTAGGGCCCGAACACTAAGTGGTGCGAAGGCCCTATTGTAATCGTAATATTATTATTGCGGTTGTTTTTACATTGTAGATTTGTAATTAAAAATAAAATAACCACAAAAAATATATAAACAATACAAAAGTAAATTAATAAATAAAACTAAAATTGTCAAAGGAAAAAAATATTCTTATTATTATAGGTGAAATAAATACTAACAAATGTGTTATGCATGATGCGTGTTGCGTTATTCATGCAATGTCAAAGATCCTGCTCCGCATTAAACAGACGACACTTCTCTGGTCTGATGCATATTTGAGGGTTTGTAATTAGTTGTTAACTCAACATAACATTTAAGAAAAAATAGAATTGAGTGAAGTCGTGATCACCACTGATTTACAGATTATCACTATAATCTGTAAATCGAACAAATGCTGCGCTGCAGCTCCTCTACTGTTACTTTCACTCTCAGCACTACTGTACATGCTGCACCTTGAGTATACAACCACATTCATGCCAGGGATTATTAAAATATGAATCAAAACGAACTCAAATGCAGCTAAAAATCTCATTTCGATGCGATATGATGTTCGTCTTCTGTGACAGTAGAAACAGGTGCACGTAGTAATGAGGCAACTAAATGCCGTTTTGTTTCACATCTTCTTGCCATTTACATTCATCCTTTGGAGAGTTTGCAGTTGTGCAAAAAAAAAAAAAGAAAGAAAAAGCAGCAGCTTAAAAAAAGCCCTTTGTAATCGCACAGTTCTTGTGACCTCCGCTTCAGAAACCAACCACACACTGTATGATCATAAAGGTTCATTTTAGGCTTCAGACTGTGACGATGATAACTTCTCAGACATCCGGTAGTATATAGCCACAGTGTTTTCATCCATGTATTCTCGGTTTTAGTTGTAAAATTCCAAATATTTCTGTAACACAATTACATATTTACATATTCCACCCCTGCACCCTCATGACATTTTGCTGTTTATTGTGTTTAAATATGCTCTTGTTGTTGATCTACAAAGTTTACTCATGTTTACTCATATGTACAGTCATTAGTCATGGTTTCATATACTGCTCGGGTTGTGGCTTTTGTGTATGTATGTGTGTATGAGAGCTCCGAATATCAAAGCTGTTACATAGCAGAGTGCATTTCCACAGACATTCAAACATGACAACAGCCAGCACAGCTCTGATCAGCCCTCCACATGTGAAGCTCTAATAAAATGAAGCGTTGTGTCTTCGTCTTCAAGACAAAGACTGTTAAACTAACGATGTTTCATTGATTTATTAGTTATTATTTCACCGTGGGTACTTTCTGCCCCCTCAACTCTCAATATGCTGTATGGAAAGAATGGAAACAACACTATACCGCATCTGTTAATCGCTGGCCAATCCCTGCTGAGGAAAGAGATTTTCCACCTTAGCATTAGCATCTCTACAAATGTCACATGCTAACCAAAAACATGAAATCTGAAACTAAGTGTGGGCATTATCTGAAAGGATTGTAATGTTTTCTTGTTTTCTCCTCTCAGACCTCATAGTAATTCTACAGAGAAACTCAGAAATGATCCGAATCATCAACACCCAGTATTTCCACTTCCTGCAGCAGGCAGACGCGTTCCGTCGCTCTGGGTCACTCTGTGATGCCATCATCTCAGTAAAGACTCAAACTTTCAGGGCTCATCGGTTAGTGCTAGCATGTGCCAGCAGAACTTTAGCACAGCAGCTTGCCCAAGGAGACATAGACAACCCAATCCACTGCACTTTGGAGTCTTTCTCACCCCGCACCTTCCAGCAAGTCCTGGACTTCACCTACACACAAGCTCTTGAGGTGCCTGTGGATGATCTGCACTTGCTGCTAAGAGCGGCTCAGCTGCTGGAGATGCAGCCGCTGGAGGAGCAGTGCCGAAAGCAGCTGGACGCACTGGACTGCAGGGCCAGAGAAGAAGCCAAAAGTGGAGACATCAGACATGTCAAAGAAGAAAAGGAAAGTGCAGAGAAGAGAGATCAAGAAGGCAGTCTAGCTAATGAAGAAAATATCCGAGAGACATCTCCTCGAGCAGAGAAAGCTAGCATTATCATAGAGAGCCTTTCTGATCCTCCTAAAAACAACAGTAGTCCACCCTCACCAAGAAAGAAGCCCAAGCTGTCCCCCATGTTTAACAGAGATAGTGTTATTGCCAGGCCTGCCACCAGCAGTTCCTCTTTCTCTTCTCCCTGGACCTTCCCTGGAAACATGTGGGAGTCTGTGAGCACCCTTAGGCAGATAGCAGAGGACTATTCAAACTTACTTGCAGTTCACTCTCTTCCATCTCCTAACCAGTCCTCTGTAGCCTACCCACTATCCATCCCCAACTCCCACATGTTCCCCCTGCTGGGTCCACATTTTCAAACTCCAGTGCAGAGCTCTGTGATGGGCTTCTCAGGTCTGCACCCACGTTTTACTCACAACCTGTACAGTGGCTCTGCACAGATGGGCAGCATAATCAGACAAGGCCTGTTAAAAAGAAAGAAACCCAGGCAAGCTGTTAAGCCGAGGTAAGTCAAAGCTCGGACATGCAGGTGGAAACCTGTTTTTCCTCTCACAGAGTCATTTAGAATTTGCTCAAATGTTCCCTTACTGACTCACTGCTGTTTGGGTAGATATGTACGTGTGATCAAACCTTCTGCACTTTCCAGCGACTTCAGTTTCATGTGTTAACCCTTACCTGCCACTCCCAAGACTGTTGTTTGAAGGCATGTTTATCCTAGATTCCACATCAAAGCTGTGATACGCACACAAATCATATTCCCTATTAACCTAAAGCTATATCTATTGTTATAAATTGTATTAAAAATGTTAAAATAAAAAGGTTTCTGTATGTAAGGTTAACACGGTCCTTGATGGTATCAGTGCTTGAGTATTTTTAGTGATTTACCTCATTTTGGCACATCATACAGTGTTCCACACAGTAACCAGACAGTATTAAAAAGGGGAGCCCCCTAAATTTCTCCCCTCTTTGCACAATTCATGATTTTTTTCCACCCACTAAAAGAAACTTTCAGTTCTTAGGTCTGCACCACAACATCGAAATGTTCAAAGCATGTGTGCCTCTGTAGACAAAATAATATATTGTATAAAGTTAATTGCACTCTTACCCACAAACATGCACTAAAGATATTGTGGTTTGGATTAAAGAGGAAGGAAAGAGTGTTTAAAGGATGTAATATAAGATAACATATAATGTACACTGACTTTTTATACTGAAAAGAAAACTGATTTTTTTTCAGTGCCAGTGGTGTTAAATGAAAAGTTAAAGAATGTTATTTTCTATTGCTTTACAGTTACCCTGAAGTACCTAAATCCAGCACAGCAAGGGTTAAAGACTGTCATCACTGCAGTACAAGTCTCTGTGATGATCCAGTGCTGCAGGAATCAGCCTCCACAAAATTAGGTAAGGATATGAGCATATTTCTTTTAATGATGGCAGCACATTAATTAAACACACCGTCGTCACTATATTAAAAAATATTTCTGTGAAGAAATTATAATTTTCTAAGAAGATGCAACGGCTCTCGTCATGACCCTTAACCCTGGCAGACTCCAGCAACATAGCTACGCAATGGAAAGTGATAAAGAGAGTTGTGGTTTTGAAAGCAAGGTGCAGCAGGAGCAGTAGTGTGGTTACTAGATACAGCTATATACATGCAGTACAGTATGTACTGCATCACAACAGTGGTTTGAACTATGCCAAGAAAAAGATTGATTTATTCTTATTAATCCTTCTACCATGAATGCAACGAGCTACAACAGTCTGCGTGTGTGCATGAGAGCTTGCCCGTGTGTACGTGCTTTATGTGAGAGTACAATCAAGCTGATACAGTTTTATCTGATTAGCTCAATGGAAAATTATGTCCATACTTGAGGAGATTAAAAATGTGTTTTATTGTGCAATTACTCACAATTTACATAACAAAAATGCTCTTTTTCCTCTCTCTGTGTGAATGTAGGTGCTCAATGCATTAACATGCAGAGCTTGTGCGACAGTAATTTTGTAAAATACAAGATTTTAAATGTTATTTCTAAGAGAGACGTAGAAATGCATTGATTAATGGGACAGAAAACATGCAGGTCTCAGGTTGTGTTTAGAGTGGTAAGTGTTCACTTGTTGTGGTTTATTCTTTCAATTTCACCTACTGGAGTATACAGCCCCCAACCCATCCTGTAGGAGGCCCATGTTTGTAGCCGACTCAAGTCAAGCCACCCTATCTCAAAGTCACACCTTTGTAATTTTTTTGAGGAGACATGCATGCCGTGACAGGAAAGCATGCGAGAACAGCCTGACTCTATTGTCATGCAACAGGATGCTGACCGAAAATACTTGTTTAAAATACAAATAAATATTTGAAATGTTACAGATTTTTGAAGCACCTGCAACAAAGTGTTCTATAAATAATTAGACAATTTAAGGAGCGAGACATTCGTCAATTCATCTGCTGTTCAGCTTACATAAATTAGAAGTCGCTCTGACATGCATTTATGTTTACGGGTCATGCTGGTGGCTTGTAGCGTGCTCTTGTGTAAGAATACGTAATAATAACTTCACATCTTTGGTCTCTACTTGGACACCACTGTTGCTAATGGAGGAATTAAACCACCGCATGTTTTGTTCTTTGTGAAAAGCCAGGCCACTCTGTCCACCGCAATGTTCACACCCTGCCCTTACTTTGTTTTCCATCATCTCGTTGTTTTCACAGTTAAAAGCTGTGCAGGGTGTCGGTTCTGTGGAAGAGACACGGTACTGCGTGAACCAGAAAGCAGAGGAGACCACAGAGGAGAGAAACCCTACCAGTGTCAACACTGTCCCAAGAAGTTCAGCCTGAAACACCAACTAGACACGCACCACCGTGTTCACACTGGTAAAGACGCACAACTTTGTTCACTGTTTGGGTCACAGTTAAATATACTGACGCATAAAAAGCTACATGTAGTTTATATATATTTTTATATAAAAGAAAGTTCTAGCATACATTTTTTTAACCATTTACTGCAAAACATGTAGGCTTTACTTACTCTGAACATCTTCCAAAACAAGACTGTTTACTGATTCTTAACCATCTTCCAGGCAGCTACATTTTTCCATTCATAATAAAACCATGAAACACGCCTTCCAGAAACTTGCAGATGTGAAACTAGTGTAAGACAGAAAATCGATCATTCAGTGGTAAACATCACGTCCAACAGTATACCGACAAAGCAGTGCAGTTCAAATGTCTGCAGCTTTGTTTTATACAATGCTGACACTGTGATATATTTTCAGTGTCACATAGTTATTCATGTTTGATGTTCAAAAAGGAAGAAGGACCCAAATGCAGACTAACAAAATTAACCAAAGTCCAAACAAAACATGAGCCAAAACAAAGTCCAAAACTTAAAAAGACAAACACAACTATACTAAAATAACCAGGAAAACTAACTGAACTAACTAAATTGCAAATAATTATATTCAGCACTCAAATATGTCACATAAATCATAAAACGCAAACAAATCCCATCACAGGAGGCACGGAGTATTAGCTAGTTAGCTATTAGTTAGCTTATTAACATTAACAAAATATAGCATTAACTAATGCATAACTAAACAACACACAATATAGGCATACAAAGATCATTCATCTTACCTCCTGGCATCTATGAACAGCAATAAACCAGGGAGATACAAGGTGATAAGGAAATTACAATCTTCCACTGGAGAAACACGGAGGTTTTCCCTACATAGGTGTGATGCATTCACTAGCGTCAGGACCGCTATGATGCGTTCAGGAACGTCAGACATATGACCTTACAATGAAACAAATTAATACTGAATGAAACTCAGTTCAGTAAACAAGATAATAACAGTCACAGTGTGGGCTTTCTAACACTAACTGTGAGGGTAAACTGGCTCAGTGAAGATGACCTATGCATGCAGTTAGATGTGCAGATCTGGATGATTATGACGGCTTCACCCACTTAAACAATAGTGAATTAAGACAAACTGGGTGAATAACCCCCTCAAAGGATGGGGTTTTCCAGTATGGTACTGAGTAACAGTAACAAAATGTTATATATAGGCTATGTAAAATGAACAAATGTTTGGCAATAAGTATGTTTAAAAGGTGAACAGTTCTCTTATGAGCTCACACCTCTTTCTGCCCTCCGCTGTCTTCCTTCCTGTGCTCCTCATCCTCTCTCTGCTCTCTGCTTCAAGGCGAGAAACCGTTTGAGTGTCGTCTCTGTGGTCAGCGCTCACGGGACTACTCAGCCATGATAAAGCACCTGCGTACCCACGGCGGGGCAGCGCCCTACCAGTGCACAGTGTGCCTGGAGTTCTGCAGCAGCCTGGTCGCCATGCAGAGGCACGTCAAGAGCCACACAGTGCAGGACTTTCCCCCCGACTGGAGCATCAACAGCACGTACCTGTACATCTCCCACATCTGAGCCTCACAGACAGACTCAGTCTGGGCCTCCTGTATGCTGTGTTGTCAATAAACACAGTTAAGTATCTGAAAAATAAGTCCCTGATAATGTTTGGAAATAACCCAGAAGGCCCCTTTCCCAACATTTGAAGTATTAACAACACACACACAAAAGCACACACTGGGGTCATCATGAGTGTAGCAATAATTCTGTTCTGAAACTCTTCTGTATTTCATAAATATAGAATAGAGGGCACTAATTTCCAATAACAGAAAAAGTGCTGAAAGTGTTTACCATGCATTAACCACATCAAAGGCTCATCCTGATCCAATGACGCAGGTATCTTCCCTCTGACTTTCACAATTACTGTTATTTTATAAGCTTGGCAAGCGAGATCTGAGTTTATAGCGCCCTCATGAGGACGACTTCTGTAGCACTCCAAAGATGAAGCATCTGATCAAACACATTTGCAGCTGGACAAATGAGGTAGAGGTTTTATTTAGTGCTCGATCATAATTTTTACTGGGAAAATAATCTATATTTATTGTGATGCATTATAAGTTTTGATGTATTGATTGTCCGCCCGTATCACACATACCGCGGTCACAATAAGGTAAACTGAAATATAAAAGTTCTCATTTAACAGTGCCTTGGATGGATTCAAATGTTGTCATACTATACTGTTCTCCCACACACATGGCCGGGCCCCTGTTGTATCTTTGTTATCATTCCAGTAAATAGCTGTAAGTTTTAGAATTCGCTTAATTGTTTCTGTTATTAACTATTATTTCTTAACAGACTATTGTAATGAACTTTGGTCTGATCACTGCTGAGGATTGTTTTTGTTTTTATTAGTAAGTTGTTTCTGCCATTTAGACTCATCAGCATGCACAGACAGGGTTACTTCCAGCCTCACAAAAACAGTTATTTGCAGCCATGTCTCCTTTTAAATATTATGTCTTCATTAGTATATTTTCTTTTTTGTATTGTTTTGTCATTAAATGGATGTTAAATATTGTTTTTTTTAATGTAAGTGGTATTTAGCAGCATGGCATACCTCTGTAATAGCACATAAATTCAAAGGTTTACAGTGAAACCATGTGCAGTGCTTCTGTTTCCATTAACCTGTAATAGAGTAGACTCAGCATCATCTTATATAATATAATGATTGTTTAACCCATCTTGTGTTTAGAGTCTTTAATGGATCACTGAATATACTACACAGACAAGCTTGCAAACAACTGTTCCCTGTTAATGGGGTATTTAATACAGTCAGACTGTGGGGGCTAACCTGCATATTGGGAAATAAAAGCAGTGTAATGTAATGATATGTTTTATGGCTTCTGTCTAGCTCTATCTGAAAACCAGACTAGAACATTGAGCGGTAAACCTGTTAGTGAAAGAGAGAGTTGCCATTAAACAGGATGTGTGTTGCACATTGGAAAGTCTGACTTACATTTTGTGGCAAGATAACAAATGCTCAAAACATTTGACAAGATACGAGAGTGAGTTATGGTACACTGTCTTCAGCTCTCTCTTCACTTTCATTCTCTTCAGACGCTCTCTCCTCCTGAATGTTATCAATAGTGAATCCTCCATACGCTGTGGGCTTGTCTTTGTCCTCTACAGCTACTCCCTCTGCACAGGCATCCCAGACACCGCTGGCTATGTGGCTTTGGAGATTACAGTCTGTCAGAGTCATTAACAGGTGTGCCTGGCTGGCGCTGCAGTTTGGAAGCGGCACCTGGTAGGTGGTGTGAAAGCGACGCAGGTCCACCCTGAATGAGCCCTTCTCCAGTGTCATGCAGGGTTCGAAGCGAGCGCCCCACTCAATCTCTGTTTCGATATATGATGTTTTTGCTTGGCACATCATTCCTGGGTTTTAAATGAGAGAGAAAGAAGAAGTTTTCATCACTGTTTAAAAACTGAAGTACATTTCATCTACCACATGATGTCACTATATCTGCACACTTCTGCACAATCAAGAGCAAAACAAGGGTTCAATGACAAGACATCAATATGCAACAGAAAATATATAAATTAAATCTATTACATGCAGCCATAAGATTGTTAAAACCTACAACAGAATGATATGGATCTGAATAGAAAAGAAAAGGAGTGTATGAAAGGAACAATAATATCATTATTAGTTAAAAGAAAGCGGTCTATCAACTTATAATCTACTTTAGTTCAGAGGTCAGATGTTTATAAAGTGTATTGTGTATTGTCAAATAATAGTAGATTTCAACAGGCTTAATTTGGCTATTGCAGTGGACAACAGAACAAAACAATAAAAGGAGGAAACATAAAAAAAGCAAAAGCATTAATTACTGATAAGCTGATGATGTCATAAGGGTGATTTAGATCTAATCTAACAGTGCTGCACAGCATTCCTGACTTATCTCAGTGCACTGTTTGTGGGATGGTCAAGATCTGCTTGTCCACATGCTGTGACACAGGTCAATGAACCATGCAGGTCAACAAGCAGCCTTTTTCCTGCACGTCAAGGGTTTTCATCATTACTCATCTCTTTTCTAAAACCTTAGTCATCCTTTTACACGGAATTTTTCAGCATAAGTTGCTGTTATAGCTTTAGCCACATCGAGGGTTAAACTGTGTCAACTGTGTTTACAGCCATGCAGGATAAAACCAGAAGGAAGATAAACAGAAAAAGTTGTTTTCTGTGACTCATTTCCTGGAGTTCATCTGACTGACCACTGAGTGATCAAACACATTCCCATGTGCTAGCTACCTAAGGATTCATGCCAGCATCACTGGAAACTATTTGGAATAGTAAATAATTTCACATGGAAATTCAGTCTATCCAGAAGCTGCAGGTTTCATGTGTCTGACTGCGAATAAATGAGGTGATTCGCAACTCAGTTTAGTGCTGCTTTTCAATGTACCTGTAGTCTGACAGTCTCAAATGTAAGTGATTTGGTTTTAAGAAAAGGCACCACAAGACTGTGATAATGAATCATTTTTCCTACAGATTACTAGATCATTTCCCCCTAAAAGACAAAAGACCAAGTATAGAAGTTCTGTTTTATTAAGTTCAAGGACAATCTGCTCATGTTTTGTGGTGTATTTATACAGAAATAAAGAAACTTCTTCCCACTGTAGAAGTCTAACAACATTGTCCCACAACAACTCAGTGAGATATAAAACATGTGTTACTGAGTCAAGACTTATGACTTTATGACACATCGTTTACACATTGCTGAAGACTTCTTAACCATATATCAGCTCACCACACAAATATCACCATAAATTAAACTGTTTTTGGTTTTGTTTTTGGTAGATTGTTAAACTTTTCTGCTTGTATATGTGTCTGCTCCACATCTTCTCCTACACATGTTTTATTGTATCTAAACCTGAGAGTGGTTTGTACACATCTGATTTTTAAGAGGCGATCTCTATCGCTAATGACTAGCCAGGGAGGGAAATACTTGTGAGAGTCTTAACCTTTTTCGGTGCTGATGTAGGTAAGAACACACAGACGATTTCCATGGATGTGAAACAAGGAATTCATTCCTTAATTGCTAACATGTGCTGCACATAAACTGGCTATAAAAGAACAGTATATTTTTTATTGGAATACGATGTTTGTAATCAGGATAAATTGTTTTTTTTTTCCAAGACTGCAAAAAGACAAGAAGCTCATAAAATGTTGACTGTTCTTGATACTCACCTGTGGCTTCAACAATTCCTTCCAGGATTACAATGATCTCAAACTGCTGTCTTCTGAGTTGCTCTGGGCCCAGCTCCCACAGTGGACTGCTGGAGTCAATGTTATGCTGAATGACTTGAGGCTCCACTAGAAAAAGTCGGTCTGATCCTGTTTCGTAGCCAAGGTCAATTTCCGTCTGTTCGAGCGGCAAGAATTCCCCCTCAGCTGTCTGCCGGGACTTGATTAACTTTGCACGGACCTTTGCATCCACCATGTGGCTCTCTCTAAGGTCTCCAATACGGAACATCAAACACATCTGGTCGTCACGATTTGCAACAACACAAGTGCGACTGAAAAGAAGTGTCTCTGCTCGTTTCTTCGGTCGGGATATTTTTACAAACATGCAGCCCACCATGAGCGCATCTATCATGGACCCAACAATGCACTGCATCATGACCAACAGCACAGCCTCATGACAGCTGGGAGAAACAGTGCGAGAGCCATAACCAATGGTACGCTGTGTCTCCACCGAGAAGAGCAGGGCTGAGATGAAGTCATCGACACCTAAATAGCAGGGCCTTTCTTTTATAGGCTGCTCATTAGGACTTCCAAGAGGTTGCTCTTGTCTGAGGTCACCTCGATACTGAGCATTAAGAAAGTAAAGTAATGCGAACAAGAACCAGGTGGTGATGTAGCACATCATGAAAACAAATAGAAACCAGCGGTACTGAAGGTCCACGAAAGATGTAAAGATATCAGACAGGAAGCGCCCTCTTTCAGAAATATGAGTGAGGTTGACACGACATTTGCCATCTTTAGAGACGTAGCGTAGCTGCTGTCTGGTTTCCGGGGAAAGGGTTGGGGTTTGGGTGCTGTAACTCTCCAGGAGTTTACTCTTGGCCTTGGCAAGTTTCTCCATCTCTCTGGCAGGGCTGGAAATGTTGCTGCGTGCTGGTGAGAGAGGAGCACTGTGATAAGGACTGTTGTTGGTAACATGAAGGGAGCTGGTGCATCCCATGTTGGGTACACTGAGAGCATGGTGAGGGTACCTTGAAACACTGTTGGTCTCTCTGAGTGAACAGCGCCGCAAGTAGGCCTGCTCTGATTCTGTGAGCCCAGCTAGTGGCAACAGGCAGCCACGATAGGGAATATCTGTTGTGCTTTTGTGGCGTCGCTTAGCACTTCCAAGTTCAGGGAAAGTTCCTGGCATGATGTCTGGGAGAGGAAGAGGAGTGTCTTTGTCTGTCTGCAACAGAAAACATGGTTTATTTAACCCACCAAGGTTATTGAGTGCATGTACAGGGAGTATCAAAGCAGTGTTGCTTTCCACACTTTCTTACATAATGGATTATATAACAAGACTTCATTAGTCAAAACAAACTGTGTGTGTGTGTTCCTGTACAGCTATCTTTGTGAGAGTCAGTTTGTGTTACAGTATTAAAATCCTTACTTTTTTAGACCCTTTCATTTGGGGGGTCAGACTTGTTTCAGACTGTTTGGGGACTTGGTTTTACAGGATGAAGGTCAGAGTTAGATTTAGGTTTGGGGCTAGTTGTGGTGGTTAAAGTTGTTTGTAGTTTTTTTCATTTTTACTCTCTAAAGTGTTTTGATCACTTCTCTGCCATTGTCTTTAAAACCCTCTATATAATTAAAATGTGTTGTTAGAATTATTGCTAAGGTTAGGGTAAAGGGATAGGGGATGCATTATATTAATGAATGTCCTCACACAGCCATGTATGTGAGAGTGTGTTGGGGGTGGTGTTAAATGGTTACTTCTGTGTTAACGTATTTACTTTCATCCCTATACTGTTGTTAGAATGTCTAAGAGAGTCCTTTTATTTAGACTCTGCCCTCTCCCTGCCCTGAGTTCTGTGCCTACTTTGGGTGCCTTTGTCCAAATGTGGATATCTAACATTACTCTGGCAGACTAAACTGCGAGGCCAGAAATGTGCATTTTAAAAGAAGCCTGGCTGACCTCACTATAGAATGCAAACTCTGCTGAAGAAGACTGTAATAATATGGTTAGAACTTCCAGAGCATAAACCATATGGTGAGACTGTGCAAGTTCAGGGTTGTTCAGGTATGTTTAACATTGTATAAATATTTAAATAGTTAATCTTTAGAAATTGCATCACACTGTCTTACATTTATTAAGTAGCTGTCACACTGAATTGTCCCCCCTGAAGATGTGGAATGGACAACCATGACAGATTTTGGCTGACTGGACATAGAAGTTCGCTGTCCTCTTGTCCCATCTTGGCTGGTCCCTGATGGTTCCATTGTTGTCCCAGAGCAAGTCTTGGACTTGGTCTTGGTCTTCAAGCTAAAGAACAGGAAGATCTAATGACTAAGAGAAGACAGTCACACCTTGATAGATCAGACCAGTGGGCAGAAAAAAAAAACAAATCTCACTTCTGCAGAAGTTTAGGAAAACTAGGGCTGATGTCAACCAACCTGAAATGAAGTCATTCCATCCCACACACAGGGCCCTGAATATTTCCTTATAAAGCAACGCTTTAGTCTTAACGCAACACTCAGCTGCTCATGCAAAAGCTTTATGAGTTATCCTTCCAGCTGGAGCTAAGCTTAGCATCATCCTGCTGCCTCAGCAGTACTCCTGCTTCAGTTCTTAAAGAGGACAGTGCTAAGGTGTTTAATGCTATTAACTTAACCACAGTGGAATCAAACATAATTTAATACTCAATATTAAAAGCAAACAAACAAAAACAGTAATGTTTTAACATGGTGATTTGTTTACTTATGATGCCCTTTGTTTTCATAATTTACTTGATTATTGTGTCGTATGTTCCATCAATTCACACTGACAGATGTTTCTGGGAAGAAACATTTTGACTTTTCATTTTGTTTGTTTGTTTGTTTGTTTTTGGTGGATTGTTGATCTGTTACTGCACAAAGTCTTGATTCTTCATCACCTTTCCCACAGTCCGTATGAGTTAGCCTGTTGTGTTGATTCTCTGTCATCCAGGTCATAATTCATAGAGAAGATTGAAGCCACACACTGAGGTACTCCACCAC
This sequence comes from Parambassis ranga, assembly GCF_900634625.1. Taxonomy (NCBI): domain Eukaryota; kingdom Metazoa; phylum Chordata; class Actinopteri; family Ambassidae; genus Parambassis; species Parambassis ranga. The sequence goes on from NC_041036.1 coordinate 10,564,377, forward strand.
ATGTAAACCATGTGTCCCCACCAAACAGTTAGAACTGATGAAGCAGTTGGATGAGCAGTGAAACGTCTTCAAGAAAACTCTACAAGTCCAGACTGCAGACGCCTGGCGTCAGTCTTCTCTAGAGTTCGTCTGTTAGTTGGAGGCTTGTGGGTAAACCATAAAAAAATCAAGACCCAAAAAAAACTCATTGCTGTCAAGTCATGCAGGAAACTGAGTGTGTGTGTGTGTGTGTGTGAGAGGGAAAGGGTGGTGCTAAAGCTAAACGATGGTAAGTGCTGAAGGTTGTGTCTCTTGAGCAGATGATGATGGGATACTCTACGAGGTGCCGCAATCGAACTACCTACTGGGATAGGGCCAGTCGACGCTGTGTTGATTGCCAAAAAAAGGCAGGTATGTGATCTATATTATATTATATTATATTATATTATATTATATTATATTATATTATATTATATTATATTATATTATATTATATTATATTATTACAGGACATTCAGTCACCCTAAACTGTGGCTACGATGATGATGGATCGCGACACGATGTCCCCTTCGAACCGTGCGCAAACGGCACTTTTAATGACGGCAGCAGCGCGCACTGTAAACCCTGCAGCTCATGTCCTCCTGGCCATGACACCGTGAGACACTGCAACACAACGACCGACACGCTGTGCTACGAGCCGAGGTAAGACATGACTGAATGGTGCGCACAGAGTCAGAACACATCAGCCATCAGGGCCACTGTGGGAGTTTATTTATTAAGATGTGTGTGTGTGTGTGTGTGTGTATTGTCTGTTGGTTTCAATGCAATACGTAATGTTAGTGTGCCGTTGTGGTGGAAAAATACTGAATGATATCGTTTGTCCTTGTATACCTCCTTGTTAGCCTCTAATCTGACTACACGTGCATGTGATAGATAGAGAAGAAGCATCTGCATCACACTCATTTTATATTTTAAGATGTAAAAGATGTAACCGCCTCCTGCTCGGTGGAGAACCACTGAGACCTGTCCGTGTGCTTCTCCCCATGCAGCTGCTTGTAATAAACTGTGACTGTTCAGTGATCATTTCAGAGTCTTTTCAGAATCTTTATTGTTTGCCACCGTATGATCCCTTTCTACGCATTTTTAAGTAAAAGCCCACATGTTACCCTTTACCCGCAGAAGCCCAACCACCACACTTCCCGTCACAGTGAGTATGATTATTTGAATACATTTTACATGGGCTTACATTATCTCAACTTAAATCTGTCTTTATGAGGAAACAACAACTTCTCAGAATGTCTCAACGCCCTCCAGCTTTGCAACAACGGTAAATGTTTAAAGGGCAAATCTCATAATAATAATTATCTAATAATAAATATGATCTAATAACTATAAGAACTTATCGAGTGTTTGCATTTGAAATGGTTTTACTTGTTTTGTCTCATCTTGTTCATATTTTATAAATATATAGGGGAACAGAACGAGCTGTAAAACTATTTCATGTTTTGAGTCAGTTTATAAAAAATTTTTCTGTTTATTTTTCCACTTAGACTGAGCCTCCATATCAGGCTGAGACAAGCACATTAGTCACTGTGCCCACAAACAGGCTGGGAAATGTTGCATGTAAGTCAAACATGCACCTGAAGGTGACACGCTCACCCTCATTACATCTAACTTGACTTGTTTCTGTTTTTGCAGGGGCAGTACCATTAGGCATCCTGTTTTCCATTATCTTGATGGCCTTATCAGCTTACATCATGAAGGTGAAATGGAAAAAAGGTTGGTGAAGTGAAACTGCAGAATTATACCACATGTCATTGTCATCACTAATATAGAGAGCAGGAAGTGGCAGGAGAGCCACTGCCTTCATTTCTACCCAAGCATGTCATTTTATAGTAGGGAACATAGATTTTAATTTTGGGTGTAATGATATATCTCTTCTGATTTAAAACACAGCCCACCTCAGAGGGCAGTACATGAATCCCAGTTTCTCCTCCCTCACCACCACAGAAAATAACCCAGAGCTGGAGGATATCCTGAGTGAGTGGGAGTGACTTCAGCATGTTGCTATCCTGTGTCATGTCATCGTGACATTTATTTTTTTTTCTGCTTTTGGATGTTTTCCTGCTGTCAGTTTTTAATGTAGCATATCTTTCTTAGGTCCTAACGTCCTGTCGGCGCCTTTACAGAAAGTGCTCGACAACCTGGATGTTTTGGAAGAGTTAGTGATTTTACTGGATCCAGAGACAAACGGAATAAAGAACACAAAACACCTGGCTTCCCTCTGCTACTTCACCTCCACCTGGATTAATTACACCTACTCTATGAAGGAGAGTAAGAGCCCCCTGAAAGCTGTACTGGAAGGGGTCTCCTGCAGGCACCCAGACTGGACTGTAGGAAACTTGGCTAAGCTGCTCAGACAGATAGAGCGCAATGATGCCATCGCTGCTCTTGCCAGACTCAGGCTGAATGAAGGAGATTTGTATTAACCCCATCTGTCAGCAGATTCCAGTATACAGTGGAAAAAGGTGGCTTCCTTTAAAAACATAAAATGAAGGACATTTCAGTATTAGCTCTGAAAATACAGCGACACAAGAAAAACAAGAGCATGTTTTTCTGTCGATTTGATGGAACATCTGTTCAAACAGCTGAAAAAGCACATGCTGCTTTAGGTCGCTTGCTGGTTTCCATTGTTGTAAAAGCAGTTTGAAGTATTGGCAAGAGTTACCTGCAAGGATGTTTGTGTGAGCAGCTGTTAAACAGTTTGTCCTTTGTCACCAGACAGCATATTTATCTTGAACAATATTAAGACATTTTATAATAATACAGTATTAATAATGATTTTTTTTGTGATGATTATGAGGTGGCTCCTCTTCTGTGCAGAGTCCTGCACACTGATCATCTGTTTGTGTAGGTTTTAATGAGTTTGTCTGAAATGTCTTGAGGTTTGTGTTATTTTGTACAACCTTTAAATGATTTTTTAAAACATTTTATAGAGTATAATCTTTTTTTTATACCCTCACCTTTTACAATAAATAAAATTGAAGTTTGTTCAAACATCTTAACATCTTTATTAAGCAAATAACAATATAAATAAAAAAAAGTGCATAGAAAAATTAAACAGGTTTAGAAATATGTATACAAATATTTACAAACTCAAGGTTTATTTTTACATGGTAACAAAGACGTAAATTTAAAGAGCACATATTTTCTCATTTTTATGTCTTTTACACTTACTTTAAAATAACCCTACAATATATATATATATATATATATTTATTCATTTATATATATGTGTGTGTGTATATATAACATACAGCTTTCTTAACAGATTCCGGGAGAGATGATCATGATAACTTTGATTTTGACTAGTGCTTTGCATCCTTCATTACAAACGCACAAAATGACAAAGACACACATACACACACACACACACATACACACACACCAGGATATTAAAACCAAGCTATCAATAATCATCCTCTCTTTTTGCATCAGTATTCCCAAACATCTGTCTTAACAGCTGAGGTAGAATCCTTGCAAGGAGTTGGGAGTGACTCTGCTCTTGTTGTCAGCTAGGTGATTGACACAAGTTTATCTGGGCTCCATCCCAGTGATTGGACATGCAAGAGGAAAAAAGTGGATTAAAAAGACAAAAAAAGGAGACAAATAATAGGATGTAAATTTGCTTTGTTAAGTTTGGGGGAAAAGGGAAAGCTTAAAAAAAGTATGGGCTTGAGAAGGAAAACAGTGCTCAGTTTACTCCTGTGGTTGAATATGAGACCATCAATAATCCACCATAACAAACAAAAAAACATAAAATAAAAATTTCTCTTTAAAAATAACTGCTTTAGAACCATCGCTGTCATAAAGGCTTAAATGTATGACACAACTGCCCCAAACAAATAAATTCAAGTAAATTAGCGAAACAATGATTTGTAAACAAAACAAAAGATTTACACATGGGGGAAATCTGTTAATATACTAGACCGCCACCAATTATACACAGCACAACCGTTTAACTTTTAAAAATATAAATCAAAACATGAATAAATAGAACTACTAATTTGAACAGTGTGTGATTTCAATTAGCCTCGTCAATGACAGCACTGAACATCAACTTACAACAGCTTTAAACGTCGCTTTAAAGGTGCTGAATGCTTTCCGTCAGCTCCACATCTGAAACGGCAACATTATAGCCAGGTGCAGGAGCCCAACGTTCACGCTCAGTAGCTTTATACTAGTTCTCTCCCTGATTAAAAGAGGAAGTGTAGCAGGTTTCTCAAAGATGAAGATAATTTGTATGTCTGATGGGTCTGATGTCTGATCATTTATGTGCAACTGTAGGGCAGCAAAAGTCTTATTGCAATAGGTAATGAGCATCTGCTGTGAGAGTAATAAAATATATATTATATATATTTTAAAAAAAATGGTATTCACCACAAATCTTCACTTTTGGCTTGGGTAGTGTTTGCTACATACGTACACCATACATCAAGAAAACTGAAATCTATCTTAAAAGACACGTTTCTCTGTTTAGAACTATGACACCATGTTACTGACTGAGACCAGTACATTCCAATGGTCGCTGTTAAAGTCAACACAGGAAGAGTGGGTGACACATAGCACATCTACGATGTTAAATATGAAACGTAATATTTCAATGTTGTTAAGAGTACTGTTTGAGTGCATACATGTTCTCAGCAGGGTGAATAAACAGCTAAATAATTCCTGACTTTGTGAGACGTCTTAGTTCGACTAATGACAAAGCTTTCAAAGCTTAGCACCATGATTGTTTTGTTATTCACCAAATTAAGTCTAAAAACATAAAACACAAAAAAAAGGTTTGGGTGGGTGTATGTATGGCTCAAGAACTGATTTCACTGCAAAGATGGTGCCATGATGTTGCAGTCACTAGAGGATGGAGCAATTGTGATTACAAGTGTACAACAGACAGACACACGCCCCCCCCCCACCCCCTGCCCATAGACAAATAAAACAGATTCGGAATCTCTCATAGTTTAGCTGTGGATCTTCAGCAATGAGTCAAACAGATAAGGCTTGGTGTGTTAGTCAGATATTTGTTGGTCTCCTCCATATACACCCAGGAACTTCCCACATGTTTGTCATTGATACCAAAGCTTTCACAATGATTTATGCTGCAGTGTCTTTGCATTGCCAGCAGAACTCTTCACAAGCAGAAGTACAAAGTGAACAGGAATTATTTAAGGGATTTTTTTGTGCTGGTTCTCCTCCTCTTACGCTCCATGTATCACCGCTAACCAGCCACATGCTTCTGGCCGGTCACATAGTGGATAATTCCCCTTACAGCCTCAAGCCCCAATCCAGTGCCAGCTTCATTTAAGGCTTACTAGTAAACAAGATCCTCCCCTTTGTATTGAGGGATCTATCAGTTGAGGAATCGACGACATCGCCGGGCCCCACAGTTACAGCTGAGTTTGTTGCTGGCATCTTCAATTGGGAACTTGTAATCGTAGGTGAGCTCCTCCCCCCTGTAGATTTTCCTAAGAGCAAAGATGACGATGTGCTTTCGTCCCTCCACGTTGATCACGCGTGAGTAGCAGTTAGGCTCACAAGAGTGGTTGATGAACCTTGCTGCATTTCCGTGCATGGTAGCATCCACCACATCAAAGTCATCAATTCGGAACATGTAACAACCAATGCCCTGTGAAAGCAGAAAAAAAATCGTTTTGGTGTATGCTTTAAAATTTTTTGACTCAAATTTTGTAAACAGCCTGACACATTTTTTTAAAAAATGGAAACCAAACAAACCTTGCCATCGTAGTACTTCTCCCTCTTGTCGGTAAGCACTGAGCGAATGACAATGCCTGCGTATTCAATAACCATCTCTCCTGCTTCGATGTTCCTCTTGCAGAAAAGACCACGTCCATGGATAGCAGACCTACAACACAGAATGACACAAAAGTCAGAACACCACCAGAACAGGCATGATTGAATCTTGACAGATGGCAGTTTTGAACTTCCTTTTCTGGAGAATTCAACTTAGTTCTCTAGAATTGCTGATGTAACCTTTAAAGTAAAGATAGCATCAGGTATTCTCAAGAAAGGAAAGGTTGGTGGGGAGGTGTGAGCCACAGCAACAGTGTGGTACCTACAGTTAGTAGGGTTGAGCTCACCTCCACAGAAGAGCAGAAAAGAGAGAAGAAGATATATACTCCACCAACAAATACAGCTGATTTACCGTAAAAAAAAGAGAGTGTACTTGTGTGTCTGTGGTTTTTTAACTCGGAATTAACATGTTAAAATACCAAAGTGTAACTGCAATGGACCAGCAAGATTTTTAAGATGGTGATTTAAGTTCTTTTAAGTTCCTGTTAGACAAGGCTGTGCAGCAGAAAGGTAAAGCAGCGACAACTCAATACAGTGTGAACTGATACTGACATTTTATATAACTATACACACAATATTGCTAAACCTTTCCAAAGCAGCTTCTTGTGTGCTTGTACTTTGGCTGACTGCTTCTCCAGTTTAAGGGGTATGCTTAAAACCCTCTAATGAAGACCTGAAATCAACTTTGAGGAATTGGTGGTTTAAACACTTACCGGCAATTGTAACTGGCCTACTCTGTGTAAGTCTACAAAAGGCCAGTAATCTGTTTTTGGCAATAAAACCACATTGACAGATGTGGAATTTTTCCTTATTCCACTTGACTAATTACATCTGGTCTTTTTGTTTTTGTGCAGTGTGACAGGAAAACAGCACTATCATCACTATCACTTCATCATTATTTCAGGAGGATACATACATACATCTCATTTAGGTGACTTATGCACTTTCTACTTAATCCATTACATCACACAATTACATAGTGGTTTAAAGTAAAAAAAAAACTACAACATGTCTTCCTTTGTCTATTTTTAGAATAGTTGCTGCCGTGACCTTTTGTCACATCTGACATTTAAGAGAAAATGTATGCTTTGGTTCTCTGACTGATAAATGGCCTTTAACATTCAAAGGTAAAGATCATGCAAATGTGCAATTGGCTCAGTTGCATGTATTCAGCACAGGCATGTCTGCAAAAAGCACTCTGCATTACTCATACATAACGAAAAAGGAAGAACAGATGAAATCATAGAATGCTTTTTTTGCCTTAAGCTTGAGAAGCAGCCATTTTCTTTTGACTCGTCTGCTTCCCATTTGTAAGAATTACAGTTTTTATTCTGTTAAATAAAGATGTTTACCTGTACACTCCAACAGCCTCCTTAGATGTCCTTTCCAGATGTCTGAAGCGCATTGCCATGGGTAACTCCAAACTAGTGGCCCGTCTGAGTAAACAAAGGAAATAAATTCACTCACAACACCCACAACCGTATTTTGTTTCATACTAATCCTCTACAGTATGAATGGTAAATCATCTTTGAGAAAAGAAAACGGTTTTTGTGAGGGGGTGACAAAATGAGGTTTTAATCACGCAGGGCTGCAAAAAACCTTTGATTAAATGAGTTAGGTCTGACCTTGTGGACTTCAAAAGAACTTCATCTTCCTCATCATCATAAAGCCCAATGTCAGGGAGCTGTCTGTGCTGGGAAGCCAGGAAGTTGAATATGTCAAATGTAGACTTTCTGTTAGGACAGAGAAAACTATTTCAGTACAAGACAGATCATGAGATCACTTCATGACTCACATTTCCAAGTAACAATGTTGGGCATCGTACCTAAGATAGAGCTCAGATCGAGCACAGCCACTGGGATTGACAGGCAGATCATCCTCCTGGCTAAACTGTTTGAAGAAACGGAAACTGTGGCGCTGACAGCGGTGAGCTCCTTGAAGTTGTTCCAGCAGGAAGACCACTGCGTCATGGACCAGACCCAGAATACGGGTACCAGTGATGTTTTGAAACGTCAGAGGCCTCAGCCTTGCTAATGCTCTTGCCTCCTGCACACTGTCTACCACTGCTTTCCAAGCCACTGGAAAGAAAGTTACAAAATAAATGTCATTACATTAACTTTTACTTTAAGAGACGTATTAGTTTAGATTACTTGGAGACATCGAAAAGAAGTAGTTCTCATGCAATATTATTCTTACCCTCAATACTGTTCGCTTCTACACTGAAACCATCATCGCTGGTGATCTCAAATCGCAAGTGTGGCTGGTCTCTATTAGTTAGACATCCCCCATCCTCATCAGACGGTGACAGTTCATCATCCGAGGTAGAAGCAGCGCCTAACAAAACAATTCATACAGCCATCAGTCCTCAACTACTCCTAAATATTACACCTCAATTTTAGTGCAGGTTAAGGGTACACCTACAGCATGTTATATTCTCATGTTTTGTTGTACTTGTGCTATGGGATGCACTACATTGCTTTACTTCCTTAAATGTATTAGAAAGCTTTAATTAACCGCTACTATACAAATTAAGATATATATATATATATATATATATATATATATATATATATATATATATAGAATATATAGAATATATATATATATTATATATATTATATATATATATATATATTCTAAATATATAGAATATATATATAGAGAGAGAGAGAGAGAGAGAGAGAGAGAGAGAGAGAGAGAATGAAAATAAATATAATTGCACATAGTATGAAGGGTTTATTATTATGCAGACATAATAAACCCTTGCCAGACATTGTTGAACTCATGAACTGTTTTTCAAATCCATAAAATAATTAAAAGCAACTTTAATTGAACAATACCAGAGTATTTCTTCCAGTCTGTCAGAGTGCTGTGCCCTACTGGCTCCCACGCATGCTGTTTGCCGTGTTCGCCTTGACACATGTAATTCCAAGGCTCTGATCTAGGGACAGGAAAAAAACTAAAGTAAATACATCTCATACATACAAATATATGCATTCATAGTGATCCGACATGCATCTGACAGCATGAGTTTGCTTTATAGAACATCTTCTAGTACTATGAAGTACTATGTATGTAATATACTCAGGGTGTAAAGAGGGTAAAAGAGGGTAAACTGATGTTTTCTTGGTCTGTTAAATAGAACACAATTAATAAAGAAGAAAAAATGGAAACCTACCCCGAACTATCAGAGTCGCTTATGTGCTCCTCCTTCAACTCGTCCAGGTTCAGAACTCCCTTCACTGTTGGCGTCTTTATGCGAACTCCTGAAGTCCTGCTGGAAATGCTCAGAAAAGTTGGTTTGCGGTGCTCCTCCTCTTCACTGATGGACTCCGGTGGCAGGAAGTCAACTTTAGACTTCTTCGTGACAATGCGGTCTGACAGTGAAGACACTCTTTTCATGCGGACGTGGGTGCGAGGGCGGGGTACCGGAGCTGGCGTTGCTGTTCGTGATGGAGAATGAGGTGGCACTGAGGGCTCTGGTTCTATTAACAGGCCAGGTGGCAAAACTAGTGAGGAAGGGCTAATCGTTCGAAGCCCGCCCCACTTAGGGGTGTAGTTACTTGCCATTGCTTGATTGATAATTGCTTCAGCACTTTCAGCAGGAGTCTCAGTTGACAAAACAGGCTGCCCCGAGGCCTTGGATGACTTGGATTTTTTAGAAGTATTGGACTCTTTCTTCTTCTTTGTTTTTTTTGACTCTGGAGCAATTTCATCTTTTGGTGTTTTGTTGTTTTTTTTAGACTTTTTCACATTGACCGATGGCACAACACTGTTGTTATTGTTTGTTAGCAGCTGTGTGACTGTGGCTGGATTCTGAGCTGCAGGTGTAACTGAGGGAGGCATAGCTGTTATGCTGCCCCCAGGTGGTGGTGGAGTCAAGTTCCCTGCTGCAGCCAAAGTGGCAGACAGTGCATTGCTCTGCAAAAGGCTGGCAATCTGAGTGACACAGTTATAGGAAGGGGAGTTGGGTGTGGGCAGCTGGAAAGTGTTGCTCTCTGGGTTTTTCACAAAGATCTGCCCAAGGCGGTTCACCAGTAGGACATGTGGTGTAGGATCTACATTTGGCCCTCCCACCTCCTTCACAGTAAGAATGGCATGACCGGGCAATGCCTGCGGGACCACAGGCTGTTGAGGTTCTATAGCTGGCCTGGGTGTAGAAAAGTTAATTGAGATTGTATGACCAGATGCTGCCTCCTTCTGCACAGATGAACTGTAACCATTTAAGATAACTGGGGATGATGTGACCTGTACTGGTGTTGAAGAAGCTGAACAGTGTGTTGACAGCCCAGACAGAGATGATACTGAAGCAGAGGATGAAACAATGGTGACAGCTGTAGAACCTAATGGCTGTGTTTGTGTGGAGTACACAGGGAGAGAAACAGTACCACAAGTTCCTACAGTGGGACATGTGCTTAATGTAGCTGTCAGGCCTGGATCACTTTGAGGGGCGACATTTAGCACAGTTTGTGTCACATCTGTAACTGGACTGAGTGTTGTTAGTTTGGTGGACAAAGGGTCCATGGATGAGAAGGTTGCTGACTCTTGTGTGACTGGCTGGAGTGTAATACTTGCTAGAGGGGGCTGACTGAAACCTGGTAAGCAAGAATACATCTGAAGAGGGTCTACAAGGCCTTGAGAAGGCATTTCTGCTGACATTAAAGACGAAGGTTGAAGAAGACCAAGCAGGGATCCCTGACAATTATCAGCAGACTCTGCTAATGAAGGCTCCATTGTGTTAGGTGGAACATGGTTCATCAGCACTGTAGTCCCATCAGTTGATGATACAAAGTGACTACTGTCCAGGTCTGAGTTCAGGACTTTGCATGTTTCAGACTGCTGGGTGTCAAGTGGCGTGCCTTGAAGCAAAGGATCCATCTCAGCAAAGCGTGAAGTAATGTCACATCTCTCAAGAACAAGAGGTGTTTCAGAAGCCAAACCCAAAGTGGGGCCCACCAATAGATCTTCTGAATATGATGCTGTGGGCATCTTTGTGAGCAAACGGGGCAGAGTGTCATCAACTGGAGGAGAAAGCACTGTATCCTCATCTACTAAAGCAGTGTCTGCAGTTTGACTGGGTGGATCTAGAGATGAACTGTCAGTAGAATCTGTTCTGGTAACTGAGCTGGAGGCTGATGAAGAATCTGTTTGCTTATCTTTAGACGATACTTTAAGCTCCTGTGCACCAACTGATGTTTCAGGGATGTTTTTATTATTTATGTTCTTGTCTTGTTGACGGCTTGAACCATCAACTTTCTGAGCATCATCACTACCTGCTATACTTGCATCACTCTCTGTACCATCGTCTATCCCATCCAGCTGAGCCATAGACCTTGAGGAAGGAGAGGAGGGAGGCTTGGAATGATCTTTGGATGCAGGGCAGCTGACTATTGTTCGTGAAAAGTCAAAATAGTGCTCCATGTCATCATCAGATGATGTGTTGCTTAAATCATCCCTGGCAGAGACTGCAGAGCATGGCAGGTTGGCAATAAGGGGTTTCCTCTTGTGTACCTCTTGGGCTCTACCCCAAAATTCCTCCTGATCATCTCCTTCCACCACTATCTGCCCCCCACAGTTCATTGCTACTCCCTCATTTAGGAGAGTTTCTTCAATCTCAAGTTCTGTCCGCATCTCTTGACTCATGCTGGGATCCTTGTGGAATGAACTGTAGGGAAACTCTTCATTCTTTTGTTGGTCTCCCTGGGGTGATGTTCCATTAGGTGGAGAGACATCTTCAGGCTCTGGTGAAGCTAAGAAGTTGTGCGGTACCTCCACTGAATCTGACTGGGTCAGATCAAATGACAATCGAGGTCTTGGTACATGCTGTATTGATGAGGAGAAAGGCAGACCCAAGCCTGCACTGTCCTGCCAAGGAGACTGAGGAAAAAATGAGGAGGTACAGTTGGTCACAGTATTTCCAGAGCATCGGACTGAGGAAGTACTTCTACCTCCAACTGGGCGAGTTGATGGAGGATTTATAATGTTTTCTGTAGAACCAAGAGGGAAGAGGGGGGAGGTGGGAAGGGAAGATTTTCCAGCTCGTAAGGTGACTGGTCCAGGGAGAGAGCCCAAATGAGGGGGGGACATGTGACTGCGAATGCCTGTTGTCTGTGAATGCGGGCTGTGGCGACGAACTCTTCGAGTCTCTTCCAGATCACTTATGGTCAATATGTGGTGGGGTTTTAGCTGAGTTACTCCTAAGAAGAAAAGACTTAATGAGCAGCTGTGCATGTTGTTTGAGTCTGAATATAAACAGTTTTTAATGACAATTAATGTATACCTGGGGATGGCAGAGGTCGGGACATTCCTCCAGCTGGTCTCCTGGGTTGGGGGTAAGTGGGAATCTTTGGCTTTGCACCGGGATCAGACTTTAAGGGAGGACCTGGAAGTAATGTTTCTTCTGTTGGGGAGTGGAATTCTGCGACGTCTGTCTCTTGGGTTTCAGATTCTAAAGATTCATGACACAGTTCATTAAACTGTAAGTACCTTCAACACTTTGCAGTAAGGTATTTCCTAACATAGCATAGATACTATATAGTAAAACACACACCAGGCAGAGGACAGGGGCTGTGAGCAATGGTGTGATTGTCTCCTTGGTTAGGCATCTCCTCAACAGGTTTCTCGGGGACAATGGGTCGGACTTCACGGATAGTACATGTGTACTTGCACCGCCGCGAAGGGTTAATGGTACTCCAATACCAACGAGAACATCTCAGAGGAAATAGGAACAGATTTTAAAAAATACTTTTCATTTCAGGATGCAAGTACATATAATAAAAGGGGAAATGCAACTTACTGAAACCCCACAGGAAACAGCTTTCCTTTGCGTGCTGAAAGTTCTGTCAGTACCCCAAGTTTGTCAATCTGCAAGGATCCTGCACAGAGAAAATGTAAGCATACAATTATAAGCATACATAAACCTTTTCCCAGTCAAGAGCAACAAGCAACAAACAAAATGAAATTGACATACCAATCATCACACTGATCAACTCCGGTTCCAGGCCTGTCAGGTACTTCCTGCGAGGGCTGATCCCCTCAAAATCCACATATATCCTGCGGTTTACCTCAAACTCTTGACCAGTTATCATCTGCACAACAAGATGGCAAAGTAGGAATACAAATGGTACTTCTCCATCTTCTAACTGTGAGATCATGCAGTAACAGACTAGTTAAAATTACCCTTCCACTGATGAGATGTCGGTGTTTGTAGCAGTAGACTTTTTTGTCATCCTGGAACACACACTGACGGGAGCGAGCACACATGAAGTGGTAGTTGCTTTGACAAGAAGTCAGGCAGCAGCCCACTGTGGCACCTGTCTGGTTGCAGCGTTCACATCTCTAATATATCAAAATTGATTGGGGTGAAAGGTAAAATGTAATCAAAATAGGAACAGCAATCAATTACGGGCACATTTTTCTAAGCATAAAAACTCTATTAACAGATTAACACATAACCAGATTCCTAATAACACTGAAGATTTTAAAACTACATATCAATCAATAAGATAGATTAACCACCAACCATTAAGCGTCCCCTTGTGACAGCACTGTGTACATGAAGCAGAGCGCCATTGTCCTCTTCAAACACCTCAGCTGACCACAGACAGCAGTTGACATGTGCCCACTCATTCTGGCCCAAGAACAGTAACCTGCCTGCTTCCTGTGGATCAATATAAAAAAAGAAATATAGAGTAACTAACCAAAACTGTTTGTGCATTGCTTATTTCCATGTGCAGGGATTTACTTACATTGGGTTTCAGGTCTCCATATTTTTGGCACAAAGAGCACTGTCTCTCATCATCTTTAGACCATCCAGTGTCTAGATCTGCTTTTGATAGACGACCTCTTTTCCCTTTACAAATGTACAAAGGAAAACAGTTTACGGCCGAGTCACAAGACAAAATATAAAAATGTTGACGAATACCACATTTTATCATCTCTCCTGAACTGACGGCATTACCTTTGAATTTCAGTCTGACAGCCCGACTAGTCTTGAAGTGGTTCCGACTTGTAGGCTCCCCTGACATTGGAGAAACTGCCTCTTCTTCCTTTATATCTAAACTCTGCCCATTGTCCTCCTGCAGGAGCCCCAGTGGAGCCCTGGACAAGAGCTCCTCCCTCTCTTGCCACTGGGAATAAACATGCTCTGTTGTAGGAGGTTGAACAGCATTGGAAAGCATCCCCCTAAAGAAATAAACACAGATTGTAACAGCCATTACATTGGATGACATTTTCAAAATGTATCTACAGACATGAATAATAGACTTTAATAAATATACAACCAATAATCCATAATTTGTAACTAGTACTTACGCAGGTAAGTCTTTGGTACAAGGGTTCCACACCTTTGGGTCTTGGCTGTTGAACCAGTTAAATACCTCCTCAAGGAGCTGAAGAGAAAAATAATCTGTCAATTCTAACTGCTAATTCCTCTGCTGTGATTTCATAGCTTCTCTTGCAGTTTTTAACACATAAGCACAAAAGACATTTATTACCTTTAAATAGTAAGAGCGTGCCAGGGCAGTGGGCCTCCTCTCTGCTGGGAGATTCTCCTCCTGCTCAAGCCTCTTTCGAACCACCTGAACCACATCTTCATGGAACATTTTCTGTTAAAACACAGCACGAATATTTTAGTATAAAGTTATTCGCTGACATTATTTTCCCCTACCAGTTTGCAGGCTTAATGTCACTCTACAAAGCATTAAAAGCATACAACTGTTTTACAAAGGTCAAACATTAAAATGAGGTTATGTACTCACCAATGTTGTGTAAAGGCCTTTGTCAAACTTCTTGCCTACTGCACGGAGGTCACACGCTGGCCGTCCTTCTATCCCACTGTCCGAGTCAACCAACTTTTCACACTGCATCAGATTAAATCATGTAAGCACTATAATGTAAATATGCCATCTGTCACATTGTGTATTTGACTTATACTGTTCCCACCTGTGAGCAGGTGACAAGGTGCTGAGTGAGGGTGGAGGAAAGTAAGCAGGCTAGCACCTTCTCCACCCCAGACCTGAGCTCAATGTAGAGCAGCTCTCTCCAGGCACTGGGTTGGGTTACACTGCATGGTCGACAGGAATACACTACACTCTCTGGCAAGCTGGACAGGATCTCATACAGCTCATCTGAAATAAGGAGAGAAGAATTTGATATTATGTGAAAACTGTCTCTAAGTGAAACTCACACCAAGAGCATTGTATTTCAGTCCAAAGAAAACAGGAAACCACAACTAAAAATGATTGTATGAAGCAGGACTTTACATGCACACTGAGCAAATAATAGCAATAATGTGTGATAGTGTGTCACTAGTGTACTTTCGCACTGAAAACAAAAATATGAATTACCTGTTAGATCCTCACACTTTGCATGTACCCAGTGGTTGCAGGTGCCACACTGCATCATCTGACTATCATAGTCATTGTCTTCATAACACTTGAAGCAGATTGGACAATAATTACCTGGAAGAATAAAAGCATTTGAGCCACAAACTATGCAGTGTTATGGTTGCAGGTTCTTACAAATGTACTGTCAAGTTTGCACTCACCCTGTTCATAGAGTTTTGAACAATCTGGACAGAGTCCTTTGTCATGGTTCCACTCAGTGTCCCAACTCTTCCCTGGCGTAACACCACAACTTTTACACCTGATGCACTTCATACAAACCTGCATAAAAAGCATCACATTAGTACAGTAAAAACACACATTCAGAAGAAATATTCATTATTTCGTGCTTTCTATAAAAACCTACCCAGGCTTTCCTCTTCTTGTTTTGTTTGGGATAGTTGGGTCCCAAACAGGAAGCATGATAACAATTCTGGCAACGTTCACACTCTAACAAAGGCTGAGAGGAAACATGAAATGTGATGACATTAGAAAAAAATGACAACAACAGGAAAGTAAAATAAGCCAAACTGTCTGACTGTACCTTTGAGAGTTTGTTTTTTCTGCCACACACATGGCAAAACTTGCAGCGTCTGCAGCACCAGTTTTCCTTGTTCTCCTCAGATGGGCGCTCCGCTGGTTCAAGGCAAAACTGGTGGAAGGGTTCACAGCATACTTGGCAATACAGCATCTGTGAAAAGACAAATGAATCTGTATGTTAAATGTCCAACTGTGTACAACTGAACTGCAGAATAAGGTGGCAAGGAGCAGCAAAGATGCAAAGAAAACAGGTATTGGGAATTACCTCATGTTGCCCTTTACTGGCACAGAGGAAGCAGACATAAGGTGGCATAAGCGGCGCAGAGGTCAGTATACTTAAGCCACCCATATTCCAGACATTCTCCAAAGTACAGTCCTCCTGAAAATGACATTTAATAACAGATGAGAAAAGAGTGCTCACTGTACTTACAAAACACCTAAATGGACTGTATACCACAGATGTTTATTTAAGAGCAAATACTGACCTCTAATGGGCAAAATATAATAGTGTCCTGTGACCTCTTAAAAATACAGTACAGTACTGTTTGCATATACAGTAAAAATGACCTACCTTGAAGTCAACCCTGATTTTGTGAGTGGGTTTAGAACACTCAACATCTCGTTGCTCAAATCCATGGGCCAGGGCAGCCAGGACACTGGGAGGAGTCTGCTCCAAAGGACCCTGCGATGGGAGACCCTGCGAGAGAGGTAGAATGTGAATATGGGCAATAATGAACAAACTAAAAACTGTAGTTATCGGTGTGCCATGCTTAGAGAAACATATGCCAAAACTCAGTTCAGCTGACCTTCTGTGTTTAGCCTATCTGGGGCACAGATCACACTAAGAATTACCCACCTTCTCAGGTTTACGCCGACCTGATTGTACACGATGGGAACTGGACTTCCGATGCCTAACCTCATCATCTGAAATGTCTCCCAGGAATCCATCCAGTGACACAAAGTCTTCAGAGAAAATAAAACAAACAGAGGGAAAAACATATGAATTATCTGTGGTGTTCAATTAGATCTTGTATTTTACATATACCTCTGAGTGTTTATTTACCTTGACTGAACCTAGATCCAGTACCTCTTCTCCTTGCTGGGGAGGTGGAGCTTGAGAACGCTTTATCATCTAGATCTGAGTCATAGTCCACCAGGTCAAAATAGACACGCGGTTTTACAACACGCTTTGGCTGCTTTCTTACTGATGGACTGAGGCCATCACCCTGGACACCAGATGGTGAATCCATGGCACCCTCGTTCCCCTCATCATTACTTGAATGACCACCGCTGAGAGAGGATCGACGCCGCTTTGAGGCACCTAAATAAATACAAACACGAGCGCCATTAAAGCTGACAAGCTGAATATTATGCAGCAGTAACATGAAGCTTACAAGCAGTCCTGAAGCGTTACCTTTGGGTGCTGTTCTTCCACTTAGCCTGCGTGCTTTCCTCTCTTCTATTTGATCACATCTCTTATATCTTAGGGTATAAAAAACAGAACTCGTTATTTCTGAACATTGTGCTATTTTACACTACACCGAATAATTGAATAAACTTACACACAACACTGCCGCTTTGTATTGGGCCCACCGAACTTGGGTTTGTCAAGACAGTTGATGCACTTGCCACAATCGTCCTCATGGTTGCAGCCTTTGCACACTCCACACCTCCGTGACCGGTACCCAAATGGCCCAAGACCTTTCCGTTTCACAAAATTTGTTGGCTTCTTGACCTTGGCGACCTTTGGATCTGACAGCCCAGGACTGTCTGATTCTGACGGAGATCCAACATCTGCTAGAACAAAAATACCACAAGAATTAACTGACTAATAATGTTTATTGATTAATGCAAACAGTTTAGTAACTCTAAGAATGTTGCTAATAAAAATGAATGTTGCTGGGTTAGATAAGACAGTGGTCACTGCTGCCCAAACAAGAGCCACTGACAGTCACCACAGCAAAGACATCATGTTTACTTTCATGACATGCAACACCACCCTTTCTGGATGACAATAGTAAGCTATCAACTGGTAGGAAGTTAATCAGATCACTTTATTAGACTGGCTGAACAATCAGGCACAATATCTGCATTCTTGGCAACATTTAAGTGGTCACAGTTAACAGCCTGCACACAAGGCTAACCACACAGCATGTCAACCTGTTGCCATTGTGCCATTGAACAAAAAAATAGTCAAGCTGTCCACTATGCTCTGGACTGAGTTAGGCATGGCCTGTTTATTTTACTACAGGGGAGATCTAATCCAGCTGGTTTTACAACCCACATGCAAAACAAAACCTTTCCTACTGAGCAGCAGATAAATGTCGTCTAAGGGTTTTTAATGGCTCATTTACCTAACACATTTATATTTCATAAATAATTCTA
Source organism: Parambassis ranga (assembly GCF_900634625.1). NCBI lineage: Eukaryota > Metazoa > Chordata > Actinopteri > Ambassidae > Parambassis > Parambassis ranga. The sequence continues at coordinate 10,582,535 of NC_041036.1, forward strand.
TTTACTCTAATCCCATTTATCCCCTTAGCCAACACAGCCTGAATTAAACCAAAATGAAATATTTATGAAAGAATAATGAAATCAATTTATGTAAAATTGTAATAACATTCTATTCTAAGAAATTCACCCAAACGTTTTTAAAAAAAAAATCCAGACATGTTTGTCAATAGTTGTAGTATCTACCTTTAGTAACGGCTGTTGGGGAAATGCCAGATCTTTCATGCAATGGTAAGGCGCTAAGTCTGGGGATGTCATCTGGTACCATGGCTCGTGGCTGCCCAAGTACCACAGATGCAGCACGACACACATGTTTGATACGCGGGCCTCCTGCTCGACGGAATTCCTGACACAATGGGGAGATGAGCTGTGGCTGAGGAGGAGAAAGAATATATGAAGAGGCAGGAACTCACAGGGGACTCGGCTTTCTTTGAGACAGAAACAAGATGTTCAGTCAAGTCGATGTTTCCCCTCGAGCCCATTAAATTGCACACTTACTTGTCCTTGGGGTGGCTCTGTCTTGACTGGAACTTCAGATTCAGGCTGCACTTTCTGCTTCCTCCTTTTTCTTTTAGAGGTCACATCTTGAGACCTGACTCCAGTTGGGCCAGATAACAGCTACAAGGAAAGCAAGACATCATTACAAACCTCAGAAAACACCAAGTGTAGGATTTTCCAGTAGAAAACTGTATTTCCTGATGTGGTTGTGGGAAGTTTAAGGTACTGTGTTATGTGTTTGACTGTAATAGTTGTTCATGACTGTTAGATGTATACATGAATGACGCAACGGCGGAGCATGCGCAGTTGTAGTGCAGCTATAGCGACTATTGTGTTTGTAGTGTAGCCGTAGCAATGCTTGTTGCTTTGAAGTGCAGCTATAGCTGATTGCCTGTCGGGACCCGCACGCTGTGTCGGTTTACAACCTAATAGTTCTAATAGATTCTAACAGTTCACCTAACAGAAACTAAAAGTTTCTGAAAGTTCGTAACAGTTCAGCTGAAAGTTAGTTCAGCTCACAGTTCATGTAGTATGTGTGTGTGTGAAATAAAGTGCATGGAAACTACGAGTTGTATCCGCCGTGCTTGTTCCGACAACCCGTCCAGAGGGGGACTAACGAAGAGTAAATCTGGACAGTTGTAAACTGTGGTCGGAGCCGTGCAAGAGAGTACACGAGCCCCGAGCGTTGTGTTTAACTTTTCTCTCTTTGTCACTAATGGAGTGGGGTCGTGCGCTTACCCCAGATGACTTCAGCTGTTTCTGCTGGTCAATCTTAATGAGCTGGACCTTGGCTTTCCTGAGGAGATTGAACATTCTTTTATTTGCACCAGTGAGCCGTGCTCTTTGCGATGCTCCTTTCTCCACATGCCCATGGTAGGGACCTTCACCTTGGCCTGATTTCTGCTGTGGCTGCAGCTCTCCTGTGGATATAAAACATATATATAGATAAATTATTGAGGAATATGAATATGAATATGTGCTTGTCTACGTAGTATACCAAACTCAACCTTGAATTACGGAATCATACTACTAATCTACTAAATCATTTTCTTACCTGAGTAAAGCTTGGCAGTGTCTTTCCCTGCTAAGTCTTCCTGTTCACCATGCTGAAGTACAAGGGCCTTGGAGTTCATAGTCCTTACACACACAGACACCTTTCTTACCACTCCAGGAGAATCAAGGTCTTCTATCTTGAGTTTGGACTTGTCCTTTTCTGTACTCGTACTCCGTTGCCTGAGGCTGATGCTCATGGCTTCATCATCAAGTCCTTCTGCTAAATCAACAGGAGGCTGAAGAGGTTTAGTCACACTGTCCAGCTCGGTTGTGTTTTTGCTTTTAGGAAGCCCCAAGTGTGGCTTCTTTAGCCTTTGATAAATCTTGAGGTGTGCCGTTTGCTTGCTGAACTTAGGAAAACTTTTCTTTTTCTGAACATCCAGAAGTTCTGTAGATAATTCTATGGGCTTATCAACTGGTGTAGATAAAAACAGATCATCACATTTTTTCTCTGAAGTGTTGTCCAGTGTATACAAGTTCTCACAAGACCCCTCATCCCATTTAAAACTTGAGTTCTTTAGAAGGGAGCGCTTCTTTTCATTTTTGCTACTTTTTCTCTCTGAAAACAGGCTTTCGGCTATTCCAATGCTGTCATCAAGGTTCTGAGCTGAGAACAGATCGACGTCCAGTTGAGCTTCACTCAATATATCTTCCTCATCAATTGGCAGGATAGGGGATATTGCTCTTTCTGTACTGTCATCTTGCCTCTTTCCTGGACGTATTGGTAGGCCCAGTTGTAACCCTTTCTTTGGGGAGTGTCTTCGTGGCAACACAGACATTCCAGCATCATCCATGAACCTTTGTGGGGTCTTGATCACACGTGACGATCTGGCACTTACAACAGGCATAATGAAGTGCTTGATGTTCTTCATGAATTTTGCCTTACCAGGCTGAGGATCAACAACGTCTGCCTGACCCCCATCAACCAATGTGTCAGTTTCTTCCTGCTTCAAGCCATCTTTGTCAAGTTCCATTTCTATCAAGTTAGAAATGATTTTAGACTGTGGTTTAGGCCCTTTATGTCCAATAAACTGGAGACCTGGCTGTCTCTTTTTGTACTTTTTATGTATTCCAATAAGTTTAGAGCATGGGACTGGTGTCTTAGCTGCTAGTGGTGTGGAAACGTCATCGTCACCTTCAACAGTTATCTCACTTTCAGATAATTTCAGTGGAGCAAACTTCCCATCTCTGCTCCTGTGCCTGTGTTTCTGACGCTGCCCAATTAAACTTTTGCGCCTCTTCTTTAATTTTTTGGGAGATTTCCTTGAAGCTTTTGGATCACTTTCTTGACTTTCTGACTCCAAAGATGGTCGACTATCGATCAACTGAATGTCTGTTTCCTCTTTTACTGGTGGCAGTATTTGCTCTTCTTCCACCGAGACAGTGTCCTGTTTGGACTCAGGCAGAGTGCAATTATTTGTTTCTGGCTGACTTGCCTCTACTACTGAAGGCTGAGTATCTTCTGGTAGAACAGTCACTGTGTTAGGCGTATCAACTGGAATAAGCTCTGTGGTGACAGGAGTTTCAGGAGAAACAACAGCCTTCTTCCTCTGAACAGACTTCTTTTTCCCTGGTTTATTATTTCTGCATCTTCTTGCTTTGGAAGGCACAGGCAATTGTTTGGCCTCTTTTGTCTGTGGTTCTATCTCTTTTTCCTTCTGTGGAGAAACTTCATCTGGCACCAGTGAAGCATCATCCAAAGTCTGTGAGGTATCCTTATCAAGAACTTCAGAGGAGTTTACACTGGTCACCTGCAACAGATCCTCAGCCAAAACATGACAAGTGTTTTCAGGAAGAACGTGTGAACTGGAATTTTCAGTGGAAACCTGAGAAGAATCTTCAACCTGCACCTGTGGAGTCTCTTTAACCTGTGCTTCACCCTGTGGACTCTTTCTAAGCCTCCGTTTTGGAGCAGTCACTAGCTTCTGACTTGCGGACTTTGTTTGTGGTGAATCAAGGCTTGATGTCCTCCTCCGTAGCCTCCTGGATGGTTTCACTTCAGTGTCCAGACATGATGAGTTATCCACATTAGCTTCACTTGGGTCTTGCAGAACATCCTCTTTCTTTTCAGCCACAGGGCCAACCTGCTGAATTAGAAAGGATGGCTTGGAGCTTCGATGTTTGCCAGGAGAGGAGACCTTTTTAATCTGAAGACGGGGGACTTTCACACAATCTGTTTTAGTGATGTCTTGAGGAGACAATTCACTCATTTGCTCCACTTCAACATCCACCTGTAAGGTGGAGTTTTCCTCAGACAACACATCAGTCTTGTTTTGACGATCCTTCTCATTATGGTCCACCCTTTCACTCTCCTGAGGAGCTGTAACATCCAAGTTGGATTTTTCATCAGTTTCCTTTGAATCTTTGTTTACACTGCTGTCACCAACAATAGGATGATCTGCCTCACTAACAGTCTTTGCTGTTACTTTGACAGGGATTTCTGCAGCTGTTGTCTGACCTCCTTGCTTTACTAATGTTAAAGTCCAGATAAATTTTCTTCTCCGTTTTTTCTTCCGAGATGAATTCTTCCCACTAGCCTGTGCATCGTATTTGGGGTTTTTGATCTTCATCAACTTTAGACTTGGGACCCTCGCGTCCTCATTTTTTAAAGGCAAGCTGTCACTTGGGAGGTCATCTAAGTGACCAGTGTTTGCAGCTGACAAACCTTGGTTTTCTGGCACTTTAACATCTTTATTTAGCCTCCTACTTTGCCTCCGTCTGTCACCTCTGGGCGATGGTTTGGCCTCTTCTACGTGTGATAATTCTGACTTACAGTCTGCCAGAGACGTATCACTTTTATTCAACCTTTCTGGTTCTGCTGCACTGTCAGACACTCTTTTGGGAAGAGGATTAGTGACTCTATTGCTTCTACGAGTCACTTGTTGATTACCTTCGGAGTTCTGCCCTGCAACAGTTTCCTTATGCTTTATTTTCTTCGCATTCTGTTTTGGCTCAACACCTCCGCTCTTCTTTACAGTGTTGAGTTGATCAACAGTCGATTCTTTCCCCTTTGCTTTTTGGTCATCAACCACAGCTTTGGCGCTAGTCTTGCATTCAGGCTCAGCTGTCTTTAAAGCAGATCTCCCACGCCTTCTTGTTGGTACTGTCCCCCCTCCTTTATCCTCCGTGCCATGTTTATCCTCATGTGGTTCTGTTTTTAATTTAACGTGAGCACTTAAAATCTGGTCGCCTTGAGTGTCCTTGGTTTTAGGCTCTTCCTGAATTCCTTTTATCTTCAGCTTCTTTCCAGACTTTTTTGGAGTCTCCTTTAAGGTTTTTACTTTCTTTTTTGCCACCAACTTTATAGTAATCCTTGGTGCTGCTGATGAAGCTCTGCTTTTAGCAGACTGTCGATCCATAGTGTTTTTTCCTTTGAAACCTTTCCTGCAATCTTTTGCAGGTTTTGCTTCAGGAGATATTCCTTGTATGTCCTCCAAAGAGTTTACATCTTTAACAAGATCAGCCGGGACAGCTGCCTCCACTGCTGGCATTTTAACCGGTAGCTTCTCACTGTGACGCTTTGATTTTGTGTTGACAGCATCACCTACAAAAAAAAAATACATAAAAAAAATACAATAAATAGCTCAAACTCCAAAGGACCATTACTGAGTACAAAACTGGGAGAGTGTAGTACACTGATTATTTAAAATGATTAACACATGTGTCATATAAATAACACCTTATAGGTCATGTGATGTAGTAATATAAACTATTTACCTTTGGAAGAATTTTGTCCAGACGATCCTTTGAAGCTTTTTCTCTCACCTTCAAATCCTCTGAAGTCATCACCCTTGAAAAAAATAAAACCTGGTAGTTAACACTTAAAGCCACTTAATACTGCAAACTACTAAACCATAAACAAAGCAATAATATAATGTTTAGTCATTAGCATTAACTGTGTCCACTATAAAACCCAATTTAAATATGTAACACTGCATTTCTCTAATATTCATGCTGAAGGACGGACTAAATGAACTAATGGTCAGCACAATGGTGACCTCATCAAAACATCCACCTAAACAGTTTATGGATTATAGATATGTATTGTAACTGCTGACTCAAGGCCTATCTCATTATTATAATGCAAAGGAACTGTGGAATAGCCTCATTATTGGCATGCTAATCCTAAGGAAACCGTAGCACAGATTGTATTAATGTTTTCATCATTTTCCACATTCAAACCAGACATTTTCATTCATCATCTCTCTAGGCTGTAAACCATCATACATAAAGAGGATGTGCGTTAGTAACACACTACAAATGCTTCTTGCCGTTTACGGAAACACTGTCAAATTTGATTAGCGACATGCTGTCACTTGACCTGGTAGGACGAGCACGCATACTAACGATACAAAAACCTGCAGAGAAATATGTCTTTGTATTTACGTTTTACTTCCAGCACATTACATTGTTCTCACACTTATCACTGTGACCTGATAGCATTCACACTACTACACTCGTATGAGCCGGAACAGGACATTATTTTCAATTTCGGTTATTACATGTGCATTAAAGGACTTTAGGATCTAACAAGGGTGCGATGACTTTGGCACACTTGTGCACCACCATTTAAATCTGTCGTGTTTGTAACATTATCTAGCAGTTAGCCATCTCATTCTCCAGAAAGCACTGTAACTCACTTGTAATTGCAGAAAAGCTACAACGTAAAAACTAAAACTGCCTAAGTGTTCATACAGCAGTTATATGTGCCGGACAATCTGGATCCAGCGTATGTATGTGCATTGTGTCTTATATGGCAAAGGAGACTACTCTACCCGCATCTGGGCAGCGCATGAAAGCAGAACAGTTAGCAGCCAGCTACTGTGCTGGGTACAGAAGCGCTAGCCTTCCCGTTCTTTGTGTTCGCTATTAGCTAGCTAGGTGCTACTCTGGCCCGATAACGAGAGGGCCATATATAAAATAAATTACAATCCCTCTTTAAATGGACATTCTCGCTCTCTGGTGGTTAGAAGTGTTACTCACGTTCTCACTTTATAACATTTTAACATTTATGAGGGCACAAGAGTAAATAATTCTAATGTAACATATAGCACAGCTCTGCTGCTTGGCTGGGGAGGTATTCTGTGTTACGACTGTTCATTAAATGTATCGGAAAGCCGTACAGTGCTGCTAACGTTAATTAGCATGTAATGCTAGCTTAGCGAGCTCAAAGCTGAAGCTAAAGTTAATGTTAGCCTAGCAGAGAGATGTTGACATTTTCTCCATGGCACCTAAGCAGTAACCAGTCACACTGCTGTGAAGCACTCATTCGTGCACACTGACGATCATACAAAATGTGAGAGGAGGAAATAAAGATACTAACTCCTGGGTCGGTTTGGGACCTCACCTCTTCACTCCCACTAGAGCTGTATCCAGCCTGACCAAGGATCTTGTGGCTTGCTTCTATTCCAAGTAAGCGCAAGTGCGAGTGGTCATCGTTTAACGATAGAACCAGGTTTGCGGGCCTTGGCCCTCCGTTAGTCACATCATCAGCCTCTAAGCCTGATCGTCCGAGTTGCCATCGCTTCTCAGAGCGCAAACGACTGCGAGATGACCAAGGCCGACCGGGGAAACGACCTCTGGCCGTAGCGGTTCCACCTTGGCCTCCTACGGCAGCCGCGGTTGCTGATCCGCATCCCGCTGCCGCCATCATTGCTTCAACAACAACACACACCGACGGCTAGCCGTTCGAGGAGAGACAAGAGGGAAGGCGCGAGATGGGAGGGGGGAGCCGCAAGGGTACAAGGGAAAGTGAGTTTTTGCGGCGTGGCTTCCCTGCAGGAGGAGCGACTGCTCATAGTGGTTGCACGTCAACTCATTCAGAAATCCCAGGTTATACCGCTTTATAACACATTATTATTGGCATCACTCTTTCATTGATGACAACAAAACTGAATAAACGGATTATTTATTAGGCTTCACATAATGCTGAAGTTTTCAGCACGTTATACATATAGTAAAGCTCATATTACCTGAAAAAGTGTGATTATTTATTTGTTTATTTGTTTGATTGTTTATTATTAAAAGAACTACGATGCAGTACATGCAGTAAATCCATACTCCATAATCCATAACATCCATCCCCAGTTCGGCACATTGCAGTGCAGTAGATGGCAGTAAAGAAACAAAAATGTCCCACATGTAACAGCAGCAACTGTAATATGACACAATTCTACTTGAATGTATTGCATCAAATAAGCTAAAAGTAGAGTCGAAAACTTGCATTTGAATATAAATATTTTCTTTACCAATTAATTGAATACTTGGACACAAATGATTACTGTGACAGAATTGTCTTTTAAATCTGTTTAAAAAATAAAGTGATTAAAAAAACAAAATGGAAAGCGACGGAGAGAAGGGGTAATTAATTTTAAGGACACGTACATCCATTTTCTACTACGTTTTTTAAAAATAGTGTCAAACCAACAGTAGGTGGCGGTATAGCATACGGTATAGCATGTGATTCTGGTAAAACACAAAGAAGACAGTCGAAGAAGAAGAAAGGGCGGTACGCAATTCGGAAGAAGAAGAAAGAGGAAGTGTTTGATTGTTTCCATTAAGTTATCTTGTGACGTCTACCTGACTTTTGTCCATAAAAAGAACAGGTATATTGCCATATATAATGAATGTGTTTTTTTCATTGAGAGGTAATTGCTCATAATCTGGAGACCAGTGTAATTGAATGCAAAGACTGTTTAAAGCACTCGGAGCCAGCCTTGATAACAGCTAAGCTAGTTAAATGCTAACGTTAGCCAGAGTGAATTTCAGGTCATATGACTAACATCAGCTTTATTGTTGAATTGTTTTATACAGTTTGCAACAGCCTGCCTTGCTTGAGACAGTCAGTGGTTTTACGTAGACATAAGCAATATCCGCTTTGACACAGGAGATTCATGTATGTTTTTCTTTCCGTAAAAGGATCCGCAAACAGTCAAGATGAACCTGGAACGGCTGCCCAACGAGGAGAAACTTAGCCTGTGCAGAAAGTATTACTTAGGTAAATAAACCGTAAAAAAACTGTTTAGTAGTAGTTTTTTATCCATGAGCTCCTCAAGCATTGGTAACATGGGTGGTATGCTAAAGCTATATACTGTATTTTGTGTAGTTTAATGGCTGAAAGTTTTTTGGAAAAACGTTTTATGAATGTATTAATTTTACTGACATTACGTTTTGGTTGTTCCCCCTTCTTTTTGCAGGTGGTTTTGCATTTCTCCCATTCCTCTGGCTTGTCAATGTTGTTTGGTTTTTCCGTGAGGCCTTTGTGAAGCCAGTCTACACCGAACAGCTTCAGATTAAAACTTGTGAGTGTTAAAAAGCTACACCCATTGCTCACTGATTAAGTTTCACAGTGTATGAATCAGAAAGTGACACCTTGCCTTAAGTAAACTGTTGCATCATGTTGTTGCTTGTCCCAACAATTCCTGCTAAATCACCCAGGGCGTAGACTGATGATGGTTACTGATGCTCTGTACTATTGTGATGACGCCTTACCCTATTATGTTGAAGTAGTGTATGTTGTTTTGTGACTTATAAGTCAGCACATAGGATTTTTTTATACTGTCTGCCTGAGTTTTAGTGTACTACAAGTACAGTTGAATTAATTAATGAATAGTTTGGGAATAACTAATGCCAGATCTGCATAGTTACAGTAAGCTGGCCAGATTTTTCATTCAAATTCCTAAAATTCTTTCATATGGAACCTTTAAATAATGATAATATAAAATGTAGAAATGGTCCTTTTAATTTCAGGTCTTGTAGTTTGTTTAGTTATGCTGAGGCCTTTAGTAGTTTTGGGAATACACTGAAGCTCATTTAACTCAGCAGGATGAGTGAGTTTAGCTTTTTTTTTGCACTATTTTTGAGAATGTGTGGAATAATAATTTGGTCCATATGCCGGTCCATATCTTTGAAGCTTGTTAGTACAACTATGCAATTAGTGTCACATATTTTAAGATGGCTAATTTACATACCTATTCTAGGTCCTGACAATTAAAATAGTTTTCCCTAGCATACAGTAAGAGGTTAACGGTAATTAATGGTTGATGCAGGTTACTTTAGGCAAAAAGCTGTATGCATGTGTTTGTATTTCCAACTAAATCTTGTTTGTTTGTTTTTTTAGATGTGAAGCGGTCTGCACTGGGATTACTGTTATGGGTGGCAGTTCTCACCACATGGATTACTATATTCCAGCACTTCAGAGCAGAGTGGGGGGAGGTGGGAGATTACCTCTCCTTTACTATTCCACTGGGCATTCCATAAGATGACTTTTTTCTTCTTGAAAACAACTAATGGTCTACCATAATGACCAAAGATTTTTTTTTTCACTGACAACTCACTTTTTTTGCTTGTTAATGCTATTTGAAGAAGTTTCTTCGGTTTTAGACAAGGCAACTAATTATTCTTGTTTAACAGACAATGTCAATGGTCATGAACCTGATAAAGCTGGATGTACATTCAGGTTGTTCTGACACTGAACTATAGATTCAAAAGGTGTTTTTTTTCTTGATTTAAAAATATTGTGGAGGTAATGTGTGATTGTGCATTCAAAACTGTCTTTACTTGTGTGTGAATGCCGATTAAAATATCCACAATGCTTCCAAGTTCCAGTATTATGTTGCCATGTCATATTGACTTTTTAGTTGTGGTGACAGATGAGTGAGCTATTTTCTCTGTATAGTTCACGCCTCATTGTAACATATGTCTCCAAAGGTCTGGACGACCACTGGCGCCTGTTGTGAAACCTAATAACTTGATCCCCCTGAAATGTCCCCCACTTCCCTGTCATCCTTTATGAGTCATAGCATAATCAGTGCCAGTTTTAGTCAGTCAGAGCTTAAATGACAGGTCCTATGTTGCTAACAGGGACTACATGTGCCTGCTGTACTGAACCAATGACTTCACTAGTGACAGCCAAGAACAAGAAGTATCAGCACACAGCGTTCCCTTCATAATGCAGGTCCTGTAATGAAACTGATAAATAGAAAAAGAAAATGCATTTTTTAATAGCCAGTAAATATGTTGTATATTGTTGTCCTGTGTATGGACTGTGTACCTCTCTTCACATATGGCGAGATAGCTACTTTATTGATAAGTCATTTGTTTGCTGCTACTTTAGAAAGTGATCCACCAGTGTGAAAGTGAGGAGGAAGAGTAATGGAGGAGAGGACAGGCTTATTTGTTGTGCACGTGCTCTAGCATGTGTTGGGGACGTTCCTGCTGTCACTGTCTGTCTGGCATCGGCTCACAACAGTCAACATCGTCTTTTGAACTTATTTTTGGACAGACCTTCCGTGACAACTGAGCTTAAGTACACAGCTCATAACAGCTCTGATAATTATTCAAGAATGGTCTGATTGTATCAGTGCCATCCTCCCGGTTCGGGAAAAAAAAAAAAACAGCAGACCTTAACATTGGTAATGGCTAGTAAATATGTTAATTGACAATAAGCCTGCAACAGCTGCTTCACTCTGGACACAAAAGACCTACACTCTTATCCTATTTGGCAATGCCTGAACACCCAAGGGTACACAGTCCTGAACATAACAGAAGCAAGGTGCCCCAGTATGAATTCCCAACTCATTATGCAACACCAGTATAAAACACAGACCATAACAGTCCAGCACTGAGAGAGAGAGTCAGACTGAGGTGCACGCCAGATCCTGCCTCACTTCATTCAGGACAAGCAGGGAACACACGCAGTTAAACAGGGAACACACACAGTTAAACAGGGACTGAGAGGTAAGTCGATCAGTCTTCATGTAGCCACACAGGCTGTGAACTCACATGCTGGCTGCTCAGTTGTCCTTTTTTTAATTTTTGTGTTGATTAGAAATGGACTTCATTCTACCACCCACCATGCCAAACGGAGGTATCCCATGGGAGAAGGTCTTACCTCCTCTTATTCCTCGGCTGAATGGAACCTATGGACAATACAACTGGTCACCGACATTACTAATGCCAGAGACTGACAGTGGAAGCTCGGCAGAGGTGTGACATTTTAACTAATGAAATACCATCTTAAACAGGCTTTTATGACAGTAGGCTGAGAAAAGGGTTTTGTAGTGAGTGTTCTTCTCAAGATTCAAGAAGTTTATTGTCAAATGCACAGCACTTTACAGTTACACTGAGCAATGAAATTCTTACTTTGCGAGTTCCCTTCATATGACTTTATACACAACTAAATTAAAAAAAATAAACAGTAGACTTAGGCATAAGAATAAATAAAAATACGAATAAACAATAGGAAAAATAAAATAAAATAAGCAAAATGTGCAGTTCTATGTACAGAATGTGCAGTTCTATGTACAGAGGTAGGACGTTTAGAATGTGCAAATATTTTAAGAGAATGATTTAATGTAGAAAGTATTATGTGCATGAGTAGTTTTATATCTCACTTGTTTTGACAGGTAAACTGTGATGACAGTGGATTCACAGTTCATGTTGATGTAAAACATTTCAACCCAGAGGACCTAATGGTGAAAGTGATCGGAGACTTTGTAGAAGTTCAAGGAAAGCACGAAGAGAAAAAGGTCAGTGTGCAGGAAGGAGCATTGTGGCGTAACAGATGTGATTTATTGTGTTATCCACTAATATTGCTTTCACTTCTCTTCTGTTAGAAGAGTGGTCCTGGCTTCACGACGCGGCAGTTTAACCGCCGCTACCGAATCCCAAAGGGGGTGGACACCATGGCTTTGGAGTCGGCAGTCTCTCCAGACGGCATCCTTATCATATCTGCACCCATGCTACCAAGTGAGAACTCCAGATCCCTGGCTTAAGCACATTAATATTAAACACTACCATCCTCACCATATATGAAAACAACTGAACAGAAGCCTTTATAAACACACACACACATAGACTGAAACAGCGATAACTCCAGGCTCCTCCACTCACAGCAACACTCAGCATGTGCCAAAAAACACATTTGTTCTGTTCCTGGCACTGCTGCAATAATTCCATGCTCTCTGAGGTTTGTATATACTGTTCTGCTGTTACTCATCCCTCTTACATAATGTGTCAACAAACCACTCTTTGTAAATATGCTGTGTTAACATGTGAAACTGCTGCTCTTTTTTTGTAAAAGCACTATATGTGAATGTGTTAATAATGCACTCAGACATCTATTATATATCTATTCATATCTCTTTAATGTGGAAATGTTTTCTTCAGAAAGTACTAATAAACTTTATTTCTTTAAAAATATAAAAGTGCGTACATTAAATGCCTCTTGCAAATCTTCATGTAATTTGTTGATTTCCCTGAAAGTCCTTCAACATGGAGTCCACTTCACTAAGAGGAAAACCACAAACACAATTATGTTTAGACGATTGTAATGGTATTATACATATTACAGAAACATCTTCAGATCAAGTGTATGGATTGTAGAAGTTATTCTGATGACAATTTCATTTTACCTGATCTGCTCCTTCACCCATCTTCTCTGCTTGCGAAGGACTTGTAACAATGGGTCGTCTTCAAATTCCTTTTCATCAGAGTCTGGCACAAAAATAGAATGCAGGAAATGAGCTGGACAGACTTCATAATTAAGTAATACAGCAACTGAAAGTGGCAAATAATTGAACAAGTATTTTAAACAGTATTACTTTAAGTGCAAGCAACATCTACAGAGAACATTTTAGGGATTTGAAGAAGTGGAATGCGTCTATTCATAGATCAGCTTATATTTCCCACTATGGACTATAAGGCAAAGGTTGGTGCTCTTTGCTTCCCTAAGCTCACCTTCAGCCTCTTGCAGCAGCTGTGAAATGACCTCGATGGAGCTCTGTGCGCTGCACGGAACAGGGGATTGTACTGGTGCAGAAATGGTGCTAGGAGAGAGAACCGATGAAACAGGGATCTCCTGTTTTGGAGCTGAATCCACTGCTGGGAACAACACCTCTGAAACAACCTGTCAAGGACCAATCAGGCTTGTTAATACTGATGTTAAATACCATAACAGTCCCTTAACATCAGGCGTTATGTTTGACATCTAGAAAACTGTGGAGTTGTGCAAACTAATTAAGGTAAAATTAAACTGAGAAGAATGTGTAGGCTTGATTAATACACACAGACTTCCATTCCTGTGAGCAGTGAGAAAATGTGATGGAATTGTCCATGTACTGACCTGTCCTAAGGCACTGTGGACTGGAGAGGGTGGTGGCTGGAGATCAGCAGTGCAGCTTTCACTGGAGAAGTCTCGGCTTTCCTCTCGTCTATGCTGCTCTTTCAGTGATATGACCTTATTGGGAAGTCTTTGATGTGAAGAACTCCTGTTTGCACGGAGATGCCACAGTGTGTTTAGTGCACAGCAGTACAGTACAACTGATTCAAACAGTACACACACATTTCAATATGTTACCTGGCTGACTTCTTGTGCTGTCTCATAGACCCTGCTGTCCTCTCTGATTCTTTTGTCTCTACTTTATTTTTCTTGTTCCTCTCATATACCTTTTGGTGTCTACTCCACTCTCCTTGAATAGATCCAGATGAATCAGGTGAATGAGGTGACAGCTGTTCATCTAGAGGCACATCATTTAAGGTATTTGTGGAGCTTTCAGGGATTTTGGTCTTTTTTTGGACAAATGTAGTGTGAGACTCATCTGACATGTGTTGTTCTTTAGCATGCGATGACTGGATGGGACAGGGTAACACATCACAGAGTAAATGCATGTGGGCCGGAACATGAGCTATAGTCTGGGGCTGAGAGACTGAAGGATCAGAGAGAGCACATGCATGGTGGGGAGGTAGAGGAGGCCCTGGAGCTGGGGGACATGATCTGTGGGCCGCTCTGGCTTCTGGCTGGGGGGTAACGATGTGTGGACGAGTGAATCTTTGTGAGAGACGAGAAGGTTCAGCACCATCTTGTTCCTGCCGATTAGAGGAAATTGATACCATTCTGTAAATGTGCAATCCATATTAAACAAAAAAGTCTGGAAATATCTTAAACAGTTTTATTCCTACTTTATACGCTTGTCCACCGATTGAGGAATGACTTGTACTGGGGAGCTGCCAGCTAAAAGTCGAACCATGAACATTGGATTGGTGCAGGGACTGAGGCCACTCCCTGGCTTGCTCCATCTTTCTCCTTAAACGCCACTGGAACAAGATGTCATCTTCTGGACGTGTGGGAGGCACCAAAGACCAGATAACAGGGTTTTGGGAAGGTGCAGCATGAACAGAACCTAGGCTGGCCTTTTCTGTAAGCGTTAATAAATACAACAACATAGCTTTAAACACCACAGCTGCAACAGGATAAAAAAAATTGCATTGTACTCCAATTCTACTTACGAGTAGAAGGATTTATCAAACTGGGAATCAAAGGTCTTTTTGCCAGCTCCTCTACACTGACTGGAGAAGAGAAGTCTGAGCATCCTAGGCCCTCTGAACTGACAGGGATAGATCCATCACTGTTACATTCCCTGTAGAAAAGGCAATACAAACAAATGTTAATTACAACTGAAAGAATTCATTCATTTATTATTATAACTTTCTTGTCCTCATACCGTTGCAGCAGAAGTCTGTTGGCTCTTTCTTGAAGGTGTAGTATCTCTGTGTCATCAAATTCACCCTGAGAAAGGTCAGACAACATCTGGGAAACAAATAAAACAGCCAAATGTGCAAAATTAACCAAAATACAATGTGCAGCATTTCAATAAAAACATCACAGTTTTTCTTTTAGTATCTTAAGGCCAATATATGATATCAACAGGCACATCAATAATTTATTGGCTATACAAACTGTAGCTTCCCAGGCATTTCATAAACACAGTTGTTTCCAAATGCGGTGGAGTCTTGATGTAAGTCCAAATATTTATGTGCACTCTTAGTTAGAATAAAATGTTTCTCCTGCAGACGATCTGTACACTCACACTAAGAGATCCTCTGCAGGGGGAGAGAGATCTGTCACACTGACGCTGTCCAGCTGGACTGTATGTGGCAATATCATGATCACCTTTCAGTGGCGGGATGATGTCTGTTCAAAGAGGGACACTTTATTAGAATTCAAAAGTTTGCAAAAGTAACAGCCCACACATTAAAATATTGTTGTAACATACTTTTTTCTGTTGGCTTGGTTGGCGTTGAACTGTGGAGTGATGAGTGTGACATCCACCAAAAAGGCTCCTGCTCATCTCCTATGACAGACGCCATCTGTCGGCGCTCCTCTCTACTCTGAGGCTGACCGCAGCGAAAACGTTCTACGTATCTGGAAAAAGTATAGGTTATAGTATCTAATAGATTAATCACAGTTACCATGACATTGGCATATTTAGTTCAGTTTTGCATCACACTAATTTCCCTCTAGTTACAGGTTCTAAAACATACTTTGCCAGCACTGAATCCTGCTGAGATCCTGCAGTGTGTTGAGTGAGTACATCCACCTCAGACGAGGCTGTGTTGTTGCCAGGAGAAGATTCATTGTCAGAGGAGGGCCAGGTTTCTTCAACAACAGGCTGCCCATCATTGTTAGGAAAACAGTGATCACGTTTCTTATTCAGCTGTTTGCTGCCTTGATGTAATTGTGAACCCGATCGCCGGTTTGGCCGCACAGGACTTAGAGTCTGCAGAAAAATGCAACAAAGTGACAGATGTAAGGGTAATGATTAAGAATAAGAGACACAGCTTGCTGTATTATGTTGCACTGACTTACTTTTGTCCTCTGTTTCTTTGACACAGCCTGGTTGCAGGTTGCAGGTGACTTCTTCACTGTGGACACCGGTTGGAATGGATTCTTGTTTGTGAATACAGATCGACTGTAAGACCAACACAGCACTAATTGTATCACAAATACAATATACATATGCACATTAGCTGGATTTCATAACAGCTCTACGACCTCACAGGCGATTCCTTAATAAACACAGGACAAGACTGCGTGGATCTGATTTATGACTTCTCTAACCCCGAATTATAGCTGGACTTGCACGTCTGACCTGATTACTGGGGTAAAATAATAGAAGACAACTTCATTTACTAACCTTCCGAGTTTATTTGGCATGTCCACAAAAGAAAGTTACCACGGATCACACGGCAGTGCGACACAAACTGTTTTAGTAGGTATTTTGTTTGTTTGTGTATCCCACAATTTTAGCTGAAAACATCATTTATCTCTCGTTTTACAGAACTACCTGCCTGCAGTGTCGGTTAAACCAGAAGAAATTGTTGTGTAGAGATTATTTACTACCCGTCATACGGCCAATAGATACTGAGGTAAGTATGACGGACATTGATTTTATCCAATCACATGCGACGATGTGATTGTACAAGCGCCAATCAGATAACAGGAAGCGAGCAGCGCGCGGAAGAGGAAAGTCTGCAAAGGGAATGTTTGTTGAAAATACGCTAAATTAGCAACGGTAGTTTGGCTAGCTTGAACCACGATTTTTTTACAATAATAACACGGCCACTTCTCTGTATCTTCAAAGTGAATATAATGGAGTCGCTAAGAGGCATGTTATTGAGCTAATTGTTATATATGAGAAAAACGTATATAACGCTGTAATTAAGAAGTAGCTTGTGTAACCTGCTGCTAAGTGCAGTTAGCAAGCTAACGCTATCGTTAGCAAGCAAGCAACTAGCAACCGATCAACCGAAAGACACTGGACAATATATTTTTCAGCAGTAAAGGTGTGGATTTTACGTCGGCCTTGTTCTTAAATTACCGATGCGAGAAGCTGGAGATAATGCACCACGTCAAGATCAAGACTGAAAGGCCAGGTATGGATGATGAATGCCAGTATTCAGTATTATTGCGTTAATTGTCACTATTGTAGTATCCAATTCCAAAAAAAATCCACTCTTTGAAATGTGTTCTTTTACTTTACAGATTTGGAGGCAGTTGGTGCACGTAGCAGATTAGATGCGGTGTTAAATGGACTGGTAGAGAAGAGTGAAACCGAAAGGCATGTAAAAAATATTCTTATGTGTTTAATCATATAATATTAGTGAATATGCTTTATCTTATTTAATCCCGTTACCTGATTTTAACAGAGAGCAAAATGAGAGCGATCCTGGAAAAATATCCACGGACACTTTAAGCAAGTATGCACCACTGGTTTAGTTTTCTTTCTTATTTCATTAAGTAAATTTAAGATTTCAACGGTTTCTTTGAAATTTATTACAATGCTTTGAAATGATAAAGTATGCAGATCAGTATTATAAGATAGCATTTCCTACCTTCTCTCTGTAGGGATTTGTCTCCATCATCTGCCGGGAAACGGTAAGTGTCTGTCTGTATCAGCCTTATCTGACAGTAACTTGAGTTTGCTGTTACTGCTCAATGATTATATTTGTTTTACATTATTAATTTGCTCACAGTATGTGCATTCTATCTGTTTTGTCAGTTTTCTGACACGCTTTTTTTCCCCCAGACCTTCAGCCCGGTTTTCACAGCACCGGAGAAAGAAACGAAAAGAGATGGATGAGGGCCTACCAGAGACCAATCAGCATAAACAAAGTAAGATGGTACAGTGTTTGCTGCATCTCACTCTGCCTTTTACTACAATGTATAAACTTTAAATTTTGCTTATCTTTTAATTTTGTGTTTCCCCTCTTTGCTAGATGCTTACATTATTAAGTTGTTCGATCGCAGTGTGGATCTGGCTCAGTTCAACACCAGTACGCCCCTGTATCCTATCTGCCGGGCCTGGATGAGAAACAATCCCTCTGTTCGAGAGCCAGCTACTTCCCCAAGCTCCCCACAGAGCATGGTAGAGGAAGAGGTAAAGACCGTTTTGTTGAATCACTTTTATTCTATTCAGAATATAAAATCAACAACACACAAAAATGTGGTTAAACTGTAAAAATTTGGAGGTTCTGCCTCACTAAATATCTTTTTTTTCCTTTTTCCAGGTCACAGACATGATCAACGGTAAAGGCCAGAATGTGTACCGACTTCCTCCTCCAACTCCCTGTCCAGTTACCTCCTCTGGTGAACCTATCAATCTGAGGATCCCACAGACTGAGAAACCCACAGTTACCAAGGTTTTTGTATAAGCACATGTATTTAATGGCATTGTGACCATGTCAACCTGTGAGTAACTAACTACTAATTTTCTTTACACAGTTAACAGATGTCACTGTATCGGGATCTCTCATATGCAACCACATGGAACGTTGGAAAAAGATAAGGCAAAAGTATGTTTATTAATATTTATTCTTATAAACCCTCTTATAAACTATCTTGTTACGTTAATGAGCCGAGCAACTTTCTCTAAGTTACACTAAATCACACTGACACGTGTGTGTAGCTCATAGACAAAAATAATTTACAACAAAATAATCCTATTTTTTTGTTGGTTTTAATGCATATGTATGTGCTCTTATTGACCTTTTTTCAGATGGAAGGAGTGCTCCAACAAGAACCAGCTAAGATACAGTGAAAGTATCAAGATCCTCAAGGAAATGAAAGACCTCTATGACCATTGACCTTATCTCCAGAGCAGAGTGAACTCTATGCAGTTGGAAAAGAGCCATGACTTTGTCTACTATAAAATCAGATGCATAGGAAGACATTAACAGAACCTGGAGCCTTAAAAATAACATGTATTAATTTGATTGGAGAAATCCTCGTAACTTCTTGTATGTGAGTTTCTTCTAGTGTGATCTTCAGTTTAGATGTTTGAATAAATGAATTCATTAGTATTTATCAAGTCATTGAAGTCAATTTTGATCATTTTAAGGTCTTCCTTAGTTTTGATGCTGGATATAGAGAATAAGCTAAAAAAAGCTTAGTTTCACAGAAATTAGATAATACAATACTCATCATTGCTGTTCCTGCTGAGATTGTGTTATAAATTCTATGATTAAGGAACATAATGTGATGTCACAACAACCAGAGATCCCAAAATGCAACATTTGTGCAACAAGGGAGTTGGAGGCAACTGAAGTAATGCCTGGTGCATTTACTTCCACAGTTGTGAGTGTGATAGATGAGTGTGGGGCATGACAGTAGTTTGCTTTGCTGAACTTATTTTCCAGATTTGTATATTGATAATGTTTAGCTGTGTTATATAGTAGCATGAAAGATAGACGGAGTGAGAGCTCTTACAGGTAATACAAAATCTTTGAATAACACTTTTGGGTGAGTGAAGTAGGAAAAATGTGGTTGCTGTCAGTTTTATGAGTTCAATACACGGTGAAAATGGGGGACTGCTCATTTCTTTATTGCCTTTTATTATGATCCATTTACCAGCCTCTCTTCACTTAATGCCCACAGCTTGTCCCACAACAGACCTGACTAGGTACCCATAATGGGTGTGAGCACATGTGAAAGATGTTTTCCATGTCATTTGGTGTGTACTCATGTGTGACAAAGACAAATGCAGTTCATCTATAAAGCGTTTTTTAATCACCGTTTACAAGTGCATAAAGTTCAGTGAAGCATAGTGACAGCTGTCAGTTATACATTCAATTCGTATGAATAAGCTGGAGCATCAACAACAAATCATTCTGTTAAAAGTCAATTTTAAGCAATGTCATATAGGTTTTTTGTAAGCTACAGCTTGAAGAACACCGTGTTTGCATGGCATGAAACTGCAGCAATGTTTCATTTGTGATAAACCAACACCTCGTAGGAGAGCTGTCAAACTGATCTCTAACCCACATACTTCCTCATTAAGTGAAACCTAATCTATTGGTTAGGCATTTTAACACATGTATTAACACTTAGCACCTGTTTGTTACTGAGTACATTGCAGTTAAAGATGAGTTTTATTTATCTACATTTCTCAGAGTTGATCCTGCACTCTGTGTAAAATGTGGAGGGCTTATCCAGTCTCATCAGTGAAGACTGCTTTGCTGTCTGTAGAGGTCAGTGTGACGCCTTCAGCTTTCTTGTCCGGAGCAGTAGAGTCTGACTTCCGGGTAATCCTTGCAAACTGTGAGGATAGGGAGCGAGAGGACGTGAATGACAGGTGGTCCTCAGCCAGGGCGCTCTCCAGAACAAAGCAGATGGACTGCTGAAGCTTTGTCTGGAACTCTTCACACATGAAGACATAGAGGATGGGGTTCAGGCAGCTGTTGAAAAAAGCCAGAGCCACAGAGAGGCGACCTCCAATGAGAATAATTTCCATGATATTTTCGTTTTGGGCATGTATTAATTCAATGAAACTAAAAATGTGTATGGGAAGCCAGCAGATGAAGAACGCAAAAATAATAGAGAAGATGATTCGGCGAGATCTCTTGCTCCTAGTTCTCTGCAGGCGCCTTGCACGGATGCCTATGGCCACATAAGAGACCAGTATCACCAGGAATGGGATAAGGAAGCCTAAAACTACGCGAAGGATCAGCAAACCCAACAGGTGCACAGGTCTGGTGTTTCCTGAGTAACCACATTGCGCCTTCCCATTTCTAACTGAAACGGTGCGAAATGTTGCGTAAGGGATGCTGCAGCCCGCCGCAGCTATCCAGATACCCAGACATATGAGCTGCACTTTACGCACGTTGCGCTTGTTTTGCGCCCACACCACCACCCAGATGGACAAGCAGCGATCCAGACTTATGGCTGTCAGGAGAAAGACGCTTGCAAACATGTTGACATTGGCGACAAAGTTGTGAAGCTTGCACATGTGGATCCCAAAATGCCAAGTCTCCGTCGACAGCTGAATGATAGAGAAAATCAGGAAGGCTGTAAAAAGGAAGTCAGCCAGGGCCAGATTGAGGAACCAAACTGAGTTGACAGTTCTCTTCATCCTGAAGCCTGTCACGTAGATGACCAGACCGTTCCCCAAAGTCCCGAGAATGAAAACAATGCAGTATATGACCATGGAAAATGTTTTCATATGGCTGGCAATCACTGCCAGTCCAGACTGATCCCCAGTGGAAGTAATGTTACCTGACGAGCAAAAAGGATCAGAATTAATGATAATTGCATTCTGAAACATGCAACATAGAAAACCTGCAACCACAATGCAGAATTGATCTTATTTTGCTCCGCTGCATGTGATTTGACCATCAAATTTTTGAAATCTCTTCTGGTACATAATGCATAAAGGCTCCTAATTCACTGGACTAAATTACAAGTTAAGGTGCATTCCATTTCTCCACTGGATTTCATTTGTTATCATAAAAGATGACCTGCACAAAGCACATTTATGCAAACATTTTTTTCATAATAAATGTAGAAAATTAAATAAAGAAAGAATGAAAAAGCAAGATTATATTATATTTTAAGTACCTGCACTCATCTTCCTTGTAGCCGTGTGCCTGTGTGGTGATCACTGTCTGGTCGGCTGGTGCCGTCTTCACTTGTCTTCACTCTCTGTCTTTTAGTACTCCTCCTTCTCAAGACTTGCAACTACCAATGATAAAATGCAGCTGTGCAGAGGGAGTGGACAAATGGAACACCATGATATTATAATTACTGAAGCTGAATTTGAGAGCTTCATGTAAGATGGAGGTTGAATTAATCTAAATCTAACCTGAACCTAATTTTGAACCGCCACACCGTGTCCCCCTTTAAGAGTGCAGCACAAAACAAGCTGCAGTTTGTTCCAGAAGATGTTTCACTGTCACTATTTGACTTAAATCATGTCTACTTATATGCAAACATTTGACATTAAACATAAGACTTTATGTCCCCATATCTCTATAAAATGTGACTATAATGTGTCAATAGAATTAGATAACAACACAAACACACACACACTCACACAGACAGACCAGAGGGCCACCAGAGTCACTCTAAAATGAGACTTTTGTTTTCAAATTGACTCAGATAAATTCTCAATATTACTTGTGTTCTGCTTTTTTTGCAGATGTGTTCTCAAAACAAGGAAAACCCATATGTGGTCTATTAATGCATATAGCCACTTCCGTACACTGAAGGTTTCTATACAGAAATAATGATTTGCATTTCTATTGCTTTTCTTTTTCAATGCATTCTGCAAATTATAAACTACGCATTCAATATTCAAACCTTATAAATAAATTATTTGAAATGTTTACAGTTTTAAAATTATATAAAGGAGGGTAACAGTGGTAGAGCGAGTTGTCCAATAACCAGAAGGTTGGCGTTTTGAACCCAGCTCCTCCCTAGTCATTGTTGTGTGTTCTTGGGCAAGGCACTTGCATGTGTACGAATGAATCGGCAGTGGTCGGAGGCTGTAGGCACAACTTGCACACCTTGGCAGTCATGTCTCTGTCAGTCTCCCCCAGTAGTTTACCACTGCCACTGTGTGAATGTGGTGTGAATGAAAAATGCATCTCAATATAAAGTGCCATATAAGACCAATGCATAATTATGATATTATAATTGACTTTAAAGAAATAACTGTTGCATTGCTTGCTTTCAGTATTTCATGTGGTGTGCTTGTTACCTTACGACACACGGCAGTGAGCACATACACATGTCTTGTTGACATAAAAAAACACATGTAACCAACAGTAGTTATTTCAAATATTTAATGCTTTATTTGTCAAAATGCACCAAACAGCAGGACGTGTGGCTGCGTCTACTCAGTGTCAATGCAACAATAGCATCCAGTTAATAGTGAAGCTGACTAGAATCACTTGGTGATGGTGGGAGTGGGAAACATGCAGCCAAGGCCTGTGTTGTGTTGAAGATTTTGTGTGCATTTCCACTTTAGTTGTAGGCAACAGTCTGGTCGATCCAGCTGCGCAAGTAGGACACGCGGGAGTACACGGCGGGGGCACGCACATTGCAGTTAGAGGTTCCCCAGGACACAATACCCACCTGGTACCACACACCACTTCTTTCACAGACCAGAGGGCCGCCAGAGTCACCCTAAAATCAGGCATGTTTTCATGTCATTACTTGTGTTCTGCTTTTTGCAGAATGTGAACTCAAATTGATTTTCTTCTTCTATATATTCTGCAATTTATGAACTACACATTAAATATTTAGTAAAACTATTTGAAAATGTTTACAGTTTTAAATGTTTAAAGTTTAAATTATATAATTAACTAGACTACTATTAAAGACATGACCGAATCCCTTGCTTTCAGTATTTCATGTCATTGTGTGCTTGTTACCTGGCAGGAAGACACTCCAGAGGCACCAGCACAGATCATGGCATCAGTGATCCTGTTGTAACCCCAATACTGACTGCACTCAGCAGTGCTGAGCAGAGGCAGGGCAGTCTGCTGCAGGTAGCGAGGACTTGCTGAGGACAGAAAAAGAAATGCAAGTCAAAGTCATAAATCTCTGCACAATTGAGTATATGTAGGGTTGTGTAGAGGAAAAAGAAAAGCTGTTCACTCACAGGTTTGCCCAGTCTTGCCCCATCCAGTGGTGACGCATTTGGTGCCAGAGGGACGGTTGGTGCCGGAGGAGTCGAGGCACACAGGAGACACACGGGGGGTCATCTGCGCCGGAGAGGTCAGCTTCAAAAGTGTGATGTCATTGTTGAAGTTCTGGGCATTGTAGTAGGGGTGACTGATGGCCTGAATGGATGGCATTGAAAATTCATTCACATGTGTCATTTTAAAACTGAGAGAACTGTGGACATTTTTATAGATGAGTTAGAAGCCAATCCTTACCTGGGCAATAGTCTTGATCTGAATGGGCTCAGTGTTGGACTGACGATCATGCTCTCCCAAGATGACACGGTGGTTTCTGGGACTACAAAAACAGAGAAGTTACACAATGTTGCTGTATGCAGTATGGTGTTTTTGCTGGCACATGTCAAGCTACTTACGACACGCGGCAGTGAGCAGCAGTGACAACCCAGTACTGGTTGATCAGAGATCCTCCACAGAAATGGAATCCAGTACTATCCTAGGATTAGGAGGATCCACATTAACAACAGTTCTCATTCATTATAGTAGCTACAGTGGATATAGAGATTAATTATGTTACCTGAAGTGACACCTGCCACGGCCAAGACCCAGACACGGCATTCTGCCCATTTACTATCTTGTTGTACCCACTCACTTGGGGCTTAATAGCAGGAACTCCACACCCTGAGGCATGACAACATGTAAAATAAACACCTGCTGGTGCATATATACCAACATGTGTCTGTGCAATGTTAGGTCACAAAGTGTGTTAAATCATTGTGAAGTGCAGATTAAACAAGATTGAAACCCACACATTGCCACCTCAAATCCCAAATACGGATGTGTGTGTTTTTTTACATCTCTATTCACTCACCCAGTGCAGAAGCCACAAGTGCAAAACAACTGATGAGCAAGAACATGATTGTGTCTCAGTCGTGATTCACGTCCCTGAGCCTCATCTGTGAGGGCCACTCACTTTTATATGGTGCGTACCTCATATGCTTGACCCTGAGACACACACACACACCTGCCTAAGTCTGAGAAGAGAGCATCTGGTGATAAGCACTTCCACAAGGCTTTAAAAAACAAATTGTTGCATTATTCCACTGGCACAGTAAGACCATGTTGCTGTTGGTTGTAGTAAAACATGCAAGCTACATTAAAATCACATTCTGTATGTTAAGCTGTATGCTTCTTGTATTTGTTTTAACCTCTTACATAAGAGGAGGAACCAGCATTAAAGGCTGCAAACAACTACTTTGTATGTACTTTGTACAGTTTAGATCTGACATACGCAACATTTTCTATGACTAAGGCTTGGTAAAACACAGGAAAAGGATATTGAGCAAAACATTTGAGGTTGTCACAGGAACCAGATTTATCTGCAAGCAAACAGCTGCAAGATTAAAATCTTAAAAATCATACCTGTAGCATGCTCTCTGAGAAGATCTAAACTGTCATTGCAATACATAGTAAACAAAACACAACAAGATCAACATTTCATTTCTGATCTTTATTGAGAATTTTTGAGGTGTCTTGTACAAAAAATGTGGTATGTTAAGGTCAGATTTATTGGATTAGATTTTAATATTATCAACAAAACAGGGCAGATGATGAAAATATAATGAGATCTGCTGGGTATTTCAACAAGATTAATTTTGTCTTTACCTTTTAAACCATAAGAGTATTCTTTGAAACACAAAACACTGGTCTGATCGAAAGAATACTCTTATAGATCTGCCGGGTGTTTAATCAACCTCCTCGATAGTTGGGCCAGAAGAGGAGCCACCCCCAGCCCCACCAGGAAAGCCACCGGGCATTCCTCCAGGCATTCCCCCAGGCATTCCTCCAGGCGTACCCCCTTGGTAGAGCTTAGAGATGATGGGGTTGCACACCTTCTCGAGTTCTTTCTGCTGGTGATCATACTCATCCTTCTCAGCCGTCTGGGTAATAGAACAAGCACATAAATATGTTTTTTAATAGATTACATTGATTACATGATGTGGACTGCTGTGAACCTCTGTCTGTAAACAATATTAATGGTTTAGTCAAAGGATGCTTTACCTGGTTCCTGTCCAGCCAGGCAATGACTTCGTTGCACTTGTCCACAATGGTCTTCTTGTCCTCAGGGCTGATCTTGTCTTGGAGCTTCTCATCCTCTACTGTGCTCTTCATGTTGAAGGCCAGAGACTCGAGGGAATTCTTGGCTGTGATTTTTTCTCTCTGGGCCTCATCCTCAGACCTGAACTGCTCTGCCTCCTGCACCATACGCTCAATGTCCTCCTTGCTCAACCGTCCTATGGGAAGAATAAGCAGAAACATGTTTATTTTTTCTATATATAGATATACCATTAATTTTAATGCTTCTTTATTTAGGAGGCATGGTTGTACCTTTGTCATTGGTGATGGTTATCTTGTTCTCTTTTCCAGTGCTTTTGTCCACAGCAGACACATTAAGAATGCCATTGGCATCAATGTCAAAGGTCACCTCAATCTGAGGGACACCTCTGGGAGCAGGTGGTATACCAGTCAGTTCAAACTTCCCCAGGATATTATTGTCCTTGGTCATGGCTCTCTCGCCTTCATAAACCTGAAAATGATTCAGTGTTATTATCTATAATATACTGAGGCAATTGGGAGTGAGCTGCTGTCAATGTAGAGGTCATTGTACCTGAATGAGCACACCAGGCTGGTTGTCTGAATAGGTGGTGAAGGTTTGGGTTTGCTTGGTTGGGATGGTGGTGTTCCTTTTGATAAGGACAGTCATTACCCCTCCAGCTGTCTCAATTCCCAGGGACAGGGGTGTGACATCCAGCAGGAGCAGGTCCTGTACATTCTCAGACTTATCACCAGCCAAGATGGCTGCCTGCACAGCTGTGAAGAGTTTCCAAATGTTGAAACTAGTGCCACGATGTCCAGGAAGCTCTTACATAAATCAGGTTTATTGGATTTAAATAAAAGCTTGAAAAACCCACCTGCACCATAGGCCACAGCCTCATCAGGGTTGATACTCTTGTTGAGGTCACGGCCATTGAAAAAATCCTGCAGAAGCTTCTGAATCTTGGGGATACGTGTGGAGCCCCCCACCAGGACAATGTCATGGATCTGACTCTTGTCCATCTTGGCATCCCTTAGGGCCTTTTCCACAGGCTCAAGAGTTCCACGAAATAGATCTGCATTGAGCTCTTCAAAGCGGGCCCTGGTGATGGATGTATAGAAATCTGTGCCTTCATAGAGGGAATCGATCTCGATGCTGGCCTGGGTGCTGCTGGAGAGGGTGCGCTTGGCACGTTCACAGGCTGTGCGCAGGCGACGAACAGCCCGTTTGTTGTTGATGATTTCCTTTTTGAACTTACGCTTGAACTCAGCGATGAAGTGATTCACCATGCGGTTGTCAAAGTCCTCACCTCCCAAGTGCGTGTCACCTGCTGTGGCCTTGACCTCAAAGATGCCATCCTCAATAGTCAGGATGGACACATCAAAAGTTCCACCTCCAAGGTCAAAGATGAGAACATTACGCTCACCACCAACCTAAAAATAAATGATGGGAATTACTAAGGTGAACTTAAGCAACTAAGATAAGGTTTACATTTCAGACATTAGTGATACCTTCTTGTCCAGGCCATAAGCAATAGCTGCAGCAGTAGGCTCATTAATGATGCGCAGCACATTGAGCCCAGAGATGGTTCCAGCATCTTTGGTGGCTTGACGCTGGGAGTCATTGAAGTAAGCAGGAACTGTGATGACTGCATTGGTCACAGGCTATAAAAATAGTAGGACAATATCAGCCAGTGCATTGTAGTAACAGAAACCCTTAAAGAGGTGTGGAGGAGCCATTGTGTTTACCTTGCCAAGGTAAGCTTCAGAGATCTCCTTCATTTTGGTGAGCACCATTGAGGAAATCTCCTCAGGGTAGAATGTCTTAATCTCACCCTTGTATTCAACTTCCACCTTGGGTTTGGAGGAGTCATTTACTACCTTGAAGGGCCAGTGTTTCATGTCAGACTGCACCACGGCATCATCAAACTTACGACCTATCAGACGTTTAGCATCTAAAGGAGATTTAAATGAGAAGAGTACATAGAGTAATAACAACAACAACAACAACAACAACAACAACAACAATAATAATAATAATAATAATAATAATAATAATATTATTACCAAACACAGTGTTGGATGGGTTCATGGCCACCTGGTTCTTGGCAGCATCTCCTATAAGTCTCTCTGTGTCTGTGAAGGCCACATAGCTGGGGGTGGTCCTGTTTCCTTGGTCGTTGGCAATGATCTCCACTTTGCCATGCTGAAAGATGCCCACACAGGAATATGTGGTGCCCAGATCAATACCCACAGCAGGTCCTTTAGACATCTGGAATGAACAAAATGGCTTACTGTGTCACAGTGCCCTTTAATTCTCCATCCTTACTGCTTCTCTCCTCCCTCAGCAGCATGGCATACAGCCTCTCTTTAAATGTGATCCTGCAATAGTGATCAGTGTGTCTATTTTCCGACAGCTGGCTCCACAAATACCTTTCAGTTACTATAATAAGTGTCAGCATGTCTACATGGAAGGCAGATAAAAATGTAGGGATCACGTAGCAGCATCTCATTAACATGCTTGGATCAGTACTTAAAAAGAAAAAAAAAACAACTTTGAGGTTCAATAACAAACATATCTGATTAGTGAAGAACTCAGTAAGAGCTTTTTGGTGCCACAGTTGAAAAGGGTGTGCTCTGACAAAACCACAAAACCAAGCACAGAAAGAGAGAAAAAAACACAGATACATACAGTGGAATAGTCCCCTAATCAGAGAGCAGAAAACTACCTAGATTGAAGTTTGTTTTTCCGCCCTTCTGTATGCCTATTGGATGCAGCCTTGTTGCAGCCAGACCATTATTGAGTTACATCTTGTTATCCAGTAAAACAGAACAGAAAAAGGCTGACTTTGTTTTACACCCACTAAACAGGAAACCTCCCCGACCCACTCACCATCCAGAAGAAGGCTGATAGGAACGTTTCATAGACATTTTGCTTCCATTTGTCATGCCATGCAATATTTACTTATTTGGGAACTTCTTACTTTAACCAGACAAGCAGTAAGCAAGACAAAGTAAGAAACCAGGCCAAAGTGCATTGCCTCTTATTCTAACGGGTTACCTTGTGCAGTTAGACTTGAGAGTGTACTGAATTAAAGTGATGCCCTGTTTTCACCCAGCGCTAAACACTGCCGTCTGAGCTTCTCTCCAGCACTCCTTTCCCTCTCCTGGCAGGCAGACTAAGAGGGCGAGTGTCTCTGCTCCCCCGTGTATATAGAGCACTGTGCAGGGAGAGCCCATCAGGGAGTCAGGTGACTCCACCAGGGAAAGTTCTAGACCCATGTTCCTGCAAGGATTTCCTTGAAAGAAACAGTTGCTATTCCTGTCTCTGTAGCTCTCTGCTAGCAGAAAATGTCAAATTTAAATTCAAATTAGGCATGAATTCTAAAATTAAGTGAGCAGCATAATTAAGTATTTTCTGGATACAGTTAATGTGGGTCACATGTTCCATTTTCACTGTAATAACACTGGATGGTAACCAATGACAGTTTTCAAACATTGTGAAAATCTCATAGCCATAATTACATTAGAAGCAAAAGGAGATAGCAAGACATTAACCAAAGGTCAGCATATCTGTTGTATATGTGACAAAATAAATAGAAAACTGAAAAAAATCATCTTCTGTAGTTTAATTTGAGGCACAGATTTTCATACAGACATTGTGACAGTTATAATGTAGTCGTGCAGTATCTTTTTTCTTCCCCACTGCTGCATGGTCCCTCTGCCAGAGTCCCATCTATTCCTGTTACATAGGCCTCTCTGACACTTATGCTAGCTATGGCATCAAATATAACTGCAGTTCATTACAGGCAGCACCTGTTGTGACACACCACATCTTACACACTTGCTGCAGTGGGATATTGCATAACCTGAAAAAAAAAAACAGTTAAAGCTCTTCCTCTGAGGTATTACGCTGTTCATACATCCAAACAAAATGTCTCACAGTTGTCGCCGGTCAGCTTTTTTTTTAAAATACTGTACATTCCTAATAAAAACCAAAAACAAATCAAAGTTAAAAATATAAGCAGCCATCGATATTATCAGTGTATTTCCCTCAGCTATGACAAACACCATGAGCCATCAAATCCACACATAAAAATCCTTTTCCATAAAATTACAGTTGCATATGAGATCAGGTATAAATCATAACTATCATTTTAAAACAAATAAACTACGCAGCTGATAAAAAAAGTCCTCGTCTTTGCTCCTGTGTGCTCTGCAGTGACCATTCAGATAATCCCAAGCACAGCGCTTGCAGTAGTTGTAGAAATGATGCTCTGCTTTCTTCAGTGTGCTATTCAGGTCTAGTCTTCCCTGAAGGCTGCACAGAAGTTTAAGACTGTATCACGCACAAACAAATACACAATTTGTACATTTATTAATATATTCTTGCATGCAGACAAACCTGCTGGTGAACTGGATGAGCTGCACATCATCACGGCAGCGCAGCAGAGATTCCCTGTTCTCTATCAGGATTGCCGCACAGATGAAGAGCTCAAAGGTGAAGTCAGTGTTCAGGGCCGGTAACTCTGACTCCGAAGTCTCCTCTGGAAACATCATGAGACATTTAACACACATGTGTTTCAGTTGTGGTTTTATATTTCACTGAACCTGATCTTTAAGGTTTCACCTGTGCTATATGTCCGTGCCAGTCTTTCCTGATAACGGGCTCGGTCAACTTGTTGAGAGATGAGCTCCAGGTGGTCACAACTCAGGATCTCAAACAAACGGAGTGCATCACTGTGTGCAAACTCCCTCTGAAAACCCAGCAGCAGCCACCTTAAACAGGATAGCAGACATCATGCAGACATGAATCACAACATATGCATAAATCCACTTAATTGATAACACAAGAGGATATATAAAAGATTTACCTGTGGCAGAATGTGAAGCTCTCCATGTTGTCTTTGACCAAATGAGTGTAAAGCACAGGGTCCAGTTCTTTCAACAGGGCAGCCTCCAACTCTAACAGATGTTAAAAATAACTCATAAATTTACATTTTATGTTAAAACTGGACTTTAGATCAATATGTGATTTTGTTCTTCTGTTTTGCCTTAATGGCTGTTCTATCATAAAGCTCTTCCAGCTCTGGAATAATGCTTTCAGTTTCTATATTTCACCACTAGAGGTCATCTAAAAATCTATATCAACAAGTCACTGTTGCTCCCTATGCATCTGTGAGGTCTTACAGGCAAAGTGCAGCAGTGTTTTCCCACCTATTTTTCTGTGAAGACCATCAGCCCTGAAGTCCTTTGAGAATTTCTCCATGTAGCAAGAAAAGCTCCAAAAAGTATCCACCTCAGAGTCAAGCACCTCCAGGAAGCGGCTGCACAGGTCATTCATTCCCTGGGCGTAACTGACCTCTGGATCAATAATCAAGTGTTGCACAGTTATTTTATTTTATTGATGCAAACAAACCAAAACAAACCAAACAAACCAAAACCAATAAGCCCCTGAACCTGACTGATCAGGTCAGAGTCAATAACCCTGCAAGGGACTCATTGTGGCCGATTACCTGGATGAAAAGCAGCATATGTGATGAGGATGTCTCTCAACACCAACAGATTGCCTAATCCTTCATTCCTGTAGATACAAAAAGTTATTAGATTCACAGATTTGGACTTAATCAGGTTGATTTTTATCATTTTAAAACAACAGTAAACAATTGTGGCACAGAACATTTTATTTTAATGGCTGAGGATCACTCACTGGTAATAGCTCAGGTCTCTGTTGGTCCGAGGAGCATCCTTGTCAATGATTCGTATGGCTTCCCGCAGCTCATCATGCTCAAATGTGACCCGCTCAAATAATATCTGTTAGTAGGAAGGAAATATAGAGACAGTATTCCACCATTATAGGCAAAATTCTCTATATGTTAGGTTTTTGCACTAAATAATAATAATAATAATAATAATAATAATAATAATAATAATAATAATAATGTGATGACTGTCAACTATTTCTCATATTTGTGTCTTTCTGCTTGCATGAGAGGCCTTCCTCTCTGAACCAGCTGCTCACACACACTGCAGATAGAACAGCTTAACACTTAAGCAAATACAAAGAATGTAAAGTAAATAAAAGATAAACTGTTTGCTTAACAAAATTAGATCCTGCTGTCTGTTTCCCTAAATGCACATACCCTCCCTGCTGATCTTCTCAGTGAACATACTGAGAGAGATCTGTGTAACAGAACAAATGCAGAAAAGTACCCAATAAATAATAATAATAATAATAATGATGGATCTAACCTGAGCCTGGAGCTCCAAAAAGGTCAGCCTGTCTCTGACCTCCTCACACTGATCCTGGGTCTGCTGCTGGGCCTCTGCCTCCCTCTGGTCAAAGTACTTGACAGCTGCTATCAACTCAGCTGTTTGAAACAGAGAGAAAACATTTGTAAACTAAACGAAAACATCAGAGTCATATATGACTTTCTTCCCAGTGGCATTTGTGCCTTTACCATCAGTGCCATTGAGGTGCATCCGCACAGCCTGGGGAAGGAACTGCTGCCACTTTTTTTTCATGGCTTGGTAACGTACGAGCAGCTGCTCATGCAGCAGGGAGCGCTCCAACGCTGTGGAGCTGCACGGGTACATCCCGAAGACAAAACGCCATGCCAGGCCTCGCTCAGACGGACACACACCACCTGCACAGAGGATAAAGAGTTTGAGTGGACTGACTGTAGGAGAAAATCTCACTTTTTAGTGAACTTTACCCTTGTTTTCAGCAGAACCTGAGGATTTGAAGTGTCTTATGTAATAACTGGCTCTGCTGGTTGATTTCAGTGTTTTCAGGGAAGGAATGTGCATAAAGGTCAGAGGGCCACAAAGAAGTGGGGGGTGAATTTCCACATTCCTGCTCACAGATGATAGACTCAATGTGATGTTTGAGCCACAGGAGGAACCGCTCTGTGAGAACAAACCTGATAACACAGCCCATCAGAACATAGATCCAGAGGCATCCTCACATCTACGGCTGAATATTGTTTGAACATCATGTGATTGTATTTTTCTCATAAACTCCATAAATGGTGCATGTTGTTTTATCACTGCAGTCATGCTGCTGCTCTTTGCTCCAGGGAGGGTCTGATGAACAATGAAATATTAACATTTTAGAGAATAGATCGACTGTGAGTTCACATCCTGAAGGAAAGCATCACTTGACCTGGTCTGCAGGAATGAGCCTGGGCACAATTTCACAAGAAAAGTTTCATCCTTTTTAACTGACATTTAAAATAGATAGGATTAAACAGGTGATGTGTTTAGTTTTACAAACCATGGTTCTATGACGTATCACCACAGAATGGCAAAACAAGCTTTTGAAGTGAAGTTTAGTGAATAAGTAACGGATTTATATTTCTAAATGGGCATTAAAGGATTATTTAAGATTTGTATTTAGCCTATTGTGACCTAACGATCTTTAGTCTCAGGGGTATTAGATCAAAATACAAACATAACAGGTCAATACTTGCCCGTCCACCCAAAATAATCAAATATTAGTATTTTTCCTCTGGCCTGCAGTGATACATTTTATTTTTTTATATATTTTTTTTTTTACATATTTTGGCATTAATCTCTGAATTTTTACACATAGATTTTTGCCCCCTCTCCAATAAAATACACCAAGAAGCAACTGAAAAAAAATGAGATCATAATAATTCTGGTAGCCAGGTATTGTTTGGTTTACTATAGAAATTGTTCATTGTCTGTCAGTTTTCACCATAAATCAGGTATTATATTGGAGAGTGGTCACACGTTTGTTTAGCAGATCTCTCCAAAACTCTCATTAGCAGAGCAGGCCACAGGAAAACATGCAGGTTTGTTTTTCATGTGAAAGTAACTAATGTGTCATTTATTGTATTTTAGGACAGATAGTCAGGTAAACCGTTTTTGAAGATGTGCATCCTCAGTCTTGACTCGTCGACCCTCCCCTCGGCGTCCATGACCCCAGGTAAAGTGAGACGTGCCCCGGACACGGAAGGACTGCTGACCGCCGCTACCCTCCTCTGGCAGCGGCTGCTGGAGCTCGTCTTCTCTGCTGCTCCAAGCTCCCTGCTCTTCATAGCCTCCATGTGTGCCTGTAGTTTTTTCCCGATCACAGCGCGCACATATGAAGAAAAGTTTCTCAATCGCTCCGCATCCACAGACGAACTCCACACAGCAAAGTCATCTCTCCTGCTCCCTACGCTACAACAACAACACGTCTGTTCCCAAAACCTCCCATCTCCCCCCGTGCGAGCTTCTGATCTCCCCCAGCAGGCTCGGATCATTCAAGATCACACCAAGAAAGCCGTCGAGTGAGTTTTAGGAGACCATGTTCACCTCTGTTGACTCTCATTCAGTCATATGACCGCACCTTTGAGACAGATCCCAGTTTGGCCCACATTCCAGGTGGTGTCCGGCTCAGAAGTGCCAAAGTTCACATTCGATTTGTCAGCAGGTCGAGCTCCCTCTAGTGGACTCTTTAAACATCAGAGTTTTCAAGCGTTTTCAGGCACTTTATTTGACCTCAATGTTTTTGTTTTGCAGGCCACTTCACATTTTATTAATTTCCTTATATGCTCAGTCTGGCACTGTAAGAGGATTTTTAACACGCATATATCAAACAATAATTAATAATAATTATTAAATATATATAATTTATTCTTTAGAGCACATTTTCCTCCTGTCATGAAGTTGGCAGGATCTGAACACAGGTTTTTAAACAACCACTGCTGCTCATTATTTATCCCATCTTGTGGAATATAGGTATATATATAGTATAGGCAAATGCTAAGGGTGCCATGCATCCAGGGGGCGCCAGAAATGGAGGAAGAAAAAAAAGAAAAACAGTGCAACTTCCACTAATCTTAAAACCTAATAGTAATAACATCAATAATAATTGTAGGATTTTGTAGTTGCTTTTCCAATATAGCCTACTTTCCTAAAACGCCCCCTCCTCCTCTGAATAATGGACTTTACCTGCTGCACGGTGGTCTGTTTTGAATGGTCAACAAGCCACAACATGTCAAAACCTCCCAAACTGTCTGTATGAATTACTAATATAATTTGTATATCAGCTAAAGTACGCTGTGTACAGTATAGTCTACATCATACCTGTATCTAGGTGTTTCATTTATATTATCTCATGTTATTTTATTCTTGAAATCATGTGCTTATTATTAGACTGCTGTCACATACTATTCTTCTGTCTTCAGAGGCACTGCTGAGGTTCCCCAGTCCAACCATTGCAAATCCTCCTGTCGCCTCCTCCTCAGCAGCACCACCCAGCACTGATGCAGCAGCATCAAGCAGACCTTCTGTTGCTCCAGTAGTGGGAAGTGGAGCTGGCAGCCATATACATTATCTTGGCAAAACAATCCAAAATGAACTGATAGACTCAATTTGTTCTAAATGATAGAAAGAGATCAAAATATCCCAATATTTCTCCATCATTTTAGACTGCACCCCTGATCCGAGTCATAAGTAGCCGCTCTCTGTCAGGATAGTGTCACAAGAATGATTCCGTTTATTTTTTTGTATTTGTTTTATTAATTCTTCATTAAGTATTTTAAATAAAAGAATGTCTGAGACAAAGCCATTAAGTTTCTTATGAGTATATGTACACTAGCAGTGGAATTTACTGCGATACAACGGGGCGCCACCTGAAATCTTGCCTATGGCGCCATATTGGTTAGGGCCGGTTAGGCCCTTATATGATGTCATCAACAATGTATAAATAAATAATAAACAAACCTATGTTGAAGAGTATGAAAGAGGAGCCAAAGAAGCCAACTATGTAAAATTGGAAAAACCCTCTTTGAACGGAGGAGGAGTGCTGAGGCATCAGCTCTCACCTGTTTACAACTCTGTCCTTTCATCCCTTCCTAGCAGACTTCACTCCCATTCAAACTTTAACGATGGGCCGTCAACAAGTCCTGCACATGGACCGGACACAGTTTCTGGTCGTTAACTGGCCATTAACCAACTATAGGGATCTTAGTCATGTAAATTCCTGCAAGACCCACCCACAGAGGTCCTGAACACATAAAACTCAGATTCCCAACCAGAATAGCAGCAGAACTGAAGAAGCCGTTCGGGGGAGTGGCGAAACGTCTTCAAAAAACAATCCTTGAGTCCAGTTGCCTCGATTTAAACTAAAATGACTATGACCCGGATGAATGAGAGCATCCACAGATATGTTGAAAAGAAGCTAACGCACCACTGGCAGCATATTTAGTTTTACGACACTCTCATCCTGTGTGGTGAAAAGTTTGCTTACTTCCTCCTTCACACAACAAGCACTTACTAAAAAAGATTAAGAACAGCTTGACAGCTTGCCCTAAAACGATGAGATGTTGACACTGAGGTCACTTTTCTTAGCCAACAACTTCCTTCTTTCTTTTCTTTTTTTTTCAAATTCATTGCCACAAAACAGCAAGAAACACACCCAGGAAACTTAGCATCAGTGCTAAGATCTCTTATATATTGACTGAGTCTAACGAAGTGTTAAAACCACCTCTGGATCCAACTGTCAGGGTGAGTATTTACTTTGTGTCGTGTGTGTAAAACTGAACCATCTTTGATAATCAATACTAACCTGAGGGCGGTTTGTTTGGGTCAGATGCAGCTGCCAGGCTTGATTGTTTTTAGTCTCATGTTGGTTCCTGCCTGTAACTCAAAAGGTGAGCGTCATAGTGAGTTATTTTGTCTTTCAACAGTTAACTCTTTCATAAACATATATTTTTTTGTATTGTTTTTTAAACACAGGTGAAAAATGGAATCTAACTGTCAGTAGAAATATCACTGCTGAAAAGGGCTCAAACATTACCATACCGTGCAACTTCACCTATCCATCAAAGCATCACACGGACAATGTTAGTGTCTACTGGAAAAAGTGGGGCCAAAGCTTATGCAGCAAGAATGACAAAGATACTAATGCATTCATTTATCACCCGAATGAGTTGTGTGTGGTTGAGAAGTACAGGAGAAGGACTTTACTCGAAGGGGATAAAGCCAGAGGAAGCTGCTCCCTCAAAATCTTAAACATCACCAGCAATGAATTGGACATCTACGTGAGAATTTCTGTCAAAGGTGACAACTACAGCTTCAAAGGGAACTCTGTCTCTATTTTTGTCAAAGGTCAGTATTCCAATAAGTGCAATTATGATTTCTATAATGTGCCAGAGTGCAGAAAGAAATGACACTGCATGTTTCTCCTACAGGGTCAGGTTATGAAGCAGTCACCTCAAACCCAGGTATAACTTTTAAGGCTTTATTTCATTCAACCTGTTTGAAGGAGTCGTTTGTCTGTTATTAATGCTTTTTTTAGTTGTAGCCCTGAGGTAATAGACTCCATAGTGCTTCACATATGTGATTACTACAGAGTGAACATTACATTTTGCAGCTGTTATCTGTACTTTCTACTCCACTATATTTCTACAGTGTTTGTAGTTACTTGTTACATTTGATGAACACAGTGCTGGACTGATGTGAGGTCAGACTCTGCATGGGGGTGGTGTCACGCTGCCAGCTGTGTTTCTATAATGAGCCTCAGTCATGATGCCGGTGCTCTGGCTCAGTTAGCTAACTAGTTAGCTACTGTCAGCTAACACAGATCCATCCGTTAATGTCTGATTAACATTAATCATTACATTAATCTACAGCCGGAATACTTACACAGTAAAAAATGGTGAATACATATTTTTTCATTATTAGCCTCTCTGTTCTTTTGATGCCCACAGCCTGCCTCATGACACACAGACCTGTCCATAGCTGGTTCTGTACTGAAAATGTAAATTAACTACACATATTCGGTGTGTGATACTTTTACTTTTAATACTTTACGTACATTTAAAAGTAAGTGCTTAAGACTTTTACTTAAGTAGGATTGTTGATGTAGCACTTCTACTTTTACTTGAGTATATATTTTGTTGGGTAATTGTACTTTTACTTAAGTACCAAGCTTCAGTACGTCCTCCACCACTGGTCCAAACTAGCACTGAGTTGATGTAAACACATGAACCACTACTGTGAGCAAAGCTGCACAGAGCTGCTTTCCTCTCAGCACTAAATGAGGCCAGTGGATTTAGCACTTCGTCGTCACATTGTTTAATATTTGTCCAGCAGTTCTGTTGAAACTTGTTGTGTCTTCCACAGACAGTTTCTCATCTTTCACCCTTGAAGACACGACAAGTAAGTTCAGTGTGTTTCCAGAGCAGTCCCACATTAATTGTAAATGAGTAAAACAATCTTTCTGTTCTTTTTCATCCTGTCTCTCACAGTGGAGGTGATCCTAAATACTTCGACAACCATGTATTTGGCCATCTTTATACCTCTTGCTACACTTGTAATCATTCTTCTTGTGGCTGGAATTTCCATTATCGCAAAACGCAGAAGGTGTGATGTTCTCATTTGAATAAACTTTAGCTGAAATATTCTAACAGTTTTAGCCAGTAACATATGATGTAAAGGTTCTATATATGTACACAACATGGCTGACTGAAAGACAGCAGTTCACTATTAACAAGGATGATCTGATTCTTACATTAACAACATTTGAAGATTTAAAGGCTGCAGTAAAGTATCCATACTTACCATAATAATCAATTCTCCGCAGGTCTCAGACTTTGACCAGGGAGGAATCTGGATACTACGTAAACTTCAGCAGAGCCTCCTCTAGCCCACCCAGGTTTGTATTATTATCATTCAGTCATTTTTAACACTTACATTTCTGACCATGTGAATCAAAGCTGCTCTCCTTTGTCTTTCAGTGAATCATGTTCTAAAAAAGACGTGAATTGTCCTCAACCAAAAGTCATTGATGATCCTGTCTACGCCAATGTTCAGGTACGATGCTCCTTTAATTAAAGAAGCAGCCAGGATGAAACAAACAAAACAACACTTTTAACAAACACATAAAGCAGCAACGTTAATGTTACACAATTTCTGTCTTTTATAGAACCCAACAGGTCAAATGAACCAGAATATGGATACCACGGACAACATATATGTAAATGTGGATTATTCAAAATAGCACAAATGCTGCACAACTGTACTTTAATTTATCAACTCTGATAGCTGTCTTTAGTACATTAGAATCAGACTCCAGATTTGGACAGTTTTACATTGACAATAACAAGGAAACAATGTGAACAGAAGTATTATTCATATCATGTTAGAACAATGTAAATAATCCACTGCTTCTTAAATGATTTTTAGTTTCATTCGTTCATGGCTTTGTCATTGTATAAGCACAATAATTAGCTAGATAGCAGAATGTGGCTACTGCTGATAATGTTGGAGGAGATGTGGGGGATTCACTGAGTCACAAGACTCCACTGTTTGTAGTAGACAGTCCAATGCAAACAGTACTGCCAGCCTGTTTACATGCCTTCACCAGCATGCAAAGCTTTCTATCACTCATTCAATCTGCATAAGCGTGTAAATATCTGAGCTTCCAAAGGTTGACAGCAGGCCTTCCACACAGCGCAGCTTGTATTACCTGCCAGTGTCAGTGTTGCAGCACTGACTGTTGCAGGAAATGATGATAATAAGCCTTTAGCCCTTTGCAACGTTGAAGTTCTGTTTTCTGTGGAATTTATAATGCATGGTTAATAGTTAATAGCGTATATACAGCAGGCTGTAACATGTTAATCAGTTTTGCTCCTTTTTTTTAAACAAGATTTAATTTATTGCCCCGTGATAGCATGTTAAATTCATAGACGTTACCAAAAATAAAGCATAAAAAGGTGATCGTCTCTTGTCAGCAGTGTCCTTTTACACAGACAACTACAAATCTGGGGGTAAGTGATCTTAAACATGACGTCAGTGGTCAAGTCCAGTTTTTATCAGTTAGGGCAACTAGCCAAAGTGAAAGTCATTGCTTTCTGGATTTTAATCCATGCTTTTATCACATCTCAACTAGACTATTGATGTACAAGTTATGTTGGGCAGAGTCAGACCTGCTTCAGCCTCCCTCAGGCCTCTCAGATCTGTCTCTTTTAGCTGTTCCTGAGACAAAGAGGAGAGTGAGAGGTGATCGTGCTGCCCCAGAACAAGTTGCCTCTGCATATCAGGCAGGCTGACTCGCTTCCTCTCCAAAAACACATATTTTCTCTTTTGCTTTAAACTCAGTTTTAAATGTTGGCTTTTAAT
Organism: Parambassis ranga; assembly: GCF_900634625.1. Lineage (NCBI taxonomy): Eukaryota > Metazoa > Chordata > Actinopteri > Ambassidae > Parambassis > Parambassis ranga. The sequence continues at coordinate 10,622,552 of NC_041036.1, forward strand.
GTTTTAATGTTTCATTGTTTTAATTTTTTATATGTTTTTCATTCTTTTATGTGTTTTATATGTTCTTATATATTTCTACAGCCCTTTGGCCAGCAAGGTTGTTTTTAAAGTGCTTTATAAATAAAGTTGAGTTGAGTTTACTTGGCTGTTTGACCATTTGACTCCTGATTTCACTTTTAAGAGACAACACATCATCATCAGAGTTTCTCTTCATTCAAATGGTCATGTGCAATAATAATGTAAGAAGATGCTGGAGGAGTCCACGGAACATGTGTAGTGCTTCTTAAAAACACTGTTCATATCATGTGGCATCTAGAATGTGGTTTGCATATGCAATATAGAAAAAAAACAAACTTGTTGAGCAATTGAGGAGTGGATGTTTCTGCAAAATGTTCCTGTTGATTGACATGTAAATAAGTTTTGAATAAGCAGTTTATGACCACATCTCATAGCACAACAATGTCAAGTAGTGTTTTTTTTCTCCCTCAGTCACAGACCGGTTCAACCAAAATATCATCCTATGATATCAGCAGTTTCCCTCATGTGTATCGACATGATGTGGTGAGGTGCAGTATCGCCCCCTGTGGGCCAGGCTTCTGGACTAGAACTGAGGGTTCATCTTTCTGTATTCATTTGCAAAACGAGTAACAGTAAAGCTACATGTGGAGAAAGTCACCACATGTAGCAACAGCTTGATGTAGGTCTAAAAAAACACCAGAATTCACAGTTTTTTTTCTCTAGCAGTGCCTCACTGTTTGACAGTGTAACTTTGAGTGAATGACTCATATTAAATGTGTTGTAAATGTTTTCTTTTGTATGCTCGTTCTTGTAAAATGTACTGTATTTATAGGCTTAATAGCTTATAAGCTTAGTCTGGCTTAAACTGGCTTTTGTTGTTTTTTTTTTTTAATTGACACCTGCACACACAACTTAGACTGAGGAGCTATTCTCCTATTTAGGAGAACTGTGAGAACTGCGCTCCACATTGAGTCATGTCGGAAAATATATTCTATTCATTTTTAACTCAGGTACACTTACGCCTTATTTACAAGCTGTGCTTTCAGATGTGCCAACTCTGTGCGTCCTCTTCACCTTCCTGTCACATTTAAAGCTACGCACAGGGTTTTTCCCACATTGACCCTATTATAAAAATAGTTCCACATTTATCTTCTTCATTCTGGCATTTTTTCCTCTCAGTTGCCACCCCTGTGCATGTTGTTTTATTGTATTGTATTGCACTGAATCTCCTTTATGTATTTTATTGTTTTGACTTTATTCTAGGCATTCTACTGTTAAAGCACTTTGGTAGGCTATGGCCTTATAAATGTGCTATATAAATAAACCTGGCATTGACATTGTGCACTCGAACCTGAATATTGTAAAATAATGGCTACACACTTTTTACCTCTTAAACACATTCAAGCCACATGTGGGTTTTTTTCACACTGATGCACATAAAAAATGGTTTCACTGTTTTAAGTAGCACATCTGTGAGAGTGCACTGCAAAGTGACAGCTCTGCTTTTTCAGGTTCTGTTGGTGAAAACACACCTTTCATCTGTTGTAGGCCTAGATGTTATCAAAAATCAACCACAGAGTAATCACGAGACTGTTTTTTAGTAAGTAAAATGTTAGTTTAATGGTTATTTGTCATAAAACAGATCATACACAATGTGAATAAGAGGAGCATCAAACACAGATGCATTGTTCAGTTATCATACAGTTATCACTGGGGGAAAGAAAAATGAAGATATATATAGATAACAGCATATTTTTTACATTCTTCACCTCAAACTGCAACTTTTCTTCGTCTTGTCACACATTGGCATATATTGCATCGTCTTCATCATCCTGCACAGGGAACAAAAATCACTCACTCACTCACTTTTTTTCATGCATTATGAATCTACTAAATGACAGAAGGAACTGTTACATACTTGTACGTTGCCATACACGGGATCATTGGCATACATGTCAGGGCACCATACGTCTTCTTTCTTCTCTTTCCTGAGGAGAAAATACAGACGAGACAAAAATCACATAAACCTACACGATGAACGTGGTTATACACGATGTTTAAATTTATATCAGTAAAGTTACAAAAACCTGATTGTTGTATTATACGTAGAAGCTACTTCAGACTTCAAGGTGCTCATGTTAGTTGGTGGTGACTGTGTTTCAGATCTCCTCCTGCTGAGAAATTATTTAAGACCGTAAGCAATTCTGGTTGCTGTGACACAGAGAACCTTCTGTAGCAACTTACCATTTTTTAACAATTCCCACTGTTATTAAAAGAAGCACCAAAAACACGGCTGCTCCAATGGCAATGAGAATGTTCTGCATCTTGTCTGTTCAGACAGAAATAATTACATGTGAAATCACAATCCATTGTGTACTGAAATTCATGAAATTCAAAGGTTTTTCATACTGTCAGCAGGTAAATGGAGTGTCAGGCTGGCTTTGCCCTGTGTGTTGTTTGCCAGGCAGTGCACAAACTTGAAGGAGCCAGTGTTTGCCTGCAGAGTCACAATGGTTAGAAGGCCGTGTTTCTCCACTTTGCTCTTTAGAACTTTGTCGTCATGCACAAAATGGACCTTGCTGGAAGGATTGGACTCCACAATGCACAGACACTTTACTGTGTCCCCCTCTACGGAGCATGAAGAAATATTTTTAATGTCGGGGGCATCTGTAAGGATAAAGCATAAAGGAGACAGTCATGCAATGAAATGGTTTAAATATCAAAAATCAACTCCTTTATCTTTAATTGTGTATTTACATAACACATTGAGCTGCACGAGGCTCGATTGGTTTCGTCCCTCTTTGTTGATGGCAGTGCAGTACAGGAATCCCTGTGAGAAATGTCTAGAGACATTTGGCACCATGTATAGATTTCCTTCATGCACTTTAGCACCAGTTTCATTGTGCCACTCATAGCTGCTGACGGGAGGGTTAGCATCACTGGAGCAAATCATGGGCACTGTTTCTCCCTCCTTTATTTCTGACTTGTACTCAACCATCACATTCACTGGGGCATCTGCGTGGAGCATTATGACATGATACCAAAGAGAAAAAAACGTGACCAAAGTCAATAATGTTCAGGAGACAACAAATGTATGTAATGTAATGGAATCTAATGCTTGTGGAAAATAGCAAATCTACATGTTTTAGGTTGGAGTGACAGACTGAGCCAAACGCTAGGAGGGGCATAGACACAGACACACACTGACTTCCCACAAACTCAGTTAATATAGAGTATATGACACACAACCCATGACTGTGAATCCTGTGATAGTGACTCAAGAAGCTTAAGAAGTTATACTATAAACAATGTAGGTTAAAAAAAGAAATGTCCGTACTAGGGTGGATCAGATTTTAAGTCATTAGGAATATATAATTACAATATTTGGGAGAGAAATGATATATAGTTTGTAACTCTCCTTTTAAATTAATATTTAACATTAAAGTTATACATAAATAATATTATGCAACATAAATCATAAGTAGGGATGTGACAGCTTTGAGTGACGAAGATGCTTTGGTGTCATCGCACATAAAACATAAATCACATAACACATAAAATGTGCTTCAACTTCTTCTTAACAAAGTTTTCTGTGTGCGCTCAGACCTGAGCTGAATTCAATATAACTAATCAAAATCAATCTGCTATGTTAGCAAGGCAGCTAGCCACCTATAGCTTGTCATTGTGTATGCAGTATTTATATGGGATTTGCAGCCAGCATCAAATATTTTACCCTAGTCAGTTTCACTCAGGCTGTAATTGCAATAACAAAAAGTTTTTTTCTTAATTCAATGAAACTTTGGTTGTTAATATTACATTAACTGCATTTTTTTAATTATTATAATTGTATAAACATTGCTTGTTTCTCTACTCACTGCTGATGAACACACTTACACTTTATTTGAAGGACCTTGGATGTTTTCAGTGGCTGACCTCCATTGTATGTCACGATGCATTCTATCAGCTTGTTGTGGTCAGTATTGGCCGAGCGAAAGGTCAGAGTGGATGTAACTTCCCACTGGCCATTGGTCAGGTTTTTTGTCTGGATGCGCTTCTCTCCAGGGTGACTCCAGTTGAAAGCAGGAGGAGAAGCAGGACAGGAGTGAGACGCGGAGCAGGATGCAGACACAGTTTCACCTGCCTTTATCTCCTCTTTCATAGAGAATTTAACGGGATCTGGTTGATCTGTGCGAAGAAAGACCATGATAGGCTATCAGGTCACAATGGTCACAATCTATATATATATATATATATATATATATATATATAGATATAGATATGTCTGAGCACACAAAGACGTAAACACAAATGGCACAATAACACAAATGGGGAACAGAAAAAACTGTTAACCTTAATATTAACCCACTTCCCTTTATCAGATAATAAAACTTAGCTCTTGAGGTAAAAACATTACAACCTAAGGGTTTTAATTATGTCTAATTCTAAAACTGAGCAGGTAATTAGCAGGATTGATAAACTACTGAATGTAAGATGTGAATGGAAGATGACTTCATGTTAAAACTTAACTTAAAAATGTACTTACCAATAATTTGAAGGGTGACTTTCTTATTTGCAAAAGAAAAGTTGTCAAAGTTTGCAATTTCAATCCTGAAATAGAAAGACCCATGGTCAGTCTGCTGAAGGGGGTCAATCTTCAGAGAACAGTTCTTGTGGCTGACGTCTCCCAGCTCCGTTCGACTCGAATACTTCTGTTGCATTCGAGAAACGTCCGGGTGATAAATGTTGTTTTTTGACTCATCTACCCAGATCCCTGTGAACTTAGTGAGCGTCTTTTGTGGTGATGGGTAGTTGTACGAACAGGGGATCACCACACATGATCCAAGGAGACCTTTAACTGTGGATGGAACCTCAACTGTCCAATCTGACGTTTGAATACCTGAAAAAATGACCCAGAAACAAAGAAAACAAGAAAAGAGCAACACTCTTCAGAATAATGCACAGTGAGCAGTAGAGATGATAACATAGATTATTCAGGTGGTACCATACCTGTAAAGCAAAGACACAAGAACAACCAAGGCTGCTTCAAACTGTCCATCTCATCTCCTCTGTGTCAAACCTGCAAATAAATAAAGAGCCAGCTGTGTTCACTGTTGTCATTTCCCTTTGCTGGGATGACATGTGCTGTTTCCATTCCACTTTTAAGACATCTTGTGTGCACTGTATTTCACACTGTTGGACTTTTAGCCCTTTCGGTGAAAATATTGAGGAAGTCTTTAGTTGCAGTTCTTTCACCTTTATTATTCCTTTATCAGCTAAAATACAAATTTGATCCATTTGCCTATCTTGGCGTGTGCCATATGCTGTTCTCACTTCCGTCTTTAGATTTCTTATTTCTTTCTTTCTTTTTTTTGTATCTGTGACTTCTCCAATTTTGTTTTTAGTAACCACCACTTCATGAAACACATTGAGGCCGAGGCCACCAAGCAAAGCACCATTGACAGATATGTGCAGAATATTTGGCCTCAAATTAATTTCTATTTAACAGAAAACCACTGAGCAGGAATAAAATCAAACAATGTCAGCATACTGTTGTTCTTTAAACCATTGTTTAAAATGTCTTATTTTTAAACAGTTTAAAACACATTTTAAACAGTGGGTTAAAGAACTTCAGTGCTTATCCTGTTAATTAATGAATTACAATTTTTAATTTACAAAATGTATTAGACCTTATGCAGCATGTGAATCCAGTGGCCTGCTTAGACAGCTAACTACTGTGTGAATGTTGCCTAGCAGGGAGATCTGCAGGCAGTGTGTGTGTGTGTGTGTGTGTGTGTGTGTGTGTGTGTGTGTGTGTGTGTGTGTGTGTGTTTGTGTGTGTTTCAGGGCCTGGTGTTGGAGCTGGGCTGACCGTCTCACCTGTAATCAATCCATCACTAATTATCACCTGCTGTGTTTAGACTCCTGCGCTCCACTTGGTCTTGACCAGATCATGAGTTTACCCACACAGCAGTGCAGCATTAGACCTCCCAGTGTGTTTGAAGAGTTAGCTAGTATTGAGCTTTCAGTGTTTTGACTCAGTTCTTTTGTGTTCAGGTCCAGCCATCAGCTAGCGGCTATGCCCCGGCCAGGGTTTCTCTTTCTCCTTTAAGACTGTACGGTCTCTTTTTGTGTTGTGCTGCCTTTTCATGTCTCCACACTGCCTAATGTTTAACAGTTATCTCTTCGAGTCCTGTTCCTGTGTTCAGGGAAAATCTAGCCATATAACACCACTTGTTTTTTGAAGGTTGTCGGTTTTCTAATAACTTCTCATTACAGGATGCATTTGCCATCTTGGCGTAGTTAGACGTGTGCCATATGCTGTTCTCACTTCCGTCTTTAGATTTCTTTTTTTCTTTCTTTCTTTTTTTTGTATAAAAACAAGGGGCAACAAAAACACAGTCATTTTCTTTACTTTTGACACAAAAACAACTTTTTTTTGCCCTAAAATGAAACCAAGAGAAACATTAGCTGACGATGTATCATGTAGTGTATACCCAACATGTTTTAAAACAGCTTAACACAATAACCCGATACATGAATGAGTTTTGAGTTCTGAATATTTCCCAAATGCTCACAACAAAGACATGCTTATATACAAAGTTTGTTTTAAAATAAAAGGTGATTTCATGAAGTAAAAGTGAAGCTCATGTACTATACCTTGCATGCAGAGCTCTTGAGATAAGTTGTGTACACATCCGATCATAGACTAGTTTTGATATAAGTGTTTGAGACATGCGAAACTATTATCATTATCATATTATCAGTTTTTTTTTTTATTTCACACTTAAAGGAACCGATAGCTCATTTCAAGTTTAAACTGTGGTCTTACTTCCTGTTCACAAGTTTACACCTACACTGAAAGTAAAACTGGCAACACACGTCCCTTATGAGTGCACTCTCAAAAACCACAGAATGAGTGTCCATCCATTTGAGCTTCTGTGTATAGATTAAAGTTCCCACAGTCAAGGCAGCACTTAATTCATGAGTCTAGTCTACAAAGGCAGGATTCAGCATTTTGTCCCTGGTTGGATTAATTATGTCACTTTCGTGGACTGCAAGGTTGACGTAACGGATGCTGGGAGTGAGGTAGATCTTCTTCACAGAAAGATTGTGCTTTCCTTTAATATTCCAGAGCTCCTCTTCACATTGTGTCATGTAGTCCTCCAGCCTAACAGTGTCCTCCCTCTGGTGTCTCCATGCCAGTTTCTTTGGAGTAGGAGTGATGATGCCAGTGGACACAGAGTTACCCATGGCAGCAAGTGTGAAAGGTTCAAATCTACAAACAGAAGACATAGAAACTTGTATAAACTGAAAACACACACACACACAAATGATTCCACAATCTATTTTTTTGTTTTACCTGGTTGCTAAAAGAGGTCAGTGTTGTGTCTCGTCTTCCTGCTGAGGTTCCAGAGGTGAATGAAGAGTGATCAGGCTCCTCCATTTTAAAAGCTGAACAGGGCCTGGCCTTGTCTGTCATCAAAAGAAACAAATGATCACATCTCTCTGAGATTAAACAAAGTGGTAACAATCCAGGTTAGGGCTGATTAATGCTGATTACAGCTGATTAATGAGTCTTATAGCCCATCGTTTGTATTAATCAGTCAATCAAAGGGAACTTCCCCCAATCACAGATAGCTCTGAAGTTTTCGGGACTTTGATGAAAGTATTATTAGATCTCAGAGGATCATTGTTAATAAGTGTCAAAGGAAAAAAGAGGTCAAAGTTCACTGACTTTTTACATCAGAGTGATTTCAAAACATCACTCTGATGATCACTCACACTCACACTCTCACTCACATACTATATTTGATGTGGCTGTGCTTCTGCTTTCTCTTAAAAAACAAATCAATGCACTTATTAAAGATATGATTTTTTTTTAATCAGACTATCGGTGTAATATTCATGTTCAGTTAGAGGTGGACCCAAATGCAGACAAACCAAAAAGACTTTGAAGTTTAACTAAGAGGGAGCTTTATTAACATAAAATCAGAAAATCCAAAACTCAGAATACAACAAACAAAGCACCAGACGACATGAACAAAAACATATAGACCAACACTGGAATGACAGGGGAATCAATGCAAGACCACACAGGCAGGACCAAAGGTTACTAAACAAACAAACTGATGAAGACAAAGATAATCACAGGGGCAACAAGACACAGGTGAACACAATCAGGATGAGGCAGGTAATCACACTGGCCTGAGACACAGGAGGAAGTCAAACACACAAAGACACACAAGGAAACACTGCTACCTACATCATCTACAGTGCTATTGATTGGTCTTAAAGCACCACCATGTGGACAATGTAAGTCATCTATCTTATCTGCCAATAAGCTGTCATTCACCCAGCTGGTTTACTGTGATTATGACACCGTAATAAAAAAAACATCTTTACATAGAATTTTATTAATAATGAGTACAGCATTCAGAAATGTGTTACAGTGGAAATTCAAATCACAATGTAATTATGTAATCATGTAATTACAAAGACATGATAGGATTTAAAATTTGAGTATTGACTGTATTCAAGCAAGTAGCTGTGCGAGAATAAGCTTGTTCTAAAGATAATGAGCGCCTTTATTGTCAGAAACTCACAAACATAAAGAAGTGCAGCCAATAACCAAAAACTGAAAAGATGAGAGTATGCCTTGTTGTTAATTGCTTTGTCAAATAATCTTGTGAAATCATCTTGTGGGTGTCGTCTTTGTCGCTTATTGCAGTTTGTCATGCCTTGTGAGTATTTGCAGTTATTTAATGCTCGGCGTCTTTCACTTCTCACCTTCTGCCCCTTTTCGGCCCATGTAAAAAAGGGGAACAGAAAGTAAGACATTTTACACATATGTTATTAATACTAGCTGCTAAAATAAACTAAATGTGTCCTCCTCTGCAGATTTTATCTATATTACTGTAAAAGCAATGGTGCTTAAAGTTATATAGTTAATAATAGAATGTGTTTATAAAGTGTGACACTTGTTGACCTACACTCAGAAAGCCTTGGGACAGTGTAGTACCTGATGGTCTCCTGCCTTAAAGAAATATAGAGTTTTTCTCACCTGCGAGATAGACTCCGAAGCCGGTTCAACATGCTGTATGAGAACAATGACTCGGTAATGAATCCCATTAATATGAGACTGACACTACATACATGTGGAAATAAATATTGCCTCTTCTTACCTGCCATCCCGATTTTGGAGCTCAATAATACGGTTCCTTCAGCAGAGAGAGAACATGTGTCAGTTAAGGGAGCAGAGCAGAATAAAACAAAGTGAGGAGGACTGTGTTCCCTCCATGTGAATTTAACAAAAGGCCTCACTTGTACTTCTTTGCCATGAAAATGCAAAAGACTCCAAAGACCAGAGCAGTACCAATCCCCACCGCAGCAGGAATGATGATGTGATTGTAGCTTTCAGCACCTGTAAATGGACAGAATCTTCATCAGGTCATCTCACATACTTCAACAATATTGTCTCCTGTGACACCAGAATGAGTAAATAACTAGCAGAGACTAGAAATATCTCACGTTTTACATAGAGTGTTACAGTGTCAGAGGATGTCTTCTGTCCATTAAACTCAGCTGTGCAGGTGATCTCAGTGTGGTCGTCTTTCTCTTTAGGTACAAACGTCAGGATGGACTGTACCTCCCAGTTGCCAGACTGTTGGTTTTTATGAATAACAGTGATGTCCTCTGTTGTCTTCAGACTCCATTTGATTTGAGGTGGATGGGATGGACAGGTATGGGTGACTGAACAGGTGATGGTGTAGGGTTTCCCTTCATAGGCTGTCTTAGAGTGAGTCAGTGTCGGCTTTGGAGCATCCACTACAAAAAAAGAAACACAGAGACAGAGATGAAGTGAGAGGAAAGTTGATGGAACAGAAAGCTAATATACATTTATGAAGTGGATAGAAGTTGGTGACATACACAACATGTTCAGTGTGACACACTGCTCAACAAAGGAGAACATTTCCTTGGTGGGTTTATTTGTCTCGTCGATCACTATTTCAACCCGGAAACAGAAAGGACCATTGTCATGATTTCTAACTTGAGTCATTTCTAAGGTGCAGTTGCCCTGGCCCAGTTGTCCCAACATCTTTGTTCGATCCTTGAAGTTGTCCAAGATCTTTGTCTGATCTTCATAATAGATGAGTTCCTCTTTAGTTTGCTTATGCCAGAGCCCTCTGAGTCTGGAGCCTGGCAGGGTTCCTCCAGAATGGGTGAATGTACAGGGAACCACAACACAGGAGGAAACCAGAGCATCAATCTGTGATACAACACTGGCCCTCCACTCATCACTGAACACAGGACTGCACACAGCTGCAGGGACATATGAGAGATGGTAAATGGATTAACCTAAAAGGTAAATGTGATGTTTGTTTCTCGATGCTTGTGAGGAGACAGATCATTTTACCTGCCAAGAGCATGCAGAATGTCATCATCTTTTTCTCTGTGTCCATTCTTCTCTGAGGATTCAGGATCTGAAAAAAACATGATATGGAAAAACTGACCACAAACATTTAAATAAACACTTTATGGGAGTAAAATGTATGCATTATAAACATATGACAATTATTGGAGTGCTCACATATGTATTTTTCTCACTCTATAGCCTGTCCGTGGTTCACAGTTCTATACATGGACAATTCAGTTCCTCTTTTGCACCTTTTTAAAATGCAAAAAAGGTGCAATAATTCAGCAAGCCATTTTTCATACTTCATATACAGTGACAGAAATCAGTACAATGCCTCAAAAAACAGTGTATTAAAACTCTGAGGTTTTTTTATAAACATCATAATAACATAATAACATTATAAACCAAACTTATTCATATAGTTTATACTAAAAGCTGTATATTTAGCGCTTTGTTTTTACCACTCAGTGGTACTCAAAGAGCTAATTTAGGATTAAGTGTCTTGTGCCACGGGACACATCAGCACACAGCCAGGGATAGGAATCCACCCGCCAATCAAACTTCATGCTTAGAGGACCAGCCCTTCATGTCACATGGTTATTATTCCAGATTAAGCAGTATTTCAATACTTAACCTAATTCCTTATTAAAATAGGTATTCGATACTCACCTTATTATCTTGGTATTTAAGTTCTTGTCTTTGAATGACCTCTCATTCACTTTATTGAATCTCAATACCCTTAATTAACCTGCAGCACATTAGAAAAAGCAATTAAATTCAAAGGCACTGTTCTTACAATGGAAGGAGCATTCTGATATTTTCCATATTAGTATAATCAACATACCTGATGTAACTGCAGTCTGGCTGATAACAACTGTCTATGTCTTGAAGACACAATGCCCACCCCCACTGGTTGTGTTTATACTGCTGACGGTGCCCACTCACTCCAACTCCTCCCCCATCTGTGAAATAACTACATATTTAACCCAGCTCATTTTCATATACCTAGCCTACTGTAATGATGCCTTTCAGTAAACATACCTTCCTTATTTGTAAACTATGACTCATAAAGCGAATATAAAATGGCCGATCTGTGAATATGTAATCAAAAATCACACCTTTAAAAACATGATTATTTATCACATATTAAGTGAAGCCAAAAGTGAAGAATCTATTTTGTTTTCAAACGACTGAAACAGAATCAGAGGTGATTAGACTGCTTCATTTCAAAGACACTCCTGAGTCTTACACTTTATTTTCTAACAAGTCAAACTGTTTTACTCATATTTCTTTTGTTTTGTCCTTGAATTGTAAAAGCTGGAGCGCCACTTGGCACCATCACTCACATTTGTTTGCTTACACTCCTTGCCTCACCCTTCAGTGACTATTGATTAGTCTAAACGCTCCACCATCTGGACAACTTTGATACTCTTGACTTGCTTCTGCAGTAGAAACAGTAAACCTTGTCTTTTAATTGACACAACAGGTTTTATTGTGATGTATAGTCATGGTAATACCTCAACATGTTACACACAGGTCTCTGCAGTGCAGCTGTTTATATGACATGAGAAGTTAACATACAAACTTTCCCGATACAGATGTTCAGATGGAATTAGTGTTATATGTAAATGTAAATCATATTTTAAATCATAAGTAAATTTAGCAGTTGGTGTTTCTTATATTAGTTGGCAGTATGAGCAGAAATCACACATTTATAGAAGTCAGTGCATCCTGTCATCACAAGCTAGCATCATTAATAAACAGAAAATGAACTTCAAAATCCTCATTTTAGAGGTCCAGTTTTAAGCAGCTATTAAGGTAATGCCATTTTATCAAGCTGATGCATGAATAATATGAAAATCAATACAGCAAGTAAGCAACAAAAGCCTTTGACCTAATCAATTCTAATAAAGATGAACATATTTCCCTTCAGTCTTTTCCTCCTTGGCTCCTTATATGCCTGAAAAACATTAAAACATGTTTGAATGTAATTGAGCAGTGTGTATCAGCTCACAGAACAACATGGAGATGAGATCTCTGCCAGGACAAATACAGCCACTTCCTGTTCTCTGAAGGGAAGCTCACAAAACAGCAGCAGATGTTCCCTCTGTATGTAATGGAAATTTCTAGAGCACATTTAGCAGCGGTGTTTTTCCACTAACTTAAGATGTGACATGATTGACTCAACAACAATATGCCCACAAAAGTCAGAGCACGGAAAACAAACAAACATTTTAACACTGTAAAAGTTAGAAAGAAATCCACCTGGTGGCCCAGTTTCCCACCTGTGTGGATTTATATGTGGCCTCTCAACATAATAAGGTCTGTGCATGTCAGATCCTTTAAAGAATGTCACATACTTTGAGACTTAGTATCATCATTTTGCTAAGTGCAAGTCGCAGCCAAGTTTGCTTTGATGTTGATCTTCCTCTTTTCTTCTGCACACACATCACTGTGAAGGAAACACAACTATGACAACTATCTAACACTATCACATTTTAATGAAGTTAATTTCTCACTCACTCTTCTCAGATACAGGCATGGAAAAGAAAAAAAGCAGAACAGAAAATCAGCTTATTTTTAAATATTAAGAACTTTTCTCAGAAATGTTGATGATGAGTGGAGAGAGAAGGAAAAGAAGCTAAACAGGATTCAAATAGATGGAGGAGAGACACAGAGATGGAGTGACTGAACTTACCTAAATTATACACAAAAGACTCCAGAGCAGCACCAATCCCCACCACGGTTTACCTGCGATGCTGGTTTTGCAGCTCTGCAATGCGCCTCCTGGTGAAGACAGAAATAAATTAGATCACATAACATGGCGATGTGGTATCACTGATGATACTTAAGACTGTGGAGTGAAATAAAAAGCTTCTCACTTGTACTTCTTTGCCACGAAAATGCAGCCAACCCCAAAGACCAGAGCAGTACCAATCCCCACTGCAGCAGGAATGATGATGTGATTGTAGCTTTCAGCAGCTGTAAATGGACAGAATCTTCATCAGGTCATCTCACACACTTCAACAACAATATTGTTGAAGTATGACACCAGAATGAGTAAATAACCAGCAGAGTAAAAAGATCTCACATTTTACATAGAGTGTTACAGTGTCAGAGGATGTCTTCTGTCCATTAAACTCAGCTGTGCAGGTGATCTCAGTGTGGTCGTCTTTCACTTTAGGTACAAGCGTCAGGTTGGACTGTACCTCCCAGTTGCCAGACTGTTGGTTTTTATGAATCACAGTGATGTCCTCTGCTGCCTTCAGACTCCATTTGATTTGAGGTGGATGGGATGGACAAGTATGGATGACTGAGCAGGTGATGGTGTAGGGTTTCCCTTCATAGGCTGTCTTAGGGTGAGTCAGTGTCGGCTTTGGAGCATCCACTACAAAAAAAAACACAGAGACAGAGATGAAGTGAGAGGAAAGTTGATGGAACAGAAAGCTAATATACATTTATGAAGTTGATAGAAGTTGGTGACATACACAACATGTTCAGTGTGACACACTGCTCAACAAAGGAGAACATTTCCTTGGTGGGTTTATTTTTCTCGTCGATCGCTATTTCAACCCGGAAACAGAAAGGACCATTGTCATGATTTCTAACTTGAGTTATTTCTAAGGTGCAGTTGCCCTGGCCCAGTTGTCCCAATATCTTTGTTCGATCCTTGAAGTTGTCCAAGATCCTTGTCTGATCTTCATAATAGATGAGTTCCTCTCTACTTTGCTTATACCAGAGCCCTCTGAGTCTGGAGCCTGGCAGGGTTCCTCCAGAATGGGTGAATGTACAGGGAACCACAACACAGGAGGAAACCAGAGCATTAATCTGTGATACAACCGTGGCCCTCCACTCATCACTGAACACAGGACTGCACACAGCTGCAGGGACATATGAGAGAAAGTAAAATGAATATTTTTATCTTTTTTTTTGTTAATCAATAACGCAAATTGATGCAATAAAGGACTGATGTTGCGTTACCTGCCAGAAGCAGACAGAGCATCATCATCTTTCTCTCCTTCTCCATTCTTCTGAGAAGTCTTTCTCACTGAATGAAATGTTTCAATATTATTACACATTTACAATCCTCAGAAACGACACACGGTTATAGTGGACAGCCAAAATCATGGAGACGATCATGGGACTGATACAGCTAAAAAAAAGGTTGGTTGTCGGGTTTGTGACGGTGGTGGTGGGCTACAGGCAACGCGCCCAGGAATCCTGGATGTGCGTCACCCCTTCGTCGCTGCTGTAAAAAGTTACGTTTTCACTCGCGGTTGGAATATAGCACAAAAATAATAATAATATAATCTGTTTTTGTGGCCTAGGAGAATACTTGACTGTGATTGGCTGACGCTGCCGATGGAACGTGCGGAGCAGTGAACAGAGTGACGCACATAGTGTATATGAGTCAATTCCCTAATGTGGTATAATGTAAACCGAGTTATAACTTGTGATTGTCGAAAATAAAAATAGGTTAGTGAACTTACCCGAATTTGCTGCTATGTGAACCTTCCGCCTTCTCCTCAGTTTTTTCCCTTTCTACAGGAAATGATGTAGAAAGGAAAGACGTTTTTTTTTCTTTGTTCTTTGTTTTTTGTTCTTTGTTTTTTGTTTGTTTTGTTCAGCTCTGCATAGGCCTGATTCTACTCTGTTAGACTTTACCACACTGAATAAAATCATCTTCTCTTATCTGTGAGCAAGATGAAGAAAAACATTCAAATCATGAGTATCCAATATCAGAGAGGATATCCACTAGTGGGCAGTGCATATCCACTTAGGTCCATTCAGATGGGAAAGTGAATGAGTATCATCATTCTACACGCTGACATACCAAACACAGTTAAATTTAGCTGATTTCCTTTCTCCTCTTCTGTCCATTGTTATGCTGACTCAGCATATACCAGTCTCAATAAGCTGTTATAAGTTAAACCATTCCTGTTTATATTATGCCAACTGCACTGACTTGCACTATACATCTTTTGCACTCTGACTGCATTGTGCCTTCATTATGTGCCTTGTATTTTGTGTGTGCCTCATTGTAGGTACATTTTTTACACTTTATATTTATCTTTAGTTTTTAGTTACATGTTATATGTTGCGGAGTGAAGAGTAACGCAATTTCGATTCTCTGTATGTTCAGCACATATAGCAGAGTTGACAATAAAGCTGACTTGACTTGACATATTAGTAATAATCACTGTTTAATGTTCAATTTTGTCAAGTAACCACTGCAGAATGTTGCCACTGTGCTTTCTGACAGCAGCTGAGTTCACGTCTTAGAACATGTGTGAACTGAGCTCTCAGCTCCATCATGCATCTTAGATTTTGAAGAAGTAATGTTTTCACTTTCAAGTGCAATTCGGTAAAAGGAAAAGAAACTCACAACAACAAAGTGAAGTGTAACACGACAGGAAAGGGGGTGATATTAAAAGAGCATGCTCAGTGCGTGCAGTTTTTTTCTGTTGCCTCCAGAAGTCACATATCTGGAAATATTGCACTTACCATCATTTGCATGCAAATATGAACGAGGTACACATAACAAGCCACACCCATGTTTCTGCTGCCTCTACATCTACATCATGTTGTTCTTGTTTTTTAGTTTCTGTAAGCAGAAGAACACGCCGCCTGTCACCATTCTCAAAGAAAGGCATAAAGAAGACCGGATCAGCAGGAGCTTCATCAGGTAGGGAAATCCTGCAGAAAATAAGGTGACTCCACTGTTTGTAATTAATGATCGTTCAGTACATTTGAAAAAATCCTATTTCTTTCCTTCTCATTTCAGTATCCTGTAAGAAAACCTAGAAGAATGGACAGAGATAGAAACATGATGATGATGATGCTCTTTCTGCTTCTGGCAGGTAACACAATGTCAATCCTTTATTTACATTGTTGGTTAATGGAAAAATTAATCCTTTTACCGTCTCTCATATGTCCCTGCAGCTGTGTGCAGTCCTGTGTTCAGTGATGAGTGGAGGGCCACGGTTGTATCACAGATTAATGCTCTGGTTTCCTCCTGTGTTGTGGTTCCCTGTACATTCACCCATTCTGGAGGAACCCTGCCAGGCTCCAGACTCAGAGGGCTCTGGCATAAGCAAAGTAGAGAGGAACTCATCTATTATGAAGATCAGACAAGGATCTTGGACAACTTCAAGGAACGAACAAAGATATTGGGAGACCTGGGCCAGGGCAACTGCACCTTAGAAATAACTCAAGTTAGAAATCATGACAATGGTCCTTTCTGTTTCCGGGTTGAATTAGCGATCGACGAGAAAAATAAACCCACCAAGGAAATGTTCTCCTTTGTTGAGCAGTGTGTCACACTGAACATGTTGTGTATGTCACCAACTTCTATCCACTTCATAAATGTATATTAGCTTTCTGTTCCATCAACTTTCCTCTCACTTCATCTCTGTCTGTGTGTTTTTTTATGTAGTGGATGCTCCAAAGCCGACAGTGACTCACCCTAAGACAGCCTATGAAGGGAAACCCTACACCATCACCTGTTCAGTCACCCATACCTGTCCATCCCATCCACCTCAAATCAAATGGAGTCTGAAGACAGCAGAGGACATCACTGTGATTCATAAAAACCAACAGTCTGGCAACTGGGAGGTACAGTCCATCCTAACGCTTGTACCTAAAGAGAAAGACGACCACACTGAGATCACCTGCACAGCTGAGTTTAATGGACAGAAGACATCCTCTGAAACTTTAACACTCTATGTAAAACGTGAGATCTTTTTACTCATTCAGGTGTCGCAGGAGACAGTATCGTTGAATGACATGATGAAGATTCTGTCCATTTACAGGTGCTGAAAGCTACAATCACATCATCATTCCCACTGTAGTGGGGATTGGTGCTGCTCTGGTCTTTGGCGTTGCCTGCATCTTCATGGCAAAGAAGTACAAGTGAGAAGCTTTTTATTTTTACTTCTAGTATCATCAGTGATAATACATCACCATGTTACGTGACCTAATTTATTTCTGTCTTCACCAGGGGTCGCATTGCAGAGCTGCAAAACCAGGATGGCAGGTAAAATGATTCTGACCACTATCATGTTTTTATTTTTTCCAATCCTATCATAATTGTTGCTGCTGTGGTGTTTAGCGCGTGGAACCGGCTGTCCAGGCTGTCTCGCAGGTGAGAAATTATGTTTTTTTTTGTTTTTTTGTCTTTTTCTAACAACTTTATGTGTAATTCAATCTGTGGTATTTTTAGATTTCATTCTGGTGGCTCAGGACCATCACGGTCAGATCAACGGTAAGAGTCTTGGTCTGAAAATGTAATATGTAATGTTTAGTTCAGTAATGTCTTATTTGCAGAAGTACATGCAGAAGTGTGCTGTGCCTTTTTCTTTTGATAAGGTCAATGCTTGTCTTTCTACGCTTTAAAAACATTTGCATATTTTCTGTTCCTCCTTTTTTTGGTTTTTTGTTTTGCAGAAGATCTATTTGGAGTCGATTTTCAAGGTAAGACATGTACATGTATGGCAGTGCATCAGCTATCAAAGACCTCACAATTTTTTTTGTTTTTTTTTTTTCTCACTTGGCCTTCACACCACACACGCAGTTCCACTTATAGCAGTACCTCTTTTTTTTCTTTAACAGAAGACATAGGGGGGATGTGGTGGAGTTTGGTCAAGGGTAGGTGTTAATGGAAGAAGTTAGCTAGTTATTATTTTTGTAACTGTGAAGTGACACAAAATTTAATCCACAGTCCAAACAATATGAGATCCTGTGCTGACCAGAAGGCCTCCAAGCCACGTTTTCCGTCCCCTAAAAGGTACCCGGCCAGTTTTAACATCACAAGTGCCTGTACAGACATGATTCATTTATACCATTTTTTTATGTATACCATTTTTTATGTCTTTTTTTACACTGTTACTGCTGCTCATGGACCTTCAGCCAGCCAAAATCCTGCAATTACAAGGAGGTAATTCTTTGCTTACAGCACAAATTCACAGTCAGCACATTGGTGTTCTGAATCTCTCCATCCTTTAATGATAATCATTTTTTCTAACAGGACAATAATGATGGTGATGATTACATAAACACTGCAGACCTCAACATCTATGGAAACATCTGAAAAACATTACAAGGAAAGAGAATCATTATAGCCAACAACAAATTCAATCATGCTCATTATTCTTTACGTTAAGCTTTTGTTGTGTATGTCAGCTGTTTTTTTTCTTCCAATCAAAACATATTAAGCTGTTGGGTAAGTCATAGTGTGTGGTGTGGTCAATGTATAATCCTGTAATATTGTACTGTCATATACATAATGATTGTTTAAATGAATAAATAAAGGTTGGGTGTTCGACTGTACTTTGTTTGGTTTAAGTTGATGGAAATCAGGCCACACTATATACTTTCCTATGAAGAGTTGTAGTAATGTATAAAAGATAACATTTAAATGTAAAAAAAAATCATAAATCATATTAATTATACTGAAGCTTAAACCTATCGATGTGACTTGTAAATAGTAATTATTGGATTAGCTCAGATTTTCGCTTAAATTAAGATTAAGAAAACCTTTGCTTGTCCCACAATGGGGAAATTGTGTTATTGCAAAAGCACAGATAATACAGTTAATACAGTTAACAGTTACTAACAGATAATAGTGTTAAAATAAATGCCTCCTTGGTGTTGGCATAAAACAAGTCCTATGTTCTATTGTCTCTAGTGGGGCGGGTGATGAGAAATGAGACAATCTCCAGAAATGAGGAAGAGGGCCTGTGGGTGCAGCCTGTAGACAAAGGCCCTCATTCATATATATTACACCTGTTATTATGTTGGATCCATGGTTGGATAAACACTGGACTGTTTAATAACAGCAGCTGGAAGCACAGGAGACAAAGAGTTCCGCAGAAAGATACAGAGAGTGAATGAGAGGAATAAGCACAAAACCACGAGGGAGAGAGGACACACAGTCACTGACATAAAGTGATTATAAATATATAAATAAGAGGTGACGGCACTGCATGTGTTATGCTTGATCATGCATGACCTACACCAGGTCACCACTCTTCTTGTGTTAAAATGTTACACTCCACCCACATTTTTGAGGAAGTTTGTTAAAAAGATGCCGTTTTAGGTACTTTAGTTGATCTTCATGTGCAGCTCCAGAGGTAAGTCCCTCTGATCTTATGAGGACTATAGATTGATTCATAGAGGATAATATCATTTGTGATATTTTTTTTATATTTGTGTTACTATTAGTTTTATAAACAAAGGCTAGAGCTTAGTCCTTATTGTACAGGTTGCAATCCTGTCCCTCTCCTGGTATCTGGAAGATTGATTTATACGTGACCAGCAAACAATAATAACAGTAATGATATTTAAATTTGGCCAAATCAAAGTTCTGCATATAGTCGTATGAGGAAGTCTATAGGCTTGGTAGCAATTTCCATAAAGAAAGCTAAGGGACACTAATTTTGCTCGTTTTTTCTTCATGTTTTAAAGTAATACGGTGAATTGGCTACTACTTCTAGGTATTAAGGTATCTATCTTTATTAATAGACTCATTTATTGTTATGAGTTTTTTGCATTTTACTATTGCTTTTCTGTCCTCTCCTCTCCGCTGCTGACCCTTTGCACATCCATGTCCACCTTTAGTCCACGCTGTTGCATCTTCCCTTCACTTTAGAGCACACACAAATAAGGTATTGATCATTTTACGCAAGACAAAAAAAAAGAAAGAAAAGAAAATCACATGTGCAATGCTGCATATGCATATTTTAACAACAACAACCATAAGGGCGAGTCAGAGAGGGTTCTGTGCTGCCTTTTATTTATTTTGGGTGGTCGGTTTGTGTTCCACTTTGGGTCGTACTTTGGTCAGCTCATTTCTGTAACCAAGTCTATATTCATTTCATAAGTTCCTTGTAGCCCTGCAATGGGCAGGCGCCCTGTCTCATGTACTCAGCCTCTTGCCCATAGATACGCTGGGATAGGCTCCAGCCTCTCATGACCCTGTACTGCAGGACAAAGCGGGTTCAGAAGATGGATGGATGGATGGATGTACATGTATTTTTAATTTCTGATAAAGAGCTTATAAGAAATATTTATGAAAATTGTTTATCACTTATGTAACCCAGGTTAACAGGTTCTCACCAATTGTCCAGTTTACCATTTAATTGGTGAAATTAATCATTTATAAATAAATAGTTGTTTTTTTTATAACCTTATTAAAGAGAAACCAGGAAATTAATAGTGTTTTTGATCAAAACAATCTTGGATGTTAACAAAGAAACCAGAAAAATTAATGTATGTAAGTTTTTATATCTGTTAAAACGGATATTTTACTTGAGGTGTGACGAATGTGCCTCTCTGTGTACAAGCAACAGGAACATGAGGAGTTCACGTGATGCAATGTGACCAATCAGATGCTGTTAATGGCGTACGTGTGAAGTGGGACCAACGTCAAGGTAGCTGCGCGCTTACTCTGTTTGCTGCGGATATTACTGGGTTTTTGTGCTCAAGAACCAGATATAGACAACTTCTTTGTCACTGTAATCACCGCCGTGGGCAGCGGAGTTTGCGGTGGATCGATTACTGGACCGTGTGCAAGGGAAACGAAGGAGAAAGTAAGTTGTGCTTAGTAGTCGCTATGGTGCTAGCTTAGGCTGGCAGCCACATGTGCTTTTGCTAAACACACATAAAACAAACATAAACAAACATTTTACTATTGCTTTTCTGTCCTCTCCTCTCCGCTGCTGACCCTTTGCACATCCATGTCCACCTTTAGTCCACGCTGTTGCATCTTCCCTTCACTTTAGAGCACACACAAATAAGGTATTGATCATTTTACGCAAGACAAAAAAAAAGAAAGAAAAGAAAATCACATGTGCAATGCTGCATATGCATATTTTAACAACAACAACCATAAGGGCGAGTCAGAGAGGGTTCTGTGCTGCCTTTTATTTATTTTGGGTGGTCGGTTTGTGTTCCACTTTGGGTCGTACTTTGGTCAGCTCATTTCTGTAACCAAGTCTATATTCATTTCATAAGTTCCTTGTAGCCCTGCAATGGGCAGGCGCCCTGTCTCATGTACTCAGCCTCTTGCCCATAGATACGCTGGGATAGGCTCCAGCCTCTCATGACCCTGTACTGCAGGACAAAGCGGGTTCAGAAGATGGATGGATGGATGGATGGATGTACATGTATTTTTAATTTCTGATAAAGAGCTTATAAGAAATATTTATGAAAATTGTTTATCACTTATGTAACCCAGGTTAACAGGTTCTCACCAATTGTCCAGTTTACCATTTAATTGGTGAAATTAATCATTTATAAATAAATAGTTGTTTTTTTTATAACCTTATTAAAGAGAAACCAGGAAATTAATAGTGTTTTTGATCAAAACAATCTTGGATGTTAACAAAGAAACCAGAAAAATTAATGTATGTAAGTTTTTATATCTGTTAAAACGGATATTTTACTTGAGGTGTGACGAATGTGCCTCTCTGTGTACAAGCAACAGGAACATGAGGAGTTCACGTGATGCAATGTGACCAATCAGATGCTGTTAATGGCGTACGTGTGAAGTGGGACCAACGTCAAGGTAGCTGCGCGCTTACTCTGTTTGCTGCGGATATTACTGGGTTTTTGTGCTCAAGAACCAGATATAGACAACTTCTTTGTCACTGTAATCACCGCCGTGGGCAGCGGAGTTTGCGGTGGATCGATTACTGGACCGTGTGCAAGGGAAACGAAGGAGAAAGTAAGTTGTGCTTAGTAGTCGCTATGGTGCTAGCTTAGGCTGGCAGCCACATGTGCTTTTGCTAAACACCGAATTGATATTTTGCATTGCTGAACTCCCATGTCCCTGTTTCTTCAAAAGCTGAACCTGGACTGTTGAGAGCCGTGTGATCTGCGTTTATGCTGGTGTGCGTGTGTATCAAGCGGCAACCTTCGGGGCTCAAAGTGGAAGTGTCAAAACTTGTAATTCACGCTGCAACAGCTGGGGGTTGGCTCCAAAAGCGAGTAATTTCCCATAAGCTGTGTCCCAATTCAGGGTCTGCATCCTTCGGAGGACGCAGCCTACGCGGTCTCAGGAGGCCGCGTCCTCCTGAGGATCCTCCGGAGGATCCTCCACCGTTGGTAAATGGGACAGTCTGGCCTTCAAATCACTTCCTGATTGTGGCGCGACATCATAAATTTTGCCCCGGGAAAAACAAAAGCAGCGACAGCGACACAACACGGACTACACAACAAGCGGGACAACAGTGTGGATTTAGACATTTGGAATTTTTTAATATATTTATTTGTTGTTGGAGGAAGAGGAGAGGCGGCTCCAGCGGCAGCAAAACCGGTGACGGCTCATTTTCTTCAGGCTGGGAGAGCGCAGTGGGGAGGTGACAGTAAGCTGCTGTTTAACCATATTATTGATCATAATTAATATACCAGTTACTGAGCAAACGCTAGATATATAACCAGTAGATAGACAAATATGATTAAATGTAATTTATATTTGATTCAATCGTAAGACTTGATACAGGGTCTGTATTAAACCACTGCTTTAATGTGTCATTAAGCATCAGGTCTGTCACTGCACCAGAGAATTACTGCTGGGTGGAGGAGAGTGGGGCTCCCTGCAGGACCAGCTGTCTGTCCTGGAGGAGGTGTACTGACCATCATCACCTCTGGAGGGTGAGGATACATATTTTATAGCTTTTCATATTTTAAGCTGCTTTGGAAGCCGCTCTGTGGAAGTTATTATTTTTATTTTTGCCCTTTTTAAAAACATCTTTAGTAACATGGCAGCCGCCGATCGTCAGCTCTGCAAACCCTGATGGACGATGTGGTGGACAGAGGAGACAGGCACCCCCCTCCCCCAGATGATGTCCCACTCACAGCCAGAGGACTCCAAGGTCTTCACCGTGGCACCATCCAGTCCAGCAGCACCAAGGACTCCTGCTCAGCCAAACATTTATATATATGTTCTTTGTGAATAGTATTTTCTGCTGATCTTTATAAATAATAAACTGCACATTTTCATAATGCCCACTGGTAAATAGTTAGAAATGTTCTGTGTCTTTGTAAATATTGTACATAACAGAACAATAAATGATTTACTGTTGTCACTGAGAAGTTGTTCAAAAGTTTACTTCAATTATAAATAGGTAATGAAACACATAATGTAACAAGGTTAGAAGAGTTTAAGAACACAGAGACAAGAACGATTTAATATACAATTTAATAAGTAACATTTAAATAACAGAACATAAAATCACTGCTGTCCACCATCCTCTGTATGAGCTGAGGTCTGTCCGTTCTTTCTCTGCTCTCCCTCTCCCTCTCTCTCTCTCTCTCCCTCCCTCTCTCCTCTCCCTCTCTCCCTCCCTCTCCAGCCTCATCTCCTCCGTTATCAGTTGTCAGGTTTTCTTCTGTTTCCCTCTGCTCCTCCTTCAACAAAATGCCAACAGGCAGAATGACCGTTTGATATAATAACGATAATATTGCTCCTCACGTGAACTATACTTTATACTATACTACAGTAAACAACAAGAAACAACATTCAATCAAAGCGTTTAGTTTACAGCGCCTCGTATCAACAGGACGTCATGTTTGTAAATATAAAACTCATTTTTTTAATGCCGCTGTCACTACTAGCATTTTAAAACTCTCGAACTACTGCTCTTTACTTACATTTAAATGTGAATTCGGCACTCCTGCCGCTGCCGCTCGCTTGGTCCGTCGTTGTACTATTGGACAAAAAGTAGGCCCGCAAAGCATTGTGGGATATTTAAGGCCACGAAGGATGGTAGCGATGCGTCCTCCAAATTCAGGCAAAAGGAGGACGCATTTGGAGGACGCATTTGAAGGACCCTTCGACTTTTGGCGAATTGGGACAGCCTTCGCGCAGCTTTGTGACGTAAGCGGCCTTAAAATGCGCACTCCGAAGGATGCAGACCCTGAATTGGGACACAGCTATAAGCTGTGTCCCAAAAATGCGCATTTTAAGGCCGCTTACGTCACAAAGCTGCGCGAAGGCTGTCCCAATTCGCCAAAAGTCGAAGGGTCCCTGAATTGGGACACAGCTATAAGCTGTGTCCCAATTCAGGGTCTGCATCCTTCGGAGTGCGCAGGCTCTTCAGAAACAAACGGGTGACGTCACGGAAGCTCTGTCCATAGTTTTTACTGTCAATGGTGTGTATATGACGTTTGAGCCTCTGGTGAGTAAAACTGATATTAGTTTTAAGAGGAGGTAAACTGTGCATTTGTTAATATGGATTTAGGAGGCGTGTTTTGCTTAAAAATATTGTTTATATTACCATGTTAAAATATATTTTCCTCTCTGTTATTTGAGAGTGAGTGAAAAAAAGGAAAATAGGAGATGAGTATGGAAAGTAATGGTCCAATCATTGTCTCATGTTAAAGTTATGTTTATAATCTGTTCAGTTGATGGACAATTGAGAATTGAGAGACCATGTTTTAATGTACATGGTTGTGTATATATGTGTTTATATGTCCTTATTTATCAGTGTTAATTTTGGCAGCAAATTTTAATTTAGTTTTTATTTTAGTCTTGTGACTAAAATGTCATTTAATTTTAGTCACATTTTAGTCATCAAGATTTTTCAACTTTTAGTCTAGTTTTAGTCGACTAAATATCATAGAATTTTAGTCGACTAAATCCAAGGCAGATTTAGTCGACTAAAATTCTATGATGTGTGTGTGTGTGTCATGAAATTAAGGTTTTATTGTGCAAAAAACACATACACAGCTTTAACTTTTGACACAAAATTTTTATTTAAGTGCCCTTATCTTTTATGAAAAGAATTTTTAAAAACGCAACAAAAAAATGTGACCTGCTCTCCCTGAATAAGATATACACTGTTCAATGACAGAGTGCATGACATTCTTCACTGTCAGTAGCTGGAAATGCAACAATTCCTTTTAAGGATCTTCAACTACAACATAAATGTAGCTCTCAGCGTAAGTTCAATCAGGAAGACTCTATTTCCCATCATTCACCATTTATCCCTATCCGCTTCCTAATCTTTCTCCCTCTATCCCTCACTCCTCTGCTCCCCCTCTCTTCCGCTCTCTTAGTCAGGTGCTTAATAGAAAGCACCTCCCTCACCAATCAGCTGTCGCTTTCCATCCCTCTCCTGACCAATCACAGCTTAGCACGAAATTTAAAAGTCTTCGTCTCTTCTCCAGCTGTCTTCTGATCGAACCCGGCAACGATTCTGCGCTGCTCTACGCTGCAATCAACTGGCATTATTCCTCCTCCTGAACTAACTTGATCCAACATCAGATCCAAATTCCGTCTCCCCTGCACCCGCGCCGGCAGCGGCTCCCGCGGCCGGTAAAAGGAGCGAGAAGTCAGCCTCCTCTGCTCCCAGGGCTAAACGAGGAACGCTTACTCTCCCGCTGCCGCTACTCCACTTATTCCCTCGACACGCTCAATCAAACACTGCCAGTGCCAGTCTTTGTTTCTTCAATCAGTCGACCTCCACCTGAAGGCAGTCGTAGAGTCCACATCTCCTGCTCCTGCGGTCCCTGCCGACTCTCGACCACTCGATCTCAGCCGCTGATCTCCCGTTCTCCTCCACCATCTTCCACTGCTTCACTCTGGCGTCTGCTCGGCCTGCCCCTCCTATAGGTAGGCCCTTCATTTCGCAATCCGCTAACATATGACATTAATTCTGCAGGCAGGGACAATATTTTAGTAAACCTCATCCCGCAATCTCCTCAGCGTCATAAATCTGTGGCATCTAGCTAAATTCTCAGCCGTCCTCATCTGCAGATCCCCGGCTGTCAGCGATCTGATCCATCGGGCAGTTTCTAGTCTTTCAGCGTGTATTTCAGGATGTATGTGCTCAGTTTTCCCGGAGAGACGCCAAGAATGGACTATCTAGCTCTTTACCGGAGACCCCCATCTTAAATAGCCGGAAAACATATTCTATCAATATCACTTCCAGTAAGCAGCCCTTTCTCACTATTCGGCTACTAGCCTGGTCTGTGGACTGGACTCCGAATTTGGCCATGTTCGCCGGGGTCCCAAATGATCTCGGCAATTCATGTGGCGCTCGCGGGCTCACTGCTCCGTGTCCCTCTGTGCTTCAGCCTACCGCCATGGCATTCAGCATTTAACCTTTTCTCAATCTGCCACGGATATACAAGGCCGTTATATTTTGAATGGCTGTCACCTCTCCTCATCTGTAGCGCCTACAAGGATACGCACCCCAGGTCAGTGCGCAGTACGGTTTTCAAATCCTCATTTCGCGTTTGTCAACTCTCTGGTTCATGTCTGTTTTATTTCCTCTCAGTTTCACAGGTATAAATTAAAAAAAAAAAAAAAAATCTAATCAGCACGATATGAAAACTCAATAGTCTCTGAACAGAAAGAACTAGAGGGGCTACCGTATATAACCTCCGCTCTCGTCTTCTCGTACAAGCCCCATCGGCATAGCCACACGCAATACTCCTGCAGAATGGCATTATTCGATCTGTCCGCTCCTCGCTCCGGCAAATTTCAGCAATTAGTCTGATTACGCCGAACATTTGTCCCCTCTTTATGCCAGCGGATAGCGCTTTAAACTTATCTATTCACGGGCCTGGGAGCCGACTTCTCTGACCCATTTAGATTCCTCCATTCACCTGTTGCATTGGAATCTTTTCGGCATTAAGTGGGATTTAAAATATATATATTTCACTGTTCGTCTCATTTGCTTTAGTACCTGCATCTTCAATCTCGTGTCAAAGCCCTATGCCAGATCCTGCTAAAGAAGCTAGAGTTCCCTCTATGCTCACATGCTGGATGATTTCCTCCTCAGAAATCCCTGTTTAGTCATCTTCGGATCAGCTGCATGGAGCTTACTACCTGACTTATCAATAACGCGAGTCGATCTACTATCCATCATGACGATGACGTAGTCTGCATATTAAGTAGCCATGTGCTCGTGTTTACATGTATTAGACAAGCGAGTTCGCTATGCCGTCGTTAATGGGTATTTTGCTACGTATAAATTCATATGGTTTGACAGGTCACATATAATATAATAATATATAATAAACATATAATAATGTATTCAGTTACTGAATACAGATTACATGCCCAAAACGTAATTTGTAATGTATTCCGTTACATTTCTCAGTCTGAGTAACGTATTCTGAATACTTGGATTACTCACACATTAAATCACATTTTAAGTGATTGAACGCAGCCATCAGCCCCTGCTGACTACAAAGGACGCGATAAAACATTCAATAGAAAATGTCCAGATTGTTCCATCAATGTTCTATTTAGAGAAACAGAAACGGAACGTAATGACAGAATAATATTTTTTAAACAATGCAACCAAAAGTCATTTTACACACAGAATCAATGTTTGAATACGTACATCAAACAGACCCATGTATAAAACCAGCTGACTGCAATCACACGTTCATACTTAAATGTTCATCAGCATCAGGTCTGGACGGAGTTAACTAGCAGCTAACGGCTAACTAGTTCACTTATCGAAGTGACGCTAACGGTAAACCGGCATCATGACGGATGAGCATTAAGTACGCAGCGATTCAGACTCTGACTCCCATCAGTCCGGCTGCTCCGTCCTCTCTATCGCCCGCACCTGCAGCAACACGGGAAAGTACCGTCATGCAATCCACTGATTTCATCAATGTAACAGTATTCTGATTACCATCTCTTTAGAGTGTAACTGTAACGGTATACAGTTACTCCTATTTTGTATTCTAAATACATAATGTCGGTACATGTAATCCATTATCTCCCCAACACTGCGTAGGGCCAACCTTTCATATTTCCCCTCAGGATGCTCCTCCGCAGTTCCTGTCTTCCGTGTCCATGTTGCCTTGAACCAAGGCTGCAGCGTGATCTGCGGATCTGGTCTCACCTGCTAAGAGCTCTGCAACATGTTGATGAAGATTCTCAGTCATCCAGGTCATCATACGTAGAGAAGATTGAAGCAAGGCGTCTGGACTTGTAGAGTTTTCTTGAAGACGTTTTGCTGCTCATCCAAGCAGCTTCATCAGTTCTGCAACATGGTGTTATTCTTTTAATGATGATGTAGTGCATTCATCCAATTCTCTCGGGTTGTTCCAGATGGAGCCCATCTGTGGGTTTTGGGGGGTTCTTTCCTCCAAGGCCAGTGATTCGCTAGATGCCGGCCTTTAAATTCTCACAATTCTGTCTCTTCGGTGCTGCATGCAATCTATCCCATAGCCGGGCTTGCTTCATTTGGGTTCATCATTGGAAACGCATTTAGTTCAGATAAGGGTGCTCCTGGTGGTTCATACTACCTCACATCAGAACCTTGTCGGCTCACATGCATTTCAATTTCAGGTTATTTCTCAAACCTGCAGTTATACTATTAAAGGCATTCGAAGGCTTCTCCCTCTCCTCTAGAATCTCCGTGGCCTATAACCCTTTCAATTCTCCACTAATTGGTTTCAACCCAGATCAGGTGTATTTCTCCTTCTGTTGATTCTCTCCTGGAATCTCTCTTCGCTTAGCTTTTGGCTTTCTTAGAGTAGGCCTCCCATTCGTTCAGTCCTTCTAGAACTCACCTTCTCAGAACTAGTATTCCATCTAACCACTACAGCTGCCGTTACACCCTAAATGCAGTGGTGCATGTTCAGAAGTCAGCCCGCACTAATTCATCCTTCTGTCCTTTTAAATCCATGAGCGGTTATTTACAGGTTGCCCCAATTTAGATCCTCAAGTCCCTCGGTTATCACAGGAATCTCCCTCTGTCTAGGAACTGGTTCTATGCTCACTTCATACAACCTCTCTTCAGATCCCCATTATCCCCTAATCATTATTAGGGTCATTCCTTTAGAATAGGTGCAACTACTTCAGCAGCAACTCAGTGGCTCCGGTTCATGCAAGGCCATTTAGCTATGCTATCACAGCAGTGGGTGCTTTCATGCAGGCCATATAACTATGCTATCATAGCCAATGGGCTTGTTTCACGCAAGGCAATTTAACCAATGAATTCCTGCTAATGGCACGCTCAGTCATCTTCTCTCTACACATTCATCTTCAGGCCCACCTGGCCTAGCTGGTAGAATTGTTAAACATATTATTACGTGATTTCATCATTATGTGAGTTTTCATCATATTACTGGTGGTGGTGTAATGCTCGAATCATGTATGTTGTCTCCATGCCCTCCTTTTCTCTATCCTCTCAGCTTTCCCTCAAGCTTTATAATTAATGTTCTGTCAGCCAGTGGGCTTCGTTTCATTCAAGGCATTATCCGTGCATCTCAGCCAGCGGGCTTCATTCTGTCAGCTCAAGGTATCTCCTCCATCTCTGCAACCACTTGGTCGATGATCTTCACTTCCTGTATTCTCCAAAACACCGAACATGTGCTCGTATCTCAGAAATCTCCGTCCCTGGTGAGTTTCACCTATTACCGCTGTATCGTCAATTCATGTCTGCAAACTTCATTCTCACGGCATTCCCGAGGCCTCATATCAATGCACCTTCTACTGGCGGGCTTCATTCACGCAAGGCCTTAAATCAATGCATTCATAGCCAGTGGGCTTCGGATCTTACAAGGCCATTTAGCTATGCTTTCACAGCAGTGAGTTTTATTTCAGACAGGTCACTTAATCAATGCCATCATGCCAGCGGGCTTAATTCATACTAGGCAATATATCTAAGATATTCCTGCCAACGAGCACGCTCCATCATATCTCACCACTCGTTCACTTTCAGGCCCTTCTGGCCTAGCTGATATGCTTATTAATCATATTATTGGGGTGATTTCATTATGTAAGTTTTCATCACTTACTGGTGGTGGTGCAAATCTTGAACCATGCTTAATTTCTGATTAGGCTGTATAAACAACACAATTTCAGCCTGTGGGCTTCGTTTTAGGCTTCATTTTAACACAATCTCAGCCGTTGGGCTTTGTTTAAACAAATTCCTTTTTCCATCCTTTCCCGTGCTTCCTTAGCTTGAGCACATGCTCGCTAAACTCTTCTACGCCTTCCTCGACTTCCTAAACCCTCCTCTTCCTATGCTGTCCCTAGCTTAATCCCTAACTCGCTAAGCTCTGTTTCTCCTTCCCCCTCTCAAGGCATCAAGTCCGTAGATTGCTGTCATGTTATGCATTCTTTTTAACAATTGTCTTTCATTTTACATGATTTCCACCTAGAGCCCAGATATGTAAGTATTGACCTCAATTCTCATCTCTGTCTCTGTTTTGGGGGGATCTTATGATCCAGCAGCCTCTCCTCTTGCGTTTTCCCCCCTTTCCGGATGTGGTCTTCACAATGGGGTCTAGGACGCCAATGCACATTCAAACTTTGTACTTAATAAATCTTTCTCATTCAGTTCGCTGAGTTTGATTGAAATGTAGCTCTCAGCGTAAGTTCAATCAGGAAGACTCTATTTCCCATCATTCACCATTTATCCCTATCCGCTTCCTAATCTTTCTCCCTCTATCCCTCACTCCTCTGCTCCCCCTCTCTTCCGCTCTCTTAGTCAGGTGCTTAATAGAAAGCACCTCCCTCACCAATCAGCTGTCGCTTTCCATCCCTCTCCTGACCAATCACAGCTTAGCACGAAATTTAAAAGTCTTCGTCTCTTCTCCAGCTGTCTTCTGATCGAACCCGGCAACCCTCCTCCACCCCAAGCACCACCAGGTCCACGCCAGTAAGGCCTCCTATTTCCTGCCCTCCAGCTCTCCACCACCACCAGGTCTAGACCCCGGGGGGATCTTATGATCCAGCAGCCTCTCCTCTTGCGTTTTCCCCCCTTTCCGGATGTGGTCTTCACAATGGGGTCTAGGACGCCAATGCACATTCAAACTTTGTACTTAATAAATCTTTCTCATTCAGTTCACTGAGTCTCTCATGATTGAACTGCAAACCTCCAGATCTTGTGGTGCATGGAGATAAAAAAAAAATCTGTCAACATCAAAACACCTAATAAAAATATAACATTGCTTTCAGAACAATTATGCAACTTGTTGCTATAATTTCAGAAAACAGATTTATTTGGTTCGATTCATCTTAAGAAAAGCACTTGGCGCCAATGTGACCCTTGCTCGGTTGCGCCGACCTCGAGCGAGATCACCTGTGACACTAAATACCCTCTCTGCAAATGCTTGAGAAGCTGGCATAGCCAATATGTCTAATTCAAAAGGTTTTAAGTTGTGATATAAGGTGTCACTTTTTTTCCAGCCAGAAGTCAGTCCCTGTGTCACATGTGATGGGCTGTGAAAGCTGTTCCTTATACTTTATGATCTGCTGCCTCATCCTGCTTGTGGAGGTCCTCTGTTTAGACTTTGTGCTGCATTTTGAAAGAAACCTGAAGACTGGCTGCTTTGATGAGGACGGTGCTGATTTGGAGTCCTCTGCTTCCTTCCTATTCTCCTCTCCATCATCTTCAGACAGATCCTCGTGTTGGGAATGTGACTGAGTGGACTGGACCAAGTACTCCTCTGCCTGTTTCAGAAGTTCCTGGATATTTTCATTATCCACATCAACAAGAGTTTCACAAACGGTAGGGTTGACAAAGCAGGCAGCCGCTACAAGTGGTAAGAACCTTTCATCAGTTGGATCCAAGATCCATGCAAAGCGCTGGTTCATACTTCCTGTCATTTTCCATGCAAGAGCAGCAAGGTCTCGGTGGCTAGTGCTCTCTTCAAAGTCAGCAAGGTGGCTGAGGAGGTCAAAAAGAGCAGGAACCACAAGGGACATGGACATGGTGTCACTCTGAAGGGTTTGAGTGTGTTCTGCAAAAGGCAGCAGTAGTTCATGCAGTGACTTCAGCTTTTGCCACTCACTAGGGAGCAAGCTGTCCCATCCCATGTCATTTGCAATTTTGCAGACTGAGTCTTTAATTTTAAGGAGTCTTGCAACCATGTTGAATATGCTTGACCATCGTGTAGGGCAGTCATTTACAACAGTAAGGCCACATTCATCCAAAATCCTTTGTGTTGCAACAGAGGACTTGCGGAAAAGCTTCACCACTGACCGTGCTTTATCAAGGACTCTCTTGACACTTGCCTCCTTCTGTATTGTGTGGACGACGAGCTGTAATGTATGCACCACACATGGCATTCGTTGTATATCCATGTCAATATGTTGGTATCTAAAAAGGACGAACACAGACAAATGAGCATATTAATAAATAACATAAAAAGGCTTCCATTTACTGTAAATTACAAACACTTTATGGTGGATTACTTGTGGGATTAATAAATTATTGTAATTTATTAAGTAATTATCTTAGATTACAGATCTTGTGGGGAAAATGCAATTCCCTTTCATGTAAATGTAATGAAAAAATGGGCTCACCGCATGTCATCAGTTTCAGGCTCACAGTCACTTTCAGCCATTGGGGAGTCTTCTGAATCCTCAGTGGTGGCTTCTCCCTCTGGTGTGATGCGTTTAAATGCTGCCACCATATTACTGCCATTGTCTGTGATCACAGTGATGATCTTCTCGTCTGATATGCCCCAATCTTGCATACATTGATCCACACATGCTTTGATGGATTGTGCAGTGTGTGGATGTGCCACTTGTTCCAGGGCCAACAATATATGTTCTGGCTTATTTTGTTCTACACAAAAGTAGCATGAACTAATAGCCAGGAAAGAAGCAGTCAGTCCTTTTTTCGTCCACAAGTCAATGCCAATAGCTATTCTTCGGGCAGCAGCCAATCTCCTTCTGAATTTTTGTACTTCACCTTCATAATATTTGTCTATCAGATTGCTTATTTTTGTTTTCTTTGGAACAGTGAGCTTCCTGTCCACTGTTTCCATCATAAGAACAAAGTCCTCATCTTCAACTGTAGTGACTGGTAATCCTGTGCAACCAATCCATTTTGCTATAGCTTCCTCCTTAGTCTGTTGCTCTTTAGAGTCACTTTTGTACTTTGCAGCACTTAAAAGAGCTGCTGAAATATGCTGCTGGGACACCCTCCCTTTCTTTGCACTCGGTGGTCCACTGTTATCTTCTGAGGTCTTCTGTAACTGTGACGTGATAACAGAAAAAAAATGTTCTTGTCAACTAAGCTAACAACTTTTTTTAATTCACATTAAACATGATTCAGATTCTTTTAAAAGTAGTGTTAACTTTACAGGACAGCAGTGATGTCTTAATTTATAGCAGAAACAGAGGCTTGCAATTAAAAGAAGACATTTTGTTATGTTTACCTTTGCATGGATGTCAGGATGACTCGCGTGCAAATGTCGCTTCAAATTTGTTGTATTCTTGCCGGTTATACTCGCTCCACATGGTTTGCAAACGGTTTTATTTGTCTTCACATCAAACGTGAAATGCGTCCATATGTCTGTTCTTCTTTTTCTCCCAAGCGTTGTCATTTTTGGTCACCATTCACGAGAAACTGAGTACTGAGTCTTCCATGTGCTTTGTCTTGCATCGCGGGGTCACATCAAATGTGTGCGTAACGTCCTTACGACACAAAGACATTACTTCTGATTGGCTCTCCGCCGCTGTCTCCTAATTCGTCCCGCCCTTCCACAAATAAAATCTGCTCTGATTGGATCTCGTCTCCATCAATAATTTCGTCTCGTTTTTATTCGTTGACGAAAGTGTCAATACATTTCGTCTTCGTTTTTGGCACCGTGCGTTAGTTTTTATTTAGTTATCGTCTCGTTTTTATCAGCAAAAAAAGGTTGTTAACGAAAACTAT
Organism: Parambassis ranga; assembly: GCF_900634625.1. Taxonomy (NCBI): domain Eukaryota; kingdom Metazoa; phylum Chordata; class Actinopteri; family Ambassidae; genus Parambassis; species Parambassis ranga. The sequence goes on from NC_041036.1 coordinate 10,656,632, forward strand.
GACGAAAATGATTCGTCAACAAAATTAACACTGTTATTTATATGTAAAGACATATTCTGTTATAAGAATTTTATTTTAACCCTATTTTGGCCTATACAGGCCGGGTCTTTTCTTTATGTGGATCCCTGGGTTCGAGATCTGTGTGAAGACTTCTTCTGCTGGGATTCTCCCTATTCTGTAAAGGTAGAGGGGGACCTCAGTGGTCGTGGCGAGCCATCCAACCCAGAATTTTGACTTTATGTATGATTTTGTTAAATTTGATTAAGGCTTCACATGTTCATAGATGCTCTGTTTTTTTAATAACATTCGTTTGCATCTATTCTTTGGCTCTGTGAGTTTTACTTTTCCACTCAATGCAAATTGCTAATACCCCTTTCTCCTATAGCGGGTTTAGACTTCTGATTTGGTCCACAAGATAATTAATACACTAAAAGAAAATATATCTGTATCACCCAGTCTTTACCACCAACAGTTAAGGTGGGTTACACTTACATTGGCAGAGTTTTTCTGTAAGCTGCAGTGTGTTAGTACTTTCAGATTTAGAATGACCTGTAAGCTGCAGTGTGTTAGTACTTTCAGATTTAGAATGACCTGATCTCTGTGTCTATGTGTGAGCGTATGTGTGAAAATGAAGGTTTCACTCTGACTCAGTAGTTATAAAAACAGCAAGCAAGTTATCTCTCAATGTCACCTGTTGAGTTCCACCACAGGAAAGTAAAGCCCACGAGCTGGGTTAGACTGGTGGATGAGAAACCAGTGACATACACTAAATTATTTAAACAATCCCAATCACACTCCAGCCAAAGACACTTAGAAATAACCAGCAATAATTTTACAAAGTAACAAAATAAGAGAAATAAATAGCACACAGTTACATTTAACAACAATAATTCATGTGTGCGGGTGTTATACCACACAAACTGATGCATGATACTAAAATGATGGTTTCACACATGTCTTAGGTCTGTGACCCAGGATGTCTGGATTTACCCATGTTCTCCTGCACTTCTGTATTCTAGGTACTGTACTTTCACTGTTTAAACACTACTTGTAGTTTGACTTTGACGTTTTAATTCCGTCTTTGCATTACTGGTCCTTTTGCAGGATACACTCTGTGTGGTTCCAATGCCTGGCATGTGCATATGCCAAGTAATATCAAAGGACTGCTCGACTCCTGCCTGGTCATCCCTTGCAGTTTTGACTACTACCGGTATCCACCTCGAAGACCTGACCGTGTTGTTTGGTACCAGTATGTAAGCCATGGGTATCCTTTAGTTTATGACAACTGGCACCCAAAGGATGTTATTGGTATATTCAGAGGGAAAACACAGAGAGTAGATGACACAACTGGCAAGACATGCAGCCTGAGGATCTATCCAGTGACCTGGTCTCACTACAGACAGAAGATTTATCCCTGGGTAGATCCAGAGAATGTTGGGAAAAGCACCTACAAATTCTACGATACAACTGTAGTAATTGATGTCGTCGGTATGACAGTTTATACTTTGAATAATAATGTATTACTTTGTTAAATATTTATTTAATTCTTCACCCTTTTTAAGACAGAGCAAATGAACCAAAGATAGTGATCTATGGAGAGATGAAAGTTGGGAACTCTGTACGTGTGCAGTGCACTGTTGATCACACCTGTCGCAGTAATCCGCCAACTCTGAGACTGAACATCCCGCTGCGAGACCACCGTCTGACTCACAGTCATCAGTCTGATGGCACAACCACAACCACCTTGTCTACCACTTTGACCATACAGAAATCCCAACAAACTGTGGAGTGCCTTGTCCGACACTATGGTGGTCGGACTGCAAAAACGTATCAAACCCTCAATGCAAGATGTATGTAATGGGTATGCAAAAATAAATCCAGTTATTCAGCCAATGCTGACCTGAAAATGTTCACATTTTCCATCTCCATCACAGGCTCTGTTTTTCCATTGAGCATCAGCTCTACATCAATTGATGTTCTTGAAGGATTTCCAAGCAAAGTAACCTGCACAGCATCATATACATGCCCTGAAGACACACCATCTCTGTCGTGGAACTACGCCAGCATGCCAGCAAATACTGAGAATATCCCAGCCGGGGCTCAGCGGAGGACAGTTTCCACGCTGACATTTACATCATCTGCTAATGACAATGGAAGATCTCTGACATGTTATGCACGATTCCCACAGGGACAGACGCAGGAAGAGAGCCTCACGATCCGTGTAAAGAGTGAGTGCAAATAATAACCACCGTAATACAATGGGGGGATGAACCAGTTGCCAATTTGGGTTCGAGAGGCAAACACCACCCTCACCTTTAAGACTTAAGGCTTAAAACGTTTCTGTTTAGTGAAGCATATTTAGTGTGTAGGGCTGATACAGCCACATAGCCAAATGCTGTTGTAGGCCTGCGCTGCCGGGGGAAACCCCCTCCTCAACACCACCACCACTCTGTCTGATCCCCCACCTTCTCTTCTCTCCTCTCACCTCCTCACCTCTAATCAGGCCGATCCCTATTCTTGTAGTTTTGACAACAATAATAAAAATGTGAAGTACAATTTTCAATTATTTCTAGAGGAGAGACTTGTTTTTGAAAACACTCTGTTGTGTATGTGACCAAGCTGTATAACAGTAGGTTATGTGAGTAAATATCATTGCATGCATATAAGCTTTTGTAAACTTCAAAGGAAAAAAGTCAGGAAAAGTCTTCTATGATGAAAATTTGACAAGGTGAATTTGCTGCTTATTATCAAGATTGCTTCTAGTGTTTGTCTCCTCAGTGTCTGACCAAGCAGGTTACATTATTAGTTTACATTTAAGATACATACAAACATATTTGTGTCATGAATGGAGCTTTGCCATCAAACTACTGTATATACAGAACGATACTAGAAAAATAACCGATTAGTGAATGAAACAATGAACCAATCACAATCAAGTATTCCTCACACAGCAGGAATAAAACAACAAAATAAAAAGTGTTAAATAGTCTTTTTTTTACAGAAACCATGCTCTCTCGAGGTTGGTCTTTCACGACTCCAGGCGCCATCACCGGGCTCAAAGGGTCGTGTATCGTCATTCCGTGCAACTTCATCTACACCGTCTCCCAGCCTGCTAACCTCCAAGTTGTCTGGTATTTGTACCAGAGCAATGGATACCCAGCTGTGTTTAACCAAAGAGACAGAAATGTCATCAGTGAGTTTAATGGGTTAACCAGCTTGATTGGAAATGTAGCAGAGCAGAACTGTAGTCTGAAGATCCAGGGGCTGAAGATGTCACACAACCAGGACAGACTGTATCCATGGATAGATGAGAACCCCATTACTTCATACTACACAATGGGTCACTCATTTTATGATAAAACCACTCAACTTATTGTTTCAGGTAAGTGTTGATTTATGTCCTAACTTTTTTCAGTCAAAGTTAGAACAACCTACGGTATATGACCAGTGAACCTATTCAGCATGTCTTTTATTGGTTTTCACAGTGAAAATGAATGAATGAGCAGACTTGGGGTGGCATTATTTGTGAAAGTAATCTATTATGAGACATAAGCACAAGCATAGCTGTATGTTTACTTTTGCTCTTAATGTAAGTTTTCTTCTTTGTAGCTGTAACGTGCTTTCTGACCTCTGACTCTATTCCTCTATTCATCTATGATTATGAATGTAACTACAACATGTTCTTATTCCAAGAACAGATCTCAGTTTCACTTCTGCTCTCTATTTTTTTTTATATTACAGACCACGCACAGGAACCTCAGCTGAGCCTTATTAGCATCCCCAGGGTGGGAGAGCAGAGCACTGTGTCCTGCAGTGTGCGTCATACATGTATCTCTGCTCCCCCCACTCTAACCATAGAGGGCATACATGGAAAAGACTGCATCACTGACACTGTGGTGTCTGACGGGATTTGGGAAAGGAAGGTAGAGAGAAGCTGGACAGTAGAGGAAGAGAACAAGAGTGTGAGGTGCACTGTTAGCTACCCCAGTGGTCAGAGAGCCTCAAGCGACCTCACACTGAATGTGGAATGTGAGTACAACATGAGGTGCATTAATCATGATCGAAATGTGCCTTTTAAGACTCACATTCACTTTTCTGCTCAGGTCCATTTGAAGAAATCAAAATGACTGAACCTCCAGGTGACATAATGGAGGGTGTGGCAAAAAGTGTTGTTTGCTCAGTTATGTACAGGTGCAATAAAAACAGACCAACCATTGTGTGGAACATGGAAGACGTGCAAAGTAAAATAAATACCAAACTGTTACCCAACAATAACTTCAAGACAGAGTCAAATCTCACTTATATTGGCTCTGAGGGTGATAACGGTAAACCGTTGACTTGCACTGCAACGTTTGTGAATGGAAAGACCTCAGACTCTGCAACTCTTCATATAAAAAGTGAGTTTAAACAGTGTTTTTTCTGTTAGAGAGTTAGGTTAGTTAGATGGATGGCACTACTCCATCCTTGTGTGTTGTAGTAGCATCAGCTTCAGTAAAGGCTGGGTTATAATCTTATAATATTTTCAACAGTCTGTAGTACAGAAACATTTTACAACAGCTTTTTGAATGTCACAGCTGACCAATATAAATCATGGATTCTAAAATTCTGTCTGTGTTCACTCAATATAAACAATATATTTAACTCAACCACATTTATAGCATTCGTTCTTTTTACAGGAAACTTGCTCTCTCGAGGTTGGTCTTGTACTACGCCAAAAACCATCACCGGGCTCAAAGGGTCGTGTATCGTCATTCCGTGCAATTTCATCTACACCGTCTCCCAGCCTGCTAACCTCCAAGTTGTCTGGTATTTGTACCAGAGCAATGGATACCCAGCTGTGTTTAACCAAAGAGACAGAAATGTCATCAGTGAGTTTAATGGGTTAACCAGCTTGATTGGAAATGTAGCAGAGCAGAACTGTAGTCTGAAGATCCAGGGGCTGAAGATGTCACACAACCAGGACAGACTGTATCCATGGATAGATGAGAACCCCATTACTTCATACTACACAATGGGTCACTCATTTTATGATGAAGCCACAAAAATTATTGTATTAGGTAAGTGTTAATTTATAAAAAAAAAAATCAACTAAGGTCAGAACATGTGTTTCCATTCTAAGAAGTTTCAGATCCCTGTCTTAATTGTTTCCTCTTTTTAACTATGTCAAATGTACCTAAGAGCATGTTCTTAGAACTGAACTCAGGAATTCCAGCTTTACTTCTGCTCTCCATTTTTGTTTCTATTTTACAGACCATGCACAGGAACCTCAGCTGACCCTCACTGGTAACACCAGGGTGGGAGAGCAGAGCACTGTGTCCTGCAGTGTGCGTCATACATGTATCTCTGCTTCTCCCACTCTAACCATAGAGGGCATACCTGGAAGAGACCGCATCACTGACACTCTGGTATCTGATGGGATTTGGGAAAGGAAGGTAGAGAGAAGCTGGACAGTAGAGGAAGAGAACAAGAGTGTGAGATGCACTGTTAGCTACCCCAGTGGTCAGAGAGCCTCAAGCGACCTCACACTAAATGTTGAATGTCAGTACAACATGAGATGAAAAAATCATGATCGAAATGTGCCTTTTAAGACTCACATTCACTTTTCTGCTCAGGTCCATTTAGAGAAATCAAAATGACTGAACCTCCAGGTGAGGTAATGCAGGGTACGGCAAAGAGCATTGTGTGTTCTGTTATCCACAAGTGCAAGAAAAACAGACCAACCATTGTGTGGAACATGGAAGACATGCAGAGTTCCCCAAAGACCAGAATGATCTCCAACAGTACATACAAGACAGAGTCAAATCTTACTTACACTGGCTCTCTGACTGATGACGGTAAATCTTTGACTTGTACTGCAAAGTTCACAAATGGAGAGACCTCAGACTCTGCAACTCTTCATATAAAAAGTGAGTTCATGTAATGGTCACTCATTATTTCTGAATTGTGACAAATTCATGTTCTTAATTCAAATCAAACCAAACCAATCAAAACTTAGGATTTCTCACACAGCAGTCTAATACACATATTGATTCCCAAAACATAATGTTTTAAAGATACATTCATCACAAATGTCCATGGGTTTTTTTTGTTTGTTTTTTTTTCTCAGGAGACATGTTTGCTCGGGGTTGGTCTTTCACCACTCCAGGCAGCATCAATGGACTCAAAGGGTCGTGTATGGTCATTCCGTGCAAATTCACCTACAGTGCCTCCCAGCCTGCTGACCTCCAAGTTATATGGTATTTGTACCAGAGTGTACAGAGTGAAGAATACCCAGCTGTGTTTAACCAAAGAGACAGAAATGTCATCAGTGAGTTTAATGGGTTAACCAGCTTCATTGGAAATGTGGCAGAGCAGAACTGTAGTCTGAAGATCCAGAGGCTGGAGATGTCACACAATGAGGACAGACTGTATCCATGGATAGATGTGAACCCCATTACTTCTTACCACTCAATGGGGAGTCACTTATTTTTTGATAAAACCACTCAACTTATTGTTTCAGGTAATTGCTGATTTATTTCCTCGTCTTTTCAGTCAAAAATGGCACATCCTGTAAGGACCAGTGAACCTATTTAGCTTATTTGGTTTCTTTTAATGGTTTTAACTGTGAAAAAATAAAGTTTTTGTTCCTAAAAACTTTTTTCCATTTTCAAAGGCAAATCAAAATCCACATTAACACATGTCATACGATATAAGAGCCTTTGCAATTTTAATACTTTTCACTATATATTTTTAATAAAATATAAATTATACTGTGAACACAGAAAACCAATTGTAAGAGAAAAACACAAAAAAACTACTTCTTGATCTGAATGTACGGCATTTTTTTATCTTTTTACCTGTGTCTTCTCTGACCTCTGACTCTATTCCTCTATTCATCAATGATTATGAATGTACATACAGCATGTTCTTATTCCAAGAACAGATCTCTGTTTCACTTCTGCTCTCTATTTTTGTTTTTATGTTTCAGACCACGCACAGGAACCTCAGCTGAGCCTCACTGAAAAAGCCAGAGTGGGAGAGAAGAGCACTGTGTCCTGCAGTGTGCGTCATACTTGTATCTCTGCTCCTCCCACTCTAACCATAGAGGGCATACCTGGAAAAGACCGCATCACTGACACTCTGGTGTCTGACGGGATTTGGGAAAGGAAGGTAGAGAGAAGCTGGACAGTAGAGGAAGAGAACAAGAGTGTGAGGTGCACTGTTAGCTACCCCAGTGGTCAGAGAGCCTCAAGCGACCTCACACTGAATGTTGAATGTGAGTACAACATGAGGTGCATTAATAATGATTGAGTTGTCTTAAGACTCACATTCACTTTTCTGCTCAGGTCCATTTGAAGAAATCAAAATGACTGAACCTCCAGGTGAGGTAATGCAGGGTACAGAAAAGAGCGTTGTGTGTTCTGTTATCCACAAGTGCAAGAAAGACACACCAACCATTGTGTGGAACATGGAAGACATGCAGAGTTCACGACCAAACCCCAGAATGATCTCCACCAATAAATATCAAACAGAATCAAAACTAACTTATGTTGGCTCTGCGGATGATGACGGTAAACCTTTGACTTGCACTGCAAAGTTCACAAATGGAGAGACCTCAGATTCTGCAACTCTTCGTATAAAAAGTGAGTTCACGTAATGGTCACTTATTTCTGGTCCAGAGTTAGACAAATTTGTACTTCATTCTCGTGTGTGGTAGTAAGTTGGCTTAAAGACTCCTGGAATGGAAAAAGGGCATCTGACAAGATGTCTTATGGTCTTTAACACACTTGCAAGCATGTGCAAAATATAAAGCATTTTTTTCCTGTTTGTGGTAAATTAATCTAAGCTGACAGCTCAACATCAGTCTTGTTATGTAACTCACTATCTGGTAAATGAGAATCTTTCTCTGTTGTACAATGATGAGATAACATCTGAAGACCTCTCTCTGCAGCGTTCTACGTTCTGCCTGCTGATGTTCCGGTCAGAGTCAGCGCTCTGACGCGCTCCTGTGTAGTGATTCCCTGCAGCTACCATTACCCAGAGGATGGGCCTATGACCCGAGGCATTTGGTCCAAAAAAACTGGTGGTATTGTCTTCCATAATGGCCAGAGCAATGTAATTGACCACTTTAAGGGCCGGACCAGAATTTCAGAAAATATGAATGAGGGAAACTGCTCACTGGAGATTGATGACATCATGCCCTTTGACAACGGGCCCTTCTGTTTCCATGCTGAGAAAGGACGGGACAATTACAGATTCAACAACAGTTGTGTTTTTATTGTTATGAAAGGTCTGGAGTCACTAGCTCTGTGGGTCAATGAAATGAACCTGTCAGCTTTCTAGACACTTACATCACTATGTGTTCTCCATGCTCAGCTTCCCCAGAGAAACCTGTGATGACCCCCGTTCCAGCAGAAGTGGATGCTGGTTCAACAATAACCGCCTCATGTTCTGTTACACACACCTGTCCATCACATCCTCCAGCGTTCTCATGGAGTGTGCCTAACCTCACCAGTGAGGTCTCACACACCTTGATGTCAGGAGATACCTGGGAGACAACGTCCACAATCTCTTTCATGGCTGCTGGAGGAGACGGGGTCAAAAGCCTGACCTGCACTGCCACCTTCTGGCGTGGCAAGCAACAAGCCAGCACAGCGCAGCTGAATGTGAAGGGTCGGAGCACAAAATTCATCTGTCCTATATATCAACAAGTATTTCATATATGTTGTGTTTGCCTTATTCAAATGTTCCTACATTCCTAGGATCGCTGAAGTACAATATAAGGAGCTCTCTTCACGTCAGCATCCCCGTCACACTTTTAATCCTGATGATAATTGGCTTAGCTGCAGTGTTTGGAGTATTTATCTGGCGGAAAAGGTACACTAGATATATGTCCGTTCAGCATGTGTCACATGTTTCTATTGGCTGGAGTGATAAAACTATGTTTTACATACTTTTCCTTGTAACCGACAGGAAGCATGCTGATGATTCTGTGACACCACCACCTCGACCAGAGAAGAGGTATTTAAACCTGTACACAGCTGATGACAATTCTGCCAATGTGTGTGCCTAATGAAGTAATACGTTCATGCTTGAGCTGATGAGAGGAAATTATCTGAAACTCATCGCACTTAGTGTATTACAAAGTACACTTCAAGGAATGACATTCAAAAACACATCTTGTTTTCCACTCTTAAATCTTGCTGCCTTTGCATTTAAAAATTTCACAGAAGGTCACTGTTGGATAGATTAACAAGGTAATCTTTTTGTCTTGGTTGTCTGATATTTCATTATATAATCAATGACGATGTTCACCCTGTAATGTATTAACAACAAAAACCTCCATATCTAGGAGATACCCTGAAAACAGAGACCCACCTCCACGGCCTGAAAAAAGGTATGTCAGCAGGTTGCTCTGACAAACTGGACAAATACAGTAGACTGACAGTAGCCATGTTTTTACCTTACAGGAGGTCCATATGGAGCCGCGTCTCCCGGTAAGAACGCTCAAAAGCTAACGTTGACTTTTATTCTCATTTGAAGCACATTATGTTTACAACTTGGCCCTCTGCAGCAGAGCAGAGGAGATGCGCTTCGGTTGGAGTGACACACCGAGGTCAGTGTTTGAATTTAGATTTTATGACTCAAAGTAATAAAGCTCCTCTTAGTTTTAATTAGTATGTGCCGTTTTTCTTGTAGGCAGTCATTCTGGAGCAGATTTTCAAGGTACATTTTCAACACTCTGAAATAACAAAAATACATGAGAACATCAAGTAATATAAACAAAATGTGTATTATCTTCACAGACGCCAGGACAACACTTCAAACCTCAGTGTTGCTTATTTGTGAGTATCTACGTTTCCTTGCTGTGTTACATGGCCCTGCTGTAGACAAAAAACAATACTGTGTCTTCCTCCTATAGCAACAACACCAGCAGTGGGGACTCTGACATTCGTATCTCTAATCCACCCTTTCTACCCCCAAAGAGGTGAGTTTTGTCACACACAGTCCTTCCTGTGTTCCTTTAAATGACCATTATCATTGTTTCACACAGATGTATATTAACTGTTTTTTTGTTTTTTTTAAGCAGTAACCGCAGATGAGGAGGTTAGTAAGAGGGGGTCTCAATACTCAAACAACTGGAGAGACTATTTGTTCATGAAATGCTGCTCTGGACAAAATGTCCTCTGAACACACAGTCAGATTTCTCAGCTTGTTTCATCCATACAATGTGTTTTATTTTTTGTTTTTGTTTCACATTAGTTGCAGAGAAACTCAGTAACTGATTATTTTTTTGTTTCTCAGATTTGTTGCAGGATTTTCAAAGAAGAAGCAACATTGAAATATTTCAAGGACCCCTTAGAACATCGTACCAACACATTTTTGTAATAGTTCTGTAATGACATATTCACTGTTTGCTTATAGCCATATAATACATTTTTTTGCAGCCTGATTAACATGCTTGTTATAAAATGGTCCATTAGATTGAGCCACACTGTTAATGTTTCATTCTTCTGACCTCTCAGTCAGCTGAAGTGAGTGGGTTGATATAATTATCATGAAATGTTCGTCCTTGTGTAACTATTGTTAAGATGTATTTGTGCTCATTTACTCCAGAATGCAACATGACATAACCAGCTGTATTTCTGCACCTATATAATAAAAATACATGTATGTGTAAGTATGTATGTTTTTATTTCATTACTGTAACACCTCACAGTCTCTGTGTTGGCTAACTATGACTCAAGACAAGAAGGTGATGCTGCTAGGAGAACAAGGCCACAGACATCAGCAGAAGCAGAACACCAGCACTGCTGCTGCTGGCACTGTTGCAGAAGTCACCCTGACAGCAGCTGATTTCTGCTCCAGCTGCTACCTGAGCAAATTGTTTGCTTGTGCAAACTTTCTTAGAGGCACAGCCCTTCACCACCTTCCCTCCTACATTAACGGAATAATAAAAAAACTATATCAGCATGCACACTTCATGAGAATGACTGAACATTCCTCTGACCACACAGTGTTCTTACCTGTTGTTGAGATGCAGTGGTCCTCACCGCCCTGACAGTTTAGGGTTGTGGCGCATTGCTCTCCCAAACACCTAAAGCACTTCTTACCATTTGGTGTGGGTTTGCTGTCATCTGTTGTTTTTTTTTACAAACCACAGATACATATGAACACAGACAGTAATTTTAACAATTTAACATAAAGACCTGTCACATCACAACAAGTGTGAGAATAACACCTCCTTTTAGCCGGATTGGTGACACATTTTGCTGATAATGGCAGCTGAATACACATGTAGGCCTTTTACCAGTGGAATCATCACTTTAATTGCTTTGCAGCTCTTCAAGCTGCCATTATATGCTCCTCAGTTAAACAGTCATACTTGTCTGTTGTCTGTCAAAAGTATTATTGTACTGTTTGTGTTCATTCAATGTGATAGGTCTAAGTATTATTACTATAAGTTACCTGGGGCATGTTGAGTGTTGCAGAGATCAGAGGAGCAGCACTTGGTGTTAACTACAGTTCTGGTGGTTCCATTGTTGAAGGAGCGGTCAACACAGTCTTCAGCCAACAAGCAAGTTTTCGAATTGACATTGTCATGTTGTGTACCTCCTGCAAAGAAAAAGAAGCTGTACTACAGATTCTGAGGAAAAAAAATTAATCTGAAGAAGAAGTGGTAAATAGCACATTTTCATATGTAATGATTCTCTTGGCAGCACACTGTTGATGCTCTGAAGCGCATTGCATTGTTTTATTGGAGCAGGATACAAAGCGACCCGGTGCACACACATAACATTCCAGGGTTTCGGCTGATAAAAGACAAAATAGAAAATACATCAAGGTCAGCATGAGAAAAATTACATTTTAAAGAGAAAAAAACAGGAATAAATCATCTGCAGGAGAGAAGTAGATGAAGAGTTAAACAGAATAACCTGTATGCATGTGGATAATCTAAAGCAGCTACAGAAAGTACTCAAAGTATTTGTTGAGGAAAAAAACTTGCCTTTAGAAAGAAGCACAATCCTGGCAACCAGTGTAAGAAAATGCATTTTGTGATGAGTTTTTATTTGGACTAATCCTATCTCTCCCACATTAGTCTTTTAACTTTATTGACATTAACTTTAAAAATAGTCTTTAAAAAGTTATTCTTTTCACACAAAAAATGACTCAAGCTCACATGGACGTATGAGGGACACCCCTGCCAGCTGAATGGGTTCAACTAGCAGAGCATGTGCAGGAGATCCTCTAACCTCACTGTTGTCCATCTTTTTCTGCCTCTTGCTTCGCGGGTACACTAGATATATGTCAGTTCAGCACGTGTCACATGTTTCTATTGGCTGCAGTGACAAAACTATGTTTTACATACTTTTCCGTGTAACTGACAGGAAGCATGCTGATGACTCTGTGACACCACCACCTCAACCAGAGAAGAGGTATTTAAACCTGTACACAGCTGATGACAATTCTGCCAATGTGTGTGTGTGTGTGCCTAATGAAGTAATACATTCATGCTTGAGCTGATGAGAGGAAATTATCTGAAATTCCTTGCATTTACTGTATTACAAAGTGCACTTCAATGAATGACATTCAAACAACTGGAGAGACCATTTTTTCATGAAATGTTGCTTTGGACAAAATGTCCTCTGAACACAGTCAGATTTCTCAGCTTATTTCATCCATACAATGTTTTATTTTTTGTTTTGTTTCACATAAGTTCCAGAGAAACTCAGTAACTGATTATTTTTTTTGTTTCTCAGATTTGTTGCAGGATTTTCAAAGAAGCAACATTAAAATAGTTCAAGGACAAAGATCATTAGATTCCACCACATTTTGTAATAGTTCTGTAATGACATAATTTTCAAATATATTCACCGTTTTTCTTTTTTAGATACTGTATTAATCCCAGAGGGAAATTCTTTACGGCAGTGTCATACAATGACTAGCAAGGCGCGCCGCAGGCTAGGGTGAAGTGTCTTGCCCAAGCACACACAACAGCGACTAGGGAGGAGTTGGGATCGAACCACCAACCTTCCGGTTACTATACCCTGCTATACCACTGCGCCACTGTTGTCCACAGACACACATAACATTCCAGGGTTTCGGCTTTGCTTTGCTTATAGCCATATGATACATTTTTCTTGCAGCCTGATTAACATGCATGTTATAAAATTGTCCATTAGATGGAGCCACACTGTTAATGTTCCATTTGTTATGTGAGGTGTAGATTTTAACAGGACCCAGACGCAGACAAAAGTAAAGTTCAACAAAAAAGGAGCTTTATTTAAAGCTAAACAACAAAACCAGTCCAGAGGAGCAGGTGAACTTAAGGAGGGCTACTGAAAACAGTGCCAGTAAAATGCAAAAGTCAAAGTACCAAACACTAAAGAAAAGATCAAAACACAATCCAAACCTGAGGAGGACAGGAAAACACGGAGGGAAAAAGGAGGACGACAAGACGGTGGAAGGCAGGTAATCACAAGGGGAGACAAGGGGAGACAAGGGGAGACAAGCAGGGATTCACACAGGATTCACATGGGAAGAACTGACAAAGACAAAGGGGAAGCACAGGGCTCAAATAGAGGAGAGACGACACAGGTGAACACAATTAGGGAGGAGCTGGTAATCAGGAGGAGGGAACTGGGAGGAAGTAAAAACTGACAGGGAGACATACAGGGAAGACAGGACTACAGAATAAGACAAAGGGGGCACAGCAACACTGAGGAAAAGAGGGAGGAAAGAGGGATCAGAGGAGGAGGAAATAATAACAGAAAATCGTAACAACAAATGAGGGAACAGAATAAACATGACGATCCACAACACCATTCTTCTGACCTCTCAGATACAATACATTGTTTTATTTCATTACCGTAACACCTCACAGACTCTGTGTTGGCTAATAATGATTCAAGACAAGAAGGTGATGCTGCTAGGAGAACAAGGCCACAGACATCAGTGGTGCCAGCAGAAGCAGAACACCAGCACTGGTGCTGCTGGCACTGTTGCAGAAGTCACCCTGACAGCAGCTGATTTCTACTCCAAGAGTTCCCTGAGCAAATTGTTTGCTTGTGCAAACATCCTTGGAGGCACAGCCCTTCAAATTCACCACCTTCCATCCTACATCAACTGAATAATAAAAAAAAAATATATCAGCATGCACACTTTATGAGAATGACTGAACATTCCTCTGACCACACAGTGTTCTTACCTGTTGTTGAGATGCAGTGGTCCTCACTGCCCTGACAGTTTAGGGTTGTGGTGCATTGCTCTCCCAAACAGCCAAAACACTTCCTACCATTTGGTGTGGGTTTGCTGTCATCTGTAGATTTGTTTGACAAACCACAGATACATATGAACACAGACAGTAATGACAATTTAACAAGATAAAGACCTGTCACATCGTCTGTCAAAATTATTATTGTACTGTTTGTGTTCATTCAATGTGATAGGTCTAAGTATTATTACTATAAGTTACCTGGGGCATGTTGAGTGTTGCAGAGATCAGAGGAGCAGCACCTGGTGGTAACTGCAGTTCTGATGGTTCCATAGTTGACGGAGCTCTCCACACAGTCTTCAGCCAACAAGCAAGTTTTCGAATAGAGATTGTCAAATCTCATAACTCCTGCAAAGAAAAAGAAGCTGTACTACATATTCTGAGGAAAACACATAATCTGAAGAAGAAGTGTTAAATAGCACACCTTCATATATAATGATTCTCTGGGCAGCACACTGTTGACGCTCTGAAGCGCATTGCATTGTTTTATTGGAGCAGGATTCAAAGAGACCCGGTGCACACACATAACATTTCAGGGTTTCGGCTGATAAAAGACAAAGAAAAAATAGCAAAAACATCAAGGTCTGCAAGGAGTTAAATAGAATCATAAATATAAACAAAAAAATGTATGTGGTCATGAGACAAATTACATTTTAAAGAGAAAAAACAGGAATAAATCATCTGCAGGAGAGAAGCAGATGAAGAGTTAAACAGAATAACCTGTATACACGTGGATGATCGAAAGCAGCTATAGAAATTACTCATAAAATATTTGTTGAGGAAAAACAACTTGCCTTTAGAAAGAAGCACAATCCCGGCAACCAGTGTAAGAAAATGCATTTTGTGATGGCAGGATGCAACTGAGTTTTAGGTTCACCTGTTCCAGCTGTAAGCAGTAATCCTAAAGCAGAGGGATCCTCCTCCTCTAACCACTCCTTCTGTGAGCACACACCAGCCAATACCACCACACAACCCACTACTTTTCCTTTAATACACGCAGAGCTACAGGAACTTCAGGAGTGGTATATGTGAGGGAAAAGTTGACTGTCCTGATGATAATATCCCCCATATCCAAAATGTCCAGAATGACAGGTTACAATGCTGACGCCTCAAATCACACTTAACGTACGTTAATAATGACACCGACCAATATTTTACCCATAGACACTCACCAGAACTCTGAAGGGGCAATGCAAAGACATGTTTCTTGTTTGTGATTTTTTTACTTTGTGAAGCACTTTGAAACTGTGTTTAAAAAAGTTCTACATACATAAAGATATTGTTATTATGTTGCATAAAAAGAATAATAAAGGTTCTTCACAGTACGTTCAACAGGGCAGTGTGCTGTGAGAAAATCTATATATCTCTCCATCTAGAATCTAGATGGATCCCTTCCTGGACTATTTTGGACGGAAGGTATATAATTTACAAATAAACAGTCAAATGTAAGGAAATCTGGTCAGCAATGCAAATCCTTTGTAATGACTTAGATGCGTTTGTGTCGTCAAACTGCATCTACCTGGATTTAGTATTAGGATTAAATTGTTACTTAGATATTTACTTATATGTTATATTTCAACTCCAGGCCATCTTTTGATCCTTAGTTTGGATCTTGTATGTAAATAAAATAATTCTGATTTTGTTCCAGCTGTGTTTTTATTTGGACTAATCCTATCTCTCCCACATTAGTCTCTTAACTTTATTGACATTAACTTTAAAAATGCTCTTTAAAAAGTTATTCTTTTCACACAAAAAATGATTCAAGCTCACATGGACGTATGAGGGACACCCCTGCCAGCTGAATGGGTTCAACTAGCAGAGCATGTGCAGGAGATCCTCTAACCTCACTGTTGTCTATCTTTTTCTGCCTCTTGCTTCGCGGGTACACTAGATATATGTCAGTTCAGCACGTGTCACATGTTTCTATTGGCTGCAGTGACAAAACTATGTTTTACATACTTTTCCGTGTAACTGACAGGAAGCATGCTGATGACTCTGTGACACCACCACCTCAACCAGAGAAGAGGTATTTAAACCTGTACACAGCTGATGACAATTCTGCCAATGTGTGTGTGTGTGTGCCTAATGAAGTAATACATTCATGCTTGAGCTGATGAGAGGAAATTATCTGAAATTCCTTGCATTTACTGTATTACAAAGTGCACTTCAAGGAATGACATTCAAACAACTGGAGAGACCATTTTTTCATGAAATGTTGCTTTGGACAAAATGTCCTCTGAACACAGTCAGATTTCTCTGCTTATTTCATCCATACAATGTTTTATTTTTTGTTTTGTTTCACATAAGTTCCAGAGAAACTCAGTAACTGATTATTTTTTTTGTTTCTCAGATTTGTTGCAGGATTTTCAAAGAAGCAACATTAAAATAGTTCAAGGACAAAGATCATTAGATTCCACCACATTTTGTAATAGTTCTGTAATGACATAATTTTCAAATATATTCACCGTTTTTCTTTTTTAGATACTGTATTAATCCCAGAGGGAAATTCTTTACGGCAGTGTCATACAATGACTAGCAAGGCGCGCCGCAGGCTAGGGTGAAGTGTCTTGCCCAAGCACACACAACAGCGACTAGGGAGGAGTTGGGATCGAACCACCAACCTTCCGGTTACTATACCCTGCTATACCACTGCGCCACTGTTGTCCACAGACACACATAACATTCCAGGGTTTCGGCTTTGCTTTGCTTATAGCCATATGATACATTTTTCTTGCAGCCTGATTAACATGCATGTTATAAAATTGTCCATTAGATGGAGCCACACTGTTAATGTTCCATTTGTTATGTGAGGTGTAGATTTTAACAGGACCCAGACGCAGACAAAAGTAAAGTTCAACAAAAAAGGAGCTTTATTTAAAGCTAAACAACAAAACCAGTCCAGAGGAGCAGGTGAACTTAAGGAGGGCTACTGAAAACAGTGCCAGTAAAATGCAAAAGTCAAAGTACCAAACACTAAAGAAAAGATCAAAACACAATCCAAACCTGAGGAGGACAGGAAAACACGGAGGGAAAAAGGAGGACGACAAGACGGTGGAAGGCAGGTAATCACAAGGGGAGACAAGGGGAGACAAGGGGAGACAAGGGGAGACAAGCAGGGATTCACACAGGATTCACATGGGAAGAACTGACAAAGACAAAGGGGAAGCACAGGGCTCAAATAGAGGAGAGACGACACAGGTGAACACAATTAGGGAGGAGCTGGTAATCAGGAGGAGGGAACTGGGAGGAAGTAAAAACTGACAGGGAGACATACAGGGAAGACAGGACTACAGAATAAGACAAAGGGGGCACAGCAACACTGAGGAAAAGAGGGAGGAAAGAGGGATCAGAGGAGGAGGAAATAATAACAGAAAATCGTAACAACAAATGAGGGAACAGAATAAACATGACGATCCACAACACCATTCTTCTGACCTCTCAGATACAATACATTGTTTTATTTCATTACCGTAACACCTCACAGACTCTGTGTTGGCTAATAATGATTCAAGACAAGAAGGTGATGCTGCTAGGAGAACAAGGCCACAGACATCAGTGGTGCCAGCAGAAGCAGAACACCAGCACTGGTGCTGCTGGCACTGTTGCAGAAGTCACCCTGACAGCAGCTGATTTCTACTCCAAGAGTTCCCTGAGCAAATTGTTTGCTTGTGCAAACATCCTTGGAGGCACAGCCCTTCAAATTCACCACCTTCCATCCTACATCAACTGAATAATAAAAAAAAAATATATCAGCATGCACACTTTATGAGAATGACTGAACATTCCTCTGACCACACAGTGTTCTTACCTGTTGTTGAGATGCAGTGGTCCTCACTGCCCTGACAGTTTAGGGTTGTGGTGCATTGCTCTCCCAAACAGCCAAAACACTTCCTACCATTTGGTGTGGGTTTGCTGTCATCTGTAGATTTGTTTGACAAACCACAGATACATATGAACACAGACAGTAATGACAATTTAACAAGATAAAGACCTGTCACATCGTCTGTCAAAATTATTATTGTACTGTTTGTGTTCATTCAATGTGATAGGTCTAAGTATTATTACTATAAGTTACCTGGGGCATGTTGAGTGTTGCAGAGATCAGAGGAGCAGCACCTGGTGGTAACTGCAGTTCTGATGGTTCCATAGTTGACGGAGCTCTCCACACAGTCTTCAGCCAACAAGCAAGTTTTCGAATAGAGATTGTCAAATCTCATAACTCCTGCAAAGAAAAAGAAGCTGTACTACATATTCTGAGGAAAACACATAATCTGAAGAAGAAGTGTTAAATAGCACACCTTCATATATAATGATTCTCTGGGCAGCACACTGTTGACGCTCTGAAGCGCATTGCATTGTTTTATTGGAGCAGGATTCAAAGAGACCCGGTGCACACACATAACATTTCAGGGTTTCGGCTGATAAAAGACAAAGAAAAAATAGCAAAAACATCAAGGTCTGCAAGGAGTTAAATAGAATCATAAATATAAACAAAAAAATGTATGTGGTCATGAGACAAATTACATTTTAAAGAGAAAAAACAGGAATAAATCATCTGCAGGAGAGAAGCAGATGAAGAGTTAAACAGAATAACCTGTATACACGTGGATGATCGAAAGCAGCTATAGAAATTACTCATAAAATATTTGTTGAGGAAAAACAACTTGCCTTTAGAAAGAAGCACAATCCCGGCAACCAGTGTAAGAAAATGCATTTTGTGATGGCAGGATGCAACTGAGTTTTAGGTTCACCTGTTCCAGCTGTAAGCAGTAATCCTAAAGCAGAGGGATCCTCCTCCTCTAACCACTCCTTCTGTGAGCACACACCAGCCAATACCACCACACAACCCACTACTTTTCCTTTAATACACGCAGAGCTACAGGAACTTCAGGAGTGGTATATGTGAGGGAAAAGTTGACTGTCCTGATGATAATATCCCCCATATCCAAAATGTCCAGAATGACAGGTTACAATGCTGACGCCTCAAATCACACTTAACGTACGTTAATAATGACACCGACCAATATTTTACCCATAGACACTCACCAGAACTCTGAAGGGGCAATGCAAAGACATGTTTCTTGTTTGTGATTTTTTTACTTTGTGAAGCACTTTGAAACTGTGTTTAAAAAAGTTCTACATACATAAAGATATTGTTATTATGTTGCATAAAAAGAATAATAAAGGTTCTTCACAGTACGTTCAACAGGGCAGTGTGCTGTGAGAAAATCTATATATCTCTCCATCTAGAATCTAGATGGATCCCTTCCTGGACTATTTTGGACGGAAGGTATATAATTTACAAATAAACAGTCAAATGTAAGGAAATCTGGTCAGCAATGCAAATCCTTTGTAATGACTTAGATGCGTTTGTGTCGTCAAACTGCATCTACCTGGATTTAGTATTAGGATTAAATTGTTACTTAGATATTTACTTATATGTTATATTTCAACTCCAGGCCATCTTTTGATCCTTAGTTTGGATCTTGTATGTAAATAAAATAATTCTGATTTTGTTCCAGCTGTGTTTTTATTTGGACTAATCCTATCTCTCCCATATTAGTCTCTTCACTTTATTGACATTAACTTTAAAATGCTCTTTAAAAGGTTATTCTTTTCACACAAAAAATGACTCAAGCTCACATGGACGTATGAGGGACACCCCTGCCAGCTGAATGGGTTCAACTAGCAGAGCATGCGCGGGAGATCATCCTCTGCTAAGAAGGGATGAAAGGACATGGTTGTAAACAGGTGAGAGCTGATGCCTCAGCCCTCCCCCATCTATGTGATCTATTTCACATAGATGACTTGTTTGACTCCTCTTTCATACCATCTGTCCTCCCTGTCTAGAATTTATACATTATCCTCAAAGGAATGACCACTGTCTTTGAGGTGAAGGTGAACTGCTGAGTCTTGTCCTGAGGAGGTGGCTCGCCTGTGCTGTGCCATCCTTCTGTGAAGTGGTTGTTTGGAATCAGAGCATTCCTCACTGCACTGGACTGCATAGATTACATTGCTCTGTCTGTCCCTGGGAGTGTTGTCCTTGGGGTGGACCAGTTTTTGTCTTAGTGTAGAGCTGGGTTTAAAGTGTACTGGGATCTGATGTGCATTGAAAATCCTTCTCAGTTTCTCACAAACCCCTGATATATATGGGATGACAATGTTTTTCCAGCGTGACTGGTCCTGTTCTGGTTGGGCTGTCTGCTGTTCTTTCCTGTTGCCAGCTTTCACCAGGCTGTGTTTACTTGTTTTTGCTCCTTGGTTCTACCTTCTGTCTCTGTGGGTATTGTTTGTGCCCGGTGTTGTAGGGTCCTGACCAATATTTTACCTATAGACACTCACCAGAACTCTCACGAAATGCATCTGTCTATCTAGATAGAGAGATCACCCTCTGACCTGACCGTCGTCCATCTTTTTCTGCCTCTGCTTCAGACAACAAGAGTGGCATCTCTCACAACAAGTGTTAACGGCAGTGGCATTGTACCTCCCAAAAGTAGGGGGAACACAAGAGCAATGTACCCATTAAACATGTCCTTTAAGCAGCCACTGTCACAGTCTGGCTTTTTGCTTGTAAATGATTTGCTGCAATAAGGATACGTCCCTCATTCCTCATGTTCAGTTGGTTATTTCTCCTAAAGTATCAAATTACTTCGATGAAAACCTGAGTAGGAACAAGTGGATATTTTGCATTTAAACATGAAATGATGTGCCTGTAACAGTGTGCGTGTGTGTGCATGTGTGTTTTGTGCATTTCTGTCATGTTTCAAGTGTTTGTTGCACATTAGTGAAATGGTTGGTTCATTAAACCCACATCTACACATTTAAACAGGCCTGCTGTTGTAGTTTTTCTGATCTGGTTTTGTAGTTTTTTGTATTTTTTACTGCCTGTCTGTAGTTTTCATGGCTGCTGTTGTAGTTTTTCTGATCTAGTTTTGTAGTTTTTACTGCCACTTAAATGGAATATTTCACAAAAGTGAACACATACAGTCTTCGCATGTGTGACTCTCGCGGTTTATTGTACAGTAAACATGATTTAATGTGTGTTACCTGCTGCTGTTGATCATATGAGCAGTTTACTGGTTTTCTTGTCATGCTAATGTACAAAATGTGGAAAACTGACTCTTTACATTAAGTAACATGCTCTGTGTGTTTGTGGCACGTTTAGCAGCAGTGCATGTTGTCATTGTTGTAAAATAATGATTTTGCATGTGCAACATGATATGTCAGATGTTATACTCAGAGCACATATTAGCTGTTTCTGACTGTGTGGATTTTCAGCTGTTGTTGCTTTAAACTGTTGATGGGTCAGTGACAAATAAGGGTTGGTATGATGTCAAAATATAAAATATGCTTTAAACATGTTAAAACAACATGTTAGATGTTTTTTAAAGTATATAGTTTGCGTTTCTGTTGGTGTCATGGTATTTTAAATGAGATTTCTACCATTTTTAACCAGATTCACAGTCCTATAAAATTGTCAAATGGTGTAACCACAAAGCATGACGGTTATTAAATAATTCACCCTCCTATAAGTTATACAATTGTACTGATGAAAATAAGTTATTTATTCTGAAATATTTTGTGAAAGTATAAGATAATACAGGTTTTTGTTGTACTGAACAAGTCAGTATGCAAAAGACATTAGTGTTTTCTCTTTATTCTTGGGTCAGTTAGTTTAACATTATTTAAAATTTCATTTTTTTACAGTGTAGTACAGTGCTAAAATCATATTCAGAGTAACTTTTTAAAATAATACATTAGATTATTATGAGAAAACCTGGTTACCCCAATTGACGTTTATCAGTTACACCAACTGACCATACTATCAGTACAGCAAATTACAAGCAGTAGACTCATGAAATTGAATGAGAAGTCATGAGTTATGTATTTTAATACATGTGAATACTTAAAAACAATGCTCAAACAGTGAAAAAACTGATTGCCCTCTGATTTCAGTGCAACAAATGGCACTGAAAAATTTGAACAATGCATACATGCTATTCATCATATTAGATTAAAACAATCATGTCAGCACAAAACAATACTCTTTAACGATGAAGAAATGGATTTTGCATTCTTATGCAAAAGTTTGGGCACCCCTTAGGAAAAACACTGCATCAGTTTGTCACTTGCTGAGCTTTTGAAGCAGCAGCTTCATTTTAACATATATTTCAGCAGTGAAATCATCAATTAGCCCAACAAACTGTTTTATGTGCATTTAAACAAAAATAGGCATGTGCATAAATTTGGGCACAAAATTCTATTAATATTTAGTTTTGGTTTTTTTTGCTGCAATAACGACGCCTTCTATAGCCACAGACAAGCCCCTGAAGTCTGGCAGGTGGTATTTTGGCCTATTCCTCTATACAGCTCCAGCACAGTCATACATTTTTAGTGATGTTAAGGTATGTGGCCATTCCAGTCATGGTACTTGTGCTTCTGCATGAATTCCTTGGTGGATTTTGGATAGTGCTTAGGATCATTGTCCTGATGAAACATCCAACCCTGGTGTGGCTTCAACTTTTAGACTGACTCTTACTGAGTCTTGTCAAGACTCTGATACTGAGAGGCATGTGGCCCTTAACTTTAACAAGGTTTTCAGTTTCCAGGTTTCCTGAGACCCAGAACATGGACCCTCCACCAAATGTCACAGTGGGCAAAAAGTTTCTCTCATGGAGTTCACTGTGTGTTTTCCACCATGCATGCCTCCTTGACTTTTATTCTCATTTGAAGCACATAATGTTTACAACTCTGCCCTCTGCAGCAGAGCAGAGGAGATGCGCTTCGGTTCGCAGAGTGACAGACCGGGGTACATTTTTGAATTGAGATTTTATGACTCAAAGTATTAAAGTTCCTCTCTTTAATTTGTATGTGCTGTTTCTTGTAGGCAGTCGTTCTGGAGCAGATTTTCAATGTACAATTTCAACACTCTGAAATAACCAAAATACATGAGATCATCAATATATCAGTTATTACCTCCATGTTAAAAAT
The DNA here is from genome assembly GCF_900634625.1 of Parambassis ranga. Taxonomy (NCBI): domain Eukaryota; kingdom Metazoa; phylum Chordata; class Actinopteri; family Ambassidae; genus Parambassis; species Parambassis ranga. Next base: position 10,679,877 of record NC_041036.1, read on the forward strand.
AAACATGCAGTTTTACTGTAAACATCACATCTCTAATTACAGATGTGCATACCGGTATATATATTATATATTCTAGATAGTGTTTCAGACTATTGATGGATGTGTTCGGGTTTCTCTTTTTGTCTGGCAGCTCTCCGACAGAAAGAAAGGAGAAACAACACAGAATTTCATTTGAAAAGAACTTTATTGTATTTGGTTCCCTTTTCACCAATAAAATCCAGACATGTGTTTAATGTGTTTAATTGTTAAATGAATCAAGTAGAAGCTAACAAGCTCTTAATCAAAAGTCTGCATGTTTAAAAAAAGGAGGTTTACAATGAGGCAGGAGAGAAAAATTGATAAGGCTGCTTACTACATTTGTTTTTTTTTACTGAAGCTGAAAGAATAAGGACAGTGTTGTGGCCACTGCGAGGCTGCAATAAAGGCAAGAAGGTGATGCTGCTAGGAGAACAAGACCAAAGACATCAGTGGTGCCACCAGGAGCAGAAGACCAGCACTGGTACTGCTGGCACTTGTACCACTGTCAGTGTTGCAGTAGTCACCCTGACAGCAGCTTGCTTCTTCTCCAACAGCTCCTGTCATCAGTGCAATTTGTGCGTTTGAGCAAATAGTTTTGGTGGCACAGCCCTTCATAATCACGGCTTTCACTAAGAGAAAGAAAACAACATTAGTGTGCAACATACACGTTTTAAACAACACTAATCATTCCTCTGAGCAGAGGCTTCGTACCTGTTGTTGAGATGCAGAAGTCCTCATTACCCACACAGTTAAGGGTTGTGGTGCACTTTTGTCCTTCACAGCGGAAACACTTCTTACCATTTGGGTTGGATTTGCTAGCATCTGTAAAAAAAAAAAGGATAAACACAGACGATTTGGGGATTGGAACTAATGGATTATCTGCATTAACTCATGGGAACATTTTGCTACAGGGTGTTATAATGAGAAGGTGATTCTGCTTTGGATCCTTTTGATTGCGACAGCAGGAAAAATAACTTCCCTGTCCTGGCTGGTTTAGGAATGTAAGACTTGTTTCTGCAGTATCCGCACCATAGCGTCAACACCATCATAAATTTTGACTGTACTGCATATTATTCTTAACAGGTTTTGTTCATGCGATGTGACATCTTAAATACATCTTTAGCATTCAAATACTAGTATTAGATAAGTTACCTGGGGCACGTTGAGTGTTGCAGAGATTAGAAGTGCAGCACTTGCTGGTAACTACAGTTCTGGCAACTCCATAGTTGACTGAGTGTTCCACACAGTCTTCAGCCAAAGCACAGGTTTTTACATTGACATCAGAAATATTGGAACTGCCTGCAAACGAAGATATTTTTAAACAGGGCCTGAGCCAAGCAGAGAATAAACAACCACATAGGAGCAAAAAAAGAGCATAAAATAGCATACCATGGTATGAAAGGACTCTCATGTCAGCACACTGTTGACCCTGTACAGGGCATTCTTTTGTGGTGTTGGTGCAGGTTTTAACACAATCGTAACATTTCAGGGCGTCAGCTGAAGAAAACAAAATGAAACATTTAGCCATGTCTACAACTGATCGACATAAATTGAAGCATAAATAAATAAAAATCTGTTAATAAGAGAAGCAAGGAGAAAACAGTACAACAAAATAACATAAGTACAGTTGAGTTTACTACACTCTCGCAGCAAATAGAATTATAATATTTGTTTCTTAACACTTCTTAATAACAAACAGATACCAAAAGAAAACTTGCCTTTAAGGAGAAGCACAATCCCGACGATCAGTGTAAGAAACAGCATTTTGTGATGGCAGGATACAACTGAGGTTCAGTTTGATCTGTTTAAGCTATAACTATCAATCCTGTGAAGGAAGGATCCTCCCCATCCAACCACTCCTTCTGTGCACATCAACTTTAGATAGACAGACAGATAGAACTTTACTGTCTCAGAGAGGACATTTTTTTCTACAGCATTGCTCATTCACACACAGTTCATACAATCTCAAATTAAAATCTACATGCAACACATTAAAAGCTACAATTTAAAGTGCAGATGTATAAAGTGGCATTCGGGAGCTTGATAGAAACAGGAACAAATCAGTCAGTTTGTGTTCATACTTCCTGAAAAGTGAATGTGTAGCCTAAGGCAAAGCCTGTTGCTTGTTTCACCACTTCCTGGTCGCACAGAGTCTTTAAAGAATTCTCTCAGAAAAATCTTATCTTAGCCTAAAAAATCTTTGTAGGGACTCTTAGCGTAAAAGTGATTTAAGAACATTCTCAGAGCGACTCTGCAGAAGGAGCAGAGTGAACGTTTGATTCTAGTGAGGAGGGAGGGTTGACCCTGCAGCTGTGACACATTGTTTTGGAAGAATTTCTATGTTCTCCAGATCTGCTCCACTGGTCTTCTGCACTAAGTGAGAAGTTTTATCTGACTTACTTTAGAAGACCATCTTATATCTGAATGATACAAAACTTTAGTGGATACGGCCGTTTTCATCTCTGTGTGGACTGGGCCTTAGTCAACAAAATGTAACTTCAAGTCAGTCACACTTCTGTAAATCAGCCTGTCCAGTTAGGAAGCAACACTGATTGTGAATCAGTTTCAGCTACAGTTGTACGAATGGAACAGACAACAGGTGGAAATGAGAGGCAGTTATCAAGACAACCCTATAAAGGAGAGGTTCTGCAGGTGCTGACCACAGACCAGTTCTCTGTTCTCATCCCTTCTGCCTGATGTTTGATCACTTTTGCATTTTGTCACTGCTCTCACTCCTAGAGGTAGCATGAGCATCTGCAGTTAGTGCTACTACCGCATGCCAGGTATCACTTTATTTACTACTAACCCAAACAGTCTTGTTAAAGTATATCCCCATCTCGGCCCTAGCCAGTTAGTTTTTAACTGCATGGCTGCTGCTAACTGCTCTACCTTTTTCACCATATTGCAACACAACCACAACACGACTAACACAAATACACAAAGCAATGTTTCCCCTTCCTTTATATGATGGGGCGGTCTGCCCCTCCAACTTATGTTAATTATCTTATTTGCTGTCTCTACATGTGGCGTTGTCAAAACTTACTGCTGCTGTCTGCGCACAACAACCCACACAGACAGACACGTGCACACACTCGCGCTAGTAGAGAGTGGGTGTGCGTTGAACCAGCTTTGGATTGCCTGACTTGAAAAAGGTTGAGAAAGGTTGAGCAGCAGAACAAATAACATGATGCATAAACAGACTAGTGCATAGAAAGTTACTGATGCAACTCTGGTGTCATTAGAAGTGTCCTACACACATCCTCCGGAGGACGCAGCCTACGCGGTCTAAGGAGGCCGCGTCCTCCTGAGGATCCTCAATCGTTGGTAAATGGGACGGTCTAGCCTTCAAAGCACTTCCTGATTGTGGCGCGACGTCATAACTTTTGCCCCCCAAGCCCGGGAAAAACAAAAGCAGCGACAGCGACACAACACGGACTACACAACAAACGACACAACAGACAAACGGGACAACAGTGTGGATTTAGAAATTTGGATTTTTTTTTTTTAAATATATTCATTTGTTGTTGGAGGAAGATGAGCGGCAGCAAAACCGGTGACGGCTCATTTTCTTCAGGCTGGGAGAGCGCCGTGGGGAGGTGACGTTAAGCTGCTGTTTAACCATATTATTGATCATAATTAATATACCGGTTACTGAGCAAACTCTAGCCATATAACCAGTAGATAGACAAATATGATTAAATGTAATTTATATTTTATTCAATTGTAAGACTTGATACAGGGTCTGTTTGTAATTTTAATACTTTAAATTACATAGCTAAATGTGTAAGAACCCTGCAAATAACCCTGAAACCACTGCTTTAATGTGTCATTAAGCATCAGCGCTGCACCTATTCATGTATTAAGCTGCTTTGGAAACCGCTCTGTTAAAGTTATTATTATTATTGCCCTTTTTAAAAACATCTTTAGTATCATGGCAGCCGCCGATCGTCAGCTCTGCAAACCCTGATGGACGATGTGGTGATGTGAGACAGGCACCCCCCTCCCCAAGATGATGTCCCACTCACAGCCAGAGGACTCCAAGGTCTTCACCGTGGCATCCCATCCAGTCCAGCAGCACCAAGGACTCCTGCTCAGCCAAACATTTATATACATGTTCTTTGTAAATAGTATTTTCTGCTGAATAAATAGTTAGAAATGTTCAAATTGTATCTTTGTAAATATTTGTACATAACAGAAAAAATAAATTATTTACTGTTGTCACTGAGAAGTTGTTTAAAAGTTTACTTAAATTATAAAGAAGTAATGAAACACATGATGTAACAAGGTTAGAAGAGTTTAAGAACACAAAGACAAGAACAATGTAACATACAATTTACTAAGTAACCATTTAAACAATACAGAACTTTGAAAATCCAAAAAAATCACAGCCTGTCCACCATCCTCTCCAATGAGCTGAAGTCTGTCCGTTCTTCCTGCAGCCTCATGTCCTCCGTTAACAAATGTAAGATTTCATCTGTTTCCCTCTGCTCCTTGCTCCCTACAACAAAATGACATGTAAAGCATATTATTTATGTCATCAGGCAAAATGATTGTTCGACATAATAACGATAATATTGCTCCTCAAGTGAACTAAGCTTCGTACTATACTATACAGTCAGTAAACTTTACTTTATTGACTATTTAATCACAGCGTACAGTATTAACAGCGCAGAAACACAGCTGGGCTCACAACACGGCGTATATAACGTTATCTGTTCAGCTGCATTCAGCTTTGACAGCTTATTGTAAGAGGAGTGAACTGTAGACTAACGTACAGAACAAACTAACCTGATGTGAGGTACACGAATCGCAGCACAGTTTCAATAAACTGTAAGTTAACATCCAAGCTTGTGACATATAAAAGTGACGCTTTTAATGTTACGTGAGCTCCTCGTATCAACAGGTTAGCTTACGGTAGCTACGTGTTAGTGTTATTAACGTCATGTTCTAAAAATAAATCTATCATTTTTGTAAATGCTGCTATCACTACTAACATTACTTGAACTCCTAGCTTTAAGCAAAAAGATGTTACTTACATGTAAATGTGTATTTTGGCGCTGCTGGTGGTGCTGCTGCTGCTAGCCATTACTTTAGTTTGTTGAAAAAATAAGCCCGCAAAGCATCTTGGGATATGTGAGGCCACGAAGGATGGTAGCGATGCATCCTCCGAATTCAGGCAAAAGGAGGACGCATTTGAAGGCCGCATTTTAAGGACCCTTAGAATTTTGGCGAATTGGGACAGCCTCCGCGCAGCGTTGTGACGTAAGCGGCCTTAAAATGCGCACTCCGAAGGATGCAGACCCTGAATTGGGACACAGCTACTAAAGGACCTCAGTCTCCTCAAGAGGTGGAAGCGACTGTGCCCTTCTTGTATAGGATACCTGTGTTGTCTGACCAGATCATTCCCTTCAGAGAAACAACAACAACAATGGCTGTATCATCAGAGAACTTTTGATTTTGGCAGCTCTTTGAGTTGTAGTGGAATCTGATGTTGGAGTGAACAGAAAAGGAGAGTGCACCGCCCCTTGTGGACGTTGGAGTCTGCTGCAGGCTACCTGATCCTGTTGGTGAGGTTAGGTAGTCCATGCAGTTAGCTGGCTGTCAACTCCTGCTCCTTCCAGCTTTCCCCAGAGCAGTGATGGTTGGATAGTGTTAAAGGCACTGGAGAAGTCAAAACACATGACTTCCAGGCTCCTCAAGGTGCAGCAGGGATCTGTGCATTAAGTAGATGACAGCATCATCTCCACAGGGATGTCCAGTCTCTCCAGTTAGAGTAACCCGGTGTTGAGATGTGCAAGCAAATGTTCACATTTGTAATCCATGGAGCCATGGCTGAATGAGTGTCCTGATGCCAATAAAACAGTCTTACAGTTTTACTTTTAGCTGAGTTTTACTGTCAGCTGGGAAACAGCATCTGTTAATCTCAGGTCTCAGCCTACAAGCCAGGTCATGTCTATTTAGACAGTCTGATATTTCCTGCTCTTATTTTGAAATCACTGACTCCCCTCTTGTTTCAGAAGGCCTTGTCTTCCCCTTCCTCATGTGCTCCCGCCTCCTGCTGACCTGCCCTTCCTAATGTGCCTCACCAGTGTCCCATTATCTCTCCCTCCCTGGTGTATTTAGTCTTTGTCTTCTGGTTCTTGGACTCCTGCCTGTTTCCTGATGATCCTGGATTTCTCCTATAATACCTGTGGTGTGTGCACTGCCCTACTGTGTGCTGAACCTAGATTGTTATTAAAAGACTGTATATTTTTTGCCTACTCCGACTCCCATCTTGCTTTTGTGTCCGCCTTTTCACTCCAAAACTGACAGTTAAATAAGACAGCAATGCTTCTAGGAAAACAATTATAACAATTATTTAGACTTGTTTTAAGATAGAATACAATTCATAACACAAACTGTCAAAGAGTATATCACAAAACAAAAACCTTTAAACAGAACTTTATTGTATTTGGTTCCCTTTTCACCAATGACATCCAAGCATGTGTTTAATGTGTTTAATTGTTAAATGAATCAAGTAGAAGCTAACAAGCTCTTAATCAAAAGTCTGCATGTTTAAAAAAAAGCAGGTTTACAATGAGGCGGGAGAGAAAAAAATGATGAGCTGCTTACTATATTTGTTTTTTTTTACTGAAGCTGAAAGAATAAGGACAGCGTCGTTGCCACTTCGAGGCTGCAATAAAGACAAGAAGATGATGCTGCTAGGAGAACAAGACCAAAGACATCAGTGGTGCCACCAGGAGCAGAAGACCAGCTAGACCACTAGTGCTGCTGGCACTGTTGCAGAAGTCACCCTGACAGCAGCTCGTTTCTGCTCCAACACCTCCTAACATCTGTGCAGTTTGAATGCTTGAGCAAACTATATTGGAGGCACAGCCCTTCACGGTCATCTTTTTCCCTCCTGTAGTTACTAAAAGAAAAAAAATAATATTAGTGTGCACACTTTAAGTTTTAATCTGAGATTGATGGAACATTCCTCTGAACTGAGTGTTCTTACCTGTTGTTGAGATGCAGTGGTCCTCGTTTCCCTGACAGTTTAGGGTTGCGGTGCATTGTCTTCCATCACAGGTAAAGCACTTCTTACCATTTGGAGTGGATTTGCTGGGCTCTGTACATTCGAGGGAAGATGACAAGGAAAATGAGGGACATCAATGAAATATGGCAAAAGAAGAAATAGGTATTTTTGGTACTACGTGTTTTATTCAAAATTTTGCTATTTTTGTTTGTGCAACATGACATCACTCAGTGGTGCAAAGACACAAATCCAGTATTACATGTCACCTGGGGCAGGTTGAGTGTTGCAGAGATCGGAGGCGCAGCACTTGCTTGTTAGTACAGTTTTGGTAATTCCATAGTTGATGGAGGCCTCAAAACACTCTTCGGCCAAACCACAAGTTTTCCCATTGACATCAGCAACTTTTTTATCACCTGCAACCAAAGGGAAGCTGTAATATACAAGCAGATAAAAAATAATAGAAGAAGAAGAAAATAGCACACCTGCATATGAAGTGACTTTTAGGGCAGCACACTGTTGACCCGCAGAGCATTGTTTTTCTGTATCAGTGCAGGTTCCAGAGCCTCCTAGTACACACTCATAACATCTCAGGGTGTCCGCTGATAAAAGACAAAACAACAAAAAACATTTAGTCCTGTGAGGAATGAACATAAACAGATTTATATATTGTCCTATGTGTTAAGCAGCTATATAAAATTACAGTATTTGTAAAAGACAAACACGACAGATAAACTTGCCTTTAGGGAGGAGGACAATCCCAGCGATCAGTGTAAGAAACAGCATTTTGTGATGGCAGGATACAACTGAGTTTTAGTTTGATCTGTTCCAGCTTTAAACAGTTACACTGAGAAGGCGGGCTCTTCCCCTAACGACCACTCCCTGTGTGTGTCAAAAATTATATCACAATCATGCTCAGTTCTACTGAGTTGTATGTGATTCTGCTTTTACTATAGGACCCTACCTTAATCTCTTTAAAAGTCAGTTTTAAAACCTGGATTATGCCCATATGTGGCATAGTTGGTTTCCTTCAATGAAGTTACACAAAAGCAAACAGCAAATTTTAACCTACTTTTTCTGCCAGGAGGTCTTCTAGATTACAAAAAAGTGTCATAGTATTATTTTCATCAAGGTTTCATTTCTCCTGTTAGGATCACAATAAAGAACCAGAACAAGTGCTGACACAAAGAGAAACTTTAAGTGTGCTTTCCAAGGAAATGAAAGCTACACCACCTGTTCATGTTAATCATATTGTATTGCACCACATTCTTCATGCTACAAATAATAAACCTTAATGTGAAAACATTTTGAGGGTTTACTGTGCCCACCGATTGTAAATAAACACATTTAGTATTTTATGATTTCTAGACTGAGACCTTTAAATGTCTGCTGTTCACCAAATAAACTAAACTAAATAAACTAAAAATATTCAATAAATATTAAAGTTTTTAATTGTTTACTGAAGGCATTACGGTTTAATTTATGTAAGGCAAGGTAAGGCATTAACTGTCATATTTAGATGCAAAAGTGATGATGGTTGCAGCATGGTGTTAAAACAGGAAGTAAGCTACAAACCACATCTCTCAGTCCCACGCTGGCTTGGTAATAATTACTGTTTAATTCTTTGAGATATGCTCAGTCCATCTGAAACCTGAACAACTGAATTGTGGGGTCAAAGGTGAACAAAAACTTTCTTCCTAGTATGTAAATTTGAAAGGACGCAGCACATAGTGGTCATGAGTACACGAGGAGGGGGAAAGCATAAAGATAAAAAAAGTACTGGTACATAAATCTGAGACTATTTGAAATATTTTAAAATAAAACACAAGATTTTTTAATGTATTTATTTTACCTTTCACCCATAACATCCAAACATATACTTAATAATTAAAGGTTAAAATGCCTCTATATTGACAGGCAACACATTTAAAACAGATGCAGTTTGATACTATATGTGAGGCCACATAAAGACGAGAATGTGAAGGCTAGGAGAACCAGATCAAAGTCATGAGCAGGACCACCAGGAGCTGTAGACCAACACTCGCACTGCTGGCACTGTTGCAGAAGTCTCCCTGACAGCAGCTCATTTCTGTCCCAACGGCTCCTGTCATCTGTGCAGTTTGAGTGCTTGAGCAAATTATATTGGAGGCACAACCTTTCATGGTCATGGTCTTCCTTTCCTCAGTCACTGATAGAGAGAAACAAATATTAGTGTGTATGCTTCAAGGGTTAAAATGAGAAGAATGAGTGTTTTTACCTGTTGTTGAGATGCAGTAGTTCTCATTCCCCTCACAGTTTAAGGTTGTGGTGCACTTGTCTTCCTCACAGCTAAAACACTTTTTACCATTTGGTTTGGATTTTCTGGCATCTGCACATGTTTTTGAGGGAAAATCGTAGTTTTTTAAGACTATTGTGTATTTTATTTATATAATTGTTTCTCAAATTTTATCTGCTCCACAGCATCAAAACAATCATATTTGTTTTATTTAAAATCATGACCGCAGTGACATCCAAATACCTTACCTGGTGCAGGCTGAGTGTTGCAGAGATCAGAAGTGCAGCATTTGCTGGTGATAACAGTTCTGGCATCTCCGAAGTTGACTGAGCCCTCCACACACTCTTCGACCAAAGCACAAGTTTTCACGCTAAAATCAGCAAATTTTGAACCACCTGCAACCAAAGAGAGGCTGTACTATACAAGCAAGAGAAAACAAAGCTATCAGAAGAAGAAGGATAAAATAGCGCACCTCCATATATGAAGACTCTCATGGCAGCACACTGTTGACCCCCTAAAGGGCATTCTTTTGTCTTATTACTACAGGTTCGAGAGAGTCCTGGTACACACTCATAACATCTCAGTGTTTCGACTGATAAAAGACAAAAACAACAAGAAACATTTAGTCCTGTGAAGCAAAAAGGAAATGCAAAGTACTCCTTTTATTACCAGTACTAAAACAAATGTCTGAAGAAAAACTTGCCTTTAGTGAGAAGGACGACCCCAATGATCAGTGTAAGAAAACGCATGTCTGACCCGGGCTGTGAGTTGTTATCCTGTGAAGGATCCTCACTCTCTGACCACTCCTTCTTTTTATAGTAACGCAACTGGACCCTTTGAAAAAGCCTTTAATATGTATTTGAACTGGACAGGAGTGAATGCTCTGATCAGCTTTTGTTTTAGTGTTTTTAAGGTTTGAAGTATTTGACTAGTGACTTCTGATTAAGAGACGCTGTTAAAAACAAATAAATAAAGATAGCAATAGATCCATGACACAACACCTTTTATTATTTAGTAGTTGTCATAATATTTCAACCTATTTGTATAAAGACGCACTTGGATATGTGATGTCAGCTTGCTGTGTGGAGCTGGGCTTTGTTCTGTGTATGTTAAGCACATGAGAAGCTTGGGGCTTCATATGGACCCCAGGCCGGGACTAAAAACTCCCCACAGCAGGGTCTGAGAAAGCAATAAAGAGGTCATATGTGAGACATTTAGTTTGACAATAAAGATTTAAAGATTGAGAATCAACAATGCAAAACTGAAAATCCTAATGATTTTACCAATTATCTAGCCTTACATGTTTGCGATGCCTCCTTTCCCAGTCATCGGGCACTGGGGTGGAGTCCTGTTACATGCAGCAAGCTGCCACCATAACTTGTAACGTATTAGATCATCATAGATTGCTGGATTAATTAATATGATCACCACTTGCTTTGATCGTGTCTGATTGGAGTGATGGCCTACTACTCAACAAAGCCTTATCTATAAATGAAGACATGTGGAGTAATAGCTGTTTGTTTGTTTATTGCACAGAAATACATGTTTCATTTTCCAGCTATTAAAATGATAAACAGTGTTCCTGTTTAGATTAAACTGTAAAAGATGAATGAATGTCAACACAAGTTACAGGAGCAGAGTCAGCAACTTACAGCATGTCTGGCTGTGTCAGCGTCTGTTGTTTACAAAACCAACTGAAGGAATGACATTATTGAGCTTATGAAAAACTGAGGCCAAATATCCTCTCAAGATACAAGACGGAATGCTCGACATTCCTTTGGTCCATTCCTTTAGTTCAGGTCATAGTCAGACGTCAAACTGAGAGCTACTCTCCGCTTTCATGCTGGAAGCCTGGGCACTAAGTAGAACACAGACACATCTAAGAAATATATCTATCCATCCGGTCATCATCCAAACTCGTCACAGTGTCAGTGTCAAGTGTCTAATGTCAATGATCCAGCCTTGAACCTCTATAACAACCTGACATGCTGTGAGCAGGAAGACAGCATCTCCATAAGCAGTCTTAAGCAGGTACAGGGTGGCTGTTGAAGGGTGATAGTTCTTAAACACCAAACTAGAAGTTAGTCTCACATACTAAATTAATATGTAATGACAGTACTTTGCTCTTTACAACAAAGAACTTAAATTCAAACAGTGAAGATCCAACAGACAGCATTAACCACCGGACAGCACCATGCTCATTGTCGTGTATGTGCATTATAACACATAAGCATCCACAGCGCAGCCTCTTGCTTCATGAATCCTCAATGAGTCAAGATCAAGACAACAGGAACTAAACCCTAAACTCTTTGTGACACAAACCTATGCATGTCAACATTTCTGAAAACAAGTCTTTTTGGTGACCCATGGTTTACATCAACGGTGCAGCTTTAAGTCATACTGCAAACAGTATTTGATTTACTGGACACCTAACTCTGTTCAGCACTACACATACACCTTCATGCTGCACTGTGAATATCTGAATTGTTGCTTATCATTTCAAGGGTGCATTTGCTTTTTTTCCTACACAATACTGTACCTTTGTATTTGAGATGAGAGTGGGCCATTAATTTGTCCACCACCATATGCATGTTCTTCAGATTTCTTGGACAGAAATCCTCCCATCTGGCTTTGTTCTGGACAAACACTGGAAAATGGAGAAATTTAAAGAAAAGCAGAAGGCTTAAACCTGGCCGGTGTATGAGAGGAGAGCAAGTTGAGACTGTAAGACTGCATAACCTCAATGAGTCAGGATCAAGATAACAGGAAGTGCCACGGCACCGATGCAGTACAAACGGAACCTCATATTATCATGTGTTGCATAATTCTGTTATGTATGAAGGTACAATAGAAAGCAGACATAACATTGTCTCATTTTTATTATTTTTAAGGTAATCTGGAACACAGGCAGTTAATTATTTAGATGAGCAAAAAATAAAAAAATTGGAAAAGCTCAGACAAAACCATCGCTGTACTACAGATTTTTTATGAGTAACGTAGAGGGACTGACAACTGGAGTTAAAACACGGTACAGCGAAGGAACCTTTAACATTATTTATCTGTCTCCAGTGTCAGGGATTAGCAACTTTCTAACCTGGAGCACCAAGAGTCTTTATATTTCAACATCCCATTTATGTGTCATGTTGAAATAAACACAACCTTCACTCAAGTTTCATTTCTCTCTTGCAAAAGCATTCACTTTCAGACACGCATTTATGTCTTTATGTGACCTCATTCTAACGTGTACAGATCTGCACATTTATTATATAGTACAGCAGGTGTTAACAGAGCAGGCGGCCATATTCAGAGAGTGCAGAAGATTTTTTTACACCATCCCAGATGCGAGCTGCGTAGTGAAACCTGTAAAGACACAAAAGGCAACCTTTAAAAGTCTTTAAGAAAATCAGAAAATACCTTGTTTAACTTTTGGTTTAGTATGCACAAACTCTTCTTAAAATCATGTTTACTGTCCTTCTATGCTTATATTTACATACATGTAAAATAAAAAAAGATGGACTACATTTTTATTGCATACAACCACAACCACAGGAAATGTGCAAGTTGTTTCTGTCTGTCAAGCTGTTCGGCAATGCTTTGAAGTTAGCGGTTTTAGCATGTTTCTGGTTTATAAAGTACCCAGTGTGTGTTGCTGTTTACCAGTTTTTTTCAGTGAGAATGGTGTGTGACAACTGACAGCGAGGCATGGCCAGTATTTGACTGCGGAGTTTTGAAACCATGGTAGAGAAGGCAGGGTGTCCTCGGTACCCCGGGAGCAGAGAGAAGAGTGGATATGTTCCTGACCCTAAAACATCAGACAAACGTTAATATGCATCTCACATAATATAGAAAATGACAGTTTTGTCACATAATATATGATCAAACTTTCTGCAACCTGCTTTGTTCAGATTATCCTCCCCATCGCCTTCCTGAATAGGAAGCAAAAACATGTTGACCTCAGTTGCCAGATAGTCCTGCCCCAGGCCTGGGAAGATATTGCAGTCTAGCATAGACAATGTACCTGAAATCCAAAACCACAGTGACAGTGTCAGACTGACAGTGTAGAAGGAGTGTTGTGGAAATTGCGTAATTTTATCAATGACATACACTTTTGGACCTAAACTATTACCCCATTGTCAACAGAAACAGGATGACAGACACTAATTGTTATAATTTGGTGTCTTTATTAAACAAATGAAAACAAGTTGCCTCCCTGTAGGATCCATAACCTCAAACAAATGGTTTACATCAACAGTGCAGCTTTAAATCATACTGCAAACAGTATTTAATTTACTGGACACCTAACTCTGTTCAGCACTTGTTGATGTCATTAGTTATAGGGGTTCACATACACCTTCATGCTGCACTGTGAATATCTGAATTGTTGCTGATCATTTCAAGGGTGCATTTGCTTTTTTTCCCTACACAATACTGTACCTTTGTATTTGAGATGAGAGTGGGCCATTAATTTGTCCACCACCATATGCATGTTCTTCAGATTTCTTGGACAGAAATCCTCCCGCCTGGCTTTGTTCTGGACGAACACTGGATAATGGAGAAAAAAGAAAAGCAACTTTAGAAGGCTTAGACCTGGCCGGTGTATGAGACTGTGTGATAGAACAGCTACCTATATGAGGATAATACTCTGCTCCATCATCACTGCCTGAAGACCCAGTACTGTCATGGCTGGCAGACGGAGTGGAAGGTTTCAACATCTCAGCAGTCTGGAGAAACCTAATGAGATAATGTAACCTCAGCTTTGGTAACAACATCTGCAAACTGCAAGAAGTACACACTGTGTCATTGTCTGTGCACGGACAGATAATGACAGCAGATGTGTCAGTGAAACACCTACCTGTATAGGTTAATGTCAGTAAACCAGTCCTGAACCACAATGACAGCATGGCACACTGTGAACAGGAAGGCAGCGATCTGAAGAGACTGTTGACAGATTAAACAGAGAGTAAAAAAGTGTATGTGAAGAATCAACAGATTGCCCTACCTGCATTAAAGATACAGTGCTTTATACTCACTAAGTAAGTGTATATAACAAATCAATGAGTTTCTCCAGTTCAATGCAGATGAGACAGAAGTGATTGTTTTTGGCCCCAAAAGTGAATGGTCTAAGCTCGGTGCTAACCTTGACTCCATGTCACTGACTGTTACAAATCAAGCCAGAAATCTCAGTGTAATTTTTGACTCAGACCTGAAATTTAACAACCATGTAAAAGCTGTTGCTCTAAGTCTGCCCAAAAACATTGCTAGGACCAAGGGTTTTCTGTCCAAACAACACACAGAAAAATGTATTCACACAGTCATATTCAGTAGGCTGGATTCAGTAGGTCACAGAATCAAAGTGGGTCCAGTAACATTAAGATGTGCTTTCCTGTGCATCTGCAGCCCAGTTCCATGACCGGCAGAAGGGGGGCCCCTCCTATGAGTTTCTCTTCTGGTTACCCCTAGACCTAAGTTACAGCCTATGAGACTTAAGGAATTGAAGTTTTACCTTATTAGGTGGTAAACATCAGTGGTCTACTCTCTGTCTGACGGAAATGGGGGAAGAAAAGCAGACGCCCCTGTGGGCCCGCAGGCAGGAACCGGTTATATCAAAGTGTGAATACAATGTTCAGTATTGTTGTTCTTACTTTGGTCTTTGTGCTGTTACAACCCAGAGCTCTGTGACTTAAAACTTGTTCTCTACCCCCGTGTGTAGAGAAAAGGTTAATAAATTGTAATCTTGAGACCAGAATTTATCTGCTTCTCCCTCATCAAAAAAAAACTCTGGGAGGTGATCAGAAGAAACAAGGGATTTCACCTTGACACTTTATAAATAAAGCTCGCCTTGCCTAAAGATAAGTTAAACAATAGATAAATAACACAAAGGTACCCTGTAGAGGTTATGCACCAGTGTCTATGAAACATGCTGCCCTCTGCAGGCCAGTCACATACCTGCATCTCAATGTATGTATGAGGGAGGTTGTACTCTGGAGGCAGCTTCCGATCATTGTTTATAAGGTGGTCCAGGATTGATGGGCTGAGCATTGGCTGTAAACACAGGATAGGCATTTAGCTACCACCACAAACAGAATATTACACTAGCACAACAGCACTGTCTTCCACGCCTTCCATTGGATGTTATTGCATATTTATACGAGACGACCATAAATCTAAAATAATTTCATACATGCAATTCACATTACCAGTTTTTTATTGGCCAAGGAAACCCTGCATTCACACAAAACTTCATCAAATCTCAACCACATATACTGTTTTCACAAATAAACTGATGCTTTAAGTGTTAATGATTTTGTTGATTGATTGATTTTGTCACTAAAAAAACTCTCATTGATGGCCTAGCTTTTGCAAATTATTGTCTTGGTGTGTCACAGCCTTTTCTCATAACATAATGGACATTCTACAGGTGCTAAAAGAAAAACTCCTACAGTAACCACAACACCTCAGTCTCACCTGTGTATCCAAAAAGATGACTCTCTCCTGTGTGATGAAGAAATCGATTCCTGTGCTCTGATTCCCTCCTCTTTCCTTAATTTCTTGCGTCTGAGCTCTGAATACATAGTTCCTGTTCAAACAAATACACGTACAAAAGACCGAGTCACTTCAAATTAGCCAGTGTCTCACTGAATGTAGGTCATAGATAACTCAAAGCCTGGGGATGCAATTATTATTATTATATTATAAATAAAGAAGGTGTTGAGCGGTGAAAATAAGCTTCAGTAAGAGCTGGAGGAGGTGGCCTTGGAGAGGGAAGTCTGGCCTTCCCCAGATAAGCCAAAGAGAGTGGACTGATGGACTGATGAATGGTTGGATGATTAAGGTTTTTTTTCCCCATAAGAAGTTGAAAAACAACTAATTTAACTTCAACACACTGACAGCAATGATAGTAATTAGAAAGGAATTTCATATTATTGCTCCACTGTGTCTCCTCAAGCAAATATATACATCACACTGTGTCATACAAAGCAGAAATGTGATTTTCTTTTCATGGTTACCAACAGTCTTACCTTTGATCTTCCTCAGGTGTATTGGCAGATAACAATGACATGATTGTAGATTTCCCCGTTCCCTGCAGGCCAATGACTCCCACAACCAACATATCTGTCTGGTCCCTCAAATACTGCAAAACATCACAAACAAACAAAACATTCAAACTTCAAAAATCATGATTAAATCATTTGATTTCTGTCATTGTAACTTGTTCAAAATCCCATCACCTCCATGGCACTATCACACCAATTCATCTGATCATCAACTAGCTTAATGCTGTGCTTCATCTTCTCCGGGGGAAGAAGCTTTGACTGACCGACCATAGCTGAAAGTCATAAGAAAAAATGTAAGATTTAATGTACTGAACAAGCAGGTAAAAAAAGTTTGTAAAACTAATAATAACTCACGGTCCACAGCGCTACTTGATGCAGAAGCCCCCATCCCTCTGTTCTGGATCTGGTATACAGGCTGGGTGGGTCGCTGCCCTTCCCTCTCCATCTTAGATGGTCCAGGACCAGATGACTGAGCTGCGGCCTCTGGAGGAGTCCCTGGCTTCCCTCCATCGTCCCTGGCTTTCATTAGCATGATGGGCTTCTCCAGGACAGGAGCTCCACTGACAGGTGATGGCTTAGCCTTGGAAAAGACCCAACAGATACATGACTCTACATCACAAGATCACGAATTGATCTTATTAAATGAGTTAATTAGTCAGTGAAGTACAACTGCTTCTAAACTTTGTTTTTAATCATCTTGATAGTATGAAGTCTACTTAAAATTGCAGTCTCACAAATGCATATTCCTACCACTGCAAGGGAAATTAATATAATATGTCAAGTACTATATTACTATATGCGTTGAATAAAGACATTTACAAAAACAGTTTGATGACAAGTCAACCTACCCTTTCTCCTGGGGGTTTTGCAAGAATGATCGGGGTCTTCCGAATGAGAGGGCCTGGTGAATCTTCGCTTCCATCCTGTAAAATGTTACAGTTGCCTCAGTCAGAAAAGTTAAACCGGATACCAAAGCAACGCAGACTTCATTCATTTCTGTGTGTGAGATTACCCGTCGTTCTCTCTGTTGGTATTCTCGATCGCGACTGGGACCAGACAGATTTTGTCCAGGCGGTCCAGCATCTCTGTCTCCCCGCCGTCGCCTCCTTCTGCGTCCCTGCCCGTACATACCGGGTTGACTGTGTCCAGACTCTGACATGTCGCTCCTGCTTTACAAACAATAAAATATATAGCTAGCTAACGAGATCCCAGTTACAGCCAGCCAGACTAAAGATGACGCTACATCAACTAAAATGTCTGCCAAAGTAGAGCTGCTTTTTTAGTTATCAAACATATAGCTCTTAAAGATATAAACATTAAATCTGTTACTGAGCTAAAAGTTTTATCATTGCGCATCAATCTCAACAACTTGCAAGAGAACGTAAACAATGGTAGCTAAAGTGTAATAGTGTGCTTGTTTCGTAATTTAGTGTAAACCGTTTTAGCCCGGCGGAGCGATAGACGTCCACTTACATGTGTAAAGAAACTCCGCCCGCTTTAAAGTCCCTTTGCATTAAAACAAACGCCTAATGTCCGTCTGGTATGTTTAACCGTCATGAAACATTATACTTTGTTTTTGTTCCCCCACCTAAGAGACACTTGCGCTTGATCGTGTGCGGATGGATGTTTAAACATATATTATGATTACATTATTCTTTATTCTAATCTTATAATTTGTTTTAAATTTATAAATGGTAGACTGGTAATTCAGATTCGTGATATTTCTGCCTGAAATAATTTTAAACGTATTTATTAACTGTTGCTGTTTGCCCTTTTTAAATGAGAGCCCCTGAAGAAATATCAAACCGCTGTTGGGTCGTGAAAATTCAGTAAATCGAGCGGTGTATTCTGGGAGCTGTAGGCGGCCATCTTCCGGTTGAAACCGGATATGGCTGTGCTCTGTCCTGGACGCCATGAACAACAGAACGGTGTCTTCTAATTTGGAATTTAACGGCTTTTTGTTTTTATGATGTCACCGGACATACTTGCACTATCGGCTCCATTACACTATATATACGCATCTCCAGAGAAGTTGTTTTCTTTTCTTGAAAACCTAATACATCACACGGAAGTTTAAATTAACGCAAGCAGTTTTTTACAGTATGTGACTTGGACAATCTGTCAGCCCCGGTTCTTGTGGACAGAGGTAAGAACAGTTTACCTGTGCTGATACAGTAATGTAGTGTCTGTGACATGAGTCTACCACAGCTGTCCTCTTACAGTGAAACAGCCATGTTACTAAAAACGGGAAACAGTTTTTATTTCTTCCTGGGTTGTGCTAGTGAAAGAACATAGCAAAGCATTTGAAGACAAAAATCCATAAAATGCAAGTTTTTATTGTTTTATCTGCTGGTCGATATTGTGGATTGTTTTTTTCAAACAACAGGTTTATAACTAAATCCGCACTTGTCCAAAATAATGTGCTAGAAACCCTGCAATGATGTGCCACTGACGTCTTGTGAGCTAGCTAAAAGCTAACATGCTCACAGTTTCAACAATGCTAGCATGCTATTGTTGAGTCTGTTTAACATGTTTGGTGTCATGTTTAGCATGTTAGCATGCTAGCTGTTGCTAAGTAGCATTAAACACAGCTAAGGCTAATGGTTCTCTTTATAAACAACGTAAATCATCGGATTTACGTTGTTTATAAAGATAACCAAGGCTATAGACAATTTATTTGTTAATATTGGAAAGAACATAAGAGTGTAAACCACTAAAAAGTCATGATGTCACACAAAGCTGGTCGGGTTCATCCTCTGGGGACCATGTGGTGCCATGAATGTTGGCACCACATTTGGCCCCCATTGAACAGTACAGTTGTTTTTTGTCTGAAGCACCTCCACTAAATATCAATTCCTCTTAATACTTTTTGTTCAGTTGTTGGATTGATTTTTTTTATTTTAATCTTACAATTTCTAATCTTGTGTCTCTCACATGGTTATTCTGATTCTGAATCTGTGCTTTCCTAATAATGGAATAATTTGAAATTACAATCTATACATTTTTTCCTTTCATTTTGCATTGCAGACCACACAAAGAAAGATTACTATTGACCGGCTTTCTTATGTCTGAAGACTCAAGCAGCGATGAAGAATGGAGTTTATTCACAAAAAGGCAGGCATGTAATGTTCACCCACATGCAAAATGTTGGGAATGTGGCAAAAAAATCAAGAATCTGAAAAGCTTGATGTTACACTATAAAAGCCACAACATCAAAGCCACCTGTCACATTTGCAAGGTTACATTCTGCCGCCTGACATCACTCTCTACACACCTGGATAATGTACACTCGCCTCCCCTCTGCAAAAAGTGCCATCAGTCTTTCAGCAATGTGTGGGAGCTGAACAAACATGTGGAGACAAACTGCATCACCCCTGCATCATTTCAGGAAGGATCGATTTCTGCAGTCATAAATAAGAGGCAGAATAGTGTCAATGTTACTAATGAAGTGACTATGCATCAGAGTTTAGCTCCACAGGACTCAGTGTCAGAGTCTAGGTCTGAACAAAGAATTGACATGAAGCCTGACGCATTGGAAAACAGTGTGGAGTATATAGTGGGTGAAGATGACAAAGATGCAGTAGAAGACGTAGAAAGTGATTGTTCAACAAGCTCCGAATCTGATGATGAAGAGAGAAATCGCTCTAACAGTAGAGATCCAGAATCAGACTCAAGTTCAACTGTAAGTTCCAGTGACTCTTCCAACTCTCCGCCCTCTAAAATGTCCCCTAAATCGAATCCTAATGCTAATGTGTCGATGTGTTCGATGTGTGGTAGAGGGCCTTTCAGGTCACTTAAGCTCCATCTGTTGCACTGTAGTGGCATTAAGATAAAATATCAGTGCTTTATGTGCAAGAAGGTCTTTCAGACTGAGACATCTCTTAAAGAACACCACATGCACTTGTATTCCTGTCACATCTGTGGCCAGGTTTTCTCAAATGAGAGCCTGTACCATTACCACCAGTGTCCCAAGGGAACCAGCCCTTCTTTTGCCTTCTTTTGCTCTGAGTCCATGCCAAAAGCATGTAACATATGCAAATCCTTTTTCACTTCTGAGAAAACATTGTCGGACCACATCAACAGGGTTCACATGTCAGTGGTTAGCACAAAGGTGTGCATTATTACAAATCCATCAGTTTTGAAGGATAAAAAATTCCCATCAGGTCTCCCTAGTACGGAAGTACAGTCCACCACCTCTAGGCCAACCATAGTAAACCAGGCTATTAATGGAAAACTTAATGTTGGTCAAGCCTTTGCAGGGATACAGCCTTCCTCTCTTCCAGCCCCCCCCCTACCTTCAGGGAAAGATGATGCCCATGCACAGCCAACCGACAAACCTTCAAGTCCACAAGGCCCAACTCCTGAAGCCTCCGACCCTGGCTCTCCAGAAACACCCACTATTCTGGCCATGTTTGTGAATGACAGCCAGGATGTGGCTTTGATGAAACGTATGAACACAGGCTGGCGCTCCAAAGGCCCATACCCTTGCAGGCAGTGCGGTGCCATCTTGCGACAGCCGTCCCTCATCATCAGCCACCGGTACCTCCACAGAGGCCGCCGCTCACATCACTGCCAGTGCGGCCGAGCATTCAAGCACCGGCTGCACCTCCTGCGACATTGTGTCCAGCATGCAGAAGCCAAAAGCTACATCTGTGTGAGCTGTGGGGACACTTTCACAGGAGCCAAGCTCTTAGCTCAGCACCTGATGGGAAAATCGCAGAAGAAATCCCGTTCCGGACATACAAGGAAAAGTAAAGTGAAAAGGAAGTGCAGGATGCCCTTTACATGTGATTGTGGACAATTCTTTTTTAGACCTTCAGCTTACATATGGCACCAACTTAAAAACAGGACAAAAAAAGAAAATAGTTGAAGAACATACCACTCCTCTTAAGTATGCACTCCTCAAAAGATCAAAAGGGATATTTTACTCATTCCACCTACTGTAAATGTCATTGTTTTGTTTAATTAACCTGTTACAGAGACAAAGTCAATGCAAACACACATTCACCTATAATGGGTTTCAATTAAAGCATGACCCAGATGATTTACACGTTTTCACCATGTACAGGTGATTTATAGTAAACAGAAAATGTTCATCTGACAGCATATCAGAGTAACAATGAACCCATAAGGAGTATTTTTTCAGTTAGTTTTTTATACATCAAAACTCCAGTTTTTCTTCCAGAGTAAGTCTTAGTCCAGTTTGTTTTCTCACAAAGTGCATTCTTAGCAGTGACTCCTCTTCTCTTCTTTGTTTTAAATTTGTTTTCACTACAGCTCATTCATGTCACACTTGAGGTCATGATATTCAGGTTGAAAAGAACATCTGACTTTTCTATGTTAAGATTTTCAACTTTCAAAAGGTTTGGCTGTACAATGAAGGTATGTCCACTAGATGGAGCAGTTGGATTGCTTAATGTGTTGAAATGGCAACTTGGATGTCCTGAGCAGGTGTAGAGATTTGATTACAGCCATAAATGTAGACATTATTATTTGAATTTTGTTTAAATAGCCATTTAAATCCTACAAATTGAAATAAAGGGTTTGTTTACACAAGACTTGAACAAGTGTTGAGTGTTTTTTCTCTTCGTTGCTCTGCATTAGAGGAGCAGAATAATGAGGAGGTATTGGACACATTATAAACACAACAGTGACCACTAAAGTGTCTGCTGATGGAAGAAAATGTAAGTATGATCGGTTCTTCTAAAAATGATTAAGCTATGATATTGCAATAGAATTAATCAAATTAACATGTTAAGTATATATACAATATCTTATTCCACAGGAATAAGGCAGAAGTTCATTAATAAGATCTCATAGGTGGCAGTTCAGAGAACCTTTGACATCGTGGATTAGATTAGATCAGATGAATTCTGTTCTTTGTCTCGCACGTCTCTGCTGAAAACAACATACTATTAAAAATGCACTCTGAATTTCCCACAGTCTTATTTTATCTGTACACTTTTACAGCAATGAGTCATTGTACAGTGAGCTCAGCACTGGGCCAGAAGATGAGATCTTTCTTTGGTATGCCAGTCCTCCAAGTGGTTCAGCATGTTGAGAGTCTGAAGCAGCTCAGGGTGGAGAGGACTCATGGATGCTGTAGACAACAACACTACAGATGGGTTTGGTCTTTTTTTTAATCAAGAGAGTGTTGTCTTGTCACCTGCAAAAAAAGACAAATATTTATTTTTTTATTATTCTGCACAGCAGGGAAGTTCCATTTCAGTGTAGATACCACTTCCTGCAGTGTGTGTTTTCAGCAGATGTGTGCAGCAGCGCAGGCAGCTGTTGCTGCTGTTTACCTGATCTCTGGGTTGCGGTGACGAAGGACCTCAGACAGCAGCTCAGACGTTTGCTGAAAACAGCGACTCAGCTCGTCCAGCTTCTGCTCCATGGACAGGATACGCTGCTCCAGCTCCCGATATGAGTTATTCCAGTTAGCGCTGAGATCACACATGATCATCTGCATCTGTTGAAACACAGCATTCAATTCAAATGCAAAGATTTGTATAATTTCTAGTGGAAAAAAACAGAGGTTTAACCACAAACTTGAATCCTGTGCAGACATGTTTTAATGCACAGTAGTTATTTGCAGTGAGGTTTTGGAAAGGTCTGACTGACACACACTGTGGGACAGTTTCAAGCCAACTTACACTCCCAGCAAACCCCTGTGCTGCCAACTTGTCACCACATTTTTGGAAATCCCTTTTAGTCCTGTTTGCTCAGGGAGGCTGTGGCTCAGTCATTAAGTGAGAGCACCATGTTTAGTTTATTGCACAACTGTTGGGCTGTGATCGAAAGTCACCATGTCATGGTTAGTGTTTGGCTACACCTGCAGTCTGGAAACACCAGACTAATGTAACATAAAACACAAGGTAAGCTTTTTGTATGGTGGCTGTAAGAGATCAGTAAGTATATCTAAATATAATATAGGTGCAGTTAAACAGAATATCCCAGTGACAGCTGTCCTTTTTTTACCTTCGGGAGGTCCACCATCTCACTGACGTAGTCCCTCAGTTTCCTTTGTCTGAGCCGCAAGTGTCTGAATCTGTGAAAAGAAAAAAGTTTGTTACGTCCCTGTCATGTGGAAACATTTCAAACACATTTTAATGACATTATTCTGAATACTGACACACAGACAGAGAAACAGATCATTAGTTTACTAATGCCAGACCACTTCTTGGAATAAAAAGGTTAAAATGCCTATAATATGTGATGTTGTACAGTCTCCAGTACAGCCCTGACACAAAGAACCTCTGATTTGGGGAAGAACAGGCTGACAGTCAAGTATTCCACTACTCAACATAGAGGAGTCATGCTGAGTTTGTTAAACAGCTATAAAACTTTCAAAGGTTTTCAACATATAGACATGGTAAAGGTCTAAATGTAGTATTCTTGATGGATGAAACTAGAAAGACAGACGATCTACAATCCCGCACCCGGTCTGTGAAGACATGATAGACTGATGGTCTTATTACTGCTCTTAATCCCAAGGTGTGGAGGTTCCTCCCTCTCATACTTTCCACAGAGTGTTTATTTATAATGGTTTAAAGCAGGAAGTACAACCTCTCCACGCAGGCTGACATAGCCTCACACGTGTAATCCTGTTGTCAGGATAATGGACTGCATAATAACACTCCTGGACTTCCTGTCTTGTGCAATCCACTTGTTCTTAGAAGAAGAGTTCAGGCTTTATAACAACAAAAGCTCAAACATAAAGTAAGAAAAAGGTACAGTGTAATGGTTGCCATGCTCTTTTTACCTGATAAACATTTGTGAATTATTTCTCAAATAATGTAATAAATAATTTTAACAAGTGACTTGTTGGCAGGAAGTGGATTCTGTACAGTGAAAGGGTGGACCCTTGTGCACACATGCCCTCCCCACATAAAAGGAGTAAACTAATCTAATTGGTAATCTAAATTAGCCATTAAAATCTGAGACACTGTGGTGAAGCATGTTGACACTAAGTTAATGACCCATAAAAGACACATGTAAGGCACACAAATCACCCACTTACACCCCACACCCAGACTCAGACACACAGACACCCTGCCTGGAGGGATGATTTTGCGATACAGTAACTCACACTCTGATGGCTTCCAGAAGGCATCTCTGGTGTCTTCGGTGCTCACCGCGGTTGCCCTTTGTCAGGTTTGTGCGGTGCAGGAGCCAGCATTCTCTTAGAACATTTGCAGCAGCATGGCGGATCTGGTGAAAGATGCAAAAACATCAGAATCAAGCAAACATGGTGTATCCAGCAAAGCAAATACATGGTGATAACACAGAGATAAGGTTAATGAAATGTGCAAGCTCGACTGACAAGAATCATACAGAGCTGCTTGTATCTTTCAGATATTTTAGTACGAGCAAATTGAAGCATGATTCATCCGATCCTGCTGATTAAATCCAGACAGACTTTCCTGTTTCACCCTTTTGATGCTGGTTTCAGGTAATAAATACCTACAAGGCCTTAAACACAGGCCAGGATAAACTTAGGTCTTGACATCAACAGACATTTCTCCACTATCACCTTTTCTCTTTGATTCTATTCATGTATGTTTGTCTTCCTCCCAAACCACTGTAACTGCCCTGTGATGATGTCACTCTGGCCCTGTTGTGAGGGTTATTAATAGAGGCTGTCAGTGTTTGCATCCAGATGTCTTCCCTTTTTCCCATCAGTGTAAATCTGGACTGCTCAGAAGGACGCACGCACGCACACACACACACACACACAAATCAAAACTCTAAGCATAAAGATGCACCAAGTGACAGGATGCAGCCACCAGGAGAAAGGAAGTGGTTGTATCCTCCAAAGCAGAGCAATAACTGCAGTCAGACATGGCTTTACAGACATGACAAGAAGCTGCATGCAAAAAGCATGTTTATTATGTAGTTCTCTGCAAGAGAAGTGTTCAGTAAGCAAACACTTAAAATGTATCTAAGCTTACAAATACATTATCTCCTCTGTGAGCCACTTTCACACACACACACACACACACACACTCAGTTTCCTGCCTGCGAACGCACTGTCCCGAACTGACACAAGTTTCTTTCCTGACAGAGATAAGATTATTTCCTCTCTTTGACGCCTTGAAAATGCTATAAAGAGGCTGACACACCTCATCCCTCCACCCTCCACCCCACACACACACACACACCTACACACACACCTACACACACACACACACACACACACACATTATTCTGTCCTCTGGTGCATCTTCTTTTAAAAGAACAAAAATGTTTAAAAAAAAAAAAAGACAAAAAGAATGAAAAACCAAAACACGCAGGCAACACGGAAAGCAATGACGCATCCATCCTGACATCTCTATCCGCTGTGTGTTGTGTTTGTTTTACTACACAGGAGCGACCTCTGATTTCCTAAGGTTCTAAAATAAGGACCCGTGTTTGGAGGTTCTCGACAATGATGCTCACAGCTCTGACATGTAAGTGCTACTTCATTGTAGATTTGATATCCCAATGCTCTGCAGACCTTCAGCATTTTCACGCAATGTTCCAGTAACTGTCTTTGACAACAACAAACACAGACATGCTGCTCAATTTGATGGATTACCAAATTTAAACAAGTTTCAAATATCTGCTGGCCAATTTTCATACAAGAATAAAATTTACAGAAACTGCTGGCTAGATGGTAGGAAAGACAATTTAACGAGTCGTTAAGTATATATACTTAACTACTGTTTTTACTTGAGTATTTTCTGCCCTCTGAGAGATGCGGTCCCTGTGTATAAAACTATATATAAAGTACTTTAAACATCCACCTCCATCAGCTACAACAGCAACATTTAGCTCCGGCACTGATGCTTCTCTATTAATCTAATGACTACATGTATCAGTCAAAGGGAACAAAACACCAGAATTACTGATGCTTTCCTTAAGTATAATTTGTCATCAGGACTTAGACAGTGCTGTATAGACAGTTTTACTAAACTAAAGGATCTTTTTTCACCCTAAACCAGAAATTTTCAAACAGAGGCTGCAGTAACATGAAGAATGTATGATTCACAGTCAATGAGCCAAAACAAGCAAAACCACTGGTATCACAAACAAGAAACCCCCATACATTCAAATGACATGCTGGTTAGAAAAAAAAACATTCTCATAAAGTTTATACATTTATGCTAAACTAAAAATAAATACTGTGCACTCTTACCCGTTTAGAAATCTGGATGTCCAGCATGAAGAAGTGCACATGCTTCTCGCCTTTGTTTAAGGCCAGCTTCTCTGTTACGATGGCCACCAGCATGGCGGTGCAGGCTACACCCTGAAAGCCACCACAAACACGGCTGTTAGCATGATTACAGACACATCTACCACCTGTCTGTCCTCTGGAAAGATTCTCAACCCTTATGTAAAAATACTGAAACCAAACTGATGTTAACTTTTACAGTCATCCTAGAGTCTTTATTACCCTCCATGGAAATACTTTATTCAGAAAACTCAATGTTGATCTGCATACCACGGATGGTTGTGTCTAATAAATCAAAGTTATATTTACACAAAACGTTCAGGGTCTAACCAGGCCTCGGTGGCACTATAATAGTGTGTGTGTGTTTCCTCTGAGAATAGTTGTGTGCTATTGCTGGACAGGGAACTACAGTGAATATTCAGAAAACGTCATCTGCACAGTCACATGACACGACACACAGACACAACACAGCACTGCTGAGACCACTATGCAAAGTGATAAAAGTGACCATTTTTACCTGTTTTCCTTCTCTCAGCTTGCATAAGAAAGAGAAAAAAAGAGAAAGACTGAGTATGAGCAAAAGAAAGCTTTTCCAGAGTTTTGAAAGATATATTTATCCTTCACTCCAACAGCCGCAAAGTATCTATCATTACATCGTCTGTAAAAACCTGGGAGGTACAGACTCTTTCCTTGGATCTATCCACACACGGTGATGGGATGCAAACAGTGTTGTCAACCCCTGAACACAGCTGCAAATTGAGTTATGGCTGGGGTACAGCCTAAGTGCTGACCGTGGAGACTTTCAGCCATATTACAGGTGTGAGCATCGCTTCAGTCACTATAGCTCCCAGAGCTTCCCTGATGGGAGTAGGAAATTTATTTTTTTCCAAACCATGGGCACAGGTTGGCACACCCTCCTGTTGTACTCATGCCAAAAGCAATAAACCACCTAAAAATGGATATGGTGGAAAGTTTTCCCTTATAAGGGGGGAACTTATAAAAACAGGGGAGATGGAGAAGGAGAGAGGGAAAGATTGGGAAGACTGTTTTCCACTCTGTCACAGAGGTGTCTAAACCGGACTGCATCCAGAACCACAGCAGGGACCCTTATCTACTTGTACCCACATTTATTCACAGATAGCAACAAAGTGCACATCCTCCTCAAACACGCAACCACTCCTTGCCGTCAGTGACTTATTGTTTAATTAGTGTAACCCATATTGGTTTATTTCACAAATCATTTCCTCACTCTGACTCTTCCTCCCATTTTTTATTAGTGTTGACCTAACCAGCCTCCTCACCACACATTATAAAGCTATATGACAGATGAGAAGCACCGATAGTTTCGCAACAAGGGAATTTAACTTATCTCTTTTAATATATAATAGGTCATCTTCAATGGGACCAGTTTCAATGTCAGCATCCACTGACAGTCCCACCCACCCCATGCCCATGCATCAATAAGATCAGCTGCCACCTGAATCAGGGCAGGAATCAGAAGTTAATGCAACAGTGAACCAAACAGAAGTGACCTGAATTTAAATGTGAAAAAATGAAATGGGGAAAAAAGAGGGGAGAATGGCTGCAGTGGAACAAAGTAGAGAGAATGCTATGGAACAATATGGAAAAGAGAGCAGTGAAACAGAACAGATCAAGATACAGAGAGTGGCAGAATTAAATCAGAACATAAGACAGAACAGAGGAGAGATGGAATAAAAGTGGAGGTAAGGGAAAAATTGACCTGAACACAAAGCTCACAGCAGAAAGAAAAGCACAGCAGAACATCTTGTTTTTGAGTGTTATTGTGCAGAGAGAAATATGTGAGAGGTGGTTTAGTTCAGAACAAATACATCAGATAAGACATGTCCACTCCCTGTGCTTGCAACCATTAAATGTCTTTTTGTGTTAAAACCACTGCTCTGCTGACTAAATAACGTTCTGATAAGGTCACAAAAAACCTCTTGGTGGAAAAACAAGAATGTCACGACAGGTTGTGTGTGTTTTATCAGTATGCATGTCACTTCTTTGCAGTTTCTCACAGTTTCTCAACAAGCAGATCAGCCTTGTTACCATGACTCCAGTGAAGAGACACACCGCCTTGCCACAGCTGGTGATGGGTGCCACATCCCCGTAGCCCACTGTCAGGAAGGTGATGGCTATGAGCCACAGAGCTGTGTCCATGTGGCCTGTGGGTGCTTGTGCCTGCCTGCAGGGGGGAGAGAAAGCAGGGCTGAGGGTGTCTTCATAAGGAACCATGTTAAATGAATTCTACACTTATGATCTTTGACATATCTCATCCTAATATGTCATGTCAGCCGTCTATCAATAAACCACAATTAAATTAAATATTAAATTAGTTAAATTAAATAGGAATGTTTTACAGTCATTTTAAACTGAACTGTCAATGCTGTATGTGTATATTTCTAAACTATACCTAGAATAAATAGGCATAAGGTAACTAATCGACTAATTTAGTAGTTAATTTATCAAATCAAATACATGCCAATACATTCACTCACACTCACACAATGATACTATGTAAGCAAAAATGTTGTCTATGTAGTTCCCGTAAAGGAACTTGAAAGTTGTGTGTTGGTCGATATTTCTGTTCATTTTCCCAGGCGTTGGTTACATTTCCTCACTTTCAGTCCCTGTTTGCTTTGTTTATGCAATTAAAATGTGAGTTTAAGTCTGGAAAAAGATCATGGTGTAAGAAAAATAGGCCAAACAAATAAGACTGTATAACCAGTAAGAACTGATTTTAGTATTCCAGGTAAATTTTTATGAGTACGTACTATGAAAAAAAGAAAAAAAAACTGTAGGAAAGTGCAGCAGCTGCCACTGAAATCATTTACATCTCTAACAGAATGAGTTTAATAAAGGTGTGGTCTCTGCCAATCAAACTGTGTAATCAGTGTTGATGCCCTACAGTATCCAGGAATTCAGGACTTGGCAGCTACTTCACAAGTTGATCATACAGTTTGTGAGTCTGTCTCTCACACGATGTAGAAATACAGAAAAAGAGTTCCGTTTTGATCATATCATCAGCTGTCAACCACAAGCTATTTTATTGCATTTGACAAATCAAAACACACAAACTGAGATGGGAAACTGAAGGCAAAACCTCCCATTAAGGTTCAAATGAACAAATGACCTCACACTGTTCAAACAGACTGCGGAGGATCAGGCTGACGTTTAGCTGGCTCACAATGAAGCACTGGGTTTGGTTAGAGCAACAAAACAGAAGATGAGGATTATGAAATCAGTTATTGGAAATCCGTTTTGAAGAGGAAAGTCAAATTGACCATCAAGGTTTGAGGAGGAATGTTAAACTACCATGGAGGTTTGTTTGTCAGTGTACATGACTGTAACAATGAGGGGAGGTTCAGGGGGAGGTTTTAGAGGGCCAGAGCTGGATGCACTGTGCACACAGCTCAGTCGTCCATTGAAAGACAAAAACACATTTAACATTTAACTGCCTTACCTTTGTTTTATGACTTTGAGCAGTCTCAGGACTTGTTTAATCAATGCTAAAAGACTGCTTAAAGTCCTCATTTATATGCGATGATTGTGAAACACAAATAACCAGCATTCTTTTCTGACTTTCTCCATCTGACTTACCAGGAAAATGCAGTGGTAAAAGTTTTAAGTCAAGTTGACAGGTGCATTTTATATGACCTGATACAGGACATGAAATCCTGGATGATCCATCTACTTCATCCATTCGCAGACTTTTTATCTATAAGGACATGTTGGTGAGTATCACAGATGCCTTTCCATTAAAAGGAACGTAGCTACCCTAAGATGGAAAGACTTTTAATTTCAGCTTTTACACGTTCACTTTGCTGAGCTGCAAAAAATATCCCAACTGAACAAACTCTTCTGATTGGATAATATTGTTTTATTTCCTGTTCTATTTTGAAAGAACCTGTTTCCTTGTGTTTCTCTGTTTTACTTCCTTTTGTGTTCCCTCCATTTGTGATTATCTGCCCCACCCTGATTGTTTTCACCTGTGTCTTGTTACTCCTTGTGTATTTGAGTCTGGTTGGTTCTGTTTTGGGCAAGTGGCAACCTTCGGGGCTCAAAGTTGAAGCCCATGCGGAAGTGTCAAAACTTGTAATTCACGCCGCAACTGCTGGGGGCTGGCTCCAAAAGCGAGTAATTTCCCATAGACTCCCATGTTAAAATGGCCGACTTCACAGCAGAAAAAAACATGTTTACAGCCTGGTACAAAAAACCACTCTGGTCTCAGATGATAGGTTCTCTTCTAGTGTCAATTGTAGGGGGGGTGAATTTTTTTACAACTCACTCGTTTCAATTGTATTCTGACTTAAAATTACGCATAATTATGGGCGTTGCCGCTTGAGTGACAGACAGTTGACGTATCACAACTTGAGTTTCCTGCTTCCATGATCGCCCGCCCCCCTAAACCTCCCCCTTTTTGTCCATATTTGGAGTTTTGGCGGACGTGACGCTGCCAACATGGCGGCGGTCATCAACGTCCTGGAACCTCCCACCGAGCCTCAGAACGGCTCTTCAGAAACAAACGGGTGACATCACGGAAGCTCTGTCCATAGTTTTTACTGTCAATGGTTTTGGGGTGTTTTGTTTGAACTATGTATTAATATTATTGATTGTTTTGGAGTTTGCTTATGGACTTTTGGTTTCTTGAGTTTGTCGGCTTTGTTAATTAAAGCTCGTCTTTGGTTAAACTTACAAATCATTTGAGTTTGTCTTCCTTTGGGTCCACCTTAAACTGGATTTGAACACAACATTTATAAAATTTGACTTAAAACTTCAAAATTATGGTATGATGAGTCCATTTGCATCAAACACACACACATGCCTCCCTACCTCTCACACAGAGTTAGCATCCAGGATGCAGTAAGCCAGAAGAAGAGGATGAAGACCAGCAGCGTACGAGCCGGGTGTTTGTTCATCAGTACCTTGAGAACAAAGCGAAAGGTGAAGTTGATATTGTTGAGTGAGCCTATGCTCCTGTAGGAGGCGCTCAGCAGCACTTTGCTGTGTAGCAGGATGGCTCTGTGCACCAAGTACAAGCGAAGGAACATCAGCACTGATAAGAGCAGCTCCAAGTTCAACAGGGCCTCGCCATCATGACTGGAAACACACAGGGGAGCTGAAGAAGAGGAGTTGACCTGCAGGCCCACTTCCCGGTATGATCCAACAGGATGGATGACACAGACCAGCAGCTCCAGGGTGATCACAAAAACCCTGTGCCTGGTCATGGCTATGCGCCAGTCCACCTGGTTGTGGTCAATGATGAACAGCTGAAAGATGGAGGAGGACAGTGAAAGAAGGGAAAAATGATGATGGTGCTATGTTTACTTTTTGTAGTGCTGTTAATAACTTGCATGGGATTGACACATGTAATATTTCTGTTTGAGGAAAAGTCACATGTTGGAATAATTAAGACAAATAAAAACCCACAATGTCTGAAAAGGGCTGAGATAAGAAAATATTTTACTCCTCTAAAGACCTGAGCTACTAAAGAAAGAGGATTAGAAGCTTTGTAAAACTTCATTTGGTGGATGGATCAAATAATGTGTAAAAGCCTAGATACCTAGGTACAAATAAACACTTCTCCTGATCACTGATTGACACCTCTTGAATGATTTCGTCTGTCATCTTTGACACCAGTTATCTTTGCACACTGCCTGCGTTTTGGTCTCCACCCTAAACCTCCCCTTCCTTATCTCCTCTACACACTCCAAGTGGAACCCCTCTCACATCAGGGACCAAACTAAAAACACTGGAGGTGAGACAACAAACTAAGCAGCTCTGCACTTGTTCATATTGCATGTACAACAATGTTGTGAGTGCAAACAAAACAATGTTTACTCTGTTCAATGTTAGCCATGTATAATGAATTTGCATGTAATGGCAGAGAGCCATGTGGACTGGAAACACGTCACAGCTGTATTATTGTGCGTGCCAGTGTGTGTAAAGTTTAACAGTATAGATTAGCAGTGTTAAAGGCTTCCATCAGTCCAATGCCCATTGTGACCTTAACGGGATATTAGATCATATGAAGAGTGTCCAACGAAAATGCACAAAGTCAAACTCACTCTAATGTCCTTATAATGGAAGGCTATGATGAGGATCAGGAGACACCCAGTGGACAGGCTGATGGAACAGTTGATGATTAAAGCGACGTTTGAACCCTGTGAAGAAATAAGAAAGAGAGATAAAACAGACAAAAAGTTTTCTGTCAGAACTTTAATATTTTTATATTATATATATTACATTATCTATCTATCTATCTGTCTATCTATCTATCTATCTATCTATCTATCTATCTATCTATCTATCTATCTATCTATCTATCTATCTATCTATCTATCTATATGTCTGTCTGTCTGTCTGTCTGTCTGTCTGTCTATCTGTTTGTCTCACATATCACACAGAAATACTAAAAATATAATACGAGGTAAATGAAATTTAAAATATGACTACTGACATATGCATTATGTAGTTTGCTAGCTGACGTAACTGCCGATAACACATCATCAAAGGCTCACGGCCACAATGTGAATAACAGTCTGAGGTCTGTGAGACTGAGCGCACTCGTCAATCATCCTCATCTAGTTTGTGCTTGTGACCAAACAGCAGCAGTTTTGACCAAGACGAGAGAAGATAAGTGTCTGCTGAAGACTTCAGGAGATGATTTGAGTGGCTAAGTTAGTTTGCATTAGACAGATGGTTCATCCAGTCAGCTGTAGGTGTGTTTTGAAAGTGCCTATATGCTTTATGAACAACACTTGTGCTGCTAACTGCAAATAACATGTGCACTCAGTGGGTGAAAGCAGCTTTTTCATTTACATTATGAAAAACTTGCTTGCTGTGCACCTTCACTTCACACCGAAAAAAGGTATTCCCGGTTCTATAATGAACTCATGAAAAAAGTAAATAAAAGCTACTCAATTACAGAAATGAGTTCGCTTGTAATTAAATACTTTCCATTCCACAGAAGTAAGAGCTGGAGACACAGACACACACACCATGCTGTCTTGTTCCGTCTTAGAAACAGGAAAGGTTTCACAGACTGAATCAGAAACTCTACCTCCCACCTCTGTCTCAGCAGGTTACAGAGCACCTACAGGTTATCCTTGAAGCATGCATCACATTGCAAGTGATGCAACGTCAGTGGAAGTTTTTAACAGGACGTGCAGTTTAATGTGGTTTACAGTTAAAAAGATAATTACAAACTTTCAAACTCGGGGAAACTTGAGCGTGTAGGTGGTATGCTGTGACGTCCGTTGGCAAGGTACATTGTTTTCCACTGTTTCTCCCGTAGCATCCACATCATGTCTGTGTTTCATCCAGGACTCATTAGAAGACCCCACAAAAGCTCAACATTTCACCACACGCCATAACAGAGAGTTCAGCGTCTTTCCAACATTTTCCTTTTAGAAACTCTCATTTCAAGCCTGGTGAACCTAATTTGGGGTTAACAGTAACACGGATTGTTTCTTGCCGTCCTGGATAGAGGATGATGATGAGCCACTGTCACCAAAACAGGCCACAGCAACAACGTCAAATCCAGGGCAAGAGAAGGTGGTCCACTTTGTTTGTTCTATGATAAATAAATACTTTTCCAGTGCAATAATACATGCATCTGACTTTAGTTTTCCAATTAGGTTTGTTAGCCGTTGTGGTTTCCTTAGCTTTCATGCAGATTCTCTCAAATAATTGTAAGAGTTGGTTTACAAATTGTGTCCTAAGCAATCAATGAAGCAGGCAGAAGAAAGGAGATGAAGGGAAAAACAAGAGACTGTCACATGTATGATTGGCTCCAGGCACAGGTGTTGTTTTAAAGGGCCATACATATACATAGGTGATAAAGACACATGCTTGTGAGTTTTGCCTGTTTAGATGTACATCACATACTGTCTGGACCACAGCATGTTTAATCAGAGTTACTACATGTGGGAATGTTGAGGTTTCTGTACCGTCATCAAATGCTTACAACTCTTTCTTCTGTATTATTTTCTATGAAATAAAAAGAGTCTAAATGTTCTTTGTTAGATATTTACAGTGGCTTGAATCCAGGCAAAAATGTTTCCTAGGTGTGGATTTACTGTAGCAATAGAAATATAAAAAAATAGAAAAATGATTTAATCATGAAACTTCCTGCCATTATATATCAGAAGTATCTTAGAATGTTAGGAATTATTATTGTTGCTCTGGGAGTTCTGTTGCTGTGATTGTGGAAGAAAGAAGAACAAAAGAAGCATAAAATAAAACTTCAGATGTCAAATATTTTTGAATTCATCTGAAGCTGTTGGGCTTTAGTAATACCTGCAGACATGGACACACACACACATTGTTGAGGCAAATCATCCCAATTATCCACTTTAGAAACTGAAAATCATGCTCGGCCTTTAGGTCTCACTGTGTGGATGTTGTTTTTAATTGCAAATCCTTAACAGAAATTGTACAGAGATTTGCAGGGAAGATGCGGAAGAGGCCACTTCCAGGTGAAAGTGCACCCTCCTGGCTGTAGTGCAGCCACAGTCAAGACACAGAGACTTCTAGACTGGCCATGCAAACACTATAATTACACACTAAATGATGTGGAAAGATAGCCTGAAGTGCTGTTAACAATCTGGCTGTAGGGGAAGAGGTGAAATGTGGAAAAAGGTTCCATAAATAGCCTTGTTTTCGTGCATAACCATTAAAAGGTATGCTCGAATATAACAGTGCAGACTGGTGTTAGCCATGACAGGGCAGCTTCAAAATATGCTGCAGGACACTGAAAATGCAAAACAAAAACAAAACGCAGTGTTTTGTTAGGGCGGCCGCTATGTGACCAAAAGTCACGTCAGCCCACATGTCACAGCTCGCTCTCATGACCTGGGCGTCACATAAAGTAAAAGGATGAGTGCTGACGATTGTTATACAGGCTATGGTTAAATATCTAAATCTTTAACTGCGGCAGAGACGACTTTTCCAGTGCATCAGCATTTCCATTGTACCAAAGCTGGTGCCTGTTGTTAGGAATGGTCGGACAACACCTGTTCTTGGTTCATATTTGTAAACTGGAATAGTAACATTATATGTGTGCCAGCACTGTTAATTTCACAACCATATTTCTCCAAGGTCCAACACTCAGAATGCATCAGGCAACATTTCCATGCAGGTTTGTCAAAGGGAGTGTAGTAGTTGACGTGTGTTAGAAGTGCAGAGGCTTTCTGACAGTGTAATCAATCATTGGCTGCACAGCATGGTGGTGGTCTGATGTTTTGCGGCACAACATGAGAACTTTTTTCCACATGTGGAACTGGCGTGTGCTGTAGGAAGTTGGGGGGGGGTAATAATTTGTTGATTGTGTGGCCTGGCATTGTTATCCACTGAGATCTGCATGTTAATGTCACGAGGCTGCAGCTACCAAATAGAATGTCTGGAAATGGACTAACTATAATCAGTAGGTCAGGCAGGATCAAAGCCCAGGTGCAGATCGTGAGGTTCGTGTTTGCTAATCAAGAAAGTTGTTATGACAACAAATACAGACATTTATGCAAGAGTAGTGTTATTTTCTGCATCAATTATGGACAATTTTGTTACTAAATATTCCACAAATTAAAGAAAACATTATTCACATCACTTCTAACTGAAAAACTATGTTAGTTACTAGACTGGGATGAAGCTGAGTGAGTGTTCACAGGCTTCAGTCACACTGGGTGATGCTGACTCAAATTATAATTGATGATGATCTCAAAGCCCAACACTGAAAATGAATTTAATGTCAAAGATCTGGCTGCCAGTTCCACTGCAGGGCTGTCTAAATGTTCTGACTCTGTAGATAAATAAACCTGTTCTGAAACCTGTTCTGTCTGCATCTTGTGCACCGGTGAAAATGTTTTGGATTTGATTTCTGAGACTGACATCATCCACAGAATGCTTTAAAGAGGACTGTAATGGAAACACAAGTAAATAACATTTTAAACATTTCTATCTAGTTGTTGCTTCAATACTGACGTCTGACGGAATCAAGTTAATTATTATTTCTTCAACCTACCGGTTTATAATAAATGGGACATGTCTCAGCGTGGATTATCATGAGCAGTATCCCGAGCAGAGCAGTGCCCAAAGCCAACGCGCAAAGGCGCTTTTTATCTTCCAGTAAGAACTTTCTGTCTCGCAGTCTGTAGAGGTCGTCTCCCTCCATGTGAGTTGTCCTCTTCCCGGGATATGACAGTGGCACGGACACTTCAGCTGAGTCTCCGCAGTTTCGATTCACCAATCCATCGCAATTCACACTATCCACTTTGGAGTCGCCGTGCAGGCTGCAGTTTGTCATCTCCATCTCCAGAGCGCACACGAAACGCCCGCCTGTCCCGCTCCCGTCCTTGTCGTAGTTCTCCGCTGCCCCGTCCAGCCTCTCCGGTCTCGTCTTTGCTTTCCTCCCGAGTTGGGGAAGGCATAGTCCGATGGGAGAGTTGTGCTCCAGGTCCTTCTCTCCTTTGTTGCTCATCGAAGTAGCGGGTTTGCCAAAACCTACACTCTCAATAGCCAACCGGCGCGCCGTGGTTACGCGCACTTGTGCCGTTTGCACTCTGCATCGGGCAGACGGACTCTTATTTGCATAACTTATTATTTTAAGACTGCGCGTCAAATGAAGTCTTTGTGTGTCCTGGGTGTGTGTGGATCGTCATATGCGTGATGCGCTTCCACAGAATCACAACGCCTCTAAGCACAGGAAGGTTTTCTTCGCTTGGATAAGGCTGGTCAGACAAAAACATGGAAAACATGGAGACAACAGGTTAAACATAATAACATGAATGCTGCACTTTAATTATCAGAGGGCGAAAAGTGGTGTCAGAGTAAGTAACAAATTACCAGCCTACGGGGAACCTGCGGGCTTTTATTATAACGCAGACGTGTTGCGCACGTTCTGTAACAGCTACAGAGTGACATCATGTGGATAAGTGGCTGTGGATTTATCCTGACTTGTTGCTATTCATAACAACAGTCAAGGTCCGCCTCTTTGCTGAGAACACGCTGCTTTTCACTGGCTCCAAGTTTTAGAAACTGACTGATCAGTGCTTGATTTTGTGCCGCTTTTTTATTTCTTGTCCTGTCTTAGGTCCTTGGAAATGAACCCAAATTTGATGGAAACACAAAGTGGAACATAAAACTCTCCCCTCTCTGCTGGGTCCGTTGAAAGAGGAACAGCGTCATGACCTTGGGCTAAATGACGCAACAGCACACAGGAGTAGTTACTTCCGCTGCAGCATCCTGCTAAGAGTAATGACGGTTCTCAAGTAGGGAGGTGAGTCCGGCAGGTGCGCGCTTTTAGTCCAAGACTATATATTTTTATGGGAAATATCATCTGACTCCATGATGGTATTGCTCTCACACACACAAGAAGAAGAGAAAAAGTTACATTTCCAGGAGAGAGTTGCTTTAATCCGCTGCAGTGAAAAGCTGAATAACTAAAATACAAAAGGTGGAAGAAAAACTGTGAGCACAGATTCTTTAAAGTGGCACAAACGGCAGATAAATATACTTTTAATGACAAAGCCGCAATTGTAGATTTTTAACAGATACTGATAACATTTCATTTACAAAAAAAAACGCTTAAGAAAAAAAACTTTCCCTGAAGAACAGAAGCATGGCTTTAGTCTCACTGACAGCAGTGAAAGGCTTTAAAACACATGTGAAGTTAGGTTTGCGATTTACAGCAGCCACAGTTCATAAAAAAAATCACATTTCATAACAGGTGTGACGTGGGTGCCATCTACTGGTGGCAAAATAAATTATGACAGAAATAGTAAGGTTAGAAAGTGTGTGTCAACTGTAATATTTACAAGCAGTTTAGTAAAAAATATTCTTAATATACAGATATAGTTACTCTAGCTACAGTAGATTAAAAACCCTGAATCACATTTTACAAAGATTAACCATGACTTCTACACAGTGAACCATACTGGATGAGAGAACTGCCCTAGATGAACGTAGAAAAGACAATCATTTGGTATTTAACAATATTGCTGAAAGTTCCTGAGTTAGTCCAAGCACCCAGTGACTTAATTTTCTTACAGTACAAACAAACATTAGCAGTGCAGACACGATTGATTACAAAAAGATTTTACTCAAGTTGAAAGCCATCAGATTGTGAGATTGTGCCAGAAATATCGTTAAATGTAAAGATTAAAAAATAAATGTTCTTTTTTGGCCCAGGTTTAGCTCAGTTGAAAGTCCTGACATCACACGGCTCAGTGGGAGGCAGCCTAGCTCGTCACGGGTCCCCATGGCTGCAGGGAGGCCTGAGGCAGGATGAACTGTGGAGATGGCTGTTGCAAGATGTAGTAGCCCAAGACCTGCTGAGTCTGAGGTGGCGGTGCCGGGGGGGCGCACACTGTAGGGAGGAACACCGGGGTACCTTTCTTGTACTGAGGCCAAACTGGTGTTGAATGGTAGAAGTACTGGAGGCTGGTGGGGAGCTGAGCAGAGACACAGAGAGGGGGGAGAACCAGAGGTCAGCAGGATTTTACAACATGGCTGCTATAAGAGGAAGCAGAAGGCGCTTTGTTTTCTAAAAACATTCAAAACTAAAACAGTTTATCACAACTATTTTTGGAAAAGATCATATTTTATAAACCAACAAATCCAGGCCAAACAAGCAGATTCTAAATGTTCTATAGTTTACTGCCACAAGAGGGCGCTAGCTACGTAACCACTTTCACTCTTTCCTACTACTACATTGTCCCCTGTAATGTCATGCGGTGTTTCCTAGTTTTTAATATATATATATATATACACATACACATATATACATATATATATATATATATACACACACATACACATATATATACACATACACTATACTATATTTTTCATCTTCCAAGGCAGAAATATCTCCAGCTGTTTCTATATGGCCATAAGTAAAAAGTGGTTACAAATAATATGAGAGTTCAGTAGCCTCCTCAAACAGGAAGGATCTGTGGTAGTGGTTGGCACTGCAGGTTACTACACATTTATGCCCCAGAGGATATTTGTGGCTGCTGAAAGGTGTAGATGAGACTGCCTCACATACACTGGTAATCAAAGGGTACATGAAACTATGACATAGATTCTGTAAAGTCCCAACAGATGCTCCTCATTCCAAAAAAAGAGAAAAAAAATTACCATATTTCTGACGTATTTGACCTTGTTTGGTCCATCTCCTTGCCGCTTCCGAATCCTGGGCACCATCACTACTGAGTAGGAGTCGCCTTCTGCCTCTTCTTTCTTCACAGCCGCCTCTTCTTTCTCCTGCTCTGCCTCCGTCTCACCATCTTTGGCCTCCTCCTCTGTGTCGCTTGATACAGTAGAGCCACAGTCTGAAGAAGTAGCCGAGTGGTAGTCTGATGTGTCTAGATTTAAGGAGTCATCCTGGTCTCCCTTCACACCTTCCTCCTCCTCCTCTTCTTCCTCGTCAAAACATGCTACTGTGAATGGTCTGCCATTTTCCCTAGATCTGTGAGAGGGGAGAAGATCATAATTACCTCTTTTTGACAACCTGTGTGTTTTCACACGTGGTTTCACAGAAAACATATTGGTATACATAGGTGACTGACTCATAATTCTTGGCTAGACAGAGAAATGCCTCCCGTTTACTGAAACGTCTGTGTGTGTGTGTGTGGTTCATTCTTTGCCCCGACAACTCAGCCAATGACTCACCTTGCACACACCTCCAGGGGGTCGATCCAGAGCGTGATCTCAGCCGGATATCCCAGGTCGCTGGGTGTGAGCTCACTCTCCTCACATGCCTTTAGGACAGCTTCGTCAGAGAGCACTCCATTATTAATCCGGATGCATCTGCGGATGTTAAAAAGTTAACAATTGTGTTCTCTAATGTCATTCAGTTTAATGTTTACATTACACTGTGTTCATCGTTTGCTGGTTTTTACCTATAAGCCTGGCCTTTGCTGGGACAGTCCGGGTACCAGTGTTGGTTGTATTTGTCACATAAAAGCTTCTGTAGCTTCTCCGCAAACAATTCTGCTTTGGCTTTGTCGAGCTTGCCGCGTTCCATAGCCAGACGCTTGAGGAAGTCGACTCCAGCTTTAACTTCTCGCTTCATGGTGTCTGCAAAAACAGAACATACAAAAATAACATCACTTGAAGTTGCCAACAAATTTATCTCAAAGTTTAAGAGTGGGTGCATGAGTGCGGGAGCAGAAACTGTCATGGTAGCAATAAAAACACCACTTCCCTGTCTTTTATAACCATTTCACAGAACTGTGTGTTGACAAAAAGCTACAAGCCAGGCAAACGAGATGCAAACCAGTGCTGCCATGTTGACTTGTAGAAGTGTTTTGACACGCAAATCCAATGAGCACACTGTGCTGTTTATCTTCTGATAGCATGTCTGTCTAGGTTGAGTGCCAATGTCAGCCTGACCAAGAAGAGGAGTGTGCTTCAAGGCAATTCAAAACTCTGCAGCTGAATTAGCCGACGCAGTGTGTGTGTGTTTTCATATCCTGCTGCTGTCCCTGACAAGACAGCTGTGCCTTGAACTCTGCATACAGTCATTTGTTATTGTGGTTTGGAACACACCACTATCACTACAAAAAGTGCAATCTGTAGTGGGAGAAAATTATTATTTGCTCTACTAGATGGAGCCACAGTCTTCCATCAAGAGTGGTAATGAGCCTGTGACACCCGTAAATGTAACAAATGTTGTCAGTCTTGTACAGATGCTCAAACAGCAGGCAGGTATTTGTCTGCAGGATAAACAGGGTCAAATTGCATGTGTTCCTTAGATTGTTGTTGTTTCTAAGAGTGTATGCATCTTGCGACATGCTGCCTTGTACACATTTTTCTAATTAAGCTGTGACACTGAAGAATGTTTAAAGAGGCCTTAAACTTGCATTCCTCCCAATCCTGTTTCCAAGAGTTTAAATCGGGGCAACTGAACTCAAGGACGTTTCGCCACTCCCCCAAGTGGCTTCTTCAGTTCTCCCAATCCTGTGTTTAGGAGGAGGCCACACGATGAGCACCCACTGTGCAGAACAGACTTCTCAGACAGACGGACAACTCTGGGGACTCAGCTCAAAATGTTCAAATAAATCTGCCAAATTTGGTGTTCTCAATGTTTTAATTACTGATTCATCTCACGGTTATGTTTTGATAAATAAATTAATCTGGTATTACATGAAGATGATGGTGAACAGTGGGCATAACTGTCAAATTTAACCTCTAGTTTAGGCCTCACATATTAATCTGTTTACCCACAAAGCATGACTGTTGATTACTAAGACTGATACCAGTTAAATGTCTGTCGATTAACCAAGCAGTTGAACTGAAGGAAGACATGTTTGTGGGTTATAACAAACATATTGTCACCAAGACCGGATATTGTTGTGTGCCAGTACATAACCCGTCTGATCATCATGTCTGATTTCTGTCCTCATGACAACATCCCACACATCACTGCTGACTTCCTGCTGAAAACACACAGGATGAGTCATGTCTTCAGCTGGACTGTGTCATCACATAAGTGAATGATAGGTGTGTCTAACATGACCGCTTTCTCAAATTGCTCCACTTGTAGAAAGTTCAGCGTGGTGCGCCTCACACAAAGAGAAGAAAACCCTCCAGGCCACGCTGAGACGCCTCAGTCTGCACGTCTCGTTTACTGCGCGTGTCTGTGTGCTGATGCCATTATCACACACTCCGCTGACACCGTTTTAATTCCACGTGTGATCAAAACAACTGGACCCCTCAGACTTGAGACTAACTGCTTATGTAGCAGTTTCGGTATTAAAAACTTCAGCAGTGACACAAAAACGTGATGGAGTGTGTGTGTGAGAGAGTAAAGTGTGTGTTTTTCAAACTGGGTTTGTAAATGTTT
Source organism: Parambassis ranga (assembly GCF_900634625.1). Taxonomy (NCBI): domain Eukaryota; kingdom Metazoa; phylum Chordata; class Actinopteri; family Ambassidae; genus Parambassis; species Parambassis ranga. Next base: position 10,722,321 of record NC_041036.1, read on the forward strand.
TTTAGAAGCTTGTGAAATGTTGATGAAGATTCTCAGTCATCCAGGTCATCATACGTAGAGAAGATTGAAGCAAGGTGTCTGGACTTGTAGAGTTTTCTTGAAGACGTTTCACTGCTCATCCAAGCAGCTTCATCAGTTCTAACTGTTTGGTGGGGAAACATGGTTTATATGTGGTTGCAGACCTCAGTGGGTGGGTCTGGGTAAAACTTAAACAATAGCACTAAATGTTTCCATACTTATCTGTGATGTTTTGGCTGACTGGGCCAGGTGTGTCTAACGACTGGCTAACGACTATGAAACTGCCGGAGGGGGACTGGTTGACAGCCCTTTGTTCTTACTGTGAGTATGTGCAAACTTCCTGGGAATGGATGGAATCACTGCATTGTATGGGGTAGAAAGATGATGTCTGAGGCCACCACCTCTCTTAAGCTTAACATAGATGGCTTCCTTGACTCCTCTTTCATACCACCTTTCCTCCCTGTCTAAAATGTGAACATTGTTGTCCTCAAAGGAGTTGACCAAACAGTCCAGACACCTTGTTTCAATCTTCTCTACGTCTTTTTTTACTAACAAAAGGCGACAGCCGTGGGGGCACAGTGTGATCCAAAAAAGTGCACGTGCTCGTGGAAATATTCACTAAAAACTCAAGAATGAAAGAAAAACTAGATCAATGTTGTTGTTTAAACGTATGTCTGTCACTGTAGGCGGTGACCATGGACACACGGTGTTTCTATACAAAGCGGAAACCCCCCGGTGGAATTTCAGAAAGTTAGTAGAGACCAGCCCACGGAGGTTATTTCAGCTGACAACCAACATTATCGAACAAAAATGGTCATTTTAAGGTTTCTATAAGTGAAATGTTAACATTAGGTTTGAGTTAAAGGGACAGAATATAATAAATAGGGGAAAACAAAGACCAAGACAGAAGCGTAAAACAACTTAACAATGTGAAAAACACAAACAAACAATAAACACACATATAAATTGTAAGTGTTACTCACAGTAAAGAGATGTCCTGTGTATGAAACAGCAGTCGTTGGTTCTCGTCTCTCGTCCGTGCGCTCCGCTCCGCTCCTGGAAGTTATTGTGCATCAGCACGTGTTGCTTCCTTGTTCTCCGCTCCGCTCCGTGCTGCTGCAACGCGGACGTAACATTACCGTCAGCGTGACTCACTTCCTGTACTCACCGCCGCGAGCTGACGCTGACTGGCTGCCGGAGGCGGAGACACCCCGCCCGCAGCCCAAATATGGGCAGACACCCTAAACAGCTGAGTGGAGGATTTCACTCTGTTACAGCCACATCTGCGTTTATGATGAAATTACCGTAACTGTCCTGTTTATATCTTATTTTTAATATTCTGTTTTTGGTGTTTGTAGACTGTAGTGTCCATTGAATCTTGCAGCTATTTTTGTTCCACTTGCCTTTTTAGAAGATTTATGTAATAATTGATGGAAGTTAATTCCAGCAATCATCATTATAACAAGTAAAGTTAAAAGTTTTTTGCCCCTAAACTTGTGTAGTGAAAGAATAAAGCAATGCAACAATATAAAATAAAAATGTAATGAAAACAATCAATTGATTCAAAGTAATCAAACAATGGATTATTATTACCTATAAAAATGTAATGAAGACAATCAATACATTCACAAAATAGGAACAAAATCACAAAAGATGGTCATTTAACTTTAATTACATAAATACAGATTAAATTATCTTACTACAGTGAGTGAGTAAAACAAGCAGACTTTTATGAATTTTGAAAATGCAGGGATAAATAAACATAATAGTAAAGTGCTGTAACTAAAAACAAATGAATCACTTACATAATTAACCTAAACCTGTAGTTTTAGAAAAACTAAATTAAATGTGGTCATAAAAATATATAATCTAGGATTAAAAAACTGTACTGGTTTATTAAAGTTGTGATTTGTGCAACAACAAACATTACAACAGCCGAACTCCTCACTCCCCCCCTCACATTTGGTCTCTACCCATTACGTCACGGTTGATGTCATCAGTGCTTAAATACAGGAAGTGAGCGCCAATTACTACTTTACTTCATTTACGGTCTGCAGTGCTTTAAAGTCGTGAAGGCAAGAAAGTAAGTATTCCAGGTCATTAACGTATGAGCCCAAGAAAACACCGAGAACTAAACATGACATTAGTTAGAGGCTTTTTAATACAACCAGCAGTTATTAAATGTCTGAATTCCAGCCAAAAATAATGCAAACAAACCTGCTGTCCCATACACCTACTAGCATAGCACATCTGACACGCTCACAGAAGTGGAGCTATGCTTTGGACGTAATATAAAATAATTCAATGAGTGATTATAAAGTCACTTGGGCAGCTGTCATAGCATTAGTGTGGGAAAAAGTGTGTATTTCTCTGGAAAGCAGCAAGTATAAAGTAACATTACATTAAACCACTGAGGTCTCCAGAAATAGGACGAGCCATGTATGTTACTTATACTATAGACAGCTGAATTAAAGCTCATTCACATTGTGCACACATTTTTTATGAGAGCATTTGTTAGTTTAAAAGTACTTGTCAAATAAATGCAGCAGTCGTTTCTCATGAGGGTAGGATATGTTACAGGATTTAATTGCTCTTCAGATGTTTGGATTTTGTGCTTAAATGTGTTTATCTTTTGTTTATTTATCTGGGGTTATTTTTCAAAGACTAAACTGCAGTTACACCCAGTGCTCCTTTGATCACGCTGCTCCAGCCATAACAAGCTGTGAGTCAGTATGTTTAAGATCAATAAAGCGTCCATAAATACCAGCAGTTCACAGCAACACAGACTGAGAGACTGCAGCTCTAACTCACACAGTACAGGCACGTATCATATTAACAGACAGTACTGTATGCTGGAGTGTTAGTTCTATTCCTATTCCTGTCGCGTGCAGGTCATTTTCTTTCTGCTGGGTTTGTGTCTGTGTGTTCACAGGGGCTTAACATCTTTGATTGCCGATCCTGAGCTTAAAGCTGCAATGCAAATCCTTTGTCTCCCCCTTCTGGCAACGAGAAATGCAAACACTCTAGATAACAATGTAGCTCTTACTCTAAAGTGGATCGTTGTCTCAAAACTGTAGCATTTTTTTCTGTAAAAACTATCCTGACTTTCCATAACTAGCACAGTGCTTGTGCCTCTGAACAGATTTCTTTATCTGTAGCATCAAGGTTAAGGTTTTGTTTTGTTACCGACTACCAGCAAACCTCCTTGTGCCAGAAATCATACCAGACACCAGATATAAAAATTAAATATGTTTTGAAATACAGAAATTTGTAATCTTTTTAAGCAGATATAGAAAAAGGTTGTTTTCTAACATAATAGAAAAGTGCTGTATTCCACATTTTCCTTAAATGTAACAATGTAAGGATCACTTGTAGTATTGGGGTGGCTGCGCATCATATTTTTGTATTTGAATGTGAGTAAACATGCATATATGTTAAAGCTGGTGGTGGTGGTAATTTATCTAAGGCAAAGTATCCAGTAGCCTAAATGTATATGCAAGGTAAAACAAAATGCCTCAAACCTGAACTAAATGCAAGGCACAGTAGATATGTGTTGTAGAGAAGTTCGTCCTTCTGACCACTGGGGGGCAGGCTGGTTTCTTTTCTCAAATTTCACCAGGCAGCAGAGTTATTGGCCACATTAGAAACTCCACCACTTTTATTTGTGTCTGTATCACTCTGCCGTTTATTACATCTGCTCCTCACACTTTATCCTTGTGTTTGTGATTAATTGAGTACTCTTTGCATGTCTTTGTTTGCCACTGTTTGAAGCTGTTGTGGAAATTAGCATTTCCTTGTGTTAATGTGTGAATTACCTTTCTTTTTGTATTTGATCACTCTTCGATGTAAATGTCTTCCGTCTCTCACCCATTTACCTGTTAATCACCTGTTTTCTCAGATGTGTGTTTGTATAAGCAGTTGAGGACAGTGTGTCCACTTTGTCTTGGATTTTTTTCACCTCTGCCTCTGCTGGATCACACTCTCTGCCCCAGATGCCAACTCAAGAGTAAATTATTACTGTGAGTGGCTGAGAGATAGAAATAGATAGAGAGAAAGTGAGGCCAGAGAGGAAAGAGCGCAGTATAAAGTGTTGAGTGGGTGTCTTTTGTATTGATTAGCATTGTTTTGACAACTGATGGAACTTAAATTGCCTTCTCTGTCTTTGTTTCCCTTCTGACCTCCTTCCCACTCCATATTCCTAAACTCAACATCTGTCAGTGATCCCTGTTGTTAACTGTGAGACTGACTGCAATGAACTACAGCTTGAAATGAACAATTATTTTCCTTACAAAGTCTCTGGTCATTTATCTTTGGTCTTCTTTTTCTTCTCCTCCTGTTGCCTCACAGACTTTACCTACTTCTGCATGACTTTCTCCATATGAACACTATTGATTTTTCCTGACAGTGTGTCATTTCTGCTCCTGAAACGCTGGCCAATAGTGTGCTGTGATAATGGGAACTCAAACTGGGACACCTCATACACCGCACACATGCTCTCCATGTACAGATTTTCTATGAAGTGTTGTATTTTTGGAGATAAGTATTGGAAATGAAACCACTTGACCTCGAAATGTGATAGTCCTTTTTCAGGAATTCAGGCTTCTCTCTGAACGCGTCTGGCGGTATCAATGAAGCCCACACGCATACACCACATGCAGCCTGCTTCGCCTTTAAAAACATATTGATTTCTGTCTTTCGCAGGGAGCTTAATGCGATCGATCGTCCAGGCCCTTTCAAGATCAGCGCCAGTATAAGCATCTCTTCCCCTAACACACATGGTGCCTCTTTCTCCTCAGGTAATGATTGTCCTTGGGCTGGGGGGAATAGTTTGTCTGCATTAAGAAAGAAAAGTGTTTCTCTTGGCATCCAGTCACTGTCCCTCCTCTCTGGTCTCCAGTAATGTGGTTAAGTCTGGAACGCAGGGTTTACCTCTTTAAGAAGTATGGAGAATGCAGCACACCACTCCTCTGACCTTTATCAACCTCCTCCACCCCCCTCTCCACCTGTCAGTGGATCAATACCTCTTTGTATTTGCAATGCATTACACTGGTACCTACTATTTAGATTAAAAAAAGTTGGCCTTTCTTAGTTCATTGCCTTGCAGGCAAATCACACCAGCAAGGTAGATGGTTTTTTTAATGTAAATTAGCATCTTAAAATAGATAAGTCTTTTTCTAATCCTCAGAGAAACATGCTGAGAGAAAGTCACACCCATTCCAACGTATAAGCTTTTTGAAGAAACAGCACGTTACTTCCTGCAGCCGGTGGGGGTGTGTGGTACTGAAGCTCAACCTGTGGTCATGAAAAATCAGACAGATCTAGGATTAGTGATAGAAGACAAAAATATGTTGAGAAACTAAACTGAAGAGTTATTCCTCAAACACAGCATTATTTCCTGTGTTCAACCAGCCAGCATTTAAGGTTAGTCCAGAGTAATCTGGTGCGATTGCTCTGTTAAAGTGGTTCAAGTTTAACCACCGCTATCTGAATGAGTTGCTGATGTTCATCAATTATGTTCTAGTGTGCTTTGGCTGAAAGACTTGTAGATGATCCAAAAACAGGACACTGTGTCACAAACTGCAACCTTAAAACTCATGCTGTCGGAATAAAAAAGAACAGGGGTCAAGTAGGAACACAGTATCTGGATTAACATATAGCTAGACAAGCACATTGCAGCACTGTGGAGGGAAGGCCTTGCTTCAGTTTTGCAGACGGCCCTTTGCTGTTAGGGTTCAAGTGCTGTGCAAGTCATGTTGACGTTTTCCCTCTGCTGGTGTTTTCTTTGTAGATAAGACCGCCTTACATCAGCCCATATATCTTGTTGATCTAAGCTTTATATAGGGTTAAATCAGCAACAAAGTCATATTTCACTACATACAATTTGCAGAGCGACTTTTTAATTACCTATATTTCAGTCCCTCTCTTTGGTTCTCATGGTCCCAGTCTAAACACAGTGAACATTATATCTACTAAGTGCATTAAGAATAAACAATGCTATGAAAAGGAGTGAATAAATCAATAATCAAAAACAAACTTTAAGTAATTTTCTGCTTGTACCAAACTTCTGCTTTTATTCACGATGGTTGCAAAATGAATTTCCTGGGTTTTTTTTTTTTTTTTTTTAATAATTTGTAAGATAATTTCCTCCCAGCTCACTGCTGATGTTTCAAAATTCAAATGTCAGCATCTCAGGCTCAGGCTTTTATTCCATCATGGCATGCATTTGACCAATTCTGAAATTGTCTTCTGTTGTCTTCCTGCTGTGCTGTCATCCTATTATTAGTATCATTATCATATTGTAATACTGTAGTCATGTACTGAGACTGAGAACAGCATGTACAGACAAACAGGTTTGTACTCGAGACTTAGTACAGTGACAGTAAAGTTCTGCTCAATGACACCAAGCCACTGACACCATAGCTAGCCGGTTAAGATGAGATGAACCCAGTGTGAATTAATTATTATCCGATTATCCACTGAAGCTAGAAGAGACGACACTTAGAAGTGAGGATGAATGATGTATTCTTTGGATTTCTGGCCCAGCTGCTTCACCTAGAAATCTGTGTGCTCATACATTGGGGACATCTACATTTTTAAAATTCTTAAAATCATTAATTTACCCAGTTTTTAAAGGTAATTTGGTATGGCGTTTCTCTGGTTGTTGAATTCCCTGGCTGCATTCATGATGTGATTTGTAGCATATACATAAGATGTTTGTCAAAATAGTTTCTTTATGAAGGATTTTGTTTCCTTGCATTTGTGTTTGCAAATGGATGCATGCTTAGGTTATAAAATGCTCTGCAGCTACATGAAACTTTACCTGTAGCTGCTCTATAGTGTAAAAGCTCGGGGGCTGGTTGTGCAGTGTGCAACAATTAAACTTATGCAAGTCTGTGCTGTGAGAGGCGTCATGCTCAGTTCAGGTTACCATGTGCCCCCAGCTGCCCTACAATAGAACCCCTCACCCCCATCCTCCACCTCCACCCTTCCCCAGCTGTCTCAACAATTAAGTCAGTGAAGGTGAGGGGACCGCCCACTCTCCTTCTTTTATAAAAGAATTGGCAAAAAGCATTTAAGCATAAGCTGGTATAATCGTCCACTCGATGACCCACAGTACAACCGAGTTGTCTTATTATGAAACAATTCACCTGTATGTCAGCAGTTGCCATGGAGATTTGGTGCAGATATGCGAAGCGCTGCTTAATGGTCTGACCTTAACCTTGCACTTTCTTCACTGTATGCTTTCATGATGTTACCAACACACAGGCATATATATACTGTAAGTCAATATTTCCAACACCGCCCGCTCTCTTTTTGTACATATTAATCATCCCTTTAAGGTTCTGCTCTGACTGAGATAAACTTTTGTTGAACGTTTATACACGATACATTTTTCGATCTGATCTACAAGTCTTGCATAGCCTTGAAGCAGCATTAACCAACCTTTTCCCTTCCCCCCCTCTGCATTTCTCTTTCTGCCCCTTTTTGCCCCTCTGTCCTGCTCTTTCTCTCTTTCTCCGCTCTGTCTCTCTCTCCCTCCTGCAAGCTGCGTCTCTTTCCTGTGTGCTGGGGGGCCAGCGGAGGGGAAGTACACTGAGAAAGAAAAGCACTCTCTGAGTTCAAGTGCACATAGGCTTAAAGACACAGCTGGCTCTAACAAAGGGGTGTATGACCAGGAGAAAACAGTCACTGAAAGGCAGGATAGTAACCTATTGACATGGTAATTGTGTTGTACACAGGGACAATATGCATATTATTCCACAATTTTCAAAAATGTAGTAGAAATTAAGAAAAGAAATGTGAACAGGAAAACGGAGAAAAACTGTCTCCTCCCCTTTTCCTCTCTCCATGTACTCCTCCTATTCCCTCCCACCTTTCTTTCAATCTCTGTCCCTCCCTCTTTCCTCTCCCTCATTCCTACCCTGCATGCATACACTCTCACACACACAGATACACACGATGACTGATGCCTTCTCCGTTTCAGCTCTCGCTCTCTCTCACTCTGTCTCTCTGTCTCTGCGCTGCTGAGACTTTTGATTGTTTGTCCTCTGGGTATACCGTACGGTGGAACAGGTTCTGTACAGCTACAGCACATGCTGTCCCAGCTACAAACTGAGCAGATCAGCCTGCTTCTCACTTTACTGCCACTGACTTAATCGGCTGCCTTTTCCCTCCTGCACTTTTCCTCCTCACGGTGTTGATTTCCTTTGTCCACAAGGCAAGTTTCCCTTCAAAGTCCTGAGCGTGGTGGAGCGGCTTGAGGAACAGTGAAATGCTGTCTGAGGAAAAGCAGATGAGGTTGTTACCTCTGGATAAAATGTGACCAGGCTGGACTGACAGATGCAAGGCTGCAAGTCAAGAGAGGGAGCACTAACTCGAGAGTGAGGGTGAGGAGGCAGAGAGGAAGAACCAAGTTGGAATGAGGAAAGAAAAAAGGTAAAAAAAAAATACATTTCCTGTTTGATAGTATTATAAAGTAAATAAATAACTCCTGTGAGGTGTTTTCCCGCCTTGGTTTCTGTTCTCGGCTTTGGTTCGGTTCGTGAACATAAAGTAATTTTCCTTCCTCCCGCTTCCACTGGAACATTTTTCCTTGTCTCCATGTTTCTCCCATAATCCAGCCAGACAATATATGTATATTTCCTTAAAGAGCTCTTGTCTGAGTACAAGTTCAGTTTTTGCTAAAGGCTGGTTTTGGGGCCCAGCTTGGAGGATGAAGGGGAAGGAAGAACTGGGCCGGGGCACTCGTTCCTCTGTCATATTCTTTATCAATCTGAATTATAAGATTCACTGTGTTAGTGCTGGGTTTCCTGTCACTCCGTCAATGTTATTTAGGGTAGTATTGGCTTTTTATGTAGTTAGATATGAAACAGTTAAAAAGATGACACAAAGTGTTGGAATTATTTGGTCATCATTCTCCATACTTTGGAATTGACACATCCCACCCTCCAATTCCCTTCACTGTTTGTTTGTGGTCTCAGTATGCATCCCTGTTATGCTGCTAATGACTGATGTGTCCACTAACACTGAACTTACTACTCTGAATACCTTCATGTTTTGTGCCTGTGCACACCCATGCTCTCCGTCCTGCCTGTCCGCTGCCTTGCCTCCATTGTTTGATAGGGACAAGTTACTGTTGTCTTCTGCACTGCCAGAATCTGGGATATATCCTCATCTATGATCCTGACAACCATGTGCATCTCCATGGAGATCTGATACAGGCTTTTAGTTCTGCCACCCATGCATGCACAAAGATACCCCGTGGTGTCCCTGCCAGGGAGCGCCATGTGGCAGAGGGCAGAATTGTTGTAAGGTTTTCCTGGTTGGAGTGACTGTGGGGATGACAGGGACATAGTGCGTCTGATTGCAGGTTTAATGCAGGATCTAGTCCTTTGAGGTAAATACAGTGAACATGTGAGTGGTTGCTGGTTCCCCCAATTTTTAACTATGACTGGAAAGGTAACTGTGGTGTGGTCACTAGCTCAGATGGTTGGAAATTGAAGAAAAAAACTTTAATGCAGGTGTTTGGAGACAGTTATGAATCTGTGAATTCTGTTTCTGTCATTTCACACAAAATTGACTCAACTGAAAATGGACATATATATTTGGACTATAGGGATACATTTATTTTGGTAACTCCATTGCATTCACATTAAAAAACACATTAACATAGTTTCCTACACAAATGTGTTCATGGTCACACTGTGCTATACACTTGATCTATTTGTTTCTGACTAACTGTAAACAGAAATGTATATTGGTCAAGTGTTTTGTATTATTTCTAAATCAGATTAATAAAGTCAAAAAATCCCTTTCTGTTAACATGCGTCTTGAATAGTGGAAGTTCTACTTGTACAGTGTAAAAAGTGTTTAATATATATTTTGAATATTCATTTCATCTATACCTTATCTATTTCTTACGATTTATACAGCACGGTGACATTAGTTAGTGTTGTGTTGTCCTTCAGCTCAGTGTGGCTAACAATGCTACACTAGCAGTACAGTAATTTGTTAGTGATGCTTGTCTAATACCGGCTGTTTGGGAGTTATCTGTCAGTCTCCTGTGACCCTTAACCATCTGACAGCTGAGTGGCTTGTTGTTTGGTGTCAAACATAAAAATCAAGCCACTTGTTTTGTTTGGTGGCTTTCTGCCCTTCCCTCATTGATATATGATTATATAGACCTGTACCTGTGTTGTTAAATCTGTGACTTATTGGCTCCTGCTTTAGCATTAGGACAGCCCATCGTATCGCCACACACTAGAGTAGAACGTATGAGACCGCCATATGGCCGCTTGATTGCTGCAGGAATAATGGATTGCAGCGGCTCATTGTACTGACAAAGAATCTATCAGTTATTTAAAACCTCCTCAACTTGAGGTTGCCACTTACTGACCCCAGCACATCTAAACGTAGGAGTGGAGAGGGAGCCATTCACTTTATGAAACGTAACTCAGCCTTCGCTATCAATTATGTAGTTCTGGTGTGAAAGAGATGGGAAAAGGGCCACACACTACAGAGTCCAGCATGGAGAGAAAGCGCTCGCTGCACCATGTGACTGCTGTAGCTGTACTAACGCTCTCACGGTCTGAGTGAGAGCTATTCCCCCTGGACTCGGTGTTCCAGTTGCATCAGTGTTTGTCTGCCTTCTCTAGGACATGGGGCTGAAATGGGGCTGGAGCTGTGAGAGCTCCATCTGGATACCCATAGGGCTTTCCTACTTTATTAGCACAGAGCTGATAATGCTTCTCTCTGTTGCACTGGATGCAAAGTTCTGCACAGTCTCAGTTTGTGTTTGGTTTCAGCTGCAAGAGCTGCAAGTCGTGTTAGTAATGTTGTTGGTAAATAGATTATTCTTGCTGATGCTAGTGTCTCTGCCGAAGTATAAAATTGAATTCATCCTAAAATTATGTGTTTTTTACTACACTATATTTATTAAACATTTTATTATCAACAAATCAATTGTCTTGTGAAATACCCTGCAAAAACGAATAGACTAAAAGTCTAATAGACTAAAGCCCCCTGTTTTCACTGTTAAGACACCAAAACTGTTATTTGTACCAGGCAGTATATAATTTTTTTATTTCTTTTACATGGGGGTCTATTGGGATTGTATCCAGTCGTCAGTGGAGGGGCTGTAGTTTAGGCTTTATTTCTTTAGTCCCAGAGGCTTAGCTTGGCAGCAGCATCACCTTACCATAGAAAAATGTCATGTTTATTTTTCATCTCAAATATGGTCTTTACAGGTATGCGAAGTACATGGTTTCAGCATACAAATTGTCGCATAGTTGTGCATGGAGCAGCTGTTGTTGGCTGTGTTTTCCCTCCCCTCCCTCTGCAGTGTTAGAATCTTCTCCAGAGTTGATATCAATGAATCGTTTCCTCGTGGAGGGGCCAGGTGGCTGCCTTGTGCATGTTCTGAAGCAGGCAGAGGTGGTGAGGTGGGGGTTAATATTTGCAGGCTGTAGGAATGTGTTTGGAGTCAGCAGTGAGAATTCCTCAGTTCTGCATTAGTAGGTCACAGCATTGCCTCTTACCTTCCCTAACTATCTCAATCGCGCCCCCCCTTCTGTCTCCTCTTTCTTCCTACACCACACTGTCTCATCTTTCTTGCCATGTTCCTGCCGCTGTCTCATTCTCGATGCACATCTTTTTCTTCTATGTTCTCTCACGAGTTTTTGATCCTCACCATTTCCCCTCTCCTCTCCAGCTCTTAAGATGTCTCACAGACATCTTAAGAGCCTCAGGAGCTGGGGGGTTGGGTAAAAAAAGCAAGAGATGGTGATAATGCTAGTGCAGGGCTGTCTCCTGCTGGACTTGTGTCCTCCTTGGTACAGCAGTCATGTATGATTTATGGTCTTCTTTTGTTGATCATCTGGCATTGTCTGTTCATATTTTCACCCAAGTTAGTTGAATTACAACGCAGTAAATTATATTAAGAATGGCCTCAGACGAATCAGGACAAAAATCAGACATCACTCTCATATTAGATGGGGTTGAGTTCTAAGTTATGGCCTTCACTCTTGAGATGTGGGCAACGACCAGAACAACGATTAAAAGCTTTGCAAATGTTCTCTGCTCAGGTGCTGATTATTCAGATTTCCTGATAATGACGCCTTCCATCAGAGGTCTACCAAGCAGTCAGCTGGGTAGACACCAAAGACCTGTTGCTACCTCCACCCTGAAGACCGAATGCACTTCTAAATGCACCTTCCAGGCTGGAAATGTATCGTTGTTGTAGGTCATTTCTACATTAATGTTCCTGGATTAAATTCCTTCTCCAGCCTCCCTATCTACACATTCACTCATGGACAGCCTCTTCCATGTCGGCTGGAAGCCTGCGCAGGTCCTCAGATGTCTGTCGATGCCAGGACATCTTTCTTGGTTGTAATCTTGTGTGTGCCTAATGTGACTGCTGTGCGCTGTGTTGAAAGGCATAAATAAAGGTTATGTCAACCCAGTAATATCACTGTCATGACTTTTACGGTACAGTGACCAGAGTGCCCATTCAGACATGAAGCTCAGACGACAGATGCTGTCAGATTAATAAAAAGCAGTGAGATTTATCTTCTTGGCTAAAAAAATAAATAAATAAAGGTAATTTGCTTTAACCATTTCAAGTCAACAAAACCTTTGACACTCGATTGTTTAAATTATTGATCAAGAAAGAAAATATGACATTTATTGGTATTAGTTTGTAAGTGTCACTACATCTCCTCTGGCAGCATATTGATGGCATTCACAAGGCTCTCCATTACATTTGCAGTGATACACATGCTCTGCAATGGTGTCGGAGGTGTCAGCAGTGCCCGCGTCACACAACGACTCCCTCGAGTGTGCCAACTCTCTGGTGCTAGACGAAGGAGGAGGGGTGAGCGCATGTGTGAAGAAAGGAGGGGAAGGAAAAATGAAGGTGTAAAGAAACAGGCTGTCTGAGAGGAAGAGACAAGTGGGTAAAAAAGCAAAACATCAGAAGGGAGAAGAAAGGGTTTATCGCTGGAGAATGGGAGGAAGAGGAGGAAGTATTTGTGTCAGTGAATTATTAGAAAATGAACCTCGTAGCTCAGGGGAACCAACAATCACCTCAGCAGCTCTTCAGCAGTAAAGATCAACTGAAGAGAAAAGATGTCAATGTAATAAGCATTACATCTGTTTGTAAATGTCAAGCTAACTTTTACAAGTCAAGGACAGGGGAGTCCGTGTAGTGGAAGTAAAACCTGGCTGTTCTTCGGTCAGCATAGGTCGTCAGGGTCACATCTGTAAGATGAAAGGAGAGGCTGCGGTTGGTTGCTTCCAGAAAGAGGAAAGGTCAGGAAGTGGCCCCAGCACAAACACCAGACTCATTGTTCAAGTTCAAGGTAACCCTGAATAGGGGTTTCATTCATGTAGCTCAGCCCTCATCCTCTGACAAGTTGCTGTTTTTAAAAGGGCCGCAATTAGTGGAAAACACTGCCTTTGGCATCGTCTGACGTTGGTGTCATGCTGTTATAATTGTAAACTAATTATGTCAGTTTTATTTATTTAAATAGGATTTTTTTTGCCACGGATTGGCAGGGAGCGCCACTGTTTTGGATTAACGGACAACAGTGTTTCTTTTTAAATATGACGATAAGATGTGCCTGCACATGGCTGGTGCTCAGGTGTGTCCACTCTGTTCCCTTTCAGACAACGAACAAGGTCACAGTCAGAGGGTCAGATGTCAGGTTAGCATTCCACCCTCAACCCCCCTCCACCTCCAGCAGCTTCCCCCCTCCCTCTCTGTTGTGTCTGTTCGTTCGTCAGCTCCTCATTAACTCCTCACAGGGGATTTCCTGTTCGCCCCCTTCACTTCCCTGTTCCTGTTCAAAATGGAACAGCGTATTAGCTCTTTTTACAAAACATGAATAATTAAATCCTTCACAGCTACAGTGCTCGCTAACAGCCTAAAAAGTTAGGACTACACATGAGGATTGAAAAAGCTAGTCAGAGCACAGCTAAAGCAGCTCCACAGCCAAACCTTTGGGAAGTCCAAGCCTGTAATTGATGACTTTGTGCTCTCAATGAATACAGTACAACACACACACGCACGCACATACAGGCCCATAATTCAGAGTCTGACTCACTCCCTTTAACAGAAAGTCAATAACAATACAGGAATGATTAATCAGTCTCTCCGTGGCCCCTCCTTCACTACCCACCACCTTCCACTTTCTCTTCTCAGCCCCACTCACTCTCTCAGCTTAGTATTGATCTGAATGCATTTGCTTCCCATTTATCCGTTAGCATCCCTCCCCCATCACATATGCACTGCCACCGCATTGAGCGGTCACAAAGAACCTTTTACACCGGAGTGTCTCCCGCGCACACACACTAAACACACACTTGCCAGCACGTGTTCACGCAGTTACACACATCACTGCAGCATGCGCGCCATCTGACACTCTGATAGGTACTACGCTTAACCGCATTGCACTGTGGGAATTGCCTTGATTATCCTCGGCTGTGGAGTGCAAATTAGGAGGGTCCATTTCATAGTGCAGGTGCACGTGTGTGTATTTGTAGTTGCATGTTACACACACACACACACACACCTCAACACAAAGCAGCGTTCTTAAAGGTTTAACTGACAGCTCATTTCACCCCCCCCTGCTTTCCCCCTTGCCATTCGGGTTTGGTGGCACACAGGTTGCCATGACACCAGACTGTTTTGTCTGCCCTTTGACCTCTTTAAGGGGTTCTGTGGTCAATCAGGCATTACATGTGAGGGGCAAATCGAAGGGAGGAGAGGGAGGGGCTGCATTTCCTCTGTAAGAATTAGGTCCAAAAGGTTCCTCTATACATCCGCTTTGTACAGAACAGAAGGTGGGGAGCCTCCAAGAGGCTTTCAGTGAAACAAAGACACATGTGCACATACAGACATGGCAGCGCTCTGCAAGGGTAAATGAACTAGGCTGGAGCTCCCAGGAGGTGGGGAGTTATTATGCTCATTGTGCAGTCGGCCAGCTAAAGCTGTTTGGCTGCTTCTTTTGAAGTTATATTTATCAAACCGGAGCAGGAGGCTTAGCGCTTCAAGCTGGTGCAATGGTTTGTCCACACTGCAGAACGCATGTGTGCACATGAGATGGCTTTCATATATCTAGATCTGAACAGCCTCAAATATTTATCTATGCAATCTCAAATGTGCAATGTTTTATGTGATACCTTCAGTAATTGCCTTGCATTTTATGTGTGCCTCATTGTAGGTACATATTTTTATACATTATATATCATTTTTGTCAATAAAACCTGACTTTCTGCTCAGCAAAGGTGGGAGCATTTGTAAATAAGATTAAGGTTTTTAAAAAAACAATAGGGAAATTACATGATAAGCTGGATCATGTTGGGAGAATTTCATAAATAGAGTATTTATTAATGGCAGCACTCAAAACGTAACACAACACATCCGAGCATTAAGTGCTACTTCCAGCTTTTAAAATGAGGCTAATTATAATGTAATTAACTCTGTGGTGTGAACTGTTTTGCGCTGTTGTTTTCTGTCAGAATTTTTACATAAATGTGTCTCACGTTAATAGATTTTCTACTCGTCATTTGTCTGGTCTCTTTTATGTGTAAGTATTTAATGATAACCCGTCCCTTATTTAAACGCTGTGTCCACATTAAATTATTACTCATCTTTGCACCTTGTCATTAATTCACCTCAGCAGCGGTACAATATAATTAAATTAAACTCTCCTCAAATTATTTTGAAAAAGAGCCCATGTGTGTGGAAAATAATGCTGTTCTGTGGAGCAGCTCAGGAGTAATGCAGTAGCGTGTCCACTAACTTTTCAGCTGTTGCAGAGATTGAACCTGTGACCTCTTGGTTAAACAGCCTGTCCATTCACCGGGCAGCCTTACACCTTCTGACTTCTTTGTGT
The DNA here is from genome assembly GCF_900634625.1 of Parambassis ranga. Taxonomy (NCBI): domain Eukaryota; kingdom Metazoa; phylum Chordata; class Actinopteri; family Ambassidae; genus Parambassis; species Parambassis ranga. The sequence goes on from NC_041036.1 coordinate 10,738,235, forward strand.
GTGTTTTCTCTGTGTTTTCCAGTCAGCTACCAGCTCACGTGTGATGGGGCCACCTGGCACACGGTGACAAGGGACAAAACCTCAAGGTAACATCTCAACAAAAAAAACATTTTTTATTAAACACACGTTTAAAATGAATTCAATACAACAAAAACAACAAAAATAGAGCCTAAAAAGTCAGGTGAAAATGTATTTTTACATGCACACACACATTATAATTTGTGGCACCTCAATCTGTGCCATAAATGAAAGCATTAAAACTACAGGAAAAGTGAGAATTCATGTATATTTAGGATTATTCAATCATACAATTACAGTTTAATCACAAAGACTAGCATGTTAAACATTGCAGTGTATCTTGCATATTTGTGGTTACTGTATATCACATTTGGATCCTAATCCATTATGTATGCTGGGACTGATATGAAGTTCTGTTTGTCTAATCCTCAGTCTGTTCTGTTATTGTAAACTGTGAGGGATTTCAAAATCTGCTTCTTTTTATCTTCCGACTCTTCTGTGGGGATAAAAACATTGACTTAAATAAAACTTAAAGCTTGTCAAATATACTAAATCAGAATGCTTCAGTTATCACACACATTTACATCTAAGAGATCATCTAAAGGAAAGAGTGTCCTTACAAAGCCATTGATTTTACCTTTATTCTAAAAGGCTGCAAACCAAAATATATCTGTTTAGTAATTTAAGGCCACGCATAATAAGTGGTGATGCAAGCTCTAATGTAAAATGAAGACATTGTGATGCAGTGTACCAGATGCTATAGAGCAGTTGTTTGCCTAATTTTCTTTTTCTTCTGTGATGCTTTCTTTGGAAAAAAATGAAACCTCACCACACCAACAACCTGCCCATTTAATTTTGTATCAGGCACATTCTCCCCTCAAGCTTTTGATTGGAGGGGAGGTGTCACAAAAAGGCCAGTCACACACCAATCCCAGCATACGTAAATTGACAGCTGTGCCATAGCAACAGTTTGGCTAGTTGCCAGGCTGTTGGGGTTGCCAGGCAAAAGGTTCCCATGGCAACATTCATTTTGCCATCTTGGTATATGAGGTTGGCGTCAACCAAAGCAGATTAGTGTGGAGAACTGCTTTTCTACCTGGGGGGGGGTTACTCTGTACCATAAACATGTTGCCCTCACTCAGATGTGTTGTACGTGTTATTCAGTTCATGTCTGATACACGAACTGGGGTCTGGGAATTTGCTGCATGAAAACCAGGACAAGTATCTTCAGTCTTTCTCAGAGTTGCATCATGTTCATCACCTGCAGTGTGAAATCACTGAAAGTGAAACTGTCTTGCTTCGTTGGGAGAATGTGTGTGTCACTGCATGCAGGCAATGATCAAGTATGTGAGGAATTTAGAAGTTGACGACGACGCCACCCCATTTAGGAATTGCTCCAGACATCTTTCAGAGCAGGTCAGTTTTTACCGTTTAGACGCTCGACAGGCCTGCTTAAGGTTAGAGCCAGTGAGACAGACAGAGAGAGAGAGAGGGAGAGAGAAGGATAGCTGACATTGGCACAATTACACTGCATTTCTGCGTGATTTGACTATAAACACACACAGGGTAAAGTAGAGGACAGGTTATGAAAAAAATAAAAGAAGGCCGGCCAGCATGTGTGGGCAAAAAGGGGGGTATGAAGACAGAGGGTGGTTAAAAGGGTAAGGGGGGACCCATGAAGGGCTGAAGCAGAGAAATGGTTTAGTGAGGGAGGAGAGGGTTGAGGCGCAGGGAGGGAGGTGGAGGGACAGGAGATTGAAAGGGAGCGGCAAAAGGAAGAAACACGTTCAAAAAGAAAATGAAAAGAGTAGAAGAAGACATGTTGCCCAATTGGCTTAAAGGGTTTTTAAGCTGGGTCATGTAGTGTCTTCTTCTCCATGTCTGTAATGCTTCTTTGTTGGAAGATGGATTCCTTAAATCCCACACGCGAGGATTTGTTGCCTAGGATAAAGAGCTCCTACAGACCTGCTGTGTTTTTGTCAGCAATGCTGGCTTAGAACATGTTTTAATTTTTCACAAAGTGATCTTTATTTTGATGGTATTTGTCATTACATTTCTTTTCTGATAAGGGTCTGCTGGAATTCTTTAACTGGCATTTACACAGCGTGTCATCTTGCCCCAGTTATGTCTGAATCAGACAGAGTAACGAAACACTCACTGGAATGTAGCATCGTGCCAGCGAACATAGAGCTGCAGCACACCAGAGATTTATATTTTTTCTTAAGTTTTAGTTAAAGCAGTCATATTTTAAACCTCTGTGTGTCGTAAAGGAAATTCCATTTTGACTGAAGCAGAAGTCACACAGATTTAGATATCACAGCTGACAGCAGACTTGACGGTGATGACAGTGTTATGGCAGGTGGCATTTAACTCTTATGAAAACCTGTCAGACATTAAGTGGAATCGGACAGCTGATTTGGATGAAATGCTGCAGTGTGCTTGTATGAAAGGGCAGAGAACAATATGATTCAATAAGAAGGATAAGGTGGATGATGGGATAGCAGTGACTGCAGATCCTAAAACTGAAGGTTGTCAGTGCCGTTCTGTCGTCAAGCTGACAGAACAGAGCTCAGAGGAGCGGAGGTATAGAGTGGCAGTTCGCACTGTCACCAGTAGAGGGCAACAACTCCTAAGAAATAAAGGGAAATACTATGAATGAAAGTAGGAAATGAAGCCTTTGTAGTACTCATACCTGCATCAGAGGCCTAAGCATCAGAGGCTTTTCATTTTCAGCACTGGCATCCTTTTCTTGTATGTTACATGTTACTTTCTCCAACAAGCTCCTGTGTGTGTAGCATCTGGAAGCTAAGATGAGACAGCAGATTCTGTCACAACACTTCATTTAACCGAACACAAACATATTTATTAAATCCAAATGCAAAGAAAAGACGATCAAACACTCCTAAATGATAGCGCAGAGGGCATTACGTGACGGTAATTGTTCAACCAGAAGACAGTGAGGCAGACAGGTGTGTGGTGTCTGTACACACACACACACATATATACACACCTACATCCTGCTGTTCGAGACCTTGTCTGGAGAGCATCTCCCACAGTCTGTGCTCTGCAGTGTGAGGTAGTTGGTTGTATGGTTTCGCATAATAAACAGCACGGAGATAACTGTACAACCTTCTAGCTTTCCCTGCGGAGTCACTTCTTGCCACGTCCAGCGTATACCACCAGCAGAGAGGTGAGTATGTTTTGTTGCTCAGCCGGAGGATCTCCTACAGTGTTTAATGACTCGTCCTTTTCAACTGCAGCGCCTTTTCATCCTCTCAAGGTCTAATCATGATACTCTCCCTCCTTATGAAGTCTTTTCACCCATTAGCTTGTGTGTGACTGTGGGAGATGTGCGTGGCACTGGACTTTTGTTGGCTTTACAGCAGTCACTGCAGCAGAACTAGAGAGGATGTCAAACCTCAATTATCAGACTGTGGAAGGGTAGATAAACATGATTCAAAGTTTAACTTTGAGAGGTATCAGCTGCTTTAAATGTTTGAGAACATATTGGGTAATATTTGTAGAAAAAAATGGCCTCAGAGAAAATGTTAAAAGCATAAAATCATAGATGTAAAAAGTTAAATGACCTTCCCTCCAGTGACAAGAACACGCACCCCCTCTCCCTATATCACCTTAATCTTTATCTTAAATCCCCAATAAGTCCATACAGCACACACATATAAATTATACATACATGATATGCAGTCTCATACACTCGATCCAACAGGTAGAGGACTCTCACTTCACTTTTACACATGTCCTGCTGCTGCATTCTTGTTATCACTGTCTAACCATTTTAGTAATTTTTCTCCATTCATTACCCCCCAAAAAACCTCCCTGCTTCCCCCTCCTCCTCCTCCTGCCTTCCCCTCGGTATGTCAGACTGGTGGTTGAGACAGCAGCCATCTGCACTGCGTTATAGCCAGCTCTCCTCAACACCCCCCACCTCCCCCCCAGAAAAAAGGGGACATATATCAGAATTGTGCTGATTCTGCACTGTCAGTCGTAGCGTTCTTTATCATCCTCCACACAACGCTACCTCTTCTGCTAGATCAGACGCTCAAACGTCTGGCAATAGAAAGATGCGTGGGGCAAAGATAATGTGCATATAATAAAAAGATAATGCATATTTCTCTATCTGTGTCGGATTGTTTTGCCTATAGTTGGCTCACTTTCTTAGTGAGCCAACTTAGCTCACAGCTTAGCACATGCTGCATACTGTGCATATGTGTGAGCAGATGTTATGTGCACATCCGCTTTCACATATGCTGCTTTAAAAATGAGTTGGACCATGAGCTGTAAAATATCATACGATGTTTAAAGCACCTGCTTACGCAAAATTTGCACAGTTCTTTCTACATTACTCTTCTTAAAACTGCTCTTTTGTTGCTCTTTGCCAACATAGTACACTTTTTTATAAAAACATGTGCGCCATAAATGATACTGTGTGTTTGTGTGTGTGTGTGTGATCTCTCAGGATATAACGGCAAACTAGAGCATCCCGATCCTGAGACAGACAAGGCAGACACCATCCCAGACTGATGATGTCATCCCTGTGGAGCACTCCCAGTGCTTTGTCTCTCAGTGGCACTGCAGAGTGCAGCCGCAGGCATGCACACACACACACATGGACACACACACCTGTCTGACATTCTGTATTTGTCACTCAGGTTCGGACGCTGCTCATGTTGAGAGAAAAGCTGCCTTTTCTTGGTTCTTGAGCCAAAATGGCACCCAGATAGCCTCGGTCTTGGTGCTCTCTGTATTGGCAAAAGGACAGACAGAGGAGAGCAAGATGCACGCTCCTGCTCTCTGTTCACAATCTGTGTAAATGCACAGGAGTTTGTCTTTGTGACGCTAATGCAGGATCAGATATGTGCTGCACAAGCACATATTGCACAGGAGCTCACAATCTGTTCAAAGGAATGGAGCAGAACACTACACAGATAGTGTAAACACATTCAGCATGTTGTTTCTATGCAAATGTAGGTGTCATGGCATTACAGTATGATTGCAGCTACGGAGGAGGATGTTAAGAGTCCTGTTGTGCATCAGAGCTGTGAATAAGACATTTATAGAGAGCAGGATCAAAGCAGGGAATAAATTCAGTGTGTGTCCAGAATTACTGCTGCCAAAGTGACACACTGCTATATGCTATAGGGAACATGAGGTATTATGAATGTATAGTGTTTTTCATCTAGCCTTCGTTTGTGAAGGTTAGCTCTTTGCATTGTGTATTTCTGAAGAAGAGGCTGAAAACCTTTTGAAAGAAGGTAAAGATTAGTAGATCAATATGCTTATGTTTTCCTGCTTTTTTAATGTCATGAGCTTTTTTTATGTCAAGCAGAGCTCTCCATCATCCAGGTATTATCTCGGTCACAGCTCCTTCAAGCCGAAAGTGATGTGTTTTCTTTCATTTGCTCTAAATGTGCGGCACATCGGTGATATGGTCTGTTGTGCAACATGGTCAGAACACTTTAGGACCATTAATGATGCTTACACATCAAGTGTAGTGTTTATGCTCCATCTCGCTGAACAGACAGCCAATCAGTGGGTCTAAATTAGATTTACTTTCATTTCTGAATTTCCCTTGGGGCTGTATGATTCTGTTTTCCAACAAACACAACTGCAACTCTGTCCTCTCAAATATTATAATCAAACCGCCTTCAGACACGTGAACTGATTGAGCAACAGACAGAAATAATAAATGTATTAAAAAAACATTAAATATGCAAAACACTTTCTCTGTTTAAGCATGCAACACAAAGAGCCAGTGTGTGCACGCAGGTTGTGTTTAAACAGCTTGAGCATCATTTGGATTAATTTTAGTGAGCGGCTAACTGCATATTGTTCACCCCTGATGTCAAGCTGTATAATCAAGACACATTTTATAATTGCCAAAGCTTTCCACAATGGGTTTATTTAGTGTGTTTGATGTCACTCCAGCTGCAATTTACAGTGCTGTTGAAGCAACACCATAAATCCTGTAATCAATTTGATGACGGTATGATTGCTGTACACATAGGAGGAGGCAGTAATGTCAGCCTCTCAGGTTCATGAGACTCCTGGGCTTCATATTTTCTCTCTATTCTCATCCTATTAGAGATTCTGACCCTCCCCCTCCATCCCCACTTTCTGCTAGCCTCTCTGCCCACCCACCCCCCACCCCCACCTCTACACACACATGCACACAGTTCCTCTCTTTCGTAGTCACACACATACAAACACACATATACGTGCACTCACTGCACTCTCTTTCCATCTCTCACACTTTCACACACATACACGTAGCTCACAGACTGGAGTGTGTGTGTGTGTGTAAGGGGGGGTTACTGGGCTAGTAGAGACGTGAGGCTTGGAAAAACGTGTGAGGAGAAAGAGGGAGATGGAAGGATGGCGACTAGAGAGTGTAAAAGAGGGAGAAGAGAAGGTACAATGAGATAAAAAAGAGACATTACTGGAGACCCACTAATGCAGCATGGAGGGTAAATGTGTGTGTGTCATCAGTGCACTAGGCGGCTTTGGTGTGTACACAAGCGTGTGAGCTAACAAGTAAGCAAGCTTTTTCTTTTTTTTCCCTCTCTTTATTTTTACTCCTGTTTGCAGCTCGCCGTGTTTGTGACAGCAGCCCTGCAGAGACAAAAGGTGAAGTGCTGGATAGATGTTGTCAGGTAGGTAGGTAGAGAGAGGAATAATGGAATCAATACTATTGTCTGTAACCTACCTGCCGCTGGGCTCCCTGTCTGGACCCGGCACAGACCATCAGAAAGAGAAGGAGAGAGAGGGAGCTGAGAGGAATCACTCTGACTGTGGAAGGAAAAGAAGAAGAGGCTGAGTGTAAGGCTTCTGCTTTCTCTCACAAGTTGATCATAGATTAAGCGTTTATATTCTTGTTGCATGTGATTTTATCTGCAACTTTTTTACTACTCAATCCTTAAGATTGTACTGTTACGTTGTGTGTGCATGCATGTCTAATTATTTATAGTATTTATGTCATCATCTCTGTACATATGCCAAAAAAATCTGTTTTAATCTGCACTAATTTTGCTTCATGTTGCATGATGTCATGTCTGGTTTCATGTTTATTTTGTGTGTGTTAATCCTTGTGATTCTTAAAATAATGAACATTTTGAAATCAGCAGCTGTCAAGGAATGTAACTGTTATGACCGGCGTGCATACAACATGCAGCAGAGAATTTACTTTTGCTTCATTGATACTGACATGAATGACGCGTAATTTAAACAAACCTCAAACATGCAGTCTATACTGCAGACCAATCCATTATTCGTTTCAATTCAAGTGTCTGCTCTTTCCCTTTGGTCTGCTCCAGCTGCCACATCTGTCATAGGCAACATTAAAAAAAAAAAAAAAAGATTAACTTTAAACTCACACCTCTGCATTCTGAAAAATCCTGAGGCCTGTAGCGTCTTTACGAAGTCTACCTGTGGGTAGTTAATGCAGTTCAAATGGATGCAGCATGTGACGCAGACACATTACACCTCTATTCCCGACCACATTGAGGTGCTGAGCACATGCTTCACTGGAGAATGAGCTATTTAAAAAAAAAAAGTACAGATTCCCCTTTAGAATGCATGCAAACAGCATGCAGCCTTCCCCAGTCAGAATGTGTCATACTATCTGTCTACCAGTGGGTGGCATCATACAGTGTATGTCCACGCAATGAGTGGCTTTTCTTTGTCACCAGGAATAAATTGAGTAATTAATTATAACGTGGTTATTCTTCTTTCGTTACAGGTGGACTGATGTCTTACATTCCATCCTGCTCTTCTGTTTTCTTTAATCGTCAAAAACTAACCAGGTAAGCCATGAGAGGATCCCGTCCTGTTCTTAGTTTCAGACTTTCTACATTTCAATCATGACCTAATAGCACTCTTCCTGTGACATCTTATATTTTAGGCAAATATTCGTACATATTTTCTTCTGTAATCTTGTAATTTTTCTCCTGTGTGGTTTATCGAGCTCAGTAAAACCTATCAGACACTTTGATTTGACAGCGGCAGCTCAATAAATCCTGTTCTGAAAGCCTGTGACATTTACCAACAGTTTATAATTAATTGTTTCTCCTAAATGAATTACGTCTGCTCCTCAGTGAGCTGCTGCATTGTTTAGATTGTTTGTGCCTGCTGTGTGGAAAATGATACTTGGTATCTGATGGGAAAACAAACGATTAGCATGGGTGAGATGTGGACAAATGTGTCATGATAATGTGGTGATTTGGCTTTAATTGAACTGATCAGCTTTGCCTCTGATCTGCAGCGAACCCGTCAGTGCCGCAGAATCCAAATGTCAGATGAGGTCATGTCTTTGTCTGGATGCAGCGACTGCGGTTCTTTCTTTTTAATACGGTTCGTCTGGGCGTTGTGTGTGTGCGATTTTAAACCCTCGATGTGTATTTTTAATTTCACAGTATGCCCCTCTGTCCCTGAGACCCTTAACCTGTGAGGTCAAAGCAGGTCACAGGTGAGGTCCTCGGGAACAGGGCTGCATTCAGTTTCAACGTCCTGTAAAAAAGAAGGAACATTGAGGAACATTTTATTCCATGGAAATACTTTTTATTCTATTTTCTTACTTTAAATGCAAGAAAAGTGACAGTTCCTTCTCTGACTGTGTACCTGCTGTGTCAAAATGAAGACTAGAGAGGAAGACTCTCAGGGAGCCAACTCTACTGGCTGGCTTTGTGTTAACCCCCAATGGGGGCCCATAAGAAGACAGCCGAGGGTTGTGACCCCGTCACATAAATCTCCTCCAAAACTTGTTCCTGTTGTATTGAAGTTGTTGTACTTTGTACAAAAATCTGATTAATGTGAATAAAATTAAATAAAAAAAAGTTTGTGTATGTATGTGTTTGCTCAACCAGGCTCAAGAATGCCCGTTTCTTTTCCTGGAAAATATTTTGCATCTGCCACATAAAGGAAAAAAAAAAAGATTTTATTACAAATGTAATAAATCTCTGAATGAGCGTGTAACTGCTCCTGCTGGGCAGGAAAAAAAAATATGAAAGTGCCCTTGTCACCATGCTGTAATAACCAGACACAATTAAATGCCCTCCAACATGAACACACACACACACATGTTTGGGATTTTCCACGTCCAACCATCTGACTAGCAATCTGACTTTGGCAGTCCTGGAGCACACTCTTGCCTAATATTGATTGGCCTGTCTGTGTGGAGACAGATGAATGCATTAGTACCCAGCTCACCCTGCCACTGGAAATATATTAAGTTCATGTATTAGGCACCCTGTCTGGTTGCCATGGAGATGCACCAGGATTGAGGGACGAGAGGGGTGGGGGGAGGAGGATGTGTGGAGGGATGAGGAGGATGGGAGACGAGTGGGGGATACAGGATGTGATGAGGCAGCCGACTGATTTGTAGTCCCGCTCCCTCTCGAGTGTCTCCTTTCTTACCTCTCCCACCTTCTTCTTTCTTCGTTTCCCCTCTCTCTGTATTGTTACAGTCTGTAAATATTTTTCTAAACTTCATCAGCGTGGTCGTGCACTTTCTTCGCTTACTGTTCTATTGATTTTGTTGCCCCTTTTGTTCCATCTTTTCTCTCTCTCTCTCTCTCTCTGTCTCGCCTTCCCTGCACTGCCAGGTAGACTTTCATTCATTGTACTCTGTGGATTTCTCCTGGGTTTTTCCTTCCCACTTTATCTCCATATATACATAAGCATTTAACTCCCTCTTCATCTTGCCCCTCTCCCCTCCGCACCACCACCACCACCCGTCGCCACCTCCCTCCTTGGCTCGCTCCATCTCTGTGCTCTGCAGTAAAACTGGTGCATTGAGGCAGCAGGATACAGGGACTACAGACAATAGAAAGGAGGGAAGTATAGAAGGGAGTCTTTGAGGCTCTCACCTCACTCAAGCATGTTGATAAGCAGGGTATACTTTCCAGATCCTACTTTTAATCTGGTGTGGGAGATGCACATACATATTCATATGTAGGGTGTTTATTTTTAAAGCTTATAAAACAGTTGTATTTCCTCATGTGTTGTAACTATGACACCAGGATTTGAATGAAAACAGTTTTCAGAGAATCCAACAGAAACAAACACAACTGCCCTGAAACATGTCTGTTTTGTGTTTTTGGTGTGTGAGCCTGCTGCTCAGCCCCTCTCTTAGCTGCTTACAGTGCTTCTTTGATGGGCGAGAGGAACTTCTGGCAGACCTGTGCTTTGGTCATATTTTGTCTGAATATAATATTAGAAATGTGGACGCCTGCTTCAAGATGCTGGACCGCATATTCAACAACAACGAGAGAGTGATTGAGGCTGGAAGAGTTGGTGAGGACAGTGTAGAGGGGTAAAAGGTGCGTGTGGTGAGAAAGTTTTCTTATATTGTGTGTCTCTTCCAGGTAAAGGCCATGACAGCCAGCTGAAGGACATCCTGGATGCAGAGATCCTGCCTATTGTGGAAGAGTTTCATGAACAGATGAACACAGGTACCTGCAAGAAGAGACATAACTGAACAAGTAAAGAGTCTTTAGAGGACCACAGTGGTGGAGACAGAGGGGGAGTTAGAAATTTTAAAATTGATGCCCTAAAGCATGCAATTCACCAGGATGTGTTGAGCCAAATATTTCTGTCTTCCTCCTCCTCCTCCTCCTCCTCTCCATCTATCAGACATCGTGTATGAGCAAAGGTTGCAAACAGCAGCAGACAATTTCATCGCAGCTGCCTCCAAACTGCCTAGAGGTGAGACACGGTCTCTCCCCCTTCCCTTCATCTTTTCATCTACAGTAGGGCCTATATTAGATCATTACAGCTGCCTCAGATCTCTGCACTCGCTCTGTAATAAGCCAGTTATATTGTTACAGCTTTTTTCAAATGCTGTGATCATGTTGAACTGAACTAAGGTTTCATTCTTTTTCACAGTCTCTGGATGCTTCCCTCCATGCGGTTAGTGTCTCTTTTTTTCTTTCTGCTATAATCTAGTCATAATCTATGTATTAATATTAGCTTCATGTATGCATTAGGTTTTCAGATTGCAGGTGCAGTGTACGACTGTATAACCTGCCAGTATGACTCCTGTGAGTTCCCCCTAGACTGTCCGGGTGAGTATTAATAATTATAATATACTGTTACACACTGGATTATTCTGTTACATCACAATTTTCCAATATGAAAAAAAGATGTACTAATCCAGACTTGACACATCCTTAAATAACTGTGTTTTCATCTTCATAAGCATCCACTCCTGATCCTTGAAATGCTCCGCTTTTGATCCTTGAAATGCTCTTAGCAGAAAGTCAGGATTTGAAAAAGAGACAGAGGAAAGGTTTTATTTCCACACATTATATCTTTTGCACAGAGCCCCCAAGGTACTCTTTAAGTCCTTGGCTTCTTTATGCAAGGTGACAGTTGACTCCCACACACGATGGTATTCGTATCAACCCTGTACAGCACAGCCACTGTTTAGCATATCATCACTTTTACTCCACTCCTCAGAGACTGGGCTTAAGTATAATCATTAAGGAGGACTCACACTGCATGAGCTGCCCTCCTGTGAATGTTATCTGTGTGTGTGTGTGTGTCTGTGTGTGTCTGTGTGCATGTGGGTGGCTATATGTTTATTTCAGTTGAAGAAATTAAAGTAATGGAGAACAGCAGGATCCGCATGCGCTGCGATGTGCCATTTGGTTTGCCAGATGATGTCGAGGTGATCTGGAGGTTTGCAGAGGAGGTACGTTCAGCATATGTTGAATCATTCAATATGCAAAATGCACACACTGGCTTTCTTATCGAGAGTTAGATGAGCACATTGCTATTCCCATCTCATTCCTGCACATATATAATATAAAGGGTGGGGACAGTTAGCTTAGCATGCCATAAAGAGTAGAAGCAGGTGGAGCCAATTAACCTGGCTCTGTCCTTCAGTGAAAGAAAAACCAAAAGCTGTATCCATTATCAGGTATTGTTTTTGGCCTGAGGCAGATCAGTTCTATTAAATCTAGCACATCTATTAATCTGCCAGCACTGTGTGAGTCCCTCTTTTGTACAAATCTGTTTCAGACCTCCACAGCAGCAATGATTTCATCATCCCTGTCAAAACGGGGCCCACTGAGCTGCAGTGTAGTTGTCTGAAGTGGTAAATCAGGTGAATAGGGAGGGTGCTGGTCAATCCACATTCCACTATGGCAGCCTTCACCACTGTTTAAGGGTACTCATCTTGTCAACTTGCCAGATAGAATTCTTTTGATTTTCTCCTGTAGCTGTCTCAGGAGATCAGTCTGCACTGTCGTTGTGTGACCTTTGTCCAGGTAGTCCACCAGCAGTGCTGCGTACATACCAGAAAGTCCTTGTTTGGCTATCTTGGGAAATGCAGACTCTGTCTGTTCTCAGTGTTGTGATTCTTATTTGGGCTCTGGTTGGCATGTTGGTGGACCCAACACGTTACACATTAGACCTTTGTCAAAAAAAGGAAAATCATGTTTTGGCTCATTGTGCTGAATCAGCTGAATCCACAGGATCCAGCAGGCTGACATCTTGGTCACGTAGAGTTTGTTGTGGATGATTCCTGGGAGATGCCCAGCTCTGTGACAGTGCACTTGCCACCATGATTGCATGTTGTTCCCAAATTAAATTACCCAAAAATGTAGCAAGAGCTGAAAGCAGCATGTCTTTTAGGTTATAAACAGATGGACAGTCTGGTTTGGGAAGCATTTTCCAGAAGCTGAACTGTTTTTTTAACACCACTATTCTCAAGTTGCAGCTGTGCAGATTAGCATAAGTGATCCCTGTCAGCAGTATGTGCAGGCTGTATTTACTCTTTCAGGTGAACACTCAGCAGATGGATCAGTTTGTGGAAGTGACAGTGGGGGTGGACAGACTGTACTCCATCCCTTCAGTCAGCCTGCACCATCAGGGCACCTACCAGTGTGAGATCTTCTCAGGGGAACATTCCATCGTCAGACTCTACTTTTATGTCACAGGTAACAAAGTGCAATGGAAAGTGTTGAGTTTAATTACTTATATTTTAAGAAGAGAATACAAAGTCAAAGTCGCAAACATTATGGCATCGGTGACATGAGTCTGGCGTCTTTACACCTGTATGGATGTGCATATACATACAGTGTTGTGTGTTGGAATAACATGTTATTCTTATGATGTAAATGTAAAGTTTTTTGTTGTTTATTTTTTGCACTCTTTACAGAGTTTAAATTCTCCTCCATGTTCTCTCTCAGTGACCCCCCAGGTTGTGACAGGCCAAACAGAGCTGCAGGAGATATTTGACCTGTCTCTGCTCCCAGGAGGGCAGCTGCTCTCTGCGCCCGGTGCTTCTCCCCACTCCTTCCACCTCGTCCTCCCTTTGCTGCTGCTCCTCACTGCCTGTTTAACCGTTTCACTGCTGCTGCTGTTCCTCTCCCATGGGTAAAACAAATCATTTATTTGCACAATATAATACATGAACTGCACAGCCATGTGAAGACAAGATACCCCCATGCCACACACTGCTGTTTTACACATGACATGTAACAGGTTTTCTTTGGCTTTTTATCGTCAGGGTTCTGCACTGCTCATCGATACAGAAGCAGGGACGCCATGCTGAGGAAACAGATGGAGGGGAAGATATAGGGTGAAGCATGTGTAGACAAAAAAGGCATTTCATGTAGTCTGGTTCTTTGTAGAGTGTAACGTCATAGCTTCCAGAAAACCTGTGTGTGACTCCTTCCACCACCAGAGGGCAGGATGCTCATCTTTATGAACAGTTCCTAATGATCCCTGTCACATGTGGCAACCATATTTATTCTCAGAGACACTGTAAATTCTCTTAACTGCAAAGCTTCTATTTCACGAGAGTGAAAATGGAGCCGTTTTTCAGGAGACAGATATCAGGAGATTTATGATGATTGAAATAAAATGATTTGTCACACATCCCCAGCTGTCAGCCTCCCTCTGCTCAAAAATATCATTTAAAACTGATGTGATTATATCTGTCTTTCATAGATAAATAACATGCAGTGCCAAAATCAACTTGCAGCTTTTCATGATGGAATAAATGCTGCAAAATGAGTCTATAACCCAGGTGATAATTTAAATGAATGTGTCCCAAAGCCTGTTGTGCATATTAATGTGGAAGTCAATAGAAATCAACTCATTTTTGGAACCAGCCATTTGCACAACTGCAGTTTTGGGCGCCTCATCTCTCAGCAGTTCTTGCCAAACCTTCATTAACACTGACCTTTAATCCATTAAAAACTAAGGTCCTCCTCGAGTTCAAGCAAACAATACAAAGATTGAAGACATTCTGTGTGGGCACTCTTAAAATATTACAAATACAGCGACTTAAGTGAGCAAATTAATGTTAAAAATATTCTCACACATTTCCTAGTTGTGGGTGTGTGTGTTGTAGTTCTTGTGTAACTGTGGTTCAGATTGATTGATAAAGATAGGCCTGATGTGGTGGGGCAATGTTATCAATTATGAGATCTTATCAGATGTAGATAAACAACAGCAAAAAAAAATATGTGAAGGACAACCAGGGCAGCAAGAGGGTGGAAGCTGAAGTATTTAGTAGAAGTAGTTAGAAGGGGGTAATAGTATCGTCATGGAAAGACTTGATAACCACTATCAGTCAAGACAGGAGGCAGGCAGGTAATGAACTGGAATAAGGTGGATTACTGGAGATGACCTGGACTACCAGTGCTGGATGATGGACAATTGTGCTGTGAAGCCTATAATAATAATAATAATAATGAGTCTGGCCTGTTAAACATACAGCCCTTGGTGACCACGGGGAGGCAGTAACATGAATGTCTCAGAAATTAGAAGAGGAAGCCAACCTAAACATCTTAGAATATATAAATAAATATATTCTAAGATGAATTTACATTGAACTTTGACATTACATTAACTCTGTGTCACATTAGGGTTGTGGTTCAAAAACACTGGTTGCTAAAGCGAAATGACAAAACAAATGTAAATGGTGAGTGAGAAGAGGGAAGTACTTCTCTTGCAAAATCGAGTTCAGTAGTCGTTTCCTACGTGTTCAGTGCCAGAATGAACCATCAAAGCTATGCCTCACCCAAAACCTCCTCATGTCAGAGTCTGCCTTTTGTGGTCCACCAGACTATATGTGGCAGAGGTCATTACATAACAGATTCTTCTTATCCTTTTGTACTCTGGTCAGTGAGAGGAGAAAACACCTGTCAAGAAGAAATCAGGTTCGAGCTTTACTGATTTTGAAGCAATAAAACACTTCTTTAACAGCTGCTTTAATGCTTCATCCTCTGCCTTATCAAACAATCTTCCTCAAAGTATATAGAAGTTTCTTTCAAAATCTCAAAACTATGAAAGCACTTATTATCAAGTGTTTGCACATGCATTGTCTTATTGTGACAGACTCAGAGTTTTCCTGATCATATGTCTGTATAATTGGTGCAGTTTTTGTTCTCATGTTTCAAAAGAGATTTAAACCTAGACACCCAGTCTAACCCAAAGACAGAACAAGGTGTTTATGTCTTTAACAGTTTATTACTTATCAAAAACCTTCAGTTTTCTTCGCATGACTGCAGATCAACACAACGTAACTGCAGTCGGTGGTTCCAGGTACAAGAAGGAAAAATATCGGACACCACTGGCACAGACTGTTCTCCTTCCCTTGATACCTGCAGTCTGCTGGTCAGCACCCATCGTTAGGGACAGGAAGACATATAATATATTATGTCATTATATGACATATAATACAAGACTTGTCAAATCCCCCTTTCAACCTCCCCATACTCTGGTTTACTCTGTTTTAAATGCCAATAGTTTTTGGGGCAAATCTAAACAAAACCTAACTGAGCTGATTGTGTCAGGGGACTCAAACCGTAGACTCCTGAGTAAAAGTTGCATGTACCCCCACCATCACTAAACTACCTCCTTATTCTTACCTCTGACTTTTGCAGCTTGTATCTGGTGGATCTATAATTAATCAAATGTGGCATGTATTATACATACTGGCATTGCAATTCAACATTTTAGTTCATCATTTTGTTTTATGTAAATTTAAGTAAATGCTGCTTCCATTAGCCTCAGCTTTCCTTTGTTTTTTCTGTTTTAGCTTTTCTCGTTACCATGGTAATGAGCTAAATTTTCACCCTGTGCACCGTAGACAAATACCAAGCTTTTGTCTTTAGCATGAAGGGGTTCAACAGCACTGATGTAAACATCACACACAGGTGGCATCTTGTCTGGAGTTTCAAGCTGTTGGTCAATTTATCTCATCAACAAATCCCAGCTGCCTCCTTTCAAGCAGCACTTATAGATGGTTCAGGTGCTGTTGACTGAATTAAAATATCCATAAACTGCTTCAAGATGGTCATTGGCCTCAGTGCTGCTTACAACAAATGGCAATCCCTGTAGATTCATTATTTGAACTCTCTAGTCTGCTTTAAATCCTACATTCAATGTGGACCTGTATATTGTCTAATTCTCTGTGAATGAACAGTATCTTGTTGGTGGAGAGAGAACACAATATGAGGACAGACAGGCATGTGCGAGCCTTATAAAGCACTTGTGGAGTGTCTAAATATAGTCAGACATGACTCAACGCTCAGCTTGTCATTTAATGGGCAGATTGCTTTTTTTTTCCACTCGGTTTCCATGGCAACCTGTGATGCATTGTGACAAGACAAAAACAGCAGGAACATTTAAGTTATATGGATGTGAAAGAGTATCTGACTTTTTTATTTTTGCAGATTACACTTGATAATATTAGTTATTTTGATATAAAGGCTTAGCATTACCAAGGAGTGGATGAATGTTTTCCCACAACCCCAACTTTTAAAGAAAAGGCACAGGTCATGCCATTTTTTGATGAGTCCAGCCCGACGCCCTATGATTTTACATGCACTTATTATTGTAAGCTTGTATTAAATAATCGCCCACTACTGTCATTTTCTCAATGATTTTTCTTAGGTCTTGGGACCCCATTATCATTCCCTAATGTAGGTTACACCAAATATTCCAGAAACTGACACATTTTGACCAACATGTAGGAAGTGAATCTTGTTTTTTTTAATGACATCATTATATTAAAAAAATGTTCTGAAGTCAAAACTAGTCATTAATTGCTCCTGTGACTTCAAGAAGTTTGGGAAAAGTTGTGGGCTCTGATTGGTGGGCTCTGGTATGCTGCCTCAAACTATGTGTTTTTGCGCAGTTTCCAGTAAACGACGGCAGCTCCACCAGTATGAGTGTGCACGCTGCAGCTCACCCAGGACCTGCAGACAGAAAAGGGAACACCCTCTATATAATTCAAGTCCACACACTACGAGCCAAAAATAACTAAATGATCCAACAGAGACGTCCGTTGTCAGTTTATATCCATTGTACATCTCTTCTTGTTCTTTTTTGTGGTATGTGATGGAGCTGAAGGAAAAAGACAATAAATTTAAAAGTGGAATATGTTGTGTTGCTGATGGCAACATCATGCCACACCAACACAAACATGTAAGATGTTTATTCTTCTTTAACGTCAACATGTAACCATTGCATTATAACACTGATCTCTTCTAGTATCATCTTGTATTCAGCTGTCAGTGCTGCAGCCACAAGGGAGGATATAGTCACCATGGTGGTTTTCACCACTGCTGCAGCTTGATGGGAAAAGTCAGCTTCCTGCGTGACACAGTGAGCTACTCACATGGAATGAGACGGTTGTGTCTGAAGGTGACACAACACCTCTGCTTCCCATCTGTAGGAGAGCAAACATGCACCCCAACACGTGTGCCAGCTGATGTCAGGGTGGGAGGCCCAGACAGGGTGGGGGAGGACAAGCTAATTGAAAACAGACACGAGGGAGGTGATGTTTGGCTGCGTCATAACTACTAAAAGTTTGCTCTTAAACATTTTTTTCCTTTCCTGTGACTCATTAAAAGATTTAGAAACTGATTTTCTTCTCCACTTTGTCCACAGAGGCCAAACTATTGGGGAATCTCTAATGAGTAATACTGATACCGCTGCTGAGGAGATCCAGACTCATTTTACTCATGTGAGAAAATATTCCAACCCTGATCAGAGGTCTTGACTCGGATAGTCAGACAGAGTGTTTCCTGATCTCCCACTATGCTGTAGTTATCAAGTCATTATCTACAGCCGTAAAACCTTTTCTGTTTTTGAACATCAGCTGAGTGGTAGTGAAAACAATATTATGAGACAATAGGACTGCTTTCAAAGAGTACAATTATTGGACAGTTTTCAGTCGTGATTATCTCAAATCCTCTAAAGTACTAAAGTAATCAACAATAAATGCACCATCATCAGTAAAAATATTTTCAAGGTGAGTTGAAGGTTAAATCTATAATGACAATGCAAAAGTAAAAGACTTTTTTGTTATACAGTAAATTAAGGCTGTTAATAATAACATTTCTACACATTTGGTCAACACCACATTCACCAGAGACCTCACACAGTTACGTTTATGCTAATAGAACATATGATCGTATTGTCAGACGTCATTCAAGGAATGATCGTAGGATCAATACAGCCAGTACAGTCTGTGTTAGTAATGATGCTGAGGGTCTATGCAGGTAAAGATCAGCTTAAAACATATTCATTCATAAACACATTTTATGAGGAAAACCGTTCCCGTCATGCACCACACACCCATGAGATGCTGTCAGAGACATGCACACACACTTTCCTTTGTCAAGGACTGAAATATTGACCTCAAGTTATGTGGTTTCCTGGTGAGGATGGGCTGGAAATCTACCTTTGTCTGTCACAATCAATGTATGTGTGATCAAATGTAACTGGTGCATCAATGCTACAACTATACAGAAAGCATTTGGAGCTGCATTGTTGTGAGTATGTTTTACTTACATCATTCTTTTTACACCATTAAAGACCTCTCTCTGTGTGATCACATCTCAGCGCATTTCCTTTTAGTGCTGTTTTTATTTCGGAGCTGCTGTTAGTAATATAACCTCTCCATTAAGAACCATCAGACCGTGCACCCTTAAACAGAAAGATGACTGAAAAAAGTGCACTTTATATTCCCATCAGGATGTTGATGTGCACAGAGCTGCTTTGATGTTTGTGTGACTGGAAAAACAGTTTATTGATAATGACTGAACGTAAGGATTTGCTTGTGTATGTCAACCTGCATGATTGGTTGGTGTCAGCGTTGCTCCACCCCTTAACAACCGAATGGCAGCTCTGCAAAGGTTTGTTATAAAACAGGGTGTCCCCCTGCTCTTTTACTGCTCTTTAAACCACAGCTCCCTGCTCATTATGTAAGTGATATCCATATAAAGCAGAGGTCATGGGTCAATAAAGTCATATTGTACGACATAAAGGTGATTCAGAACCTGTTGGTCCAGCTCTTTGGGACAGTACTCCTGTTCTAGGCATGGCTTGCATAATCCAGATGTAATCAGCACCTCAAGTTTATACTCATTTCCACTCCACATGGAATTTTCTTTTTTATTGTGTTAAAGTAAATCTGATGTTACAGGAAAAAAGGACGAATAGTTTTTTGTTTTTTGTTTTGTTTTTGTTATCCCAGGCCGACAGACAGAGAGTACGTGGATGTACTTTGCACCAGACTGTATTCTCTCACAGTGATCCTTGTCACTTATATGTCATTTTCATTGTTTTCTTATCAGTTTTCTCTCGACTGCAACATACTATGCAGACATTATAAACAGCCACATATGTGTCCGACCAACATAACAATGTTTTTCATCAACTGATATGTGAAGCACAGTTTGACGTTCACTTTATTTTGCTGAATTATAGAATTATTCTTTTTTAATGTAATAATGACCAAAAAAAACAGGATTGTTGATATTACAAAAATATTTTTTTATTTCTTCATTTCTGCACATTTATCCCCAGACTGTAAGTTTTTCACATTTTTTCACATCTAAAAAAAGTAATAAAAAAAATCAACTATTACAACAAAAACATTTGTAAAGTTTCATCCATTGTCTCCATAATACAAAAGTGCATTTGACAATGTCTACACCTGTCCTTCACATATCAAGGTGTACAGCAACTAATACACAATATTTAAACAAACTGTTTCCACAGTGACACCATGTATTGGTTGTCAACATCATCATGTTTCCCATACTACTACTCCATTTTTCTCCATTTTCAAGTAAGTCTCCTCTCAGTGCTGCAGGATTGTGTTCTAAAACCTGAAAATGCATTGAAGTTTGTGTTGTTGGTTGGATTCGTGTAAGGTTTTTACAAACATATAAGTGTGATAAACGTTTGTTTGTCGCAGAGCTTTTTGCAATAAATCTAAAATCCCTTTGGCTTTTTATCGAGGGAACCAAAGTAACAACTCTAGGTTGGTCAACAAAACATATGTTATCCCTGTGGCTTGTCTATGCAGCAGAAAGTGCCACCCAGGATCCAGTGCAATAACAACAGCAACAACATCAACAGTGGTGAAGTAATGCTGACTGAACACAGTTATGGAATTTTTTGTGTCGCTAAAGTAATCAACACATGCATATCTGAACATGTAAAAAAACTCATTAAAAAATGTTCCTAACTAAAAGTTCTCTCTTTTTTCAGACATCATGAAGTAAACTTCAGTCATCATCTCCCAAAAAGAAGCCTGAGAAGTGCATGGGCCCGAGAAGCCCTCAGTACAGGACAGAACATACAGAACATCTCCATATAAATACAATGTTTTTCCTTATAAATTAGTCATACTTTTGGTATTACAAAAACACTCAGGTTTACCAGCATTTGGTCCTTTAGATTGATTAGCAGCTGTAAACACACCTTCCCCCGGTCATGTGAGAAAAAATAAATACATGTAATCAATGCAATAATTTAAGGTAATAGGCTGAACTCTTCAGACGCTCACTTTATAACTCCCAGAACGTTTCCTACACAACTTCCGGAACCCCACCCAGTAAAGGAGCATCATGACCAGCCAGTAGCACATGTAGGCCATACAACCAAAGATAAGAAACCTGGTCTCCATTATCTTGGCTGGACTTAACCAGTTCAGTTGACTCTCCTGATAGATTGTATGACCGATCCCACTTAACAAAATGGCAGCCCACACCGACAGAGGGAGGAGGGGGATGTAGTTACCTACGACCTTACGCCTGCCTGATGTTCCCCAGCTGCTTATGTTCATAGTGAGAATGGCAAAATACTTAGCGGGCAGCAAGCTGGTCATGTACAAGGTGGAGTAGAGAGACATAAACACCATCACCATGTCTCGCCTTAGGATGCAAGCGTATGCTGCTTTCATCAGTCCGATGAGCTGGATGCAGCACAGAATCCAGAGGATGTCCCACAGCGAGCCCGTCCAAAACAGCTGGACAATGGTGGCGGTGACAAAGAATGGGAAAATACCCGAGACGATGGACTCGTATGTCATCCACAGATGGTGCTTGTGCCACCACATCGCATTGTAGAGCCACTCACGGAAGTAGGATTTGGTCCAGCGCGTCTGTTGGTTGAGCCAGCGCAGGAACTGAGCAGGTGTTTCTGTGTAGCATTTGGAGCGTGCTGTGTATCTGAAAGAAATAAAAAAAGACCAATGAAATTTGTCTTCACAGCATCCTCTAACATTTACTGTTGACCGTGAACATTGTATATATAGTAATGTGGAAAGGGTGCGTACTTTGTGGCATAGCCCATGCTCAGCATTCGGTTAGTCAGATGTCTGTCATCACCAAATGTGCAATGGGTTCCCAAAAACTTCTGATTGTACCAAGACTCCAGACACTGCTGAAGGATGTCGTTCCTGTACAAACCTGCAGAGAGAAATTCAAGAAACCACAGTGTTACAGTGAGATACAGCCTGTGTGCTTAACAATGACAGGTGAAGTTGATTGTTTAAGAATGATGGTGGATGTTCAATCTTCACCCAAACAACGACATCATGTTTTGGGACATGTTGAGTTTTTTTGTATCACAGAGAGATTGTGTTTCTTACCCAGAGGACCGCTTATGCAGGACACACAGTCAAAGAAGGACTGGCAGGCTCTTTCGATGTTGAAGGCCATCCAGTATCTTAGGCTGCTCATGAAGCTGATGTAAGAGTCTTTGAGGTTGAGGATCATCACATCCCCCCCCACTGCTCCATACTTGGGGTTACTCTCCAACACTTTACACAGCTCCACAGTGGCCAGAGAGTCCAGCTTAGTGTCTGAATCACAAACCTGAGGAAAGAACATGAGAGTCAGTGAGTTAACACTAAACAGGTGTTGTGAAGATGCATGAGAAAAAATATGTAGATACCTGTATGTAGTCCACTGATGATCCAAGGGCTTTAAATGCTGTGTACATCACCTCCCGCTTGCCCCCCCACTTCTGCATGATGCACACACATCTTTTGCTCTGGATCAGGCGCTCTACCTCTTTCCTCTGTGGATCCTCTCCTATTATATAATCAGCATCCCCTCCTGGACCCACTGCTGCTGCCATTTCTACATCCAGCTGGGCCTGGGAGGGATCCCATGTGTGGTAGTTGTTCTTCCACACATAACAGCCAGGATCCTGGTCTGCAAACACCTCTCTGAACATGTCCATCATGTAGCGGTCATCATCTGAGTTCCCATCTACCACCATGATGATGCGCAGCAGCTCGGGGGGATACTTGAGTGCCTTGACGGAGTTGAGGCACTCTCTTAGATAGGCAGGGTCCTCTTGGAAAGCTGATATAGTGAAACCAATTGTTCTGGTAAAGCTGCACGGCTCCGTGCGGGCTTTCATTCGCCGGTGTTCGATGAGGGCAAATAAGCTCTGACCAAGCATGTGGACCGAGAGGATGAGTCCATAAAAGCCAAAGGAGATGATTCCATATGCAGATGTGACCAGCTGGTAACCCTCAACGTAGGCCCAAATCATCACGCCCAGAACCAGCAGAGCGAAGAGGAAAGTGAAGATGGCACGAACGATCGAGCACAGCTTCTTCAATAAGGGTTTCAGCTCCATTGTTTCTTTACCTGAGAGACACAAAGACGCCACATGTTAGACAAATGATTGCTCTGTAAAATTACACTGTACCATTAGTATGGCTCATAAAAGACAGAATCCTATACTGAATAAAGTCACACTAAACCATGTGTTTGGGGGGAAAGGGTGTTAAAAGCAATTAGCTGTTTTACGTGGATTCTTTAAGACAATGTTAACAAGCTACAACTTGGAAAACAATACAGCTTACAGACACTTAAAGCTCCACCACAGCCCAAAAATGTGAATCTCTCACAAAAACTCATACAACAGTTCAGGTGATGCAGTTAGATATAGCTGACATACCAGTTGGTTTACATCATTTATCATCAGTATAAATACAAAATTATATATTTTACTTATTATCATAATAAATTCAGTTATATCTTTTTTCCTCTGTAATAGATTTACCATTAAAGATTAAACACTACAAAAGGGTCACACAAACGCTTACAATGAACAATTATACATCTAACAACACAAGGATTAAAAAGAATACTACTAATGAAGTCATGCAAGTAGTAACTACATATCTACTGACCATGAAGCTAAAACCATTAAGAGTCTTACCGCATGTAGAAAGCAGAGATTTGTTGTTCAAACGATTTTACCGGAAATATTTTCGTTTTCATTTAAGTTTATTGCGGTTTGATAAACATCAATACACATGAAACACATGATGTGAACCTTACCTGAGGCCAGATGTTCCTGCTGTGTGAGACATCCAGTGTCAGGCGTGAGGTCTGTGGGCTTTTCACTACAGGTAGCTTACAAGACGAGATGGAGCCACGTGCGCGCTTTTTATACATTGGGATGTCATTCCAAGTGCGCGCGCCCCCGCAGGCTCGGCCGTGCGTCAGGAGGAAGGCGGGGGTCTCCGAGGCGTTGTTTTTCGTCTTTGCCATGGAGATGTTTGGTCTGTGACCTGGGACAGGTCTGACACAAGTGCCCCAACTTTAAAGAGATACACCGATGAGAATCTGTATGTTCATTCATTTATTCTTTAATTTTTCTTTAATACATTTTAACATCTTAACTTGATTTTTATCCTCATTTTAGCTAGTTTTCTTAGCGACAGATTGGTTGAAAAGTAACAAGTAAACCCTTTTATTTAATTTTTTACCTCAGAGATGTGTTTGTGAACAAACACTGTATAAATGTCGGCAGATTATGAGTTTGATGTTGGACACGTGTTGTAGAGCAGAGAGTTGTTCACTTGAAACATCATGAGAAACCGCAGTGGCTGCAATCATGATCGTTCACAAGGTGGATGCTGCCCTCTGCTGGCGCGTCTCTGTACCTGCATGAGTGGGGGGGGGGGGGGGGGATTGTGTGTGTGTGGGTGGGGAAGTCAGAGGTCTTTTTAGCTGTGAAGTGTAATTGCAGAGGAATCAATAAGCTTTCTACTTAAAAGAAGAAAAAAAGAATGGTCTCCCATCTGGATCAGTGCATTGTTGCTGCTGCTGTAACCATGCTTTAACCAATGATTACATCCCTGGAGACTTTTTTACAGGCAAATCTGTTGACCGCTCATGAGGGTCCACACCCTTAGCCACTGGAGCTGGCCTGAGCCGTCAACACACTTCATGTCGGACCCAAATAGAAGCCACCAGGAAGCTGATGTCATGTAGGGAGGCCATGCGTGTCAGTGAACTGACTTACTGAATGCACTCCTATGGTGAATGTGGGGGTTTTCCATGAGTATGTTTTAATTTATGTAGTTTGTGCTGTGGAACTTAAACATGTGCATGTTATTGTTAGTGCAGCCCCGTGTCTGAATATATTCATCTGCAGTTTAATTAATTATTTGCACCCCTTGCTGTTAAATACACATGTTTAGAGTATTGAACACTATTTAGAGCTCAAGTAATTTTCTTATTTTCTTTTTATAGCTCAATTTATATCAAGCGTTCATGGCTATACTACTGGTTTCTTTTAGTCATACGCCTGGCTAATCATTATACTTACTGCATTAGTACATGACCACATCAAAAAACATATCCTCTACAGCTCACTGCAGGAGGATAAGGATGCTTTTACCAACCTGCCAAAACACTGAAGTAGCTCATAAACATGCTTTGTGGAATACCAAAGGATTCGAAACGCAGACATCTGTGTTGCCAGAAACAACATCTTGTCCTAGCACAGCCTCCATTGGGCTCTGTAGCAGTGAGAGCTTTTTTTGTACAGAGGCTACGAGCCCTCAGAAACCTCGTTAGGGTTCAGGCTTTATATGTGGCGGTCAAGCAAATGCCTTATGACTCATTCATGTGCTCTGAGGCACACCCAAGAAACCCAAAATCCACTTAAATAATGTTGGGATTTTATGATGAGGGGCACGAGTGTTTCCCTGTGTGCACCTGATGCTGTTTGATCAGGGCATGTTTACCTCCATTACAGAATAATATTATTATGGAAGAACAAGTGATAGAAGGACTTTTTTATTCTTACTTAATTTTAATAAACTGCATATGATAAGAAGTGATTGTGGAGCATGTGATATGCTTTACGCTCTGAGCCCACAGAGAGCAGTGTGGCAGCGTGATTTACTGCTTCCTGACTGTAAATGTTGGGTTTGCTCCTCATCTACTGAGCATGAAACTTGTCTGCCCATTCATTGTGAAGCCATCCTGAGTCAGAGCTCTAAATGCTGTGACTGCATTAAAGCCAGCATGATCTCTAACATGCTCACAGATACATGCTATTTTGATTTACAGCTAGCTAAATTATGTACATGCGGCTTTTCAAACTCTCCAACACACGTCTGAGACACTTGCGGAGTAGAATTCCTGCAACGTTGTATCTAGAAAAGAGGTGGTGTACTTTAATTGATGACACTGTACACACAGATCATCATGCATTTAGTTTTTACTGATGACACCTTCATTGCTCAGCCAGATGTCATTGTGTTCTTGATCCAGGAGACATAATTGCAGACTTTAGTGTACACCCCAGGCTTCTTTCTCAGAGCGCAGCCATGGCCCCAGGATACAACTCCCTGGAGCTCACCGTCACACAACATGGGGCCCCCAGAGTCACCCTGGATCAAAGGAGATGAGGTTAATCTTCACCTGTAACAGTCACTTTTATCATGAAGCATTTGCCTTTTTGTGACATCTCCACCACCTGACAAGAGTCCTTCCCTCCTTCTAGATATCCAGCACAGATCATGTTTTCAGTGATTTGGAACGGATACGCATTAAAGCAGGTGTCATCACTCAGCAGAGGAACCTCCAGGCACTGCAGCTTATCTGGGTACCTCGCTGTAAAGACACAAAAACAGCATCTTCACCATACCTGATTAAATTAATAACAGCTTTTGTTGTGGCTGTTATTGTTTGTTGTGTGTAACTCACAGCCCTCATTGCTGGGACGCAGACTCCCCCATCCAGAGACCTGGCACATTGTCCCATCAGTGGCACACTTTGAAGGAAGCGCTGCAGGACGCACATAGCTGTTCAGAGTCGCAGGCCGACTCAGTTTGATCAGCATGATGTCACTGTCCTGAGAGCGCGGGTTGTAGTCGGGGTGGCGGATGAACTTATCAGACATGATGTGCTGCTCAGTCCCCTCAGGCTCCCAGATGTCATGCTCTCCCAGGCGCACTTCTAAATTTGACCTGGAAAAAAAAAAATAAAACCAGTTTGAAAGTCTAGTCCATTGCTGCCTTTTTTTTTCAATCTTTCACAATCTAAAAAGATGCTAGTGATGGTGGTTCTTACTTTGGCTTGCAGTGTGCAGCAGAGAGCACCCACTCCTCTGACAGGAGAATCCCACCACAGAAGTTGTACCCAGTGAAGAGAGACACTTGGTAGGGAACAGAGTTTTTAGGGCACTCATACCCTCCGACAATCTTGTCACCTTCTTTTAGGGCAACTGTAAGTGAGAAAAAAAATAATACAATTATGTCATCAGTATGTCGTTTGTTAGTCATTATTAGTAAAAGTTTGATTTATACCTGCCCCTCCAAAGAGAGCCAGGAGGAGAAACAGCTTCATGTCTGGTGTGTGGCAGGTTTAAGTGCCCTCACACTCTTTAGTTAGTTTAGTATTTTAGTCCTCTTATCTAATTTTTCTCAAGGTCTTCTATCGTCAGAGGTATGGCTTAAACACGTGTTGCATTTCCACAGTGATACTGAGCATAATGCTCTGCCTCCACTTGTGCTCATTACCTTTATGTTCTAAATTCAGGTTTAGACAGTGGCAGGTTGTTTTTAGGCAGATGCAGAGGCAAGAACTTCATACGGTTGCTGTTTTGAAGAGCTGCTTAATCATAGATCTGACGTTTTTTCATCTGCTGGCTGCTACATGGAAAATGCAAGTCACAGTATGTGATAAGAAAGTGTTTCCTAATATAGAGGTCTCAAACCTGATCGGAGAGTATGACGCAGTTTCATGCATGTTATTAATTCTTCTTCTTACTTACTCATATATTTATATATTTACTGATATGTTATTTCTTTTAACCAGGTGTGTAAGTAGTAGGAGCCATTTTAAATACAAAAGAACAACAAACTCCCAAATACCATCAGTTAATGATAACAAAGGTTCAAGGAGCTGCTAAATGGGGAAGCTAAAAACCACAATAACAATGTAGGCTGCAGCTGTTATACAAATAAAAATTCATTATTTGGTTAAAACTTGAAGCTACATTACAAACAACAGTGTTTGTGTAATCGCTCTCACTGCCAGAAGGAGAAGACAAAAAGTTCACTTCATCTCTCATGTAGGATCTCTCACTTTGTTTCCTGCTACGTCATCATTATCTAGAATTACTAATGATTCATTAATTATCAAGTCATGTCTGATTTATTTTAAGTTAATCATCTTTAATCATCAGAAATGTTTGAAAGTTTGTGCTTCTCTCGTTCCAGGTCATCATTTTGTGGCCCTTATAGCACATCCTGTTCAGCTGCCTTTAGGAAACTCATTTTGTAAATAATAAAGGATACAAAAAAGTATCTCTGTCTCTCCGGTTTATAAAATATGTTGAAGGAATTCATCTCTTTTTCTGTTTCAACATTGCTGCTGAGTCATATTGCGAGAACAGAGAGGTACCAGTCTCCATTACTCACGTTTAAGCACAGGTATTCATCAGCACCAGACAGAAAAACATCCAAACATGAGGGCACATTTACCGAAACCCTATGATTATACACTTTATGGTTAAAATATAACACATTCCCATCCAGCTCAGACAGGTCCTCCTCCACTTATCAGTACGAGACTCTCTCTCCTTTTCACACGTACATTCCACAAATGTATATTCTTTGATTGCAGAGAAGCTTATCTATAAAAACATCTGTGGTTGCAAACATGTTCACTGATGTGTGCTGAGGCTTTGGGTTCAAATTTAACCAGAGATAAATTTTGATCACAGCCTCCAGGAAAACTATAAACATTTAAAATGTGCATGAAATGCAGAGAGCTAATTGCTGAAAGGTGGAAAGGTCTCACACATGACACACACATGTCACACGTGCAAAGCAGCAGGCAGGATGTGATCGGATAGATGACTTTAAAGGAGAACGTTTTCTGCACCCAAAAAACCCATTCACTTTCATTTATTTCCAACATCACAGCATATTTTCCAGCCCTTGGTTACAATGTATGGAAAAGACAAAAACATTCATTTATGTTACCATCTGGCGCTCCCTGTTTAACCATTTCCGCTTCTCCTAATCTCATTCCACTGCACCTCAAAATACTCTCGGACAGACAGAGGGAGCAGTGTGTGAGGATCTGGATGACTTGCCAGGCTTGTTTTCTGTCTCACAGAGCCTGGGCTGATTATTCATATCCCTTTAGGTCTGCTAAGGGGGACCAGGCGTTGTGGTTGAAAGTAGGGACAAATGTAAGGAAGTGGTTAGGTTATTGAGGTTTAGCTTTTTTTCCCCCCTTGTGTGTGGTGTATTCATGGAAAAAAAAATTGTTCCTGAGCCATATGAGCAAAAGACGTTGGCACTGGTGTTTGACTTTGAAAACAAAATTCCTGACCTCTCCACACCCATGAGACAAGGGGTTTGATTTCCAGTCAACACCGCAACAAGATCAACAAACCTTTGAGGTTTTTAGGACGCAGCAGATTTCAAGAGCAGACGTTTCAACACGAACACCACTCTGCTCCGCATGAAACCCGGGACTGCTGGAGAAATCAAGCGGGGTCATAATGTTTTGCACTCGACAGAGACAAGAAAATACAGGGTGTATTACAGTGGCGCTGGGAGCTGCAATATGTCATTAGTACTTCAGTGTCCCACACACATAGACACACATTCACAAACACACAGACACACTTGTAAACAGTTTAGTTTTGCCATTCCAGTTGCTCCCAGCTGTTGTATTGAACCGATAAACCCCCCCACCCCCCATAACTTCATCTGTGCATAACGCACTCTGCTATAACTAAATTCCCTTTAAACCTCCACGGGTTGTTTTACACACCCAAATTGGTATTTGTGTGGCACACACATAATTGCATGTTTGGTTGGTAAATCAAGAACTCTGGCAAGCCCTGGGCTCTGAAGGCTTCCCTCAAACTATAGCCTTGAGATAACTATTAATATCCCCTACAGACTCCAGCGAAATGCTCTGCCTTTAGGTTCTGCTGCAAGGCTACACAGCAAAAAAAAAACTTTTAGCTAGAGAAATGAAAACTTGTGGATGTATTGCTCAAGAGAATCATGACCAAATTAAACAAAAGCAGTCATGCTGTCTAGACTACAGCTAAAACAGGAGAGTCATTTAGCAAATGTAGCTGAACAGTACAGGAGTGATGATGAAGTTAACTAGGTCAGCTTATTTTAAGCCGTTTCCTGTATGTTTAATAAATTGTTTTGGGTCCTGGTGTAAAAATTTCTCTCAATGGGAACATTTTTTAAGAAAAAAAAGAAAGAGTAAAGACATGAATCCTCCTACACATTCAAACAGGGGTGTTATTCTGAACACTCACATGGACCGAGAGCATGTAAATGGATGCAAACTGTATATGTTTCTCCTCCTCACTCTCGCCTTTCTTCCTCCTCCTCACATCTGGACTGCTGGCTGGACCCAGTTCCTGTGCGGTGTGTGTGTAAACTAGCAGGGGACCCAGTTTTGTTGGGGTAGGGCAGATCATAACAGCTCCCACTGTGTGAATCTGATCAGTTCATGACTTGGAGGCTCTAAGAGCTTTACTGGGTGACCGAGTTAAAGCGTCAAAACCAAAAATGAATTATCTTTGAACGTCATGAGCTGGCTTTTCCTCCTCTTCTAGTGTTGCAAGGGAAAACAGACGTAAGCAGATTGGAAACTTTAAAATCTGCCTCGCACTGTGGCAACTCTTTTGGCAAACAGTAAAATGTGAAGTATCTCAAACTTATTTCAAGTTTCACCTTCAGTTAGAGGTGTGACACAGATCACGGGAATTAGGGAAACATTACTATGCTTATTTTCTCTTAAACACGTAATACAGATATACAAATGCGTGGGCAGCAGAGCAGCAGGAGTAAAGAGGAGCTGTGTGGGAGGAAATATGAGCATGAAGTCAGATGAAGCACTTCTCCCCCGCTGAAAGGTAGGGCTGCACCCTAGAGACACCAGGCTGATTGTTTAGTGTCTCCAGCCAACACTCCCCCTCATGACCATCTTGCTCTTATTAAAATGTATATTTCAGTCTTTTTGTCTTTTCCTGTACTTCTTGCTTAAGTCGTATTACAGATTCGATACTTGAAATGTGTTGTCAAGATAATGAGAAGAAAAGAAAAAAGTGTTGTGTAGGGTTGAGAAGCTCTGACTGAGATGTGATAAAATAAAAAAAGAAAAAACTGTAATGTGTCTGGCAGGTGTAAGAGATACAATTGCCCAAAATTATGGTTTACATTTGCTTCAGGGTAGATGAATTCCTCTTTGTTTAAGGCGTGCAGTTGATTGTTGATCCCATTCCTGCAAATTCCTGAGCTTATACAGATGTTTCAGGAGTGTGTGCTCACTGCAAAGAGTGACAAAGTGACCAAAAGCATCCCTTATTAATAAGAGTTTGTGCAGAAGCTCACTCATATTGTTGTATGATCATTGTTTTAATGTAAAGAGTAATTGGGACACCTTGTATTGTTACACATAGCAGAAACATAAACTCTGGAGTCGAACCACTACTCCACCAGGAATGATAAATACAATGACCAAAAACTGGCATAGAGTTAATGTAAACACACCAGCAACCGCTGCAAGCTTTACCACATGTCTATCTGCACAGAATGAGGTGAACCAGGCATGCAGATGTGGTATCATCCAGTCCCATCTGCTGGAGTAAGGCATAGGTCCAGCGGAAAGCAGAATGGACAGAAAAGCTATGGTCTGTTGGGTGTATGATATGACTCATGTTGAAATAAGGTGTCAACAGACACAAAATCAGGCTCTCTGTGCAAGTGTAGGCACCACAGGTGGAGTTCTAGGTGTACAGCAAAGGTACAATACTCAGTGATATGTCAGTCTGAGCCAGGCAGGGTGAGAAGAAGGGAGCTGCATGCTTCGACGTGGAGAAACATGGAAACATGCAACACAGAGCAATTAAACCTGATCACAAGAAAACATGACCTCAACCTATGTAGACAAAAACACATTACACAGCAGGGCCACTGGTGTGCAAATGAGAACTCGTGGCTCCACCCATCTTCAGGTAGTCATTGCAGCAACCAACAATTTAGGCATTTAGTTGTTTGGCTGCTCAGTGTTTTCACTTTTGGAGATCCCCATAGCACCAAAAAAAGGGCTCTGTCATGTGGACGTGCCCTGGCAGGAATCTATAACAGCATGAATCACTACATGTTCATGAGCTGTGCATGGATGTGTCAGTGGAGCTGCGCATTATACATGGGTTTGATTTAAAAAACACATGAGTGCAATGATCCAAGATCAAAAGGGAATAGTAGAAGTGGATTGATGGTCTTCTTGAGAGTCGAAGGGGGGGGGGGTTTAGCGTGCAGCTGGAGCCAGATCCCGCCTGGTTGTGGGCGGTGACGTCATATATTGAAAGAGTCAGGGATCTGCGCTCTGCAGTTTTCCTCAGTGAGTAGTGAGAGTGGAGCAGAGAGGCTTTTACAGCAGGCTGGAGCGCTGACCGAGGTAAAGTGTCTTTGTTTCAAAAGTTTAATCAAACAAAGTCGTTAGGAGGGAAAATAGAGAATAAACATAGCTACATGTTTACTTTATAGTCATGAGAATCTGATGGTAAAGTCTTTCTTTGTGTTTTGGAGACGTATTTCTAATAAGTCAGTTGTTTAATTGTTTTTGGCAGCTACAAAGCAATTAGTGCAAATTTCCTGTTTCGTTTGTGTGAGGCGGCGCCAAATCTATTACGCAATACTAGTTTTATGCACATTTAAACTGGGCAGACTGGTATTTGTTTGCGTGTGCATGCTGCACATGCAAGATTTTATATTGGTCTAAGCAGGGAATGAGTGTATAATAAAGTAACATTAGGTTATTGATCAGTTGAACTGACGTCAGTCTGCACACACGTTAAAGAGTGTGTGGTGTCTGTACTGCCAGTGGTGGAAAGTAACTGAGTATTTGTACTTAAGTAAATGTTTATGTATTTATACTTTACTTAAGTAAAAATAATAGTGCATACTTTATACTTTTACTCCATTACATTTTGCAGCTATCATCTTTACTTTCTACTCCACTACATCTCTACAATTTTTGTAGTTACTCATTACATTTTATGAATACAGTTGTGGTGGACTTTACTGCTGGACTGATGTGAGGTCACATCAGTGAGACATGGAGATGAAGCCTCTCTGTTCACTTGATGCCCACAGCCTGCCTCATGACACACAGACCTGTCCATAGCTGGTTCTGGGTACATTTCAAAGACGTCTGTACTGAAAATGTAAATTAACTACACATTGTCCATTTTAATTTTAAGATGATTTCTTTGATTATTTTAACCTGATCAGATATCCTTTGCAATGGAAATCAATAATATATATTCAGTGCATGAGTACTTTTACTTTTAATACTTTAAGTACATTTTAAAGTAAGTACTTAGGACTTTTGCTTAAGTAGGAATGTAGATGTAGCACTTCTACTTTTACTTGAGTATATATTTTGCTGGGTAATTGTACTTTTACTTAAGTACCAAGCTTCAGTACTTCCTCCACCACTGGTTACTGCAGACTGTTGATGCTGTAGGACAAAGAAAATAACAAGTTTATGTTTGTGTTTTTATTCTTTCTTGCAGGTTTTATGACAATGATGGAGCTAACGAGCAGTGGCCCTTTCTATCTCTCCAACAACAACATCACAACATCAAAGTCAGATGACTTTGCAACAAATGACTCTTTTTATGGTGACACAGAAGAGTATGACTACAGGGACGACCACGACTACAAGGACCTGCCTGATGACTTGAGAAAGTCTCTCAACATCATGTCACTCATTGTTTACAGCCTGGCCTTTGTCCTCGGTGTGCTCGGGAATGGAGTGGTTATCTGGGTGACCGGATTCAAGATGAAGAAAACCGTTAACACAGTTTGGTTCCTCAACCTCGCTGTGGCCGACTTCCTCTTCACAGCCTTCCTGCCTCTGAGTGTGACATACACAGCAATGGATTTCCACTGGCCTTTTGGCAAGTTCATGTGCAAACTGAACACCACCATAAGCTTCCTGAACATGTTTGCCAGTGTCTACATCCTGGTGGTGATCAGTGCGGACAGATGTGTGTCTGTGGTGTGGCCCGTCTGGGCCCAGAACCACCGAAATGTACGCAAGGCCTCCGGTGTGAGTCTGGGTGTGTGGATAGTAGCTTTGATTCTCAGCTCTCCGTACTTCATCTTCAGGGACACTGGGCCGTCCACTGATGATGAAAACATCATCAACTGTTTTAACAACTTTGCTCTTTCTGATGATGATGAAACACCATCTGTCATTCAGCTGCAGCTGTTCCGTCATCGGGCCATGGCCATCACCCGCTTCCTCCTGGGATTTGTGATCCCCTTCACTGTCATCGTCTCCTGTTATGCCGTCATAATCCATCGCCTTAGAAGAAACCGCTCCTTGGCCAGCCATTCAAGCCGGCCCTTCAAGATAATCGCCGCCATCATCATCACCTTTTTCTTGTGCTGGGCTCCCTTTCACATCATGGTTCTAATCGAGTTGGTGAACCACATGTCCAACTATTCCAGTGAAATATTAGATCATGTCACCACTATCGGGGTGCCTATAGCCACAAGCCTGGCCTTTCTCAACAGCTGCCTGAATCCACTTTTGTACGTATTCATGGGTCAAGATTTCAAGGATAAAGTCCGCAAATCCATCCTGAACGTGTTGGAAAGCGCCTTCCAGGAGGAGGTGTCTCGCTCTTACACCTACACAAACTCAATGATCACCAGTCGGAGCAAAGAGAAGTCAGTTTCTGATGCTGAGGTGTGAGACTGTTACTGATGAACACATACTGCACATTGTAAAAGTAACTGTATATACCATGATTTTATCTAAAGGCCATCTTTTTTTACATGACTCTAAGGTACTGTTTGACTGAGGTTAAGAATCAGCTAAAGGTTTTACACAGAATAATTTTGGACAAATGAATCAAAATCTGCCTCACAGAGCAGAACACATACACATTACATTTCACTGTGTAACAATCACACAACCAAACTGAAGGTCCTGTGTCAACATCAGTGGGTGCCACACACAACAACTTTCTCTTCTCCATCCACTGATCCCATTATGACTGTATATGACAAGAGCACACAGCAATAATCTAACAAAACACACACACACACACATTAAAGCAAATGAAAACTAAAAGAACAAATATGTCCAGTCATTGAGTAATAATTCACTCTTTTACTACTGAGCACCTGGTTGCCACCAACCCTGCCGTGTGACATCATAATAGAAACAGATGTATCTGTTGCATACTGTAACATGTCTACTGCATGCTTTGATAAACATCATATTTGCATTTGTTATTTAGCATATGGACAGTTTGATATAATCCATATAACAGTATAATCTCATAGTAGCAGCTACATTGTATAATTAGCTTTGTTGGTTCTTTTGGTGTTTATATTTGCCTTTTGGAGGGGCTGACCTGTGTGCCACACTTTTTAATTTTAGTATTGAAATATATATTTTCAAAATTATCACATTTTTCTCTAAAACAAACACAACTTTGTGGTACTATATCTCTCTGTGTAAGCTTGTAAACCACGTAAATAATAATTGGATTGTTTAACTGTTCTCAGCCCCAGTGGCCGTTTTTACTAAGAGTACAAATTATGCTGTGATTATGGTTCTTGCCTTTACTATTCTTTACATAATTAAAGTATTTTTGGACTTTTCTATAAGCTAAAAATGATTCACTTTGCTGTAGTATTTCATCAACTCAATCGTGCTGACAGAAAGTGGGTGAATTTCCATCGAGTGCTGATAAAACATATTTTGAGGAAGTGGCAAAAGTTGATCACCATCAGTAGCTTTTACATGTTTTTCATGTTCTAGAAGTTAAAAAAAATTGCTGATATTGTCTTTATTCTACTCTTGTCAAATAATCTGGACATTCACGTCTATTAAGCTTGCATTAAAAACGTATTTTCAACTATTGACACCTGTGTATGATTCAAACCAGCAAACTGTGCACAGAGACATCTTCTGTTAGACTGGTTATCAGGGATGCTGCTTCATCATGGGACATCATGAGTGATTTCACAATCTCTCACTTCTTTGTAGAGTTAGAGTAAATGGAATCATACAGACATATAGAAATTATGTAAGTGAGCATCCTGCATGACAAATAGCACTTAAAGGTCATGCAGGACATATTAGCAGCAAAGTGCTGGTGTCCTCTCTCTGCCTGATGTATACATACAGGACATTATTAGATTAGCACAGTATGAGGCACAATGTGTTACAGTGTTGTAGCTGTTGTGTTGAGCTCATTTACGCCTCATATGAATTTAAATCTGAAACATCATCAAATGATTAAAGTGGAAAAACAATACAATGTGAGGCAAACAACACACTGCTGTTTGTTTATTTAATATGTATTTGATATGTTGTTGTTTTTTTAAATTCATCATCCATAATTATAATTTCTTTTCAGTGCGGAAGTTCTTATCACATCTAATTACATCGGTGAATCGTTTAATTTAATAAGATCATCCCTATCAACCAGTCGTATGTTTCTAAACAGCTGCCTCATATACATGTGGTCTCACCACGACATTACTAAACAAGGATGGATGTTTTTTTTTTGCCTATACATAAAAATCATAAGAGCTTCAACAATCACATCTGAAAGCATGTTCTTCAAGCTTCTGTCAAAAAACAGCCTAAATACACCTACAGTATTTTTTTAATCTGATGGTAACATGATGGCGGCTGCACGGATGGTTTCCTTCCGCACTGATGAAATTATGTGCCATAATCTGATCATGTATAACCCACCCCCACACTTATCTCTGTTCATTTTAAACCTCAAAACCAAACTTTATTTTTCATATACACTTCAGCTTTTTTCATTAAATAGGCAGTTTTAATATAAGTAGTTTATTTTATTAAACCTCATTAACCAGTAGGGGGAGATGTTTTAAACATCAAATGCTTCCCAAATCAGTGAAATCACGTATTACTGTTGGCCTCACATCTACCACTCACAAACATATAGTGACCCATACTGCACAAGTGTCACCTCCCTCCTTTTTTTGCCCTCCTTAATTTGTCTGTGTTTATGTGTATGTACTAGATGTGTGAGCATCTGAATCAGATCAGCCAGGGTAATGTTTACAGCTCTCCTCCTCCGTCTCTCATTTCTGTTAGTTTAGCAGCAATTCAAAGTTGCAACAGAGTTCTAAGAATGCGTAGGCATGTGTGGAAGTGGGGGTTTCCAGTAATAATAATTTTCAGAGAATGATGGGGAGGGAGACTGGAGGAATCTGAGCACACAAAAACCTCTCGCAGGGCAGAAGGTAAACTACAGTAGTGGACAGAGCTGTACAATAAGGTGATCAAACATTTTTTCCAGAGAATCATCAGTATCAGGAGTGGATTAGGTGACGGAAACCCAGAAAAACTCTGCACCCACTCGAAACAAGTCCAAACCCTGCAGAGAAGTCAGAGGGAGTAAGCATCATTGGATCTGTGTCAGCTATCGACTCGTTTGTGTGTTTAATAGTGGTTATCTATAACTATGTGAACTGGCTGCAGTGTTGACCCTGCAGAAGTGTGCATTAGGAGCAGAGCAGGCTACAGCTACACAGATGCTGCACTGAGTTTGCTGTAAAGGATGGACAGAGTGGACACTGAAAGAGAGAGATTGCGTATATTACTGCTGACCCAGCCCTTGAAAATGTAAAGTCTGTCTTTCTCCTGCTGTAACTATGCCCTAGCCTGACTCTTGGGGTGTTGTCAGTGATGTTATAACACTTCTCTGAGTGCACTCTGCTATAATTGAAACCAGAACTTAGCAGTAAGTAAAATCAAAACAGTTAGTGGTGGTGGTGGTGGTGGTGTTAAGTTTTGGTGTCGGGGGGGGGGGGGGGGGGGGGGGATCTTTGACTGCTGATGACGTGATGAGACGCCTGTCCACATGTTCTGTTCTGGTCATCCAGCTTAAAAACTGGAGCTGTATCAACGACCGAATGTGGTGTTTTATCTGAGGATTGTGTAAACTGCTGGTGGATCCACCTCCGTGTGGGTGGTGACTTTAGACCCACACATTACTACTGTATAATAACCTGTGCTGTGCTGAATTTGCTCAGTGTATCGTCTGTTGCAGATTCATCCACTAGCAGACAGGAAGTTTTGAGAAAGGTAGGCGTATTTTTATTTTGTTGTTTAAGAAGTATATAGTTACCAGAACTTCACTATGCAGACACTTGATGTAAATAGTGAGGAAATTGACTTAAAGTAATGATGTAAGCTGAGGTTCTTTATTTTTTTTAATTTTGTAATAATAATAATAATAATAATAATATTTACACTAAATAAAAAGGAGGGGGTTATTTTATGTTCTTGTTGTCGCTGCAGGTCTCAGTGATGGAGATGACCACTGTCTCTTATTACACCAACTCAACTGTACCTCGGAGTAATGGCTCTGTTTATTTTGACAAGTATGCCAACCTGAGAAAGTCTCTCAACATCATGTCACTCATTGTTTACTGCCTGGCCTTCGTCCTCGGTGTGCTCGGGAACGGAGTG
Organism: Parambassis ranga; assembly: GCF_900634625.1. Lineage (NCBI taxonomy): Eukaryota > Metazoa > Chordata > Actinopteri > Ambassidae > Parambassis > Parambassis ranga. The sequence continues at coordinate 10,776,379 of NC_041036.1, forward strand.
GTTATCTGGGTGACCGGATTCAAGATGAAGAAAACCGTTAACACAGTTTGGTTCCTCAACCTCGCTGTGGCCGACTTCCTCTTCACAGCCTTCCTGCCTCTGAGTGTGACATACCTTGCTTCAGATTTCCACTGGCCTTTTGGCAAGTTCATGTGCAAAATGAACAGCACTGTGGCCTTTTTGAATTTGTTTGCCAGTGTCTACATCCTGGTGGTGATCAGTGCGGACAGATGTGTGTCTGTGGTGTGGCCTATCTGGGCCCAGAACCACCGAAATGTATGCAAGGCCTCCTTTGTGAGTCTGGGTGTGTGGGCGCTGGCTTTTATTCTCAGCGTTCCGTACTTCATCTTCAGGGACACTGCGACGTATCCACAACGTGTTAGCTGTTTCAACAATTTTGCTTTTTCTAATGACTATAAAACACCATCTGTGATTAGGCTGCGAAATGTTCGTCATAAGGTCATGATCATCACTCGCTTCCTCCTGGGATTTGTTGTCCCCTTCACTGTCATCATCTCCTGTTATGCCGTCATAATCCATCGTGTTAGAAGAAACCGCTCGCTGGCCAGTCAGTCAAGTCGGGCCTTTAAAATAATCGCTGCCATCATCATCACTTTCTTCTTGTGCTGGGCTCCCTTTCACATCATGAGTCTACTTGAGTTGGTGAGATTTTCAGGTCCTTCAAATGAAACATTGATTTATGTTACCACTGTAGGGATCCCTTTAGCTTCAAGCCTGGCCTTTATTAACAGCTGCTTGAATCCACTGCTGTATGTGTTCATGGGTCAAGATTTCAAGGATAAAGTCCGCAAAACCATTCTGAACGTCCTGGAGACTGCCTTCCAGGAGGAGCAGACACACTCTCAGTCTGACATGAAGTCGGTAGAGACCAGACACAGTAAAGATAATTCTGCTCATACAGAGTTTTAGGGTGCTAAGAGCATGCACCAGTGTATTCAGGCTGCATCAAGATAGATTGGTAAATACCATTTTCTGATGAAAATCCCTGGGCACCAATTTCAAAATCAATATTTCGTTAGCTGTATATACGTAACACAAAAGAAGATGTTACTTAATTTTAGCTTGGTTGCTTAGCTTGGTTTCTGTTTTATTTCATCAAGAGTGTAAAAATACAAATGTGTACCATTGGTGAAGTGTTATTATACTTAACTATAACATTCAAATTAATTTATGTCAACAAAACAAACATTTTAAAAGAAACATTCCCATTGATACATATGGTTTGTTTTTTGTGATTTAACCTGATAAATAACTCTAAGAGCCGATACATTGTTGTAATGGACTATTGGCTTTTCCTGTTATCTGATTTCTGTCATTAAAATATTGAATTATTTAGACTTTTATTCGTGCATGTGTTTGTTAATATTCCTATATTGTGCACAACTGAGGATATGTGCAAAGCTGCGTTATTAAAATTATAACAAGAGTGTCTTGCTGTTGCTCGTTAAGCAATACTCATCTTGTGTTTTACATTTTCTTCATGATGCTTTTTATCCAGTAGAGGGAACTATTTTACATATTAAAGAATACTTAATTCAGGATGAGGAAACATTATTCCTTATCTGCATAAATACTTCTTACAGGATTCTAAGTAGGTTTTTTATTATTTTGTTTATGATAAGCTATAGTGGAATTTATGATAGATGTGTACATATTTTTAAATATATACAAATACAATGCATATAGGATCATTTAGCTCTTAAAAAGGGACAATTCATACGCAAATTCAGTCATATTGTTAAGGATATTATAAGCTTTGTGCTGGGTTGGGGACGACAACAAACAGAAACAAAAAAATATGTTTATTCGATCTACCGTCCCAACCTCCAGTCCAGTGGGTGGCGAAATTGCACCCATGTGCTGTTTGCCCACATGCAAAAAAAGGACTCCACAACGAAGAAGTGACACCTCTGGCACTAAGGCTAACAGCAGTTATCGGCCCCGCACTGGTGTATATGGGACGCTGTATACAAGATTTGTTATATTCGGAGTTGTCCTACATTTTGGGTAAGTCGTGGATTATGAACTGTTTTGCAGAAACTGTTTGGCCCCTAATTGTCTGTACATGTACGAATTGTATATTTTGCGTTTCTATTATCGGCATGTAGCGTTAGCTTGCAGCAGCTAACGTTAGCTATCGAAAGTAGCATCTCGTACATTCAGGTTAGATTTATATATTTTAAGTCCCCTTTTTTAAAATGAACACCTGGCGTGCATTACCCTTTGCATTCTCGCTAGCGTGTACTTGTAAACATTAATCACTTGTCAGTTTTAATATGTGTCTGTTGAGTAAAGGATGAGGTTGGCAGTTGTGATAAACATGCTTAATCTGACCATAAACATCAGTATTTGAGTGCAATGACTGTATACAAAGACTGGGGAAATCCTGTAGAAGCTTTGCTTCTCCAAAAGAAACTAGACATTTGCACACCGTGTTGTATTTTGATGTACGTAATACTGTACTTAAAGTGGATGTGTCTTTTCGACTGTGCTTATATGCTAATGTGGCGTTGCTACATTTTTGAGGGAAACAAATAGATCACAATACGGTAAAGTTATAACGAAAAAAATTTTGGCACCTACTCTGGCCACACTTTTGACATTGATGAATGATAATATTATAGTAAACAAATTGATTATCTTTATTAACCTTTTAGGGAAATTGAGGATGTTGTGCTGGTACAACATAAATAAAGCAGTTTATCTTGGAATAAACAATTCACTGAGATCACACAATAATTTTCTGTAGTCATAACAACAGTAGAGTTTAGCGTGCCTTTAATGCGCCTCTGTGCTGTGTGAAATACACAGAGATGGAACTGCTGATGATTTTGCTGCACCTCTGTTAAATTGCCAGATATGATTTTCATCTAGCTAGAAGATTGTGACTGCTAAATGAGGGAAAGGAAGTGTGCTGCTTGCTTAAAAGTGGTAAATATTACTACAGATGTCATAGTAGTAACCTTTGTGGTGCCCTTGTAGTCATGGGACTGTGCTATAGTTTGTTAATGGTGTCATTTTAGCTGCTTGATCAGTTTTAATCTTTAAAAAAATCATTAAAGGGGACATATGAAAAGTTTCCATCTGAACAAAATTTGCATCAGTGTTTTCCCTCTACCGTTATTGGTGGTTTATTTTCTGTATAGTGCCAGATTATAACAGAAGTCATTACCTTTCCTGAGGAACAGGTCTATACGTTGTTCTTTTATTAAACATACTAAATAGTAGGGGTGGAACGGTTTACTAAATCCACAGTTTGGTTCGTATCACAGTTCTGAGGTCACGGTTTTCGGTTTGGTTTGGTTTACATTGTTGAGGTTTTTTCTACTTTTAACACTTTAAAATACCAGATGAGCACAAAATATATATCCTAATTATGATAAGATAAGATAAGATAAAACTTTATTAATCCCGAAGGAAATTCTTGTGCCAGAGGTATCAAGTTACATTAAATGCAGTTAAGTACAGAGTATAAGAGTATTGTCACTATAATCCAAAATAAGAGTACAGTACGCAGTATGAGCACAATATATGATACATGGATACAAATATGGAGATGTAAGGTGCTAAGTAAACATAAATATAGACAAGTGGAGGGAATGACAGTGATGCATGACATGATTATCTAGCACTTCTCCCTACAGAAAGGGGAGGAGTTATACAGTCTGATGGCCACTGGCAGGAAGGACCTCCTGTGGCGTTCTGTGCTGCTCCTCGGTAGTCTCAGTCTACGGCTGAATGTGCTCCTGTAGGACAGCAGTGTGTCGTGCAGGGGGTGAGACGTGTTGTTACGAATACTGAGGAGCTTCCTCAGTATCCTCCTCTCCGTCACCCCCACCACAGACTCCAGCTCCACTCCCAGCACCGAGCCAGCCTTCCTAATGAGCTTGTTGAGTCTGTTGGTGTCGGCCGTCTTCATCCTGCTGCCCCAGCACACTACAGCGTAGAAGATGACGCTGGAGACCACAGAGTGGTAAAACATCTGCAGCATGGTCTGGCAGACGTTAAAGGATTTGAGTCTCCTCAGTAGATACAGGCGACTCTGTCCCTTCCTGTAAATTGCCTCTGCGTTTGTGGACCAGTCCAGTTTGTGGTCAATGTGGACACCCAGGTATTTGTAGCTGTCCACAATGTCCACGTTGGTACCCTTGATGCTGACCGGGTTTGGGAGTGTCTGGTGCTTCCTGAAGTCCACCACCAGCTCTTTTGTCTTTGTGACATTCAGCTGAAGGTGGTTCTGTCCGCACCACTCCACAAAGCTGTCCACCACACTCATGTACTCCGCCTCCCGACCTCTGCTGGTACAGCCCACAATTATCCAACATTTACCCTATTTAAGAATCAGTTCAGTGTTTAAGAATCAGTTCAGTGTTTCCCCTATCATTATATCAGGTTAAGTAAATTTCATTTATTTTTAATTTCTATATAGCACCACATCATAACAGCAGCCATTTAAGATAACCTTTCCTATACAACAGGTCTACACCTTGTTCTTTTATTAAACAAACTAAACAGCATGTTATTTATCTTATTTGCAAGGCAGCATGTCATTTCTCTCTGCATGGTTGTGCGTTACAATTCACCGCACAATTCAGAGGCACGAGTGCGTGTACACACACAATTGCACAGACACACACACAGACACGTGTGCGCACATACTCCCACTGAACTCTATGACTACGCTAAGCTATGCAATGCTAACAGTACTGATGTCTGTAGTTTTATTTTTATTTTTGCCACTGAAATATGCGATATTGACATCCCGCTCTGTAAGCATTGACGGGACCAATGGCAGCTTTGTGCACGATTGGATGCAGAGTGGTGTGGGTCTCTCTGCTCTGCCTGCAGCTGAACCTGCTGCATGAAGCTAGAGTGACTGACCGGCTGTGAGTGTGTTAAGGTGGGGGAGGAGCTCACGGCTGCTGCTTGTCGAGGAAAGTAGCTGACTGCAGAATGATACGCGCTTTCACGTCAGTTTTCAAACGTCACCAGAAAGAGTCACTAGTTGCTTTAGATTAAAAAAAGTTTGGAAAGCCGCGAAATGTAGCGAGAGAGATGCCAAGTTGGCAACACTCATCTCTGTGCTGTTGTAAAAATGTCTCCCTGTATTACTTGATGTGCATGTCCAGAACCGAACAGAACATGCGCCCCAAACTTTTCCTGAACCGTCCCACACCTACTAAATAGCCTTATGTTATTTATCTTATTTGCACAGCAGCATGTTATTTCTGCCTCTCCATGGTGGCGTGTTTACAATTCATAGCTGCACACAGTGGCCCGATGTGCATACACATACAGACATGTGTGCACATAAACACACATGCAGACATGTTAGTACACTTCCAACAGTGGATAGAGATCGTGTTGTTTTAATCACTGTTGCTTATGACATGCCAGTTGGATAGACTGAACTCCATTGGCTACGCTAAGCTAAGCTACTGGTAGGGATACTAATGATAGTGGCACTACCTGTCTTGCATAAGCAACATATATTTTGACTAGTGATTCAGTAGAATAGAGATGAACAACATTTGTCCCTAATGCTGAAGGTCACTTGCAGCAGTGAACACTATGTTCTTGGTTTCTTGATTGGGACACAAATGTACCCCTGATACAGCATACAAGGTATTCTTCTGCCAGTCTCCTGTCCTTGGATCACATACATAAACATGCTGCCTGTATTCTTTGATGGAAATGGCTTGAAAATAGGATGATTAACCTTTGTACGGACCAAATCACACTTTGTCTGTCCTTTATTCATCAAGATTTATGAAGCTTCAAAAGATGGAAACAGAAGCAAGATGGAAAATTAAAGTATGTTGTATGCTGGTGGATATACTGCAGTGCAGAGGCTGCAGTATTGCCTGCAGCTACTACCTGTGTGGTCACATTTTTACACCATTTTTCCCTCATCCTTGTGAAGCACTGATATAGTGTTTACAGACTTTCATTGTTCTGATCACCTTAGCCAGTTGTTCTGTCCTGTCAAGCAAACGCATTTTTTTGTAGCACATCATGCATAATTTTCAGAAAATTGGTCAAACTCCAACTAGGAGTGGATGAGCTGACAATGACAGTTTGGTGAATATTCTGCTTTTCATCAGTATAAAACCACTCTGCTACCCATGGGATTTCCTATACCTCCCCTTCTGCAAGCTGATCAGTCAGGTTGCTGTTTGGCATTCCTCGGTGTTCCTTAGCTTGCTCTCTAGTGAATCTCCTGTATTGTAAACTGCAGTAGATGGATGATGGTACACATCCAGTTAGAAGACTAAAGCTGGTTACTAGGGCTGCAATCGACCAAAGAAAGTCTTGGTCGATTGAAACCCTCAAATTTTGACTAAAAATTGACTAATCGCGCAATATCACAGATTTCTGAAAAATATACCCTCATCTAGTGATATCAGCACAAAACCTGTGGAGAAATATTGAGACAATTTTTGTCAAGTTATAATAGATAGAGACAGATACTATCATGTCAGACTGAACATAGGAGTGCAGCTTCGCTGAATGACGCTTGGATGATGGCCTAACATCCAGCCTGGTCTGGGTATGTCTGAAGCATGCTGCCGCTGCTGCTAGTGGGTGCGCCTACAATTTATTAGACTAAAACATTGAAATACGTCAATGTTATGCTTAAAATGGACGGGGCAGCCTGTTTGTAGTTGAGCTGTGATAGACAGACACTTTATTGATCCTATTTCCATGAAACGCTGCCACACTGCAGATTTCTCTGACATGATAGAGGAGGGCTGACCTAAATCACACAGTCAAAACTAAATAATATTCAGCAAACCACCAGGCCAGGTACGCTTCAGTCTGTCTCTAGTGCGTCAGGCTAAACCAAAGTAGTGAAACCAAGGGGGGTGTTCAAAGATCGACTGCTACCTGTGAAACAGGTGCTCTGAAAACACCCCCAGCACTTGGTAAATTCCTCCTGATAAAATTACAAAAAGTCGACCAATCGAGCCAGAACGTGTTGACCAATAAATCGACCAGTCGACTGGGAGATTGCAGCCCTACTGGTTACATACTCCAAGAGAACAAAGAACTTTCTTCTTGCTCCCCGGGTGGCAAGAACAGGAAAAAAGTTTGTTTTGGCATGGAGTAATCGCACTCCCCGAGAAGCGTGTGTGCAGAACTCCTCATATGGCCGGTTGACAATGCAGTTGTATTGCAAATTGTGTGCAAAGTCATAGTTGCCTGGCCTAACAAGCTGATAATGCTCAGGGAAGAGAGCGAATAGCATGACAATAGATAGAAGATTAGTATAGCTGACTGTATAGCAGACCTCTGGTATGTGTGAATTTCATTCTGTGAATATGTGGATGACTGTCTGGAATAATACATCCCAACTCCCGGTGTTTAATGTACATCGAGCCACTGTAACGCTGTGATCAATACTGGGATTAATTTCTTAATACGCAGGCATTGCCACCTTTTGGACAGACATTCTCCTCTGTGTGCTGTGTTTTGGCAGTCTCCTTCCAGGAGTTGTTTGCCAACTGCTCATCTAAACTGTCCTAAACTTCCTCCTTCCAAGTCTGTGTGTTCTGTGCACATGAAGAAGTTCTTGCCCTTCACCACATTCATCACGCCCACTAAATTCCGACCAATCACAGAATTATTCTCGCACACCACTGTGAGAAAAAGTTCTGCCCAGGCCATGTGTCTGCGGAACAGGCACTCCGACAACAAAATGACATCATTTTGTAGTCGGAGCGCCAGCAGCGAGAAGAAAGTTCTTTGTTCTCCTGCAGTATGTGACCAGCTTAACAGGTTTGCTGACATGGGAGCCAAGCAGTGATCTGGTGTGAATGTGATCACCACCAAAATGTGCTTTAGCCACCTAAAACAAGTTTTAGCATATTATCCATGATTCCAACTGTAATGTTACCCAAAGAACACTCTGGTTACTGTTCACCATTCAGTGGTGGAAATACACTGACTGCAAATAAGCACCTCATTTGACATCACTTCAAAAAGTCTAAGCTCTCTCTTTAAAGGAACACATCACCATTTTATGAAGTTAGGTTATTCACTGTCTCCCTTGGACTTACATAAGTGGGTAAATGCATTTTTGTGTAAGGGGCAGTGCAAGCATTGTCTTGGTCTGGCAACGCCACTGCTAGCTTAGTGTAGTCAAGGGAGTCCAGAGTATCCAATTAGCATGTAGTGAGCAAAAAACTTTTTCTTAATTGCTTTTTGTGATCTGTGTATTTACGAGTACAAATAGCAATGCAGTTTGACATGAAGCAGTCTCCTAGGCTGATATGGGACTTGGGACTATATTCTGATAAGGCACTGCTACGTGGGCACAAAGGTATCAAGCAAACCGCCAACTTCTGTTAACATACCAGTGTGGCTCGGCTACTACCAATTTTTTTCATAGTAAATGGTGAGGAGCATGGCTGATTTTGTGACAGCTCAAGAGTATGACTTCTCGTACCATCACAAGCCAGAACCATACCTTTTTATGAGCCAGAGATCTCAGAAGGGCAGCTGGGTGCTTTAAAAACAGAAAGCCAAGAAAATGTTGCTACTGCAGCATGCTGCATTCAGATTTATTTATTTTGTGATGCCACCTTGACAAGTTTTCCAGTTCTGGATGCTCTGAAGCAACCACAACATTATATTGTACTATGGGAACCGTGTTCTTTGAATTATACGCCTCTCCTGTCTGCAACCTTGCCTTCCATTCCTGTGCAGGACTCTCTAGGTGGGTGGTGTTGCTGGGGTGGGGGTGGGGTTAATTATAATAGTCTCCAACTGTAATTAAAGGTGTGGCTGCTGTAATAGAACAACCACCCATCCATCTCTGACCTCTTTTTTCGGTTAGGGTAATGCATTCTTTGGGTTTACAAGTTGATGATGCTTGCCTACTCAATCTCATATTAAATTATACGAGTTTGGTTGGTCTAGTACACACAACTAAGATCTAATGTCCCTTTACAAACATAGTGAAGCAGTGCCACTATTGGGGAAACCTGTGAAGCAAAGTATCTGTGGTTGACAGTTCTTTTTTGTTTCCCACCAGGTGCTAATACAACATGAAGAATTGGAGAGATGAACCAACAGCTTACAAGGACAGCTTTTTGAAGTCAAGCTGTTGAGTAGCTCCCACATGGAGACCAAAAGTGCCGATATCTGGAGCTTTTTTACTTGTACTTGCAGGTTGATAAGTAATGCCATCAGCACATGGACAAAATAATTTTAAAATGGAAAAGCAGAAAACAGTGAACAGTGTTGCTTCAATGCAGTCGGGTGGAGAATCATGTACCTTCATCTGCACTGAGTGTGGTGATGGGTTCAGTCAGTACTCTAATGTGTTGGCTCACATGGCCATCCATGGACCTTTGGAGTCATTTTCTTTTGATGGATCATCCAATGGCTTAGAGGTCCCTCGAGAATATGTTCTTCAAGAAAATGGTACACTAAAGGCTGTGAACGGGTTGGCGCAGTCACATTCTTCTGTCAAACCTGTATCTCCTGGAGTTTTGCCATCACATTGCCCATCCACAGTCAGGCCACTTTCTCCAACTCATAAACAGCAGCCTTGTTTTTATAAAGATGTGTTCAGACCAAGGCTGTCGGACTCAAACATAGACAAGTCTCGTCACGGCAATTACCGTTGTGAAATATGTAATCGATCTTTTAACAGCCTACAGAGTTTACATCGTCACCAGCAATATCGAAACACAGAGCGTGGCTACAAATGTACTCTGTGCTGTAAGATCTTTGAAGATAGACAGGACCTGAAAAAGCACCTTCAAGACCATGTTCGGGAAAGTTTTCATTGCTGTGATCATTGTGGCAAGCGATTCCTAAAGGTGGACGCGTTGAATGCCCACCAAAAAGAAAACCACCTCAGCCCTAAGGCAACAGCATTGGCAAAATCAGAGATTAAGCAGGAAAAGAAGCTAGAAAAAACATATCCTTGTAAGAAATGCAAGTTGACCTTTTTCTGGATGTCAGATTTCCAGACACATTCATTGTACCATTGCAGAGGAATAGAGCCTGACAGTTTGTTGGCATCTGAAATTGAAATTGAAGTGAACTCAAAGGATATAGAAGACTCAATACTTGAAAACAGTCTCAGCAATGGCACATCTATAAATGCTAAGAATGGTGACACTAAGATCTTTGGGGATCGCTGTAGTGAGATTGACAATGAATACTCCTTCACACCATATAGGTGTGGTTTATGCGGGGATCGTTTCCACAAGTTGGCAGCTTTAAAGGAACATCACCTCACACACCAAACTCAAGAGGAAATTGATCAGCTAAATCAAGAATCCGAAAGAACCTTCAAGCGACGGATACCGCCACCACCACCACCACCACCTAAAGGCAGGCGCAGGAGAGGTAGTAATCCTAATGGAAAGCTTCATCCATGCAAGCACTGTCATCGTGTCTTTAATCATTCTAGCAGTTTATCACGGCACATGAGATACCACAAAGGTACAATGCATACTTGTGTATTTTGTGGTAGACATTTTCCTCAGCGCTGTGATTTGAGAAGACATGTGGTTATGTACCACAAAGCTGAACTAGATAAAAAACCAGGTTTAAAACTCTTATATACAACTCCACATAATGGGCCTCTTCCTAAATCACTTGATGTGAAGAAAAACATAAGCCCTCCTGAGGACAACCCCAAGAGCTCCTCTGACAATGAGCAAGTAACGTCACCTGAGCAGAATCAAAATGAAAGCCAGTCAGGAAAAGCGGGCCGAGTCAGCTACAAGTGTCAAGAATGCGGAAAGAAATTTGGTTTATTATGTGTGTACCAGCGACACTTACGCTATCACAAAAAGGAGCCAAGTAAGGGTTCCCAGTCTCCCGCCCAGTTAAGGAATTCGTCATCCCTTGACCTTCATCTTAAAAATCACTCTAACCCTGGACAAGCAGACGATGTTGGGCAACCGTCTCACGGCACTGGTGCCACTGGGGACCCTGTCCTAGAAAAAGGTAATACAGAGGACATAGAGCATGAATATATGGACCATACTCCACATGGTAAAAGGAATTCTTCAGAGGTTCTTTATGAATGCACTGAGTGCACTGAGACATTCTCATGCCTGGAAACGTTTCTTCAGCACCAGACTTCTCATGGCTCAGAGAACAACGGGTAACTATCCTGTCAAATGCATTAGTCACTGTTATTGCCAAGAATTAATCTGTCATGAGTTGGGTGATTTTGACTCTTTCAAACTGTTTAAGTACTGTATAGATCATGACTTGATGGTAAGCTTGTTTGCGTTGCTTATTTTACATTTATACTTTTCTACAATTTACTTGTGAAAGGGGGGGGGGGTGAAAGACAGATACCAGTGGGAACCAGAAAGAGAGCTATCCAAATGGGATTTGAATCAAATAGAAAACGGGCACAACAATTTAAGCCTGTCAACGACAGAATGCGCTCCAGCAGTCAATGGTAACACTTCATTTTAAATTCCCACCATTTGACTAGTTGGGGTCATTATGTTGCTGTTCAGTGTGTTTTTAGGGTTGACCAATTGATGCAAACCATATTGCTGTGTTTTCATTGTGTTCTTGTTTGTAAATGTGACATTTTTGAAATTACTTGTATTGTGTCATATGCTCATACCATCATTTTGAAAAGATGAATTGATAGATGCCATTAAAAAAATGTGCAGCGGTAATAATTATTGTGCCATCAGTTCTGCATTCATGTCATTTTAGTGCCACATTTTTGTGAGAGGTAAGATGTCAGAAATGTTTATTGGTGTTTTGCTACAGTTTCCATGTTTTTGACAGGGCTTTTCCAGATAATCACTTTTAACGGTGTAATGCTACCATAACACGATGTCCTCAGTGATTGTTCACTTGATTTGACGTTTAAATTCTTAGTCACAACAGACGAACACAATGTAAACCTTCCTCCTGGTCATAGTTTTACCCAAGAACTTTTTCGACCAAAAAAATCTCATAGCATAGCATTTTTTTCACTGTGTTGGTAAGGAAAATGAAGCTATGACATGGGTTGGTGTATAAACTGTATGCAAATCATGTGCAATTGACACGTTTTGTCACTTCTCCAATTTCCCTCTCCTTTGCACCAAAACAGTGACAAAAAATTGAAACTGGAAACTAGTCATGTCAAATCTATACAGTGGAAAAAACGTGGAAAAAATTGACATGAATAAAAAAAAATCAAAAGATTGTAAATTAATAGACATAATGCAGGAAATGTGCATAGTGCCAATATAACTTTTTCCAGTACTAATATTTCAACAGCATGTTTTGTTTCTTCAGTACAAAATTTTGTTTCCAATGCCGATGTTTATTTTCAGTATGAAATTTTACCATCACTTTGTTGGTCCCATATCATGGTATTGGGAAAAAAAGTAACCGGGCAAGAATGAACACTGCAAGTCTCAGCATGTGTGATACAATACTGTTTAACATGTGTTAACAGGTGTGCGTACCTAACTGGCATGTGTTGTGTGCACAGGTTTTCCCCATTTTCAGATTTAAACTTAAGTTCAGGCAGGTTTTAACAGTGTACTGACTCTTCCAGTTAGACTCTTGCACCAACAATGCAGTTATGAAAATTGCTTTTATTTGTGTAGCCATATTTATGCCTTTAGTGCCAAGCAATGGATTACATTGGTGTGTGCCCAGGTTCATAACATTTGTTGTCTGTGTTTTTTGTTGTTTCTGTTAGGTTTGGCAGTACAAGTAGTCCCAGTCCCCATATCTTTGGCTGCTATGAGGCACTTAAGCTTCATTTATAAACCTTCTAGGCTTCAGAACTGAACATGATGATTACGTCAAACTCCTGCCTGCCGATCCTTAACTGCAACATGTGCACTGCTACTCAAGAGACGAGAGAGAGGCACTGAGAAATAACAGATCCCAATGTCCCCCATCAGGCACCATTTGTCAGAGTTTACGAAAAAGGTCCCTGGTGCCTCCATGTTTGTCTCTTTGCCATGCTGCCTCCAGGGTGCAGTCATGTGAACTTATTGACCCTTCTTGCTCTTTAAATTCCAGGTCCCACCCACTACAATGTCAAAATAGGCTGAAAAATAATTTCTGAAGTAAAAAATAACTGCAGGGCAGACAAAGTGTACCATCCATTTTTCTTAATTGTCCTACCTTGCTGACAAAGCAACAAGACAAGGACCCGTATAAGTGGAAGTTCATTTGAATTAAAGATACCAAAAAACCCTTTCATAGCACCAGACCAGGACTAGTTGACCATAATTTCAGAGTGTTTTGTAGCCAGTAGTTCTCTAAGCGAGCGAAGCAAGTTTCATAATCTGCTTTTTAAAACACATTGTAACATGTTCTGTACTGTTGCCAAACAACTTCCTAGGCCAGAGGATCCCTTTTGCACAAGCATGATTTGTACCGTCACACAAAAAGGGCCTTATGTGACTGGAGACTGGTGACTAAACGGGAGTTTAGTTGGGACCTGGGGTATCTTAGTTAGGTGCTAAGCTTGCTGAACAGACGTGTAGAGCTGTTTACAGACTATTGTGATGGACAGGAACTGACCTATGTCACATTAATCTTGGGTAAGTATTGTTAATGGCCTTTTGTCCATGTGAGCTGACTCATGTCTGAGCAGGGCTTGGTTGAATAGAGCCATTTGGTCAACAAAAAGAAAAGGGGAAAAACATTGGGTCACTCCATGTCAGCGAATGTGCTAACTATACACTGTAAATAAATAAGGAAACCTTCTGTCATATCATCCATTGGTTTGTCAACAGTGTTTTTGGATCTGTGTTCTGGTCACCACCATTTTGACAGTGCCCAAGTCCACCTGTTCCAGTTAGTTGCATTAGCAGGCAGCTTGCCAGGTATAGCTGCACCTCAGCACTCTGCTCGGCAGCTGAATTTTTACAAAATAGGTGAGAACTTGAAATTACCAATATCATTTCAGATGTAAAGCTAGGTACTTGTGGCCTGACAACAGCACAACACCCTGCATCCTTTGAAGAACTATTGTCTTGTCATGGTCGTGTTTTAGTTGTAAATATTAACCTATGGTAATGACCATGAGAAATGATCTGACTGCTTGAAGTTATTATGTCTTGATAGACAAGTGTTTAATCCAATTAGCTGCTATGTATTTTCATTACTTTTAAAGGGTCTGCGCTTTTCAGAGTTCCTAGGGATGACTTACCTGGTGGTTCTGTGTATCTGGTTGATTGGCTGTGTATCCATGCAAAAAAAATAACAAAAACGAAAATTATCCTTTATGTAATGTACCTTTCAGAGGAGCCCACAAGTGTGTATTAAACCCTCAGGGGGTTCCCAACATTGGGTTGCTCCAAAGTATTCGTTTGATACTTGCCACAAGTGTTAAGGGTTTGTCTGAAGGGCTGTCACTGTGATCATCTGCCCCTACCGGTGAAAATGATATTCCCTGAAAAATCAAGGATTCTTTGCATCCAGAATTGTTGCACGAGTGATCAGAATGGGGAGAATGATGTATTAGCGTCTCCTAACTGGATCATATGTGAGCACATTGAGAATACACCTCTTAAGCTTTATGGTACCTACCCCTGTAGTCTTGAGTGTCATGACCTACTGGCGCTTCTCTTTTTCTAGTGATTGCACTTGGGCAGAAAAAGTCGCTTTTGGCTTGTGTGCGGCACATGGTTCTGTAGTACCAGATTTGGCCACTATGCCAAAAATGGTCTCAAATTTTGATACTTCTTCTACATGACAAACTTCACCTGTTGTTGGAACAGTGCAACAGCACACCACTGACTTTTGACACAATTGAACACAAATGGATTTTTGAAGGATGTAAAAATTGCAGGGGAGCACCACATTGTAGGGGCCGTTATGTATTTCAAAATGGGGGGAGGGGTGAGGGATTTATATCCACATACCCGAGAGCCAAAAAGGATACTGACAGCAGTCTGTGCAGGAGCTTTAGTGTGGGTGATGTGGTGTCATTCCAGGCATTGTGTATGTACAGACCGTGCAGCTGGTCTTGACATAAAAAGCGATCTCCCAAAGTCATGGAGAACAACAAACATTTATGGAGCAAACCCTTAAAGCATGATCCAGTGACTTTTATTGTGAGATACATGGATTGACTCCACTAAAGAAAGCAAAAGAAACAACAATTACCTGTCTGCCACTAGGTGGCAGGTTCAGAACCTTAGTGGTTTATAGTCCATTATCTGACTTGTCACAAGTCGGATAATCAACAGTTTTCAGGTCTGCATTACAACAGATCAATCAACATAGGATTAATTACATGGTCATTTGCATATTTTCAGCATTTAAAAAGGAGCACCAGTCGAAAACAATAGTCCCAGTCCATAAAAACAAGATGCATCCACAAGTTCATCTTTTATATCAAAGGTATGGGTCAGGGCTTTACATGTCTCCTCTCTGTGTTTATCCCTCATGGGACCTGGGTCTTACATGCCTCCTCAACCAAAAGGGTTTTAGTAGTGGACCAGCACACGTCGACGTGGCGCCATTTTGCAGCAAGTCTTGCCCACAAAATGGTTGCAGGGAACTTGTTAACCCTTTAAATCCTGCACCTCTAAGTAGGTACTATCAGTTTTAGGGCTCGAATAAGAAATGATGACACTTTTTCAAGTCTGCATCTGCACGAGGACGCGCTGCAGCCTCGCTGAGCACCTTACTGACTGGAACGGACTTTGTGATCTGTGGCACGCAGGCAGTGCAGGAGCAGCTGCAGCTCCAAAGAGGGAACCGCAGCGCGGTGGACCGGAAGGAGTCGTGCTACCGCCCCGTCAGACTGTGGTGGCGACAGCCATAGAACATGGAGGGGTGGGCTTTCTCGGACTCCTCGCACCTTGTTATTGGTTATAAGCACGTAGTTGTATAAGTTACGCATAATTTCGGGCACATTGTCCGTAAATGCGCAAATAAAGAAAATGGAGACTGGACTTAATCTGACGGTACTATCCACAGTACAGCAAGCCGTGAAACCCACACCGTGCTGATAAAAACAGGCTTTTGATTGAACGAGCTCCATCGGCTCAGTGTACTGAGAAGAAAGGGGTTCTCCTAACCAGATTCCCTTGGAAAGACGGAAGACGTTAGCAAGGAGGGTGATTCATCTCTTCATACTGACAAACGGAGCCGATGTTGATGTCTCCGGACGCCAAAAGACAGAACATGCAGCCGATAAACTACCACGGATATTAAGCGGTGGAGCAACCATAAGCAACACGGAGCTCTGATCTGGTAAGAAGGTCCGGCTAGACCAGCTGTAGTTAAACCATTAGCTGTTCTTGTGTCGATGCTAGCTAGCATCATGCTATATACCAGGGTAGCTAGCTTGCTAGCTCCCGTCGGAACATAAGCTAACGTTATAAAATCAACAAATACGTGTCTGGAGTCAGAGCAGGCACGTCTGCTGTGATTGCTGATGTGTTTGGTGGGCTGATTCTATCTTACTCTGTTATTTTGGTCCAGTGCCCGGTCTGGCTAAAAACCACACAGTCGCACAACAACATAACCAAGACAAGAGCAGCACGCAGCTTCTTAGTTATCACACACATCTCTGCGCAGATTTATCACTTACAGCGGAATATAATTTTGCAAGAAAACATTTTGTCAAATTACCTGGTGTCAGCTCTAAATTTGTGGGATGATTGCTTCATTAGATTTAAATATTATGCACAGTTACACACATGAACAAAGTTGTCAGCCCTCTGCTGAAGTAAATACACACAATGCCCTGTCATTGTGCTTAAAATATTTTATATATCAGTCACAAGCATGTTGGATGATGTCCAATTATAATTCTGCAGACACAGACCTGCTGTGTGACTTCTTCACCTGTGTTAGGTGTGGTGTCCAGGTTATGTTGCAGGATCAAGTGGATAACACGCCAGGAAAGGGTGACAAAGTTGCACCTGCTAGTTTCTGTTCTGTTTCTGTGTATATATATATATATATATATATATATATATATATATATATATATATATATATATATATATATATATATATATATTTCATATTTCATATCATCAGTATGTCAGGCTAGAGAAAACAATATTTATTATAATACAATCTTTATTGTTTTGAGTGCACACATAACAATGTCTGTATTTTTAAAATTATTCATACTCTTCTTAATCTGTGAGGTAATATTGCTCAGCTGATGCAGTAGCGGTGTACAAATTTTGCGCTTGAGTATACAAATTGATTGAGAAACAGTATTGTCATAAGTGATATAATGTTAATTTTGTGATACAATTCTTTGTTTGCTGAAATACTGTAATACTCACAGGTGGTCTGATTTGATGGAAGCTGTGATTATATCAACTATGTTGTTTAAATAATGTTGGGCCCATGCAGAACCACTTCCATAAAACAATACAAAATGGTATGATGGTGGTTGCCAATAGAAACCATATGACACAACCTTAACTCCTGGTGGCTGTCCTACAATATAGTTGTGTTCTTTTGCAATCCTGCAAAATTGGCTGTCTGAGTCTAAAAAATCATTTCATAATGTGTCTGCAGTATAGTGGAGTGTATTACACTGTCACAGTATTAAACAGTAACTTGCCATCCAGACTCAGTCTGTATGCCATTGGACATTGCACAGTTCAGGACAATGTAGACAATGGACTATGTTGAACATCTTATCTGTGTAACACTTGCTTGGTTATATTGTGGAGATGGTTAAAGTAGCACCCATGGATCATCATCTGGTTAGAGCTTTTTTAAAGACATGGACAGTGCCATGTCATCTGGCTTTTCCAAATGTGTTCCTGCATTTATGTGCATTTGTTTGCACTTTGTTACCTTGTTTTGATTTGTGTGTTATTGTTATAGAAACATTCATTAGCTGTTGGATCATATACCTGATTCAGAAAGCTGATGTTCAACTAAATTTCTGGGATATACACTCAACAAAAATATAAACGCAACACTTTTGTTTTTGCTCCCATGTTTCATGAGATGGACTTGAAGATCTAAACTTCATTCCAGATACACAATATTACCATTCCTCTCAAACATTGTTCACAAATCTGTCTAAATGTGTGATAGTGAGCACTTCTGCTTTGCTGAGATAATCCATCCCACCTCACAGGTGTGCCACATCAAGATGCTGATCTGACATCATGATTAGTGCACAGGTGTACCTCAAACTGCCCACAATAAAAGGCCACCCTGAAATGTGTATTTTGTTTCTGCTTTATTGGCGGTCTGGGGACTCAGAACCAGTCAGTATCTGGTGTGACCACCATTTGCCTCATGCAGTGCAACACATCTTCTTCGCATAGAGTTTATCAGATTGTCTATTGTGGCCTGTGGAATGTTGGTCCACTCCTCTTCAATGGCTGTGCGAAGTTGCTGGATATTAGTGGGAACTGGTGCACGCTGTCGTATACGCCGGTCAAGCACATCCCAAACATGTTCAATGGGTGACATGTCCGGTGAGTATGCTGGCCATGCAAGAACTGGGACATTTTCAGCTTCCAAGAATTGTGTACAGATCCTTGCAACATGGGGCCGTGCATTATCTTGCTGAAACATGAGGTGATGTTCATGGATGGATGGCACAACAATGGGCCTCAGGATCTCATCACGGTATCTCTGTGCATTCAAAATGCCATCAATAAAATGCACCTGTGTTCTTCGTCCATAACAGATGCCTGCCCATACCATGACCCCACCACCACCATGGGCCACTCGATCCACAACATTGACATCAGCAAAGCGCTCACCCACACGACGCCACACACGCTGTCTGCCATCTGCCCTGAACAATGTAAACCGAGATTCATCCGTGAAGAGAACACCTCTCCAACGTGCTAGACGCCATCGAATGTGAGCATTTGCCCACTCAAGTCTGTTACGGCGACGATCTGGAGTCAGGTTAAGACCCCGATGAGGACGACGAGCATGCAGTTGAGCTTCTGAGACGGTTTCTGACAGTTTGTGCAGAAATTGTTTGGTTATGCAAACCAATTGTTTCAGCAGCTGTCTGAGTGGCTGGTCTCAGACGATCTCGGAGGTGAACCTGCTGGATGTGGAGGGCCTGGGCTGGTGTGGTTACTCGTGGTCTGCGGTTGTGAGGCCGGTTGGATGTACTGCCATATTCTCTGAAACGCCTTTGGAGACGGCTTATGGTGGAGAAATGAACATTCAATGCACGAGCAACAGATCTGGTTGACATTCCTGCTGTCAGCATGCCAATTGCACGCTCCCTCAATGCTTGTGGCATCTGTGGCATTTTGCTGTGAGACAAAACTGCACATTTCAGGGTGGCCTTTTATTGTGGGCAGTTTGAGGTACACCTGTGCACTAATCATGATGTCAGATCAGCATCTTGATGTGGCACACCTGTGAGGTGGGATGGATTATCTCAGCAAAGCAGAAGTGCTCACTATCACACATTTAGACAGATTTGTGAACAATGTTTGAGAGGAATGGTAATATTGTGTATCTGGAATGAAGTTTAGATCTTCAAGTCCATCTCATGAAACATGGGAGCAAAAACAAAAGTGTTGCGTTTATATTTTTGTTGAGTGTATATATATATATGTAGGCAGGCCTTTTGTGCTTTTCCCATTGAGCCCAGATTAGGTTGGGGTATCAGGAGACTCTGGTGGATGGGTACCATGGCACTAGTACTTGTGTTCTGTTCGCACTACAGTCTGTGTCTCTCCTGTATTGTGGTTCCTCCAAATCACACTGTGATGGATGTGCACAGAACAGTTTCAGTGTGGTACTGGCTCATCAGCAACTGTCATCAGCCACTTCTAGTCTCAGAAAATACAGTCTTCAGTTTTTTTTAGAAATGCTTAAATGTACTTGATATACTGTGGGTATTTTTTCTTCCTTGATATAAGCTTTGAAAGATGTCCTGTTGGGGTAATTTCAGGAGTCAGCCTTTACTTGAAGGTGCAGGCACCCAGGTTCCTGGAGAGGATCACCGTTAGTGGATAGCTGAGGTGTTCCAGTAGGTTATGTTGAGTGATGTTTGTCTACATTTTCAGGTCTTTTCCTCCAGCAGGAAGAAGGCTGTAAATCAGCACAGTTGTTGACTTTAAAGGGTTTTTAAAACACAAATTGAACCTGTTTACAAGCTTTTGCCTTCGCTTCGCTGTTTATCTAACTTGACATTGTGTTTCACTGCGGGAATCACCTTGTTCAGGAGCAAATACAAAAAAGCATCTTCTACCTCATTTTTGCCTTTTCACTCTTAGAATGCAGTCCTCTCTCTGTATTCAGGTTAATAACATAGCCGCTTGACAGTTCTGAGGCATCCTGTAAATAGGTACACTGCAGAATGCAGTTTTCAGTTTCATTCTGGATTGTGCCAAGTACAAAAGTAGAGTAGGTATGCAGTTGTTGTAGTACATAATATCTTCTAAGCAGCAAAAGTGACACATGTAGTGGGGATTCTGAATGAGGGGGATGATCAGCTGTATCGGAAGGACCTGCTGTACAAAGAGTAGTAAACTCGTGAGTAATTTACTGGCTTCGTCGATGCAACCTTTGTCTTTGCTGGGCACAACAAAGCCCAATCTGGCATTTGTGCCCGAAGGTGATAGAGACATACAGATATTCTATTCCCAGTTCCCCTCAGAGAAGGAGGAAGTATGTTGCATAATTCCCAGAAGGAAAAAAATGTACTGAGAACAAATACAGAGCACATGTATAGGAATTCGGAATGTCTAGAAATCTCATGGATTTGAACAGCTGGACTCAGAAAAAAGATAGATACTTTATTAATCCCTGAGGTAGGCCTGCAGGAGGGAAAAATATGAATCACAATTGTTTTTTTCATGAAAACAAAACAAACCAACAGTACCATACAGCTTGAACATGGCTCTAAATTGGCTAATTGAAATGTCTTTCCACATTTTGAGGCTTCAGTGTCTAAAGAAAAGGAGCATCAATTGGC
Source organism: Parambassis ranga (assembly GCF_900634625.1). Lineage (NCBI taxonomy): Eukaryota > Metazoa > Chordata > Actinopteri > Ambassidae > Parambassis > Parambassis ranga. The sequence continues at coordinate 10,797,299 of NC_041036.1, forward strand.
CATTGAAGTGCAGCATCAAAAACAGAATCATTTTGGACATATAGTAATACATTGTCTTTAATTGCTTCGGGTCAGAGCGGAGATTGCTGAGCATCCACGTGTGCCAGCCTACAGTTGTGATTGATTTGCTGATGACCACTCCCCTGCTACGTATCAACGTATTGCATAGACTGTGTGTGTTTGTGAAAGAGTGCGTGTGTGTGTGTGTGCGAGTGTGCATGCATGTGTAGGAAAAGCACACATGTGTTCATGCCTGCTGTTAATTGATCTAATGTGTGTTTTACTGCAAGACTAATGTGCACCGTGTCAAAACTTAATAGGAAAAGCACACATGTGTTCATGCCTGCTGTTAATTGATCTAATGTGTGTTTTACTGCAAGACTAATGTGCACCGTGTCAAAACTTAATAGCAACAAGTCATGCATGCATGGCGAGCACCCAGCAGAAGAAACATAAAACGGCACCCCTGGTTCACAACGCATACCCTCGTTAGAAAGCTAAGATGATTGGCTATACAGCTAAATCAATGGCTTGTAGATCGCCAATAGCCGCTAGCTTTACTCGTGCTGGAAATCTCACGAGAGACACTCGTAATTCTCGTCCAAATTAGAAGTTTGTTTCAGGGGGTATCCTGAAGTCAAATCTAAACAGAAAATGTTACAAACGCGTTTGTTTTGAAGGTAACAAAGTAGAGAAAACGATCACACCAACTAAAACATACACAAGAAATGGCCGCTACATACTCACAGTGACAGGTTCGATTTTAAGTCATTTAAAAACTGAATTGTGCGCAGGGGTGAATTGACATTGTGATTTTATAACGATTAAACAGGCAGGCCTACCCTGGGGGTACATTCAGGTATCCAGTAGCAGCATTGGAACAGACAGCATAGCATGCATAAGGATATAAACATAGGGTAATAACATAAAAAGCAAATTAGTGCATGTACAGAATAGACTATTCATAGATGGGGAAAAATACTGTTGTTGGATGCTGGGTGCCAGCATCACATGTGCAAAAATACAAGAGCTATTTACTATATGCAATATCTAATAAAATACACTACACCAAGGTATGTGCAATGTACAGTGGAAATTAAGGTGTGCAAATATACATAAATATTGTATATACAGTGTATCTAGAAGACATGTAAGACCCCGTTCACGCTGGGGACTGGGCCTGAAAGATCTCTGAATTTTACAATGTGCCACCTAGCGGTTTGGAGGACAACAAAGAAGCTAGGTTAAGCTGGATTGAGTGTGTTTGTGTGTGTTTGGTCTGAATGTATCCATCTTAAAAGCTATCTGGATTCAATCCCACTCTAGCTAGATTGACTTTCTCCAGTGTGGAGCAGGCCAGAGACAACAGTCTGTCGCTGAAGGATCTCCTCTGCTTGATGATGGTCTGATGCAGAGGGTGTCCAGGATGGACAATATCTTGCTGAGGATCCTCTTCTCAGCTACAGATGTTAAAGTCCAGCTCAGCACCAACTATTTATTCAGCCTTTCTCACCAGTTTGTCCAGCTGTGCGGCATCCCTCTTGTTGGTGCTGCTTCCCCAGCACACCACTGCATAGATGAGAGCGCTGGCAATGACTGTCTGGTATACATTTGAAGCAGCTTCTGGCAGATGTAGAAGGACCCCAGCCTCCTCACCAGGTGTAGATACACATCCATTGTTTCCAGCTTGTCACTTGGTAGCAAGTTGATGCTGTTGAAGGCGCTGGAGAAATCAAACATAATCCTCACAGCACTACTTCCCCCGTCCATGTCCGAGAGTACCCAATGAAGCAGGTAGAGGATGCCATCATCCACACCCACTTTCTCTTGATAGGCAAACTGCAGTGAATCGAGTGCATGTTGGACTTGGGTCTAAGGTGGTGTAGCAGTAGCTGCTCCATAGTCTTCAAGACTGTTGTTCAGCTCCTTGGGGTGTGGTCTCTTTGGAACAGGAACGATGCAGGATGTTTTCCACTGCACTGGGACCCTCCCAAGCTGCATCCTCAGGTTATAAATGTGCTGTAGCATCCAGCTCTTGAGTAGCCTAGGACACACACCGTCCGGCCAGACTGCTTTGCTGGTACGTGGTCTCTTCAGCTCTGCATATACATGAGCTGCTGTGAATGCGAGTGGGTGGGCGTTTCCCTCCCCAGTGGGTGACAGAGCGGGTGAGGTGTCATTGGAAGATCGGTGGGATAAGGGAATGATTACTTCACATTCAACAGCATTTGTCCCCTTCCACTGTGCTCCCGCTCTTGGAGCTGCATCCCGTGATGGTCTTCATCCTGTCCCACACATCTCTTGTGCTGTCCAGCTGCAGTTTCTGCTCCACTTTCCTTCTGTAGGCTCTCTTCTTTTGGTTAAAGAGGTCCTTGATGTTGCTGGTAATCAAAGGGTTGTTGTTGGAGAATCGCCGAACAGTTCTAGTAGGAACCATGACATCCATCCTCATATGAGTCCTGCATAGCCCATCTGTTAATAATAAACAATGCAAGACACCCAGCCTTGCACTTACCGCATGGCTTTGCGTCTCTTCTCGAAGCGTCTAGCCTTCACCTTTGTGCCGGTGCGACACCCTCGGTACTGCCACCTCACCTCTCGTGGTAGATGGGGAACAATGCTGACCCTGGCTGTGGCCCTGAGGCATTTTTGCCATCGGAGAATGTTGTATGATTGTGGAGGCCATTGCTTACAGGTGTAAAGGTTTTCAGCCTGTTCCTAACATCCCATGTTAATTCTTACGTTTTAAGTATTCAAAAGGTTAAAGCCATGAACCAAGTGTACATGGGCATATTTGTTGGGTTTAAAAGCCTTAAATGTTTTATTAACAAAATTCTTGATTCTTGTTTGGAACTATTGTATTTTATTGTATTGCAATACAATCTTGAATAGACAAAATGCACATTTTTAAGGCTAGTAAAAATATTTAAATAACCTGGACAGATATCTTCAAGATCTACATGCCACCAGACATTTTAATACCAGGTTTAAAAGTTATTGCCCCAGTGCCGGTACTGGAATATTTTCTTAAAATTCCTTAGTCATTTGCACTGTCCTAAATAAAAACAGTGTTTACCTCCTAGAAGATAAAGTTAAGAAGTGCGTCTGGTATTGGGTTCCCTATGGGTATTCCAGGGAATTGGTAACGTATCCATGTTCATCCAGTGGCTTCTAAAGGTTGCAGTGCTGTTGCACCTTTACTTCTGTTCTGACAAAGGCAGAATCGTGAATCATGTTGTTGCACCACTGCTGTGCCTCTGAGCCAGCATCAGAGGTACTAAAACAGCTGAATTGACCCCTGTGTGAATCCGCTCTGATTAGGCAGAGATCTATCCAAGGGTCTGACACAGTTGGTAAAACCCTCTGTAATTTAATAAGAACTGAGACCTTTCTATTCCTTATTTGTATTTGGATGTAATAAAACCTACAATACAAACACATACATGAAAAACAAGACATTAGGACTGCAAATTTAGATTTTTTTTCATGGTTTGTGGCATATTTGACAAATAAAATGGATTCATATATTTTTTTTTATACAGGTTTCACACCTGCCTGGAGGTGACACATCTGTCTGGATAGTCTCTGCATGTCCAAGAGGAGGTGAGAATATTGCTTTCTATTTCTGTTTGCACTTTTGGTCTGATATGGGTTGTAGTTTGTCTGTGTTTAATACCACAATACCGATTCTATGATTTTGTGCGTTTTCAGGATTGGGTGCATTAAGCCCCTGCTTCCGGTCTGTGCACAGAATGGCTCATGGGTGGAATTCATACTTTGACAACATCCCACCTCTGTCATCAGATAACGGGACTTTAAGAACCTCGGAATCAGGAGAAACGCTTTCCCCACACATTGAGGGCTTCATTGGACATCATGGTTTTTCTAGCTCAGCGTCTCTGCACGAAGCCCCTGTACCAAACCCAAATTATAACACAAACTATTGCTCAAATTCCAGTATTGAAAATACCACTTCCTACTGTGATTATCAAAGATACTGCAGTGGAGCAGAGTGGCAAGCTCAAGGACAACAAATGGAAAAGGATTACTTGCCAAGTGGGGAAAATAGTGACATCCCACATTTTTCCACAGGTGGATTATCAACATCGCAAACTTTTTCTTCATCTTTTGCTACAGATTTACAAGGAATTAAAGACTGTGGAATGCATGTTACATCAATGTTTGAGACCTACTCGGATGTCAGCAGCTGCTCAGATGTAGAGACTGGTGAAACAAGACCGTCTTGTAAATTCATGGCAGGTAACTCATTTTCAAAAACTACAAATGATATAAAAAAGAACTCATCAGAATGGTTTTTCCCTCAAGCAGGAAATGTGATGTTTCCAGCTGAGAGTCGGTGCCCTAATACAGAGAATAATATAAATTTGCTATCCAGTGTGAAGGCAGGGGAATTCATTGCTGGATCAGCACAGGACAGGATGGAGTGTCCAGAAAAGTCTGTTAGATCTTGTGCAGAACAGGATCAGGCCTCTACTGCCTCTTACTTTATGACAACTACAGAAAGTGAGTCAGTGAATGATAGAAATGCGTATAATGGTTGGCAACATCAGAACCAAAGGGAGGACGACGAAAAAAATCTTAGACAAGGTCATAAAAAGGAAAAGGATTCAGACAATTCAGTCCTTCACAATGACAACATGACTGGAGAGGGAATCGACAAGTGTCCAAATGACAAAGTGGAAGAGCGAATTACTTTAACTGCTCCAAATGACATCACTGCTTTTGACACGGATCAAGATCACATGGATGAAAAAGTGTTAAGCAAAGAAATTAAAGAATTGGTCAATTACCAAAGTACGGGGTATGAAAATCTAGACTCCACAGTTAACCAAGTTGGGAATATGAGTGCGAATGAGCAGGACGAAAGAGAGATTTTACAAAGCCAAGTAGCAGAATCCACTTCAGTGGAAAAGGTTGTGGAGAATCAATTCCCACTTCCCAGTTCTAACTGTCAAGATGAAACTTTTGAAGGTGACTGGGAAGACAAAGAAACTCAGGCTCAAGCAGCTTTTGTGGAAATTTGTCCTAAAGCTCCTACTCAGGAACTGAGGGAGTACACAAGCACCTTGGGAAGCAACAGTTGTGATGTTCACCCCTGTATGCAGTCCACTCCAGATCAAGGCTGTAGTGATCCCAGTACCACTAGTGATGTTTTTTCTTTTAGTGATAAAAACAAGCAAGGTGCCAGCAATCCCGAATGTTGCATGCAGTCAGACAGCCTAAGCCAAGAGGAGCATGCTTGTCTGGAAATGGAAATGAGAAGCACACAAGAGAAGATACCTTTAACCTCCTATCCACATAATGACAATAATGATTCCAATGTCAATTGTGATGGTATCTCTATGGATATTGACCAGAATAACAAGCAAAATGGTTCCAGTGGATTAGAATCTTGCTTACAATTGGATATCTTATGCAAAGATGGACATCCTTGTCTAGAAGTGGAAAAAGCAAGCCAACAAGAGAGACTAGCAGCTCACTCATGTTCAGGTAATGACAATGACATTAGTGACAATAGTGAGTCTCTTGTAATTAGTGCTAACAAAAAGCAAAATGATCCCGGTCGTCCAGAATCTTGCTTACAATCAGGCAGCTCAAGCAAGGATGAACCTCCTTCCAGCCCACAGGAGAGATTAACAATTACCTCCTCTACTGACAAAGATAATACTGGTTCCACTGATGCTGGCGACAGTGTCTCTACTGACATCAGTGACAAGACAAAGGACAGTACAACATCCCCTGTTGATGCAGAATGCAACACCTGTGCAGTGACACGTGATGATACCACAAACAATCTTTCCAGTATTTTTGAATCCTGCTTACAGGCTGGCACCTCAAATACAGACATGACTGTTCATTCAGAAAAGAAAAGTCCAGATGGGAACACAGATATTACCTCGTCTCCAGACAATAAACAGTTACTACACATAAGGTCAGCCACCCAGGAACCATCAAGTCCTAATGGAGATGCAGGAAGAACATCACTGGAACAGTTCAGTTCTACAGAAGAACAGTCACTACCTGGCATGCTATATGGTGAACCACTCTCCGGAGACGACTCATGTGACCCCAGTGAAATTAATCTAGATTCAGGCCAACATGAAGAGACTGTTGAGAAGGATAGCACGGACTGTTCAGAAAAACAAGAACCTCGATTTAAATCTTCTGAAAAAATGAGAAAATTGCTGCAACCTGTTGTCTTGTTAAAGAAGTTGGAGTCTATGGGTGAAATGATCAACTCGTATCAGTGTGCATATTGCCAGCATACAGCACTTAGTGTTGATCATCTAATTGAACACCACCATTGCTGCCATTCAGCGCACAGTTTTCAGTTTTGTGCAACTTGCAATCTCTATCTTATGAACAAAGAACAAGCTGAGACACATTTGTGTGGATTAATCCAAAAAGGACCTCAACGCTCTTCTCATTCAAACCTAAAAAACAATGAAAATCGCCATGGCCGCCACAGATGCCGTTTTTGTGGATTAAGATTTTCAAAAATATGTCCTTACATCTCACATGTGCGAGGTCACACTGGCAAAACACCATATAAGTGCAATGAATGTGGATCGTATTTTGCACAGTCTAGTAGTCTGGGGAAACACCTGCGCATGCCTGGTAGATGTAAGAAGTCCAAACGTCCACTAACAAATCCTGATGCTGTTAATAGCAAAATTAAAACATCATTGCAAAAAGATGTGGCACCAAACAATTCAAGTGGAGACATGCAGAATTGTTATGTGAAACTGGTGGATATATCCAAGACACACCTATGTAAAACATGTGGCAGAAGTTTCTGTTCTGCACTTAAGGCCAAAAAGCACCTCTGCAGTGGGCACACTAAAATGCTGAAGCATGTGACAGGTTCTGTCAACCAGTGTAGCACAAAGATCAGTGGTAAGAACTCTCAGGGAGTGGAGCATGAGCTGAGAGGAAAGCATAAATGTCCTCTTTGTCCCCGGCTTTTTAAGTACTCCTTCAACAGAGCTCGACACTTGCGGGATTGTGTCAAAAATGCTACACTTAATGGCAAGGGAAAAATTGGTGGCAAATATAGGTGTCCCTTGTGCCATGCACGCTTTACGATGGCATCCAATCGACACAGACATATTAAAACATCTTGTTTCCGAGAATGTATCAATCGCCTGGCAAAACAGTGTGCACAGTCAAAGGAAAGGAGTATTCATCAACAACCCTTACAACAACAGCAGCAGCAACAACAACAGAAACCGCAGCAGCAAACAGCCCCCATGACCGAGGCACGTTACAAATGCAACCTCTGCCCAGCAGTTTATTTTCATCCATCTGGAAAGTATAGACATATGAAAAAACACAAGTTGTTTCAACTCACTGGGAAAATGTTTACCTATAGGACTTCAGTTTTCTCAGCCATGTCCAAACCAGAACCTGATAACAGTAGAAAAAAAGAAGAAACTAAGGAGAACCTGAAATCAGATCAGGAAAACAGCAAAATTACCCTGAGCTGTCAGTTTTGTGGAAAATGCTTCGACACATTGCAGTCACTGAAGAGACATGAGCACAATCATCGGGGCGAAAGACCATACCGCTGTTTGGAATGTAAGAAAGGATTCAAGAAGTCTTACCATCTGATTGCTCATAAATCTGTTCACCAGAAGAGAATACAGTGCACTGTTTGTAGAAAGATTCTACCAAGTGTTGGTGAGTTGATCAAGCACAGAAGTACACATCTTAAAAAAGGAATGCTTAAATGCCCAGAATGTCCTCAAGAGTTCCAGTTTCCTGTATATCTTCTTAGACATCTAGACAGACACAGAAAGGCAGAAAAAAGGGCAGCTGAGCGTGAAGAGAAAACTTCTTCAAAGCCGCAGCAGCCTGTGGAATTTGTGGAAAAGCAGAATATACCCGAGCAGCTGCAGTGTTCCTTGTGTAAAGAAGTATTTGATGATGCCCAAATACTACGAAAGCACTGTCTTACACATATATCTGGGTCCTCTTCAAATCAGTGTCCATTTTGTAAATGCAGTTTCACAGCTCGTCGGGGTTTACTGCACCATATGGACAAGCATACTGGAGACAAGCCCTTTTCCTGCAACAACTGTGGAAAACAGTTTTACCGTAGAGTATACCTTCAGTTTCACATGAGGTCGTGTTTACCTTCTCAAACCAAGCATCAGCCTAATGCTGAGACAAAAACACCACATCCATGTTGCTACTGTCCACGGACATTTAGAAAAAAATACCATTTGAACATCCATATCCAGGCACACAAGACAAACCGTCTGCGTTTATGCTCAGGATGTGGACAGTACTTTGGTGTTTCACATTTAGGGCAGCATCAGAAAGACTGTGTGGAAACGACAGAGAACAATGCTCCCTTGTCATCTTCTCATAGCAATTCCAACAAAAACACTCCTCAGACAAGGCAAACTGACCAAAAATTGCCTTTACAGTCCAACATAACCAAGCTGCTTAGGTTAAAGTGTCCTCACTGTAATCAGCGGTTCAGATACAGATCATTACTCTTGAGACATATTGTTACGCATACTGGTATGCAACCTTATCCATGTATACACTGTGGCCACAGGTTTTCAAGTAAGACCATGTGCTTGCAGCATGAAGCTTTCTGCGACGGTGTTTACACAGGGGGATCAAAAGTCAGAAGTGCTGCTACAAACAAACAGCCAGCTCTTAGAGAGGCATCTCAGAAAACCCAAGAAGAACCTGAGTACAAATGTAAATTCTGCACCAAGACTTTCATGAAACCACGACGCCTGAGACTTCACATTTTGACACATAATGAAGTAAAGCCATATCGGTGTAAAGCCTGCGACAGCTGCTTTTCAAGGTACGATCATCTGAAAGTACATCAGACTTGCTGCAAAGGCAAAAGAAGGCAGCTGGAGGTCTGTATTCCCAAAATCAGTCTAGATGATGTTGGCACAGGTTGGCAAAACAAGTTTGGCATTAGGCCTGCCAAAGAGCAGGAGACATTCAAGTGTAGTGTCTGTTCAAAAAGCTTCCCAGCTCAGTCTAACCTCGCCCGACATGTCAACATGTTCCATACCAAAAAGTTGTTCTCTTGCACCACCTGTGGCTCGGGATTCTCCCTTGAAAAAAATCTGAAAAGGCACTTGAAGGTGTTTAATTGTGGATATATCTCCCAGCAAACAAATCGTTCTTCGGTACAAGAATCAAATCCCCATGCAGAAAATCTGACGGGGCGGCTTGATGGGATGAGAAGTCACATGCTCCAGAATATACAGCCGTATTGCAAGAAAAAGTACAAATACTTTTGTAATTTCTGCCCTCGTGGTTTTAAAAATAACTGGCAGTTGAGTGCACACATTCGCCTGCACACAGGAGAGAAGCCTTTTCTCTGTGACTGTTGTGGTGAGAGATTCATAAGAAAGGACTACTTGCTGCGTCACGCTTTAAAGTGCTCCGAGAAACGGCTGAGTAAAGTTATTTGTAACAGATGTGGAGTGTTTTTCTCTGCAGACAAGATCGAAAGTCACAAAAAAGGTTGTGATTCAACACCAAGTTTATCCACATCCGCATCTGTTCAAAGTCCACCAAAAGGCTTTTCTTGTGCATACTGCAGTTCCCGTTTTTTGATATTTTCACAGCTCCAAGAGCATTTTTTGAGTGCACACAAGTTGGAAACAATGGCACCACCAGTGTCAACTGCTCCCTTACAACAACTTTTGTTGACTATACCAGATATCAAGAAGGAGCCCTTGGAAGAGAGTTGTGATGCTCAAGTTAGCAGTGGTGCTAATTTAATCTGTAAACTGGATACAGATATTACAAATGAGCTCCCGCAACCATTTGTTTGCCCACACTGCAACATGTCTTTTTTAAATAAATCTGGACTGTCTGGTCATCTGCAGACGCACTTAGGTGGACATCATATGAAGTGTAAAATATGCAAGAGGTCCTTCCAGAATAAAAGTCTTCTGCGAAGTCACTACAGGAAATGTAGAAATGGAGGTAGTGCCACCAACCAATTTGAAGTCCCTTTGAAAGTGGAGGCTGACTCTGCTCTTTTGGTCACTAACAGCTCACAAACTACTACTACTGGGGTTTTTCAGAATAGCCTCTCTTCCCCACAAAAATCTGATGAAGATGAAGTTCAAAGTGGCTCAAGCAAAGAAAGGAAAGTGGTGCAGTATCAGTGTTCTGAATGTGACAAGAGTTTCACAGATGGCTTACTGCTCATTAGTCATCTGGAGGACCATGGAAGAGAAGAACAGGAGAAAAAGCGCAACACATGCACAAAGTGTGGGCGGGTGTGCAATAGTCAAGGAAGTCTTGAAAAACACATGAAGACACATGGAAGTGAGAAAAAATACTCTTGCTCACACTGTTCCAAGGTATTTGATGCCCTATCTGATTTTGAAATCCACAAAAAATCTCATAATTCAAGTAAGCCTTTTCCTTGCCACGTTGGCAAACAGTGCAATCAGCGATTTTTGACGAGAGATGCATTATACGACCATTACAATAACGATCACCCAGATGACGTATTTAAGTGCCAGTTCTGTAGCCATGCGTACGCAGCCAAAAAATCATTGTATAGGCACTATAAAAAATGGCATCAAAAAGAGCGGAAGGATCAGAGAAGCAGCAGTGAACAGAAGTCCAGCATTCAACACACCACAACTGTCGAAAGTGATGATGAGGATGAAAATGATGCTGCAGTTAGGACAAGCGAGGACAGTGACTCGGACTCTGCACCATACTTTCCATGCCATGTTTGCGGTAAGACATTCCCAACATCTGAATATCTAGAAGATCATCAGCTGTGTCATCTGGGTGAAAAACCGCATGAATGTGCCGAATGTGGCAAATGTTTCTTTCAAGCGTCGCAGTTGCAGCAGCACCAACGAATGCACAAGTCTGAATTTCAGTGTCAGACATGTGGAAGGGGGTTTGTCTCTGTCTTTGCACTGCGTAAACACAAGCATAGCCATGGCAAGAGTCGTCCACACCGTTGCTCAATGTGTCACCTCAGTTTTGCGGGGCATTCACAGCTAGCGGAGCATATGTCTACCCACCGTGAAGAGAATTTCCCATGTGATATCTGCAACCGTGTGTTTCGCTCCAAAAGCAGCAGAGCTGAGCATAGGAAAAGCCACACCGAGTCATTTTACCAACCCCTTCCTTCAGCATCAAGAGGCCATTATGAACAGTCTGCGTCGCTTTCTGAAAGCTCGTTTGTATTCACCGCAGAACTAAAATACCGTTGTGGTGTTTGTTGTCAGCGCTTCAAGGACCCGGAGGAGCTCTCAGAGCATGGTTGTCTGGAAACCAAAGAGCGACCATATTCTTGCACAGACTGCAAGAAACATTTTCTTCATGTGTCTCACCTGCAGAAACACAAGGACACCCACCATCAATCACCAGTATGGCCCAATAGAGAATACGCATGTACTCAGTGCAACAGTAGTTTTTCAACCTCTCAACAGTTCCTCAGTCATCTCAGCAGCCATGTTGGCAACGATGGAGGACTGTCAAATGATGTCTCATGTCCAGTTTGCCACGAGTGTTTTGCCAGTACCACTGATTTGATTTATCATTTCCCCATGCATTCAGATGGTACAACTGACAAAGAGCTGTTTTCCTCAGAATGTGAGTTTGAGGAAAATGAGAGTCGACAGCCGGCACTAACAGTTAATTATGAGTGTTCAGATTGTGATCAGACCTTTTTGGGCCGCAGTGCTTTTTACCAGCACCGCTGTTTCAATCAACAGCAGGCCACAGAAGAGACCAAATACTCCAAACCAACAGTCAAAACATCCAAACAGAATCATTATCATGCAGCAGGAGAGGAGGAGGAGGAGGTTGATGTGACTGGAGTGGAGTTGTACAATTGTTCCATGTGCCCAGAGTTGTTCTCCTCTAAAAGTAGCCTCTTGGAGCATCAAAATGCACAACATTCTAACAAGAATTCTTTCAAATGTGAGACCTGTGGAAAAACATTTGCCAGGAAGCGCTACCTGAAAGAACACGAGCGAAGGCACCGTCAAAAAGAGGCTGCTCAGAAAGCACTATACAAATGTATCCGGTGCCATGCAGGGTTCAGCACTGTACAGGAACTGTCTTCGCATATTAGACAGCATGCTGAGAAGGATGCTGGAGAGTTTCGCTGTGATATGTGCTACAAATCGTTCAGCCAGTTGGCACTTCTCAAGCATCACAGAGAAAGTCATGTCGGTGAAGTTGTGTATGAGTGCACAGAATGTGACAAAGCCTTTGCTTTTCCACACCTACTCGAGGAACATCAGCAGACTCATGCTGGGTCATCTCAATAGTGGTCCTCATCTTTCCTTTGAATAACTATTACTGAATCATCCTTTTTTACTATACAAGTCATTTTTGCCTTTTAGAAGACCCACTCTTTGACCATGTGACATACTTAGAAAGTGTTTGGCTCCTGTTGCTTTGAGAGCATGTTCTGAGTTGGTACTGTTATGTATTTTTATTTCTGGTAATAAGAATTGTATATAGTAAATTAGCCACATGGAGTGTTTGTAAAATTAAAGCTGTTTAATATGTTGTTTGAATACAGACAAAGTCTGACAGCATAATAAAGTGTCTTGGGTAAAGACTCTGATTTCTGATCTAATATGATCAAATTTTCCAAAAATGGTCAGTTTTGTTGACAGAATGTGAGGTTTACACTGGTCATTTGAATCTTTTGGCATTTTCTATGGTGTGACTTCATGTATTATAGATCATTTTGTAATGTTGAGTTTATTTTTTCTCTGTTTTGATAATGAAATACATCTTGTACAGACATTAAAAAGATGATTTAATGGATAATTCCTTTTGAAACTTGAGGATGTTACTCTTATCATAAAAAGCTGACAATTTCAATTAAGCAGTAAAGTCAAGCAGAAAATGAATTTGTGAGTCTTGTTAGTATTTCTGTGTACTTTGGGGGAACAGAATGGCAACTAAGGGACTGCTGGGTACAATTTCATCAAATAAGTTTGATAAGTTTGGGGCTCTTTAAAGAATATATACCTGAAGGTGCGTCACTTAAAATTACAAGAACATCAACTACAAAACACATAATAAGCCCTAAATTAGATTGAAATCAGGTTTGAAAATTGGAGTTCTTTGTGTAAATTAATATTTTCTTTTAACTTACAGTACATTTAATTGGAAGATTTCCACAGACATGGTTTATGATGTATCATCCAAAGGACAGCATGCGTTTTGTAAGCTAATTAATAATGTTTAAACATCCATTTATGTTCAACAGAAGGTAGTCCAGACTAGGCCAGGTTACCATCACCATAACAGTAATACCATGCAAAAACTGTTATTCTTACATCTGAAAGTGGCTCAGCATATCACAGGTTGTGTGGCCTACAAGGTTGCTAGAGGTGTCTGTTTTCCACCTGTGCACATACATGGAGGAGCCTGCATTGACAGTAGAGGCCTGTCAAATCATTTCATTCAAAATGCTGAGCTTGGCAAGGAGGTAGCAGACGGATTGCTTCGACCAGGGCTGCATTCAGACATCTGGCAGAGCAGACACCCTCCTTTGGTGCAGCATGCTAATGGGGTTTGGCAGACATGCCTGTCATGCAGGTGAGTCGGCCCATTCTGGTGTTTTCTTTGACCCTCCCTTTTTGTGGAAAAAAAAATCCAAAATGCACATTGCAGACCTTGAAAGGAAGAGAGCCTCTTCAGCAGGATGAGAAGATGGATGAAGGATGTCACAGTAAGTAAGGGCTCATTTCTGCATAGGGCAGTTCCTGCTTTATGTATTGCATTCTGTATGCATTTAGGAGGCATCTTAGGAGGCTCAATTTAACCTGTGCTTGCCTCTCTGACAGGGCAACCTTGAAACATGTGAGCTCCCTGATTTAAAGAGATGTTTAAAAAAACAATAAAGAGATGAGGATGAGTAGCATTTTGGTGCCGCTCTGGAGTCCATGAACCATTCCAAGAAGATGTCAGAAAATCAGAGAGAAGATCTGTGCTTGAGGGTGTAAAATGAGAGAAGGAGACAGCAGCTGGTGCAGGGTGGTTTTGTAGTGGGGAAGTAGAGTGTAGGTGCTATGTCTTGATTGGGTAGTGAGAGCAGACATCTGTCTCTGGGTGCAGAGGCAGAGCCCAGGCTGGGTGAACCAATAGCAAAGCTTGTGAGAAGGTGAAGCATGTACAAAACAGAATGGGCAGCAGGGCAGTTGGTGCCATTGATGTTAAAGGTGTACTACCGTAATTATCTTTATGTGAACCTGAACATGGCATTGTTTCATACATTGATCTGCTGTGCTGTCCCTTTAACAAGCCGGGGAGGCAGGCCAGCTCTGTGGTGGAGCTGTGGAGAGGAGGATGGGGGGTAGAATCAGGACTATCCTGGGCAACCGCTTTCATCCATGCTATAATGAGCTGTAGCAGATGGGACATACAGTATGTTTAGCCAGAGGCACAGGCTCCCTAGAATGTTTAAAGAGCTTGGGTTTGCTGTACAACAGCACCTGACACCCCCTAGCCAAATGCATTTTGATCAAGTGTTTCCTCCATTGTAATGACTACATTGGAGCTTATAAATTGTCATCATTACCTGACACATTAAAAATAGTAAAACATATTATGTTATGAACAGTTTAAAAATATGAGTCAGATCACTGTCTGCAGCTGCACCCTCCTAGCATTAGATGTAATTTCAAACATTCTTAACATCTAATCATGATGTCGTATTATATTTCCATCGCCTTATACGGTACTTAGTAGAATAAATGTGCAATATTTGGGTGGGTTTGAGCACCTGACATGACCTGTAATATTAACTATGGCCACAAAGCCAAGCGGCCCGGGAGGGTTTTGCGTTTTACTGCGCATGCGCGGTGCCGAGCTTTCTGCGCCTGCTGCAGTTGCAGCTCGGCTCGCTGCTCTGTGTCTTGGCACAGCATCACGTTTGCTCACCACAGTGCAGAGCAGAACCGCGTCCCCCCCGAGAGTGTGTGCCTCTGCGTGGACAGATGTCTGCCGACAAGCCTTTGTGATCCCACTTCGAAGAACAACGCTTGCCTTCGTGTGTCTGGTGAGTACGTGAACATACGAAAGGACGATTACAGTAGAGCAGCGGCTTCTTTTAGGTCATGGTAGCTAGCTTTCAGAGGATAGTTAGCTTCTCCTTTTTTCCGGCCCCCCGCCCTAACGTGGCCGACTATCTCTGTATCCTAGTAGCTTTCACTTAGCAGTCCTTCTGAGATGTTGGAGCAGGTTCCGGTGGTTTTGAATAGGAGGGCTAGAAGCTAAGCTAGCAAACGTAGCTGCTAAATCACTGTTGTGAGAGGCTCATTAGCCTCCTAGGAGCTGTCAGAGCGATCATAATGTTGATGTAAGGATAGCGTGGTTTTCAGCAAAACAATATTTATGTTTGTTTGCATTGTGACCATGCCTTAGCAAGCTAACATAGCTGGATATCCTCAGTATTCTAGCAATAACTGTCTTTGAGCCAGGGTTCTTTTTATGTGTTGCGGTGTTGACATGGTTGTTTGTGGTCTACTCCTTGACATGTGCCTTCCTCTGATAATGCAGTCTCACTAATGTGAACCACAAATATGCAGATTCAGAGCATGTGGATGCTGACGTTTTAAGTTTGGAATTTAGTACAACAATATTTAAGATAATTTAATCATGCCCCGAATTGCCACTTTGAGCATGAAATCCTGAAAAACTCTTTATTTATTAGCCATTATGACTGTCAGCCTGGGCATTGTTATTACTTTTTTTACACCTCTACTGAAGATGAGGCATGGTGAAGTGCTCAACATTGAAAAGTAGATATTATTAGATTAGTTAATGGTTATTGTGGTTTTGTAGCATCTAAGCATATATAAGCAGAAAAAGGTGTGCCTCCCCTGTTAAGACCAATTTTTAATGAAGAAAATGGCGACACACGTTGTGCAGTGTGTACCTTGTCAGTGGGCAGCTATCAAAGTGTAGTGGAATTGGCTTCAAATAACAGGCATAATGCTGATATGGCAGAAGACATGAGAAACGGTATGAAGGCTGCTATACAGTTGAACTTTTTAACTCTTGGAAATGACTATGACTTGGATGAATGACAGCATCCACAGATATATACAGAATAAGAAATCTTACACTTAAAGATGTCACTGGACATCTGGATCTCATCAAGACATACACTGTATACAAAAGTATTTATCTGCCTTTACACACATATGAACTTAAGTGACATCCCATTCTTAATCCATAGGGTTTAATCTGACATCGGCCCACCCTTTGCAGCTATACCAGCTTCATCTCTTCTAGGAAGGCTCTCCACAAGGTTTAGGAGTGTGTTTATGGGAATTTTTGACCATTCTTCCAGAAGTGCATTTGTGAGGTCAGACACTGAGGTTGGATGAGAAGGCCTGGCTCGCAGTCTTCACTCTAATTCATCCCAAAGGTTTTCTGTCAGGTTGAGGTCAGGACTCTGTACAGACCAGTCAAGTTCTTCCACACCAAACTCACTCATCCATTTCTTTATGGACCTTGCTTTGTGCACTGGTGCACAGTCATGTTGAAACAGGTAGGGGCCATTCCCAAACTGTTCCCCCAAAGTTCGGAGTGTGGAATTGTCCAAAATCTCTTGGTATTCTTAAGCATTCTGAGCTCCTTTCACTAGAACTAAAGGGCCAAGACCGAGTCCTGAAAAACAACCCCAGACCATAATCCTCCCTCCACCAAACTTCACACTTGGCACAATGCAGTCAGACATGTACCACTGCCCTGGCAACTGCCAAACCCAGACTTGTCTATCAGATTGCCAGATGGAGAGACATGATTCTTTCCTAAATGTTTGTAGAAGCAGTGTGCGTGCCTAGGTGCTTGAATTTATACACCCGTGGCTATTGAACACCTGAATTCAGTTGTTTGGATTGGTGAGTAAATACTTTTGGTAATATAGTGTAAGACTAGTCACACTATCTTTAAGAAAATACAGCAAGAGGTCAGTGCCACACATGCACTACTCAAGTGTCCAGTCTGTTGAGTCCAGTTTATATCAGGTTACAGCCTGCTGTCCTGTAAGCAGCTTCCTTAGCAATTGAGAATCTATTTGCTTGTCATGTCTACTATGTAAAAACAAATGATTTTCTATCCATCTATCGTTTGTTTTACAAGCCACAAAAAGGCATATATATATATATATAATGAAATATACTATAATGAAATATATATATGATGAAATACTTATCAGTGAAACACACAGTATTGGTAAAACCTTAACTCAGACACAATATATGTTGACTTTGATGTGCCATTACATGACGTTAAACAGTCTAGTCTAGCCAATTTGTTTTGCACACAGCTCAAGAACAGACTGTCATGCGTTGGTCCTGTTCAAAGGCATCACAGTAACACAGGCCTACACCATTTTTCCTGCTGTGAGGGTAAAGTGGAAATGCACTTGATCATGCCAGTAGGACTGAGCTGATAATCTGCAGCTGTGGATCTCATCCTATTTCTGCAGAAGGTCCTGATGGATTTGCTGACCTCTAGCAGAAAAGTCATTCTGTTTTTATGTTTTGCTTTATCACATTTTTCTTTTACTTTACTCTTTCTTCTAGTTCCTTTATGGAAACAACAAATGTCTTGGTGAGATTTACAAATAAAAACTGTTTTTCTTTCACTATGACAGTTCACTTTTGGTTTGTGGTGTAATTGTATGCTGTCTGTGTGTAATTTACAGGTGTCCTTCCTGCGTGACCTGCCTCGGAGTGTGTGATTGGCTGCCATAATGCTTGGACTACAAGGAAATTCGTCCTCCAAAGTCTATCGTTGTGTGGCGTGTTCAGCCACCTTTAATGGACTGGCCTCTTTGCTAGTACACCAGGCTACCCATGCGAGTGCACTCTCCAAGGTCTCTACCCCCACTCCTACACAGCCTATCTTCAACCCACATGGGAGGCAGCTTACAAGTACAAACTCCTGCAGTGAGCACCTCAGTCTGCCTTCAGACAGCCCTTCACCTTCCTTTTATATCTGTGACTGCGGAGAGGAATTCCAGGACTTTGGTCTTATGCTGGAGCATAAACGTTCACATGTGTCTCAAATACACCTGATAAACCCTCTGAGTAGCAGTATTGCTTTGCCAATTGTAACGGGGTCTGATCAGGTTTTTTCCAGCCAGCAAGCACCATTAAATCCTATCCAGCCGAATTTGGTCCTTAGCTGCCCCTCTACCTCCAAGCCCCCAGCTGTTGAATTATCCACATCAACAGGCCATAAAGCAGATGTAAGCCTGGAGGACGGTATTGCCATGGTAACCACTCCTCAAGGCCAGCGTACACCCCCTCAAGATGACATTGAGAAACAACTTGAGAACATGTCGAGCACAGCAGTGCCAATACCAGACGCTGCAGAGGATGTGCATTTTCAGAACAAAACTAATTCTGTATCCAGTGAAAAGGAGGGTAGCCTACAGAGAAATGACCCCATCATGAAGCTACTGGCATCAGCTTACATGAAAAGCTTTCCACTTCCTCAGCCTCAGGATTGCAAGAAAAACACAGTTGTCCCTAAGCAGGAAGTTGTCCCTGTTGCAATAACACCAAGAACCAAGACCCCAGTGGCACCGATCAACGACCTCTCAATCGCACAGTTGAGGCGACTGCTTGCGAAACCTGGGATAAAGACAAAAGCTCCATCCATCAGCAGAATTATAGAGTCCAGTAGAAAGAAAGTTGTCTCTCTAACAAAGACTCTTTCACCTGTTGTGGTTCTGGAGACCCGTCAGAAGCTCATGGATCCAGGTGGCGTTGGTGTCTATGGAAGGTATCAATGTGGCCGCTGTCGTAGGGTCTTTCAAAACTTGGACAGATTGACAGAGCATCACTTCCTACACAAAAAAGAGAGGATCAAGTGTTGTCGTCGATGCAAACAGCTGATAATCGGCCGTGTGCCTTTGCCTGACAATCATGTATGCCCTCAGTTAGGAAACAAGTCTGTACAGTCATCAAAATCTTTACAAAGCAAGCAGCCATTTGCTTCAAAAATAGTGCCATTCCATAGTCTGAACAAATCAAAAAAGGTTTTCTTTTGTCCATTGTGCAAGCACAGCTATGCACGGAGGTGGAACCTTAAAACCCACAAGTGCCAGGGTCCAAGGTCTGTCTTCTCACAGCAGGCCCATCTAAGCTCAGCTCAGAAAATGTTGGTACTTGGTTCAAACAGTAATGCCAAAGCTAATAAAGATGATATCGCAGCTGGATCTCAGACTGCCAAGAGTGTTGCAGTGGGCACTGAAGTTAAGGGTCACATCAAGGTGGAGGTGACCTCATCAACAGAACAGTCTGAAGTTTCACAGTTGGCCTGGGCTCATCCAGCACAGCATTTCTCCCCATTCTTATCCAAATCTTCCATGACAGAGATGCACAAGGATCCTTCTCAGTGTGGGAATTCATTCCAAGGAGATGAAAACAGCTGGGATGCAGATAATGAAGAGAGTAATGAGGGACAGTGGACAATGCCTTTGGATGATGAAATGGATATGCTCAATTCTGCAGTGAAAGTAGGTGATGGCAGTGAGATGAAGACATCGGCTGAACATGCAGAGATGGATAGTCTGCGCTATTTTGTCAGAGATGGCATAAAACGTTACCCTTGTACTAGGTGCCAGAAAACTTACAGTCGGCCATCTACTTTAAGGCGCCATTTGCGCCTGTGTGGGTTTAGACCACGTGTGTTTGGGAGTGTTGGACAGAGTAGCAGTCAAGGTTCCATAACACTGAGTGCAGGCAGTGTGCGGCCGATGTTTTCCTGTTATGTTTGTGGAAAATCCTTCAACCGCAAAGATAACATGATGGCTCACAGAAAAAAATGTCAGTTTCAGAGAACAGTGGCAGATGTGTCAAGAGAGAGTGTGCTGCAGAGTTCACCAAGCAATGCAACAACAGACAGTAAAACTCAGGGCGACGATGGAGGCAACTGGGGCATCATGTCGCTGCCCTCAGTGCTTCCAAGGAGGGTGACCTGCGAGTGTGGGGTGGGCTTTACTTCTCCCCGGCTTTTACTGGAGCACTTACAAAAGCATGCACAAGAATCATATACATGCCCAACTTGTGGGGAGACTGTTAATTCCTGGGCAGACTATGAAGTTCATTTACAAATTCATATGCATCCTCATCACCAGCTGATGAAGGGACTGCAGCCACAAAGGTCACAGCCTCTGTTACTTAGATTTCAGCAACAGCCACAGCAACAACTTCAGCAGCAGTCACAGCAGCCATCTCAGCCTGTACATAAGCCGCCAGTAAAGCAACCATTTCCCGGGCCTCCTTCAAATCCAACAAAAAAGCAGCAGCGAATTGTATGCACACGGTGTGGAAACACATTCGCCACTCGTTGTTCTCTTCGAAGGCACATATCCTGGAATCGTTGCAAAGGTTCGCGGGTTATAAATCCATTCACAAATCCACCCAAAGCCCATCACTGCGCTCACTGCAACTCAGACTTTCCAAACACTATCAGTCTGATATTTCACCAGAGGAGTGGGGCTTGTAAGCCTGCCATCAAGCCTGTGCGTTGCCCCGTTTGCCTACGTTGGTTTGGCACTGTGGACAGTTTGCAGAAACACCTGCTCACTCACAAACAGTCTGAATCTTACCGCTGCGATGTCTGTCAGGGTACATACCCAAACCTTAAGTCACTCAAAAACCACCGCAGGAGGATTCATCGCATAATGGCTGGAGACACACAGCCAAAGACACAGGAACAGCTGGCCGACTGATGTCCAAATGGGAGGACATTACCCTTTTCACTAACTGATCATGCCCTGCCAGGTGTATTTTTTGCAGAGGTTACTTTGACATTGTACAGCTACATTCAGTGTTTTTTTTTTACAATCCGTAGAAGCTTGCCAGTCTAAACAAAAAGTATTTTATATATCTTTTAGTTTCGAATCCTATTACCTAGCCTCTGTAGCTCGTAAAAGATTATTAGTATTTGGTAATCAGACTTTTCACAGGGTTGTTGATGTGGTTTGTTGATGTTATTGTTGTCAATAAACATACCAATTATTGAAACATGTAGACTGTTTCTGTTGTGTGTTGAGTTCGTATGTGCTAATGTACACCATTTTCTGAAGGAGAAAAGTCTTAATTTACTGTTGAAAATTGATATTTGTGTGTGTCAACACAATCTTTAAGAATTAAATGAGTAATTTTTGTTTCTTGGTGTGAAAATTGTATTCAAACATATGAGACTGACAACTGTAAATGCAAAGTTTTACTCACTACATTACTACATAAATAAGACTATGTATTGTTTGCTTTTTCATGGAGTGTTCACAATCTACTCTCATTCCTTTAAACTGTATCAATCCCTTCATCTGTGAATTGTCAAGCTCAGCTTTAAAGTCAGCTCCACTGGTGCTCTGACCTCCATCCATACCTCCATGGCAGCTGAGGAGACTCCAGCTGTTTGAGGATTGTGCCAAAAAGCTAAGAGCGGGTGAGCTTTGAGTTTAGATTATTTTGGCAACTGCATGTTTCAGAATCAAGATTGAACAATTTTCTGTTTCACAAGAACTTAAATTCACCCACAGTAACTGCCGTAGTAGCAACATCGTGAATATAGTATCTGTAGAAGAGGATAGAGTGCTGGGAAAAAAACTTCCATTTACCCTCCCGTTCAGTAGGTGGCGCAAAAACGCCATTAACCTGGCACCCGCCAAAAATAACGCCAGAAGAAGAATTTTTTCTTCCTCTTGTCTTTTTGGTGTGGCTGACAGGCCAAATGCTACCGTGCTAAACAGCGGCGAGTGAGCCAAATTTTGAATGTCTCGCTAAACGACAGCGAACAATCCGTTTGCTGTTTACCCAAAGGATATGTCAGAACATTGATACAACCGCATACTGTTTTTCATGTGAAGGTAAGCTACTGTTATTGTCTGTGAGCTAGCTGCGGCTAACGTTAGCATTGAAGACCAGGCAAGCGCGCGTTCCTCAAAATAATGCTATAAAATGTAAAACAACACACATTTAAGCATCTCTCTAAATGGCTATAACTCTCGAATGTAAAAATGATAAATATACGATCTTGTTACGCAGTTAGATAATGTGAGTGGTAGTTCATTAGCTCGTCCGAAGTTTAGATATCTGCTGTCAGAAATTAGTAAATGACGTTAAATGCTCAATACTATAGGCGATTTTTGAATAATGTAGTAATGAAGTGTCTATAGCTTACAGTGCATTTATCAGACGTAACTGTTAGTGCCATTATTTTCCCTGTGCTACATAGTAGCATAGTAGTCTCCCATTTAAAAAAAAAAAAAAAAGATAATGTGTGTCAGAACCATTTTGTATTGCTGTTGATTTAATTCTAAAACTGGTCTTCTTCCACATCAACAGTGACCACACACATGTCCAGCTTGACCATGGAGCCAGGAAGACAGAGACTCCAAAATGTTGTGGAGGATGGCTTAGGCACAGAACTGATGAACGCTGGCCGTATTTGCTTCAGCTGTGACCAGATATTCGCAAGTCGGAAATGCCTGGAGGAACACATGTGTGCTTCTGCAAGTTTTATCTGCTCATGTGGAACTGAGTTTACTGCATACAAAGACATGCAGAAGCACAGCACTACACATGAACCAGGGCACCAAGTGCTTGACCATGAAACGATACGGAAGCGCAGGATTGAGAGACGCATTGAAGAGGAGGAGAAACTGAAAAGGTTACAAAAAGGTGAGGTTGTCTGGAAGACTCCCAAATTGGACAATGGGCCTTCAGTTTCCATGCCAGTAAAGAGTTTTATGCCAGGACCCAAAACATCACCTTATATGTCACAAGTGCCTGATTTCTACCCCACTTTATCACAAGCATGTTTGCTCCCAACTCCTCCCCCATCCTCAGTAGACATGCAGAATATTTTTGCAGGAGTTGGTGCACCAACAGTGGATCTTTGGACACTTTATCAGCCAGTTGTGTTGTTGCAAACAATGCACAAGTTTAACAAAAAAAAGCCATACAGTTGTGGCAAATGTGGCCAGTGTTTTTTGACTAAGGCCACTCTTGTCTCCCACCACAGTTCACATGTCACAGATAAAATTTCGGGCTGTATAGGATGTGGGCTACTTCTCTCTAGCAAGAAGTTGGTGCCTCGCTTCCATATTTGTAACTCACCCAATAATGCAAGCAAGTTCAGGCTCATCACATCGAGACCACTAATTTCCATCAACCAAAATCAAGCCAGTGTAGTTGAGAAACAGAACCAGGGGACACAGGAGCTTCAGGCCACTTCCTCTCTTCAGCTGAACAACATTGCTTTGGCTAAAAGGATTCAGACATCTCATAGTGCTTCCACCCTGCTGGTAAAGAAGCAGAATATGAAAACATACAGAAGTAACAATCAGGGGCTTCCCGACAAATCCTATGTGAAGTTTAAGAAACCCATAAAGTCTACATCAGGTGAATTACAAAAGATGTTATCTGATTCCAATGAGTTCACATGCCGAGTCTGCCGCATTCCTTTTGAGTCTGCTCAACTGCTTCAGAGGCACAAGTGTGTCAAAGCCAAGGAGTTTATGGCGCAGCACATGCGAGTTAGAAGGCAGCAATACAATAGGATTGCACCAGTGAGGATCCCAAGTCCTGCTCAAATGAACAGTGAGAGTAAACTCTTGGTTCCTCCTTGTGGTAGCATAAAGAACAACCAAGTCATGCCTGTCACTCTGGACCAAGGACAAGTGGTGGTTCCTGTCAATGGGAAAACAGAAGCAGGTATGGATGAAGACTGTTATATTGTTGAAAGTGGACCAGACAAACCTGCTGAGATGATTTACCAAGTGACCTCATCTGTTCCCATCAAGATTTGACAGTAATACACATCCACTCTGCATGTCTCACTTATATTGATTATTATGGACCAAGTGCATTGAGACTCCTCGGCCTCCTGTGTGAATGACATCATACCACACAGGAACACAATGCTCCCTGGCTTAAAAATACAGAAAGTATAGAATGCACAGTGCCCTCATACAAGCATTTTTTACTTAGCTGGATATCTGTGTACAAAAACAAGTTGCTGTTCCTGTAAAGGGTATATTAAAATTTGTTATGGAAATGGATGTGCATGGTTTACCCATGTTTGGTTGGGATAACCAGGTACTGTGTAATAGCTTTTGTTTAATTTGTATTTTACATGTTTTAGTATTCTCTGAATGTGTTGTGAATCTGAGGGGATTGTCCCCAAATACCTTGTGTGTTGTTAACAGCTTTGTCAGACTTTAAGATTTTACAATCTAATGTATTAAACTATATTTTCCAACTCACTGTCTGTGTTCATGGAATAATAAAAAAGCATGTCATCAGCAAGGCAATGATTCAACAGCTAAATGCAGTTAAAGCTTCCACACTGGTACAGTCTGTACACAGAAGAATGTGAGATATGTGTGTAACTTAAGTAGATTGAGATGATGTTTAACAACATTGCAGTTTTGTCCACATGTTTTTTACATTTCAATATGTTTGATAAAAATTAACCCTGATTGATTTTTATTTTTGCTGTTATATAGTGTTATGATTTAAGCTGACTGACCTTTTAGAGCCCTCTTTTAAACAACATAAGCCCTAAATCTGTGTGTACTAGATACTGTTACATTTTCTAGTATGTTTCTTGTTTATTGATGGTAGCCCAATTTCCCTGATTTGGGGTCTGTTGCGTCTTGTAACCAGCAGAGGGGGCTGCTTCATGTTAAACCAAACGCCTTGTCTTGGGTCCATTTATTATGAGGTAATCAGGCCGTATGCGTGCATGCAGCGTTCACGTTCTATCTGTGCGCAGAATCTCAAAGTTTGGACACAAAAACCACATCCCAGATGTTGCCCACAGGAGCAGCCACGTGTGTAGCCGCTGGGAATGCACGTCAACGTCACTCACTAAACCAGCAGAACTAGGAGAAAGTGGCGTTCCTCACTTCTCGTCTTGCATTGAAAAAGAATGGCAGAGTGTGTTTTCCCTGTTTTTGATTTTCCACCTGAAGGATAACGAAATTCCCCACAAAACCTGAAGTATCCACTGTGTTCCGCTCAGTGTGATCGACACTTTTTTCCAGGCTGCTTTGTGAGGTGGATAACCGAGTGGCTCACTTCTGCACACTGCCACGAAAAGAAGAGAAAGCCGGGCCCACGTAAACCACCCAGCTCCCAGCTCAATGCACCCGTGTAAAAGGTGCCAAATAGCCACGCAGCGTCAGGTTATGTCACGTTTGAGTTAGCCTAGCTAGTTGAGCAGCGGTCAGTGCATGGCTACGCAGAACCCCGTCCCGACTCTCTCCCACGCAGGCAAGCACTTTGTGTTTACTACCACCCATCACATTCGCTAACCACTGGAAAGAACTCGTCTACGGGCGCGTTATTAGCCATTAATAAAGTCGCATGAGCTGACATGGTGCTTTACGGTCTTCTTCGTGTGGCCTCTACCAGCACATAACCTGAGCTAGCAATCTGGCCTACCAAACGATAACGCCTAAGTTACATTGTTAGTCTGGCAGCTTTTATTGATAACTGGTAGCTTGGTGCTGAAGCTGGATTGCTGATAGGTGCTTAAATTTCACATCTGCAGCAGATGTGTCTGCAGTGGAGATGCAACTCTCACACTGATGTGATGCGATCCAGGGTGGATTTCATTCCCATTAATTGTCACATGTTAATCACAAACTGCCTTTTACTGCAGCTACAGATGTGGTTATTATTTCTCATGAACATTATAGAAGGAAAATCATTGCATTGGACAGAATGCTGCATCTGCATGAGTTTCACATTTTGAAGACAGCAAGATGTATTCAAAAAGTATTAGTCACTATTCGTATTAGTCACAATAAGCAGCGTTTAATGCTGTTTTTGCTCAGTATGCCACATACAGATCTGGTATCTGATATTGAACAGTCAGGATGCAAACTTAAATTCAATGAGTTGAGCTAAAGATATGGTTGCAACTTTGTTTATTCACTGTCCCCATCCTGCTGGGCCTCTTGTGTAAGTGTTTTTTTTTATACATATGTATTTGTTTTTGATCATTCTTTAGAGGCGCTGACTGCAACAAAGATTCTGGTCATTCTGGCATTTATGTCAGATTTCGATTTTTATTACCAATTCATATACAGATGTGTTTCTTTCCAGTGGGTACTGACAAAGCAGCATACTGTTTGCATTCTGCACTGTGACTGTTACAGCCTTGTTGTTGCTGTTTAATCCACAGACTCTTGTCATGGGGAGTAAAATGTCCTTCAGCAGAGGAAGCAGTGACCAAAACACAGTCTCTGAGTTCACTCCTGTGACACCTCAGCCTCACAGTTCCATTCATGCCTCCTCGGACTGCAAGCAGGTAGCCTGATCGAAAGCATCTATTCTACACAAATATACTTATGAGGCAGTATAACTTTCTGCTTTAAGTGTGATGTATTTATATAACTATTAGCATGTAAAGTTTATGAAGTAAACTTGTTCTTTGCTGTTATTTTGCTATAGTTATTATATTAATGATAATGCATGTTTTTCTTTCTAGTTACCTGAAGGTATGCGGTGCAGTGAGGAAGACCTGAACTCCAGGAGGGGAGATGAAGTGATAACAACAGAACTGAATCAGCCTCCTCTCAAGTCCGACTCATGTGGGCGCCTGGAGTCAGACGGCTGTCTAACCTCTGAAACAGTAGGTGGAACAAGCTGTCGGCAGAGTGAGCACAAGTCGCCGCAGGAGGGGATAGAAGCAAAGCCTGAAGTGACAGCAGACATTCGGCCCACGCCGGCCATCAGAAGACGTGGAAGGTCCTGTAAAATGAAATTGCCTAAAGAAAAAAGTGACCCTGCTGGACCTGATGCACTTCATCATAAGGACATCAGTCCCACAATAGCTTTGCCTTTGGAAAATCACAGCAGTGATGATTTGCCTAATGCCATTGATAACCAGTTGATAAATGAACTATCAGGCCCTCCGGCTGTCTCAGATGATGGAGTTGAAATTAATACCAGTTCTCTGCCAAAAAAAAAACGTGGAAGGCCAAAAAAAGCAGAAATTGCTGCTTTACAAAACACACTTTCTATGGCTGCTGCTCCTTCTCCTCATGCTAACAATGTTAGCGCCCCTTCATGGAGACTGAGGAGCAGAAGAGACCAACATCGTCCAGCACAAGAGGGACATTTAGATCCCCAACCGGAACACACTTCTACAGAAAGCAGTCGTAACTCCAGAGTTCAAGGTGTTAAAAGAAGAAGGCGTAAATTCCAGACAGATCAGCAACTTCCAGCAAAGGTGTCCAAGCTGAATGATTCCCAGGAGGCATTATCAGCGCTGAGCAGTGATGCACATTGTGAGGGAAGAGCAGAGGCAGATGAACAGGTGGAGCCAGCTACTAACAAACAAGAGACTGAGACAGATGGAAAGAGTAATCATCTGCCCCCACCATGTGAAGAGCAGGAGCAGCAAGAGGAAGCTGAGTTACATCAGGTGAATCTGTCTTCCCAACCAGAACCTGGAGTCATTCCTTCAGAGAGTGCAGAAATGGTTAGCCCAACACAGACTGATGAAGTTAAAACACAGCAGTCAGTGGACGTGAACAGCAACAAGGAGTCTCAATCAAAACCTCCAGTGAATGAGTTGGAGCAGGAAGATCCAGCTAGTGCTGATATTGTTGCATCCTCTGAACAAGCCCCTGAACCTGCTGTGAAAACTGAGAATGTAGAGATAGAGCTGGATGCTTTTAAGTCAATGCCAAGGTCAAATAGTCCTGAATCCTTTCAATACACTGCCAACACCCCTCTGAAATCAGACTGTCCAAACGTTGAGCAAAATGTGTTTAGGCGCAGGAGAAACCGCAAGAGGAGGAGGAGAATTAATAGAAGTAAAAATTTGTTAGAGAGAGAGCATGTTGTAGAGAAACATGAAAATAGCAGTGACACAAAACAAAAGACGGACTGTGGAGATGCAGAGGCTGACTCCAATGTCAGCACAGATGTCGTTCGAACTAAAAGAGCGACCAAAACACTGCTTAAATGTGGGTACTGTGGTCGTACATTTAAATTTCTGTCTCAGTTTGTTATCCATCAGCGGATCCACACAGGAGAGCGGCCTTTTAAATGCTCCGAATGTGGCAAAGCTTTTAGCAAAAACTCAAACCTAAATCTTCATCTTAAGACGCACAGTAGGAACAACATCTATCAGAAATGTCCATTCTGTAAAGTTAAATTCTCCTCAGCTGAGTATGCCTCTCATATAAAGATGCACGAAGACGAGCAAGCGCAGGATTGTAAGAGCAACACATCTGAACAACAGAGCAGAGACGGTGACAATGAGAGCAGACCGGGACGTCAAAGAAACATTTCACCTGAAAAAAAAGAAAAAAAAGTTTGTCAGTACTGTGGAAAAACATTCCCTTTCCAGTCCGCTCTCATTAGACATGTGCGCGTCCACACGGGAGAAAAACCTTTTAAATGTGATATATGTGGCAAAGCTTTCGGCCAAGCGTATTTCCTGCGCGTTCACGAGCTGACCCACTGGTCTGTGAAGCGCTACAACTGCACACGTTGTGAAAAATCGTTCACTCATTATAGCAATGCTAAGAATCACACGTGTAGACCCACAGAACGTAATAAGGATTTACAGCCTAACAAACGTGTGAAGCCTTCACTGACATACACATGCCACATCTGCAAGAATGTCTGCGACCACCTGCAGGAGTTCAACAGCCACATGAGAGAGCACACTGGTGCAAAGCTCTATCGCTGCTTGTATTGTGACAAGCTCTTCGGTGTGCTGTCTGAGTTCAATGCTCACCGTTGTCAGTGCAGAGTAGAGAGAAACGGCTCCGGCTTTTCAGTGCAGGAGGAAGAGACAATGTCGTTAATTCAGTACACAGTGCCTGCTCTTAGGTGTTCGTCAGGACACAATTCAGCTTCTTTCCCAGCTCCAAATCTGGAAATTGCAAAAAGACAAACACAGATCAGGCACAAGAAACGTCCTCCTAACTTAAAGAAACCGTTCCAGTCAACAGTCATACCGGCTCATCATCTCTCATACCTCGTGTCAAAGTTAAACAAACTCGATAACAGATCAGACCCCAGGAAATATCTGTGTCCAAGTTGTGGGCGGCTGTTCAGACACATGGGCCGGCTGCGCGCCCATATGCTCACACACGCGGCCGGTCAGAGCTACGCCTGCGCCTGTTGCGGTAAAACACTACAAAACTGGAGGAAACTCTGGCATCACCAGAGAATCCACCGCCAGAGACGAGGCCGCTTCACCTGTCCTCAGTGTGGGAAAGGGTTTCGGTTCGTGGAGCCCTACAAAAAACACATGAGCGAGCACCCAGAGTTCCACTGGGTTCAAGTGAGGGCTAAGAAAGGGTTTCTGCCTTATCAGTGTGAGCAGTGCAGATCCAGCTTCAGGACTCTGGACTTGCTCTTTAATCATCAGCTTTGCCATTCTTCAACACAAGACGATTTATTTATAATTGATCACTATACACAGTCAAACATGAAAACACACGAGGAAAACAACTCTAACTGGAGCAGCGTGAACAGCAAACCAGAGTTACATCCTGTGTCCATGATTGGCAACAATCAGGGTCCTCATTCTGTTAATCCTTCACAGCATCCCAGCAGGACACATTCGATCCAAGATAGAGAGGTCAGTTGTGATCAAATAGAAGAAAATGCACCTGGAAAACCAATTAAACCTTTAAGAACTGTGACCCAGAATGGGAGCATAACAACTGAAAAGTCTACAGATGGTGTGAAGTGCGCTGTGTGTGGGAGTGCATACCCTGCCATTTCAGACCTTTATCACCATTATTTGCAGCATGCCAGAGGCCAAGTGTAATAATCTAAATCAAACTAATGCCTTTTTTAAATTATGTATCACACAGGAGCAGCCTGAGGTTCATTTACATGAAGTGTTTATTCATAAGCAGTCATGTGTGACATTTGAATCTGTTCTCCCTAAATTTTAGTGAGTTCAGGTAGAAAACACTAACCTTACTTTAATGTCAATAGTAACATTTAGATGACAGATGGACTGTGCCAAAGCAAACTGCAACAGTGCAGTGTGAACCAGAAACAAGCACAGAATTACGTACTTGTCTCCATAACAACTGAACTATAGATGACCTTTTATCCATGGCACCATATGACCACTGGAGGATCAACACCAGTCTTCTAATCATGCAGATATTTTTCTTGATTCTAGCCCTCCAGCTCAACAAGGACTCACATCAGCCTTGTATATTTACATGTTCAGCGCAAATGTCAGCTTTGCATTTATTTATAATACTTTAAATTTCTAGAAAACACATTCCGCCCCCACCGTACCAAGAATGCTTTGTTGAATAAACAAACAACATTTTCATCCATTTGTTGGATGTCAGCCTTCAGTATTAGAATCATGATGACTGAAAAAACCTTTCAGAACATTTTATTTCTTGAATGGACAGCTTGTTCCATATGTTGTGTATAATTTTATGCTATCATTTGTCTTAAAAAACAATAAAGGTCAGTTTTGTATGTATTCATGTGTGATTGACTTGATTGATTTTCAAGTCAAGAACAGGGCTTATGTGAGTGACTTTGAATGTAGTGTGTATCGGCCAAGTCAAACTGATCAGGGTGTATGAACTTTTCTTTATTTAGTTGTTATACATTTTGATATTGATATACACATTTCACACAACAACAGACGTAAAGTGACTTTAGTTGGAGGCCATGGTGTTACGGATCCAGGTGTTGTAGTTGCAGACCTTGGTGTAGACTCCAGGCTTGTTTCTCTGGGCGCAGCCATAACCCCAGGACACAACACCCTGCAGCTGACCGTTGCACACCACGGGGCCACCAGAGTCACCCTGACAGGAAAAAAGACGAGGTGTGAACCGAGGTGTTCGCTCTGCCCACATTAATATGCATTGATGAGGATTTTAGCTCATACCTGGCAGGAGTCCTTGCCTCCCTCCAGGAATCCAGCACAGAACATGTTGCCGGTGATCTGTCCAGGGTAGGAGTTCCTGCAGCTGCTGTCACTCAGGATGGGGGCATCCAGGCACCTCAGACGATCAGGATAGCTGCCTGCAAACGGAAAAGAAACACGACATGTAAGCACTTCTGTTCCTCCTCCTCATGTAATCAGAGGGTTTTGCAGATATGGTTCCAGTGTCTGACTGACTTCCAGAGCTGCTGGTGTTGCCCCATCCAGAGATCAGACAGGTGGTGCCGGCGCTGGCACAGCTGGAGGGCAGGGACACGGTGCGGACGTAGCTGTTCACACTGGCGGTCTTGCTCAGCTTGATCAGCATGATGTCGTTGTCCAGGTTGCCGCTGTTGTAGTTGGGGTGACGGATGACCTTGCTAGAGTCGATCCACTGCTCAGTGCCCTCACTGACGGCAATGTTGTGCTCACCAAGACGCACCTGGATGCGACTGCAGAGAGCAACATGAGAGTCAACAAGCTTTTAATGTTCAGTTTAATTTAAGGTGATCAATAACTAAATCTAAATCTGTTACAGGGGACGGTGTCTATTTTCTGCACTTACGACTTGTAGCAGTGAGCAGCAGACACCACCCAGGTGCTGGAGATCAGGGAGCCTCCACAGAAGTGGTAGCCGGCGTTCAGAGACACCTGGTAGGGCACAGAGTTCTTCCTGCACTCATAGCCTCCAACGATCTTGTCATCCTCAATGGGAGCAGCATCTGAAGCATTTTTCAAACACATCTTAGTCAGCATTGACATATCTGAGCTCAATTTACAAACACAAGTTAAAGTCATACTCACAAGCTGCTGCGAACAGAGCCAGAAGAATGAAAGCCTTCATGGTGGGTTCTGTCTGAGCCTCAGTGTCTGCTCTGCTCCACTGCAGGTCTATTTAAACCACGCTGTCCCTCTTGTTATCTGATTGGTCAAGGACACCTATTTCCATTTTTTTATGTTTATCTTGTGAAGTAACGTGTGCAAAAACACATCTGGAACACTGATAGTGTGGTTTTCCACTAACAACTCGACACATTTGAAAGCATCAACAGTTTGATTTTATGTACATGCAGAGAAACGTTTCACTTGCTCTGTGAGTAGACTAATAACTACACCTCTCTTTTGTTTGAATACATTTTATGACTTTGGATAATTTAGTATGTCATAGAGCAAACTCTAATATGACTTTTTTTATTTGATTTTTTGCCTTTTCTTCTGTCTGAGCACATCTCACACCATGTAAGACACAAAAAGGTACTTATTCTGAACGTAAAGGACACATAAACACATTACTCTATGAATTATCAGGTATTTTTTAAACAGTTACATCCCCTACTGGTGAATCGTATATAGTAGCTGTAATATGACATATCCACCCATCATCTGAACCCGCTTTGTCCTGCAGTGCAGGGTCATGGGGGAAGGGGGGGGCTGGATCCTATCCCAGCTATCTAAGGGTCAGAGGCGGGGTACACCCTGGACAGGTTCACCAGTCCATCACAGGGCAGACATAAAATATGACACATATAAAGACAGACGTCACTGCCATGAAACCTGCACCACAGCAAAAGCACACTCAGAATTTAGATCAAATTCTGCAGTGTCGAAACACTTTTCAGTTTTCTTACTTGTATGAGTGTTTTTTTTATTAACAGGTTGGGTTTCAGCCCGTTACAACAGTTCATAGAAATGAATGTAAAGCAGTCACAATCTAAATACGTGATTATGAGGTAATGCTAACCTAACAACCAGATCACATTCACTTCTCTTTGCAGAAACCTTAATTCATAAAAAAACACCATAGACTAGAGTGAGATTGAATTACAGTTTATTTTATTTCAATCTATTTATATCTTCAACCATACATCAGGTTAATTACTACCACACTCGAGGGTCAAATGCTGATTTTATATTTCCTTAAGTTCTCAGTTGTTAAAGAAAATAAATTGTGTTTAATAATAGTTATAATAGATAGAGAGGAGGATACTGAGGAAACTCCTCAGTATTCGTAACAACACGTCTCACCCCCTGCATGACACACTGCTGTCCTACAGGAGCACATTTAGCGGTAGACTGAGACTACCGAGGAGCAGCACAGAACGCCACAGGAGGTCCTTCCTGCCAGTGGCCATCAGACTGTATAACTCCTCCCCTTTCTGTAGGGAGAAGAGCTAAATGATCATGTCAGGCATCACTGTCATTCCCTCCACTGGTCTATATTTCTGTTTACTTAGCACCTTATATCTCCATATTTGTATCCATGTATCATATATTGTGCTCATACTGTACTCTGATTTGGATCATAGTGACACTTATACTCTTATACTCTGTACTTAACTGCATTTAATGTAACTTGATACCTCTGGCACAAGAATTTCCTTCGGGATTAATAAAGTTTTATCTTATCTTATCTTACTTCTGGGTGTAGTAGTGACATGTAGCTTGATTATGAATGCAATAGTGCGGCCATTCATAATATAAACACACATGCTTCACATATAAGCACTTACCATGAATTTACATAGTCCTGAATAAATTTATGAGCAGATCTTTGTGTATTTGACAGTATACTGGAGATTTACATCAGGTGCCTGTGATGACTCGTTCCATTATTATTAACTTATATGTTATATAGAAATTAATTGCTAGAAACAACCTGCAGGAAATATTTACATATTATTTGTCAAATTCCTCAAATTCTGACTCTGCCTGACCTCTACATGTAAACCTGGATGTAAAAATGAAGAAATACATCTCGCTTTGTTTTTATGGGTTGCTGTATGGTTTTTATGTGTTGTGTTTATGTCTAAAAAGAGATAATTTCTCCTCTCTTCTTCCTTATTGAATGTCTTCATTGATCTTGTAATGTTTTCTCAAACAGCAAAAACAACAAATAACAATTGTGTGCTTAATTTACAATTTATTTTCTTGTCATACTCCTTAATATTCTTGATAGAACATTTGACTCTTGTTCTATTTAGTTGGAGGCCATGGTGTTACGGATCCAGGTGTTGTAGTTGCAGACCTTGGTGTAGACTCCAGGCTTGTTTCTCTGGGCGCAGCCATAACCCCAGGACACCACACCCTGCAGCTGACCGTTGCACACCACGGGGCCACCAGAGTCACCCTGACACAGAAAAAAAGATGAGGTGTGAGCCAAGGTGTTTGTTTCTGCCCACATTAATATGCAGTGATGAGGATTTTAGCTCATACCTGGCAGGAGTCCTTGCCTCCCTCCAGGAATCCAGCACAGAACATGTTGCCGGTGATCTGTCCAGGGTAGGAGTTCCTGCAGCTGCTGTCACTCAGGATGGGGGCATCCAGGCACCTCAGACGATCAGGATAGCTGCCTACAAACGGAAAAGAAACGCAACATGTAAGCACTTCTGTTCCTCCTCCTCATGTTATCAGAGGGTTTTGCAGATATGGTTCCAGTGTCTGACTGACTTCCAGAGCTGCTGGTGTTGCCCCATCCAGAGATCAGACAGGTGGTGCCGGCGCTGGCACAGCTGGAGGGCAGGGACACGGTGCGGACGTAGCTGTTCACACTGGCGGTCTTGCTCAGCTTGATCAGCATGATGTCGTTGTCCAGGTTGCCGCTGTTGTAGTTGGGGTGACGGATGACCTTGCTAGAGTCGATCCACTGCTCAGTGCCCTCACTGACGGCAATGTTGTGCTCACCAAGACGCACCTGGATGCGACTGCAGAGAGCAACATGAGAGTCAACAAGCTTTTAATGTTCAGTTTAATTTAAGGTGATCAATAACTAAATCTAACTCTGTGTTACAGGTGACGGTGTCTATTTTCTGCACTTACGACTTGTAGCAGTGAGCAGCAGACACCACCCAGGTGCTGGAGATCAGGGAGCCTCCACAGAAGTGGTAGCCGGCGTTCAGAGACACCTGGTAGGGCACAGAGTTCTTCCTGCACTCATAGCCTCCAACGATCTTGTCATCCTCAATGGGAGCAGCGTCTAAAATACAAACAAGAAGTTTAAAAGTTTGTGCCTTATATTAGAATAATTAAATACAGAAATAAAAAAAAGTCACTACAGAAACCTACATGCTGCAGCAAAGAGGGCAAAGAGAATGAAGTACTTCATGGTAACGTTCTGCACCTACACACAACAGGAGCAGATGCAGTGGGTTTTTATACAGTACTGGTAAACTCTCTAACAGCTCCTTATCTATCGCACTCTCTCACGGATTTTTCCATATAATTTGCTCAATGATTAAATATTATCCCACCTGGGAAAAAGCAGTATGGTCAATGATAAAGACAGACAGAGTTCCATGAATCTCTTTTTTTTTCCAAACAGTAAGTTTTATTTTACCACGTTGTGAGTCCCTACAGCTGCTGCCTTGGCCAAATCTGTCTGTAAAAGAAGCTTTTGATCATTTTAAAAGGACACCCTGATTAAAACATTTTAAAATGTAATAAAATATAAGTTGTAGTTGTAATTATATATATATATTTTTGCTCATAAAGTCTTTTTTGTTTGCAAAAATGGCAAATATGTCACTATAGAAACATGTGAAACAAAACCATTAATAGGATATTTGTATA
Organism: Parambassis ranga; assembly: GCF_900634625.1. NCBI lineage: Eukaryota > Metazoa > Chordata > Actinopteri > Ambassidae > Parambassis > Parambassis ranga. The sequence continues at coordinate 10,832,849 of NC_041036.1, forward strand.
ACATGCTTCAGCTCTACTGCTCTCCTCGCTCTTTCAGGTCAGCTGACCAGTCTCTCTTGGTTGTCCCAAAAACACAAAAACAACTCAGGGGGGACCGTTCCTTCTCTGTCGCGGGTCCTAAACTGTGGAACAAACTGCCTTTACACCTTAGACAGATTGAGTCTATGGTTTTTTATTGGCTTTTAACTCAGTTTAAGTTGTTGACTTTTATTTGTTTTATTGTTCTTACTCCTGACTGGTGTTTTAAATTCCTGTGTTTTATCAAATTTATATTTATTTTATTTTATTTTATTAGTAATTTAATCTACACTTGATGGGTTGTGTACAGCACTTTGGCTGACCTTGTTTTTAAAAGTGCTCTATAAATAAAGATGGATTGGATTGGATAACATATTATATACTTTTGGTTATATTCATAACTCATCACATTTTAATGTTGAAGACTGTCTTTAGTTATCTGAGTCCAACAATTTTGAGCTACATTTCTGGTTTAATTTTAATTTCTGTATTAAAAATCATTTTCCTCCTATAATGTGGCTAAAGTTAGTAATGTTTTGGCTTTTATTTAACTGACTATTTACAAATAACTGCAGGTTTCCTTTATGTGACTGAGAACTTCTCTCTGACAGCAAACATTTCCCATTATTATTGAAGAAAATCACAAACTGACAGGTCCTCAGCTGATTGGTCCTGGCTGTGCCTACTTCAGTGACGTCAACACTACGCGACTGTCTCCGGTTTGTGTTTCGGCTGCTGGGCTAACAGCTGCACCGACTGTTTTGGTTTGGTTTTGCCTCCTTTATGTCATTATCATGAGGTAAGAAATACAGCGGGCTCGTCTTTTAAATGCTCTGAGCTCATCGGTCGCTGGTAGTTTAGGTGGAACTGTCGCTGCTGTTTTACCCGAAGGCGCGATAGCCTGTTAGCTAACAACTAGCTCCCTCTACAAGATCAGCACCTAATGTATGCGGAATGCGCAACCATTGCGGATGTGGTGCAGAAAAAAATGCGCATCAATGCGACATATTTTAGAAGTCCGCATCGCTGAGAAAACAGAGCATAGTTGTTATATTTTTCTACATAGTTGTAAGCAGTGTTTGTTTTGTTGTGTTTCAGCTCTGAAGGCGATTCTCTGCCTGGATGATACAGTTCAGTGTGGACGTTTAGATGTAGCACTCCGCCTGCCCCAGGTGGTTGTCACAGTACTGAAATGTCTTCAGTACAAATCAGTGCAAATGAAAATTAATAAAAATGGATCTAAGTGGCTGGAGCTAGCCAATAAACTCTCTGGAATCTGTCAGACAATCTTTTTTTTCATTGCTTTTACCTCTATTCCAGCAACAATGACTTAATTAATTTGATGAGTAATTTTAAAAACATTATTTGGGACACCTTATAAACAACCAATCCTGTGGTGTGTGTGGCAGCTGTGCGTAAAGCAGCTTCACAATTATGCAATGCTGTACACTGAAGAGTAGTAATGTCTTTAGCAGTAGCTTCAAATCTGCTTTAAACTTGCGTTAATGGGGCAGAAGCTGTCAGTACCAGAATTGGCCCGCCAGTCAGTCCTGCTGTAAATCAGGTCTGATCCATGACGGAGTACTACGAGGAGGGGGGGCTGCTGTACGAGCAATCACCTCCCATGCACATCAAAGTGGAGTCTCCGGAGGGACCCTTTGGAGGGGGAGCCTCAGAGAACGGCTTCCCCAGGGAGGATGAAGACTCAGAGGGCAGCTGTGACCAGAACAGTGGATTACCTGGGGGACTCCCCTTCAATGTGGTAGTGGTGCATCCAAACATCATGGCGCCTGGCATGTCCTCAGACGACCTCTTGTCTATTGAGCAAAGTAAGCCTCAGTGAGCTTCAAGCCATTATGGGAACCAAGATCCTGCATTTTATGTGTTAACTTGTTTGCAGATTTCTGTTTGCATGTCCAAATGGGAACAGGGTAGAAAATATTCACACTGCTGTAACTAAATAAATTCATGAAATATTCAGTTAATTTAACAAAACACATCTCTGCCTCACACTGATATGTTTCCTTACCTCTGTGTGCTGTCTTATCATCCTTATATTCACAGACAGGGCTATGTCAGCTGCACTGGCTGCTGGCGGTGCAGGAAAAAGAAAGAGTCGTTTTAGTGGAGCAGAGCTGGAGGTGTTGGTGTCAGAAGTCACTCGATGTGAAGGTGAACTCTTTGGTCCTGCGGGGAGACTCAGACGGCGGGAGAGAGAGCGCATCTGGGCTGGAATCCTGGAGAGAGTCAACGCTGTGTCCAGAGTCCCACGTACCCTTAGAGAGGTGAAGAAGCGCTGGGATGACTTAAAACGGCGCAATGGTGGCAGGCTGGCTGATGCTCGCCATCGCACCTGTTATCTGCCATCCAGCAGAGGGGCCTCAATGCTTGGACGTCCTTCTCAGTCAAGCCCCAGGCTTCAGCAAGCGAGGCAAAAGCAGAGTACCAGACCAAAGCCAAGTTTCCCATGCTTTCCAGAATCAGATACTGGTAAAAACAAGTGTTAAAATCAATACAAAAACGTATTGTGTAATATTATCAATGCAAGTTGTTTCTACAGTGTTTATGCCCATCTTTTGCAGGTGTAGGAGTGGAAGGATCAGAGCGAGATGGGTTGGAGAAAGACGATGACAATCCTGAGCGTGAGAGAGACATAGGAGAACCTGACTGTGAACCAGTGGAGAATAGTATGGAAGATAAACTAGGCTTAGGACTGGGTCTGGGAATAGGACCACCCCCTCCATCAGAACGATGGCTTCCTCCCTCTCCCCTCTACAGTGCTCCTTTCCTCAATGGCAGCCCGCAGCCCAGCAGTCCTCAGCCATCACTTGGAACACAGCAGGGACCTCTTGAAGCCCCTCCACGCTCATGGCTTGAAGATGAGCTACGAGGGTTAGGGGAAGCTGCAATACAGTTGGGGAATCGGGTAGAAAAGAGTCTCCGGGAGTTCAGTGAAGGTTTCAGACAAGACATGAGAACACTTGTGGCTTCGCAGGAGGCATTATCAGTCAGTCTGCAACAAAACAATGTCCTCTTGCAAAGGCTGTTAGGAGTGCTTGAAGCCCAGCAACAACCGCAGCCACAGCAACATCGTGTACAAGTGCACCAATCACAAACATCTCAGCAGCACTTACAGCCACAGTCAGTTCAGCAGCAGTTACAACACATAGAACCACAGCAACAGCGGATCGAAACACCACAGCAGTCACAGCTACAACAGCAGTCTCATGTTGTTCAGCAACAGTCACAACACCAAACACAGCAGCAACCACAGGTCACCCAGAATAATCACTCAGCTGTAGCAGTGGTGCCTGCACCATCATCCCCAGACATACATGGCACTTTTTCTCCAGATCAACCCACAGACACAAATGTGAGTGTGCAGAGGCCACGGCGAGGACGAGCCGTAGAGCACAGGCGCAGAAGGCGGCGCTGAGGAGAATGTATTTATTGACTCAAACTGCGTATCATGCATATTTGATGTTTCAAAATGTGACAGCAAATGATGCTCTTTTTCTACTGACAGTATTTCTGTAAAAAAAATGGAATTTTGCATTTAAATCCAGATTAGTAATCCATCACACACTATAAGTGTGTATTCGGAAAGGACTGAAGCGGATGTGAGATAAGGTGGCCTTAACATTAGCTTGGTTCTTCGTACATACTAATAGACTTTCTGAGAAGCAGTTGTTCTGTGAAGTGACATCTTCACTCATAAGACTTCCAATATCCAACATACTGTAGGTGCTGATGTTCAGTATGCACGTTTCTGTACATGATTTGCCGCAGAACTGCGAAGCTCAATGATGTTCTTACTAGTTCAGTACTGATTCACCCGATACACTAACAACATTGTCATAAAGTACTCGTAACCTGCAGTTGTTATCATAGATTGTAGTTATACAGCTATTGTAATTACCTGCTAATGTATGCTTGTGCTTTTTTAGTTTCACAGTAAATATTCCAGCTTTTGGTTGGACAATAAAGTTAGACAGTGTTCTGTTCAGTGCATTATGAGACAAAAATGTCATATTTTAAAGAACTGAGTTTTTTGGAAGTATAAAAGAATCAAAAAATACTCTAGGTGTTAACATCCCAGCTTCAAAATTTAAGTCATATGTTTATGGTGCAAATTCAAAAGCATACATAAGTGAGTAGGGGCTATTTATGATAATCTTGCATGTGATGTGTTTGTAAATAGCTGCAAAGAAACAGCATATGGCCATCTGCGTAGTTTTACAAAGCTATATTTTGTAGATAGCTACTGTTCTGATGAAATGTAACTAAACATAATAAAGGACAGACATGAACTGCAAACAATCCCAGCTGATCAGTTGTGGATTTGTCACAGATTGTAATAACGGGTACTGTAATTGAAATGGTGATGCTGAAAAGTTTATGTTGAATTAATTAAGTTGTGTGAGCAGCAAAGTCACAGCAGCAGTAAAGAGGAAATGTACAAATTAAGGCTTCACAATATATTTTTCTCAAACAACAGCAATGCATAGTTGTCAGTAATTATTTTTAGCGGTCTGTTTTATTTTGAAAAGTTTGACCGGAAATGAAATTCCTGGCTAGCATGATCCTTGTGTGTTCTGGACAAGGGGGTGCATGGGTGAAACATGGCCGCCGTAGACCCATCGGAGTCTCCTGAACGAGAGAAAACCCCCGAGGAGAAGGTGGAAACATCTGGGGAGGAGACCGGGGCGGTGGAGTCGGAATGCAGCTTAAACCATAAAGACGAAACAACGCCTAATAAAACCACGGATAGCCCCGAAGATGTGCAGAGACCCAGTGCTGCCAGTGACGGCGGTTGTGTTGCCAGCCATTCTGAGGTTGGTGTCGAGTCCGGTGCTGGAGCCGACAAAACGACATGTATTTCACAGGAGGACCTAACATCGTCGGAAAAAATGGCCGAGACTCCGGCGAGCGACCAGCAGGGGTTCGACTGGTCAGAAACTGAAGACGACGATGAAGAGACGAAAACACACTCGGAGGAAAATAAGTGTGGTATGCTAGCATTGTTGATGTATTTTGCTTGTAGCTTTAGCCTTCAGGCTAACCCGAGCTTTAGCTATCGCTACCGGTTCAATCCACAAATCTTACGGTCTGCTGAAGATAATCACTAACAAAATGAAGCTTTAGCAGTGCACTGTGTGTTTTGCTCTCTTAGGGCGCATGTTGGTTGCGGACAGCGTGACAGCGTGATGTTGTTTACAGTTTGTTTGCTAAGTTATTGCTGTGATGTGCTGTTCTCTTCCAGACCCTGATAATGAAACTGGGGGAGCTGAAGAGGTGCAGCAGGATGTGCATGTTAAAGATGACATTACCGCTGGTGCAGGAGAGAAGGTCCACAAGGAGGAAGAGGAGGAGGAGGAAAAGTCACACTGTGATGAGAGGAGTGCACAGAAGTCACCAGCTGAGGATGCTACAGGCGACTTTGATGGGATAGAGGATGTGTTAGAGGATGATGAAGATACAGACCGAGGGGAGGATCCTGATCCTGATTCAGCAGCTAAGCAGACAAAGTTCCACTTGGTGTGCAAGGACTGTGGGAAGAGCTTTGACCGCCGTGAGACTTACAACCTTCACCGTCACTTTCACGCACACGAGGATGAGCTCACGCCCCTCACTTGTAAAGAATGCGGCCTTACCTTTCAGCACCGCAGCAGCCTCATAAGACACAGAAATGAGCATAAAGAGAAGGAGAGGGAGCATCTTGTTAGTCCGAAGAAGGAGATGCAATCGGAGGAGGATAGTAGTTTTCAATGTGCAGAATGTAAAAGGATCTTCTCTACAGTTTATAAGCTGAGGGACCACAACTGCAGCAATACAGTAGAAAAGCCTTACCACTGCCCCCTGTGCCGCCAAGAGTTCCAGTTTAAGGTGTCTATAACTAAGCACATGATGACCCATTCCCAGGAGAGCATCTTCACATGTCAAGAGTGCAGTCAAACGTTCCCAAACGCCACAGCCCTGCGCATTCACCAGAGATGTCACTCTGGTTTCAAACCTTATGAGTGCCCTGAGTGCGGCATGGTTTTCAAACACTACTCTGTCATGGAAGACCACCGTCGCAGGCACACGGACAGCAGTCGCTCTCACCTGTGCAACATCTGCGGTAAGACGTTTAAGTACAGCAGTCTCCTCCATCAGCATCAGTATCTTCATACAGGCCAGAAGCCTTTTCGCTGCCCCGAGTGCGGCAAAAAATTTGCTTTTGCCCAGAACATGAAGGCACACTGCCGCCAGCATAGACTGCGTCAAACCAACTCTGTCATTGAGCAGTCCAGCAAACAGGCCCCAGAGTCTGCACAGGAGCCTATCAGGGGGCCAGGAAAGAGAACACACACCAGAGTGAGGATGTGCAACGCACATTCAACTGTCCTCTTTGTACCCACTCCTACCATGAACCAGCTAACCTGAGGGCCCACATGCTTATTCATGAGGCAGAGTATGAGACGTTAGAGAAAACGCCACGACCCTCAGTGGACAGTAACAAGTCCTGGGACAAAGGACACACCTGTCCCCACTGTCCTTCTGTTTATCGTGATGAATCTAGTTTAAATGTTCATCTGCTAAGTGTCCACAAGTCGGCTGCATATGTAGAAAAGTTGGCAATGCCAACTAAAAAACAATTAGCTCCATTAAGCAGTGATAACATGCAGGGAAAGTGGAAAAGTGAAAGCGTGAATGCGAAGTCATATAAATGTTCTGAGTGTGGAAAAACTTTCCGCCACCGTTCAGTGTTAGGGTTGCACATGCGCATACATTCCAAGGACAAACCTTATCAGTGCAACGTGTGTGGCAAGGGCTTTAGGTTTGGTAGCTACTTACAGCAACATCTCATCATCCATACAGGCAAGAAGCCATATAAATGTCCAGACTGTGGGAAGGACTTTGCCTTCCTGCAAAATATGAGGACGCATCAAAAGCTGCATCAGGAAAAACCATTTCGCTGCACCAGCTGCCGCAAAGGCTACAGCGACGAGACCCAGCTGCAGCACCATATGTTATCACATAACGGTGATAAACCTCATAAGTGTGACCAGTGTGACAAGAGCTTTGGCTTGGCATATCTGCTCCGTGATCACATGAACACGCACACAGGCGAGAGACCTCATCGTTGTGATGAGTGTCACAAAACCTTTTCCTGGTTCAGCAGCCTGCTAGTACACCAGAAAATCCATGCTCGCAAAAGGCAGAGTTTCAGCCAGTACAGTTTACCAATCAGTGCTAGGATAAAAGGCAGGGGTAGCAGGGGAAGACTAGTGTGGGGGAAGTCTAGACTTTTAGGAGGTCCCGGGCAGGTTACCCCTCAGCAACCTCTCTATCCTGCTTCTGTGGGGAGAGAGGCTGAGCTGCAGAGACGGGCAGCGCAGCCACCATCTTCTATGCACTCCTCTCGCTTGGAATCACAAAGCAGGCAGCAGAAGGAGTCGTGGACATCTGAGCAACAGCAACCAGTGCAGTGGAAGGTGGACGGTGGGGAGGTGATGCCCGTCCCATTGTCACAACTGCAACACGTTTCACAGCAGCCAGTTTTTGACAGCTCAATGCAGCAACAGCACCATCAGAGAGGTTCAGGCTGGGCAGATATCCCGTTGATAACTCAGTCAGGCCCCACGTCAGCTCAGAGTTTAGACTCATCACACATGAAAGAGAGCGCATCATCTGCTGTCAGCTCTCACTCGGTGTCCGTGCCAAAAAAATCCAGCCCTTCAGCAATGAGTGAGATGGTGCAGCACAGGCAACCCAAGTCAGTCACTTGGAGCAACTCCCCAACTTCCACAGCGCTGCCTTCAACAAGCTCGGTGCAGCATGATTTTACTGTTCCCACCTCCTACATCGACGGAGCAGCCCTGTGGAGCGTCAGGCCTGCTCTGCTAGCAAACTCCCAGCCTTCACCAAATAAGCTTGGTCAAGAGCTTCAGCTGCCAAGATGGTCAGTTGCTCCAGTGTCCTCACAAAAAGAGCCGTCCACACCTGCTAAAAAAGAGGACCGAGCATGGGACATGAGTAATAATCCTCATATAATACCGTCAACTGTTAGCCAGCCAGACAAGCCCTGGAATGGCTGTGAGCCACAAACGCCATGGGCTTCAGGCCTAACATCATCCACATCAGCTCCAACAGACCAAAGCAGCGTGTTGCCAATTTCAACTATTGCTTCTCATGGGGTCGGTAGCACCTTGTGGGAGATGAAAGCCCCACCAGGAATCCCAAAGACTATAAACTCCACAGAGAAATTAGTAAATCATCAAGATTTTCCAATGCAGCAGAAGCAGCTGTCATCTGGCTGGGCCAGTGTACAGACAACAACACAGAAGGTTCCCATCTCCATTCAGTACGAGCCTCATCGTTTTGGCCAAGGGATAGGAAATCCTGTGTGGGGCTTCCAAAGTAACTCGGTGGGTCCTCAAACACTGCTCACTGGGCAACTTAAACCAGGAAATGGACAGGAGCTGCAGCCACAAACAATGGTAACTGGCACTCAAATAATCATAAATCAGCCTTCTCCTTTTTTCTCGCCTCCACTTGCTCCGCTCCCTCCTCTTGCTTTGCCTGGCCCTCACCCGCTTCATTCTGTCCCAGTTGGTGCACTTTCAAGACCTCCACACCCCAATATTTTTTTCACACCACAGGCAGTCATGAGCGAGAGGCCTCACATGCCACAAACCCTGCCCCTACCTCAACTTGCAGCAAGGACAGAACCTCCCAAACTCGGTTCCCGTTTGCCTTTTGCCCCAGAGCGGCTTCTCCAATGCATGATATGTGGGTGCTCTTTTTCACGGGAGCTGGATCTACAAATGCATTACTTGCAACATGCACAAGGAGAAATTTGACATTTCTACACTAGCGACAAGGTAGTTTAAGTAAGTTTTTATAATTTTTATTCAATGGATCCTCATTTATTTGACACTCAGTTTTGGAGTTTGGTCAGCGGAGTGGAAGGGACACAAAAGATAAAGGTGAGATGTTGTCTGCACACTTGATTCACATTTAAAGTCTCAGATCCAAGTTACACGGCACAGTGAAGAGAGTGTGTACATGACATTCATCTTTTAAATGCATTTATTATCCAAACACTTCTCGGGGTTGCAGATTAATGAGGTTCTCCGTTCATCATTTCATCTATTGCCAATGATGTATAGATTTAGATAATATTATTACTTTTATAGTTCTGTTCATACGTCCTGAACCATTTGTACTGTGTTTCTTCATGTACAGTATACTGTGTGCCTTTTATGATTACAGTCTGCATGTCTGCTGTCTTGGTATTCTAGGCCTAGTTTGTGCTTAAGGTGGACTCAACAATGCAAACTCACTTCCCCAATGCGGAGCAACATTTTCAGATATACTCTGACTTAAGAATTGTAAGGTCTTGCTTTTGAAGAGGTGTGGGGGAATTGTTGTGCTCACAAATCGCATTTGTCAAAACATACAAGGATAAGCTGAACACATACAGAGCAATGCTGATCGGAAGCACTGGTGCTTACTGGGCTGGGTCCAATTATGTTATAAGTAAAGTTAATAAAATAAAAACAGCAAAATGATGTAAATTTATTTATACACGTTATTGGGATAAATGGGAAGATTTGGCACCATAACAATCATTAATGACACTGTTATTAGATGGTGAATTTTGTAATAAACTTGGATTTGAGTGATGTATTTGCAAATATTTTTTATAATTGAGAAACAAATCTTAAAACTGATATGATTGCAGAGAAAATTCACCAAATCCATGCCAATATGTGGTGACTGATGCACTTCTTAAACCGTTTCTCTGATCAGCAGTATGTAGTACTTACTATAAACTGAGTGCTTACATGTATTTTTGTGAATAAAAAGGATTTCATTCCATGACTGTAGATTGTAGCTGAGTACACAATCTTATCTTCGTAATGAAAAGATTTGATTAGAATTTGGGGCCCAATATGTGACTGAAAAATCTTCATTGCTACTGTAAAAAAAGAGGGTTCATTTGTATAAATAATAAAAATCCTGTTTATTTCAACATTCACCGATTCAAAATGTGCCCTTCTACCTCTATCCACTGTTTTAGCATGGAAGATTTTTCCCATGATGTCTACATACTGGACTAAATAAAACCTGCCTTTGATTACAACACTGTGTGGTGCAATACTTCACAAGTTACACTGAACAAGAAATAGAAGTGATTACCCTATAAAGATTAAGACATTAATGTTTTAACCTCTGTCATAGACAAAGACCAAAAGAAAAGATGGCAAAAAATCTTTGAATTGATGCATTAATGTGTATATTAATTTGAAAAACAGATGTAGTGATGCTAAAGTAGGACAGATAGGACAGAAAAATATTAAAATAGAGGCAAAATATGTCATCTACTTAATTATGTTACAGAAAATTATATACAGTGTTTTGTTTTAAGAAAATATTGAACGTGTTTCAACTCTTTGCTAAAGCATTATTTCTTTTCTGCACATTTTTATTGTTTAATGTGGGAGTGTGTACCACAGATTACCATTGCACAACGACATTTACGGAACCCTGAAAATCCGCAGACGGTACATGGAGAAATCCATCAAAATTTCGAGTTTTAGATGTTTGTAAATAATGTTCGGGAATAATTCAGACGTAGAAGAAGACGTTCTTGTGCGCAGGAAGCAAAACAAAAGAAGAAGAAGCTACTTCCTCCGTTTGAGGAAGTGCAGACAGAGTTGGACGCACTGCGCAGGTGCGTGTGGCACTGCTAGTCGTTCTGCTCATCATCATCACTCGATTTAAAGGTGGTACAAGATGCTGCACTGTTATTTGGTAACGGAATAGATCACAATAACCATTATGTTACACTTAGCGTATCGGACTAAGTAGTGGCGATAAATTATGTAAAAATAACAGTGACATTGTTAAGCTAACGAGTACAAGCTAGGATAAGCTAACCCTATCAAACAACCACACCAAGATGGACGAATCCGATGCCGCGGGAAGCAGAGTGGACGAAGCTGAAAACAGACAGCGCAATGGCGATACAACATCAGAAAACCTGGTCGGTCCATCAACGGAGGACATCGCTGATGGTAAGTACTCTGTGACATCAGCATCAACGTTGTTTGTGCTACCAGTACAGACTAAAATGTTCGTGCGTGTATAAGGTATCTTCAGATCGTAAACAGGATGAATTATTACAGATAAATATTTCATTGAGAGATGCTCATTGAAGCGTAATGAAAAGACAGAAAAGCCCCGGACTAAGATGATAATCTGCTGTATGTATATGGATCATTATGGATCTGTATTCATCTGTTACATTTTAATTTAAGTATCACTTGTCCTGCTAAATAATACACATTGTGTGGCCTTGTTAAAACTAAAGAAACTGAGGAGCGACTCTTCAGTCCAGTGTTTATCTGTTACAGCAAAAAAGGACATACGAATACAAAATCTTTAACATTTACACAACATGTGGTTCAGGAGAAGCGCATTGTCTACCCAGAGTTTCATCAATACCAACAATCTTGCACATCAAGTGTTTTTTTGGTATAGACTTGATAGGCTTCTATATCTGCTGTCATATTTACATTGATTTAAATGGACAGTCTGGGTGATCACTGCACATAAACAACAATCAGAGTTTTGGATTTTAAACAGGCTTTAAAAAAAAAAGGAGAAAATTAGATCCAAAAGGAAACGTTGTTAATGTTTTGAAAAACATTAGTGCAGTTTGTTGCTTCTGTTGTTGTTGTCGTCAATATTATTATCACTTCTTTTTGCATCTTCAAACACAAAGGAACTCTTTTGTGGTCTGAAACCTGATTGCCAAGTTCTACTTGCAGGTGGCATGAAAATATGTTACATGTTGTTGCCACAGCTCCTACTTGTTGGTATGACCACAGATTAGATTGAATTCTTACTTTGCATTTTTCCCATGAACGTTTTAACCTTTAATTTTGGGCTGCATGCTTCACATTCTTTAGTGAAAGGAGAGAATCACAGTCATGTGGTGAATTTGCATATTTTATAGTGTCTCTGCAGCAATCCAATTAAGCTTAAGCACAATTATGTCTTCTGTATATAGCAAAAGTGATGTTGTTGCCATTTATTTTATCCGTTTGTCCATTTGTTTGTTTTATTTGAAGCTTCTTTTATTGTGTGTTAATCTGTAAACCCCAAATAATATTTTATAATAAAGGCCTGGTTTACACTTTTGTGATTTTTTTTTTCTTCCTTTTCTTCTTTGGAAACAGGAGTGGCTTTGACCTCCTATTTTCCCCTTTCTATTTCTAGGGGTTGAGGATTTCTGCTGTCGGGATTGTGGAGAAGCCTTCAAAGAGAAGGCGGCCTACTTGGATCATCGACACCAGCACACACAAGAAAATGTGTTTTCGGATGGACAGCTGGATGGTTTACGTGATGCCAAAAAGGACTCTGAGACACGTCATTTGTGTACATTATGTTCACTCTCATTTGTTGAACTTGGTGATTTACACATTCATATGAAGGAGTGTCAAGCTCAGATTTCTCAGAAGGAGACTCTTGTTCAGATTAAATCTGAGATATCAAAGCAGCACAGCTATGAATGTCCAGACTGTGGCAAATCTTATTGTGTGATTGGACATTATCTCAACCATCGGCGCTCACACAGCCTACCCGCCAAATCAGTTTTTCATGACCTGGAACACTTAAAAAAGAAGTCATTTCAGTGTGAGATTTGTGGGCGCAATTACTCTCGTGCTTCAGCTCTTGATGCGCATCGTCGTTGTCATGAGGAAAAGTTGATAAAGCCGCAAAGCAGGAGTCCAGGGGATACAGCACCAACTGGAGATTCAATTGAATCCAACTCCAATGAAAATCCCGCAGATCATGATCCTGAGAAAGTTTTCACATGTTCATGTGGTAAAACGTTTTCTGCCCTAATGCGCCTGAAAACACATCAGCGCTTCAGCCGTAACAGGCAGTGCTCTCCAGAAGAAATTAAACAAAAACCAAAGAAGAGCGACGGTGGATTTTACTGTAGTGAATGCAAAAAGTCTTTCAATGGCCACATTGCCCTTTTTAACCATCAGCGATGGCATGCTAATCAGTCGACTGATTCTGCTCAAAGATTCTCATGTGAACAATGTGGAAAAGTATTTATGAGTCTGTCGTTCTACTACAGACATCAGCGCACGGCACACAGTGATGAGACCCCTGCAAAGTCATTTCTTCATCAAGTGTGTCAGGTACAGAAGAAGGCAATTGAATGTAAAGATTGTGGACTAAAGTTTTCCAGGGCTTCAGCACTTCATTCCCATCAGCTTCATCATACAGATGTGTTTAAAGAAACAGAGAAGGTGGCCCAGGTGCATTCCACTCTGCCACATCAAGACAAAGTCATGGAAAGTGAAAGTAATGAGATTCACAGCTTGGAGGCTTCTGCGGAAGAAAAAAAGTATTCTGGTAATTTGCTTCCTCCCAGTGTGGCTGAAGAAGAGCCACATATCAATGAGACTGAAGATGATATGGATAGTTATGAACCTGGGGACTTCAATGTACAGGTGATCAGTGCAAGTGAATCTGAAGACGAAGAAGTCCAAGACTTAAACCCGGATCTGGAGCTACTGTGTGAATCAGATCAGGAAGTGAGAGATGACTGTGATGCTGAAACTACTTCTGGAAAGTTAGTTTCAAAGCCGGAGATGGACTTGAAAATTGTCCAGATTGACTTTGAGCACGCTGATGAGCAGGGTGCACTGATAGCAAGGGAAGCCCAGAGTAATACAGCAGGGGGGCAGCAAGAGGAAAGATTTGATTGTCCTGATTGTTATCGTTGGTTTACTAGTCCATCATCACTGCGTGTTCACAGAATGTGGCATGGCGTTCGCATGAGAAGACAACAAACTCAAGGTCAGTCAGTGGCAGCATACACATGTGACACTTGTGGCCATGAAGCCAGTAGCTACGCAGAACATTGCAATCACATGCAAACTCACAATGATCAAAACTTAAGCAGCGATGTATTGTATCAAGCAGAGGGATTAGAGAGGAAAAACCTGACATGCAGTGAGTGCGGTAAAGTTTTCTCCCGTTTGTCTGCTTTAGTCTCTCATCAGTTGCACCATCCTAAAAAGAAACAGTTCCAGTGCCCAGATTGCATGGTGTCTTATTTGCATGCAGCCAGTCTGTGTAACCATATGAAAACCTGCTCAGCACAAAAGAAGGAAAATGTTTCAGTCATTAAGAAAGAATACAATCCAAAGAAAACCCTCTTAGGCCCAAAGCTTTATCACTGTGAACAGTGTGGAAAGGGTTTTTGGTCTTTAGGGGCTTACTCCCACCACAAGCAGAATCCGACAGAGTGTGCAGATTTAAGGCTGAGAAAAGGTGTTGTAGGATCTGCTCATGGACACCAACGCTCCACTATCAAAGTTGCATGTCCAGTGTGTGGTAGAAAGTTCCGCCACAAGGGCATAATGGCTCTACACATGCGAAAACATGAAAATGGAAATCACAAATGTGAAGTGTGCAGCAGGTCGTTTCGCCTTTTTTCCAGCCTCCTCAGGCACCAGGTTGTGCATAGTAACCAGTTACTCCCACCACCCATTAAGTCGTTTCAACATCAGGTGGAGCAGTTGAAAAAGAACACATACAGCTGTCCTGATTGTGGAAAGCTGTTTTCACGGGCCAAAGCTCTGCAGTTTCATATGAAAAGCCATGGCTACGAGACTGGATACGCTCCATCATCACCACGATCCACAGTCACGCTGGAGGACCTGCAGTGTGCAACATGCCTCGCACATTTCAGCAGCAAGGTCTCTTTAAGGGCTCATCAAAAACTTTGCATCAAAAGAGACAGACAAGAAGTTGAGAAAACAGAAAACGTTGGTATGAATTTGCATGATGGCAGTGTGGATGCCGGTGTGGACAACTGTGACCAATTAAGATTAAATACTAAGGTCAAGAATGAAATGGACAGTGGGACGGTGAAGCTGGAAAGTGGCAGGGGAGAAGGCAACTTAGAAAACCCAAGTACAACCAGTCTGAAGTACAAGTGCAACAAGTGTGACAGAAGCTTTTCAGTGGTTGGAGCTTTGAATTTTCATAAAAGAATTCACAGCAAGGGCTACAAGTCTGTATCGAAGGCTAATTTGGTCATTTCCGTAATGTGTAAAAAGCCTAAACAAGAGGAGCCAAGTAAAGGACTGTTTCACTGTTCAGAATGTGGAAGGAGATTCATGTCTAACTCAGCACTCGGCTCCCACAAAAGATGGCACAAAGACAAGAAATGTTCACCGGTCATGCTTAAAGACAATGACAAGTCTGTTAGCTGTAAGACACAAAACGGACGTTTTGAGTGCAAGAAATGTGGCAAAACATTTTTTAACCACCGAGTTCTTCAGCGTCACCAGATGTTTAATCCTCAGTGTCAAACCAAAGCTGAGCCAGAGTCAAACAAAAGTGTGGAGGTCAACAGCACGCCTGAGCAGTTTTCATGTCTGGAATGTAACAAGAAATTTGTGCAATCTTCACTTCTTGCTGCCCATTATGAACATGAGCACAGTAAAGGTTTGGAAGCGGCAGGCACTCGGCAAGATGGGCTGCTAGACTGTGGCTCAGAACAGGCTGACATCATCTGCAGTGGGAGTGATCCCACGTCATTGACGTTGAAGCTGAACGCTCATCAGTGTCCCGTCTGCTTAATGACCTTTATGAAAGCAAGAGGTCTGCGTGCACATAAATGGCAGGCCCACTCAAAAAAGGGGCCCACTGCCTCAAAGAGTGAAGGTGACAAGACAGAAGATTCATCAGCTGTAGAAGGCACTACAGCAACAGTGAAGACTATCTTTGTCAGTAGAGGAGGAGGGCAAATAAACTCTGACCCCCCGGCTGAGAAAAGTGTCACATGTCTTAACTGTGGCAAACTGTACAGTTCTCTAGACGCGCTTCTAAACCACAAGAAAGTGTGCACAGATGTAAAGCATGAGATCCAGACGTCTGAAGCCACAGCTGAAGTTCCGCCTCCGCTTGGCCATCTGTCAGATCACACGGTCAAATACCTCTTCAAGTGTGATAAGTGTGGGAAAGCTTTCCAAACTGAGGAACACCTAGAGACCCATAAGGCCAAGGCAAAGAGTCGACCTTACTGCTGCGCTCTGTGCTGCCATGGATTTTGGACTGAAAATCAGCTGCAGCAGCACCTCACTTGGCATGATGAAGTCCGCTGTCGTCTGCCAAATGAGCTTCGCTACAAGCTCAGTGCTGCTCTGAACTCAAAGCCTTTAAATCCCAACCTCGCCACTGCTGAACACAGAGGGACGTCTTCTTCGTTGTCTCCAACGAACCGACCCACACTTAACCCATACACATACCACTGCTCTGTTTGCCCCAGGACCTTCAGAAAAATCCAAGACCTTATTGATCATCACCAGGAATGTATCCGTGATTATAAAGGACAGACTTACACCCCTGCTGCTGCTGCTGTCTCTCCGGAGTTAACCACTGGCCTTACTTGTATTGAATGTGGAATTACTTTTTGTCAAGAAACTGATTTGCAACAGCATTATAGTGAGTGCTGGTGCAAGTGACACTGCAGGTCGAGCTTCGTTTTGATACCAAATGTGCTAAGCTAGAAATTTCTTGGTTTGACCGTGCGGTTTTCTTTATTTTCTTATTGTTGTTTTCATTTGCTCAGGCTTTCCTAAAACACTGGACTAGTATGTATAAAAATGTGAAACATTTTCAGACTCCTCTATTGTCACAAATGTATAGATTGGATTTATGTCCTCCTTGAATAGACCAGTTTAGGTTGTCCTGCTTTGATATATTTGGAAAAAAAAAAAACAGAAACGTATGCATGTCTGTCTTCATGCATTTAAAATTTCCTGAGAAATAAAACTGTAGACACACTACTTATTGCAACATTTATGGAGACAATAGAACAGTGCTGCATCACAAATACTTTTACTAACCTGGTTGCTGCTGTTGTTTTTTTCAAGCTTGAGTTTTTCTGAATGAACGACTAGTACCATATTTCACAGAAAGACGTTCATGAATGTGCACTCTTTATGTGAATAGGGTAAACAATTTCAGTGTCAAACATTACAGATACTTGAGTAGAAGATTTTCCAGTCGAGTAGTTGTATGTTGTGTACTCTCCATTTTTGCTTTAATTGATTTATAAGCTCTCCTGTTCTTTTCAGTGTTATATTTCTGTGTTTTTGAAAGACAGTTCCATAATTAAATAGTGCTTATGTTTATATTGAATAGTTATCGGTAGAAAAAGTCTTACTTTGCTCTATTAATTTATAAAAAACTTGTTTTTTTTTCTTGTAGATGACCAATATACACTTTGACTACTTGTTTAATTTGCCGTTTAAAAAAATAAAATAAAATAAATGATCAGTTTTTGTGTGAATTTGGGTTGTGTTATTAATCGTGTCTTCGTTTATTCAGTTTTCGCTTTCACGTTGAGGTGATATATTGATATTGTTAGATGTTCAAAGCACATTTAAAGGCTTCATGGCACATTGTCACAGAAAGAATCTGCTTGTGGTTATGCGTTTACTTGTAATCCTGTTGTGAATGTGTATGTACGGTATACCATTTAACTTTTTTCTCCCAATTAATGGAATGGATAAGTAACTACCTACAGAGCAGTGTTACCACTAGAGTTTATAGATTGTGTCACACGTTATCCATGTGCTATACTGACAGAAGGAAAGAGATGCAAATCTTTTTAATAAACATTTTTCCAGTCATATATTCTGTTGTTTTTTTGGACAGAAGAAGCACAAATACACTGGCCTCTTTAATATCAGTTATCTGTACCACAAAAATGATGTTATTGTCAGACATTTAGTTCATGAGCACTTATGTACTGTCCTCTTTTTTTTCTTTCATAGTCCAAGAATCTGACATCACATGCAAGGAATGTGGGCTCAAGTTTACACATTTGGACGTCTACAGGACTCACCTACACCAGCATGCTCTGGAGGAAGAAGAGCTTCAGGTGGAAGAGAACGGGAGCGGAGATGCAGAAAGGTGGGACAAGAGCAGTTCAACCGAACCTTCAGAGTCAGTACAAGGTTTAGAAGAGAAGGGTGATCTTCAGAAGGGGTATGCCTGCCCGATATGTGGGAAAGTTTACACATACCTGGTTTCATTTAGAAAGCACCAAAAACTACATGAAATTTCAGCTCCTGCAGAAACAAGCCATAGTGAGCAGACTCTGCAAAAGTATGAGTGTCCAGAGTGTGGGATGTTATTCATCAGGCGTACGCGGCTGCTCAGTCACCTGAGAGTTCACAAGTTAAGAAGAAAGTCAACCCCCAACAGGTGTGATCAGTGTAATAAAACCTTTAAATCTGAAAAACTGTGGATGATGCATGTTGAAAAACATAAGAAGAATCCATTTTGGTGTTTAAGTTGTGCCCAAGGCTTCACTGATGAAGCCGCACTAGATAAACACTTGCAGAGTCACAGTCTGAAGCAAGATAATGGCGATGAGAAGAGCTTCCACAGGCCAGCACAGCTCCTCAAATGCTTCGGCAGGCCTTATCAATGCACGCTCTGTGGAAAGAGCTTCTCACAACCAGGCTCATTCATTTCACACAAAAGAAAACATCGCAGGATTTGTGCAGGAGCAACCTTCGATGCAAAAATGGGACTAATTCATAAAACACCTCTCACTAGTTTTAAAGAGGAGCCGGAAATGACTGTAAACCCCGAAGAGCTCCTGGGAAATGAGGAAGATGGCCAGAAAAGTGAAGATGAAAGCTCTCATGAGGAATTTGAGGATTGTGAATTCTCTGAGGATTCAGACTGTGGAGATCCTGGGCATCACTTAAATGTTTCCAGTCTAACTGGCTCGGCTGGATCTGATCCAACAGAAAGAGTGCAAACACAGGAGCTGGTCAATGGGGAGTCACAAGGAACAGGCAGGCACAGAGAACACAAGTACTGGGAATGGGAGTGTGTAGAGTGTGATATGGGCTTTGATGAAATGGAGAACCTTCATATGCATTATATTAAGCACGCAACCGGCGAGCTGCCTATAGCATAGGATGAGGGATGAAGCTTTTTATCATGCTGTCTGTCTTCTACAGGGAAGATGATGTAAAGATGATGTAAAGCTACCTCGTTCAATTTGTGTTAATAAATAAAACCGAATGCATTCCACAGACACAGGACTATTGCTGCTTGTTTGGGGGAAACATACACATATTGAGATGTAAAAGAGCTAAAAGTCCTCACATTGCATTAATTTGCTCATTCTGTATTCATCTGTTTGATTTCACATTATTATTATTACATAAAAGACAAATAAAACATCTGTTTTAATTTGTTTTTAATTTAATATTTTTTACAATTCTTAAATGTTTTTTAATAGTATTAATGTCATCTAGAAACGCAACTCCAATTTAAGAAGAATTGTATTAAAGAGGCAAATAACACACTAGTCCTTGCCTGCATTGATGACTTCCTCTGTATTTGTATTGCATTATTAAATATGCACATCTATTGTATTTAATTAAATTTAATTTAATTTAAAAACCTGCATTATAGTGAAAAGTATTTTTGTTTATATTAATATTATGGTATTAACGGGACAGTATCATGTTCCAATAGCGCCACCTATTGGCTGTTTTGTTGTAAGGGCAACTCTCCTGGTTTTAGGAACAGACTACATTCATAAAAGGTCCGAATTTTGAGTTAAGTAAAGAAAAAAAGAAGAAAGGTTTGAAAACAGAGAAGCTATTTAAATTATTCTTTAGTAATAAAACTAGGTTAAAACAAAGCTGTAGTCTGTCTTTATTCCTAGGTGTATTTTGAACTGACAGCCGTGTAGTGTGGATTAAACGGTTGAATGAGTGAAAAACAACAACTCCCATGAGCACTTTGCGGTCAACGTAAACTGTGACGTCACGATGTCTACGGCTCGTCCGTGTTTGCTTTGTGAGAAACGACGCGGAGATGTTTGGGCGGACAAGCCTGGTTATCTTTGAATCCCCATCCTCCTGCAAGAATACACACACACAGGTGCTTGTGTACACGGAAGGTCCCGCAAAGTGAGTGAATATGTTGCATCTTTATGACACCGTAAGAGATCAGTATTAACCACATTTAAACCCCGAATTTACCGCAAATTGGTGAATTAGGCTAACCAGGCTACCATTGTCTGTGTATTAATGGTTGGGGGGAGATTGTTCACGGAAGTAGACTGTATGGTGAAATATATCAAACCATAATAGGTCGGTAAAATGTTGAAAGTGGTTTATACATAAGCCGTTAGCAGCTGCCTCCATGTCTACTGGTCCTCTTTGTGATTCAAATGTCGTAAGCCCTGAATTTCTCTTCATCCCCCAATGTGGATAACAGATGCTGTTCACTGCTTTTTAGAACGTACAAGAGCGTGTTGTGTGATTAACACTTACGTATTTCTGCATGATTTTACAGAAACATATGATCTGAATGTGAGGAGGAGGAAACCATGCAGAGCCAGCCAGACAGTCAGTCAAACACAGTGTCCACAGCAGCAGACACGGAAGCTCAGCTTGCAGAATGTGAACCAAGTGCACAAGAGGAGGAAAACACACCAGCTGCCCCTACCGAGACTGAAGCTGTAGCAGATGAAAGGGAGACTGGGGTGCAGGCAGAAGAGGCACCTGCAAGTATGGCAGTCACAGAAGTAGAGGAGACTACTGCTACTGAGCCGACTGCTCGGTCACAGACTGAGTCCTCAGAAAACACAGTAATGATGGAGGTGGACACTGCAGCAAAGCCAGATGCTACAACAAAACTGGTACCTGACACAAATACAAAGTCATGTAGTGATGGACAAAAGGCAAAGAAGCAGGGTAAAGCTGATGGCAGGAAATATGTTCCATCAAAGAAGGCCATGGTAGATCCTCTGAAGATTGATATGTCCAAACCAAGGATCATTCCTCTCACATGTGAGTATACTGTGTGCTTCTTATTACTGTGTTATTTCAAACCCACCCAGGGCAGCACAGCCACTACCGTATGAAAGTATAAGGTACTGTGTCATATGTAGTAGTAAAATCTGTCAGACAAACATTTTTCACAGCTTAGTGATTGTATACTGTTGAAAACACCTTCATGTTGTGTTAATGAAACTAATTTAGGCACTGTGGTAGCTATTGACCTACTTCAAATTAAAAAAAAACTGAAATGGCCCCAGAGGCATATTTTACTTGTGTTCAGACTGCATGCACACTTGTCTCCATTATGACACATTAACGTTTTCCCCCTCCGGTTTCCTTCTAGCATCTCAGCTCTCCCTGCAGTGCATGGAGTGCCATATCATCTTCAGAGATCACAAGAGCAAGGAACGTCATCTGAAGCTGAACCATCCAGCAGAGTACGAACAGTGCATACTGAGGAATGCCCTTTTTGCTTGTTATGTCTGTGACCGGCAGTTTACAAACTCCATAGAACTAATGACCCACCAGAAAGCCCACAAAGAGAAGAAACCCTTCAAGTGTCCAATCTGCGATCTGGCCTTCAATAAGTCATCAGAGCTCACGAGTCATAAGAAAATTCACTTTGGTCAGGACGGCTACCCCTGCACTGACTGTGGAAAAACGTGCAAAACACTAACGCTGCTGAAGTATCATCTGCGCACACACACTGGAGAAAGGCCGTATGTTTGCAAGGATTGCGGAAAGAGGTTTACCATGTCCAAAACTCTGCAGAAACATATGATGGGACACCTGTCAGAGGGAGCTGAAGGAGACCTTGGGGACACCACTGTTAAAGCACGACCACAGAAAAATGACAGTAAGGATGTCCATGTTACATTAATGTACACATTCAAATACCTCTTATATATATGCTAGTCACTTCTAGACACAGCTAGTGTTTTGAGGGAAATGTGTTAAAAGCTATTGAACCACCATCCATTCATCCATCACACCCAAGTTATTCGCTAAGTTGCCACTGTCAGAAATGCACATATAAACAAAATAGGCAGTTGTAAATATAACTATAAATATATAATAAATATATATATAAATGTTTGATGGTATACCAGAGTTTCTCACAGCTTTCTTCTTTCATCACCTTTTAGGTGCATCTACCACAAAGTATCCTTGTTCTCTATGCAAGGCCATTTTTAAGAGCTCCAGGACACGGCTGCGTCACATCAAAAACAAGCACAATGTGTTACCCGCTGCGGCAAGTAATGCTCTCTCAGCCAGACAGCAAGAAAAACAGTGCACACCCATTATAACTCCAATTTCCATTTGCCAGCCAGGCCTACTACAGGTGGAGCCAGACGGACCTTTGCAAAAAGTTGATGCCAATATCGACACAGAACAGATATGCAGACTTATCGAATCAATGGGAAATGTACAGAAAGTGAACCAGGTTGTGATACTGGGGCAGGTGCCGCCTGACGCCCCACCACTGGAAGTGCAGCAGATATCACAACTGGTAGAGCCTGTGAATTCAAATGTCAGTGTCCCACAGATAGATTTCATTGGACTGAAACAGGCAGAAATTAAGACAGTTGAACTTCTCCCTTCAAACATCCCATGTGATGCTATGGAACATACAATTATCCTGGAGCCTATTACTCCAGATGGGCAGCTAGAAAACCCCTCTTTCTCAGAGCTAGGTTCCCACTTAGCAACAGATGAAAGCATAGAGCTAACACTTGTTCCAGCTGAACATACACAGGGAGAGATGCAGCAGATCCTCCAGCATCCTGAGATTAATGCAGTTCACTCTGATCCCATGGATCAAATGGTTTGTCAGAATGAAGTAGATGAGCAGACAGTCATATTAGAACTGACCCCTGCTTTAATACCTACGGCGGAGCTAGAACAGTCCGAAACTGTGCCCCAAAATGAAATCCCTTCCTCCACTCTAGTGAATGCTGAACTGGAAACTCCAGGACAAACTGCAGATCAGACTCTAGCAGATGAGCAAGAGACCAGCATGTCTGTCCCACCTTTTATGTCTACAGTTGAGTTGGAGCTAACACCTTTACAACCAGAACAACAGGATATCTGTTCATGCTCTTTGGTTCCACCAGACCCACTTACACAAACTGCAGGTGAATCTGAAACTAATCCTGCACAAGATGCGCCAATGCAAACGGGGAAAATAGATCAGGGCCCCTCTGTGATGGAAGGAGAGACACAGGAAACGGCTGAACAGGAACCTGCTGACAAACCACATGTAGACAGCAAGAATAAGTTGACTGAAGCAGAGGCTCAGGCTGCTAAAGAGGAGGTTCCATCACAGACAGACCAGGTCCCACAGATCTCGGAGATACCTGTTAATGTAATGTCAGCTCAAGAACTGGTAAAGGTGCGGAAAAGAAAGCCAGCCAGGGCATTTTTCTTTCAAGGATATATGCAAGATCTGGTTGGGTCCATATACAGGGATGACTTTCAGTATGATGCCAAACCTGCAAAACGCCAAAGAAAAAATAAGTCTCACCTTGTTGTGAAATTTGGCCCACAAAGCAAAGAGAAGAAAAACAAGCAGAAAAAGTCACCCCAGCAGCATCAGTCAATGCAAGAGGAAGTGATTAGAGTGGAAACAGATGTTGCTAAGAAAAAAGTACCATCACAGAAGAAGGGGAGAAAAGGAAAAAAGGCCAAGACGGTGGGAAATGCATTATCTGCACCTGAAAAGCAGTCCTCATCACCTGAAGTCTCACAGGTGCAACAGGTCACAGTGGATAAAAGCAAAAATAAAGGCAAAAAGCAAAAAGGAGCCAAAGGGGGTGTGACACGCATAGGTGAGCACAAATCTGTAGCCGCACCGATGTTTAAAAAGAAAAAGCAAGCCAAAATGTTGCAAAAAGATCGGTCCAAGAATGTAAAAGCTGGTCAGGCAAAGAAAAGCCCAGAAAAAGACGAAGAAGTTGAAAAGGAAGACATGCCTGCTTCACGTGTAACACAAGACTCTCTACTTCTACTCAAAGGTCATAAACAGCCCCAGCTGAAAGTTTACAAGTTAGACCCTTCCAAGGCACTGGATGCTTCTCCTAATGAGTCCCAGACGGCATCTGATATGAGCAACAAGCAAAGTGAAGTTACAGATAGTCCAAAAGCAGACGGTAAGAAAAAAGGAGGAAGACCCAAGAAGAACCAGAAAGTTCTCTCATTGTTATCCTCAATTCAGGTCTCTCATCAGCCACAAGAGATACCCCCCACAAAGCCAAAGACCACCAGGAAACGTAAAGCCTCCTCCAAAGTGGAGACTGAAGGAGTCATAACTTCCAAGCGTGCCTTAAAGTGTAAGGACTGTGGGGAGAACTTCAGTGAAGTGTCATCCCTTCAGATGCACAAGGCCACCGTGCATATCGTAGAGAGTCCCAGTCTCACCTACACTAATGGGAACATCTTTGAGGGCGTCTCCAGGCTGGATCTTTACCAGTTTCCAAAAGAGCATGACAAAGCTGCCGAGGAGGTAAATGCTGCCACAGGCTGGGATACTGAGCCTGAGATGGCTTTAGAAGACAAAGAAAGAAACCTTTCTTTTCCAGCTTTGATTCCATCCCCATCCTTACCAAATCCTGCTTCAGATGTAGACATTAGTGCCTGTGAAGAGAAGGGTGTGAGTAAAAGAGGATCAGGTAATGAATTGCATATCTCTCCAGAAATTCACTCACTGTCTGATGAAATACAAAATGGCAAGACTCTTCCAAATTTTACATCAGAATCGTTTTTAAGTACATCTACACAGACATCAGATGAGCATAAGCAAGGGGAAGATACTCCAAAAAATCCCAGCTCTGAATCTGAAGTGAAGTGTGATGAAGACATTAAGGAGGATTTACTTCTAGAGGTAGATTTAGTTACTGTCGGGGAGCAGAATGAGCGAGATGGCCTGGTGTCTCATGAAGAGACTGTTACACAAACTGAATCAAATGAAAGTGCAGACAGACGTCATGAGCAACCTGATGATGAGCCATCTGAGAAAGGTTTGACTTCGCAAACTGTGTCATGTTCCACTCATCAAGTGGAGATCAAAGAAGAAGAGGAGGAAATATTAGTCCAGAAGAAAAAAGATGGAGGGAAGGTCACTGCTAAGAGAAAGGCAGCAAGAAGTAAAAGAAGAGCAGCAGGACATCAGAAAAGAGATGCAAGATTGAGAAGAGGTTCAATCGGAGGAAGAGAACCAGAGAAGGAGCAGGATGAATGTCAGGTAGTTTACGAAGAGCATCTAGTCACTTCAGATTCCGAGGTGGTCGACCATGAGAGTGGCACAAAGACCTTACAGTCAGAGACCAGTCCCAACAAACCGACTGCTCCTGTTACAACTCCAAAACCCCCTACATCAGAGGAATCTTCTGAGGGGCAAGTTGTGTTGGAACTGGCGGCAGTTACCACAAGAGTTGAAGAAGTAACGAATGAAACAGGCAAGCAGGGAGAAGAAGAAGACAGGAACCAGTCTCCAGGCATCATACTGGAAAAGGTCCTCTCATCTAGACAGAGAGGGGCTGCAGACAAAGAGCCATGCCAGATGACAGCGAGGGACAATCAAAGACAGGTGTGTCTCAGTCTACCAACAAATGCCATACACAGGAGTAAACATAGGTTTCTGACCGTGCATGTCTTTTGTTCCAGGGTTTGCACAGCATTGCTCAGAATGAGGTACAAGTTCTCAACAGCCAGGAGATCAAGGATGAAGAGAACAGCTCAGATCCACAGCAGGTTGCACCTGCCTGTGAAAAGCTGCAGAGTGCAGGCATACAGCCACACAACCATCGGGATATAAGGACAGTTCTGGTGAAAGAAGAGAGCAGTGACGCCCAGACAGCACATGGCAGCAAACACATTCGGTGGAATGTGGAGTCAGTCAGCAGTGATAATGCAGTCATCACATGTAAGTGTTATGGAAAACTATCTGTAGTATTTAAGTAAAGGGTCAAGATCTCTTGGTAAATTTGCTTTTTTTCTGATGGAAAATTAGATCAGGGTCACTGTGTAGATGATTTGTAATTTCCAGAAGATAAAACATAAATCATGTTTTTGAACTTGTGTTTTCAGTAATGGAGAATGAGGATACAACAACAGAGTGCTGTGCCATCCCAGAGTTCAACACCACCCAGTGCATCTTTTATCCGGTGAAGGAGGAGGAGAGGGAGGTCCTGCTTGGAGCCGCACAGACCACCAGAGGGAGTTTGGTCACTGAGGGCTCCAGTGATAAGAATCTGACTGAACTTCAATCAAGAGAGTGTAATACATGTGAGGGAATGTCTTTTTGCACTTTGCAAAAAAAACACTTTTTACAGACAGGTTTCATTTTAATCAGTGTTGTCTTCTTCTCCATTTCTAATGTTGACTCAGATGAAGAAAACCCTTCTCCTTCAGAGTACCATCAAACACGGGTCAGAGGTCTGCTGTCAGAACCAGGACTCAGTCCAGATGGACAAGGTTTGTTTTCTGATGTACAACACTCGTAGCTTCAAATGACTCGATGACTAAATGGACTTTATATAATATATGAACTTTCATGTGTGTCAGACTCTCAGTGGCCGTATCCATCAGACCTCAGAGAGTTCCTTCTCCAGAGTTCGGATGAGGAGGATGCAGGTGCTTTTGAATTGTCTGATCCTCAGCTTGACTCAGAAGCAGAAGTCATGGCCTATTTCTACGGGAACCAAACCAACACTGCACAACAGCCAAAGTACACATCTTTTCTAACATAAAGTCTTAAAACACTATGCTATGATAATTTAAATGATTCAAAAACTTAGTCTGTTGTTTATAATGTTTTTTTCTTTTTCCTCTAATAGTTTGCCAACTGTACCAAGAAACCCGCATGCATCGACGGAAGAAAACAGGACCAGAAAGCCCATTGACTACTTCTCCAAATATTTTGGTTGGGACACCTGGGTAGACATTGCCAGTTGCACAAATAAATTATCCAACCCACAAAACCTGGTAACTGCCAGAGAGGTGGCCTGCTTTGTTGGGATCCACATTGCAATGGGAACTTTGAAGGTTTGTAGTCCTGGATGATTGATTTCCCAAATGATTACTTTGTGCAAGAAAGTTCTAAATTATTTGGTCTATTGTTTTTTCTTTTAAGTTTCCCAGTCCAAAGCTCTACTGGGAAGACTTGACGAAGGTTTCCTTGATTGCTGACGCCATGCCTCTGTGCCGCTTCCTCGAGCTGTCTCGCATGTTGAAGCTAACTTCTCCTACAAAGGATCCAGCCAGCAGTCAAAGGGAAAGAACGTGTGATAGCCAAACCAGGCGACAACCTCACAACAGAAATGACTTTGACAGTACACAGACTGACCCTTTGTGGAAGGTTCAGCCAATATTGTGCCGTTTCAGAACAGGGTGTCAGTCCCTGAGACAGCAGGGTGATTATGCAGTTGACCAATACCCACTTCGACTGACCGGGAAGAAGCACAGCAGCCAGCCGTCTCTTCACTGCACAACATTAATCGGATTTGGTGGCTTGGTATTACATGTGGATCTGAAACTGGATCTCTCAGATAAAGAAGGTGCTGTAGAAAAAATGGTCCCCAAAGGTAGCATGGTGTTCCTTTGCAAGCAGGAACTCTCTACCCCTGCAATGCTGGAGCGCCTTTTAGGCGCTGGTGTCCACGGAGCAGGCAGGGTGGGAGGAGCTCGGGGACAGATTGGAGATGAGTTTGTGAGCTCAGATGGGAAGCTGATGTTGCGCAGATCACACTGTGGCTTCATACTTTCTACCGCGGGAAACTGCCAGAGTAATATGACCTCTCTTTTTGACAACTTTGAGAAAGCCCAAATGTCGGCTCGTCTTAACAGAGATCTGCAGAATCTGTACTCTATTCCCCTCACTGCCTCTGTACCATCCTGCTGGCCTCAGGCGGTACTCTGGTACCTCACAGACCTGGCTTTAGTCAACTCCTGGCTTCTTTACCGACAGTGTCACGCAGCACCTTTGACTCTTATGGCCTTCAGACTGGAGGTGTCCAAGGCTTTGATCCTCTCTAGCAGCTCAGATACCCAGGACTCAGTGCCTCCTCAGCCACCTACAGAAAAGACTCACACAACAAATGGAACTCCCAATCCGGCCCTGGTGGAGGAAAGTCCTCTGCCAGAGGCAGCTACACGGTACGATGGCTCAGGCCACTGGCCCGAACAACTCGGGGAGGGGGAAGGAGGCAGGTGTCGCTTTGGGGACTGCCAGAGGACATCACGAGTGCTATGCCTTAAGTGTTGTGTCTTTCTTTGTATCTCGCGCAACCACAACTGTTTTTTGAATTTCCATAATCAAGGGAGTTTGGAAAAAGAATAAGTTTTGCTCCCAGACTTCATTATGTATTTCTCAGTGTAGAATGTAACTGTTTGTTTGGTTTGTGTAAACCCAGCTCCTCTGTCCTTTCAACTTTTCCATGATGCCTTTCACTGGAAATATTGTTCTTTTGTAGGATTATTGTGATGCAATCTAAAAAATCTGATGCTTTGTAAATGGAGTATACGCATACAGTGCTTCGTAACCTTTGCAGTTCTATGAAGAACCTCTGCAACATTTCTCAATCATCCCTAAGCAGCCTTGTGGGGGCTGTAATGCATTGGGGGCTTGGGTTTTAGTCACTTTGACCAAGAAGTGGGGTCAAACCTCTAAAACGGGGAATAAATGAAGACTTTCTCTACCTGAGCTCCAGCTCAGGTAGTCCTCATGTCATTCAAGACATTTAAAAGAAAAAAAACACTCTTAGCCATACACTGTGCTACACATCAGAATGAAATGTGATTTAAATAATGTAGTTTCCATAATTTTTAGTATTTATTTGAACTTCTTATAGTTTACATTCCACAGTAAGCTTATTTTTTGCTCTATGAATTTAACCCTTTTTATTTCAATTTCAGAAAACAATAAAATACTTTTTTTGCTTGTACAGTACACGTTTACATGCATCTGTTATTTTTTACCACCAGTAAATCAATACACTAATAACAAAACAGTAGGATAAAGCAGTTAAATGGTAGCCACAGCGTTTTTTTTTACACTCTACATTTTTCTGTTGTGGCACACCACAATGTCTTCCATGAAAAAAATGTAGGTAACTTCACTGTTGTACTGCTGTTATTAAAAAAATAATAAACATGCCACATCTGAAATAATATTAATAGGTATGTGTGGAAATTACTTCTTCAGATTTTATAAATAGGATTGAAAGAGCATAATAATTTCCTCCTTGGCCTTTTATTGGTGCATATGGTTAATTAGTATGCATGCAAACTGGCCATCCAAATATGATGATGTTAAATTGTATGATTTTATCTATGGCTTCTTGTTAGTTAGTTGTTAGTTTTACTAACTTATTCTGCCTGCACAGTGAATAATCATCAGTTTCCACCAAGTTGTTTTGGGTCACGTGATAGAGGTCGACCATAGAGTTAGACCGAATAGAAAAGGTTTAAAATGTCTACGAAGGCGCAGCTGTTCCTGTGTGCACTGTGGGTGATAGTACTTGTTAATTGCACTGCGCAAAATAGGCAAAAAGTAACAGCTAACAATCAGAAGATAAAATGTGTTTGTGATGCTTGTGTACACAGTTGACTCGTTATAGTCATATAACTGTTTTTATGAAAGCTTTGTGTTTCTTTCTGCATTAAACTACAACGTATTGTTGTATTGACACACTTTTGGTGGGGAATGGTTGATCGGGAGTGTTAACGAAATAACAATCAACAACAACACGGACGGCTGCCCGGCAGCCATCTTAGCTGTACCGTAGCCACACACACACACATATATAACAGGAAGTGTCCGATCTATCGGTTGTACTTCTGTAGGGTCAACTCTCTCAGTCAAACTACCTTCAAAGAGCGGTTAGAGGTAACGTCTACTCAGTGTTTTACTGTTTTTGGAATAAATTGCTCACGGTATCGACATTACCCTGCTTTATATTTATTCATTGTTGTTGCATCTAAGCGCCAGGCAACAAGGTAAAACTTAGTATACGAAAAGGCTCCAAAGTCTGGGATCCTCTTTTGAATGGCAGCCAGTGTTGTTAGCGCTAACTAGCAAACGACCAGCAAGCTAGCTGGCGTTAGCCCGCTTAAGTAGCCTGGTGCGCTGTTATAAGCGTTAGCTACATACACAGAAATGAAATTAAATAACTATAGGCCGTGCAAACGCCACTGGTTTTGCATTTAGTTCGGTATTTTAATTTTGGCCACTGAATTCGGATTCTTGTAGTTAACACTGAGCTAGTTAACCTCGCTAGCGGCCTTGTTATTACGGTAACGTTAGCAGCCCAGCTACAACTTGAGTTATTCCCGTGGGCTAATAGTTTATTTACGTCGAGTCTACCAAAAACTGTCGCTTGAGAGTTATTTAACTAAACCCATATATCGAAGCGATTTATGTGTATCTTATTACGTATTAAATATGGTATTCGTAACGTATTTAATTGCATCTCTGGGTTGTAACAGTGTTATGTTTCCCGCTGTAAATCGAACTGATATTATTTATGTGCAGTTGGAACTGTCAAATGTTCATGGTTTCTGTCTCTTTCTTTATTTAAATCTAGTCAAACTGTTGTGCCTGCTAACATCACCTGGAATCTCATAATGGATTCTGAAATTTTGAACATAGAGGAGATAGTGATGGGCCGGGGCTTACCAGATCCACCTCCAGAAGCCCCCCCTGAAAAGCCAGCAGAGCCATACAAACCCATCACTTTGAATGGACCTCCACCACCCACTGTCCAATCCTGTAAGTTGTACTACATGTTCAAGTTAACCAAAATGGGAAAAAAAACATTTATCTTTATGCATTTCAATTTTCTTGTAGACCAGCATGAAAACCTGCAGTGTTTCCAGTGCTTCATTACTTTCTGCAGTGCCAAAGCCAAGGAAAGGCACATGAAGAAGAGCCACAGAGAAGAGTATAAGCAACAGCTTCAGCAGGTAAGGACAATAGAAGTAGACGCTCTGTGATTATTTTTTTTACACTGGTTTTTGGAGCTTAACCACAGTTTTAGTTACATTTACAGTTTTTTTGTTTTTTTTAAAAACGTATATTGAGGTTTCTGTTTTATGAGATCACAAAATATCTGCATTTTAAATAGTTACAGTGTTGAGAATTTTGTGTATTTCTTGGTAAATAAAATAAGTCTAGATAAGTGGTTGAAATCATTTTTTTGTTTAGCTTCTCTTTATTTGATCTTCCCAGGGAAACACACTGTTCACATGTTACGTGTGTGATCGCACCTTCCTGTCATCTGAGGAACTGACACAGCACCAGCCAACACACAGCAAGGATGACAAGCCCTTTAAATGTGTTCACTGCAAGGAGAGTTTTAAAACATTCTCTGAAGTAAGTACCTTTTTAAAAATTGCTTTAGAGTAATACACATGCAGTAGTGAAACTTTTTCTGGCTGTAATTAGATTGAATTTCTGAGTTTAATATTTCTGTGTGTGTTTTCTCTCACCTTTGTAGCTCACAGCCCATAGGAGACAAGTGTGTCCAGAGAAACAGATGGTTTGTAAAGATTGCAATGAAACCTTCCGTAGTGCTGGACTGCTGCGTGCTCATCGCCTGACCCAGCATCCTCGGCCAGATGTAGAGACTGCAGAACAGCCAGAGGATTCTGCAAAAACCCATCGCTGTAAGAAGTGTGGGCAGGGATTTGAAGCTGAATCGGAGCTGATAGCACACCAAGAGAAGTACCCTGAAGGTCAGCAGTGTAACGGCAGTACTCCAGCTGCCAAGAAACGTGGACGGCCTTCCAAAGCTGAAGACCAGGCAGTTGCTGAGAAAAAGGGAAAGCGGAAAAAGAAGGATGAGGGAGAGGCACCTGAGGAGGAAGTTAAGGCCAGCAGCACACCAGAGTTAGCAGCAACCCCAGCAGAAGAAAAGGGAAAAGCAGGTGGAGCAAAGCGAGGCCGTCCTTCTAAAGCAGCACCAAAATCTGAAACGGAAGATAAAAAAAGTCCTGAGGAAGACAGTCAAGCTGAAGCGAAAGAGAAGGAGAAGAAGCCTAAAGTAGATCCTGCTCCGGGCCGTCAGCACCCCTGCAATGAATGTGACCTTGCGTTCCCTGGATTGGTTCAGCTTCGTGCTCACAAGAAGGAGAAACACACTCCACGGAAAGCCCATCCCTGCGATGAATGTGAAGAGAGCTTCGCCCGTCCCGAGCAGCTAGATGCCCACATGTCACGGGCTCACGCCGTTGGCCGCCTCGCCTGTCCGACCTGTGGGAAGAGCTTTGGCCGTGAGCGCACCTTAAAAGCTCACCTGAAAAGCCACCCAGAGGAAAAGCCTGGAAAGCCAAGTGCAAAGAGATAATTGAGACATGGGGACATTTTTAAAAGAGTTCATAGGTTTAGTCCTTCATTGTCCCTTTCTTTTTTAACTTTGGAGAGCTTCTACTCCAGAAGAGTTCAAATGATTTTGAGAATGGTGTTTTAGCAGGTTTGGGTTTAAAGCTGGTTTGGGTTTAAAGCTGAGTTTGATCAAGAACCGATGAAATTATGGACACACGCATTTCTTTAATTGACTAACCAAATGTTAAATCCTTCTATTACATGTGTCATGACACATAGTTTGTTTGTAAAAACAGGAACCGTTTTGATTAACTTTTTAAATGATTTCCTTTTTTAGTGTGAATTGAGTGTGGTGTGAATTTATTACTTGGTGTCTTGAGTTGTTAAACTCACTTTGTGGTTTAAAAACTATATTTTTTAATGTTTTTTTCCCCCCTCTCTTGTTTTCCCAGAACAGATTGGGTATTTACATATTTTGAAGTACATTAGATGCTTTGTAGAGATACTATGTCGGAATGTGTAGAGTATGTCAAAAGACATTTGCTATGTACAGCTTCTGGTTCATATTGTGCATTTTTACACTTAATATTTTGATTTTGTTACTTTTAAATTAAGTCTAATTGAGAATGGATTTTAAAATCACAGTTAAGTTTTCCCTAAAAAAATGATTGTGGCCGAGTCCTCCAGATTCAATGTGGAGTGATTGGCTTGTGGGTAGAAATGATCCACTATAATCCTGATTTTTCTTTATGCTTATTACCACATATTAAAGAAATACTTCATGTCTTAGACATTTCTTGAATGGAACTCATGGCTCTTTAATGCCTTAGAGTCCCATAAGGAACTGTGTATATCATGTATTATATCTGATTGGATTGTTTCTCTCCCCACTGCGATGTGTCTGGAAACAAATGTAATAAAACATGCTATCCTAAGTGAGGCTGCTGAAGAAACAACTTGACTTTTTTACCTCTCACTTCTAACCCAGGAACATAACCTGATGTGTATGGATCACATGATTTGTTTTCTTATAATGGGACACGCATAACATTTTCTCTGTAATTGAAAGAGGCTGGAGGAGTACTTGTCACCACCATTTAAACTTTATATAAATATATAATAAACACTGTCTACTAAACGCTCACAAGTTTTGATAGTCTTTCCAGTACAAGGAGGGACACGCTGTTATTTTGGTTCTTATGTAGTGTAAATACATTCAAATAAAATACTTGAATATACTTTGTCAGACAAAGGAGTCTTTATTATGCACTTGAATTATTTTTTATTGCATGATGATCCAAATTCAAAACTGATAAAGTTTAAATTGGAGATGTCAAAACTAAAATTAGTTGTTTTTGGTTATGTTGATAATATTCATGTGGAAGAAGCACAATCCTATAATTGTAGGTTATTTCTGAGTTTTTGCTACTCTTTTATTTTTAATGTTCACACACTTAGCTAGTAATAAAACTGACTCCACTGCCACAACCACAAGATAAATAACTAAATATATTTTCTCTTTTAAAACTGGTACTTACATTTACATGTTAACGTTTTACTTGCACTAATTCAATGTATCAAATCACCAACAGATACTCTTTACTCGTGAAAATTTGATCTCTATGTAAACATACAGTATATGAAAAATAATCATGCACTTCTAGCCCTGTGCTACAGGTATGTGTAATACCCCTCCAGGACACTAGGGGGTGCTCACTGTGTTTTCTCTCCCCTTGCTATGGTGCTTCATTTGTTTTCCTCTTTTGTTCATTTTACGTTCACGTTTATCAGCGGCTCAGCTGAGTTATATCTAGATAATTGCTGTTGCTATACTTGCAGTTCGTGTTTATGAATCTTTTTTTTGGTCACACAAAGTACGCTTCTCATGTGCAGGATTTAATAAAAAAAGCTAACGTCGAGGAAAGCCACTTCATCAGTTCCTGCTGCCAGGTGAGCGAGGCGGCTAACAATGCTGTAAGGTGTGTCTTAAAGAAACTTCCATGAAGGCGACGGGGATTATTTAGAAGAAAGCGACACGAAGATTGCTACACAGATGTAGTCACAGGTAAGGTGATAAGTAACGCACATGTATCGCGATAAGTGTTGATGTTGATATCAAATACTGATTAGACGTCTCTCTTTCATGAAACACGCGGACTCAGCCTGTAGTCATGTCCTTTGAATACACCATTGACATCCAGCTGACAGAGCTCGGATTTCCGGTCATCCAGCAGACTGCTGGAGAAACTCTCAACCCCTCTGCATCGTCTGAGGACTCCTTCTCACCCAGTCACAAACAAAAACTGCTCACACAAAAAAATGATCCCACAGCTGGACTTGGAACCACAGACAGTCCACTGCTGGCTGCTGAACTGGAAGAAGATGCAGCAGAGGATGTGGAGGATGACTCATGTGATAGTGAAGTCTCAGGGATCTATGAGGAAGAAGATGATGTGGAAGAGGACGGGCAGAGCATTGGTATGTAAAATTTGTATATCACATAAGCGATGCTGTTGATCTGTGTTGATGGCTGCATGTAGTTTTGTGTCAGACTTGTTTATATTGTGGAGACAATTGCTACTGATATATATTCTTGAAAGTGATCACTGGGCAACATACTGTTACATTTCCTTATTTTCTTTTACCAACTACACAGGTCCATTTTTGTCCCAAGACTTTTTTTTTATTTAATTTTGAATAACTTCTGCTACACTGACCAATGTGTTTGTGACTTTATTATTTTAAATGAAAGCAGGACATGAGAAAATCATTAATGATTGATCAGATTATTATTTCATATTTGCTTCTGCTAAATGAGTGTTTCCAATCATGCTCTATTCTTGTCCCTTAGACTCCGGTCATTCAGGTGACTACCGCTGCACTGTCTGTAAACTTCAGCTGCCCTCCAAATTCAAGCTCCAAGACCACATGAATCTACACACAGGAGCCCGGCCATACTGCTGCGCTGAATGCGGGAAGCGCTTTTCACAGATCTACAACTACCGTGTCCACCTGCGCACACACGCCCAGACCAAAGTGGACCGCCTTGTGTGTCGCGTCTGCCTGATGGGCTTTGCATCTCAGGAGGATCTGACGAACCACCTGGCGCAAACTCACTTGGAGGATAAGTTTTACGAGTGTGACCTATGTAAACGAGTCTTCACTTCCCTAAAGGCATGTGAATATCATGTGCAGTTACACCAATGTGTGCAGTCTGTGGCATGTCAAATATGTGGCCGCAGTTTTTCCTCTTCACAAGCACTCGCACGGCACCGCAA
This sequence comes from Parambassis ranga, assembly GCF_900634625.1. Lineage (NCBI taxonomy): Eukaryota > Metazoa > Chordata > Actinopteri > Ambassidae > Parambassis > Parambassis ranga. The sequence goes on from NC_041036.1 coordinate 10,868,374, forward strand.
GAAGGCTAGCCATCATAATTTCAAATGCACCGATTGCTCGATGATCTTCACCAAGAAAAATGCCCTCCTGAAACACAGCTTCTCTCATCTCGGTTTGTTACCTTACACCTGTATTCGATGCCGCTGCCACTTCCGCTTGGCTAAGCTGTACCGCCAGCACAAGTGTAAACCCGAAAGCATTCACTGCGTGGCATGCTTGCGGGAGTTTCTCAGTCAGGAGGACTTCCAGCAGCATAAAAAGGACACTGGCTGCTGGGGCAATCAGGAGCCTAACAAGACACTGGATGAGATCCGGTGTTTAGAGTGTGGTCAGAGATTCGACACTTCAGAAGAGCTAAAGAAACATGCCGGGGCTCATCAGAGGGTGCTGAAATGTGCCGAATGTGGAAAGGGGTTCCGGTCAGCCTTACTGTTAATGTCCCACATGGGCGGTCATGCTGGACAGTCTCCTTGCCTTTGTCAGAGCTGTGGACTTGGCTTCCCTCATCAGCAGAGCTACGACAGCCACCTTAAGACCTGTGGACAAACACCTCAGTCTGTGGTAAGTGTGAGATATCATAGTGCCATAAAGTACAGTAAGGAAAAACAAGCGATGGAGTCAATGTAACAGCTACATCAGTATCTGCAGTATTTGTGTAATCGCTCTGTCTACCACTAGGGGGACATACAAGTCTTATCTTTAAGTTTCTGAGATATTTGCATGTTACACTGTGTTGATTTCCATATGCCTGCCATGTTTACTTTGTCTTTCTTTTTCCCAGATTGCTCCTAAGAAACGTCCGACCACAAAGAGCTCGTTACCCAAGACAAAAAAGCACAATGAAAATCCTAAGTCGTTGAAAGTAGCAAACACAAATAAAGTCTCTGCACCTTTGAATGATTCCAGATGTCCAGAGTCTGTGATGAAGAGCATGACTGTTGACTCTGGTCCATCAGACGGTTTGTGGAAGTTAACCCTTGACAAACGGCCTCCTCCTGGTGTTAAACTTGTTTTACTTATTCCTGTCGGTCCAACTCAAACCAACGGGCTACCGCCTACATCGACAGTCCAACAGACACTACCAGTTCCTCCAGTGCACACTGTGCCTGGAGTGGCTGCAAGTAATGGACACATTGGAGTGGATGCTGGTTTTGGAGTGCAGCTAAATGCCCCCCTGGATTTGTCAAATGGGATACAAGAGGACACCCAAGCACCTCTGGATTTGTCCAATAGGTGCAACACATTTAAATCTGCAACAGCCGACGTTCCTCTTATTGCAGTTAAAAGTGAGCCAGGTGAGGTGGAAGTCTCAGGGCAGGCTAGTAACGCAGCATCCTCTGCACTGCTAATGGATTTTGAGAAAGAGCCTTTAGATTTCTCCACATCCAACCAACTGACAGACCTGAGCCCCAAGAAAGACGTTAAGATGGAGGTTGACGTTTAACATCCTACCTGTAGTGATGTGGACAAATAACACAGATGAGAGTTATACTCTCTCTGTGGTCACATTCACAACCATGCACATATGTTTACTGTGGAGGTGACACGTTCAGTCAGAATTGTATACAAACTAATAATGTATACATTACTCCGTACATGGACCCTCCTACGGCTTCATGATGAGGTACGTTTAGCACTCACATGAAAAGACTCTTGAGTGTAGATAGATTTTATTTTCATCTGTAATTTATACAAAACATTCCTTTTTTTATTATTTGAATTCCGTATAGTGCTTGTAGATTGAATCTACTGGAGCAATATGGACGGTGATGAGGCCTATGCAATGTGGTGCAGGGTTTTCTTTTTTTGTGGGTAAACAAAAAATGTGTGTTTAAGCAATAGTTTCTTTGGTAGTGTGATTTAATAAGATACTTATCCATTGTCAGTGTTGTGTGTAACCTGCAGTAGATGGTGGTCAGCCCAGGATTTTCCAGTCTATGACATGATGTTGACATTGTTGTATTGTGCATGTTCAAATGACTTTTTTTGTCAATGGAGTCTGGTAGCTCTGAAGAACTATAAAGGCTTCATTTCTCCACCGGAAATGATGGTGTGACATTAAGGTAAACCACTGAGAAATCTTGAAATAAGATTTACTTAAACTGATATTGATGTTTTAGGTACTTGAAAGTTGTTCTGCTGGTGACTCATTCCCCAGCTGTTTGTTTTATGGCTTCCATGTTGGCACTCTTCTCCCACGTCTGCTTCTCCAAACTGGGAGCATGCAACCACCATCTACTGTAAAATACACCGACTGCAGACAAAAACAACGACAAAAACTCAAAGAAACTGTACTGTCCCTTTAAGTTGAATTAAAAAAAAAGCTTTTTTTGGTACTTGCCCTTTTACTATGTCAGATATTTTATGGATGCAAATAATGGTACATACCAGTTATACATGTCACCTGTGATTTACATTGTGCATGTGAATCTATAGGTTCTTCAAGTTGATTTTCTAAGGACAAATAAACACTAATACAAAATCAGTGTATTGTTGTATCTGTTAAAACTTGCCCTCAGAATTTTAATGGTGAATAAAGCTACAGAAAAACATTCACAGATTTCAGGTGGTTCACACTACAGTGTCAAAAGTATTTTATTTTCTCTAATAATAATCAATTTTACTAATTATTTAGATGTTATTTTAAAAATTAAAAATTACAGCAACCTCAATGAGAATATAAAAAAATTATTGGAGGTATTTTGCTTTACTAGGTATAGGCATAAATATTCAAAGAAGCAATTTACGATTTATAAAATGAACCCAACTCTCTACCTAGAAAAAAATATAAATAATATTAAAGCTGCAAGCAGCATTGCGGGCCCTTGCACACCTTGCGATCTGCGGGACCATCGCTGTCTTCTCTCCTATGCTCTTGTCTCCTATACTCTCCTGTCCTACACGCTCCTCTCCTCTCCTCTCATGCGCACCGTTTGGTGCTCAGGCCCTAATAATAATTATAATAATGGGGGCCTTTCCAGTGTTAAATGTTCTTTAGAAATTCAAGTTTATTGATCTTTGAAAGAGTGTACTTGCATTATTATGTCGTTATCATTATATTAGTCGAAAATGGTCTGAAAAATGACAATGTTATGGCTTATAGCAATAATTTCTCTTGGCAATTAATCGCCCAGCAAAATTTGTTATCATGACAGGCCTACGTGTGCGTCACCTATGCTCGGAATGCAAAGTCTTGACAAGCTGGAGGTGGAAGAGAAACGTCAGGAGAACAGCTGCCAACTTCCTGCCTTAATGAACTGTTGAAGAGCGTCAATATTTAGGTAGGTAATATGTACCTGCAGAGCCCACATCACTCTAGTCTGCCCCTGTTTGCTCAGGTTCTACCAACAGTGCATCCTGCTGCTGGATCCCAAAGTCTGGGTCCAGCTCTGCCACTCATAAACCCCCTTGTCCTTTTTGTATAGTGGGTGCATCTCTATTGTATATTGAAGCAATGAGCCTCTCTATTGCAACTGATGCGAAAAAATAAATAAATAAAACAACTTTTGGTACAACAACTGTCACATCTCTGGCTCTCTCACCCAAGTGAGTGAGCGGTACTTACAATGATGCCTGCGGCACATTAGTTTGGAGGAGATTCTGCACGTTGGGCTCCATCCTACTGAGCAAGGACCTCTTTGGACTGGCACCGGTGCTGCGAGGTGATCATCACCTGGTGTGGTGAGTGAAAAATGACATAGACATGATGACACAAGTCACAATTACACCAACTTTTAAAAAGATTCAAAGACTTTTTATTGTGAGATTCAAAGAATCAAAACACTCTTTCTCTCTGACCTTAGTGTTCACTTTTCAACTAAAGTCCAGGGGCCTTGTGTATACTAACGGTGCGTACACATCAAAACGTGGCGTACTACTCTCTCATCATGATTAACAAACATCAGCTTTGTATGAATTTGACCTCAAAAAAAAACAAAAAAACATAAGGGTCCTCCCCTTACAATTACATCGTTTCTTGCTATATGTGGACTATTCAAATGCATAGGCCCCCTAAGCCACCAGGGTGCCCTAAAGCTACACGTTCAGCCTCACCGGAGCGGAATTAAAATGACCTAGTAAGACATTTTCTCTGTGAACAACATCCCGATGCTTCAGAGCTTTACAGATTTGTACTACTGGGCCTTCACTCTCTTCCTTCATGCACCTCATCTCCAGTAAAGCCAGGGAAGCACTCATCTCTCTCTCAGCACAGCCTGGATGTCCTCAGGATGTCTTTGCAGGTAGCAAGAGGCAGTTGGTTGTTCCTTTCCCTGGGATGCGGGTTGACTGAAATGTTCAATAACTTCAGGGTCAGACTCTGACACATACTTCATTGTCATCTTCTATGTGGCTGCTTTTTGTGGTTTGTGTGCCTGTGTCCTGGCTATAATCAAGGAGTGTCAAATTAATCGTTACGAAACTGTTTTGATATTTTCCAAAATCACGTCTTGTATGTCATTATGAACCAAACGTTTGGTAATACAGTTAAAGTTTCACCAAGGCATCACTAAAGGAAACATAATCATCCAAACACCTTTTTTTAGAGTCTCTTGAGACATCAGAAAGAATCAAGATGCTTTATTTTCATAGAACAACAACATTTGGTCCGACAGCTCAGAAAAGGCAATATACAAAAACACAATAATACTCAAAACAGAGCTACTTTGCAGTATGATGGCATTGTCAAGTCCAGCAGGAAGTGCATACAAGCATGACTTTAGCACAGGGTGTGATTGTGTGTCAATACAATTAGCCTTGGGATGCTGTGGACAGGTAATAAAATGGTATTGTTTGCACACTAACGGCGCGACTATGTTGACAGGTAGCTAGCTAGCTAGTTGTTAAAATCACAAATCAGAATGCCGTGAATATACTGACACGTCTCGTGTATTATGTTACCATACTAACCAGGTGACGTTACCGTGGAGACGACGAACACCAAACCAGGAAAACAAAAGAAAAGTCAGATCACCACAATCAAATAATGCACTTATAAATATTCTCCTGTTCATTAAATATGTTGCGTTAACCACCGTTATAAATATCGTTACTTCTCCGCTTTGCTAGCCTAAGCTAAGAAGCTAACGCGAACTTCGGCTAATTTAGCGGCTATGCTAGCTTACGCAAATAACATCAAAGGCTCCAACAGATGCGTATGTACGTGGTAGAAGGGGGCGGGGCTAGAAAGTTGACATCAAAAGATCAAAGGCTCATTTCACAGTATATATAGCTGCACTGAGTTCAGTATTTTATCATTGTTACCAAGTGTACACACACGAGGGCGACACTCATTTTGAAGGCTTTAGGAGCACAGTGATTTCAGTTTTCAGGATTATTGACTGTTCAGACAGGAACATTTTCTCATCTACTGAAGAACACAGGAGCACAGTGATTCCAGCATTCAGGAATACTTGCCATTCAGACGGCAGCATTTCTTCACCTACTACAGAAATGTTCTGCAGCATTTCTTCACCTGCTGTCCTATCCCAGGGTCCAATGGAAAACAACAACTCGACGTTTAGAGGGACTCTGACTCGTCTTTTCCCATTTCTCTCTCTCCGAAAGGCAGCAAAGAAAGAAAAGAAGGAGCAGAAGCGTTGTTCCAGATATGAGAAGCTGGCCTCTGAACTTTGCTCCCTGCAAAGCCAGCTTGACACTGTCCTGGAAGCAAACAGCCTGCTGACCAATCTGGTAAATGAGAAGAACTCCTTGGAAGACAGGCTGACACAGGAGAGGGAGGCAAAGGATCAGTGCCTGCTTCAACAGCAAGAGCAAAGCAAAGAGCTGCAACTCCTCAGAACCACCAACAGTCAGATCTACACAGAACTGACAGAACAGAGCAGCCTTGTCCAACAACTGAGTGCTGAAAACGAAGCACTGAGGCAGTTCACAGGACCGATAAGACTGGACCGCATCAACTCCCTGACGGCTGAAAACACAGCCCTCCATGAACAGTTGAAGGAGAGCAAAGCCAGGCTCAGACAGCACGAGGAACTCCTCCCAGATGAGTCCTATGCGAAGTTGCTGATAAAATATGTCAGGCTGAAGAAACGACTGAGAGAGCAGGGGGTGGTCTGCAACATAGAACAGGAGGAAGAAGAACTGATGGAAAAGAGGAGACTGGTCCAACAACTGAGTGATGAAAACAAAGCACTCCGTAAACAGCTGAGGCAGCTCCCAGGACAGATAAGACTGGACCTGGAGAAGGAACTGTCAGGGAAGGAGGCACAAATCATCTCCCTGCAGCAGTCTCTGGAGCTCCAGCAGAAACACACTGAAACACAAACACAAGAGTTTCAGGCAAAGCTGGACAAAGCCAACGCTGCAGCAAAGGAGAAGTCTTTATTAGAAGAAGAGCTGAAAAGGAGGCGCCAGAAAGAAATGAGGGAACAGGAGGAGGCAGCTGAGGCGGGCAAGAGAAGACGGGAGGAAAGAGAGAAACTTGAAAAGGACAGAGAAGACATGCAGAGCAAACTGTCAGAGAAGGAAGCAGACGTCATCTGTCTGCAGCAGGCTGTCCTGCAAAAAGACAGTCTGATCCACCACCTGGAAGAGGACAAGTCTTCCCTGGAAGAGGAGCTGAAACTTGAGCGGAAGGCTCATGAGGATGACGAACAGATCAAACGGATCGGCGAGCTCTCTTCAAAAATGTCTGACCAGCAGAACCTCATCAACTCCCTGATGGCTGAAAACACACAAGTGAAGGAGAGCGAAGCCAGGCTCCGACAGCAGGAGGAAGCTGCACTCCTCCCAGACGAGTCCTATGTGTTGTTGCTGATAAAGTATATGAGGCTGAAGAAACGACTGAGAAAGCAGGAGGCGGCCAACACTATAGAAAAGCAGAACCCTTCACACTAAAACAACCTTCTCTGATTTTGACCTGTTTTTTCCCAGAAAAGTCACAATTCTGAGGAAAAAAAGTCAGTAAATTCTCAGATTTATGTCACACTTGAAAATAAAAACTTAAAATAAAATAAAAAATAGCATATGTGTCTGTCTGTATGTTAAATATTTAATATACAACATAAATAATAAGATATAAGATGCAACAATATAAATAAGTAGAAAAAGCTTTGATTGCAGCAGCTGAGGCATTGCTTTAATGCTTATTTAAATGATTGTTATGATTGTTGATGATCATGAGGATCTCTCAACAACCTTTAACTTTTGATATATACTACTGTGTACTGTCCCTTTAATCTTATCAGCTATTTGTAGGTTAAACAATACAGATTTAATGTTGTATCCCAAAATCTGCTGATTTTGGTCAGAGACTAAAGCACCAATCTGGGTTATTTGTGTATAGGAACCAACACTTCAGTTATAGATTAACATTATTAGTGTGTACACAACTCACTGCCACTTCCCATGCATTGACATTTTTTGGTGATGAAACTGCCTTTTTCACCTTTTGGTTTAGTCCTCAATGCCTTCCTTTGCACTAGTGTCAGTCAACATGGACTCTGAGGGGGAACTTTAAAAACCTTCCAGCTCTGCAGCTGGCTTTGTTTCATGAATGAAAAAAATCAGCCTTCTCTGATGCAAACCACACAACATTAGAACAGCTGCTGTCTTCCCACTGAGACACCGAGGATGGAAACACGAACACCTTGCTGGTTTATGCTAATGTTAAAAAAAGGATGTGCTCGATGGTCTGTTACATGATAGATATATTACAGAAAACATTAAAAACATAAAAAATAATACAAGGCCAGGACTTAAGGTTAAATTGGCATGCTAATCAAAACATTTATTATTATTTATTTATTAAGCATTATTAATGCCTACTGAGGTGTTGTGTAAAAAAACATCAAATCAGAAAAAGCCTCACTAAGTTTGTTGTGTCGTTTAACATGCTCAAAGTAAACAAAGGTGCACCTGAGCATCACTCTGAAATGAAATTGTTACACACTGCTAGTGTAACGCAGCAGAATAATTATTTTATGTTTCAGGTTTATTTTTATATCATAGTGCTCATTTAAGTTAGTATAAGCCCCAAAGGAGAAGAAATGTGTTATTTTGTGATTTTGGGTATTGTTTTCATGAGAGCAGATTCACAGCACTATTGGTTTTGCCTTAAGTTCCAGGGGAAATGGTAGACGTGTTGGTCCCTTTAAGAGCGTGGCTCTTGTTTTTTTTTCATGTCTAGTTGAAGACTAGTTGTATCGCTTGCCGAGGGCATGTTGCAAATAAAGAACAAAAACTGAAGATGAACGCATGCTTCTTTTCATTTTGGAGGTGCAACATAATTTTTGGTGTTTCCGCCCGGTTGAAGCAAGTTTTCAGCTAGAGATAAGATGGTCATTGTGGAGACGCGCTGTGTGCTACAGACACGAGTGTAGCCAGGTTAGCTAGGAAAGCTAACAGCCACTAGCTCACCACCGCAGCAGCCAGGGGAGCTGCAGCAGAAAAGCACACTTGCTTTCTTCAAGCTGTGAGTAAATCAAAGACTGAAGAACATGGACAGTGAGTGGGAATTGCTACTAGCAGAGGTGGAGCGGAAGCTGTTGATTCTATCACCTGCTGATCTCAATGCTGTAAGTGAAGAGTTAGGAATACAGCCCATGGAGGATGTAAGATTATCATCCAGATTGCTGAGGAGGCTTATTCTGAGTCACTTGGAGGGTGAAGAGATCACGGGCAGGGAGGATACAGGCTTGGCTGTGCTTTTAGCCACTAATGACTTTATTGACAACTTGAGAAACGGAGCTGACGCACTGGCGAGCCAAGAAGACAGAGGCACTTGCGCGGAGCACCCTCTGCTGGCGCAAAATAATACGACGGTCCCAGCTGCTTCGTCACCACAGAAATCAAGCAGTGTAACAGGTTCAGAAAGTGAGCCTGCGACCATCAGAGACAGCCCACATAGCAAAATTTGTCCGGCCCACATCTGGGCCACACCCTTGTATCAGTTCTGGCCCAATTTTGGCTGGGCCCTCGGCCCAATAATGGCCCACTTACTGAAAAATGACACTACTAATTTGGTCTGGCCCACGTCTGGCCCACACTGAGTAAAATGACACTATTTGTTTGTATTGGCCCACATGTGGACCACAAACTATAATGTGACCCTCATTGTTTATATTGGCCCAGTACTGGCCCACAATCTGGGTGAGTGTTGGTTGAGAATCGGCTGGGCCTCTGGGCCATGTCTGGCCCTTAACCTGTACATTTGGGTTGGCTAAGTGTTGGCAGAATGTCTCTGGGCCAGTATTGGCCAACACACTGTAAAACTGACTGAATATTGCTTAATTTGTTTTTGACCCACATGAGGCAGTACCTATGTCCAATAAAAAAATAAACAAATTCATTTTTTTTCATGAAAATATTTGTATTAACAATCAACAATTAATTCATTTACAACCATAAAAAGCAACCATCAAAAACACAAAGAGCTAGGCCATGCGCTCTTTTTCCAGGAGCCTTCTCTTTCTCCCTCCCTCCCGATCTGTTGCCAGCTGGAGCCATCTTTTTGTTATCTGCTCCACCTCTGCCTCAGCCACCACCCCAACAATAGGGTTTCTACGGACTGCAGCTAAAAGGATATGGGAAATAGATATGTGAATACCATGTAGTGTTTATTTAACAGTAATTAATTATGTCATATTGGAAGAACTATGTTTGTGTTCAAGACATACTTACCAATTATGACCTCTCTGAGGTTGAGGCCTGCCACAGATGTCTTTCCATTTACTCCCCTCCAATTTAGGCTCTTGGCCAGAGTATTACTAATTAATTTTTTGAGCACCCGCCAAGTTGTGTCCTTTACGTCTGCTCCGCCAATTGCTCCCAGATAGTTGATCTATAACAGAAGAAAAAAATGTGACTACTTTTGTTTTTACTTTGAGCCACTGCATTTTTTCAAGGGGTAAATAGGAGAGAGAGGATTAGGTAAACGGAGAGAGGGGGGACAACCATGCAGCAAACATCATCATACATCACAGAGAACAAACATGATTGTTGTAGCTGTAATGCTAAAAATTTAATTTTGTTTATCAGTATGTTAGCTGATTTGTTGTTTAAGTTAATTATATTTGCACTACATATATGAACACAGGTAGGAGTTGACAGTAACACTGGGTTTGTCAGAGGGCCGGGTGGATGTCAGCATAAAGACCTGGCATGGGAGGAAGCCACGTGGAAGACACACAGTTAGTGACACAAAATAATGGATCATGAATGGGTCGGCCTGATGAGAAGTCAGGAATAGAGGAGGAACAGGGGAGAAGAGGTGGGGGAATAGAGATGGTGGTGGTGTTAAGGAGGTAGCATCCACACAGAGACAGCTCAATACCCTAACCTTTTAAATACATAAAATCACAAAAAGTTCTTACCATTTTCTCTTTATAATCTGGACTCTGGAGACTCTGTTCCAGATTCTGAAGAGCCACAAGGTTTTGTAGTGGCAGACCCTCTATCTGCTCCACTCCTGGTCCTGGTGCCACCTGATGCTGAAGCAGCCGGAGAATTGTGCTCTGCTGGTCCAGCACCATTTCGAGCTTGGTTAAAACCTCTTTTAGCAGTGCTAGAGAAAGGAGTAACACAGTGTTAGAATAACACACACCTCTGAGCTGCAGGACAGGATGCTGCTAAACTGCTAACCATCATAGACAATCCTTCCCACCCTCTCCACAACACTGAGAACAAACTGAGAAGCAGCTCCTGCAGCCCTGGAACGTTACAAGTCATTCCTGCCGTCTGCCATTAGACTCTAAAATTCACCAGTCCAAGTCAGAACTGTGTGTGTGTGTGTGTGTGTGTGTGTGTGTGTGTGTGTGTTTCAGTGTGTTCCTGATTAACATAAATAAATTGATAACTTAACTAAGTTAATCTTAATGCTATATTACATCCATGTCCGTGTAGTCTGTTTTACTATGGAGTAAATCACTGGTGATTAAGAAAGCAGAAAAACAGAAAATACCAATATTAGTGCAGTGTATATAGCTATATCATGTCAAAATTTCAAAGTAGAAATCACTTGTCCTTACCAGGTTCTGACTGCTGAGGGGCCCACCTGTATGTGTGGTGACTAGGCAATGCTAGAGGAGAATTCACAGTGTTAAAGAGAATTAAGGAACATGTGAGATTAAATGTGTATATACCATCTGTGTTATTAGCAAAATACTCACATGGCATTTCATTTACTGGCTCCCAACTTTGTAACATCTCTGAGTAATGTACAGGTGGAGGAGGCCCAGAATTGGTGGAGAGGTCGGTGTACATTGGCTGGGGGATTGGAAGTGGGGTGACAGGCATAGAAGGAGGCTGTATGATGGGAGCTGGGGCAGGGAGATTTTTGGTAGGTGGAGATGGTCTGTCCTCCTCTGACTCAACCCTCTCCAGACCTCCCGGGGGGCCAAGTTGGACACGCTTTCTATTTTCAGACATACAAATACAGATTCAAAATGTTCAATCAACATTAAATGGAAATGGTATAAGTGCTGATTCATTTAAATAATGTTTAATCCAAGATATTTGTTAGTCGGGACTTGAAAGGGAGAGAAAATAGTACTGAGGGCTGAGCAAACTAACATACTTTTTACGTCTAGGCCTTTGGCCACAAGCCTCAGCCTCAGAGAGAAGGTCTGAGGTCATCTCCGCCTCCCTGGCTTTTCTCCGTCCTTCTTCGTAGCTCTCTATAGAATAAAGATTCACTACACATTATATGTTTTATACAACACATTATAATTATATTAGTTCCCACTGACAGATGGAGAACAGTAAAGTGAGTAATCTGATGTTCATATCTCAACAATCACATCACAATCAGGAAGAAAATCAGATCCAAATGAAGAGTTACCAGACCTAGACGAAACATACTGTATAGCATGTTTAGCAAGAATAGCAGAAGAAGAAAAACTTTAAACCTACCTGTTGTAAACAAAGTCCGGACCTCCCACTGGTCCCAGCTGTCCTCAGGTTCGGTTCTATTTTTTATGGCCAGGTGCAGGGCCATACCCCTGAGTGAACCAGGCCAGTAGCAGTGGCCATCACTTATCCACTGCGCTGGCACAAGTTCCACCTCCTGAGTTTGGAGAAACTCAACAACTGAATACATTACTGAAAAGAAAAAGGACAGGCCATAATAACCAATGTACACAGGTGAGTGAGAAAGTGAGACTTATGTAGTTTAAAGCTTACTCATCACGGCAAGGTGCAAGCTCATAAGTGAGGTGTTTTTTTGTCTGTTTTTTATACTTGCTCAAAAAAAGTAAAAACAGGGCTAGTGTCACAACCTACAGTGCCAAACAACAAACTCAGCAACTACAATACCTAAATATCACTGGACAAGACAAGGTAAACAAACTAACTAACTAAAAATGTATATTCTTGTTAGGCCAAAGAAGACATACAGACTTAACATGACCTTACACAAGAAAGCAAATAAGATTAATTAACTTTAAAACCAATTCACACTAACAACAACGAGGCTGGTTCAGTGGAATCCAAGCCCATCCTTCATTCAAAAAAGTTTACTCCTACAGTTCTAGATGCCTGGCTTCAACTTTTGAATGACAATGACGTAGATGTCTAAGAATCTTCATTGACAAGCCCATCCTTCACAGTACAACTGCTGAACATATACAAGTTGACTTCCTGGCCATGAAGTGAATACAATGACTAAATACAATATCTAAATGCTGGCCTGGCCAAGAAAAGGTTAATTAAACAAACTTTTTACATTTTTCATATTTTTGTTAGGTGTAACAGACACAGTATAATGTATATATTTTATAGTGGCCGTGGAACAATCATATATATGCTATATGTTAAAAAAAAACAACACAAGAAAAATATGTGTCTATCCTAGAGGGAGGCAGAGCAGACAGACCTCTACCACAATAACCACAGATAAAAAAAACAGAAAGGTAAAAATCACTTGCTCCAGAAAATGGAACCAAGTTGCATCATTGTTTTGTGTGCAGAAGTGGTACTGCAACAAAACTGTCATTGTGTGGTAGCCTCACATATTTCATTATGTGCCCATGCACCTCCATGACTTTTAGCTGTGAAGAGATTTTGCCAACCACATATACACCCAAAATCTGAGAATTCAGAGGATACTCATAAAAAGGCTCCATCTGTTCATATTCTCTAAAGACAATGTAAATCTTGCCCAGAGACTTTAAAATGTTTTCTATCAAAGCAATATGGTCACCAATCTTTACACATCTGTCCCCCTCAACTGATATTTTGATTGTTGTACCGTTTAAAAGAAGTTCCTCAAACTGAACTACTTTTAAATCCATTAGGGAGGATGGAACTGGTCCATGGTTGTGCTCCTTTTGCAACTTGAGCTTTCCCTGTGAATCCTCATTCTCTGTAAATTTATCCATCTCAGAAATTCGACGAACAACCTGAGCAAGTGGATGGTGTGAAGTTCTAACCATCTTCTTCATCTTACCCAAATAATCCTCAAATGGAAATGAAGATATTAAGTCCAGATGTCCATGAAGTTTAACATCGTCTGGAAGGTGAATGAGACCATGAACATTGTATGTAACAAATTCAGGACCATACAACTCACTGAAGTGTGTTACAAAGGAGACCAGCAATTTCGATGCAAAATCATTAAGAGATGCAGACAATGAAGGGCTGGCAAGAATGAAAACGGCAACTGATAATAACATGAAGTTGTTATAGACAGGAGCAGACACCTCATTAAAGAGAAACACAGGCCCTGTGTACAACAAAAATTGGCGCAACTCTGTTGCTTTCCATCTCAGCCTCTCTAAGAGCCCCCTGGGTTTACGAGCAAACTCCACTGGAATGAAAGGCTTTGAGCCTAGAAGTTTCCTAGATATTTGTTGCATTTGCCGAATGGACAAGCGGCAAGACATTGGCCCTGCTGTAAACCATAAATCTAGAAGTTTACGTACAACACCAAGGCAGACAAGGTGCATGTAGTCAAGAGGAAAACCTGACACCATACCAATTCCTACATCTTTTAACGGAGAGTTTATGACATGATGTTCTTTGTCAGACATTTGTTCAAAAGAAAGATCAGAGCGGCATGGGCTGTTTACCTCAGGAAAAGTCATCCTATGTTTAAGATAAAGACCCTTTTGAATACACTTATCACAACCAGAGTAACCAGTGTGAGTTTTAGTCCCTTTAATGAAAGCTCTGGCAGGAGTATCACAGACCACAGATGTCAACTTTATGAAGCACTGTTTTCCATGGAGAACAAATCCTTTGCTCAGCTCTTCCAATTCATGGACCAAATCTCTAAGATAGTCAGTGAGACAATTTGGCTTTGAGTTGCCACAAAACAGAGCAATGACAACAGGCTTTTTCTTAACACCCTGTAGCAAACCGAGGATTGGCCAAAACTGTAATGAAGAACTCCTAAACAAAGGTAAGCCATCTACATTCAGCTGCAATCTGAACACATGCTTGTTTGGAATACAAGACCAGATGTGTGCCAAGCTTTTCTCAAAGGCCTTCCAAATGCCAAAATAGTAGTAAGTACCACCTGCAAGGTCATGGATGGTGTACGAGGTTGTGGTTTTTAGGAGAGTCCTAGCATCCTTTGGTAATGAGGGGTGATGGACTCTCAAGATAGAAAGAAGGGCAGTCAAAGCCACCAAAGGCACCCTGAAATGAACAGCCCAATCACATAAAGACTCATCCAAAGACATGCCATTTCCCATGTCATCATCCTGGGATTCATCATCACTGTCCGACAGTGATTGATCCCTGATCCCATGTCCCTGATCCTGGTTTTCTAAACCACAGTTCACTACAGCACTCTCAGAGCCACATGCAGCAAAGTCATCCTCCTCATTGTGAAAAGAGGCAATTAAAGAATTTACCTTTTTTACTGCTCTCTTTCTAAGAGTGTGTCTATCCATGTGTGCTCATCAGTCTCGTACCTTAAATGCCGTTTGCCTGGGGACAGAGAGAAATTAAAAATCAAATAAGTAACAAATAACAACACTTGCATCATTACATTATATGGTGTGATGTTTATATGCTAGAAAATATCTAAATTCTACAAAACATTTTTGAATTTGATATGCCATCAAAGTGTGACTATCATGTGTAGCCTCTTGAAATGTGGCTTTGATTGTATTAGGAGATAAATCACTTTAAAGCATTATCTTCACATTTCATACACAATTTGACTTCTCTAACGTTAGCCTGCATCTGTGGGGGCCGCCATTTTTGTTTACATAGCTGTAGGTACGTCAGAGCTGCAGCGAGCGGGAAATCTCGCGGAATGGGCGGAATTAACGTTGCCTCGGACAATCAATTATATAACAACACACAAATCAATACAACTATTTTATCCGGGAACTGAATCATAATCAATATACTACAATATTCATTAGAGTATAGCCTATAACCTGTTGCTAATTTCAATAGAGTTAAAAATAAAATAGCATAATAATAATAATCTATTCAGTTCGAGGGTGCAATGTTTATGAATTTGACTGCTGTTCCAGTGCACTTTCATGGGTATTAAATTTGAAACGCAAACAGTTGCCTGGAACGCAGCACTAGAGACTCTTTAGTCTTCTCTAGGTTAAGACTTTACTCTTGCTAAGGCTAGCTAGCTACCTGAGACCACGAGCCTATAAAGTTAAACCCAACTGTTCAGGACAGGTTACGATCTTTTTATCATGAATTAAATTAAACTAAAGCTTACTAGGGTTTGCGCAAAACTTTTATTCTGACAGTCTGTAGCTGCTTAAGCTACCGATAATGTCTACTCATGAACTTCAAGATGAAATGGATTAGCCATCAATCAAAATAACCTCATAGTTTGTGCTATGCAACATTCTGGGATAATCTTGTTGATTGTCGTTAAATTTTCTGCCACCATTTAAGCTACATTATGACTAAAAACAATGAAAAATCGTTTTTAGTCAGTCGTCGAGTATTTGTGAAAGTCTACTTACCAGCGCCAGGGAGCGAATGAGAGAGAATTCCCGCTGTACGTGATCCTAGAGTGTCCATCTGTCGGTCAAGATACAGTCAGCCGACATCCGCCAATGATTGTTCATTTTTTAGCGCGATGCCTGTCTGGTTCTCTACGTTACACGGGTAGTGAGCCGACAGACGTTGATGCTGCGAACATGAGCAGTAAATCAAAATTGTTTGAATTTTACATAAGGTGCGCCGTATTATAAGGTGCATGCTAAAACAAACGTCTACCAAAAAAAAGGTAACGGAAGCAAAACAGTGAGTTAAGATGAACCTTATTCTACAATTTACAATATACTCACATTATTTTTAATCATTCCTCTCCTAAAAACCCATCAAAGTCGTCGATCATCTTCTGTGTCAGAATTGAACAGCTGTGTTGCCATCAAACATGTCGGGTTCCCTCTCATCATTGTCAGTCCATTTCGTTGCCGGGTGGCTGTTCAGCAATGGCTTTCGCGAAAGCTCGAACAGTCAATGCAGATACATTAGTCCAGGTATCACCGATCCATTCACATATGGTGGCGTAACTCGCCCGGCGCAGCTGTTCTATTCCCATTCACAACCGCATAACTGATAGTCTGTAGGTTGAAATATGCCTGGGAACCTTGTCTCTTCACTGGTGCCATTTTCGGTGGTCCAAATGTAAACAAATGATTTTGTACTTGCCGGAGGCGTGTCGGAGTAAGCGTACCTGTACGTATTACGTTGTTTCAGTTGATTGGTTTGCCGCTGCCAGCGTACGTACTGTACGTAAAACGTACGCTCTGCTGATTGGTTTATCGCTTCCCGTCAACGTACTGTACGCATTACGTAGTGTTCAGCTGATTGGTTTATATCGCTGCCAGCGTACATAGTACAATCATTGTTTATTGTTGCCATGGATATGCAGATCAACTGTTGGTCGCTAACAAAATGGCTTATGCTCGCTGTCTTTCATTCTGTTTTTGTTTTGCTTTATATTTGCTAAATTTGTATGTCAAAGGACTGTTTATTTTTCTTGTTCATGGAATGCAGCCTCAGATAAGCCGCAAGTTCCAGCACTCCATTACCTTCTCTGCTGTTTGTTGGAATTATCCTGACCAGTAAAGTTAGCAACAAGCACCAGCTCAAACGACGTCCGAGTGAAAATTCAGTTAAGCAACAGCCAGCATCGCGTACTGCGTTTGTATAATAATAAGAATAATAATATAAGCCCAACAATAGTATGACGGGCTGTTTAAAGAATTCTTAGTGCCAACACTCAGCCAGAATCAGGCCAACAGCGTTCAGTATAGTACTGGCAAATATCCGCCCCCTTACTGTCGGGCCAGTCACCGTATTACATATGCCCACCGCATCTATGTCCAACGTCGGCGATATGGTAGCAAACAACAATCGGGCCAAACAAGAAACAAAGTGTCAGCTTAATACTGCATGTCTGTTTTGGCCCATTCAAGAAAACGCGTGCTTCAGCCGACCCGATCCTCAGCCAACACTGCCAACATTCAGCCAGAAGCGGGCCGATTGTGCTTGCTATGTGGGAGAGTGACCCTGCATCCAATGTACAGAAAAGACTTCAGGATTATTGGTCAGATTGGTGAATCAGGACAAAAGGACAAGCTGAATTTCACCAGCCTTGAAAGACAGATTGAACGTGGACTCAAAAAGGGCTATGATGAAGGTGAGATTGTGGAAGCAATAATTCAGTGCATTTCCCCAGAAGTGAAACTGAAAAGTTATTTGGAAAGCAGGCAGCAGCTGTCACTTACCTCGATAAGACAGGTCCTTAGAACTCACTTTATAGAGAAAGATGCCACCGAGTTGTATCATGCACTGACCCAAGCTGTACAAATGCCAAAAGAGACCCCAGTGCAGTTTCTCATCCGCACCATGCACCTCACGCAAAAAGTTCTGTTTGCATCTGAGAGAGCAAAAGAGGGACTGAAATATCACCCAGAACTTGTGCAGACTCAGTTTTTGCAAACATTGTTAACAGGACTACAGGATGATGCTGTTCGTACAGATGTTAAGCCATACCTGCAAGATCCCACTGTACAAGATGAAGTGTTGTTGGAAAAACAGCCTACAGTGTGGAAATGGAGAGGAAAAATAAACTGTCATCTGTCACTAAACAAAAATCAGTAAAAGTAGCCATGGTGCAGGAGGGTGAAAGAGGGGAACAGGCTGGTAATTCAACGAAAAGCCAGAGCCACCCAGTTAAACCCAATCCAATAATAGAGAAGCTTGATGTGAGTAATAAAGTGATCTGTGAAGCTCTTCAGAATCTCACAACCCATGTTGCCGCTCTCACCCAAGTCAAGCTGAACAGGGAGGAGGACAAGCCCCCTAAATCCAAACAGAATTACTCCAGCACTGTTAAACGAAACCCCAGAAAGTGTCACGAGTGTGAAAAGTCAAATCCAGAGGGAAAATGTATACACTGCTACAAGTGTGGCAGCACTGAACACTGGGCTGTGGGTTGCCGTAAAAGAAAGGATACAGCTGCCACCACCTGTAAAATTGAAGTGTCCAACTCCAACCAGCAGAACCATACTGCTCTCCCACTCAGTCAGTGTCCACTGTCGGGGAAACAAAAGAAAACAGCAAGGTTAGTGGGACGCAAAAGCCTTGTCCAGTGTAATCTTGGAGGTGTTCCAACAACAGTACTATGGGACACAGGATCTCAGGTGTCTATTGTGGACATGGATTGGAAAAAAACACACTTGCCAGATGCTGAGATTCGATCAGTGAAAGAACTCCTGGATGAAGGAAGGTTAGACTTATCAGCCGCAAATGGGACACAAGTACCATATGAGGGCTGGATAGGAGTGGAGTTTAGCCTGCCTGGAAATCAAGACAGTGGCCTGTTTGTACCTATATTAGTAAGTACCCACCCGCTCACAAAACCTATAATAGGATTCAATGTGATTGAAGAGCTAGCGCAGAGCAACATGTCAACTAACAGGGTTGCAGCTAGCAAGTTTGTGCATAGTCTAAGTTCAGCACTGGATGTGGGACAGAAAAAAGCAAAAGCAGTTTGCACTGTACTAAAAAAACAAAAATGCAGTTTGGTTCAGACAGTAAGGCTTGGAAGACAAGATGTAATCATCCCAAGGCACAAGATGTCAAAGGTGGTCTGTGGCAATTTTAATAAGGCCATATTAAAGGAGCAGTACGCAATGCTCGAGCCAAGCGAAGATGCACCATTGCCCCCAGGACTACACGTAAAGCAGCAGTTAGTGCAGTTACCTAGCGACGACAAAGCTCCCATTTCAGTGGTAGTTGAAAACACCACAGATGAAGATATCAGGCTACAAAACAGGACTATCCTGGGCGTACTGTATGCTGTCGATACAGTACAAAGTGTTGAAGACAAAACTACACTGGTAGGACATCAGTCACAAGACGAACATGATCAGGGGAAATCTTGTCAGGAAATGACAGTAGAAAAGGGTGATGAAAAAAAGTTTTGGGATCCTCCTGTCGACCTCTCCCACTTAAATGCAGTGCAACAGCAAAAGGTGCGACAGATGCTGAGAGAGGAGAGTGAGGTCTTCGCTAAAGATGACTGGGACACTGGATGTATTTCTGACCTGCAGATGAGAATACACCTGAAAGATGACACCCCAGTCACAAAAACATACAACACCATCCCACGTCACTTATACCAGGAAGTAAAAAAACATATTCAGGACCTACTTGGGAAGGGATGGATACAGAAGTCAACTTCTTCCTACTCATCACCAATAGTGATTGTGAGGAAAAAGGATTCTTCGATGCGGCTCTGCATTGATTATAGACAGTTGAATGAAAAGACACATCCTGACCGGCACCCCATCCCCAGAATCCAGGAAATCTTGGACAACCTTGGAGGAAACTCATGGTTTACTGTACTTGATCAAGGTAAAGCTTATCATCAGGGCTTTGTCAGTGAGGAGAGCAGGGCATGCACCGCCTTCATTACACCCTGGGGATTGTATGAATGGCTGAGGATCCCCTTCGGTCTGACAAATGCCCCAGCTGCTTTTCAGAGGTACATGGAGGGCTGCCTGGGAGATCTAAGAGATGATGTTTGTGTACCATACCTTGATGATGTTTTGGTGTTTAGCAGAGACTTCGACCTCCATGTGGAAGGCGTGAGGAAGGTGCTGCAGAAGCAGAAAGCCTGTGGAATCAAACTTAGACCAAAAAAATGTGACTTCTTTAAAAAGGAAGTGTGCTATGTCGGCCGCATCATCTCGGAGGAAGGATATCGGATGAATCCAGCAGAAGTAGAAGCTGTCCAAGCTCTAAAGGCAGCAAAACCAAAAACAATCAGAGAGGTGAGATCCCTAGTTAGCTTTCTCGGCTACTACAGGTCATTCATCGCTGACTTCTCAAGGATTGCAAAGCCTCTTTATGAACTATTGTCCCACCCTAAAACTAAAAAACAAACAAGGAAGGGTCAAGGTCGCCATTCTTCCCAGTTGCCACCATCTCAACCAGTTGAATGGACAACATTACACCAGCAAGTGCTGGAGAGACTGGTTGATGCATTGTCAGACCCTCCAGTATTGGCTTACCCTGATCTTGAGAAACCATTTGTGCTGCATGTCGATGCCTCTGAGGAAGGACTTGGGGCTGTCTTGTACCAACGTCAAGGAGGAACACTGAGGGTGATAGGATATGGGTCACGAACTCTCACCCCAGCGGAGAAGAATTACAAACTGCATTCAGGGAAGCTGGAGTTCTTGGCACTGAGGTGGGCAGTTACTGAACGCTTCCGTGATTACCTGTTCTATGCTCCTCATTTTACAGTGTACAGTGATAACAATCCTCTGACATATATAATGAAAACTGCAAAACTGAACGCGGTGGGCCATCGCTGGGTTTCAGAGTTATCAGACTTCCGTTTCACTCTGAAATACAGACCAGGAACAGCCAATCGTGATGCTGACTTCTTGTCCCGTCAACCTGCTATGGATAAAGTCATGGAGGAATGTACAGAGGAGTGTAAGCCAGAGGACATCTCAGCAGTTGAAAAGGGACTTCAGGCCCAGAAGGAGGGTGATGCAGAATGGATTTCAGCTTTGACATGTAATGTGGATGCACTCTCTGAACTAAATCTCAAAGGTGGAGTCACAGTCCAACCTGTGCCAGTGGAAAGTATTCAAGCAGCCCAAAAGGAAGATGACGTGGTGAACAGAGTAATCACTCTAAAGTCACAAAATAACCACTTGAAATACAAGGACAAGATCAAAGAGTCAGCTGAAGTGAAACGCCTCCTAAGAGAGTGGCCGCGCCTTTATACAGATCAGGAGGGAGTCCTGTGGCGGAAGACAACATCACGAACTCAGTTGGTGATCCCTGAGAAATTAAAGCCACTGATATACCAACAACTACATGAAGAAATGGGCCACCTGGGAGCTGACAGGATGCTATCACTTGCAAGAGAAAGATTCTTTTGGCCAAAAATGAAAGAGGAAGTGGAACATTATGTGACAAAAGTGTGCCGCTGTTTGAAACAAAAGAAACCCAGCAGAATAACACGGACACCGTTACAGAGTATAACCACGTCAGTACCTTTTGAAATGGTTTCCATTGACTATTTGCACCTTGAAAGGAGCAAAGGGGGTGTGGAATACATCTTAGTAATTGTTGATCACTTCACCAAGTTTGCGCAAGCCTATGCAACAGCAAACAAATCTGGTAAGACGGCTGCACGCAAAATTTTTGATGACTTCATTCTGAGATTCGGCTTCCCGGGCAAAATTCACCACGACCAGGGAAGAGAGTTTGAAAATGAGCTGTTCAGGAAACTGCAAAGCTACAGTGGGATACGGCACTCAAGGACAACGCCATATCACCCCCAGGCCAATCCTGCTGAGCGCTTTAACAGGACTCTGTTAAGTATGCTTCGAACCTTGGAAGAGACACAAAAACCTAACTGGAAAGACTATTTGAACAAAGTAGTGCATGCATATAATGCAACTGTCCACGAGTCAACAGGATTTTCCCCATTCTTCCTGCTGTTCGGAAGAGAGCCTACTTTACCCATTGATCTGATGTTTCCTCGAGAAGAAGTAAGTTTACAGTCTCACTCCAGCTATGCAGAAAAATGGCAGATATCAATGCAGGAAGCTTACCATATTGTAAGCAAAAACCTGAGGAAGGCTGCTGAAAGAGGACAAAAGATCTATAACCAGCGAGCATGGAGTTCCGTTCTCGCACCTGGAGACCATGTACTTGTCAGGAATCTGTCTGAGAGAGGAGGACCGGGAAAGATACGTGCTTACTGGGAGAGTAAGGTACATAGAGTCAAAGAAAAAAGAGGAGCAAATGGCCCAGTGTATGTAGTGGAACCCTTAGATGGAGAGGGTAGGGAAAGAACACTACACAGAAATCTTCTGTTGCCGTGCCCGTATCTTGCTGATGGACAGAACAACCAGTGCACAGAAAGAGACAAGGATTATAGAAGAGGAAAGGGCGCACAAAAGATAAGAGGAAAGACTCGGGTATCTGCCAGGAGCTCAGAGAGTTCAAGTGAAGAAGAGTATGAATGGTGGGTGCCAAGACGGGGCCAGACTACCTTTCTTAACCCGGATGCTCCTTTCTTTGAACCTGCTATAAGCAGACTGTCTGAAACAGGAAATGAGGCTGAAGGGCTCATTCGAGAAGAGACATGCCAGCCACAGTATGAAAAGGACACCAATCAGGACAGAGACCAAGCAGAGGAGGTAACATCTCCAGAGGAGGACATGCAGCAAATGGATCAAAGCTCAGATCATGGGGCCCAAGGACCAGACCCTCAGCTCTGTGAAGATGATGCAGACTCAGCTGAGCATGACCAGCAACCTGAGAGGTCAAGACGTCCTATAAGAACACGTCACCCAAGATGTATCCTTTCATACAATGAATTAGGAAAGCCCAGTATGATAGCTCTAGGAAAATAGAGTTTGTTGTCAGTAACACAGCTAATGTTAATAGTAGAAAAGATTTACTTGGATGAATGTCTGTGGAAATATATGGTTACTGCAACCCATTAGTCATTTCAGATATAATTCTGGAGATGAGTGGAACACAAGAGACTGCACATATGGAAACATGTTTGTTCTAGAAGAGACCTTGTGTTGCAGTGTGACAAGGTGACACGAAGGACGACTACATATAAGAGCATGTATCATTTAAAAAAAAAAACATTTAGTATGGTGGAATGGTAGATATTGCCACATGTGACTTAATGGACTTGGGAGGCCTACCAATGTACCAACTGATTAAGACAACACCATGGGACAGGAGAATTAAATTATTTTTTTTATCCTGCTGACATGCTATGTAGTCAATAGTGCTGCAGTTAATGCTGTGTAAGAGGGAATGTTGTGAGGAGGCAACTGTAAATTGATCAGAATTCATGTCATGGTGTTGATTTAAGCTGTGTATCTGGGGTAAATGAAAATGTTTTCTTAACATTTTATTTCTTTTAGTGGGGGAGGGTGTAACGCAGCAGAATAATTATTTTATGTTTCAGGTTTATTTTATATCATAGTGCTCATTTAAGTTAGTATAAGCCCCAAAGGAGAAGAAATGTGTTATTTTGTGATTTTGGGTATTGTTTTCATGAGAGCAGATTCACAGCACTATTGGTTTTGCCTTAAGTTCCAGGGGAAATGGTAGACGTGTTGGTCCCTTTAAGAGCGTGGCTCTTGTTTTTTTTTCATGTCTAGTTGAAGACTAGTTGTATCGCTTGCCGAGGGCATGTTGCAAATAAAGAACAAAAACTGAAGATGAACGCATGCTTCTTTTCATTTTGGAGGTGCAACACTAGGACAGGCTCAGACAGCAGGAGGAAGCTGCACTCCTCCCAGACGAGTCCTATGCAGAGTTGCTGATAAAATACCTGTTTTTATTTCTATTTCAACATTGTTTTTTTCTCATTTTGACTGACAACAGCTCTTGTTGTGAGTGACCGATGTCTCATAACAAACACTAGGTGGCAGTATTTGAAAGCACATAAGCTAAAGGTATTAGCATTACCCATGTTATTGATCTGCATTTGTGGATAATTGGGTTCTGTAGCAACTGAGGCATGTGTTGCATTTCCATCAGTTAATTAGTCTTCATCAGACTTTAAGCACTATATCTGTCATATTGATCATCATTCAGCTGTATAGTACTTTTCCTCATTCAAATCACACAGCCTGTGCTTCTTATAATCTTATGGTATTTTTCCAGCCTCGGACCTTTCATATGTTCATATTCACAGGCTATTGTTTAAGGTCAATGACTTCAGCAGTATATTATAGTGTATTATTTTTGATATAACATTATTTTTTTTGTTTATATTGTTCTCATCTTACATTCATTTTTATAATGATGTGACTTGTACTTGTTTGGACACAGCATTAATTAACAGTTGCTTCAAATAAGCAGTGCATTTCTTCCCAGTGTGCTGCCCTCAGGCCACCAGAGGGCAGCACAAACTGTGGAATGACCTGCCTTTGCAAATTAAACAGGTGTCCTTCTTTAAATTAACTTTGGCCTTTTTTGACCGTATTAGTGTTAAATTTGTTTATTTCACTTGTAGCACTTTGGTCAGCTTGGTTGTTTGTAAAGTACATTATAATAAAGTTGCAGTTGCACTGTAATATTTACAGTTGGTCGCCGTGCCTTTGTGGGAAGTCTGGAGAAACAGAGTACATGTCTGAGAGTTGACCTTCAACAAAGCAGGCAGTTTGGGTTTGTCTGTCTGTGCTTTCACTAAAGAGCCTCTCATTCTTTGTTACAGATGAGCTGGTTCTCCAAAAACTAGTTGGATGCTGACTGTGGAGGAGTCATGTACTTCAAAGTTGCTGCTAGGTTTGTAATAAGAGGTAAATGTGTTTTAAATGTATGTAATGTTGTCATCAAGAGTTTGTTAAATGTAAGAGTGAGTCAAAACATTAGGATAAGAGCTGAAATGTTTCTGTATCATGCAACACAAGAATAAACAGTCTTATACAAGGTAATGACCAAAACAACACAGTTAGTCTGGATCTCCTCCTCTCAACTCCTGCAGGAAGAAATGCAACATGTAGACTTTATTGTAAACAAACAAGGTAGCTTTTAAACACACAAAAAAGAGTTAACGAGACCCAAATGAAAACAGGAAGGAAGAGCAGCTGTGGAAGGAGGAGCAGTTGTGGAAGTCAGATGGTGATCATGGTCACCCTGTGGAGGTGAGTAGAGCGACCAACTTCAGATGGCCATCAAGGTTTGTATGCACACATTATGATGTAATATCAATCCATTGATCACTGTAGTGTTTGAAAGGATTGATTTCAGACTGGCTGTCACGGAAGAGACCAACGAGGACACTGACTGGTGAATGATGGCTGCTGATGTCAGATGGTGAGTAACAGTGACACCCAAAGGGCTCGATGACTGCATGCTTGTCTCTGTGTGTTCATCTGCAAGTGTCTAATGGTCACCCTGTGCTTCTTCTGTGTCGACGTGCACATTTTTACCCTGTTTTAGATGATTTCATGTCTCCAGTATCATCAGACCTCTAAAAGCACTGGTGTCCTAAATTTAGACTTGATTTCCTGTTTGTGGGGTTTCTGCTTCTTTGTCTGTGGCTCTTAGTGTGTTAAACACTCCAAAATTAAATTTGAAAACATAAGCTTGAATTTTAATAATAGATTTAACAAAATAAAAAGGAGGGGGAGCTTCTTGCTGTTGATGTCGGACAGTGATCATCCTGCTCCTGTGGAGGTGAGTAGAGCCACCAGCTTCAGATGGCCATCAAGGTTTGTATGCACACATTATGACATAACAATCCATCCATTGATGTAGTGTTAGAAAGGATTTATTGCAGACTGGCATGGAAGAGGCGAATGAGGACGCTGTGACGGGTGTGAGCGACGGCTGCTGACGTCAGACGGTGAGTAACAGTGACACTCAATTGAACACACACAGTGAAACTGCTTGTTTTGCTTGTTGAAACTTTGAACAAGTTGTAGAATGGTTAATGGATGAATTACATCTCAGTAATTCTTTAATTCTAAAAAACTTCTGCATGGTCTGCGGTACAAACAGGTGTGGATGGGTTCACTGAATTGTGTAATGAAATCAGGTCATTCTGTGGTGGGTTTGTTGCCACAGGAGGAACTGAAGAGAAGCATGAAACATGGTTCAAAGCAAAAACTGTTTAAGGATGAATTTAAATACAAATAAGTGGTTATTGAAAATCAAAGGTGTGTCTGAGTGTGATGCTGGAACGTCAAGGTGACAGACAAAAGTTTGTTGAAAGTTTGAACAGGTTACAGACTAGTTGAAAGATTAAACTAAAAATGCAGATAATTAAATCAAGAAACATTTATGCAAGATGGTTAATGTTCAAGATACAAAAAAGTTCACTGAAGTGTGTAATGGTTTCTGTATGAAACCAAAGGGAATCATGAAATATGGTTCAAATCAAACATGAGAAGTCTGCTGGAAATACAATTAAATGGTTATAACAAATGGAAGTGTGTGTCTGAAATGAGAGTATTCAAAGCAAAAAGCATGGTTGTTAGTGCAGGAGTTGTACCTGCCACCTAATGTGAGAATGTTTTCCAAACTGTTTTTGCACCAAGGAGAACTGGAGTTGGCCCCTTTTTTGTGGATGAGTGAGTGTGAGACCAGAACGGGCAGTTCACAGTGGATGAATGGATCCTGCTGTTGTGCAAACATTTCCACAAGATCAAGGAACCACGGTGCTGGATATGGATGAAGGTCAGAGGGTTTTGTGGAATCTAATTTGTTCAAGATGGAGCTGAAATGGACATGGATAATAGTACATCTGTTCTAAAATACATTAATGAGGATGAGCATCTCCATGTCTTTTGTCACGATCTCTGCGATCAGAGACCTCTCAAGCTCTTCTCAATGGCAACACATGGCTGCAAAGATAATCCAGCATCTGGTTTTTTACCCTCACTTGCATGTTTGTGCTGCTGCAGCTGACAGCACAGATTAAATTCAGTGTATTTTGCATTCTTTTATTCATCTGCTGCGTTTCATATTTATATTATTCATGTATTCCTACTGTACATTTCATTTATTAGTTATGCTTACACTTTCACACTGGTGACTTATACATTCACAAAATATAACGATTAAAATAACTTCATGGTTAATAGCATGAGTTCTTTTAGTCTTGATTGCTTTTGAAACATGAAGAGTTGAAGATGACTGATCAGAAGTTATAATCATTGACCTTTGAACTCTACACCAAGATGTGTAAAGTGTCTCTGTAAGACATCGTGTGTTTTACTAAATTTTGCAGACAAGAATGTTCTCTCTCCTGTGATTATTGTTAGTAGTCGTTTGCTCAGTTCAAACTGCAGAGATCTGCATGAGTCCTGGACTGAAGTGGGTAGATGCTTACATGCGGTGGTGGAAAAACCACGTTCTTACTTTGCAGGTGTGGCGCTTACAGTAATGAACTTCTTTCTGCATACAAATATCAGGTACAACATGGGCTACTGAATAAAGAGCCAGGTGCAGTCATTTTACAGAAGGTTCAAGGAATTATAGGATTTTTAATCTGCCAGATGTGACTATTTACAATTTAAAAAGAAAGCTGTCAGCTCATACGATTCCACATTCAATTCAAAATGAACTTAGCTTTACAGAAAAAGTAAACGTTCATATTCCCATTCTTGTAGCAATTAATCATAAACTAATATTCTGTGCTTAAAGAAATAGCAACCTATAATACTTTTATATTTAAAATTTTTCTTTTCAAATGAAAGGAAGACAAGATATACAGAAGCATCAGTTAACCTATATTAACCTGTACACAGCATAGAGAACCCTGTAAGCTACTGGCCAGACAACAATATAAGATAAAACAATTTCAAAATGGTTCCAGCCAAATGTACTCCCTGTTGACCGTTTATATGTTCTGATTTCTTTTTTGATAAGTCCCTGATCTACACTACACTTTTAACTCTTAGACACTATCAGCATGACCTTATTCAGGATGGCTACAGGATGCGTTGCATGTTCAATCTTTAAAGGGTAGTACAAAAACTCATTAAAAAACAAAAAGTACAAATAAAAGAGAGAATATCCAGATCCAGTGGCACTGGCTTCTGTGTTGGCTCATGCAGTGGATTGCAGAAATGAAAATCCTATAGGCCATTGTGGGGTATGTTGGCACACATAAACACCAACAGCCTCCTGACCTGCACCTTTTTCCTCTATAACTATTTTACGCTTAAAATGGCCACCTCACGTCACAACCACAAATACAGGCAAGCCAGAAAACAGAGGCTGAAATAAAAGCGCTCACTACTCATGTGAAAATTACAATATAAAATATCTTGTGCATTACAGAATATTTTGTAAGTAGATCTTTCCCAGTTTCGTTCTAAATGTATCACAATATCAGTCTGTATACTGTTAATATAAAACACACAATATCCCAGAGATGTCCAGCCCTAAAACGCACCATCTCAGTCCTCAGCCTCACGATGCAGCCATATGTCTCTATTATTACTGTGTGAAGTATTACATGTCATCATCATTGTTATTACTGTATGTTATTACATTGACGAGACGAGTTAGCGTTTCTATATACAGTAAAGAAGAATTAAAAGGCAACACAGAATGAGGCCGCATTTAAAGGTTGTAACTCTAGATCCGAGTCCCTGAGGGGTACCACACAACAGCAGAGTCGGCCCTGCAGGTCCTCTGCCACTTCTCTTCCACTTCATTGGCACGTGGTTCCCCCTGCCGTCCAGGAGAAATACTGCATGTGGTACTCGCCCGCTGCCACCTTGAGTTTAGTGAAAGCAAAGCGGTGAGAGGGCGATGGAGGGCAAGCGAGAAGCATTCTTCTTATTTTGAGTCAATTCCAGGCTTTCCCTGATAAACTGGAGCACACAGAGCAGCTTCTTGCCACAGAGATGTTAAGTGCTTCGTAATCCATGAGCAGGAACGCTAAGGCCGGTGGAATCTAAAGAAAACAAGAGATTGCTTGAACAAGCATAATAATACTTCAGCTTTCAGTATGTTTTTCAGCATTGGGGCTTTTATTTTGATGCACTGACAGGAATTACTGTGGCCTTGCAGATACTGACAGCAGCAGTGTACAGAATAAAACAGTATTATAAAGAGCTGCAATGTCTTAAGAGGAAATCTTTTTAAATTTCATGGTTGCTAAATAGATCAGCAATATGAACTAGTTAAATGACTATAGAAGAGTTAAGAGCAGGATATTAATCTTCTGCCAGTTTAACACTTATCAGACAGTGGACTTGTCAAAGGTCTGGACCCAGGCAACTCACAGTGCAGTGCTTGAGCAAATGTACAGGTTTCCGTTACCATGGTGACCATGGGCATTATCTAACTAAAGAGACTGAAAGACTGATTCAGCTGCTTCAGGTGTACCTGAAGTAAATTCTGCTCTCCTCATGAACCTCCATTTCAGTGCTCTTATAATCGTTGAGCTCCTTCCGGATGGCCGCCTGAAAGATGCAGAACTTTACATGTTACATGTGAAGATCAGACAAATACGTCAAACACTGCATATGACTGTTTCTCCACATGAAAAGAGCCATTTGAATTGATCACCTTGTCAGCTGGAGTCAGCTTTGCCCTCCTGTCATAGTCCTGGGCATCTGTGACTTCCACGTATTCGTGGAATCGTAAGATTTTTCTTGCCTGCAGCTCTGCAACTGTGGGTCTTTGACTCAGCTGCAATAAAGAAAGTTTTATGTCCGTTAAATGTTTGACTAATACAAGATTTGACACTCTTGTTTGTAGTTTGTAGTGTGTTGCTTCACCTTCCTGGTCAGCCGCCGCTTGATCTCTCTGACCTCAGCTTGTCTGTCAGCCTGGTTTTTGGCTGAGGAAAAGAACAACAGAGCTTAATATAGACGCGGCTATGCTGCAAGCAGCATTGTGGGCCCTTGCACACCTTGCGATCTGCGGGACCATCGCTGTCTTCTCTCCTATGCTCTTGTCTCCTATACTCTCCTGTCCTACACGCTCCTCTCCTCTCCTCTCATGCGCACCGTTTGGTGCTCAGGCCCTAATAATAATTATAATAATGGGGGCCTTTCCAGTGTTAAATGTTCTTTAGAAATTCAAGTTTATTGATCTTTGAAAGAGTGTACTTGCATTATTATGTCGTTATCATTATATTAGTCGAAAATGGTCTGAAAAATGACAATGTTATGGCTTATCGCAATAATTTCTCTTGGCAATTAATCGCCCAGCAAAATTTGTTATCATGACAGGCCTACGTGTGCGTCACCTATGCTCGGAATGCAAAGTCTTGACAAGCTGGAGGTGGAAGAGAAACGTCAGGAGAACAGCTGCCAACTTCCTGCCTTAATGAACTGTTGAAGAGCGTCAATATTTAGGTAGGTAATATGTACCTGCAGAGCCCACATCACTCTAGTCTGCCCCTGTTTGCTCAGGTTCTACCAACAGTGCATCCTGCTGCTGGATCCCAAAGTCTGGGTCCAGCTCTGCCACTCATAAACCCCCTTGTCCTTTTTGTATAGTGGGTGCATCTCTATTGTATATTGAAGCAATGAGCCTCTCTATTGCAACTGATGCGAAAAAATAAATAAATAAAACAACTTTTGGTACAACAACTGTCACATCTCTGGCTCTCTCACCCAAGTGAGTGCTTACAATGATGCCTGCGGCACATTAGTTTGGAGGAGATTCTGCACGTTGGGCTCCATCCTACTGAGCAAGGACCTCTTTGGACTGGCACCGGTGCTGCGAGGTGATCATCACCTGGTGTGGTGAGTGAAAAATGACATAGACATGATGACACAAGTCACAATTACACCAACTTTTAAAAAGATTCAAAGACTGGGCCTTCACTCTCTTCCTTCATGCACCTTATCTCCAGTAAAGCACTCATCTCTCTCTCAGCACAGCCTGGATGTCCTCAGGATGTCTTTGCAGGTGGCAAGAGGCAGTTGGTTGTTCCTTTCCCTGGGACGCGGGTTGACTGAAATGTTCAATAACTTCAGGGCCAGACTCTGACACATACTTCATTGTCATCTTCTATGTGGCTGCTTTTTGTGGTTTGTGTGCCCGTGTCCTGGCTATAATCAAGGAGTGTCAAATTAATCATTATGAAACTGTTTTGATATTTTCCAAAATCACGTCTTGTATGTCATTATGAACCAAACATTTGGTAATACAGTTAAAGTTTCACCAAGGCATCACTAAAGAAAACATAATCATCCAAACACCTTTTTTTAGAGTCTCTTGAGACATCAGAAAGAATCAAGATGCTTTATTTTCATAGAACAACAACATTTGGTCCGACAGCTCAGAAAAGGCAATATACAAAAACACAATAATACTCAAAACAGAGCTACTTTGCAGTATGATGGCATTGTCAAGTCCAGCAGGAAGTGCATACAAGCATGACTTTAGCACAGGGTGTGATTGTGTGTCAATACAATTAGCCTTGGGATGCTGTGGACAGGTAATAAAATGGTATTGTTTGCACACTAACGGCGCAACTATGTTGACAGGTAGCTAGCTAGCTAGTTGTTAAAATCACAAATCAGAATGCCGTGAATATACTGACACGTCTCGTGTATTATGTTACCATACTAACCAGGTGACGTTACCGTGGAGACGACGAACACCAAACCAGGAAAACAAAAGAAAAGTCAGATCACCACAATCAAATAATGCACTTATAAATATTCTCCTGTTCATTAAATATGTTGCGTTAACCACCGTTATAAATATCGTTACTTCTCCGCTTTGCTAGCCTAAGCTAAGAAGCTAACGCGAACTTCGGCTAATTTAGCGGCTATGCTAGCTTACGCAAATAACATCAAAGGCTCCAACAGATGCGTATGTAAGTGGTAGAAGGGGGCGGGGCTAGAAAGTTGACATCAAAAGATCAAAGGCTCATTTCACAGTATATATAGCTGCACTGAGTTCAGTATTTTATCATTGTTACCAAGTGTACACACACGAGGGCGACACTCATTTTGAAGGCTTTAGGAGCACAGTGATTTCAGTTTTCAGGATTATTGACTGTTCAGACAGGAACATTTTCTCATCTACTGAAGAACACAGGAGCACAGTGATTCCAGCATTCAGGAATACTTGCCATTCAGACGGCAGCATTTCTTCACCTACTACAGAAATGTTCTGCAGCATTTCTTCACCTGCTGCCCTATCCCAGGGTCCAATGGAAAACAACAACTCGACGTTTAGAGGGACTCTGACTCGTCTTTTCCCATTTCTCTCTCTCCGAAAGGCAGCAAAGAAAGAAAAGAAGGAGCAGAAGCGTTGTTCCAGATATGAGAAGCTGGCCTCTGAACTTTGCTCCCTGCAAAGCCAGCTTGACACTGTCCTGGAAGCAAACAGCCTGCTGACCAATCTGGTAAATGAGAAGAACTCCTTGGAAGACAGGCTGACACAGGAGAGGGAGGCAAAGGATCAGTGCCTGCTTCAACAGCAAGAGCAAAGCAAAGAGCTGCAACTCCTCAGAACCACCAACAGTCAGATCTACACAGAACTGACAGAACAGAGCAGCCTTGTCCAACAACTGAGTGCTGAAAACGAAGCACTGAGGCAGTTCACAGGACCGATAAGACTGGACCGCATCAACTCCCTGACGGCTGAAAACACAGCCCTCCATGAACAGTTGAAGGAGAGCAAAGCCAGGCTCAGACAGCACGAGGAACTCCTCCCAGATGAGTCCTATGCGAAGTTGCTGATAAAATATGTCAGGCTGAAGAAACGACTGAGAGAGCAGGGGGTGGTCTGCAACATAGAACAGGAGGAAGAAGAACTGATGGAAAAGAGGAGACTGGTCCAACAACTGAGTGATGAAAACAAAGCACTCCGTAAACAGCTGAGGCAGCTCCCAGGACAGATAAGACTGGACCTGGAGAAGGAACTGTCAGGGAAGGAGGCACAAATCATCTCCCTGCAGCAGTCTCTGGAGCTCCAGCAGAAACACACTGAAACACAAACACAAGAGTTTCAGGCAAAGCTGGACAAAGCCAACGCTGCAGCAAAGGAGAAGTCTTTATTAGAAGAAGAGCTGAAAAGGAGGCGCCAGAAAGAAATGAGGGAACAGGAGGAGGCAGCTGAGGCGGGCAAGAGAAGACGGGAGGAAAGAGAGAAACTTGAAAAGGACAGAGAAGACATGCAGAGCAAACTGTCAGAGAAGGAAGCAGACGTCATCTGTCTGCAGCAGGCTGTCCTGCAAAAAGACAGTCTGATCCACCACCTGGAAGAGGACAAGTCTTCCCTGGAAGAGGAGCTGAAACTTGAGCGGAAGGCTCATGAGGATGACGAACAGATCAAACGGATCTGCGAGCTCTCTTCAAAAATTTCTGACCAGCAGAACCTCATCAACTCCCTGATGGCTGAAAACACACAAGTGAAGGAGAGCGAAGCCAGGCTCCGACAGCAGGAGGAAGCTGCACTCCTCCCAGACGAGTCCTATGTGTTGTTGCTGATAAAGTATATGAGGCTGAAGAAACGACTGAGAAAGCAGGAGGCGGCCAACACTATAGAAAAGCAGAACCCTTCACACTAAAACAACCTTCTCTGATTTTGACCTGTTTTTTCCCAGAAAAGTCACAATTCTGAGGAAAAAAAGTCAGTAAATTCTCAGATTTATGTCACACTTGAAAATAAAAACTTAAAATAAAATAAAAAATAGCATATGTGTCTGTCTGTATGTTAAATATTTAATATACAACATAAATAATAAGATATAAGATGCAACAATATAAATAAGTAGAAAAAGCTTTGATTGCAGCAGCTGAGGCATTGCTTTAATGCTTATTTAAATGATTGTTATGATTGTTGATGATCATGAGGATCTCTCAACAACCTTTAACTTTTGATATATACTACTGTGTACTGTCCCTTTAATCTTATCAGCTATTTGTAGGTTAAACAATACAGATTTAATGTTGTATCCCAAAATCTGCTGATTTTGGTCAGAGACTAAAGCACCAATCTGGGTTATTTGTGTATAGGAACCAACACTTCAGTTATAGATTAACATTATTAGTGTGTACACAACTCACTGCCACTTCCCATGCATTGACATTTTTTGGTGATGAAACTGCCTTTTTCACCTTTTGGTTTAGTACTCAATGCCTTCCTTTGCACTAGTGTCAGTCAACATGGACTCTGAGGGGGAACTTTAAAAACCTTCCAGCTCTGCAGCTGGCTTTGTTTCATGAATGAAAAAAATCAGCCTTCTCTGATGCAAACCACACAACATTAGAACAGCTGCTGTCTTCCCACTGAGACACCGAGGATGGAAACACGAACACCTTGCTGGTTTATGCTAATGTTAAAAAAAGGATGTGCTCGATGGTCTGTTACATGATAGATATATTACAGAAAACATTAAAAACATAAAAAATAATACAAGGCCAGGACTTAAGGTTAAATTGGCATGCTAATCAAAACATTTATTATTATTTATTTATTAAGCATTATTAATGCCTACTGAGGTGTTGTGTAAAAAAACATCAAATCAGAAAAAGCCTCACTAAGTTTGTTGTGTCGTTTAACATGCTCAAAGTAAACAAAGGTGCACCTGAGCATCACTCTGAAATGAAATTGTTACACACTGCTAGGACAGGATCAGACAGCAGGAGGAAGCTGCACTCCTCCCAGACGAGTCCTATGCAGAGTTGCTGATAAAATACCTGTTGTTATTTCTATTTCAGCATTGTTTTTTTCTCATTTTGACTGACAACAGCTCTTGTTGTGAGTGACCGATGTCTCATAACAAACACTAGGTGGCAGTATTTGAAAGCACATAAGCTAAAGGTATTAGCATTACCCATGTTATTGATCTGCATTTGTGGATAATTGGGTTCTGTAGCAACTGAGGCATGTGTTGCATTTCCATCAGTTAATTAGTCTTTATCAGACTTTAAGCACTATATCTGTCATATTGATCATCATTCAGCTGTATAGTACTTTTCCTCATTCAAATCACACAGCCTGTGCTTCTTATAATCTTATGGTATTTTTCCAGCCTCAGACCTTTCATATGTTCATATTCACAGGCTATTCTTTAAGGTCAATGACTTCAGCAGTATATTATAGTGTATTATTTTTGATATAACATTATTTTTTTTGTTTATATTGTTCTCATCTTACATTCATTTTTATAATGATGTGACTTGTACTTGTTTGGACACAGCATTAATTAACAGTTGCTTCAAATAAGCAGTGCATTTCTTCCCAGTGTGCTGCCCTCAGGCCACCAGAGGGCAGCACAAACTGTGGAATGACCTGCCTTTGCAAATTAAACAGGTGTCCTGTACGGTGTTTTTAAATCCCTTCTTTAAATTAACTTTGGCCTTTTTTGACCGTATTAGTGTTAAATTTGTTTATTTCACTTGTAGCACTTTGGTCAGCTTGGTTGTTTGTAAAGTACATTATAATAAAGTTGCAGTTGCACTGTAATATTTACAGTTGGTCGCCGTGCCTTTGTGGGAAGTCTGGAGAAACAGAGTACATGTCTGAGAGTTGACCTTCAACAAAGCAGGCAGTTTGGGTTTGTCTGTCTGTGCTTTCACTAAAGAGCCTCTCATTCTTTGTTACAGATGAGCTGGTTCTCCAAAAACTAGTTGGATGCTGACTGTGGAGGAGTCATGTACTTCAAAGTTGCTGCTAGGTTTGTAATAAGAGGTAAATGTGTTTTAAATGTATGTAATGTTGTCATCAAGAGTTTGTTAAATGTAAGAGTGAGTCAAAACATTAGGACAAGAGCTGAAATGTTTCTGTATCATGCAACACAAGAATAAACAGTCTTATACAAGGTAATGACCAAAACAACACAGTTAGTCTGGATCTCCTCCTCTCAACTCCTGCAGGAAGAAATGCAACATGTAGACTTTATTGTAAACAAACAAGGTAGCTTTTAAACACACAAAAAAGAGTTAACGAGACCCAAATGAAAACAGGAAGGAAGAGCAGCTGTGGAAGGAGGAGCAGTTGTGGAAGTCAGATGGTGATCATGGTCATCCTGTGGAGGTGAGTAGAGCGACCAACTTCAGATGGCCATCAAGGTTTGTATGCACACATTATGATGTAATATCAATCCATTGATCACTGTAGTGTTTGAAAGGATTGATTTCAGACTGGCTGTCACGGAAGAGACCAACGAGGACACTGACTGGTGAATGATGGCTGCTGATGTCAGATGGTGAGTAACAGTGACACTCAAAGGGCTCGATGACTGCATGCTTGTCTCTGTGTGTTCATCTGCAAGTGTCTAATGGTCACCCTGTGCTTCTTCTGTGTCGACGTGCACATTTTTACCCTGTTTTAGATGATTTCATGTCTCCAGTATCATCAGACCTCTAAAAGCACTGGTGTCCTAAATTTAGACTTGATTTCCTGTTTGTGGGGTTTCTGCTTCTTTGTCCGTGGCTCTTAGTGTGTTAAACACTCCAAAATTAAATTTGAAAACATAAGCTTGAATTTTAATAATAGATTTAACAAAATAAAAAGGAGGGGGAGCTTCTTGCTGTTGATGTCGGACAGTGATCATCCTGCTCCTGTGGAGGTGAGTAGAGCCACCAGCTTCAGATGGCCATCAAGGTTTGTATGCACACATTATGACATAACAATCCATCCATTGATGTAGTGTTAGAAAGGATTTATTGCAGACTGGCATGGAAGAGGCGAATGAGGACGCTGTGACGGGTGTGAGCGACGGCTGCTGACGTCAGACGGTGAGTAACAGTGACACTCAATTGAACACACACAGTGAAACTGCTTGTTTTGCTTGTTGAAACTTTGAACAAGTTGTAGAATGGTTAATGGATGAATTACATCTCAGTAATTTAAGAAAACTTCTGCATGGTCTGCGGTACAAACAGGTGTGGATGGGTTCACTGAATTGTGTAATGAAATCAGGTCATTCTGTGGTGGGTTTGTTGCCACAGGAGGAACTGAAGAGAAGCATGAAACATGGTTCAAAGCAAAAACTGTTTAACGATGAATTTAAATACAAATAAGTGGTTATTGAAAATCAAAGGTGTGTCTGAGTGTGATGCTGGAACGTCAAGGTGACAGACAAAAGTTTGTTGAAAGTTTGAACAGGTTACAGACTAGTTGAAAGATTAAACTAAAAATGCAGATAATTAAATCAAGAAACATTTATGCAAGATGGTTAATGTTCAAAGATACAAAAAAGTTCACTGAAGTGTGTAATGGTTTCTGTATGAAACCAAAGGGAATCATGAAATATGGTTCAAATCAAACATGAGAAGTCTGCTGGAAATACAATTAAATGGTTATAACAAATGGAAGTGTGTGTCTGAAATGAGAGTATTCAAAGCAAAAAGCATGGTTGTTAGTGCAGGAGTTGTACCTGCCACCTAATGTGAGAATGTTTTCCAAACTGTTTTTGCACCAAGGAGAACTGGAGTTGGCCCCTTTTTTGTGGATGAGTGAGTGTGAGACCAGAACGGGCAGATCACAGTGGATGAATGGATCCTGCTGTTGTGCAAACATTTCCACAAGATCAAGGAACCACGGTGCTGGATATGGATGAAGGTCAGAGGGTTTTGTGGAATCTAATTTGTTCAAGATGGAGCTGAAATGGACATGGATAAATAGTACATCTGTTCTAAAATACATTAATGAGGATGAGCATCTCCATGTCTTTTGTCACGATCTCTGCCATCAGAGACCTCTCAAGCTCTTCTCAATGGCAACACATGGCTGCAAAGATAATCCAGCATCTGGTTTTTTGCCCTCACTTGCATGTTTGTGCTGCTGCAGCTGACAGCACAGATTAAATTCAGTGTATTTTGCATTCTTTTATTCATCTGCTGCGTTTCATATTTATATTATTCATGTATTCCTACTGTACATTTCATTTATTAGTTATGCTTACACTTTCACACTGGTGACTTATACATTCACAAAATATAACGATTAAAATAACTTCATGGTTAATAGCATGAGTTCTTTTAGTCTTGATTGCTTTTGAAACATGAAGAGTTGAAGATGACTGATCAGAAGTTATAATCATTGACCTTTGAACTCTACACCAAGATGTGTAAAGTGTCTCTGTAAGACATCGTGTGTTTTACTAAATTTTGCAGACAAGAATGTTCTCTCTCCTGTGATTATTGTTAGTAGTCGTTTGCTCAGTTCAAACTGCAGAGATCTGCATGAGTCCTGGACTGAAGTGGGTAGATGCTTACATGCGGTGGTGGAAAAACCACGTTCTTACTTTGCAGGTGTGGCGCTTACAGTAATGAACTTCTTTCTGCATACAAATATCAGGTACAACATGGGCTACTGAATAAAGAGCCAGGTGCAGTCATTTTACAGAAGGTTCAAGGAATTATAGGATTTTTAATCAGCCAGATGTGACTATTTACAATTTAAAAAGAAAGCTGTCAGCTCATACGATTCCACATTCAATTCAAAATGAACTTAGCTTTACAGAAAAAGTAAACGTTCATATTCCCATTCTTGTAGCAATTAATCATAAACTAATATTCTGTGCTTAAAAAATAGCAACCTATAATACTTTTATATTTAAAATTTTTCTTTTCAAATGAAAGGAAGACAAGATATACAGAAGCATCAGTTAAACCTATATTAACCTGTACACAGCATAGAGAACCCTGTAAGCTACTGGCCAGACAACAATATAAGATAAAACAATTTCAAAATGGTTCCAGCCAAATGTACTCCCTGTTGACCGTTTATATGTTCTGATTTCTTTTTTTGATAAGTCCCTGATCTACACTACACTTTTAACTCTTAGACACTATCAGCATGACCTTATTCAGGATGGCTACAGGATGCGTTGCATGTTCAATCTTTAAAGGGTAGTACAAAAACTCATTAAAAAACAAAAAGTACAAATAAAAGAGAGAATATCCAGATCCAGTGGCACTGGCTTCTGTGTTGGCTCATGCAGTGGATTGCAGAAATGAAAATCCTATAGGCCATTGTGGGGTATGTTGGCACACATAAACACCAACAGCCTCCTGACCTGCACCTTTTTCCTCTATAACTATTTTACGCTTAAAATGGCCACCTCACGTCACAACCACAAATACAGGCAAGCCAGAAAACAGAGGCTGAAATAAAAGCGCTCACTACTCATGTGAAAATTACAATATAAAATATCTTGTGCATTACAGAATATTTTGTAAGTAGATCTTTCCCAGTTTCGTTCTAAATGTATCACAATATCAGTCTGTATACTGTTAATATAAAACACACAATATCCCAGAGATGTCCAGCCGTAAAACGCACCATCTC
This sequence comes from Parambassis ranga, assembly GCF_900634625.1. Classification (NCBI taxonomy): domain Eukaryota; kingdom Metazoa; phylum Chordata; class Actinopteri; family Ambassidae; genus Parambassis; species Parambassis ranga. The sequence continues at coordinate 10,907,546 of NC_041036.1, forward strand.
AGTCCTCAGCCTCACGATGCAGCCATATGTCTCTATTATTACTGTGTGAAGTATTACATGTCATCATCATTGTTATTACTGTATGTTATTACATTGACGAGAAGAGTTAGCGTTTCTATATACAGTAAAGAAGAATTAAAAGGCAACAGAATGAGGCCGCATTTAAAGGTTGTAACTCTAGATCCGAGTCCCTGAGGGGTACCACACAACAGCAGAGTCGGCCCTGCAGGTCCTCTGACACTTCTCTTCCACTTCATTGGCACGTGGTTCCCCCTGCCGTCCAGGAGAAATACTGCATGTGGTACTCGCCCGCTGTCACCTTGAGTTTAGTGAAAGCAATGCGGTGAGAGGGCGATGGAGGGCAAGCGAGAAGCATTCTTCTTATTTTGAGTCAATTCCAGGCTTTTCCCTGATAAACTGGAGCACACAGAGCAGCTTCTTGCCACAGAGATGTTAAGTGCTTCATAATCCATGAGCAGGAACGCTAAGGCCGGTGGAATCTAAAGAAAACAAGAGATTGCTTGAACAAGCATAATAATACTTCAGCTTTCAGTATGTTTTTCAGCATTGGGGCTTTTATTTTGATGCACTGACAGGAATTACTGTGGCCTTGCAGATACTGACAGCAGCAGTGTACAGAATAAAACAGTATTATAAAGAGCTGCAATGTCTTAAGAGGAAATCTTTTTAAATTTCATGGTTGCTAAATAGATCAGCAATATGAACTAGTTAAATGACTATAGAAGAGTTAAGAGCAGGATATTAATCTTCTGCCAGTTTAACACTTATCAGACAGTGGACTTGTCAAAGGTCTGGACCCAGGCAACTCACAGTGCAGTGCTTGAGCAAATGTACAGGTTTCCGTTACCATGGTGACCATGGGCATTATCTAACTAAAGAGACTGAAAGACTGATTCAGCTGCTTCAGGTGTACCTGAAGTAAATTCTGCTCTCCTCATGAACCTCCATTTCAGTGCTCTTATAATCTTACTCTTATAATCTTACATTGCAAGATGGCGCCAGTGTGTGTAGCCGGCTGTCTGTCTCTCCGAGCTTTGATTGTTTTTATGCTGTTTTTATCTTTTGTCACTCTAAATGTTGACTCACTGTACGTCTATGATCGACAAACGCTTCTAAATCTGCGATCATTTGTTGAAAACTTTGCTGAATTTCGTCAGGATGGACAGAAAACCTGCCCTCCATTACTCTCTGGCATACCAGCTTACCTGTGCCGCACGCCGGCTCCACCTGTACGTAGGAGACGTGGACGCCGTGGAAAACGCAGCGGAAGGATGGTGAAGCTGAAGGCCAGCTTGTCACTCTCTCGTGCGGAGAATATCGTGATGATTCCACCGTCAGATCGCCGTTTTGTGCCCTGGCGCTCCCGAGACCCGATCAAATCTAGCCTCTTCCCAGTGGTCGGCTTGGATGGAGGGCCAGTGAATCGCCGTCTTCCCTGTCGCCTGGTCCGGCGCGGGGTGAACCTCCACTACCTGCGGCCTCTTCCTCGTGCTCCACCGGCGGCAGCAGCACTGGAGCCTGCCGCTGTCAGGGTGGCCCTCGTGAATGCTAGATCGCTAGCCAACAAGACTTTCATTTTAAAGGATTTCTTTACTACAAATGAGCTGGACTTCCTCTGCATCACGGAGACCTGGATGTCTGTCGGTGAGTCGAGCGCTCTCTGCGAACTTTTACCGTCCGACTGCACATTCTTCAACTCTCCTCGGACAACTGGCCGCGGGGGCGGCATAGCGACTGTATACCAAGATAAATATATCTGTAAACAACTCACTCCGACATCGTCTTACTCCAGCTTTGAAGTCGATGTGTTTGAGCTGGGCCCGTCTCTCCCAGTGCTATGCGCTGTTATTTACAGACCACCAAAATACAGCAAAGACTTCTTGGGAGATTTCTCTGATTTCTTGGCTGAAATTATGCCAAATTACGACCGTGTTTTAATTCTTGGTGATTTTAATATTCATGTCTGCTGTCCAGACAAACCACTGGCCAAAGACTTTTTAAATATCATTGACTCTTTTAATCTTGTACAGTGTGTCGTTGGTCCCACTCAAGAGCACGGACACACTCTGGACTTAGTGCTGACTCATGGTTTTTCTGTTGCAAACTTAGAGGTGTACGATGCATCGTTTTCAGATCATATGCCTGTGGTCTTTGACTTTCTGCTCCCATGTCCTGTGGTCAAAAAGCCGTGCGCTCCTGCGCAGCGCCACCGGGTCGTTACATCCTCCACTGCTTCTCAATTCTCCGCTTCTTTCAGTCAAACCTCCGCTGCTGATCCTTGTACCGCAGATGTAGAGGCGCTCTTTTCTTGTTTTAATTCTAAATGCCTGTCTATTTTAGACTCTGTGGCTCCGGTGAAAACTAGGCATGCAAAACCTAGTCCTGAGCCCTGGCTGAATGACGTCACACGCGCAGCCAGGCGTGAATGTAGAAAAGCGGAGAGAAAGTGGAAAAAGGACAGGCTACAGGTGTCTTTTCAAATTTTAAAAGACAGCTGGCGCAACTATCAGAAAACTGTAAAAACTGAAAGAACTAAATATTTCTCTGACATTATTGCTTCCAACTGTAATAATCCCCGTGTTCTGTTTAAAACCGTCAACAATGTTATCAATGCTCCCAAAACAGCCTGCTTGGAAGCTTCTGATGAACTATGCGAGACATTTTTGCACTTTTTTATTAGCAAGGTTGAGAGCACCAGAGCCCTCATACACCCCCTTTATCTAACCCATCAAACCCGATCACGCACCCTGCTGTATTAGACCAATTTGAGCCTGTTGGTCTGCCTCTGTTAAAGAACATTGTTGGTCATATGAAGCCCTCTGGTTCCCCTAAGGATCTCCTTCCACCCCGTCTCTTTAAAGAGGTTTTTCCAACAGTAGCTCCAGATGTGCTCAATATTATAAACAGCAGTCTGATAAATGGTACGGTCCCTGATGGTTTTAAGCATGCCGTGGTGCAGCCTTTAATCAAGAAGCCTGGTCTTGACATTTCTGTCCCCTCAAATTTTAGGCCGATTTCAAAACTCCCTTTTATCTCAAAGATTTTAGAAAAAGTTGTTTTTAGTCAGTTGAATGTGTTTTTAGATGAACAGAAAATCTTTGAGGTGTTCCAGTCAGGTTTTAAAACTCAGCACAGCACAGAAACTGCACTACTGAAGGTTTTTAATGATGTTCTTTTAGCCACAGACTCTGGCCACTGTGTCATCCTGGTCCTGCTCGACCTCACTGCGGCCTTCGACACAGTGGACCATGACATCCTCCTGTCTCGACTGAAAGACTGTGTGGGAATCCAGGGCAGTGCGTTACAGTGGTTTAGGTCATACCTGACAGGGAGAAGTTTTAATGTCCGTGTGGGGTCTGCTGAGTCCTCTGCTGCCCCTCTCACCTGTGGAGTGGCCCAAGGCTCTATTCTGGCCCCACTCCTCTTCTCCCTATACCTCCTTCCTCTCGGGTCCATTCTCCGTAAACATGGTGTGTCTTTCCATTTTTATGCGGACGATTCTCAAATCTACATGCCCTTAAAACAAAACCAAACTCATTCTGTTCAAAAACTCTTAGACTGTGTTGAGGAAATTAAATCCTGGCTGTCAGCAAATCTGCTTCATTTTAACGACACTAAGACAGAGGTCATACTGTTTGGGCCCAGTGATGCCTCTGCTGCTGATATAGATTTGGGTGACCTGACACAATATCAAAAGTCCACAGTGACAAATCTGGGTGTAAAATTGGACTCCAACCTGAAACTTGATGCTCAGATCAGTGCAGCTGTCAAAGCGAGCTTTTTTCAATTGAGGCAACTGGCCAAAGCCAAACCGTTCCTTTCTCGGCATCACTTTGAGATTTTAGTTCATGCTTTTATTACGAATCGGTTAGATTACTGCAACGCACTTTATTATGGGCTCAGCCAGGCTTCACTTGCACGATTGCAGCTTGTACAGAATGCTGCTGCACGGCTTTTAACTGGGGCTAAGAAACGAGAGCACATTACTCCGATTTTAAAGTCATTGCACTGGCTCCCGATTCCTTTTCGCATTGATTTTAAAATTCTCTTATTTGTTTTTAAATCCCGTCATGGTCTCGCCCCTCAGTACATGTCTGACATGCTCCAGCCCCACTGCCCTGCTCGCTCTCTAAGGTCAGCTGACCAGTCTCTCCTGGTCGTCCCAAAAACACAGAGAAAACGCAGGGGGGACCGTTCCTTCTCTGTCTCAGGTCCGAAACTGTGGAACAAACTGCCTTTGCACCTTAGACAGATGGATTCTTTTATGGTTTTTAAGTCATCACTTAAAACATATCTTTTTACTCTGGCTTTTAACTCTGTTTGAGTTGTTGACTTTTACTTGTTTTATTGTTCTTACCCCTGACTGGTGCTTTTATTGTATGGTTGTATATTCCTATGTTTTATCAAACTTATATTTACTTTATTTCATTTTATTCTATTTTATTAGTCAATTATTCTATGCTTGGTAGGCTGTGTACAGCACTTTGGCTGACCCTGTTGTCTTTTAAAAGGTGCTCTATAAATAAAGATGGATTGGATTGGATTGGGATAATCGTTGAGCTCCTTCCGGATGGCCGCCTGAAAGATGCAGAACTTTACATGTTACATGTGAAGATCAGACAAATACGTCAAACACTGCATATGACTGTTTCTCCACATGAAAAGAGCCATTTGAATTGATCACCTTGTCAGCTGGAGTCAGCTTTGCCCTCCTGTCATAGTCCTGGGCATCTGTGACTTCCACGTATTCGTGGAATTGTAAGATTTTTCTTGCCTGCAGCTCTGCAACTGTGGGTCTTTGACTCAGCTGCAATAAAGAAAGTTTTTATGTCTGTTAAATGTTTGACTAATACAAGATTTGACACTCTTGTTTGTAGTTTGTAGTGTGTTGCTTCACCTTCCTGGTCAGCCGCCGCTTGATCTCTCTGACCTCAGCTTGTCTGTCAGCCTGGTTTTTGGCTGAGGAAAAGAACAACAGAGCTTAATATAGACGCGGCTATGCTGCAAGCAGCATTGTGGGCCCTTGCACACCTTGCGATCTGCGGGACCATCGCTGTCTTCTCTCCTATGCTCTTGTCTCCTATACTCTCCTGTCCTACACGCTCCTCTCCTCTCCTCTCATGCGCACCGTTTGGTGCTCAGGCCCTAATAATAATTATAATAATGGGGGCCTTTCCAGTGTTAAATGTTCTTTAGAAATTCAAGTTTATTGATCTTTGAAAGAGTGTACTTGCATTATTATGTCGTTATCATTATATTAGTCGAAAATGGTCTGAAAAATGACAATGTTATGGCTTATCGCAATAATTTCTCTTGGCAATTAATCGCCCAGCAAAATTTGTTATCATGACAGGCCTACGTGTGCGTCACCTATGCTCGGAATGCAAAGTCTTGACAAGCTGGAGGTGGAAGAGAAACGTCAGGAGAACAGCTGCCAACTTCCTGCCTTAATGAACTGTTGAAGAGCGTCAATATTTAGGTAGGTAATATGTACCTGCAGAGCCCACATCACTCTAGTCTGCCCCTGTTTGCTCAGGTTCTACCAACAGTGCATCCTGCTGCTGGATCCCAAAGTCTGGGTCCAGCTCTGCCACTCATAAACCCCCTTGTCCTTTTTGTATAGTGGGTGCATCTCTATTGTATATTGAAGCAATGAGCCTCTCTATTGCAACTGATGCGAAAAAATAAATAAATAAAACAACTTTTGGTACAACAACTGTCACATCTCTGGCTCTCTCACCCAAGTGAGTACTTACAATGATGCCTGCGGCACATTAGTTTGGAGGAGATTCTGCACGTTGGGCTCCATCCTACTGAGCAAGGACCTCTTTGGACTGGCACCGGTGCTGCGAGGTGATCATCACCTGGTGTGGTGAGTGAAAAATGACATAGACATGATGACACAAGTCACAATTACACCAACTTTTAAAAAGATTCAAAGACTGGGCCTTCACTCTCTTCCTTCATGCACCTCATCTCCAGTAAAGCACTCATCTCTCTCTCAGCACAGCCTGGATGTCCTCAGGATGTCTTTGCAGGTGGCAAGAGGCAGTTGGTTGTTCCTTTCCCAGGGACGCGGGTTGACTGAAATGTTCAATAACTTCAGGGTCAGACTCTGACACATACTTCATTGTCATCTTCTATGTGGCTGCTTTTTGTGGTTTGTGTGCCCGTGTCCTGGCTATAATCAAGGAGTGTCAAATTAATCGTTACGAAACTGTTTTGATATTTTCCAAAATCATGTCTTGTATGTCATTATGAACCAAAGGTTTGGTAATACAGTTAAAGTTTCACCAAGGCATCACTAAAGGAAACATAATCATCCAAACACCTTTTTTTAGAGTCTCTTGAGACATCAGAAAGAATCAAGATGCTTTATTTTCATAGAACAACAACATTTGGTCCGACAGCTCAGAAAAGGCAATATACAAAAACACAATAATACTCAAAACAGAGCTACTTTGCAGTATGATGGCATTGTCAAGTCCAGCAGGAAGTGCATACAAGCATGACTTTAGCACAGGGTGTGATTGTGTGTCAATACAATTAGCCTTGGGATGCTGTGGACAGGTAATAAAATGGTATTGTTTGCACACTAACGGCGCGACTATGTTGACAGGTAGCTAGCTAGCTAGTTGTTAAAATCACAAATCAGAATGCCGTGAATATACTGGCACGTCTCGTGTATTATGTTACCATACTAACCAGGTGACGTTACCGTGGAGACGACGAACACCAAACCAGGAAAACAAAAGAAAAGTCCGATCACCACAATCAAATAATGCACTTATAAATATTCTCCTGTTCATTAAATATGTTGCGTTAACCACCGTTATAAATATCGTTACTTCTCCGCTTTGCTAGCCTAAGCTAAGAAGCTAACGCGAACTTCGGCTAATTTAGCGGCTATGCTAGCTTACGCAAATAACATCAAAGGCTCCAACAGATGCGTATGTACGTGGTAGAAGGGGGCGGGGCTAGAAAGTTGACATCAAAGGATCAAAGGCTCATTTCACAGTATATATAGCTGCACTGAGTTCAGTATTTTATCATTGTTACCAAGTGTACACACACGAGGGCGACACTCATTTTGAAGGCTTTAGGAGCACAGTGATTTCAGTTTTCAGGATTATTGACTGTTCAGACAGGAACATTTTCTCATCTACTGAAGAACACAGGAGCACAGTGATTCCAGCATTCAGGAATACTTGCCATTCAGACGGCAGCATTTCTTCACCTACTACAGAAATGTTCTGCAGCATTTCTTCACCTGCTGCCCTATCCCAGGGTCCAATGGAAAACAACAACTCGACGTTTAGAGGGACTCTGACTCGTCTTTTCCCATTTCTCTCTCTCCGAAAGGCAGCAAAGAAAGAAAAGAAGGAGCAGAAGCGTTGTTCCAGATATGAGAAGCTGGCCTCTGAACTTTGCTCCCTGCAAAGCCAGCTTGACACTGTCCTGGAAGCAAACAGCCTGCTGACCAATCTGGTAAATGAGAAGAACTCCTTGGAAGACAGGCTGACACAGGAGAGGGAGGCAAAGGATCAGTGCCTGCTTCAACAGCAAGAGCAAAGCAAAGAGCTGCAACTCCTCAGAACCACCAACAGTCAGATCTACACAGAACTGACAGAACAGAGCAGCCTTGTCCAACAACTGAGTGCTGAAAACGAAGCACTGAGGCAGTTCACAGGACCGATAAGACTGGACAGCATCAACTCCCTGACGGCTGAAAACACAGCCCTCCATGAACAGTTGAAGGAGAGCAAAGCCAGGCTCAGACAGCACGAGGAACTCCTCCCAGATGAGTCCTATGCGAAATTGCTGATAAAATTTGTCAGGCTGAAGAAACGACTGAGAGAGCAGGGGGTGGTCTGCAACATAGAACAGGAGGAAGAAGAACTGATGGAAAAGAGGAGACTGGTCCAACAACTGAGTGATGAAAACAAAGCACTCCGTAAACAGCTGAGGCAGCTCCCAGGACAGATAAGACTGGACCTGGAGAAGGAACTGTCAGGGAAGGAGGCACAAATCATCTCCCTGCAGCAGTCTCTGGAGCTCCAGCAGAAACACACTGAAACACAAACACAAGAGTTTCAGGCAAAGCTGGACAAAGCCAACGCTGCAGCAAAGGAGAAGTCTTTATTAGAAGAAGAGCTGAAAAGGAGGCGCCAGAAAGAAATGAGGGAACAGGAGGAGGCAGCTGAGGCGGGCAAGAGAAGACGGGAGGAAAGAGAGAAACTTGAAAAGGACAGAGAAGACATGCAGAGCAAACTGTCAGAGAAGGAAACAGACGTCATCTGTCTGCAGCAGGCTGTCCTGCAAAAAGACAGTCTGATCCACCACCTGGAAGAGGACAAGTCTTCCCTGGAAGAGGAGCTGAAACTTGAGCGGAAGGCTCATGAGGATGACGAACAGATCAAACGGATCGGCGAGCTCTCTTCAAAAATGTCTGACCAGCAGAACCTCATCAACTCCCTGATGGCTGAAAACACACAAGTGAAGGAGAGCGAAGCCAGGCTCCGACAGCAGGAGGAAGCTGCACTCCTCCCAGACGAGTCCTATGTGTTGTTGCTGATAAAGTATATGAGGCTGAAGAAACGACTGAGAAAGCAGGAGGCGGCCAACACTATAGAAAAGCAGAACCCTTCACACTAAAACAACCTTCTCTGATTTTGACCTGTTTTTTCCCAGAAAAGTCACAATTCTGAGGAAAAAAGTCAGTAAATTCTCAGATTTATGTCACACTTGAAAATAAAAACTTAAAATAAAATAAAAAATAGCATATGTGTCTGTCTGTATGTTAAATATTTAATATACAACATAAATAATAAGATATAAGATGCAACAATATAAATAAGTAGAAAAAGCTTTGATTGCAGCAGCTGAGGCATTGCTTTAATGCTTATTTAAATGATTGTTATGATTGTTGATGATCATGAGGATCTCTCAACAACCTTTAACTTTTGATATATACTACTGTGTACTGTCCCTTTAATCTTATCAGCTATTTGTAGGTTAAACAATACAGATTTAATGTTGTATCCCAAAATCTGCTGATTTTGGTCAGAGACTAAAGCACCAATCTGGGTTATTTGTGTATAGGAACCAACACTTCAGTTATAGATTAACATTATTAGTGTGTACACAACTCACTGCCACTTCCCATGCATTGACATTTTTTGGTGATGAAACTGCCTTTTTCACCTTTTGGTTTAGTCCTCAATGCCTTCCTTTGCACTAGTGTCAGTCAACATGGACTCTGAGGGGGAACTTTAAAAACCTTCCAGCTCTGCAGCTGGCTTTGTTTCATGAATGAAAAAAATCAGCCTTCTCTGATGCAAACCACACAACATTAGAACAGCTGCTGTCTTCCCACTGAGAGACCGAGGATGGAAACACGAACACCTTGCTGGTTTATGCTAATGTTAAAAAAAGGATGTGCTCGATGGTCTGTTACATGATAGATATATTACAGAAAACATTAAAAACATAAAAAATAATACAAGGCCAGGACTTAAGGTTAAATTGGCATGCTAATCAAAACATTTATTATTATTTATTTATTAAGCATTATTAATGCCTACTGAGGTGTTGTGTAAAAAAACATCAAATCAGAAAAAGCCTCACTAAGTTTGTTGTGTCGTTTAACATGCTCAAAGTAAACAAAGGTGCACCTGAGCATCACTCTGAAATGAAATTGTTACACACTGCTAGTGTAACGCAGCAGAATAATTATTTTATGTTTCAGGTTTATTTTTATATCATAGTGCTCATTTAAGTTAGTATAAGCCCCAAAGGAGAAGAAATGTGTTATTTTGTGATTTTGGGTATTGTTTTCATGAGAGCAGATTCACAGCACTATTGGTTTTGCCTTAAGTTCCAGGGGAAATGGTAGACGTGTTGGTCCCTTTAAGAGCGTGGCTCTTGTTTTTTTTTCATGTCTAGTTGAAGACTAGTTGTATCGCTTGCCGAGGGCATGTTGCAAATAAAGAACAAAAACTGAAGATGAACGCATGCTTCTTTTCATTTTGGAGGTGCAACACTAGGACAGGCTCAGACAGCAGGAGGAAGCTGCACTCCTCCCAGACGAGTCCTATGCAGAGTTGCTGATAAAATACCTGTTGTTATTTCTATTTCAACATTGTTTTTTTCTCATTTTGACTGACAACAGCTCTTGTTGTGAGTGACCGATGTCTCATAACAAACACTAGGTGGCAGTATTTGAAAGCACATAAGCTAAAGGTATTAGCATTACCCATGTTATTGATCTGCATTTGTGGATAATTGGGTTCTGTAGCAACTGAGGCATGTGTTGCATTTCCATCAGTTAATTAGTCTTTATCAGACTTTAAGCACTATATCTGTCATATTGATCATCATTCAGCTGTATAGTACTTTTCCTCATTCAAATCACACAGCCTGTGCTTCTTATAATCTTATGGTATTTTTCCAGCCTCAGACCTTTCATATGTTCATATTCACAGGCTATTCTTTAAGGTCAATGACTTCAGCAGTATATTATAGTGTATTATTTTTGATATAACATTATTTTTTTTGTTTATATTGTTCTCATCTTACATTCATTTTTATAATGATGTGACTTGTACTTGTTTGGACACAGCATTAATTAACAGTTGCTTCAAATAAGCAGTGCATTTCTTCCCAGTGTGCTGCCCTCAGGCCACCAGAGGGCAGCACAAACTGTGGAATGACCTGCCTTTGCAAATTAAACAGGTGTCCTTCTTTAAATTAACTTTGGCCTTTTTTGACCGTATTAGTGTTAAATTTGTTTATTTCACTTGTAGCACTTTGGTCAGCTTGGTTGTTTGTAAAGTACATTATAATAAAGTTGCAGTTGCACTGTAATATTTACAGTTGGTCGCCGTGCCTTTGTGGGAAGTCTGGAGAAACAGAGTACATGTCTGAGAGTTGACCTTCAACAAAGCAGGCAGTTTGGGTTTGTCTGTCTGTGCTTTCACTAAAGAGCCTCTCATTCTTTGTTACAGATGAGCTGGTTCTCCAAAAACTAGTTGGATGCTGACTGTGGAGGAGTCATGTACTTCAAAGTTGCTGCTAGGTTTGTAATAAGAGGTAAATGTGTTTTAAATGTATGTAATGTTGTCATCAAGAGTTTGTTAAATGTAAGAGTGAGTCAAAACATTAGGACAAGAGCTGAAATGTTTCTGTATCATGCAACACAAGAATAAACAGTCTTATACAAGGTAATGACCAAAACAACACAGTTAGTCTGGATCTCCTCCTCTCAACTCCTGCAGGAAGAAATGCAACATGTAGACTTTATTGTAAACAAACAAGGTAGCTTTTAAACACACAAAAAAGAGTTAACGAGACCCAAATGAAAACAGGAAGGAAGAGCAGCTGTGGAAGGAGGAGCAGTTGTGGAAGTCAGATGGTGATCATGGTCATCCTGTGGAGGTGAGTAGAGCGACCAACTTCAGATGGCCATCAAGGTTTGTATACACACATTATGATGTAATATCAATCCATTGATCACTGTAGTGTTTGAAAGGATTGATTTCAGACTGGCTGTCACGGAAGAGACCAACGAGGACACTGACTGGTGAATGATGGCTGCTGATGTCAGATGGTGAGTAACAGTGACACTCAAAGGGCTCGATGACTGCATGCTTGTCTCTGTGTGTTCATCTGCAAGTGTCTAATGGTCACCCTGTGCTTCTTCTGTGTCGACGTGCACATTTTTACCCTGTTTTAGATGATTTCATGTCTCCAGTATTATCAGACCTCTAAAAGCACTGGTGTCCTAAATTTAGACTTGATTTCCTGTTTGTGGGGTTTCTGCTTCTTTGTCTGTGGCTCTTAGTGTGTTAAACACTCCAAAATTAAATTTGAAAACATAAGCTTGAATTTTAATAATAGAGTTAACAAAATAAAAAGGAGGGGGAGCTTCTTGCTGTTGATGTCGGACAGTGATCATCCTGCTCCTGTGGAGGTGAGTAGAGCCACCAGCTTCAGATGGCCATCAAGGTTTGTATGCACACATTATGACATAACAATCCATCCATTGATGTAGTGTTAGAAAGGATTTATTGCAGACTGGCATGGAAGAGGCGAATGAGGACGCTGTGACGGGTGTGAGCGACGGCTGCTGACGTCAGACGGTGAGTAACAGTGACACTCAATTGAACACACACAGTGAAACTGCTTGTTTTGCTTGTTGAAACTTTGAACAAGTTGTAGAATGGTTAATGGATGAATTACATCTCAGTAATTTAAGAAAACTTCTGCATGGTCTGCGGTACAAACAGGTGTGGATGGGTTCACTGAATTGTGTAATGAAATCAGGTCATTCTGTGGTGGGTTTGTTGCCACAGGAGGAACTGAAGAGAAGCATGAAACATGGTTCAAAGCAAAAACTGTTTAACGATGAATTTAAATACAAATAAGTGGTTATTGAAAATCAAAGGTGTGTCTGAGTGTGATGCTGGAACGTCAAGGTGACAGACAAAAGTTTGTTGAAAGTTTGAACAGGTTACAGACTAGTTGAAAGATTAAACTAAAAATGCAGATAATTAAATCAAGAAACATTTATGCAAGATGGTTAATGTTCAAAGATACAAAAAAGTTCACTGAAGTGTGTAATGGTTTCTGTATGAAACCAAAGGGAATCATGAAATATGGTTCAAATCAAACATGAGAAGTCTGCTGGAAATACAATTAAATGGTTATAACAAATGGAAGTGTGTGTCTGAAATGAGAGTATTCAAAGCAAAAAGCATGGTTGTTAGTGCAGGAGTTGTACCTGCCACCTAATGTGAGAATGTTTTCCAAACTGTTTTTGCACCAAGGAGAACTGGAGTTGGCCCCTTTTTTGTGGATGAGTGAGTGTGAGACCAGAACGGGCAGTTCACAGTGGATGAATGGATCCTGCTGTTGTGCAAACATTTCCACAAGATCAAGGAACCACGGTGCTGGATATGGATGAAGGTCAGAGGGTTTTGTGGAATCTAATTTGTTCAAGATGGAGCTGAAATGGACATGGATAAATAGTACATCTGTTCTAAAATACATTAATGAGGATGAGCATCTCCATGTCTTTTGTCACGATCTCTGCCATCAGAGACCTCTCAAGCTCTTCTCAATGGCAACACATGGCTGCAAAGATAATCCAGCATCTGGTTTTTTGCCCTCACTTGCATGTTTGTGCTGCTGCAGCTGACAGCACAGATTAAATTCAGTGTATTTTGCATTCTTTTATTCATCTGCTGCGTTTCATATTTATATTATTCATGTATTCCTACTGTACATTTCATTTATTAGTTATGCTTACACTTTCACACTGGTGACTTATACATTCACAAAATATAACGATTAATATAACTTCATGGTTAATAGCATGAGTTCTTTTAGTCTTGATTGCTTTTGAAACATGAAGAGTTGAAGATGACTGATCAGAAGTTATAATCATTGACCTTTGAACTCTACACCAAGATGATCAGTTGTAATTACACATGTGTACCACTAGGATGCACTACTTACCTGACACAATGGATGTGTAGAAGAAGAGGTAGATGTGACTGTGTTCCCATGTGTTATGGCTAACAAGTTGGAAGCAGCAGGTAAAATAAAAGAGACCAAAAGGAAACTCTGCTTTCTTCTTTACGAAGCATAAACACAACATGGTACCAGGAGTAAACTGAGTGCGCGGAGTGTGTCGTCATGGAACTGAAGCAGCCGGAAAGTTTGAAGTTGACGGGAAATGTCGACGAAAATTGGCGTGTCTTTAAGCAGCAGTTTAACCTGTATGTCACGGCAATGGGACTGGACACGAAGCCGGACTCAAGGAAGGTAGCGTTGTTGCTAACATTAGCAGGGCCGCAGGCCATTGAAGTATTTAACACGTTTGTGTTTGACACGCCTGATGATAAAGAAAAGCTGGATATGGTGCTTGGTAAATTTGACGCACACTGTACTCCGCAGAAGAACGAGACGTATGAAAGATACATGTTTAGATCTCGTGTGCAGCATCAACATGAGCCATTTGATAGCTTCGTGACTGCGCTGCGTCTGAAGGCACAGTCCTGCAACTTTGGGACACTTAAGGACTCAATGATCAGGGACCAAATAGTCTTCGGTGTGGATGACAAGAAGATAAGAGAAAGACTACTGCGCGAATCGGACCTGACATTGGAGGCAGCCATTAAGATATGCCAAGCAAGTGAATTGTCACATAAACACATGAAGACGATCGGTGATGTGGCATCTGGTACGGCGCATGCAAGCGACGGAGCAGCTGCAGCAGTTGGTGCAGTGGTACAGGAGAGACATCGTACTCAGCCCGCACGGCGGACCGAGTGCACGCTATTCAGCTGCAAGCGTTGTGGTGGACAGCACAAACCCAGACAGTGCCCTGCTTTTGGTAAGCTATGCTCTAAGTGCCATGGGAAGAACCATTTTGCCAAACAGTGCTTCTCGAAAGTGAGAGGAGAAAAGAAAAGCAAATCTGTTAATGTGGTGGAAGATACAGATCTAAGTGAAACATTTTTTGTTGGCCTTGTGAACAAAGAAGATGAGCCAGAGAAAGTAAACAGCGTAAACAGAGAGGACAAATGGATAGCTCCTCTGCTGATTAATGGCACTACAGTCTGTATGAGACTGGACACAGGTGCAAAAGCAAATCTCATAAGCATGACTCACATAAGAGAAATGAAGCTAAAGCCACAAGTACAACGAAAAAACTCTAAACTAAAAGATTACAATGGACAGCCCATTGAGTGCTTAGGCACATGTAAGCTGAACGTCACTGTTAAAGGGAAAGTGCACCACCTATTCTTCTCTGTTGTGAGTGAAGGATGTGAATCACTACTGGGTGATAAATCCTGCGAAGAACTGGGGCTGGTGAAAAGAGTGTATAGTATTAACACAAGTGCAGCTACATTGACAGACTCCACAGACTCAATAGTACAGCACTTTGCAGATGTCTTCAAAGGGTTTGGTACGCTGCCGTTTACATACAAAATCCAGCTCAAAGAGGGTGCTCAGCCAATTGTACATGCTCCACGCAGAGTTCCAGCACCACTGCGTGATGCTCTCAAGAAGGAGCTAGACAGAATGACTGACCTGGGGGTGATCAGAAAAGTCGAAGAGCCGACAGACTGGGTCAACTCAATGGTGGTCACAAAGAAAAAGAATGGTGAGCTGAGAACATGCATGGACCCCAAAGATCTAAATGAGAGTATAAAACGAGAACATTATCAAATACCCACACGTGAAGAAATCATAAGTGAAATGGCAGGAGCAAGGTACTTCACAAAGCTTGATGCATCACAAGGCTTCTGGCAATTGAGACTGGATGAAAGCAGCACCAAGTATTGTACCTTCAATACACCTTTTGGCAGGTATTGCTATCTCAGACTGCCTTTTGGAATCAAATCAGCACCTGAAATATTTCACAGAGCAATGGAACAAATCATTGAAGGCTTGGAAGGAGTTAGAGTTTACATTGATGACATTATTGTCTGGGGTTCTACTCTCCAAGAACACAACCTGAGACTCTACAGAGTGATGGAGCGCATACAAAAGTATGGACTGAAGCTCAACAAGACCAAGTGTGAGTTCAGAGTGCAGGAAATCCTCTTCCTGGGAGACAAGCTAACTGCTGAAGGTGTACAACCAGACCAGGAGAAGATAAAAGCAATACTAAATATGCCTAGGCCAACAGACAAGACAGGTGTACTTCGCATCATGGGGATGGTGAACTTCATTGGAAAATTCATTCCCAACCTTACTGCCAAGACCTCATGCATCCGTGAACTCGTGCATAAGGACTGTGATTTCAGCTGGATGGATAAGCATGAGAAGGAGTGGCAAACGCTGAAAAAGACGCTGACCACGGCGCCTGTCTTAGCGTTTTATGACCACAACAAAAAGATTAAAGTGTCAACGGATGCATCAAAAGATGGTATTGGAGCAGTACTCCTCCAGGCTGAGGATGAACACTGGAAACCTGTGGCCTATGCATCGAGGGCCATGACTAGATCAGAGTGTAAGTATGCTCAGATTGAGAAGGAGTGTTTGGGTGTGGCCTATGGCTTAGAGCGATTTCATAGCTATATATATGGACTGGCATCTTTCATTGTGGAGACAGATCATCGACCACTTGTCTCCATCATCAAAAAGAATCTGAATGAAATGTCCCCACGGATCCAGCGCCTCATGATGAAGATGCAGAGGTATGATTTTGAGCTTGTGTACACGCCAGGAAAATACATGTTCCTCGCTGATGCCCTCTCCAGAGCACCTGTAGGTAACTGTGTGAGCACGACGGATGAAGATGTGGAACTTCATGTCAATATGATGACTGTTGCACTGCCTGTGTCGGACACAAAGACAAGACAAATAGCTGAAGCTACAAAACAAGACACAGAACTGCAATGTGTGATCCAGAATATGGATGAAGGTTGGCCTGTGGGGTCATGTCCACAGTTTTACCACATCCGTGGCGGTCTCAGCTTGGTGGACGGGCTCTTGCTGCAGCGGGAGAGGATAGTAATCCCACAAGCTTTAAGACAGGACATTCTAAACAGGATACATGAGGGACACCTTGGAATAGAGAAGTGTAAAAGACGAGCGAGAGAGTCAGTTTATTGGCCCGGACTCAACAAAGACATCGAGACGCTGGTGAGCAAATGTGACACATGCCAGAAACACAGAAGTAGACAAAGCAAAGAGCCAATGGTGATAACAGAGTTGCCCACTTCACCCTGGCACAAAGTGGGAATGGACTTGTTTCATCTCAAAGGCAAAGACTACCTGGTGGTAATTGATTACTACTCTAACTTTCCAGAAATGGCTCTGCTAACAAACACATCATCTGCCTGTGTCATAATGCACACCAAATCTATATTTGCCAGACATGGCATCCCACATATTGTCATGAGTGACAATGGCCCATGTTTCAGTAGCAAGGAATGGCTAAGGTTTGCAGAGCAATATGATTTTAAGCATGTGACATCAAGTCCACAATATGCACAATCAAACGGACAAGCAGAAAAGGGAGTGCACATTCTGAAACAACTTCTGAAGAAAGCATCAGACAGTAACTCAGATCCTTACCTGGCCCTTCTCAGCTACCGGACATCTCCTCTTCAGTGCGGATTATCACCTGCTGAACTGCTAATGAACAGAAAGCTCCGCACAACACTGCCAAGCTACTCATACAATGGTGTCAAACAAAAGAAACCTGTGAAGCTGGAAAACCGACGACACCAGCAGAAAATAAGACAAAAGACATTTTATGACACTTCAGCCAAACCACTTTCTCCACTGGCAAGCAGTGATCCAGTGCGGATCGAGGACATTGATGGCTGGACTACAAAGGGAACTGTGTTACAGGAAGTGGCACCGCGATCATTCACAGTGAGGACGGATGATGGACAAGTTCTTAGGCGTAATCGCCGCAGTCTGCTAAAGACTCCACAAACAAGTGATGCTCTTGACAGGGTTGACAAAGGAGTACCCATCACCACACCTCCCATTGATGGCAATGCTAACAATACACCAACCGAAAGACAAGAACTGAGGAGATCTGCACGACAAATAAAGAAACCAGACAGATTGAATCTATAGAAGTATCTGAAAAGGGAGAATGTTTGTTTATTGAAAATGCTTGTTGTTTCGTATGAACCGGGTCTGCTCAGTTATGTTGCTAGATTGTTATTGCAATGAGATTTGCACATGTGTTATTAATGTTTATTGTTGCACAGTATTCACTGTTAAAGAAAGGGGGATGTGATGATCAGTTGTAATTACACATGTGTACCACTAGGATGCACTACTTACCTGACACAATGGATGTGTAGAAGAAGAGGTAGATGTGACTGTGTTCCCATGTGTTATGGCTAACAAGTTGGAAGCAGCAGGTAAAATAAAAGAGACCAAAAGGAAACTCTGCTTTCTTCTTTACGAAGCATAAACACAACATACACCAAGATGTGTAAAGTGTCTCTGTAAGACATCGTGTGTTTTACTAAATTTTGCAGACATGAATGTTCTCTCTCCTGTGATTATTGTTAGTAGTCGTTTGCTCAGTTCAAACTGCAGAGATCTGCATGAGTCCTGGACTGAAGTGGGTAGATGCTTACATGCGGTGGTGGAAAAACCACGTTCTTACTTTGCAGGTGTGGCGCTTACAGTAATGAACTTTTTTCTGCATACAAATATCAGGTACAACATGGGCTACTGAATAAAGAGCCAGGTGCAGTCATTTTACAGAAGGTTCAAGGAATTATAGGATTTTTAATCAGCCAGATGTGACTATTTACAATTTAAAAAGAAAGCTGTCAGCTCATACGATTCCACATTCAATTCAAAATGAACTTAGCTTTACAGAAAAAGTAAACGTTCATATTCCCATTCTTGTAGCAATTAATCATAAACTAATATTCTGTGCTTAAAAAAATAGCAACCTATAATACTTTTATATTTAAAATTTTTCTTTTCAAATGAAAGGAAGACAAGATATACAGAAGCATCAGTTAAACCTATATTAACCTGTACACAGCATAGAGAACCCTGTAAGCTACTGGCCAGACAACAATATAAGATAAAACAATTTCAAAATGGTTCCAGCCAAATGTACTCCCTGTTGACCGTTTATATGTTCTGATTTCTTTTTTTGATAAGTCCCTGATCTACACTACACTTTTAACTCTTAGACACTATCAGCATGACCTTATTCAGGATGGCTACAGGATGCGTTGCATGTTCAATCTTTAAAGGGTAGTACAAAAACTCATTAAAAAACAAAAAGTACAAATAAAAGAGAGAATATCCAGATCCAGTGGCACTGGCTTCTGTGTTGGCTCATGCAGTGGATTGCAGAAATGAAAATCCTATAGGCCATTGTGGGGTATGTTGGCACACATAAACACCAACAGCCTCCTGACCTGCACCTTTTTCCTCTATAACTATTTTACGCTTAAAATGGCCACCTCACGTCACAACCACAAATACAGGCAAGCCAGAAAACAGAGGCTGAAATAAAAGCGCTCACTACTCATGTGAAAATTACAATATAAAATATCTTGTGCATTACAGAATATTTTGTAAGTAGATCTTTCCCAGTTTCGTTCTAAATGTATCACAATATCAGTCTGTATACTGTTAATATAAAACACACAATATCCCAGAGATGTCCAGCCCTAAAACGCACCATCTCAGTCCTCAGCCTCACGATGCAGCCATATGTCTCTATTATTACTGTGTGAAGTATTACATGTCATCATCATTGTTATTACTGTATGTTATTACATTGACGAGATGAGTTAGCGTTTCTATATACAGTAAAGAAGAATTAAAAGGCAACACAGAATGAGGCCGCATTTAAAGGTTGTAACTCTAGATCCGAGTCCCTGAGGGGTACCACACAACAGCAGAGTCGGCCCTGCAGGTCCTCTGCCACTTCTCTTCCACTTCATTGGCACGTGGTTCCCCCTGCCGTCCAGGAGAAATACTGCATGTGGTACTCGCCCGCTGCCACCTTGAGTTTAGTGAAAGCAATGCGGTGAGAGGGCGATGGAGGGCAAGCGAGAAGCATTCTTCTTATTTTGAGTCAATTCCAGGCTTTTCCCTGATAAACTGGAGCACACAGAGCAGCTTCTTGCCACAGAGATGTTAAGTGCTTCATAATCCATGAGCAGGAACGCTAAGGCCGGTGGAATCTAAAGAAAACAAGAGATTGCTTGAACAAGCATAATAATACTTCAGCTTTCAGTATGTTTTTCAGCATTGGGGCTTTTATTTTGATGCACTGACAGGAATTACTGTGGCCTTGCAGATACTGACAGCAGCAGTGTACAGAATAAAACAGTATTATAAAGAGCTGCAATGTCTTAAGAGGAAATCTTTTTAAATTTCATGGTTGCTAAATAGATCAGCAATATGAACTAGTTAAATGACTATAGAAGAGTTAAGAGCAGGATATTAATCTTCTGCCAGTTTAACACTGATCAGACAGTGGACTTGTCAAAGGTCTGGACCCAGGCAACTCACAGTGCAGTGCTTGAGCAAATGTACAGGTTTCCGTTACCATGGTGACCATGGGCATTATCAAACTAAAGAGACTGAAAGACTGATTCAGCTGCTTCTGGTGTACCTGGTGTAAATTCTGCTCTCCTCATGAACCTCCATTTCAGTGCTCTTATAATCGTTGAGCTCCTTCCGGATGGCCGCCTGAAAGATGCAGAACTTTACATGTTACATGTGAAGATCAGACAAATACGTCAAACACTGCATATGACTGTTTCTCCACATGAAAAGAGCCATTTGAATTGATCACCTTGTCAGCTGGAGTCAGCTTTGTCCACGGCTTGTCTGCCCTCCTGTCATAGTCCTGGGCATCTGTGACTTCCACGTATTCGTGGAATCGTAAGATTTTTCTTGCCTGCAGCTCTGCAACTGTGGGTCTTTGACTCAGCTGCAATAAAGAAAGTTTTTATGTCCGTTAAATGTTTGACTAATACAAGATCTGACACTCTTGTTTGTAGTTTGTAGTGTGTTGCTTCACCTTCCTGGTCAGCCGCCGCTTGATCTCTCTGACCTCAGCTTGTCTGTCAGCCTGGTTTTTGGCTGAGGAAAAGAACAACAGAGCTTAATATAGACGCGGCTATGAAAGGTTGTTTTGATGTGCAGGAAAGGTAGAATATAAAGACGTTTCCAAAATTAGATCTAAACGGTAATCAGTGTCAAGTCAAGCCTTGCTGTGAAGAAAATGATTTTCAAAAATATTTATATAATTTAAATATTTGCAAAAATATAGTAATATCACTTTTTTATATGTAATATTTTAATTCTGTTTATTGTCCTAGTACGACATAAATAAAGCGTAATTATTAAAAAATGTGGCTTTATTCCACTATCAAGTCAAAGACAAAAGCCAGACCGGAGATGTTTTTGCCAGAAACAAATAAATCCCAACAGGTCAACGACCAGCAGACATAAAACATCACAGTATTTTTAGTGGAGATACAGAAGTAATACTAACGCTGTAGGATGTTTCTTTGCTCAAGTTCCTCTGCAGTGGGTCTTTGGCTAAGTCGCCTGGAAAAAAAAAGACAGAAAAACTATTTTTACTCTGTTTCGTCATCACTTTGTCAATCAGGCAATATGTGGGACAAAGATCAAAGAAACTAATCTGAGTTGCTCAGGAAATGCACACGGTAAGCTTAAACAGCAAAGCAAATTGAATAAGACAAACTGTGTCCTCACCGTGTGAGTGCGGTCCCAATCTGTGTGCGAATGGCCTCCCACTGCTCCCTGCTCTGCCAGGTGAGGCCAGTCTGTCCAGGCGGCTGGTCATCTCTGCTGCTCCTTTCCTGGGTAAACCTGTCCCGGTCGGGGGCACAGGGACGGCTGCTCAGCTTCAGAGCCAGCGTGTCCTTCCTCTTGACCCGGCTGGCCAGGGCGCCTGGAAAAAAAGCCAAACGGGGAGAGGCAGTGAGCTGCAAAGGAGCAACAAACAAATCAGTGTTTAAATCTGTATCATCATAAAACACGGGTGTGCTTACTAGGAGGTGGCTCGTCTTCATCCTCATCCGAGTCTTCATCCTTATGAAGCACAGGACCATCTGAGTCGCTGTCCTCCCCGTGCATGTCATGCTCTCCTTCATCATCCTCTTCATCTCCTTCCTCCTCCTCGCTGCTATTTTCCCCCGGGATCACACAGATGCCAGCGTCTCCAACCAAGCACCGGCGACTCCGTGGCTCCAGTTCAGGCTGGGGGATCTCTCCGTCATACTCCTCCTCTTCCTCATCATCTTCTTCCTCTTCCTCCTCTGAGTAGTCATCTTCAGAACTAAAATAAATACATATTAAATTTCAATGCAGATAAAGAATTCAGGCTTTATTAAATGAAATGTAATGCGTTAAGTTATACTTAAGAACAATTGTGAAACATCCCTCCCTCAGCCTTCAAGCTGCACCTGGTTTTCTCCAGCAGTAAAAAGAATGAAGAACTAAGAGTACAACAACTAGAAAATGGATGCGGAGGCTGCTGAAGGTCACATGCAAAGCTGGATAAATGCTGCAGAAGGACTAAATATTTCTGCAAAAATCTGTGTAACTTTGTTTTGCAAAGAGAAACTTACATCTTTAGTGGTTGGATGCTGACAGGCAGT
Source organism: Parambassis ranga (assembly GCF_900634625.1). Taxonomy (NCBI): domain Eukaryota; kingdom Metazoa; phylum Chordata; class Actinopteri; family Ambassidae; genus Parambassis; species Parambassis ranga. The sequence goes on from NC_041036.1 coordinate 10,929,721, forward strand.
GGGCGACCACGATCACTTTGGTACTCCGAAGGGGTTTCGAAAAGCAGAGTGTGCGCACGCTGAAGTCCGTCTGGATGAGGCTGTGCCGGACCGGGACTGGACAGAGCCCGCTGGATCATGATGTGCAGCGGGACAGGAGCTGGACGCTGGGGGGACTCGGTTGGGCTGGGTGGGTCAAATAGCATTGGTATGGGTTGGGGCAGTGGGTGCGGGTAGGAGTGCTGATGGTGGAGGTGGTGGCTGTGTACATGCTGGCGGGGCGGAGAGGGTGGTATGTGAGTTGGCAAGGGAGGGGAGGGAGGCGGGGGAGGCAGCTGAAAGCCCAAAGTGAGGCTGCTGTGGTCCTCTAGGGACAACAGAGAGGGGTTAATGGGATGGCTTGAGTCCTCTGTGTTGCGTTTGGTGACGGGAGTGGTCCTCTTTGGAGGCATCGGAGGGGAGGGCTTGGCTGGCACAAGACTGGTACCTCCTGTGGCTTGAGTAAAGTCACCTACAAATGAAAAAAAAAATGAATCCAATTTTAACCAATAACGAAGGGTTGTTAAAGCTTAAACATGTGAGCAATTTCTCACTCCAGTTTGTCATTGTGACTCGAGTGCACAACCATCAGTCACACATGTTCCCGATAGGACAGAACACACATGAACAAATATTGGGATTACATGTCTGACTGAGCATTACTGCTACACATACAATGAGTCAAATCACATGATGTGTCATAAATGCACACAGTGCCCTGACAGAGCAGTGTGCAGCTTGTGCCTCAGGTCACAGAGACAAAGAAGCTGCAGACAGCCTACATGCTCTTCACAGCCAGAATCTAAACCTGCCATTATTTATCGACACAAAAAGCTCCACTATCTGCATGCATATGTGTGTATTTGCCTTATAGTTCTTATAAAACAGCTGTAAAGCAGCATCAGTGTGGAAAGCATAGCCGTGCTACAGAGGATAAGTCATCAGTGCTGACAGACTTCAAACATGCACTAGACTTGGATTACATCTTCCTGTCTAAATGAAGTCAAGCCCTTATGTTAGAACCCTTTGCGCCTCCAGTCTCCCATCCATTCATTCATCCATTCATATCCACTCATCCATCCCAGCTGAGTGGATTAGAGCCATAAAATTCAGTTGATGCATTGCAGGCCGCAGCTGGAACCCACTCAAGGCTCCCCCTTTTCACACGCCAAATAAGAGAGAACAGCTTCAAAAACACTCCACGGCACTCACACAGAAGTTGCCTCTTTCACACACAGAAAGCACACTCATTATCAGCTCATTATGTGCATGCGGCTCTTATATACCACATCCAATAAAAGCAATCAAGGCCAATCAACAAGTTAAAGGCATCAGGGAGGAAATATGCTGGCAGCTACAGAAAGGATGCAACATGACGAAGAATGCAGACTCTGAAGGGGGGCATTCCAGACACTGGCAGGGTCAAAGAGACACCAGAGGCCATCCTTTTACCTGAGCGCAGGCCTCCGGCCCGCCGGCACAGGTACACAGGCAGGGAAAGGTAGACATCATAGTCGCACTCTCGCTTCCAACAGGACCAGTAGAGCGGAAGCTGAGCGTTTTCGCCCCCCTGCAGGGCGGAGACTAACAGGGAGGAGATGGAGGGGAGGCCTTCAGAGTGCTTAATGAATGTTTCTACACTATATAAGTTTTACTTTAAGGAAAGCAGCCTATCAGCTTTTTAACTTCAGTGCACATTTTCCGGTCGATCTGCTTGACTCTTGTTTTTTCTGTGTACTTGCAACTGTTTTAAAATTCCATTTGAGTGGCATGAATTAAAAAGTATGACATCATATGATCCATTTTCCCAATTTGACAAATGAAAATAAAATAAAAAAACACCTCCCAGCAGATTATAACTGAAGAAAATGTGAGTATTAAATCATACATGCAGCTGAATGTAGGATATAACAAATCAAACTTCTCGTACGTGCTTACAGGCTGAACATGAATCAAAGTGGACAGCTATGCCCAAGTGGGAATAAAGGCAATATCCAAGATAAGAGAAACCCACAGCAAACAACAACAACAACACTACACTGCGTCTGTGTAAGCAGCAGCCCACAGCCACAAGAGTCCCTGTTATCTTCAGAGTGTAAAATGGTAGAAAAGTTTCAGCGAAAATAGTCCAGGCGTAATAAATAATTAGCTGGGGAGAAGCTGCTCAAGCTGTTCGGATAACATCATTACTGTGTGTGTAAGTGTGTAGCTAGTTGTCTTCAACACTTCTTTTCATCATCAGTTGTGCACTGACTCATAAATGTACATACTGTATTTGCCAGTGGGAAAACTTCATGCTAAGTGAACAGACATGTGAGCGCTCATGATCCACTTTTGTGACTGTTGATGCAAGCACGTTCTCTTCTTTATTCTGCAGGACTTACCCAGCATGGCTGTGTTGCCCCTGTTCACAGGCTTGGGTGGAGGCAGAGGTGGCTGCTTGGTGGTCTGAGAGGTGGAGCCCACAGTGGAACACTGCTGAGTGCTGGCACCCGTAGAAGACACTGATCGAACAGGTTTGGACGTCACGTTGGGGGGAGAGGAGTACTGTGTGGTGGGGTGGTTGGATGGTGTCCGAGGGGGACCCTCGTTGCCAGGTTCAGGGGTGGAGCTCATCAGCCATTTTGGAGGCATGACCGACTGTTTAGGTGGCAGAGGTTCACGAAGGGTGTCCCGCAGAACCTCTGAATCAGGGACAAAATGGCTGTCTGACTCTAAAAAAAAAATGACCACAGGGATATGTTACAGTAAATACACATTCTGTGTAACATCTCTGCCATATTTACAAGTAAGGATTGATAAGTGTGTGGCCCAAGTGTGTAGAAGTAGTTCTACAGCTCTAATTATATTGTTCACTGTATGAAGTCGCGGTATTTCTGTAATTGAAAAGGTTCAGTCATTTGCTAACTTTGGTTTATCACCTAAGGAGGTTCATGAGAACATGGTGGCAACAACATAATGAAGAAGAAGGCTGCTGAATACAAACCCGGCAGAGAGAGAGCCAAGAAAATGAACCCTGTCCTGGAAGGACAGCATGAGAGTCTGTGCAGATATTCACAACAACGTTCAATAACCAAGGTGTCCACAAATTTCGTGCAATGAGCACCAAATCTGCCATTTTCGCAATTTGCAGTTTTTTCCTGACACAGCCCTGTGATCATGGATAACACCTGGGTCAACCACTTCCAACAAGAGACATTTGAACATTAAAACAGTGCTCAATACAGCTAAATCTGTGAAATTTTCAAACTCCCAGATTACTATTTCTTTCCAACAAGGAGCTCAATAGCTGACATCTTAACAGCAACAACTGCATACCTGTTTTTGGTCCACAAGTAGGGAGCTGTATGTATGTTATGTGTAAGATGAAGTAAGTAAACGTAAAAGTGAACCATGGCATCTGAACTTCCACTTGTTAAGGCCATGAACTTATCAGTCACCTTGCTTACAGCCTGTAACTGTGACAAATAAAGTTTACTTACAAATGTCCTTTTTCTATAATTAAATCAGCAACATCTCATTATAAAATACAAATACCTCTCAGCACAGCTATAAATGTTTCAGTCCAGGGACTGAGCCACTTTCTGCTGCTTCACTACTCCAAGCATAGCACTTGTTTGAGAACTGCATTATCTAGGGATCAGCTGTGAAGATAAACAGAGTGGGCGGTTGCAATTACCACAAAAAGCCCACCACCATCTCTGCCCACCCAACCTCATCGCTCCCACCCAAAGGCCCCCACACTGCTGCTGCTGCTGCTGCTGCTGCTCCCACGCCATTCCTCAAAGCTGCAGCTCTGTCAAGTTCAGGGTTATTTATTTACAGATGAACCTTTATCACTGACGTAATGCAACCAAAGAGGAAGTGAGAATGAAGAACAGACGAGAGAGAGAGAGTAAAGGAGGGCAGAGAGCAGGAGATGGGATAAAGATAGAAAGAGAGTGGGAGAGGGAGAGAGTAGCATCAGAGAGAGAAAGAAAAAAGGAAAATACAAGGTGAGATGGAAAAAAAGAGCCGAGCAGAGACAGATGAAGAGAAGTGGGAGAAAAGATCTGTTCACCTACAAATCTGTCAATAAACAAAAACTCTCTCAGGATTTACAGTATGTAATTTTCTAGTGTGAATCATTCAGATTCTCTCATCTGTGCATTTGAACACAGGTATGGAATTAAAACGTGGTTCAGGTGTCAGATAAGTGACAACTGGACATCTGACATCTAAAAACAGCACCATTATTCCTTAAATTATTCGTTTTTTTCAGAGAAATCAATTAGCTGCGGCTCTTCACCAATTATCACTGAGCTGACAGCGTTAGCTTTAAAGGGCAATAATGGGTATAGTGATTGTGCCACATTAATTAGGAGAGGAGAAGAGAGGACGAGCTATTCCCTCATGTTCCTGAATAAGAAGCGTAGCTGGAGCAGGCCTCCTGGGAGCCGACAGGAGCCTGTCTATATCTGGGAGGACAGCACATAAGCAGAAAAGTGACAGCAAGAGGGAGGGGAAAATAATACATAGACCGAACCACCTATCTTCAAACATGTGTGAAGAAGGTCAAGTTGTAAACTTTCAAAAGGATCTAATGAATGTAACTTTTTATGATTGGTGGAAAAACAGTGGAAATGACTCACCTCTACGGGCTCTTCCCTCCTCAGCAGATGCATGTCGAGGGAGTGTAGGCTTCCAGTCTGCTTCAGCAGGACGACTCCTCCTGCCATCCTCTGACGGGGCCTTCTGCAGCCCAGGCCTCTTGTGCCCATCATCAGGGTGAAGCCTGCCACAATGTCTGCCTTCCTCCAGTTGCCCTGGATGAATCTGGCCCTGCCAGGCCATGTTAGGCTTCCACTCGCCCTCCCCATGAGGACGCGCACCCATCCCTCCAATTCTCCGTCCATCTTCGTGCAGTCCTGTACCTCTAGAGGCCAAAGCTCCTCTGCGCTCACCATCTGAGGGCGAGCGGCCTCTGCGGTCGTCAGGCTGGGCGAGCCAGTCAGGGTTCATCCTGAAGTCTGACTCTGAGGGGAGCTTGCCCTGGTTGCATGGGCTCCTGCCAGCACTGATGACTCCTCCTCCTCCTCCTCCGCTTCCTCCTCCAACCCCAACAGGAAGAGTGTGGCCATTCTTCACATAGGACTGCTTCACATTTTGTGTATCGCCTTCTGTCCACCAGAAAGGATGATAAACACTGAAGACATTTTGCATATAGCCTGATTCAAAGTGGTGCGTGTTGGTAGTGTCCTAACCCAGTTCTGTAGAACTGGACTGATGATTAGTGGATCAAAGCAAATGTCCAGGTTTACTTGATGTTATTGGATATATTAATGATATGTAAATGGTATCTACCATTTCAAAACTTGCAAAAAAATAATTAAAATAATCATGGGGTTAAAAAAGGAAGGTGCCCCTAACTCCAGTCCTGTAGACGGACTCAATGTTTGTTGGTGTGACGAAGGAGCAGCTGTAGGTTTAATAAATGGGCTTCTGCAACAGCGGGGCCGGCAGAACGCTTGCACACACCCCTCTCAAAGCTATTTTGCTGCAGGGCACAATTCGTTCTACTTTTCCACTGCTCTGGAGAGTGGCATGTAATTTTAAACAGATATTGCATTACTGTGAAAAAAACAGCAAGGTGAACGTAAATTTGCCTTTTAAAAAAAATGTCTAAGACACCTGCTGGATGAAAGGACAGTGTTACTGCCATAATGTACTGATGATTACTTAACTGTACTGTGTGTGGGGGTGTGTGATCGCTGCAGCCCTGCTGTTGTCAGAAACAGACACCACTGTGCAAAGAGATCAGATGAATCAGAGGCCTTCTTACCGTTGTCGGGGACCTCCTTCAGCACTCCCTGCTCTATGAGCTCCTGTCGAGTACGCCTTGTTGACATCTTTCTCTCCAGTTCTGACGACAACAAACAGAATTCACATTACACGCTGAGTTTTTTTCCCCTCACAAGATCACTACAGTCAATAATATACATCCAGCTCTGTTCTTTGGAGGGGATGTTGTTTCTATCCAGATCTTCTTGAATGCTTTTTAGTTTCTATGGCCAACACTTGTGAATAATGGAGTGTGCCAGTCAACTATTCTTAAAACTACAACAATATAAAGATCATTTAATGGCCAACATTAATAATAAGATCATATAAAAGGTTCCTTGGACCTTCTAGCTATTGCTCTCCTGTTAATCCTGATTTTCAATGGCTGCAAAGAGCGGCAGCCATCTTTGTTTTTGAAGGTTCAGTCATTGACTAAACCATACTGCAAAATGTTGGTACAGACAGGCATTCAAATATTTAACAAACTAACAAACTCATAAACTGCAACTTTAACTAGATATTCATGCACGTTATTGCTTTATGCGGACTAAACATATATCACAACTTTTTAACAGGAACATGCATGGAGGAATTCTGTTGAATGCAACTGATCCGGTCAGCGACAAAGCAGGGCAGGAGTTCACAAACAATGAGCTTAAAACACAAACCTTCCGAAGTTTCCTTGAATTTCTCGCTGCTTTTCTTCTTCCGCCACTTCCACGGCTTGAAGATCTTGCCAAGGGTCGAGAACTTGCCTTTACGCTTAGGGGGAGGGGTGCTGTCGCCTGTGCTGCCCCCCTCTCCCACCATTGTGCTGTGGTGCTGCTCACCTTCATCATCTAAAAACAACAATCAGTGATTTCATGTGAACTTGACCCATATAAACATCATCAATATTAAAAAACAAAAGAACACAAAATACCAGACACATAAGATTACAGCGCCGTAATCAGGATAATATCCCAACAGTTGAGCTTTGTATTAAAACCAAGATCATCTGCTGCCTTTGTAAAGAAGGCCAGGCTCATTACGGCTGTTATTATCTTTAGCTGTTAGTTCTCGGGGACGGAGTGTGCTTTGGCAGGGTGATGCTGAGAGCTCATGGACTCCTCCACACATCCACAGTTAACAGGAGAGCTCTGACACTGGCGTTCAGCCAGCATTTCTCACTGTCAAGTGCTCACATTCCTTAGTTGGATGGAGACTGGTGCCTTATCAGCCTTTCTGCCCTTGCTGCCTCTGTAGAGGAAAGGGGGCACACACACGGATGCAGTCACAGGCAGCAGAAAAACACTGTCAGTCATGATACATATACACAGCTAGCAATCAAGAAGCAAAACCTTTTAAAGAGCATTGATCATTATGAGATGTCACTAAGGCTTCAAGTGCTCCATTTAATGAGGTTCTGCACAATTGGCTGAATATTCTGGGTTACGTGATTGACAGGCCATCTGACAGAGTGCTGAGAGTTTCAAACATTAGCTTGCTGCAAAGACTGTAGCTGCTGTATTCAGCAGACATAATATTTACCAGTGGAGAGGGAACAGAGTCCGATTTAAAACATCCAGCTTCGTGCACACACAGGATGTCTTGGCGGCAGAAATGCCTTGCGGTCTGATTCCCACAACAATACGCTCTCACACAATCCTGATTTGGCTTACTTAGCAGTCCAATAAACAATACAGGAGAACAATAACAACAATAATGTTATTACTGGACAGACTCTTCATTTGACACAGATAGTCGGGGTTAGCTTGTAACAGACAGAGCAGCACCCCTGTGAGTTGGCAGGGTTTCAGCATCCAGCTAAGGGACATTTTAGCATCCATGGTTGCTGACACAGGATTCAAACCCATTTTTGCAGCTGAAGGACAGACTCTTTAACCGCTGCTCCGCACTGCTGGCAGGGTAAAATTTGAACTGAATGCTTACACAGAGTTTAGGCAGACTGTAAAACCTCAGGTTGTAAAACAATTCAGTTCAGGATTTTTCAGATTCATTCCTTAAACTTTTAGGTTAAATAAAGTGAAGTGATCTACCTGGAAGAGGGGTGTTAAGTGTCCAGCTTCCATGGTGGCGGGACTTGAAGCAGCATGCCATGGAGGGAGCATTCAGCAACCCCAAAACCAACTATCCTGTGTATATCAAAGCAGCAAAATCACAGAGGAGGGAAATGCAGGCGAGCAAGAAACTACAGCAGAGAAGGTCTGGGTTCAAGGGACATGTCCAAACCATGGAAATCCAGCTTATCTTGGCGAGGTAGAAATCTGAGGATTCAGACCAGCTGCCATAACATCCAGATTAAGCATTGCTTAAGGCAGCTTCTCTGTGATCAGACCTGAGGTTCTCACAGACAGCAGACTGCTCCTTGTCACAGAAGTCTCTGATACAGTGGCTCAGCTGAAGCCAGTGAAGCAGAATAAGAGCTGGCTGTGCCAGGCCTGCACACTCCAAAGCACTGCAGCGATGACGATCACAGAGGACTCAGCCCATGCAGCAGGCATCCGCTTGAAAAAGATTACTGACGAAGCTTGTACATTACAGCAAGTGAATCCAGAGTCATTAAAAATTCAAAAAGAAAAATGAAGAAAAAGTACAACTCAATTATCACATCGAGGAGAGCTGTGGATCCATTTAAAATGCTTCTTCACAGATACAGAGAAAAATGTCATCGTTTCAGCTGAAGTGAGAAGAGGTCTGGTGTGTGGTGGCACTACAGCTGTGTGTGTGACTATGTGTTTGGGAATGGGAGTAAAGGGTAAAAGAATGAGCTACAAAGGGAGAAAAAGTACAGACGGGGGCTGGAAACAGTCACAGAATCAGGGTGGAGTGCCGTTTCCTCCCCGAGAACAAAGACAGCCTCTTCCCCTCATACATGATAACACAGTCCACTGTACAGCTCAGGGAAACACGGTGCCTCAATGTAGGTGACACCAGTCAAACTAATGAATGCTGTTACAAAACCATTCATAACAATGCTGAAAGCAGATTCCTAGTAGTCATGCTCTGTAATCAGAAGCTCTGCCAAGGCGATGAACACCAGTCAGGAAACACAGGCGTTTGTGTGTGTGTGTCTGTAGTGCTGATCTAAAGCCACGCCCACTGCTCTCCAAAACATCTCTTCAGCCAGACTTCCTTCTAACCTCATGATTCACTAAGTCACAGCAGGCCAGGTCAGGTGAGCATGTAGTCAAAGGAGATTGTTGTTTTTTTTTAAGGACCCTTAGCCTGTGTGTAAAGATATCCTGATAACTTACATAAGAAATCTACGTCCAACAGTTTGGAAATACCTTCAGCCTTATTAGAAGTTGCACCATTGCAAGGCCAGATTATGAAATTTAATCTACTTAACTGACAGCAGAGTGCAGTAATAACCACTGCAACAGCTTTATATGGAAACTAGTGTTCCTTAAAATCCTTTAAGACCAACAGCAAGTCAAAAAAAATAAAAAATTTTAACAACAATTTTAGACAACAATCCCAATCTAATAACACTGAGCAAAACATGTTTCCTGTCCACCGTAACATGAGAAAATAAAAGTGTAACACATGCATACGTGTTTAAAATCACAGCCGAGATTCATCCACGTGATCCCAGTGATTTAACATTCTTTGTGGTGGTGAAAGTGAAGGAGGGGCAGAAAGAAAAAGAGAGAGAGTGGGTTCAGTTGATTAGACGATCTCCTGCTTTCATCACTCCTTTCTTTAAGTCTTTGAATAACTTTGCAATAAGAAAATAACATCATGCTGAGCACAATAGAAGGGAAGGAGCTGTGCTAAATCCATGAGCCTAGAAACTCACCACCATTGTTGTGCAGTTGAGGGTCCTGAGCTGGGATCTTCACACGAAGGCTCTGTCCCATGATCCAGCCCCTGAGGGGCCTCTACCTGGTTTACTCCCAGAAACAGTGCACAATATACTGGACAGATCTGCAACTGCACCTGCCTTCCTCTGCTCTCTCCACCAAACCCCCTTTGCTCTCGCTCGGATCCTTCCTTCTTGTTTGTCGCTCTCAATAACTCTTCTTCTATGTTCACTTCAGTCCCTCCCTCTTACAATCTCCTTAAGACTTTCCCTCCCTCCAGGAGCTGGACTCCCTCTCCCCCTCACTCACTGACCCTCCCTCCTTGGCTCATAGCACAGGTCAGCACTCACTGGAAGATGCCGACCATTCCTGGGAGAAAGACGAGTTATGTTTTCAATTTGACGAGTGTGCTGCAGTGTGTGCGTCCAGAAATGAATGTTTAAAATGCACCACGTGCTGCACTGTGATCTCAAGAGAAGGAAGCCCTGAACGATTCAGGCCAAACTGTGAAATAAAAAGATTTAACCAAGGACACAGAGCTCAGACTTCTAACGCACCGGTGTCAGTATGTAAGCCCTTTAGGAGCTGAGATTAGAATATAGCAAACCTGTCAAAGGAAAGTTGAGTCTGGATGTGACATTCTGCTCCTCAAAGAGGGCAAATGTTCCTAAGATGCTGCTCCCAGCTAAGTAACAAACTTACTGAAGGTCAACAGGTCTGTCATATAAAGATGTAAAGATCAGATATACAGTAGTCTGTATGTGTGTGGTGTGCACACTAATATTAAGTCAGTGCTGTTGTTTGGAAGGAGCAGAGGGTGTTTATCATGCTGCTCGCCTCTCTTAATGCCTCCAGACACCATTTTATACACATCTTCAACTCTCTTATCATCATTTGAACAGACTTGGAGGCATTAGCATGACTTTGAATCATGTTTGCCAAGGAGAGCTGCCCTGTTTGGGTCTTGAATATAGAGAGGCAGTGAAAGAGCAAGAAAGAAAAAGGGTCCAAACTGAAAGAAAAGAAGAGTTCGCAGACAGGACCCCCTCAATTGACTGCTTTGATTTCTTTTGAGGTTTAAGTGTGACTATGCTTCAGAGGAATCCAGAGCACAGAGCTGTGTCATTATGCCTGGATAGATCAGAGTTGTCTGAGCGTTTGGCTGCATCTCGGGCGGTTTCTAAAGATGGAGAGCGACTGTGTGTTCGGCAGCGTTCCTTTTCTCTCCCTGTGCCCCACATACAGCCTCCACACCGGGCCAGCTTCCAGAGAGAACTGAGCCAATCCGCATGAGCCCAGAACCTGTTGGCCTGACCTGGATAACAGACTGGGACAGGCTACTTCAACAAGCAGGCTGTCTGAGTCAGGTAGACACATATATTACATATATGTATGTGTGTACCATACGCATATCCTGACACACATGGCGAGAAGAATGAATGTGCCCAAAAAAAGATGGGCCAATACAACCTTCTCACTGTTTAGAGCCTCAATCATCAGTCTTTTTAAAAAGCGTCACATGGCCTGAATTTCTCTGGTTTATATTTATATGCTGTATATGACTGCGCAAAACGTCAGTGGACAGAAGCATCACAGGATAAAAGTGAGCATAGGGCAGAAGAATGATCAGGAAATTATTTTTGATCATCTGGTTAGTTTGGCACAAACAGCCCAACCAATTATCAATTATCAATGAATCACTTTTTGGCTAATACTGGCCACATCACAGATGTATCAGTACTGCAGTAACATGTTACTGATATGTGCCAAGAAGATAATGCAGAGAAAGATGGTGCATGTAGGCGAGTACACAGGTGAGAAGCCAGTAGCACAGAGTCTGTGCTTGCATTAAGTTGCTAACTAGCGTCCCTATAACTTATCGATCAGGCTCTAATATTAAACGAATGTATTGTTAATGTCCTCACTTATCTCCCAGTGACACAAATTCAACATTGTTACAACACACTGTTTTAGTGAGGCTTTTATTGTGGAGAAGTCAAAGAAGGAGTTGAGGAGCAGGCCACCTTTACTGAGGGGAAAGAGCTACAGGTGACAGGGGGACCATAACAAAGAGTGGCACTTCCCTTTCCCACACAGCTGTGTTTACCAGAGAACTATGAGTCAACTCATTTTAATACACAACTCATATTCTAAAAGTCAAAACAGAGGAACTTAACACAATAGACATGGCCGAGTCTTGTGTTCTGCAACACAGCATACATGGAAAACACACAGAGCTGTAGCAACCAGGGAAAACCCTGAAAACCCATTCTTCTGGGACAGGAGGCGCTGACCATGATGTCGAGAGAATGCATGGCTGTAGTCCTCATATAAAATGTGCAGAGGCTAGACTGAGCCCATAAACACAGTGGATGTACAGTGAGATGGGTACATCTACAGCTCCCGCCACAGCATTAACACTGCACTTAACAAACCGCAACGAGGAACTTGGTACTCACCACGATTTTCCATTACAGAGTCTGAGGCACACCAATCAACGGATCCTGAAAAACACCAGTTTAAGACACTTTAAGTTTAAACAGGGAAGATGTAGCAACAAGGCTGTTTTTTTTTCCACAAGTCAACACTGTAGCATGACTTACATATAAATACATTTACATATAAATATCTGATACTATCTAATACTGAACCCAATTACCTAAAATCAATAAAATAGTATGAAATAGTGTGAATATAAAGAGGAGTAGACGTACACTGTAGAAGGTCATGGGTGGGGTGGGGGTGGGCGAGGTCCTCAGCAGCAGTGTAGCAGTATTTCTTCAGGTCTCCAACATGCTGATGACAACATCTCCACCCATCTTAACCCCTCTGACAGAGACAGGCAAGTAAAGATGACAACATAGTTAGTCACACATTACCAAGAGGGAGTGAAGATGAAAAAATTATTAGAGATCCACAGATTCCCAGAAACAGGCTGCAAAGACACAAACAGATTAAATCAAAGCCTCCTGGCCTGAAAACACAGCTGCCATGTGTTACATTAAACCTCAAATGTGAACATATTTCCTGCTTATTTTTAGTTCTGAAACCATCGTACATTTTCTAGGACAATAAAGGGCAGGCATAAAATAACATATATGTGAGTTTGGATGGAACTAAAAGAGATATTTTATGTGTTTTGCAGCAAACATGTTATCCTCAGACATGGAAAGAAAAAGCATATTTTCTTTCCTCATATCTACCCTTCACTTGTTTTGTGCAGCCTCTTTGCAATTTAGGTCATGTTAAGGTAATCAGCTCTGCATTATGTTGCAACAACCAAGCTGCATGTTCTTACAGTTGTGTGCCTGTACACATGTCCAGGTTGGATTGTTTTCTGTAGCATCGACACACAGGTCAACCAGATACTTATCTGTGATGTGAGTTCAGCATCACCAGCTATGAACCAAGTTTAGGCAAATATACTCTTACTCGTAACTTTTTCCTGAAACTGAGCAAACTTTACTTTGCTGCACCTGTTGTTGGACCTGCTCACTGGGATGACCATGAGTCAGAGTGTGGCGGATGAACACAAGGAATATTTTATTTATCGATTAGTTGATTGACAGACTGCAGCTATACTAATAATTTAACAACTGCCTCAGTCCTCGTTTCAGTGAAAATGTTACAACAAAATAAACTTCTTTCTGTTTCTGTCAGTGAATTTACTAAGAATAACAGTACAACATTTACTTAAAAAATACATTGATTAAAAAAAAAAGCAAATGTATTTTTAATAAAACTAATCAATAGCAATTGATCAGTCAATTAAGGAAACACTTTTTGGTCAATTATTCAGTTATGTTGTCAATAAAGCAAAAAGCCGTTCTGTATTTTGCACCAATACAAATATATTTTCACATTTTTGTGCTGCACTGATAAACTGCTGTGTACATATTGTGCACGTCATAAACAGCTAAAACAACTGTGAAATTATAAGAATCATTAGTAACAAATCAAAACACAACAGCATCATTGTAGAGTGGAGTGCAAAAAAAAATGCTTCTATACAAAAACAACAAAGACACTATGGAAGTCACGTCTTTGCAGCAGCTGAGAAAAACAACCATAAATATTTGTTTTGCCTCAGACCTCGAAAAAGCAATTTAACTGCTTATAATTACCAGTGAAAAAAAGTAACCCAATCCCCAACCCCAAACGACACCACAACATTCCTCCAGTATCTCTCTCGGCCGATGAATCTGACTGCAAAGTAACCTTGTGGTGGTCTAATGGTCATCCATATCGTCTTACATTTGAGTGAATTACTGGTCTAACCAAATTGCAGCCTGCTTTCTCCTGCTGTCATTTTAAATGAAGGAGGAGATAAGGAGTCCAGGCTGTAAGCCCTTTAATGTAATCAGTGATCAATGCTCCTACCATGAACAAAAAGCTCCGTCTGTCCAAGGAACACGTGCGACTGTACAGCAAATCAGACGTGTCAGAACTGACAGGAGGAGCACATTATGAATTCTGCCATTCTTCACTATTCCTCTTCCAGGCCAATTTACTGGTAGGGTCAAGGGTGAACTTCCCCATGAAAAGAAGAAGCCAGAGTAACGACAGTCAGACATCAAACAGAGCAGCTATCCTTCCTGAAAGTGCTTCATACTACAGCCACGCAAACAGACTGCAGGAGAACCCTAACGCCGCCGAGACCAGGCAGATGCATTCGTGGTCGGAGATGAAATTTTTTACACTCCCGCCCAGTGCCACAGCCTTGGCTGGATGACTCAAAATAATCGAGCAGAGTAGTGAATGTTCCAGAGAAAGAGAAAAATATCCACCGAGTCTGAAAGTAGGGAGGGGATTAAAGGCACTGAGGGGGAAGACCTACGAATACAGATACTTTTCAGCCACCACTGCATAGGGTACACATACGTAACGCTCACACATGTGCTTATCAACTCTAACACACACACACAAATATAGAACTGGCATGGGCAGATAAATTCCACCATCAAATATTGCTCTGTGTGACTTGCTGTTTCTGTCACACTCACAGAATGTGCCCATAAAAAAGGGATGTTGATGGCCCAGTTCCCTTCTGAAACGTTAACCCTCTCCCTGCAGAACAGAGTGAAAGTGATGAGACTGTCCAACTTGTGCAGGACGTCTGTCAGAGTCTCATAAACATATCAGAGAACAACACCAATAGTTCTGACAGAGTAGATAAATCACCTTTCACTGGTCATGCCATATCTTAACAACACCAGCTGAGGATTTTGTCCACTTTCTCCACCTCTCGTATCACAAACACCAGGAATAGGGGCCACCAATCAGGTATGTGAAAGGAATCGTTACAAACCACCAAGAGGTCTCGACTGTGGGAGCAGAAACAGCAGCTGCTGCCTCGACCTGCATACTACGCCGCCTTTAAATATCTATAGTTTGTTTCTCTCACACAAAAGTTTTTGTCTCCTTCCTAACAAACAAAGAACAGCTGAGGCAGGTGGGCTGAGCTGAATCATACTTACAGATCCTGACATATGCAGATCATAAGAAAACCGAGAGCTGCAGCAGTCTCCCTGCAGTATCCGTCCCAGCCACACGGTCTCCACACCTCACTCTGTCTCTCCAAAATGGATGGACGAGGGTGTCTGTTCCCAATACCGGGCTGGGTGAGCGTCATCACCGAGCCTGCCCCAGAAAAAGCACCATTCACCACAGGGACCAGTGGCCCACTTTTACAAGGAGCCCAAAATGCTCCTTGCCTTTGCTAAACTTTTCTTCCTCACTGTCCCATCCACCTGTGTGTGCACAAACACAACTTCACAATCTGCACCATCACAAGCCAGGCCGCCCAGCTCTGCTTCCCGCCAGAGGCTACAAGGCTGGAGACATTACAGCAGATAGAGCTTCGGAGGAATCTCTGTGCACAGATCAGTCTCATCTGTGGCCTGACCCGATCAATCAGGCCCAGATGACAGCTTAACCATCGCGGGTGCACTCTTAATGGCCCATTAAAGACGGAGATGGAAAGAGCTACAACACAAGCCATGAGGCAGCATTTCTGCAGGAGAGCAAATTAACTTCAAGATGAAACCAGAAGAGAAGAAGACGTCTGATCTCATGTAGACTCACTGGAATAAACATGAAAAAAGATGCAGAAGAAGAATCACACTTTTGATGGTTTAGGTCTTCTGAGAGGACGTGTGAGCCTGCTGTTCTACTGACACTTGTGATATGCATAATTGACTGTATGGCAATGTGTTAAAAATGTCCTTGAAGGAGAAAAGAAAATCCTCCAGGGTCTATTACAGGTTACATGGAAATCATATAAACAGACATAAACCTACAAAGCCACAATTTCTTCCTACATGCAGAGCAATGCATGCACAGTGAAGATGATGAGCTGCGTGTTTCACGTCTTCCATCTTTGCCCTAACAACCCATGTCCTAATTAGATCTAAATGAAGCGCTGATTTCTAATTGCATCGTCCAGATTAAGCTGACTGTCACTCAGCCGGTTTCTTTCCCGATGCAAAAATACAGATTACCTGACAGGTTGTGACTCGGTGCACATCATCAAATTAAACAGCTGTAACTCCCTGGCAGGAGGAGGAAACGGAGCCGCGCGTGTGTGTGCGTGTGTGTGTGAGGCTGAAAACACTGACCTGCGTCTCCGCAAGCGGATCTCGCGCCCGTGGAGTGAATAAGAGAGCGGAGTCAAGCCAGCCACAGAGGATGCAGCCACTTCCGCTTAGTCACTTCAAAATAAAAGCATCCCCAGTTGAAGCGTTTTGATACGTTTTGTGCAAAAATATAACGCATAAATACGCACACAGCGTGTTTATGTTTCATTGGCGTGTCACTGCTCCTGCATATTATTAATAGGAGACTTCTGAGCAGCACATGCAGGCCTTAAAATTCATTTTAATGCTGCTGTAAGTGGAATTTTTTTAATTATACATAACATACAGCTGGACGAGATGTTTTTCTTGAGCTACATCCAGCGTCTTTATCCAAGAGACACACGCTGACAGATCCTTTAAGAGGCCTTTATATTTCCAGCCTAATAAAAGGAGCAGCAGGCTAATTAAAGGACAGCTTATCAGGGGTCCCGTGTGACACACGGTCAGACTGGTACAGCCGCAATGATCGACACACACATCTACATCCTGCCGATCACACGCATCCTTTGTTGTGCACGGAGCCTGTGCAGAGCATCAGTGGAAAATGGAGTGTCAGCTTGAAACAGTAGCATTTGACACATTTTTACATCATAAACCTGCATAAACCCCGTCACGTCCACGCGCCGCACCGCAGTCTAAACGGGCATTTTGCTCCTCATAGGTTGCTCCTTTGGCATCGGCCAACTTAGAGCGCAACTTGCAGGTTATTGTCTGTGGAGAACTCGTCCCCCCAAACTCACCGCGGCTTATCTGCTCCTCCAGCAGTCACACATCCCTCCAGACTCGTTCTCCTCCTCCTCTTCCTCCTCCGCCGCCACCTCCTCCTTTCAATTTAGTTACAGCCAATTTAAAAATAGCAGCCCGGTCACTTCCTCACCTCACACTTTCCCCTTCGTCCGGTGCCCCGGTCCAAACATTTTACGCACTTACCGGAAACCATCCTGAGCCGGGCATCTCGGTCCTGGTAGTTCTCAGCGGAAGCTGCAGCTCCGCATTTCGCAGTGGAAACGCTGCTGTTCTTTGTGCTGAGAGGACTTCAGTACCCACCAGGCATTGCAGTGGGCACTGATTCGGGCTGGGGAGGAGGGTGGAGGAGCATCACATACCGTTATATTGTCCAGATTCTCAGTGTGAGAATGAGGGATGGAGAGCTGAATCGCTCTTCACTCCGTGCAGTCATCATAACGTAAAGACAGACACAGGCTGCGTAACTATTAACAACATCTTACATCATAATGCTGCATGATTCGGGATGTTTTTAAAACACTCATTCGTTTTAAAAACATTCTTTTAGTTAAATAAATAAATAGTCAGGAATAACTAATAAATCAGGAATGTTAGTGGTTGAGCATTGTCTTTGTGATTTTTATAAAGTTTATTAATTTGTTTATTCACATTGCGTCTTTTAAAATATACTGTCTTGAGTCACATATTATCTTGTTCAGATCTTTACTTTTAAAAGATAGCAATAAACACAACAGCCCACTTGTTTGGCTGAAATGATTGATGTCTGAGTTTATGGTAGACACAGGCCCTCTACTGGCCAACTGCAGTAACACCAGGCTTCTCCATTCAGGGAGCAAATGTACCCTCAGACAACAGTTTCACTTAAGGAGTTTCAGAAGGTTTTGTTTGAGACTACTCTGTGGAAGGCTCCTTACTTAATAACACAACAAACAAATGATTATAAGGAAGCATTTGAAGGTCAAACCAAGAAAAAGTTTGTTTGATGTAACACATTTAATTATTGCAAATAATTCATGAAACTCATATTGGAAAAATTAATTGTATTTGTTATCACATCATACAAATAAGACATATTATGTTACAACTTGGATGAGCAGATTAGAGGCTATAGCAATGACAGAAAATACATCAGCCTTTATATTTAATATAAATGATGGACCGGACTGACACTCCAGTACAACTAAAGCTCTGAACAAATGGGCCTTGAATTCCTTATGTTTGTATTCCTTAATTAAAAAATGTCTGATGTGCACATATTATGTATGATTCTAACTTTTATTTCTCTTCATACATTTCAGTCTGCAACAACAGACTTCCTCTTCTACTTATAATCAAATATTTATAGTGACCTGGAAGTAGATAGCACAACGTGTGGTGCTCAAACATCTTTTGTAATGCAACATTTATTTGATTGAACACATCTGTAAGAGCATCATCAGATTTAGAGTTTATAAAGTGAACACTTTTGTTAGAAAATGACTCAGTAAAGAAGGCACATTTTGTAATGTTGGAATGAAGGTGACGTTCTGCACAGTAACACACAGCTCCAGTATTTTTATAGAGGCCCTTAATGCCTCTATAAAGGACTTGCTGATATCTCAGAGAGAAACAGACACCACTGATAAACTGACGTAGATAGATGAAGCACTTTCCTTGGAATAACTTTAATGCTTAAATATCTCTTTTGATTACAGTTAGATCACTCCATCCCTTTGCACTTTGTCCTATGCCCTACTTTGTTAGTCATTCCTTTAACAAACAGCAAAGGTAGCACACAGTGCTGCACAGTGTGCAGTTTTCCTGCATGGGTTCAAGTGGTTCCGATGTTGACGGTGAGGAGGACGGGCAGCTGCCTCTGCCTGCGCAGAGAAACATGATCTTTGTGGCCTGGTGGTAAAGAATCGTTGCAATGCACCGCAGAGGGTAAAACACACACTTGTTATGCCGTAAGGGTTAGTTTATGTTTTTGACTGTAAGATCCGCTACACAGTCTTTCTGGAAAACAACCCCCAGCAACAGTTGTGAGTGTGTGTATAAAGCATGTGTGTGTGTGTGTGTGCAGATGGGTGAGACACACTCTGGGAACAGCTGTGGAATATTTGACCACATCTGTGATCTTTAAAAGCAGAGTCCAGCCGCTGCTTGGATGTCTATAATATATAGGTTACGCTCCTTTATCATAACAAACATAAGTGACTTAAGTTACTATGCACCCATTTTTTTTATGTTTTTAAAGCAAGTTTTCACTATGTGAGCACAATTTTCTTGATTTCCTGCTTTTTTTCACTCACACAGCTGAAAACACGTTTGATGCAGAAGGTTATTTTAGGACAGGAACATGCTGTTACCAATTATGATCAATGCCAGCTGGCTCTGAATCTGAAACACCCTTTGTGTAAATCTGAACACACTGAAAACATTTAAAAGATCTGGTGAATCATCATTTGTTTGTTTTATCTTAGGTGATGTGAACATCTGAAACGAATGATGATAAATGCCACTGTTATATTCTGTGAAATGAATACATGAGATTCCAATAGACCATCGCTCATCTATAATCTGCTCAGTGATCATTTCTAGCATGAACTGTATCTTGTTTCTATGTGTGTGTATTCTACATGAACCCAACCACAATGTACAGTATACAAATCTATCAGTTACATAATATTTGGAGAGCTGCCAGTGTGTTAACATTAAGAGCAGTAGTAGAAAGCTGCACTGCAGAGAGTACACAGTTTCATCATACCGTACATACAGTACCTGCAGGAGGAACTCTATATACTCCCAGTTATGTTGTTTTATTCTGGAAAAAAATGTGAAAAATGAGTTATGACCTAATGTTTCAACAAGTGTAGTCAAACCAGTGTTTGTGTTTCATATGATAATACTCAGAGAGCAGACACATAAATAGTTTGGCTGAGTGTGTAGAAGCAGGACAGGCCGATACTGCCAAATATAATGAACTACATGTGAACATTTGTCTTTGACTTTAAAAGTCCTGACTTGTAAAATTATATAATACAAAGATCTTAACAGGTTAAAACAAAACTGTTGAGTCAACAAACCAGTTGGTCTTTGTCATAATAAATCTTATAATCACACAGACCATGTAGGTCAGGGGTCTCAAACGTGCGGCCGATATTTTGTGGCCCCCCACTTGACATCAAAGTTTAGTGTTAGTGTTGTGTTTATAGTGTTTATATTGTTTTATCACTTATGGGCTACCATAGCTCAGGCATGTTAGCCAACTAAGAGGTTCTGAGGTTCTATGTTCTGAAGAACTGTTCATGCTCTGACCTGTTGAAGATTGGGGAGATTGGACCAGTTGTACTTTTTTTTGAATATTTGAAATCCTTTTTTTTGTGGAATACTTGATTGCGGCCTAGCCTCTACCCCCAGATAGGTTGAATTTGAGACCCCTGATGTAGGTGAATTTTTATTTGATTTTTAGTGGAAACATGGATGAACTTTATGCTATTTAGGATTTTTTTATAATACATTTTATTGTAAATGGTCACATCTTCTCCATTGCCTCAAACCTGTAGCTTCAGGTATATTTGTTTATGTTATGCTGTAAAATAGCATAAGTCATTCACATGGCTAATTCTGCTCATTAAACACAGCAGCATCATATTGCATGCACCTGTTTCTGCTATTGTTTTAACCTGTTTATGTATTCTTCCTTAGAAGAACAAAAGCTTAGAACAAAAACATTTCACCTTTGGTTGCCACAGAGCAGCTCTGCAGTCACGTACTGTGGATTTCAAGTAGCTAAACAAGCCAAACAACACAATGCCAGAGCCAGCAGCCAAAGCAGGCCCAGGAGAACAGCAGGGTCACTGGGTTTGTCGGACAATAGTAAAAAAATTGAAAAAAAGAGCGGCGGGAGAAAAGGTGAGAGTTAGTTTGTTTGTGTTGGAAGTAGAAACTTCCTGTTTTGGAGTTCACAGCCTGTTGAAGCTGATACAATAGGTATAATACAATAGGTCAGCCATGCCCCCAAAAGCCTCCTGTATGTACAGTATGATCATAAGAATCAACAGGTTATTATAAAATGTAAAGAACCAAAGCTAATATATCTGTGCAGCCACAATGCAGCAGTAAGAAGAAGAAGACTATTCTGTTTTTATACTATAAACTTGCAATAAAAGGAAGCTAATTTGTTTCGTTAAAAATATTAATTTGCTATTAACCGCACTTCAAATTATTTGATCAACATCTCAGCCGCACACTGTTGTCCATTGTTTTTGGAAGAATTAGATTAGAGACCATTCACATTTTACTGCTTTCACTGCTCATTTGTTTCAGAACAAAAGGAAGCTGAGCTACATCTACACATGTATGTGTGTATGTAGCTGGAAACCAGTAAACTTCATCCATCTGTGGTGAGTAGAGCACATCACTGGTGTCTCTCCTGTTCCAGCACCATGGACAGAGTTCTGCCACTGAGGCAAAAAGCTGGATTCACAAAGCTGAGCTCAGACTCTGAGATGTCCTCATATCAGTCAAACATTCAGCATGTGTCTGTTTTTACTGTTGTTTGGGCCCTTTGACAGCTGTGATAAGGAAATGCCCCAATTTAAAATGAATCAGCACAGAACATAAGCTCCCAGTATGGACTTCCTGCTGTTTTGCCATTTTGTTGACCAGTCGGTTTGAATATAGTGACAACAACATCTTTACATCTGTGCTTGGGACTGTTTGGCAAAAGACAGCTGCAGCTTTTTTTTGCAAAATAACGGTATAACAGGAATGAATTGTAATGCAGTCAAGCAGGGTAAACCTACTTCTGAAACACTTGGGTGTTATCATTCATCAGCTCCATCAGACAGCGAAAGCAGGTCGGGTCATTGCCTTATTCTTAAGACGACAGGTGAGTCGTCTCTCTTCGGCTCCAGCCTCCGTCTGCCTTTTCAGGTGTGTGTGTGGACAGTACGTGCAGCACTCAAGAAGGAACATGGGGTGACTTGGCCACTCTGTACCTCTCTCTTTCTCACCCCGCCTGAGTTATAAAACGCTGCATTCTTTCTGTAGATCCCTGTGATAACACGGGCTGTGCTGCCTTTGAATGGCAGGTGAAATTATTATTGATGTGAGCCGTGAATTCCTGAGCCATTCATCCATGTCAGGCCTCCTTTTGAACTCAGAAATGTGTTTGCTTGTCACACAATTGAATCACACATGCCGCCTAAGAGGATTTATTTTCCCTCAAATAATTTTTGGCGCATGGTTTTTTCACAGTAATCACTTTATTTGCTTTTCTAAAGCAAACAGAAAGAAAGCTATACATTACAGAGTAGAAGAAAAACACAATCAATAGACAATCAATTACAACTAATTTATTTAATTTTGCACAACATACAGAAACACATTTAACATGTCCTGTGTCAAAGGTCATTCTAAGAGTTGTAGGTGAATAAAGACTATATATATATATATATTGGCAAAAACATGGCCAGCAGGTCAGAATCGCTGCACTTGTATCCACATCTCTTTCCCTCTGATACATCCTCATAAATCAGTGTTAACCTGGCCTGTCTGTGCAGTGATACACAACTGTTCTGCCTTAGACAGCCAGAGTCAAACATTAACCTCCTATCAAGTCTAATCATCCGCGCATGTTTCCATTCTACCAAACTTCATCATGTTCTCCACCCATACATCCGGCTGCGGGTACAAACCGCCGTCTCAGTGGCACTTTGGCCTCCCGGCGTCGGAGGCTGTATCTCTCAGCAGCCCTTTGTCGTCCTCCTCCCTGTCATAGGAGTGCCATTTGTTCAGGTGCTCGTTGCTACCTTTTTTTTTAGACCCTTCAATAACTTAGCAGCTGCAGCATTTAGCACGTATTCATCCTCTGATCCACAAACGACACAGCTGAATCCTGTCCATACAAAGTCCTCTTTGATCTGCAGGCAACAGAAAGTAAGTCACTGACTCAAAATTAATCAAAGGTGAAGTTTTTTTTAAATGTCACCTGATGATGTTTAGCATGTGGCGCTGCCTTCTTCTCAATGATTTGACTTCAAAGCTGCATGCAAGAAAACAGTACAAAAGTTACAACAGTTACTTAGGCAATGTTTGTCACTTTGAACGTTTTATTGATATTGCTTCAGTTAAAGAACACCCACATTAAGGCACCCAGATCCCTTAAAAACTTATCTTTACAGGTTCAGTAAATGTTTTATTTTACAACAAAACAGCAATCAGCAGTCACGGAGACCTAGAAAACATTTTTTTCTTACTATCTTCTTCTGTTCTGCATTTAAAAATCCTTCCGGTGGTGACATTACATATTTGTCAAATTTGTTCTTTGCTCAGCTTTTCATTGCCTCGGCCCGTCTCCACGGCCCACAGTGGCATTTCAAAACAACCTGTCTGAACTTTGTGCACTGAGATTATCCCTCTCCCTCAGGCCCTGCAGCTGCACTGTTTTGATGATCACACCATTTGGATGAAACATAGTCCAAACACATTTAGGCTAATAATAGCATGAGCTACTCCCTCATTCTTCAACACATCCTCCTCCTCATACGGCGGGAATTTCTGCTGTTGCTTGACAACATGGTTTTTGCATGCATGCGACACTCAGGTCTTGACTCACCTGCAAAAGTTGGCACAGGTTTGATCATCAAGGGTGGCACAGGTACAGCGTCTTGTGGACCTTCTACGTCGAGACAGAGCACCACCTAGACCGTAAACTGTTGTCTTGCTGCAGGGAGAAAAAAAACACAGAATCATGATATAAACACTCTGCAGACTTTGCTCCTTTACACCTTGCCACTGCCCATGTAAAATGATAAGTTGTCCTGAACCTTCTGACCTGTTTAAGTGTTTTTATTCATCCACACCAATATGCTTTTACTTAAAACATGTCTCGTTCTTGTTATGCTCACCTAGGTGTATTGACCCAGATGATGTCCAAATGGCAGAAGTAATGGCACTCAGAGTCCATCAGGTTACTGCAGGCACAACGTTTAGTTCTCATGTGGTGAGTTGCGACACCGTCTACAGCCTCCACTTCCAGCTGTTTCATCACCGGAAGACCCAAACCTGGCCAGAAACAAACTAAATAAATAAATAAAGGACAATGACTTGATGTACAGTGAATGGCATCCATACAACACGAAAACCAACACAAATGTTTTCTTAATGCATCTATGAATGAAAAAATGTCTGAAAAAAATAAAGTTAGGAAGTTAATATTTAGCAAAAGGAAAAATTTGTACTTTAAATGGATCCTATTATATTTTTTCGCATATTATATTTTATATTTTTATTATATTTTTTGCCACAATGTATGTTCACCATCATACAGTGTGACAGCAGTCTGTACATTCTGTCAAAAAACAAAAAAAAATGTTTCTTATCTTATAGCAGAAGAAGGCTACCTTATGTCACACACATCCGGCTGTAATAAGTAAATATATGTTTTATATGACACATAAAAAAGCAGACTTACCATCTTGTATTGAAGCCCATAGTGTGACCAGAAGAAGAATGCTGCTGTGAGAAGACATATCTGATAGGTTAGAGCTCTGCAGAGATTATTTTTCAAACAGCTGCTGCTGTGGTTTATTCTAGAGGTGTCTGAACTCTGTCACTCTTTTATTCTGCTCCTCTCCTCTCTCTCCTGCTGTGTCATAGTAAAAGCTCCACCCACGTCTGCCTGTCATGGAGCCATGGTGTACGACCCCAGGGTGTTCAGACCTGTGACACATTCCAGGAATATCTGCTGCTTTGTAGCTGTGTGACTGACACAGATCCTGTTCAGAGATGGCTGCTGTTTTTATATCTGCTGTTTGCCTTTAAATGAGGAATGGTCTAAGACACACAAGGACATGAGACTGCCTAACATATCAGATCTGATTAAAAATGTCTTAAAATACAGCACTTAAGTATATATATACTTATTTACCATCCACTAAGGAAAAATAGTGGGATGGAACAAATGCAATACATCCCTGTGACTGCTGGAAACACACGTGGGAGGAAATTAGAGGGGAGATGCAGTGATATGCTGGTGTGTAAGAGAAACATTTACATTTACATTTCATTGAACCATTCTCTCTAGTTAAATGTAAATAAATACAATTAAATTAAATAAAATTAACCTTCATGATATCTGCTCAGGAGGCGATAACACAGCTCATCTTTGCCGACACGCTCCTGGGTCATGTCACACCCACATGTTGAAAAGCCAGGTCAGCCATGCCAGACTCATGCAGATAACCAAATGGCAGCCTTTGCATGTAAATGTAGTGGAGTGAATACATGTTCAGGTCAGCAGAGCTGATATCATCTTTACAGATGTCATTTCACAAAAGAATCATGGTTGATCAATTTTCTGACACAGAATTTGACTAATAAATAGGAACATTTGCTGCGTGTTAAGCAGTCATGTTATGTCACAGTGTACTCAGCAGATTTTTTTCCAGTGGAATACTGAGTGTAAGGAGCAGGCGGTGCTCTGTTAAAGATGGATGATAGATGGGTTGGATGTATGTGTAACCATTTAACAGAATAAACATGTTTATTTACTATAATAATATTCCATTAAACCTGACACCTGAGCATACAGAAGAAGCAGACAGCAGGCTGTACTTTATCTCTGGGTGGTGAGGAAAGCACCTGTGACTAGAACAACTGCGAACGATACAATAAAAAAAAAACGAGATGCATCGATTATTAAAAGTTACAATGGTACCAATATTTTTATAATTAAGTGGATTCTGCATGTATTTGTACATGTAAGAAACCGAATAAGTTGTTATTTTTAGACATTTTAATCCAACTAAATTCTAAGGATCTAAGTTATGTTAACGTGCAAAGCGGATGGAGCTATACTGTGGTATGTGCTCCTGGAGCGTAATGATTTTGCATGGGCACACTGTTCAATACAATCATGGCGGATCTACTCACCTGTCAATTACTATATATACCATTTTAATACAATGATTCTAAGTGTAAAAGTCAGAACACTTTCTGTGCCTGTGCTTGTCCTATCATGCCTCTTATGTAAGCATAGCCAGACTGTGGTGGACCATGACTAACCTAGTTATTCATGTCTCTGTATACATGACCACTGACTCTGTGTTCGGTAACCTGAGTAAGATGTCTACATGCAGCAGTATCCTGGTTTTTCTTGGAATGCTCCAGGTACCATATCCAGGTTTTTCAATATTAGGATATGGTCTTACTGAACCCAGGATAATTCATTTAGATGCACAGATCATAACCAGGACTTTTGTTGAAAGTTAATTTTATGTCCAGCACATAATTAACATATAGTTAAAATTAAATGTTTAGGTCAGCTGAAATTATAAGAAAAATTAGATCCAATCGATGCTGAAACCAAACCATAAGAAGGACATGAAGAAACTCAGTTCCTTCAATGTCTGCAGCAGGAGGCTCCATATGTTCTACCAGTCTGTCATGGCGAACACCATCTTCTTTGCTGTGGTGTGCTGGGGATCAGGCATTAAAGCAAAGGACGCCAACAGACTGGACAAACATATTAAAAAGGCGGGGTCTGTTGTTGGCTTTAAGCTTGCCAACTTGGAGGAGGTGGCGAGGGAAAGAGTGCTGGCTAAACTGCTGTCAATCATGGACAATCCCTCCCACCCTCTGTCCTGTGTGGACAGACTGAGAAGCAGCTTCAGCAACAGACTCCTGCTGCCCCGCTGCTCTAAGGAACGGTACAGGAAGTCATTCCTGCCGTCCGCCATCAGACTGTATACGGTAACTCATCTGTGACTGTCAGAGCTATGCTCACAAACTCGGACTAAAGCATCATCACAGGTGCATTTTAAACTTCTCAGTTACATTAACTGTGTTTTTATCTTTTTATCTTCTCTTTGATCTGCTTCTATATGTGTGTATGTACATATTCTTTTTTTTGTTGTTGCTGTCATGTGCGTGTATGTGTATACAAGATTTTCTTTGCTTGTGTTTATTGTATTTATTTTTAAAATGCTGCTACTACAACTTAATTTCCCCACAGGGATTAAAAAAAATAATCCTAATCTTAATCTTAATAATCCTGGGTCTAAATTCTAACCATCAATAATCTTTGGAGTTGAAGAATGTATTTCGGTATCTGTTTGTACCCTGTTCCTGTGGGGGAGTGGAGAATATTTTCCTCTTACATAAAGTTGTGTAGTTTGAATGACCTGTGCCAAACACACTGCTTCACACTGTGGTGTAGATTCTTCACATTCTTGCACCAGAAGTTATGAGTTCAGTTCCCTCGGGGGCACAGATGTGTTCCTCTCCAAAAAGGGATCAACCCATCATGTAAAGCAGAGAAAAGAATGGTAAGTAACAATGTGTCTTTTATTATTATTATACAGGCGCACACACCTAATGTCTGCAGGCTTCTGTTCGGGAGGCTGTTGATTTTTAATTAGCAATGCAGCCTCCTCAGGTGACTCCTCTGAGAACTGTTCTCAGCATGTTTAGGAGCTTTAGAGAAGGGAGAATCACTCCCTTTAAATGATTTTTGATTCCTAAAAATACACCTTGTTGGTTTTGTAACTTTTGTAACAGTCAAGGGTTTAAATTACACAAACTGTCATCTTATGGCTTCTGATCCACAAACCTGCACACTAAGCTTTATGTAACCACTGTTTTGATGTTCTGGGATGAGTGAGAGACACACTGCTGTGAATGGATAGGCACATTTTTTGTTATTAACTTATTATATATACATCCGCTATAACATAAACACAATAGTTTCAGCTTGCTTGACATCATTTATAATCTGTCATGTTTGTTCTTTGTAATGTGTTATGTTTGCTGCATGTTTGTTCCTCTCTCTTTCATCCGCTCTGTCCTGTCTACCTCTTCCTCTCCGTCTTTACCCGGCTGGATATCAGCAGGAAGGTTCTCCCTTATGAGCCGGGTCCTGCTTAAGGTTTCTTTTTGTTTCTTCCCACTGCTGCTCTTAAGGGGGTTCAGGCTCTGGGTTTCTGTAAAGCAGCTTGGCTCTTTAAATGTGTTTTAACAGGTACAGATGGGCTGGCTGGATAATCTGTTGACAAGAATTATATCAAGTAATTCTGAAGCAGAAATAACCACGCAGGCCTGAATCACTTTTTGGCAGGCGGAGAATGCAGTTTTTAAGACAATCTCGAGCACCGTATCAATAAAAAACGATGGCAGATTTCTGGATGTGAGAAAACCCATAGCCCAAATAGCTGACCAGAGTTCTTGGAATTTATAGCATGTCACAAGTTCACAGTATCTTAGAGCAGATAAGGTGAATTTATTTTAAAAGGTGTGTTTACCCCAATCAAAAGTTAAACCAGTTAACCTGAATGCAACAAGTGATTCTAGTGTTTCTCTAATCAGACGTAGGGCACATCCTGTGCCTGATGCATGGACTGCAAGGGATGAGAACAATACACAGATGGACTTCTAGGGTGGGTGACCTCTAGTGGTGAGGCCATGGAACTGTCTAAATACAACAGAAGAGATCCAAAGTTCCAACTGTGGCAAACCTGGACATAAGTGGTCAGAGGATTGTTTGGATGCATGGAAATGATTTTAATCACACAACCCTACTCACTAACACCCCAACCAGTGATGGAAGTTAACTAAGTGTTTTCACCTTGTACACTAAAGAAAAACTTTGGTGGTTGATACAACACAGGTGCAATAATTTGCAATATCCCATCTGTGTATCAATAACTATGCTGGTGTGCAATGTTTGTATATAATTCCTCTAATCTTTTCTTTTTATTCTGCTTAATTCTTGCTCTGACTGTCGGTGTGTATTACTGCTGGTACCCGAATTTCCCTGAGGGACTTTCCCGAATGGATTAATAAAGTATATTCTATTCTATCCATTCTACTCTGATGGATTTATAGCTATAAGTAGCAAATGTTGTACTTTCTTCCAGACTACATTATCTGACAACTTTTTAAAGGTGAAGATTTAACAGCTTGGATAATAAAGAAGCTTATAAAATATAACACACCATTGCAAATAATACAAATAGCATTGTGTAGCTGAGACCACCATTCAGATGTCTACAAGTTGTTACACGATCCACCAAATATTCATTTTTATCTCTAAACATCTCACAGTTAAATTCTGTGTTAAAATAATTCAATCTCAGCAAAAATGAAGCAGTAAGATAGATTTGCTCCTCTGCTCTTCAATTCACATTTATTCAAACTAGCTCCACCTCCACCAACTACAACAGTAATATGCTGCTTACACACCGATGCTTCGCCATTGATCATCATATCAGTTCAGTCAGAGGGACCAAACTGCTTTTACTACATTCTACTGTTAACATGTCACCTTAGCACCTTGTGATGTCAACCACATCACAAAGCATTATCTGTTGACATGCTTAGCAAAACAAATGAGACACTGCTCAACAGTTTTAAACAAATAGTTTATAGAGGGGAGAAAGTCAAATTCCAAAAGTAAATAGACACACTGGACCACCAATCACAAAACAAATGTAGATGTATGATAATATTTTGTGCGTTTGTAGTTTAAACTCCTGTGCTGTGAAAAAATGGAAGAACGGCACAACCTCGAAGGAGTCTGGTGCAAGTTTTATTTTTTCAATGACTACAAATTTTGCTGTGTGAAATCTGCAGGGCACTTAAATCTTCTGGTACCGGCCAAACTCTCATTTTTGTCACTAGTTTGGGAACATCATGAAAAAGACACACAGATGTAACAAAAAGTTTGTTTTTTTTCCCCCCATAACAAAAACGTAAAAAAAAAACAAAACAAAAAACTTGCAAACAATGATCATTGTCATCAAATAACAATAAATAAGGAGCACTCTTCCCTGTACATACATATGTTCTAATCTAAAGTTTTTTTGTAATAAAAATAGAACTTCAGTGCATTTCCTTTTTGCGGCTCCTTCAATGTCATCTCACCATGAGACTCTGTTAACCCTGGCAATTAAAGCAATGGCCTTAAGAACAATCAAAACACCAAATATTACCCCTCCCGATGAACAAACACAAAAAGCAGATATAAAATTTCACAGCCTTCTCTTTGTCTATCTAGACTGTACATCTCAAAACACAAACCTGGACAGAAAAGGCACAAGTAACTACAATTTGAGTAATACTGGACAAACAAAAATGGAATTCTTTGTGATGAAAGATTTTGGTCATTTACAAATTTATTTATATTCCTTTTACATTTGTTTTAAACAGACATTAAGATTATCAGTATCAATATAGATACACGAGGAATATATTTATATATAATTTATATAGAGAGATTTACAGAAACGTTATTTTCACAAAGAAAAAGTGCATTTTTATAACAAACCTGAATATTGCCAAAAAAAACAAACATTTAAGTTAACAATAGTATTGAAAACTGTATAAAAACAAAGCTATTAAAAAAACAAAACTAGTGTAGCAACCAATAAA
Organism: Parambassis ranga; assembly: GCF_900634625.1. Classification (NCBI taxonomy): domain Eukaryota; kingdom Metazoa; phylum Chordata; class Actinopteri; family Ambassidae; genus Parambassis; species Parambassis ranga. Next base: position 10,960,160 of record NC_041036.1, read on the forward strand.
GCAAAAATGGGATGCAGGATGCATCAAGGTGTAGACACTGTTAAGTGCTCTGGTCTGTCCTGGTTGAGTCTTCTTCAGCTCCTCTCTCCACCAGATCACCACCAGGTGGTAGTTCCTCCCTCTCTGGCTGCTGTCCAATGACGCGCGGGGCTACGGGGGGTGCAAGGCTGACGACTGCTCTTGAACGACTGTCCCTGGCGTACTGTTCGGTGGTCTCAGTAGCCGACCTGCGTGGGTGGACGGAGCTTTGCGAGCTGCCATATTGCTTTGAGTCTGTGGTCTCCAAATCTGTTTTGGAAATTGTTAGTGCTGTGCTAAGACCGCGCTGCCCTGACTGGCTGGTTCCTGCTGCCTGGTACTCTGACCAGTGGTCTCCAGGAGTCCTAAGCCCTTGAGTCCTGGGGGTCCCGCCCCAGTATGATTCAAACCTGGCCAGTGAAGGCCCTTCCAGTGGGGGAGATGTTGGGGACGAAGGGGTAGTTGGGTGGGACCTTGGTCTGGCCTGTACCATTTGGATCCCTCCGATTGGGATCATCAGATAGGGGACCCTGGCCTGTTGGGAGTGCATGGGAAGATGGCTGAAGAGGTTGTCTGCTGCATGGTATCCTGGATAACCACCACAGGTGGAAAGCCGAAAAGCAGCTGGAAATAAGCTGTGTTCTGACAATGCTGGCCCATCTCCTGCAGTACCAGCTTTCTCCTGTAGAGAGAGCAAACACTTTATTATTGCACTGCATGAACCTGCTCTGTCAGTACACAAAGTACTGTACACTGAGATCTTCCAGAAGGTACAGACTTAGATTGTTGGCTAAATGTTTCTTTGCAGACACAGATCTGTGACACTGCATGACATGTTAAAAACAAAAAGATTTTGATTTACCGGTTTGACATGACTGCCCCTTGTGCTGGGGCTCTCCCAGGGCAGGTGCCCAGGGGTTCTATGCTGCAGTCCAAGTGGTGAGGGAGGGGCCTGAACTTGAGATGACCGATAGCAGCTGGGTGAAATGGGACGAAGGGGAGATGGTCCTCTTTCTGGAGAGGGTGAGACATGTCGACTTGGCGAGGACAGCTCGGTCCTGGGGGAGAGGCTGTGGATGGGTGAGGACAGCTCCAAACGTGGAGAGAGACTGCGGCTGGGGGAACAGCTCTCACTGCTGGGGGAGAACGCTCTTGAAGACGCCTTCCAGCCCCGCCGAGAAAACAGCGCTCGTCTACTGCCTGGTGAGGCTGCTCGTCTGCTGGGCCACACTCCCCTCGGGGAGGGCTCCTGTCCGGGACTGGGATTGGGTGCCGGGGCTTCGGGGTCAGGAGTGCCCTGCTGAGAGTGCCTACTGCAGCTGGAGCGCCCCCCTGTTGATGGGTGGGTGTCTGATGAACAGGAGGATGGCGGGTCGTCATGGGATGCAGACTCCTCTTCTTCCTCCTCTTCCTCCTCATCATCGTCATCATCAGAGTCCACATCAGAGAACTGATGTTCCTCCTGATCTTCTGAGCCACAAACACGCTCATCACTTCCTGCTGGAGAAACACACAGATACCTTTAACACTCATATAAACTCAAAAACCTAATATACAAAATCTTGCAATACACTGACAGTCACAAAAACACATTCACAGAACAATTCTCCGGAACAAGCACAAAGGGTGAGGACAGCATGCTGTATCTTTCTGACAAACCTCACCCACCACCCATCAAAACCCGTGTTATAAATAGACTGAGGATGAAAAGGCTGGAATTTAATTGAATAGCACCATCTCTCTATTCACAAACTATCTCAACAGCCTTGTGAATGGAAAGGCAGTTTAAATGGGGCGTCCTTGGCTATGATGAGTGTAGTCTGTCAGCAAGAAAGAGACAGGAAAGAAAGAGTCAGTACAGGGCGGGGCGGGGTAGTGGAGAGAGGTCAGGGAGGAGAAGATCGTGATGTGGTTGGCTTTGAGGCTCTTTTGTGGCAGATGTAAATGTTGAGCGACATGCCAGAAACAGATCCTTGAAAACAAGGTGTAACGTCCAGGCTACATCAGGACTCTGTGGCACGCTTCTGTATTCTTCATTTATATATCTTATACTTTTGTATATTTCTCCTGAGAGGAGAATAGAACATGGTGTTGCATCAGCTGTCAGTGCTGAGCAGCTACTGTTCTTCACAGACAGAAGTTCATCCAGCTGTGTACCAACACACAGTAGAAGGGAAATGTGTCAGATGCATCCCCATCCCCCGGAGTACCTGTTTCCTCGCTCTCTGGCTCGTCCAATGAGGACTCAGATATACCCATTGCCTGGCATTTTTTCCCATGAGCCTTTGACTTCATGTGTTTTGTAAGGTTTCCTGAAAGGAACAGGAAGAGTCCTCCACTCACACAATGCAAACACAATGAAGTAAAATGTGGTCACTGGGCATGAAGTGTAACATTACATAATCAAAACAACCATTTACCTTTGGTTTTGAAGGCAAAGTTGCAGTGTTTACATATGTATGGACGTACATCAGTGTGCGTTCTGATGTGCTTTTTCAGCATGCTAGGCTTCTTACAGCGGATGCCACACTCTCCACATATGTACTGTCCCCGGCCGCGGCCTCTCACATAGACATACTCTTCAGTAGACTTATACCTACGAGAAAGAAAGACAGAGATGAGTGATTTCCTTCATGCATAACTGATGCTTGCCATTTTCATTCAAATGTGTGAGTATAGCAACATCATAGACACTTTAATTGATTCATTAATGGTTTTTTTTGCAGGGGAAAGTAAGCCTAACGTTCACATTCCTTTCAGCTTTATTCTGGTCTCTGCCAACCCCTTAAAATATTCCTGCATCTCCTGAATGGATCATAATGTTTATCTCCTTTATGGCTAGCTGACGAATACAGCTGCTGCTGACAAGTCTGATGATGAAAAAAAAATGTTCTCAAAAATGCTGCAGTTATTATTTCCCCTTTCTCATTACATAGTCATTTAAATGTGTAAATAATAAGGTCCATTAAAATACATCTTGTTCAAAAATTACCTAAAAGTATCAACATACAGTAAAAAAAATGTGTGTTGCAACTATACCTATTAGCTTAAGATAGTATCTAACTAACTAGTGCTAGCCCATACGAATATTACTTTGTAGAACAGATTCCTCAGTGGGTTATTTTTCTTTTATACAGTCTGTAAGTGTAACCCCTGTCAATCCTGTTGACAAACAGGAAATAAATGAGCAACCCTGACTCTTTTTGAGGGACCACTGGAGAGCTGGATAAACAGAAAAACCAACAGGCTGTTTGGTTTCAGTCTATCACGAAGCTGTTGCAACAAAGGGTAAATTAGGCTGAGCTGAGATGACAGGTAGGCTGGTTATTTTCCATGCTGTGTCAGTGTCTGGTGATGACAGACACAAACACCATGGTATCCACAGAAATGAAAGAAAGTCAGTCTAATAAATAAAAGACATAAAAAAAGACCCCTCTTTTGAGAAAGGTACTCCACCTTTACAAAATTGCAACTCATTGTTCTCAGTCTGATGAGAACAGCTTTAATAATAATAATAATAATAAATGTACATGTCAGTTTGTGTCAGCAGAAAAAATACATAAAAACACATACAAAACACACACACAAGACACAGGGAAACAAGGCTTTCTTTATGGAGGCGGGTTGGGGAAGCCCCACCAAAACCCCAGCAGCACCAAGTCCCTTGGCTGTTTGCTCCACTACACCCTAGGAGCACAAAGAATACCAGCTATTCTGCTGCGATTGGGTGGCCCTGCCAACAACAGCAGCAGCTAAAGAGAGGGAAGGGAAGCCTGGCTATGGCCAGCAACCTGAAATAGACACTACATATAAAAATCAAGCAACAGATTTAGGTCCAGTCTATAAAAAACATTGTTTATGCACAATCTTCATGTTTACCAAAGGGCTATTTGTGGACACAGTGGACCACAGATGTTTTAAACCTGAATGAATTGTCGTCTATGAAAACGTCCTGCTCTCACTACTCATGAAGAGACCTGCAATCCATTCTGAATTGTAAATTTCCAACATGCGTTGACTGTGTTTAATTACAGGATATGTACCACATCTACAAGAAACCAGGCTGTGAATGCTCCCTGTTGTATAACAGAGCCAGCAAATCATAACAAATTGTTACACAACTGTAAAACAGTCTCGGCAGTGACATTATGCTGTGTTCATTCAGGAGCTGGCTACTGTTTAAAAACTGGCATGTATTTTTTACCACTGCTAAAAATATCCACCCACATCGCAGAAAAATAACCACGGCAGAAGTTGCACTTCACTTATCGAGCATTAAATCAGCAGCACGCCTCTCCGTAGACTCAACTGACAACAGTGTTGCGAAGCTTTATGACTGTGGAGGGAAGAATAAAACTGCCAAGCAGAGTGTGAGTGATTGATGAAACTGTAGCTGTGAATAACACAAACTGCAGGTACCTTTCGTCAAGACAGAACATTTGACTAAAATAAATAAGCATGCTGAACGTGACACAGGAATAGGACAACCCAGTTCATTGCTGTGCTGAAACTGTTATAACAAATCTGCAATATTAACCACTTCCACCATGGCAATCAATCTGCATGTCTTCACAGAATCCAGAGGGAGACAGTTCAGCTTATGCTCACTTAGAGGGATTAAAGCCAATGTTCCACTGACTTTCATTGCCTCCAGGAAGGAACTGTGATTGTTTAATTGCTGAGATATGTGTTATTGTGTAGCATGTGTTTTCTTTAGCCGCATGCTACCATTAGGCTCAAGAAAGAAGGGATTCCTTTAAGAAATTGGATGAGGATGAAGTATGGCTACAAGATGCATATTCATAAAAGAGTGTTCTTCAGAATTAAATGAGTGGCGCACAGTTACAATTTCAAAGTCTTGAGAAAAAAAGGGAGATAGGGATAATGAGTTTTAACAGAGTCAGTGTGCAAAACAATCTGCTGAGTAGCTGTGCTTATTTGTATTCATGGAGAAAATGCAGAAGGACATCAAGGGATAGAAATACACAGAGGGGACGCAGAGGAGACTGGGAGGAGAAAAAAATAATACATGGGTAAGTAAAACTGGAAGAGCTGCCAGAGAGAAAGTGAGTGGCAGCACAAGCAGAGGGAGAAGGGTGGTACAATGGAGGCAGACGAGGAGAGAACTAAAGAAAGCTGTGGGCTGTTTATGGATGAAAAATGCACTTTCTAAATATGTGTGTGTAATGTGTGGCTGCAGATGATGAAGCCTGGTAATTAGTGCCTTATCTACTGTTAAGCAGACAACTCCTTTTCACTCAATTTGTGTGCAAGTAAGTACAAAACACAAGCCTTAATGTTAAGATGTTGACAAATACAACACTCCCCATAAACCTCACACATACCTTTAAACACATTTTCTGTGTGAATCATCTTATTTGTTCTAGAATATGTCTCTATCAGAATCAGCTGCTGGGGAAACTTTCAGCTCAAAGTTGGAGAAGAAGACAGGCTCGCTGGAAAACACCACACAGACATTTATAGAAAGCGCTAACGTGAATGTGAACAGGTCTGCACACAAACATGGTAGCCATGACGGTGATACTAACTGCTTGCACACTGTGCCTGTGTGTCTTCTCTGTAACTTTTTTTACGATATTAATGAGAGCCTCGCAGAGTGAAGTTAGAGACAACCTTTTCCCCTTCACAGCAGACACACACACAGACACACACACACTGCTATCTCTCCAAATTAACACTTCTAAAACACCGACATCCATGCCAGCAGTGAGAGGAAAAAGCTTGGCTACAGGTACAAATGAAGTCCCTGCGGGCCCCTCGGCCTCCCATCTGTTACTGTAATTCTCTGCGCACTCTTGTCAGCTCTCCATCCTTGCTGTTTTGCTGTCATCAGGCGTTGGTTTCTTTGTGACTCTGGTAATGAGGCAAACTAAAAGATGTGCATTTTAACAGTCTCATTCTTTCACTTCTTACCCTCCTTCGAAGATGCGAACACGAGAAGGCTCGCTGTGTTTGGAGGTGGACGGTCCTTCCTGTTCTTCTGTCATCTCTTTGTTTTCCAACTTTTCAGGCTTTTGCAGATCCGTTACTTCAGTGAGGGTGCTGGCTGGGGTGGCATGTACCTACACTCAAAACACACACAGAAAAAAATCAAACCAACTTCCAATAAAATGCCAGTGTTTTGTGGTTTAAAGTGTTCTGGCTAAGGCTTGTGTTTCTCTATCACTGACGATGGGTTATGCTAGCAGAAACCAATGCTAGCCTAAAGCAGAGTGTGTATTGTGTATATGTTTACCTCTGAAACACGTGGGGTCCTGCTGCTTGCAGGGGCCACTTTCCCTTTGGTTGGCGTTGGGGCAGCGGCCATGGTGTATGTCTCGGAGCTGTGTTTCTGTTTGGAACACAGCAGAGACAAGGCCACCTTGGTGCTGAGGCCTGGCAAGTTTGGGTTGTGAGCACTGACACTCCAGGTAGAATAAACCGAGGCTCGAGGGTCCCTCTGTGCAGATGGGTTGGGTTTGACATAGTTTCGGTAGCACCAGTTAACTGAGGTGGAAGTGTGGAGGCTGGGGTATGAAGGGGTGCTTGGTCTCTCAACCCCTTCCTCCACAGTTGGCACCTCTTCCTTTTTTTGACATGTCCTCTCAGTTGATTCCCTCTTCTCTTCCTTTTCCTCCCTGTTGAGTCTCCTTGGTACTTGGTCCTGCTCAGCCTCTGCTTTCACAGTTGTCTGTTCTACCTTATCTGGTTGCTTCTTCTCTGCTTCTTCCAGTTTCTTCCCAGTGGCTTTACTGTCTTCCCTTTGTCTTAACTTCAGTTCCTCTTCCTCCTCCTTCTCTTCTTCCTTATGTTGTTCCCCTTCCTCTTCCTCTTTTACCCTTTTCTGGTGACGCTGGGCCTCAGTGCTGAGCTCCAGACTGGCTGCTGGAGAAAGCATGCGTTTACTTCCTCCAGCCCCCAGAGGACCATATCCCTCCCCAGAGCCTGAGGCCAGCTCTGATGGCAAAGAAAGGGGAAGAAGGCTCTTAATGTCTGGTGAAGGAACTTTTAAGTAGGTCCTTTCCAGCTTGCCCCGCTTCACATGGCTCATGATGACCATAGCTGTGCAGCAAGATGGTTCCTGTGAGCGAGTGGAAGCCAGAATCTGAGACAGGGTGGTGTACATGGCACTGGCATAGGTAGGTATATGAGTTTGGAGGCGCACTGGCACCACAAGGGACATCACTGGTGTAAGCTGGGCTAGGCATGTAACGATGACTGGCTGTGGGTGGTGGCATGAGATTGTTACCAGTGATTGATGGGCAGAAGACATGAAAGAGGTGGGGGGTCTGATCTCTGTGGTAGGAGGGGAAGGAGCGTGTGTGTTAAATCTTGGTGGGACTGGCAAGTACAGAGCCTGCCCGACTCTTGACCTTGAGGAGAAGTGCAGCTGATGGAGCGGTATTCCCACCTGTTCTGCCATGTGAATATGTGCTGGATGTATCTGTATTGGTGGAGATCCTGTGTGTGAATGTAAGAAGGCTCTGTGGATGGTTTGGTTGGACAGTATTTCAGATATGGCTGTGGTGACAGGGAGTAGCTGGGATAGTGCTCCTGGGGGGAATGTTTGCTGGCCTCTGGGCTGCAAAGGGAGTACATCCTGAGTGGACTGAAAGGTCTGTGGCTGTAACAGCTGCAGGGCCTTTCCTGTGGCATCCAGGTTGAGCCGGGAGCTTGCCTCAGTGGAGTAGAGTGGTGGATGGCTGGAGTGGGAAGGACCAGGCTTGGGACTCTCTGCTCTGGAAAACTGACTCATGCTGCTCCCCACCTCTTGCTCAGGTTCCCCTAAGGTAGCATGCTTCACAAGAAGACACTTTCTCCTTTCTTTCCAGGAGGAAGAAGAGGGTTGTGGGGAGAGAGAACCGTAGTCAAATGACTTACTCCTGGTCTCTGAGGTCTCGTCTGTTTGTTGCGGGCTAGCTGGGGCCTGTTCTGATGCGGAGCGCCTCATCTCTTTGTAGCTTTGTTGGTGTGAAGCGGATGGCACCATCAACATCTGAGAGCTACTGGAGGCCCAAGCGGTTGACTCTGGTCTTGTTGCATCCTCAAAAGAAACAGAAAGACTTGAGATGTTGCTTTCTTGACTTGGGCTACGAGGCAGGGACAGAGACTCGAAACTAGACTCCCCAGAGGACTGGGCAGCTTCTGCTAGGCGGAGTCTTTTCTTCTTTGGTGGCAGCTTCTCTGCAGGGAGCTGGGCCAGAGTCTGGCTACGTTGAGGCCAATGGAACTCCTCTATTCTCTCTGCCTCCTAGGAGAGATAAATAGATTAATAACGATTTGGTCAGACATTTAGAGTAAAGTAAAAAATATGATCTCGACAAAACTTTAGTACTACAGTACCATACACAGCTAAATGGCCCTTTAAATAATCATGTACCTTGGATGAGGATGCTGTCACTGGGGGTGACACAGATGGCATGTCAGCATCAGGCTCCACAGTAACAAGGATCTCTGGCACTTGAATGTTTGGCTGGCGGATGAGGCGAGATGTAGAGGGTGATGGTTTTGGCTCGGGTTGTTTTGTTTGCTCAGTCTCTCTGAGGTCTGGTTCCTGACTTTCCATAGATATACTCTCCTGTTTCTCAAAAGAGCTAGTGTGTTGGATGACAGACACACCCTTCCTGTCCTGTTGCTGCGGCTGGTTCAGCTCAGTCTGTGAAGAAACACCTAGAGACAAATAGCAGAAAAAAAACTAAGCTCTCATTGTATTATCTTGGAACAGGGCTGACGTTTAGCTGTTGATAGTCTGGTTGATTATATCAATGACATAGAGCAGATGTAGATATTAAGTGGTGATGTATGTTTGTCAGATATCTTAGAGCATAAAAAAGGAAACAAATTACATAACAGAGGATGCTATTATAATTTTTCCAACTCTACAGGGAAACATAAACAAACCTGAGAGGGGCTGGCTCTGTTCTGGTCTGCTTGGCACTGGAATGAGGCTTGCAGAGCTGCCTGACATGGCTGAGAATCCAGGGCTGGGAGGATCCTCCTCCAGACTCTCCTCTTTCCTTCTTTTTCTTACAGCCATGGCCAGGGCTCGAAACTTATAGTGCATCATCAGGGGGCGATCCTCCCTGCATGTTTTACCCGCATCCCCGCTTTCTTGTTCCTGTCCTGGGCACATGGCTCTGTGGGACTCATAACTTTTCATGTGCTGGAAGCGAGTGCCACACACTCTGCATTCATACCCGCTTCTTTGCTGCTGTGGCTCTGGCTGCCTGGCTTGTTCAGTGCCTCTGGTTGAGGAAGGGGTGAGACTGGCCTCTTCTAACATTAATTCAGCCCCTAGGGGAACCTCAATGGCAGGCTGGCGCCTGAGCATACGCTGGGCATGGCCTACTCTCATCTCTGCTACTACTGCTTGCTGCTCATCAAATGACTGGCATAGGCGGTAACCTCTAGGAGACATTGTCCCAGAGGTGAAGGACTCTCCTTGGCTGGTAGGTGATGGCATTGAATGGCTCCTGAGCAGAGGTACTGCTGACAGCTCCTGTGTACCAGTTGGATCTGCCTCTGGACCCTGGAGGTGTCTTAGCCCACTGGGGCCAGCCACCTCTGCTTTGGAATCAAATGTATAGGGATCTTTAGGGGCAGTAAATTTGGGTGACTCCATGCTACTCTTCCTGGATAGGGAGGAGCGTCTGGGCTTAACGCTGTCAATCTCACTGGTGTCTACTACTGCTTCATTGATAGTGATAAGTTTAGTTATGTGTTCTATCACCTGGGTTTTTGGGACAGTGAAGGGGATAGTCTTCTCCTCTGTTCCTGAGGAGGAGGAATGTGAAGAATGAGGCTGCTGCTGGTGGGGACTGCGCTGCTGCCCTCCCAGCCTCCCATACTTCCCTAGAATAATTTCTGCGTAGGTTTTGGCACTGGAACTGGGTGGGCTAACTTGAGACAGGTCAGTGCTGCCTGATCCAGAGAAGTAACCAGACTCTGTGCTTCCCTTACTACCAGGCCCCAAGGAAGAAGATGAGGTGGAAAGGGAGGAGGGAGGGTCATCTGGGGAACCCATGGGCCCACGTTTTCTTTCACTAAGCCTCAGTGCCAGTCTTTGCTTCACAGCCTGAGAGTCTTCAGGCCTCTGGCTCTCCTCTGACCCCCCCAAGCGCTCCTTTCCACTTTTCCTCTGGTGTCCAAGCATCTCCTTAGATGAGGATTTCCTGTGTTGGCCTGTCTCTTCCTCAGACTCAGTGCTTTCTCCCTCTGTATGTTCCTCAGGATCTTCTCCAACACCACTTCCCTCTGGTCCACTCAGACTGGGCTCATCACGACTGGAAGCCAGACCTGCTTTAATACGATGGGCATGGGACTTGCGGTGTTTGTACAGGTTGCTCTTGGTTTTGAAAGAAAAGCCACAGGGGGCACAAGGGTAGGGTCTCTCCCCTGTGTGGGAGCGTATGTGTTTCTGAAGAACACTTGGCTTGGCACATGGACGGCCACAAAAAGTGCAGACATATTTCCCTGGTTTTTGCGGTTTCTTCTCTCCTTTTCTGGGTGAGCTGACCACTTCTGCACCCTCTTGGCTGGTGTGTGGCAAAACCCCATGACCATGCTCACCCTGGGTAGAGGAAGTAGAAGGGAGGGATGAAGTTGATGAAGAAGCTGTAGAGAAGAAGCTGCCTCCTGAGGGACCTGGGGTGTCTGAATGCTGCCATGCTACTGCTTGCTGCTGCTGTAACCGCAGCAGAAGGTCAGCGCGTTTTGGTTGGCGATTCTGTAGGCGGCCCAAGGCTCTGTGTACAGGACGAGGATTATGAGACTGCTGGGGCTGCTGAGGTGGACAAGATCCTAGTGAAGATTCTGCTGTCACATGCTGCTGCTCTTGCCTTCCACAGCGCTCCCTATCAGCCGGACGGCTGGGCTCAGCCTCCATAGAGTGGGGAGCAGGCCTCACAGATAGGTCACAAAGGGCTCTCTGAGCCTCATTGGTCTAACCGCATGGCAGCAGAGAGGTCAGAGGCAGGTGAACATCAACAGACTGAGTTGTAAATCAAAATGGATGACCTTTTTCAGCGTGAGCCAAAAGTTATTCACAAGGACTAAATGAGGCATCATTAAAAGGTGCCCTGAAGCTGCATGGATGCAGGTAAACATGGATCATCTTGATGTACAAAGCTCCTCTGCTTCTGTCTAGCCATTCTAACAGCCACCCCAAGGTCTTCTCTGCATCTCCTTTGTTGGTTGTCAAAAGCGTTAGCTGCTCAGCCTCTGAATGGGTCTATGGAAAGACAGAAAAAGACAAGAAAATCCTGAGCCACAAAAGCAACATATCAATAGATTTACCAGATTATTAAAAAACATACAGCACATGACATAGTACTAATCAAAGTAGACCGACTATAAAACTATATATCCTCAAGAGCTCTTTTGTAATCAACTTTGCACAAAAAAACTGTACGTTTAAAAAAAATATATAAAAGCAACCAAGCATTAGAATAATAGTCCTGCTCTCCTGACTTCAGCCCAAACCAAGGCTCATTAGAGCCAGAGCAGACACAGTAAACACATCAAGCACTACCAAGTGTGTCCAAAAAGCCAACAGAATTCAGAATTTAATCAAATTCTGTATTGAAATGGTCTGCACCTATCACATTATGACAAATAGGGCTGCATTTCTTGGTGTTGTATTTAGTGGGGTAATTGGTAAGGTAACCAACGAGTTATTGTTCACAGATACATCCAGCAGCATGTCTTCTGTAAAGTGATTTTAATGTGTTGTGTTACATTTTGTGAACATTTCAAAATACTCTATAATCTCTTCATCACACAGGCACAACCTTTAGAGACATTTTAAAACTCCCTTTCAGTGAGACTCAGAACAAGCATAGCAGAATCACATCTGACCGGTGACTGGCCTTCTCTGCAGGAGTGAGAGCAGCTCAGGGCCAGCGAAGCAACACAGGCACCAACAGAGGAGACCACAGTGTCAGGGCAAGGAGTCAAGACAAATGTTGGAAATATAGCCTATGCTTATCTGATCTGGCACCAAAGCTGAAGGGGGTAAAGGGAGGGGGGATGTTTTCTAGTGGATGAGAGGACTTGACAGCAGCTGGGGTTGAGCCTAGCTCCTCGCACTGTACTGCCACCAGGGTGCAGTGTTTATGAGGGGGCCCAGACGAGAGCAAGTGCCTCACACAGAATCGGCTGTGATAAAGTCCTGTGAACTGTTTATCAAGATGGATCTATTGTAATACTTCCCACTTACACACTACTAGAAATCTCTGTTTATGAGGAGCCAAGTATAGCTGATCATGAAGGCTTGGAGATGAGGCTACGATGAAATCTAATCTTTTATCAAGATGAATGTTCTGTAATATTTCCCTCTTACTATAAATCCTGCACTCCGTCTCGACTTGAGATTCCTGTGCCGCAGCCAATCAAAAAACATTCTGGGAATGGATGGGGCCAATCATAACATTTTCACTGAGCAGCCATGCCCAACTGCTGACAGAGAATCAGTCACTGTCTATGATACTGATGCTACTTGTAACTACCTAACTCAGATCATTGAATGAGGACACTATGTTTAACAGCTGTACATTTCTGCAACAGTGTAGACAGCCTCAACCCAGTCTGTACAAAGCATATGCAGAAACAGACGATGACAGAGAAAGTGGGTCTTTTTAGAGAAATGCATATTAAGAGGTGAGACGAAATGGGGAAGAGAGAAAAGACTGAATCAGTGATCCAGTGGCTGAATAAACAGACCGAGCAGACAACTGCAGCTGAAGGTGCCAGAGGTGGCAATGCAGTAATGACAGTTTTTCTTATAATGAGCTACACTTTTACTTTCACCATATGTCTAAAAAAAACTCAGCACAAGCAGCCTTCGTTAGAGCCAGTTTACAAGAGGATGAAAAGAGAGAAAATCAGCCTTCCTCTTGGAAACAGCTTGACAGATTCTCGGCTCAATCCCCATGTTTCTCCACATCTGTGAAGGGCCGGTCATCCATCCGGTGTGTGTTTCTCTAAGCAGACCAGCAGTTTGATTACAGCACCACCAACACACAGGATAACAAAACAACACCATTAAAACCCCTCTATTTTTAATCCACCTTCTCAGCTGTACACTAGGACTTTTGTATGTGAAAGCAGCTATACAGCTTGGTCTGTGATAAACTGTTGAGACATTACTCTGCAGAGAAATGTGTTTATATTCTAGGAAGATCAGGCAGGAATGGAGCTTACAAGTTCTGATTAATGGGCGTGGTTACCCACACACTTAAAGAAAGGAAATAGGGACGACAGGGATGAGAAAAAAGTATGGAGAAAGAGGTAAGTGAGGCGCAGTGAGAAATAAGTCAGAGAAGATGGCTTTAAAAACAAAACAGATGTTTTATGATAACAGACTAGTTTAAGAAAAACATACATAAATAATAAGGAATTAATTAGTAATTTATAGCGCACACATTTATTTTTTTTTAAAAATATAAAATTCGTTTTGCTTTTTGAGGATAGTTGGTCACATCAATACCATCACTTGAAACAATAAAACAATTTGTGTCACTAATGTCATTTTTCCAAAATAATGCCAGAATATAAAAATAATGTGGTAAATTACTGGTACACTGGTGCCACTGGTAACTACTGCTTTAGAGCAGCAGAAAAACAGCTGAATTAGCACTTCAAAGATGTGGATCGGTGTATAGACTGGTGTACTCAACAATTCAGTATTTTTGGCTGCATTGGAGGCATGTCTAATACTGGTATCAAAGGGTGTGTTTACATGTAGCAGTTTTGGTTCTATTAAAACAAACACTGCTATCTGAACCTTGTTGGCCACTCAAAACACACAGACAGGGACCCACCTGTTTAGAATAAAAGCTCCAGTTGTGATCTTATCTGTAATCATTTCTGTTTTGAATTGTAATTTTCTGCTGATAGTGGTTCAGTCCAGTGATTGAATGTGGTGCACATAAAAACTGAAGGGCTAAGCAGGAGGAAAAGCACAAGGAGCATGACAAATTGTCTTCCTCGACCTCCCTGTAATAAATGTCTTTGTTCATGAAGTTGGTTATCATAGCGTAAGTTTAATGATCTCAAGTATAGCAGTTAATGCAGACTTTAAACAGGGCTATTAGAAGGTTTTTAAGGGTGGGAAGAGCACAGCTTACATTATTCATGGCAGTCTAGACTGCCAGATCTGAGTGGGGAAACACACAGTCAGGCCCTTGCCAGGAAGATGAGGGAAAGGAATGCCTAACTGTTGCCTTCATTAAGGCCGAAACACACACACTAGCAACCTACAACACATAAAATATACAGAGTGTGCAGTGCGACTCTACCCAGAGCAATACCTAAAGTATCAACACACAGCAGCCTCAAATCTGCTGTGACACATCTGACCAGCCAATCAGCTGCAGTGCCCTAAGGTGACCTACCTGGGTTTCACTCAGCGGATGCTCAGCAGTTTGATGAGGGGTCTTCCTTTCTCATCATCCTCATTCTTCAAAGATGACACGTTATCAATGCTGCCTGTTACATTCACTAAGACTTTTAAGGTTTTGAATATGTGGCTTGTAGGTGAAAAATATATTACAGTAAGAGCTCCAGTAAAACACACAGGTTATGTAAATTTGCCTAATCTTACTAAACAGGCTGAGGCAGGGGCGTCTTCGCTCTATTTTTAGGATGAGGTGCAAGCAGGAAGCCACCGCTGCAGCTGTTATATTCTTCCGATTGGCTGTGTCTCATCAACGCCATAAAGCTAATACTAGCAGGAGTTTGCAACACTCACACAAAAAAAGAGCCACAGGGACACATTTCATCATTTTATAATTATTCATCATCAACAGTCTCATATTCACTGACTTGTTGTGCAAACTACTTTCTGGTGTCTACACCTAAAATGTGATTAACAGCTGATCCACAGAGACAAGAATGAATGAGGACTGTATGTGCATGCAAAGGGGCACTGTCAGCAGAAACAGCCACTGATGCAGGTACCCAAGGGAGTCCTGACACACGGAAGAGCTTACACTACATCTCCTTCACACACACACACACACACCCACATGCTGTCACACACCGTCACACACTATTTCCTTCCATCATCTTTGCTGTGTCTATTAGGTCCAGCAGTTATAAAACTGTAAATCCCATAAAAGTAACATTTAGCTCAGTAAGTATTGCAGAAGCTTTGCAGTAGTTTTACAGTTAAAACTTCATTATGATCCACGGGAGAGCACTGCCGGCGGAGTGTTCGTATCCTCATCAATACGCAGACCTATTCGTGCAGCTGGTAATGACGGATAAAAATATGGGCTAAACATTAAATTACCTTGTGCCCTGAGAACAGATGAAACCTCTTAAGTGCTTTTTAAAAAATCTGCTGTCATACCCCACAAACAACACACACACATCTCTCTCTCTCTTCCCATTCTCTCTTACTGGCGGTAGCCTGGTGCAGGTTCCCATGGAAACCAGCCTACTCTGAGCAACGGCAGATGGAGAGGGAGCTGGAGGTCTAAATTTATCTCCCAGCATCCTCTCTGACTACAGACACACACTGGCAGCAGGAAGTGAGGAGGGGAACTGCTTGCCCTCTGCGTGCATTGACAAGCTGACATGACCCTTGACATCGACGATGTGACAATGTGTGGATGTCACAGCAGACAGCACGCCAGCTTAAAGGACTGAAAAATCTCAACAAAGCAGTCTTGACATTTGATACTGTACAGGAGACTCTGCAGCATTCCCAGAGCGTAAGGTAATTGGAAAGTTAAATTACAGTCTTTCCCCTGCCACCACCACCAAAAACAAAGCTGTCAATCAAACTAAGGCTCGAAATCCTAGACAGTGACACTAACCAATCACAGAACCACAGGAAGAAACAGTTTGGTTTCATAGTTTAAAAAAACAGACGGCAGAACCAAGCGCCAGATAGAGGAGACAACCTCAGAGAGAGAAAGACTCGCACTTACCCAGGGATATCACTGCTGTCAGTAGGAGCCATGTGCTGAGGAGGACACCTCTGACAAAAAAAAAACACATACCACAGTCCTCGCTCGCTCCCTCTCTCTCTCTCTTTTTCCCTCTCAGCTCTGTGCAGGATGCACTGGGATCATTGTACCTCTGAGGCAAGAGGGTGTAGAGAGGGATTTCACAGGGCTCTGATAAGACTGGCAGTTCACAGCCATCGCAGTGTTCATTTTGATTAAACACAAGCCAGTGAACTGCAGGTCAATACCAGTCTTTAAATCAAACACAAGTGAGCAGAGCTGCACCTCGATGGTTCAGAGAAGGATTGCACTCAGAGTTTTAATAATAACCCCGGAGAAGAAAATCTGTTCCTCTGAGTGAAATAATCAACTCTAAAAACAAACTGACCACAGCTTGAGCTAAATTGCATGATGCAGAGTTTTCCATCAATTTATTTGTGGCTTTTTTTGTTAGTTTGTCAATTTTAATTATAGCCCTGGATTTAAGGCAGAAGTCTACTTGGAGAGAAGATGTAGCCTTATACCCTCAAGTCCAATAACAAACAAAGTCTGAGAGAAAGATTTTCTAAAACAGGAGGGAAAAACTTCAAGCCAGAAAAGGGAACCCTCTTCTAGGACAGACACAGGTGTCACATAGAGTCCTTCTATCATTCAGGGTCACATGCTGACACACTGAAACCTCAGGCATGTTGCACTTAAACCAGTGATTATGTTAAAATGAAGACAAATTTAAATCCTTAACCTAAAAAAAAACTTTGCTGGCTGCTAAAATATATCAAATGTAAACACAACTCCCAACAACTGTAACAATAACACTATAAAAACTAATTTACTGTTGCTGTCAAGAGAAGTGCCAAAGATTGAGGAGGGAGAAGACAGATGAGAAAGGCAGAAAGAGGAAGACAGGGAGCGAGCAGGGTGCAGAGAGAGAGCAACAGACACACAGGCAGAGTTTAGATTACCTGACAGAGCAGTCTGGTCTTCCCCCCTCAGAGACGCTTCACAGGCACTGTGAGACAAGCAGGGAGAGCCAGAGAGTGAGAGCGGATATGACTGTTTGAGTGGGTGTGTTGCTGAGAGAAAGAGAGGGAGCGCGAGAGAGAGGCAAAAAAGGGAGTGATGGGAGAAAGAGGGAGAGGAGAGGAAGACACTAAATAAAGGAGGAGAGAGACGGTGGTAGCAAGAAGAAACTAAAAAGAACTGCAGTAAGGTCATCGGTTGGCATGTTTCTTAGCGCCAAACCAGGGCAGTGAAACCAAAGCCACACACCTACACATTCAGGAAAGGCTCGGCCGCTGTACCTTCACCTCCAACACGTTCAATATCCAAGGTACGCTGCCAACGGACAAGATTACAAACAGGTCTTACATGGGGTTTTCCCCTGTAACACAAAACCCTGGAGGCAATTCCTTCCAATTGACACCTCCTTATCACTCAACTGATCTTATTGTAGTGGTAAGGAGAATAAATAGAAGCTGCAGTCTTCCTCCTCTAAGTGGCAAACCCTTTGAACATGTCTCATTTCCGTAAGTCTTCCAGTTGCTGCCACAGTGCCACTGTGCTGCATCTGTAAATGAATTCCAGAGTGGCATCCATTCAAGCAAGCCCCTGCATTACGCAGAACTCAGACTAGGCCTATCAGCCATACAACACAAGAGAGAGAGAGAGAGAGGCAGAGAAAGAGAAAGAGAAAGAGAGAATTGAGAATGAACGGAGGTCCTGCTGTTCCATAGAGCTTTGCCTCACTGGCAGAGCACAGGAAGTGTGAGTCACACACTCTAAAATAAACACTCACACAGCGACGAGCCAGCACACAGAATGAGCGGATGGCTGGGCTACTGATCAGAAGTCAGGCAGAGGGAACATGGATCCATACAGGCCAGCAACACGTGGTGGCCTGGTGAGACTCACAGCCAGATGATGGGATGAGTCAAAAGGAAAACATGATTCTCTCCCACTCTAATTGCTCCGTATGTTTCTGTTTTGTTTTTCCTTTTCAGCCATGTTTTCTTTCCCTCACCTCTCACACATGTGCTGCTCCTGGATCCTCCGCATGTCTCCTATTCTGCTCTGGATTTATTTGGTCACAGTCAATAGGAGTGTTGTTCAGGACTTGGTGATTACCCCCCGGCTCAGCTCAGTGCAGCTGAAGGCTGACTGCTGTAGTGGGGACTGTGCTGGCCTGATGCTGGGCTACTCTCACAGGCTGCTGGCCGAGAGATTGTATTGTGTCAGCCTGAATGTGCTCATTGTCACCATTTACAGTGCACACCTTCTACACTGTATTTCCCTGTGAGGGACCTTCACTCATCCGTCATCCCTTTGTCCTCTGTTCCTCAGACTGAGGGGTTCTGACGGGAAGGTTTGGTGGGGAGAGCAGAGGCCCGGGAACAAAACTGCCACTGTGGCGATGATTGACACGAAAGTTGCTCTACACAGACGTAAAGATTAGCAAGGCCAGGGAGCAGGCAGCAGATACGCAGTCCGGTCAGAAGACAGAAAGGACGTGTTAAGAGCATTTGAGTGCAATCAAAATGGGAAGAGCAACAACTGTGAAGGTGTGAAAGAAAGCTTTCATTATGCTATAGTAAAAGCCAACCATATGCGACCCACTGGCCCAAAGCATGTCAAACATACAGTATGCAAAGCTGTTCTCATTTACAGTAAATGGAAACAAGGGCTCCCCTGTGAAATGGTCACATGCGCATTGCACATATAATATAATGCAGAGACAAGCAACACCTAAAATGCAAACATCATGCTTTATAAGAAACTTTGTGCTGTTTTGGAGCAGCCACAGACTATAATTTAGACCAAATTAGTGGTTTGAGCATTTACAGACAACCATACAGATGACATATTTTTGGACTTTCACCCCATAAAGTGCAGACACATGCAGTAAAGTGGGCAAATATGGGAGTATTCAGAGAGGGTTCTTTCTGTTCTGAAGGTAGATTATTTCAGACGTGTGGTCTTCCAGTAAACTAACCCCCTCTGTCCATATGACTGTGGTATTATGATAGAAACAAGATCCATTTAAGAGGGAGCGTACCTTGTGTGTATAAAAGCCGCTGCGGCTTAGCATTGCTCTACCTGTTTGCACTTATTTAGAAAAAAACTGAGGGTAAAGTAGCCCAAATGGGTTGATGAATGTCTTATGCCTGTCTCGAGTGGGCCACAACAGGGGCGGTGATGGGAACCGGATGCTGAACCAAGAAATCTGGCCATTACTCTGTAACATGTACAGCACTAACACCTCTGAATAACACCTTAAAACTTTAACTTTAACCACAGCAGTTTTCTCTGATAAAAGACTATGAGAAGAGAACCATCTGTTAGTAGTCTTGACTGCAGGGCAACAGTAAACAGTATTAATGAACAGAATAAACAGTGAGTACTGTTCAGCTAAGGTCATATGTTGCAGTAGCAGGCATACTATTTTGTTTGATTTATCGTTTTAGTGAAAATGGTTTAAAGATACGGCTAACTGCAAAAGTTAGTCCATCCTCTATATTAAAATGCACCAACGTCACAGCAGTGATAAACATGTATACAGCCTGGTACAACAACAGGTGCCTTCCATGTTTAAGTACAGGGGGTGGATTTATATATCAGCTATATTAAGGCTAGGAATCAAGACTAACTGAAGGCATGCTTTGAGTACTACAGTTTTAAATATGAACAGAAATGAAACATTCAAAAGGCTCAGGGCAAACCTCCAAAGCCAAAAAATGTCTCCAGATTGTGAACTAAGCCGCTCTGGTCATACAGCTGGCACGGCCACCTAATGGAGTTGAGCATGCTCGTCTTTTGTTAACGCCAATCGATGTGAACCCTCAGCAGATGTGACATCTGATCCTGTAAAACACTGAAAGACTGGAAACCCTCTGTCTATTCACCACCATTTCTCCAAACATACAATCTATTCTTTGGGGCCACACTTGCACCGACCAATTTTATCAGCACAACACACTTATCATCTTCTCCCTGGTGCTGGAGCATTAATAAGAGCCACTGTCTATAATATAAATGTAGCAAAGTAAACTTTATATTGTGAGAGAGGTTACCGGGAAATCATGTCTCCGGGGTTGCTATGGGTAGGGATTATGGAAAGTAGCCTGGCTCTGAATGAAGTCCCTCACATAGAAGTGATCTATCATTAGCAATTTGTAATGCTAGTGTAAACCCAGATATTACAGCTGTACAGTGTTGGCCTTTAGGATCTCGTCACAAAGGCAATGAGATTCTAAATCAATTACATCTGGGACTCTGAGTTACTGTAAAAAAAACAGATAACAAAACTTCATCTGCTGTCAGACACCAAACATCAAAACTCAGTGGAATGCAAATGACAAAAAAAGAGTGACAAAGCAAAGGAGGGGGCAGGAGAGGATAAATATAGAAAGAGGAACTGACATTTTCAAACGCTGTCCTCCCTGTGCCCACAAGTTTCACTGATGCGTGGATGTCAAGATCACAGTGCAGTCTCCCACGCAGCTCGCTGTGGCCGCTGTTCACAGTCAGCTGCTTTATATTTGCTCTCTCAGTGAAAACAAAGAGCTTCAGGCAAAATTGTGATGAGATGAAATCTTTACTTAATTGAATAAAGAGGGGGCAAACGCACATCTCTGTTAATGGAATATGGTGAAGATACTCATCATAAGCTGGAAAATATCCACCTTTAACTTTCATTATGTAAAAGAATGTCTATTTCTGGTAAAGTCAAGTCATGTTCCAGTTTTCGTTTTCGTAATTTTTGTTTTCGCTGAAGTCTTCTATTTTTCTATGAAGTCACCCATGTGGATTGCTCCCCAGTGATGGGAAAGCCTAAACTGGTTCCTCATTTTGCAGCTGCAGCTATGCATCCTGTGTGAAGCAGCAGCAGGTATCACTGCTAGCTCTGTCCTCATGTCTTATCTGCTTATCTCTGTAACCTGTTACTATGTTAAATCAAGTTGTTAATCTGGAGCTGCCAGGGTTTTTAGTATCGCTTGCACAAACACAGACACAAGGGAAGAGTCAACAGGTAGAGGCTCGACCGGAGTGTGTCCAAACATGAGGACCAGGCCGCAGAACTTATCAACACGGCCTCTGTCCCCACCTTCCTCTCCTGGCTTGGCAGAGGGGCATCCTTCTGATCAGGGAGTTTACTCAAAGCCAGGCCAGTAGAAGTAATTGCTACCCACAGTGACAAACAACTCCATTCAGCCTAAGTGTCGGTTTACAGTTTACTCTCCCTCCTCCGCCGCGAGCCCCTGCTGTCCATTCTGCTCTGTGCCGTGCTGCATTAGCAGCCCATCAACACAGCCCATCCTGATGCATCAACGCCTCGTCAGCAGCCCTTCAAACCAATGCAGTCGTATACAAACGCCATGTGCCATAACCCGTCTGTTTATGCGTTTGTTTCTCTGAGAGTGGAGGTGTGTGTGAGCAAGAGAAGGGAAGAGTGTGAGACAGAGAGAATAACAAGACAGAGGAGAAAAAAAAGTGTGTGCAAATGTGTAGGAGAGAGGCACAGAGAGATGGTCATTTCATGTCTTCAGCCGCTCTATCTGCCATATAAGACCATCTTTTACAAGGCCATCAAAAGCATGCTCGCCGCTCAGCTGCTATATCTTCAGACAGCAGCTCCAGGGCTGAATCAGACAGCTCATCAATCACAACAAAAACTCAAACAGTGCCTTAGTAAATCTCTGTGTGTGTTTGTGTGGAGCTGTGAAATGCTGATTTTGCAAAATACACAAATACATGTCAGCCATAAACTGCACTGAAGGTTGCTTACTGCATGTGTATACAGTGCGTAAAAGGAAAAGAAGGTGTTCTGTCTAAAAATAATGGAGCTGAATGGGACATGCATCACTGAATTGAATTGTCGAGAATAACAATGCACAGCTCCAAAAACTGCATTTAAAATCAATGACTGATTGATTGAATTCCATTGACCTCCCTTTTTTTGACAGATAAATGACAACAGATTAAAAGAAAACCATAAAATATGCATTCTGAACTGATATAAACAGTTGAATTGATTTGCTTAGCATCAAATTGACATAATTAAGACAATATGTTCTTCCAGTCATTTAAAGCATTAGTCCTTCTGGAATATTAGACTGATTATTTCATTTCAACATTATGATTATTTGATTGGAAAGCTTGTGGTATTGTTTAAATCTAATTTAGTTGTTTGTGGTAGATGAGACCAAACATGTTAAATCATCAAGCTGTCAGCGGGCTCTGCTTATCCTTACAGCAACAGTTGTCAACAGAAAAGAGGTGAAGAAAACACAGCTTTACTGTAATGTAAACACAAGGTCAAGAAGGATTAAGGAGCCGTGATGAGTAATAATGCACGCTGCGTAGTAACCTAAATGCCAGTAATAATTGAACAGGTACTGGTGTTCAACATACAGAATTTACTGCAAGGACATTTTCTAACATTCTGTTCCAAGATTAAACTCAGGAGGAAAACCCTCCACGTGTCTGTACTGTAAGACAAAACATGGATACTGCAAACCAGCTGGCCCACTTTGCATTGGGAGACAGACAGAAATGTGTCACTGGTTGCACTCGCTGTTGCTGGGGGTTACAGTCTGGTCTGGCCACACACAGCAACACCCTTCCAGGGTCATCACTGCAAACGCATACTGTTCGTGATTATGATAAGATTCACCTGTATACGATGCACTCATTTCTCTCTCCCGCCCACCCAAGCTGTTCACACTGTTGTGGAAGGTAATCGAGCCCAAAGGGTCATGTGACCTGTGTTAGGGGAATTAGCACTGCATTCCTCCAGCTGTCATCATCTCCTAAAGATCTGGTTTAAGAGAAACCTGACTCCAAGAAGCCAGCTCGTTCACCTCGCCCAACATCCCACTTGTCTTCAGACCTGCATCTTCCTGTCTGATCATTTGAATACAAAGCAGGGAAACAAAGTGATGTACTTAAAATAGAGAAGCTGTCTGCAGTGTGCTTTCAAAGAAGCACTGCAGAGACAGTGTGAGAAAAAGAAAAGGCAGAACAGGAAGGCAGCAAGATGAACAGGCCTACGGAGAGCTGGTGAGACACTGTATTGATGTAGGATAGGTGACTGGATACATTGATTTCCTGTTACCTCTTGCCTGGTTATGTACGGCTGATTTGTCATCTAATACAGGTTGAAGCAGTGTGTCTGAACATGCCTTAAGCCAGCTTTGCCGGCTTCTCTATATCGATATACACACACTGTATCATAGTGTTACCTCAGAGGACATTCCCTCAGTGGGAATGTTTACTGTAAGAGCTTTCTGCACTGCCAGGGTACTAGATATTGTTGTAATCTCACTGAAACCGGTAGGTGATCTTTAGACCTCAGATTTGGTCTCAGGCAGAACGTTCACATATTCACCAATACCAGACAAATGTCTGTCATAATGAGACACCTGACACAGCATGTTGTTCAGGAAAGCAAAATGTAATAGCCCCCCCAAGCTGTCATAGCCAAGGCATTGACACCAGTGGCTATGGGTTAGAGCTGTGACATCTACTGAAGCCAGTAAGGAGTTTGAATGTTCTTGATGAACACAGAATGCAGTGAAGGGACTGGTTAATGACTGAGAGTGAGAGCTCAACGTACAACGGACAGTTGTCTTCCTGCGCCAATGAGTCAGCGGAAAAGATAACATTACTACATACATACATACTACAATGACGACTATTTGCACTGTTTACTCCATCTTGCACTACTTGCACACGCGTACCACCTCACCGATCCATGTGGTACCTGTTACATTATTACATTACACTGTTCCATTCGTTCATATAAGGGTCTATGTTTACCATTTCATCCGCCAAGTATTTTATGTTCTGTTCATTGTATGTCTGTTATGCCATGTCTGTCATGTAAATGTAGCCTTACTGTAGTTTATTTACTTAATTTTATCTTTTTAACATTCCCTTAATAAAAAGATTTGGGAGAGCACACAAAAGGGGTGTAAATGCATTTTTTTTTAACGTGACTGAAAGCGATGCACTGATCTGAAGGAAGATAAACAATACAGAGAATGATCTTCCTGTTCATGACCCAGACATGAAACCAGCTTGGTTAAAAAAATTAAAGTAAGACCACGACAGGTCATGTACTTCTCTGACTTGGACTGACAACAGATTCCTCTATAAGGGATGGAAACCTGTTTAGAGACCTACGTAAAAAGCTGATGAGGAAGTCATAAGCCTGAACCCAGAAAATTTTAACAAATGGCAAGATGTGCCCTCTAGTGAGCAGCTAAACTGAGAGTGAAAATCTAATCTAAAGACAGAGAAAATCTAATCTGGTGACTCATTACTGAAGCAGTGCGACAACATGAACTTAAACTGAGCATATCATCAGTGTTCATTTCTGAACAAATAAATAAAAAAGAGTTAAAAAAAATGAGCTGCACAGCTGAGCATTTAATTTGGAAGGCAGATAGAAGAGAATACGGTGCAAAACTGAATCACACTTAATGAGAACACCTCCTGGATTTACTGGTCAGGCACATTTTCAGTAAACTATGCACACTAATGTTTATGTTTTCATACACAAACTGAGACATATACAAGCAAAAACCAGAGTCCACAGCTTTCTGGTGCTGCTTGTTATTTATTGTGCTAACAGTTCCACACAGGTTGCAGATTGTTTTAACTTTTCACGAATCTAGAACTAGAACTTTTTCAAGAATCTAGCTGCCTAATGATGCCAGTGTGTATTTATTTATGTATAAATACAGGCCTATACAAAGATGTGGCTATTTAACTCCTAAAAATATTTCACTCAAAGCAATAAGTCCAATCGGGAATCTAATGATATTGTGAGCCCAGTGGCACACTGGCATCCACACAGCCGCACCTCTGCATGGCGTTAGATGGAGCATAAATAAAAATAACATAAATAAATATCCCTCAGAGAATAGGGCAGTAGTCTGGCTTTAAAAGGATGACATCTTTGTTCAGGCTTGCTTGATGACACTGACAAAAGTAGTAATGACTTGGCAAATGAAAGGCGGAATACAATGTAACATACTGTTCACCATGAAAAACTGCGCAGAGGCTAATCTGATAACACTGCAGTTACACAGAAAAGCAATAAACACTGCATTACAGAGATTGATGAGATGAAACACTGACATGCTCTACAAAACAAACTGCAGCTTCTGAGTTTACTGGGCAACAAAAAACAAATACAAGAAGATTTTAAGCCAGCCAGTACAAACCTATGACCAACACGTGCAACTTGGCTGACCAACAACATGGACAGTTCACTCTCACAAGACCAGAAAGACCATTCATCTGATAGGCTGACAAAGACATTTTCAGACTGACAAGATTCCAGCTCAAGGCTAAAGATTTACAGTTGTGTTCCGCTGCTTGTCATAAAAAAAACAGTTTTGAAATCATGCACTCATACAGGGCATCGTTTTTTTCCCCTTAGCCTGCAACAGCGTGTTTGTGTGTGGCTCTAGTGCTCAGAGACAAATTGATTTCTTCACTCCACACCCTCTCATCCTCCCTCTCTTTCTCAAACTCTCACTCGGGTTTCTCCCTCTTCTGTGTAATTTAGGCACTCCCACTGTAATGGACACCCTACTCAGTGAGTGGGACTCCAGCCCCACCGCTCCAACTACTGTACTCAAAAAGAATCCCAGTCAGCCTCTACACAACAGCTTGGAGAAACACAGAGAGCATTTTGGAGAACAAGGAGGAAACAAAGTCAGGGCAGCTGAACTCTGTCTCTTTCAGGTGGTCACACGCTACCAGCTGTGCACCTCCTGGTCTCCCTATGGGTGTGGGTGTCAGGGTGAAATATGGCACCCTTACCTGAGCCAGGGATGCATCAGGAGTACCTCCCTTCCTCCTCCTCCATCTCCTTTATTCCTATACAGGCCCAGGCAACTTTTCAATCAGGGGCAAAAAGTGGGGTCCTCAGAGGACAAGAGCACTGCCATTAAGGATATTAGAGTGTTGATGAAAAATCTAAAGTCTGCAGTGACTAAGCTGGGGTTGCTCCCTCACATTGTGCTGACTGTGCAAAGCTGTGAAAAAAAGGGAGGAGGATGGGGACTACCTGGGTACAAACACTGCTGACTGTTTGAGGTTGCTGGGGACAGAAGGATTACATTAAAAAAAAACCCACTTTAACACCTCAGTCTGAAGAAAAGCTTCCTACAGCAATCGCTGCTTCTTTGTCTCCAAAACATGCCCTCAGCCCTTCTGTCTGTGTTATGGCTGCAAACTCTAAATTAAAACATGATTTAATACCCTGTTAATGTAATTTTGCTTTAGTTGAATATGTGCTGCTAATCCTTTTACCCTTATAGGAGGGTATGGATGGATTTTATGTGGAGGATTTTCACTTTAACCTCAACTATTTACCTTCGTTCTAGATTTTTTCCCTCAATTTCACCCACAGCCCTCCCCATCTCATCCATCTTTGCTCTCCAAAAGGTGATGAAAACCTCAGCCAGCAGCACAGGATAAACATGTAGCCCAGTGATGAGCGGCACATACTTTTTTTTTTCCATCATCTGTTTATTTTCTCAATTACGCTGGGTGAGTCTGTGTCAGCAGCTCTGGGGTTTTGCTCTGGCAGGAGGCGGGTGGGAGGGACGGCGGGAGAAGGGAAGGGAGGATCCTCTCCCAGGGTGCAGAGGACACATAGACAATGTTGTGTCTTGTGTGCAATGTGGGGAAAGAGAAATGTTTAAGCTTCTGTGTGAAAACAGTTTTTTTTCATTCCATGAGCTGCACAATCATCTGACTATTCATCTTCAGCTGCTAATCCACCCTGACAGTGTGACAAATGTGTGACAAGAGATTACTCCACTAAGGCTGCAGCGCATTGTGGAGAGGGTTCACCTGCCTTTAGTTTGATTCTAAAGCTGGTGGATGAACTTTCTCATTAAGGATTACCGGTCACTCAAGTAAGCAAATATGCTTTTGTCCTTGAACCCAAAGTCAAGAAAACATAATGACAGGATTACAGTAGTGGAAAAAAAGGACACTTAGGGCAATACACTGTTAGCTTTAAGTTATGCGAGCCAAAGTGACATACATTTTGCAATCAGATGGAGAATGTGAGGCTTTGTACTGATGTCCACATACCAACGGAACATGTCTGAATTTGCAATGGAAAAAAAACAGACTTTGACAAAATGACATTACCTTGAAGGTGCAGACACACAGAGACTGTACTTAATTATACTACATTAAAGGTAGGGTAGGAGATTTCATTCTGATGCACTTTTTGTTAAATTAGTGTAACTTCTCTTTACAATCCGATAGCAACCGATTCGTTCAGCAGTTTTGCTTTAAAACGAAGAATAATAATATTTGGGTGTATATATATATACATACATATATACATATATATATATATATATATATAAAATCATCTGTGGAAGCTATAAAATGCTAAAAACATCAGCCAATCCTACGAGGTGCCCCTGCGTGAATGGTTGTCACTCTCTTCCTGCTCTGCGCGCATCAGAGAGGTACGTGCATGATGCCGAAGTCACAGACTGGATGGGAGGCATGGCTTCGGGGTAAGCTTCGAGAGAACAGGCCGTGTGTTTACTTTCAAAATCTGACTCTCACTGAGTTTTCAAAATCTCCTACCCTACCTTTAAAGTCCATCTTGTCGATGCTGAAAGCTGCATCTACAGAAAGACATAGTCCACACTGACACTGTCATCTATTCTTAAAGTTTGAACAACTTCCCTCAACCTTTTTACATTCTTTTAAAAACAAACAGTTATATCAATGGACCTGATCGAAAAGTTTTTACATTTAGCATTGATTCTGGTTAGACCTTAGACCTAGGCCGTCTGATAATGGTCAGATAGACCCCGGCAAGTTAAACATCTGTCTTACCCTAAGCTGATGAGGAATAATGTTAATATAAATGTGGACAAATAATGAAACAAAAATCATAACAAAGAATAGCTTCTCTTATAAGAAAAATGGACATTACACTTTATGTAATAAGATATGATATATACTTTTTTAAGTTTCAGATTTTTCCCCTCCAAAATATAATATAATATAAACCAAAATAATTCACCAAATTAAACAAAATTGTGGCCATCACATTGACTACAAAGTAAAATTGCATCAGTTGAAAATAAGAGCCATTGGTTGACCCTTGTCTTTTCCTTTCTTCCAGTCATATCTGCCACTCTCACTGACTCTATAATAATATTTGATATTTTACTATCAAATAGGGACATCCCCACATGGTTGCTGAATTTAATTAGCCATGTGCAAAACAGTTCTCAGACTCGTTCCCTAGGAATATTTAGCAAGAGAGCTTTGCGAAGTTTAGGCCTTCCCTGGAGAATCACAGACTGCTCTAACAAAATCTAACAGCAAGGAAATGTTTTAACTATCTTTTGCGATAATTGCAAGCAATTAAAAACCTATTGCTTTGGCACAGACTAACAGTAGCACAGGTTCTGGCAGTGCTTGACAGGATTATGACAGGCACTCAGATTTTAATGAAGTACAGTGGCAGCCTGTCTTCTGTCTAAACCAAGCTGGGGAAGTTGTATGTAGGAATGTTCATGCAAATATTGACCTTCAATTAGGTGAAACAGACACCCTCGCTTAGTGGCTGCAATATGGGGACATCAGCAAAAACATTGTACACATAAACAGTTACAGAATATATATATAAGCATGCAGAGAGTGTACACAAACACATCTTGTGTAAATACGCCTTCATCTGCAGTGCGAACCGACATCAAATGAAAGAGAACTGCAAAAACCAAAAGCCCTTTAAAGGTAGTTTTAACCCCAAACAGGATGTCAGCAAAGCATCAGCAGCATCACAAAACCACAACAAAAATCAACATTTGTGCGCTAAGACAACACACAAACCAAAATCTGGGGAGTTTCCCTGCCCTTTAAAGGGGTGAGGAGCAAATGACCTTCCCAGCTGATGGCAGTCGACCACACACTCCTGCATAATTAACAGCATCTAAAATGAGGCGTTCTTTATGTGACCTTACCTGACAATGTTAGGGCACAGCTTGCCTACAGAGACTCTGTGGTAAATAACAAATAACCCAGCTCATATACAAACCCTTTTTATTATCTAAATACCACTGGTGCCATGCTTTACTGGGTCATACTGCAAGGTATGGCCCGAAATGTTAAAACAAAGCATGCCTCAGAGCTTCCTGACAGCCAGCACACTTCATAGCATGAAGGCATGTCAGGTAAGAGAGTGTTCCTCAAGGCTTAACAGGATACACAGCAGACTGACAGCACCATGAGAACTGAACTGAAGCAACTGAAGGCTGCTCCTACAGATGTTTCACATGGCTTTTTAAAGAGTAGCAGCTAAAGGAGGGGGGCTAGGGGGTTAGTTCAACCTCTCCGCATCAGTGACAGTGACATGGCTGGGGAGGATTGTACTGGAGCATCGCCTGCTGCCTTGATTTGCTTGGCAGATCCGTAGCAGGGTTGGAAGGATTTTCCCCCAAAGCCCTCTTACCCTCCCGCAGAGCAGAAATCCCCTCCAATCCTTACATGCAGTTACTGCAGGGACGCCTTACATGCTGAGACAAAGGACTCCATGAGCAGAGAGGAGAGGACAGTGAAGAGAGAGGATAGAAGCCAGTATGAGGACACATACAGACCAAGTCGATGTTTCCTCAAACAGCAGAGAACAGGAGTGTTTTTAAGTTGTCCAGAGAGCTATGGTTCATATCCTGGGTTTGATTGGTGTTGACATTCACAGTCAATACATGCCACACTTAAGGAATCCTGGTGAAATTCTAACATGGACCACTTTGCTTTGGGTTTATGCAGGTGCATAAAGATATTATACAGCCTATTTGCATATACTTAATTATCTACCATCCTGCAGTGGCCACAAACTAGCAACAGGTGGTGGCCAAGACAACAAAGTCAATACACAATAGGAAGTCAGACAAAAAAAAAAAACGTGCTGTAAACAGGTTTGCATTTTAGAATTTAAAGTTTGCAAGTACATGCCACTGATGGAGATCGAGATCGAGAAGTAGCAACAGGATTATGGAGGAGTTAAAGCGAAGGTGTCAGTTAATGAACACAGATTATTGTGTTGAACAGACATCTGGAGATCATAATCTGTGCAGATGCACTGTGTGCAGTGGGGTGTGGCCCAACTGGGCATCTAGGGACCCAGAGAAAGAAAGGAGAGATTTTTGAAGAGGTTGAGATATCTGGCTGTGAAATATAATACCTCGTCTGCATGACCGATCAATACACACACACACACACACACACACACACATTGGGCACGCATCTATTGCTAATCTTTCTAGGCAGTACAGAATCTCACTGGAGTTGTTTTTTTGTTGTTGCCTGACCTCTACAAGATGAAGTGTAATTCTTTCAGATAAATCTAAAGTTTTTTCAGGCAGTCCTCAGCCTCTCCCCAACGTTGCCTCACTAGTGATATCCTGGCCGAGCCCTTTCCAGACATACCTGTGGTGTGCAGCACAGAAGCTTAACAATCACACTGCAACAATAACTGTTGCACAACATTGGCCACAGTGGAAAGTGAACACTGAAATGCCCTCTGTGTTGATATAAGCAGAAAACAGATAGATTGTAACATATACAGGAGAAAGAATAGAAACATAAACACAGTGACAAAAGCAGGTTATGGTGAAAGGTTGTTGTGACGTAATAAAGTGGTTGCCTATTGAGGAAGGATTGCCATGACAAACAGCAAACCGCTTGGCTACCAACAGTGCCGAGGCAGGTAATGATTAACTCCTCTGAACAGGCTGTTTGAATGAGTAACCCTCTGCTGTGTGCGCTCTCTTCCTGCTGAACCTGTGCTGCCTGCACAGCTGTACATGTACATCATTGTCCACATCTACCATTACATAACCTGGGGGAACACACACACACACACATGGGTTCAAGCCCCACTACCACATACAGTACAGACTCAGCTGCCTGGCAATCACAAGGAAACCCTATCTCTATTTGAAGGGACAGCCAACACACTGGGCTTGGGCTGAGTTGAGGCCAGACACTGATACACAACTGTACCCTCAACAAACAAACACACACACATGGACCCAAATGATACAAGAGCAGAAGTGAATCCAAACAAGGCCGTAACACACAACAGAATGATTTCTTAGAAAAGGATCTCTCCAGAATACATTACAGTGCTGCTGAATAAAATTATTAGGCTAGTGGGGCATTTGTGAAGTTGCCAGACTGGCACTCCTGGCCTCCATTTTGCACTGTGTTTGTGTGTGTTTGTGTATCCAAGGTCCTGTTCCTGGTTCACTCTGGTCTCCCAGCACTACAGTGGCTCTATTCTTCTGTGGTGCTTCAGAGAACAGGATTAATGACCAGCAGCAGGGACATGAAAAGGTTGTGTCCACCAGCCACCAGGATTTTACAGCCTGGGTGTGTGTGTGTGTGTGTGTGTGTGTGTGTGTGTGTGTGTGTGTGTGTGTGTCACCGTGTGTTTATTTTTTCTCCTGCTAGACTGATAACAGCGCCATGCTGCTCACTAACCTCTCGCAAAGAAAACAAAACATGCTCATACATGCTATGCAATACTTTGTGTAATCTGTCAAGCCAACAGTCATGCATGAAGCAGAACTGCCTGCCAACCAGCACACTTACGTTTCTGTCTAAAACAATCACACCACAAAGGTTTAGACTAGACTGTCAGTCCTGCTGTAGACAAACTACAAATGATCCCCCGATCCTTTGCTCCAGTGTTACCGTGGTTATCTCATTATCTGTGGGAGTTGCGTCTGTAGGTCTGAGCAGGAACTCCACACGACCCCCTCTGTGCCAATGGCATTTCATGCATTTAAATCAACACGTCGCCACCTGCAAGGCTGACTCAGTGTGTGGGAGCTCAAGAAGCAGAGAGGGCATGCCAGGTGAGTGAGTGAGTGAGTGAGTGAGTGAGTGAGTGCTCAGCTCCAGTTCCAGTCAGAAAAAGCCATCTGAAATTTAAGGCAGAATATTCCTAATATAGAATACACTCAGATGGATATTAATGTTTGTAGGTGGCTAAAATCTTGTGTTCCAAACTGGGTGTGTGCCGACCACCGTCTACTGTATCCGACTGTGGATAAGTACCTCGTGCAAGCTCACTTCAAAGGAACCAAACCCCCGCCTGTTTCCATCTTGAGCACTGCTTGTGCCAGGGAATGACACAACTACACACAAACCTATCTGACTAAAAGACTGAGGTCTTTAGTAATCAGCCTCAGTGCTGACAGAGTTATGTTTTCCTTTTATTGTACCTGAGCAAACTGATTGTGCAAGGCTACGATACTGAATACCTGAACTTTTTGTAATGATCTGGCACTGCTAAACAGTTGACTGGCATAAAAACAGGTTCTACAGTTACATGGAGAATAGCACATTCACTTCCAGCTTTAAAACGTAGTAATTACTCTTAACAAGCCACCTTCTAACATTTCAGCCAAATTACAATGGTATAAAAACATCAAAGTAAGTCTGACGCACAACCGTTATTCAGCATGCGTGTTAAAACTATAAATGGCAGTAAGTGCAGTTTTT
This sequence comes from Parambassis ranga, assembly GCF_900634625.1. Lineage (NCBI taxonomy): Eukaryota > Metazoa > Chordata > Actinopteri > Ambassidae > Parambassis > Parambassis ranga. Next base: position 10,992,697 of record NC_041036.1, read on the forward strand.
TTAAGCCCTCAAATGCTTCACAATCTTGGATATTTGCAAGGAAGTGGATCGGTGCTCTCCTCGGGTGCCCTGCTGAGTTAGCGCCTTGGTTCATGCCAGCACCACAAGTGGTCTTGATCCAGGTCAGAGTGGAGCACTGTGAGGCTGCCACTTTGTGCTGATTCAATAAGAAATAATTGCATATTGGCTTTTCTCCATTTATCCCCCCTTTACCACTGTGGTCTGACACCTTACTGTATTTTTGTGCTCTACAGACACACAGCTGGGAAAAGGACACTGCAGCAATACTCTGTCTTTATAATACACATTCCTCTGAATTTGTGTTAAAAAAGGAGAAGCTGAAGCACAACACATTCCAAGTTAGAGATGCACACACAGATTCCTATGATCGGTTTGTACAGTAACTATAATTACATATGTCAGACACCACTGACATGCAGTAACACCTTGCTGTGCAGAGGTGAACACTGTGTGGAAAGCCTCAAAATAACACTAAACAGTAAAGAGCTTAAGTTAAAAGAGATGGAACAGACGCCTAAAGAAACCGGTTTTGGTAAACTCAGCCCATCTATCATATAACAGAAGATCAACTGAGAACAAAAGCATGATGTCATCCTCCAAAAAGCAAGTGTAGGTGTAGCCCGTCACAAATAACTTCACAGTCCCGTATCTTATGTGCATCTAGCCGTAGCTTCCGTGTGTGTGTGTGTGTGTCAGTCTCCTTCTGTTGCTCTCCTCAACTGGTTTGTTATTAAGGACAAACGGGGTGAATGAAGGTGCATGATGAAGCATATGCCGTCAGCTGTATGTGCAGCGCCCCCGCCGCTACTTCAGCGCACAGTCCTGCGCGCACTGTACTTTGGAGAGTCCAGGATCCCTCTGAACTGACTGCTGCTGCTGCGCTCCGCTACACGCTATGTGTGTTTTATCATTTATCACTATACCCCAAAATCTAAGCACGTCAACTTCATGACACACTTTAAAAAGACGACTGGGACTCGTATCAACTTCCCTCCTCTTCCTCCTTCTCTTCCTCCACCTCTGACAACCACCGCAACACAAACGAAACTAAGTAACAAACATTACGGTTAATATTTACCAGCGTGCTACAGTACGGGCTCTGCAGCCATTTATCCCGTAGCGAAAGGGCCAGAAGAAGTCCGCATTTCCTGGATTGTGATGCGCTGGATACAGCTGCTCTGCGCCCGCGTTTCTGTGGAGGGAGAGCCGGAGGGGCTCTTGGTGCTTCCCACTGTTGTGTCAGACCGGACAGCGATGCCACATTCAGCTGATCGCCACAACAAAACAACATCTCGCCCTACGCAAAACACACTCCGCGGCTCCGCACCACCCCGCACGGCAGGTCCGGCGGGCGCCGCCCCCCTTCAGCCTCCTAACCAGTGGGCTGGCGCGCCGAGCCCCGCCTCATGAATAATCATAAGGTGACAGAGGAAGCCATTGGTTGGAAGGAGCAGTTCCTGGATAATGCCATTAATTCTAATTAGCCAGGCAGCCTCGTGTAATGACAATATGAGTTTTGGAGGCTGATCAAGCTTTTTGTTCACTCTTGGTCTTTAAAATGTTTATTGATTCAGCACTAACACACACACACACACACACACACACACACACACACACACACACACACCTCCAGAGTGACATCATACACAGCATAGATATTAACTGTTCAAGGGTTAATGGCAGCTTTGAAATGTCTTGACAGATGTGATGACCCTGTCTGTGTGACCTCCTCATACAGCAGGGACTTTGAGGAGAGGTGTAATGAAGGAGAGATACAGCAGCCCTGACTGTCACATGCCTTCATACCTTAGGGATCAGGTGGTGCTCTAAAGGCCAGTGGACATCAGAGTGCACAGGTGGTGGCTGCACACCTATAGCTTCACTCTCAGAACGTACAGGAATCACACCTGTCCTGGTGTGCAGCAGATGCACAAGAAGCATTGGTTCTTTTGTGTCTCCTATTCTCAGAGCTGTCTGTGCATCTGCATCCAGCACTAACTCTTTGTTCTCAACAGTGCTGCAGCAAAAGAGGAAAAGGGAAATGAAAAAGTAGGAGGGGAGGGGTGAGGAGAGCTGTAGAAAATAAAGAGAGGATATGAGAGCAAAGAAAGACAGTGGGAAGAGGTGAGAGACAGAGCAGGAGACGGTGAAGGGAGTGCAGAGACATGCTGTGGTGTGAGCGCTCCGTGCTGCTACAATATGACTCTGACAGGCTTATGTAACCAGACTGGCCTGGCATTTGGCTCACAGCAGACGCCGGCTGCACTGACTGTTATATAACTGCATTAGCTGCTCCTCTGAGCTGGGAGAGCGCATGCGCACAGGAGACCCCTGCACACACACACACACACACACACACACACACACACAGTCAGACTTTTAGACTTCCAGCTCAGGACAGAGTGACTGATTTGCAGTGCAGCCTGGAAATACTGAACAACAGAATGTAAAAATCTAGAAGAGATCTATTAGTGCACACTTTCCAAACACTGCACAGCAAATGACAGGCGTCAGCATCCCCACTTCCCATCATCCAGCAACAAGTCTTCCATCCTGAAAAGCCTAATTGGGGCTTAATGTTGGGTAAATGTTTCCAGTGCACATGCTAGTATGCCAGCAGGGCCCAAACTCAATTAGCTCCCCTGCATGCAGAACATAATTTAATGGGTCTGGATTCCACTCTTAAAACCCAATTACACCTCAGACAGGCATTTCCAGTCATTCTGTCAAAGAGGTGGTCAGGGATACACAACCGTCTCACAAACAATGCAGCTACATGAGCTCCAGCTGTGGTTGTACCGGTCATTTATGGTCATAATAAACTCTGGAACATAGAGATGTGTGTTTTACTGTAGGGAATGACCTTAATTCTAACAAGGGAAACTGGCATTTCCAAGTTAATGTGAGGGGAAATGGATGTGGAGAGTAAGGTCAGGGCTAACACTGCAAGTGATAACCATTGTCTCAGTCAATCTGCAATTAAAAATTCCAGGATGCCTAACCAAGCATGGCTGCAGAGCTGCACTAAGTGGTTCATAATCAGCACATTACAGGCTCTGATCTCTCATTACAGCGACAAATTACATCTGATGATAACAGAGGAAATGAAGGTGGGATTTATGACACTGGAGCCAATGGCCAAAGACAGAGAGTACCTTAAGTTCACATTTGTACACCTGATGATAACAGGGGAAATAAAAGTGTGATTTATGACGCTTTGCTAATTTGTTCTCAGATGCTGTTGGCTGTGTTCAGAGGTTGTTACATTTCAGATGAGACTAATGGAGAAGAGTTCTTTAGTCTCATGAAACTCAAGAGATTTACACTATAAATGCTTGAGTCACTAAAAGAAATGAGGAAATAAGAGGCACATTTACAAGAGAACAGCAGCTGGCTTTAAAGAGTAAATATGTTCTACTGTTATAGGACTGTGCATTTTCACTCAACAGCCAATTGATCCATGAAGTGAAGTCAAGTGTCACACTAATGCACTGCTGCAAAAAGACAAAAGAGGATGTCAGCTCTGCAATGTATTCAGCAATGTGCTATGTTCCAGCTCCACAACAAGTAGGGTGTACATGAATCATCTCAATTTCTCTACTTCTTCATTAATAAGTCTCTTTTAAATATGAAAAACGAGTTTTCATCTTCAAAACTAACCTGTGGCACAATCCATTAACTGAGTTGTAATGGATAGGCTGAGCAAGGGGGTGGTGTAGTGGGAGGGTGGAGGTCCACAGGAGGTAGTGTGTCCTGAACATTTCCACACCGTGCCAACTGGATTGAGGTACTGTGGCAGCCAAAACCAACATGTCCTGTCTACCGGCCAGGCAAAAAGGAAATAACACAGCAGAGGCACACACTGCTCTGTCTCTGTACAAGCAGAGCTGACAGGTCACACACATTTACTTCACCTTAAAAAAAGGTGCCAACAATCAGATCTACTGTAAGATCTGTCAGATAATCTAATCACAGAAAACCAGTGGTTTGATTAGTTATATGCTTATGAGTTTGATTTATATTTGTATTGTTGTTTACAGCACCTGAATAAGTGTTTCCCTCATAATCTTTAAAAGATATCAGTAACACCGAACAGAACACACATACCTCTAAGTGTTCATATATTAATTGGCTTAGTAGTTATAGTAGTTCACTAAATAAACACAGCAGGAAACAGAAATATGTTTGTGTTTACATGTTCCTCATTTGCATTTAACGTCTCTGTTGCGTTTAAAGACAAAAAGTTTCCATCTTTATTTGAAAAAAGAGTTTATAGATTACCTACAATATTAATTGATGGCATGGACTGATGCCTTCTGGCATGCAACGACTGACTCACCACAATATAAGGCCTGTCAAAAGTACATGAGCATTCGTGATTAATTCTAAGACTACAAAAGGCACTTAATATAGTGTTATGAAACTGAAAATGACACGTTATAATCTAGCATTGTCGATTCAGCATGAATAATTAGTGGGGAAAAATACACAAAAAAATCCATTCACAATACACATATGTAGCCAGAAAAACAACTGATTCACATCTGCACCTGCTGAAATGTTTGAAAAGAACAATATTCTCAGGATTGTACCAAAAACATTTTTTTCCACAAATACAAAATATACTGATATGAATTTAACTCATTTCACTCATATGGAAATTGAGGTAACTACTATATAATGCATAAGTACTGTACCACCATTACAACCATCAAGTTACCATAAAAGTTAATACCGTTTAACAGCAATTCATCATTTTTGAAATGCATCAATATTGTTTAGTACATTGCAAAATTAAAAATCCCTTTTTGTCTCAACTCCACAATGCACTCTGCAACTGTGTTAAATCAATAGCATATGTAAGAACGCAGGTAGTGATGGCTTTATGCTATCTAGAAAATCCACTGCACACTGCATGAGGCTGACTGCTAAGGATCCATATCCTTCCTGCTGCAAACAGACTGTTATTACAGGTAAAGACTGTTGCCCGTGGCCATGTGAAGCTTAGCACCAGAGATAAGTCGCCTTAAGTTGGAGAGTACAAGGAAGAACTGAGATTAGACGGGCTGTTTGTTAGAACTCTCTGGCTGAGGGTTCAGTGACGTGGATATGCATACAGCCTAGCAGCAACAGGGATGCCCTGTTATGGTCTGTAGGGCGTGCCATATTTGTGTTATCTGGTTGTCACACTCACCTCACACAGGGGCTCCCGTTAGGGGGTTCCCCTAATTGCCCCCTCGTTGCAGTAGAAGTGTCCACCTCTATCAGGGGTATTCCAGAGCTGACCAATCAGAGGGGGCTGATCTGAAAGCCCCTTTACATGGGAATCTGTACCTCAAAACATCGGAGGTATTAAAAAAGTGCCTTGTTGCTGAGTCTTTGATAGTCCAGTAACTTAAATTCAGAACAAAGATAAAGCAGCTCATACAATCACACCACATAAGGTAAACGGTAGCAATTAAATGTGAGCCACTAGCAGAAAAAAAATTGTCTGTCTAAACTCATCCACTAGGATTGCTAAAAAACAGCTTGAACTGATTATCACACTTGGTAAACCAATTAAAAGGGCAAAAACAACACAAACACAATTATAGCAGAGGCAACCATTTAAAAAAGGATTAAAAAATGTTTCAGTGATATCCCTTCTATTTACTCTACTTGTATAGCATCCTTCAAATTGCCTATTATGACAGGCAGCCAAACACAGTCCAAAACATGGCATGCTCAGCTAAAATCCCTCTCAGGGAAGAGGAGAGGGGCAATGAGGGTCCAGAGGTAAAGCCCAAGACCCAGCCAGCTGGAGGCCATCTTCACCCACACAGCGGGCATAGTGCTCTGCATGGCCTGGGTGGTTGTGTCTGGTCTGAGGAAGAACACAGAAGGTTGAGTTAACACCAAATTAAACTACCACATGTGCAGAAGCTCTTTTATAATCTAAGGTTAAAAACACAGTCATAGGTGGGTTTCTTCTAAACAAAAATTAATCTGAAAACTGGTTTCATTTCAATCAGTGTCTAAGGAACAGGAACAAAGAGTGCCCTCTAGTGGATGTACAGGGGACTGTATCTGGAAGAACTGTCTGAAAAATGCATTTTGAAAACTTTGGTTCACCTCATAGGCCTCATAGCGTGGCCTTATGGTTTTTAACCATAGTCCTCTATGAAACGAACCAGGGGTGCCGTTAGTAATGAGAATTTTAATCAAGGTCCATCTGAATGAATGTATAGACTTATGGTTTCCTACTCTTCTCTGTCACTGTTGGTACTTACTGGTACCAGTTGGTAAGAGTCATCATGATGTACAGGGATGCCAGACAGAGGTGGAAGTGGAAGAAAGAGTAGCTGTAAGTGACTCCATCCTCCTCATTGTCATAAGCCCTGCGTACGCCATCCTCTCCCACCACACTCTCTCCACCAGAGCCTCCGCCCTCCTCTGTCTGCATCAGCTTGTTTACCTGGGTGTTACTAGATGAACGGATACTAGGAGACAGGGAGAACAGTCAGTTTAATAACAGCATGGAAAGCCAGAACTGTAGATACAGTGTTGTAAAGATGTGACACTGCTTACCTGGCATAGAGAGTGCAGAAGAGGAAGATGATCAAACCAACGATGCCCTGAGCATCCCACCACTGCACCTGTCCTGTGCCGCTGTCACCAGATGGCTCTATAGTGCTGACATTTGACACCAGGCTCAACAGGCTGGGGTTGCATTTACGATCTAGGACAAAAGATATGTACACATACACAATTAGACATTTTCCATTATAAAAACATACAAAAACACAGTGTGAGTTTGCTATCGACTGAGAATGCTTGTAATTTTTTAAAATCATGTATTAGTCTGTCTAATACTGAAATAATTGTGAAAATACTGAAACATAGGAAATGTGTATAGTGCTCGATCTTTTTATACAGGTCACTTTGTATTTTAAATTAAGCAACTTTTGACTATGATGAACATAAAAGCAACAAATTCATTTGAATTTGTTTCAAAGAAAAATTACATTCAACAAACTACATCAAGGATGCAAACATGGTCATGTAAAACTAACCCTACAGACACTACAATATTACCCATTGTTGATTTTCTACCTGGTAATGGCTGGCCATATAAAAATGGGACAAGAAGCGTGTGCTAACTATTGGCAACAAGCAGCTCCTAATTCCTACAATGTCAAACTCACCTTCATGATCAAAATGCTGCAGCAAATAAACAGCAGGTACATTTGTAAAAAGGAAACCATGATTATGAATGTGACTGAGCATGACACTAAAAAGCTACAAAGGAATGTGGAATGAGACACCAGGAGACTCACTTGGATTGTTGGTCATTGCAGACCAAGTGACATACATGGTATACAGGGAGATGAGTGAGGCCTGGAGCAGACCAGAGTGAGGCTGGCCTTCCTGCAATTAATAGGACAAGCATATAGTCATGTAATTGGCCAAAATGTACCAACAGTATAACGCAGAATGTATTTGGGAACAATCCTAAATTGTACCTGTATCTTCGGCAAGATAGAGACAACAGAGATGATGAGGCAGAAGATGAGGTTGAGGCTGATGAAAACTTTGTGGTCTGTGCAGTCATCTGGCTTTGTGTAATAAATGTAGAACAGCACCACGGCTGTGATAGCCAGTGCATAGTGGAGCACAGTGAAAGACAGCAGCCCTGAAATTTGCATGAAAATGCAGCAACATGATTAACAGCAAGAACACTATTGCAAAAATGATTTAGCACTGACTTGTAAAGTATAGAATATGTTTCTAAAGTAGGAATGTTACAATGCAAGACCTTTGGCAGTTAGTATACAGCAGACATAACTGTAATATTTCAGGATACACATTTTGATGACTAACACAATGATTGCAGTGTTTGGTGCTCAGATAAGTTTGAGGTGTTTCCTGCATTTTGTAGGACATGCTGGTTTGCCAACCAGCTTAACTTGTCCCATCAGAGTGAAACTAAAAATAAAATATTTTCATACATGTATTGTTTTTCCAGCAGACATCCTGCTGCACATGCACTTGCTGCTACCATATCTACAACCTGCCATATCTAAGTTTGTATTCTTGTAAGGAGATAAATGAATGCTTACCGGCATACCAGCATTTGTTGTCACTATTTTCAGCATTTTCTATCCAGACTTTGTTCCAGGAGTGGGCAAAATCAATGAGAAGAATAAGCTGGATAAGAATGAATATGAAGGATCCAACCACTCCAAAGTAAAACCATACTGTAAAAAAAGAACAGATACAACACACAGCGTTGTGATATTGTTCAAGAAGAGTACATGATGAATGCTGAGTATAGACTCTGTTTTTTGTAATGTAGATGTTAGTACCAGTGTGAAATGTGCCATCAGGGATGAAAAAAGCTCCCACTGTTATCCCAACAAGGATCAGAAATTTAAAAAACCAGAATCTGGAAAAAAACAAACATGTACAAATGCACTGTTAGGGTTGAAGAAAAACAGAAAAAGCACCGGCAGATCAGTCTCCATCCCTGTAGTGGTGTGTGCAAGGTATGCCTGATAGAGCGCGTACCCATTTTGAAGAGATGCACGGGGGTCTTTGCTGCTACGAACACGAATCATCATGACACAGAAGAGAAAGAAGAAGCAGGTCATAGCAAAGCACATTCGGTACACAGACTTGTAGCCCACAATGACGTCACAGTTAACCTGGTTTTCAAAACCAGGTATAGAACTTCCTCCCTGGCAAAATCCCGGGATCTATGAAACAGGAGAAAATTCACATATGAAGTGATTGTACTAAATGATAACCATTCAAAAATAATACTACAGTAAAAGCCTCCAGCACGATATCTTGACCACTTTTTATATGTATGTAACTGGATTAAAAACATGGATCTCACTTTGCGGAGCTGTGTTTCCATTCCAGGGAGGATCATGATGACAGACACCATGGTCCCCATGAGCAGAAAGAAGGAGAAAACCAGCCGTGTGATGGTGGAGTTATTAGAGGAGGGACAGCAGCCGCACAGAAGACATGGTGCTGAGCCACACAGGCAGGAGGCCTGTGAGTGATGGAGAGGAGGACAAGCAATCAGGCAACAGCCACATGAATGTAGTCACCTGCTTAGGCATAACGTCAGTCATATAAATAGATACTGTGCAATAGGGAAATAGTGGGCTGGTTAATTATTAAACGTGACCATGATTTTCCAGTAATGGCCCTAGGCCTCTGATATCACCCACTTTTCTGACTTCGATACTATATTCACTACAGAATGTTGCAACACGGTTATTACAGTTACTGAAACAAATGCAGAACACCACTGCTTTACAGGCCGTTTATAAAGTTACAGAGAGATAGCTACACTGCACTAACACTGGGCTGGGTTACATTTTTCAGTCTGATAAGCAACTGTTATTCTAACCTAATCATACACATTGCATTCGGTATGTCAGTAGGTCAGCGGCTTTACCTATAGCTAGCTAACAGGTTTTATTATTACTGAAACGGCTTATTCTGTGTTCATGTTTTCCTCTTTTCTAACTAGCTAGATATAGTCAGAGGTTGTACGTTATCTGTCAAGTCGTTAACTTCATGTTAGCACCACATTCTAACGTTAGTCCCTCTTTATCGAAGCGACACAGTCAACAAAAGCCTACCGCTTAAGTCTAAAATAATACTGGAATTAACACGAGATACTTACACAGCTGGCTAAAGAACACAAGGCCAGGCAGGCACCCATTTTGACATCAAAACGCTGAAATTTGAGATACAGCACCGACGCCTTTCGTGCTTCCGTATTTGCTCAAAACATACTAGCTGGCGGAAGTACGTGACTGCTTTTCAAAATAAAAGCACCACACTCCAAACCATGAAAACGCCTCAGTTCCACAAGGAAACTATTTGTTTTTATCAGCTACTGAATGTCCTAAATTATATAAAGTTTTGAAGAACGCGAATATATCCATACGCTGTAAAATATGGCCACTCTAAAACAAATGTCTTACAGTGGCCCTAATCTTCTTCTTTATCACCAGCATGCTTGATGTGTTGTGCCAGTGTTTACTTCTATAGAACAGAGTGGAAAACAAGACAGTGAATGTGCAGTTTGAAAGCTACCATCTGTCCTCTTACCCAGCAGCCTGGGCGCTCAGTGTCTGCTGTTGAAAACTTACATGAATAGCTAGACAGACCCTGTCAGTTGCTGACAGAAGCCTCTTCAAAGTCCCTGCTGCTGGTAGTTCACCAGAAAGCAGTGGGGAGCCAACTGCATAGTCCCTTTTATATCTAACCTGGAACAAACAATCTTTCACTGCCAATAAATTCTCTTGGATGTGGGTGTATTCAGAACTGGTAAGATAGCCAAGATTTTCACTTCAAACACAGAGAGAGAGAAAAATTTAGACTACTATATATATTTCATTGGTTTTGCATTTGCAAATTAACCCATAAAGCATTCTGGGGAAAAAAAATGCACATATGAGCAGTAAGAATTTGACTTAAACATATTTTGAATGAAGTAAAAACATATTCCATAAAACTAGAAAACATATTCTATTATTTAAGTCTTGTGTGTGAAATGCAATGAAATACCTAAAAGTTACATAACCTTTTAATGATTGTTGTTGCTACCAGTTATGTGGATAACCGTAGTTTTAACTGCAATATCATGAGGTTAATTCCTATGTCTAACACTAGGTTGCAGCATTTACCCAGCATACTGTATTACAGTACTGCCATTCAATTTAATGAGCTAGTGTTTATCCTATTGTTCAACAGCCACTCATTTCAAACCACAATAATATAAACAGGTGAAACATATAAAGGTTTTAAGACATTATAGCCTAGGGGCCACTCAGGAAACACTTTGGGTCAGAGGAAGTCAAATTACTACCAGATGACATGAATAAACACAGCCAAGAGTGTCTGTGGAAAAATCTGCCCAATGGACATCACTTCACTTCATTTTTACTCATCACTTTCCATGCAGGTGACTGTATACAACCATCATCTGGGTGTAGCTGCTCACTCCTCAGTTCTTTACAGTATAATCACCTCTTTGTTCTGGCTCTGGTGGGCTCACTTGGCTGGCAGCAGTTGGCAGCAGAGACTGCTTTCATTGTTCATATACAGCTGCCAGGAATACAGCTTCTCTCTCATCAACTTTTTAATTACCCTTTCCAAGTTCTTCTTCTCCTCTATGTTGTCCAAATGCAAATGCAGAGAAACAATATTTGAATCTAATAATAATTGAATTTGCTATGATTATATGCAATGATTTAAAATAAATCATTTTTTTCAGTTGCTATTTGGCCCAGGACCTAGTTTTTTAATGTCTGTAAAGGACAGTTTGATCATAATTTGCATTGGCTCTCTATTTTGTTGAGGCAATTTATTTTGGATACTTTTTATACTGACATTTTTTATTATGTTTTTACTTTTCCATTTTAATTCTACAAGATTCTCTCAACTTGTAATATGTTTAGGATATATAGGTAAGAATAAAGGTAATGTTTTGCACAAGTGGTATATGTTGGTCTGACAGGGTCTGTAGGCTATTAGAGTTGGTGTTATCTGCTGTAAGTGTGGCAATAGGTCATAAAATAAAAAGGCAGCATGGTCTGACACAAAGCCTCCTCAAATGCACAGGTTGGTGTCTCCTGCTCACACAGAGGTGACATTTCAGACTTTATATTTTCAGGTGTTACACAGTGAAACACACACTTTGTTCCTTTGACTGCAACATTCACTAGATGAATGTTTATCATCGCATATGTTGCGGTTACGTCGATGTTACGCAACATTAAGCTGTGCGTGTGCCATGATCATGGACGGTATAGGCTACAGGCCATGTTGCCAGCTTTGTGTTGTTGTTTTTTTCTCCTCTTCCTGGCGCTTCCAGTCTGAGCCCTCGCTCCGATTGGTGGGTTTGGACCAATAAATGAAGACATCCGTGGTGACGTAGGGGCTCTGTAGGTTTTTGCGCGAAGGTGCAGATGTTGGCGGTTTGAATAGAGGAGAAGAAAGAGGCGGCGGAGGTCTGCTCTTCAAGCTGAAGCACTTGACGGTGAGAACAATGCCTCATGCAAATGTTTAACCGAGCGTCCAGGCGTTACAGATAAAGGGTTAATATATGTAAAGACACTTTAAGACACTTTATGCTGCGTTCAGGATTCAGTTGTGCATCACTGAAGTTAGTAAATAACAGACTTTGTTGTTATGGCTGCTGCACAGAAACTAGTTAGTTTGGTTTCCCAGCAACTCTTGTTTAATAATGCTGTTCAAAGTAAGTAAAATGACAAACATGTCGCATCTTATTCTATAATTTGCTTATGGCAATATACGGCAATATAGCTACAGTAGATCGATAAATAATATGATTAAGTTTGGCTGGTTTTGTGTCGTTATGTAACTATGTTCAAGTTATGTTTGAAGTCCACATGTTTAGCTATAGCAAATATTAGAGGGTTAGCCGAGTGCTGCGTCCGTCTTGTACCTGTTTCTATCATGATTGTGGTCAAATTGTTTTTATATTCAAGAAGGTCTTGCACAGTGGTTTACCCCTCCCCCGCCATTTTTGTCCCAATGCAGCTGTGCTACACACAGGTTGTGTTTCCTTACAGTATGAAGCTGTAGCATCACAGAGGTGGAGAACCTGATTTTCTTGATGTTATGTCATGTGTTGTAACGGTTTATAACTGTAATACAATATAGCTGCTGTATTACTCTGATGTGTGCAGAAGATTATGGATTACATTTAAACTAAAGCCACTGACAGATGAATGAAGTTATTAGCTTGTCTTTACATGTCCAGATCTGTGGTTAAATTATAATAAAACAGGACCTATAACCTTTAACCAAAATGAGCTGTGACCTTCAGCCCCCACTACTAATGGATGAATTTTAAATGTTCAGCATCCTTATGAGACAATTAAGGTTTGTCCATTTTAAGTGTATGTTTTGCTTGACATAAATTAATTGATTTTGTATTTTCCACAGTGGTATTAAAAGAAACATTTCTGCAAACATGTCAACCTGTGGAGGTAAGTGTAAACTATTCTATATTACACTGATTTTTGAGAAAAAATGTTGATTTTAAAATGAACGTATCTGTACTGTTAAATTAATAATATCATATATAAGTATAATATTAGTAGAGGAATAGTGCAAAACTGCAACCAGCTGCAAGAAAAAAAATTAGTTAACCATATAATCTCTTAATATGGGTGCAGAGACAGCACATGTACAATGAACATGCTTGTTTTGTCAAAGTTTGTTTTCTTTGAAAGTGAAGAATGCTCCCACATAGCAGGGATTATTGTTCTTTTCTGACCTCTCTGAACAAAGCAGTGACCCCTAAAAAATGATTCCTGTCATTATCCTCAGGAAGACAAGTCATAACAACATAAAGTGACTGCTGATGTGTATAAACTGATGAACGTAGGACAGGATAATTCTGCATGTTTTTAACATCAAACTTCTGTTTTACAGACATCACAGTTAAGGAGCTGAATAAGCGCGCATCTGGCCAAGCGTTTGAGGTCATCTTAAGCCCCTCAACTCCAGATGCTAAGGGGGAATTTCCTTTGACTCCAATTAAGAAAAGGGAAACATCGCTGGATGAGATAAAGAAGAAGCTAGAAGCTGCAGAGGGAAGACGCAGGGTATCTACCGAATCAGCACTTTGTTAAGAGTTGGGATAAGCGAGATTTAAAAATTAATATTCTTTTAACTTCTTGTAAAATTCTCCTTTGTTTGTCAGAGCCAGGAGGCTGAAGTGCTGAAACATTTAGCTGAGAAACGAGAGCACGAGAAGGAGGTCATCCAGAAGGCCATAGAGGAACAAGGCAACTTCTGCAAGCTGGCGCAAGAGAAAATCCAGCAGAAGATGGAGGCAAACAAAGAGAACCGTGAAGCAAGGCTGGCAGCTCTCAATGAGAAGCTTAAGGAGAAGGTAATGTACAAACAAATAAAGAAAAAGGGGGGAAAAACATTTATGATTCTTCAACTTCTCTTTTTAAATGCCAACAGGTCAAGAAGCTGGAACAAGTCAGGAAGAATAAGGAGGCAATGAAAGAAGAGGGGAATTAATTCCTTCATTCATTGGCTAGAAAACAGTTTTAACAGTTCCAAAAATGAGCTTTATTTTTATAGTATCTGCAGTTCCTTGTAGAGTTGGTTATACTTGTTAGCTTTGGTGTAGATATAGTTTTCTATTTTTCTACTTCTCTTTGGCAGCTGATTCCACTGTATCTATTTTAAGAGGCATTTGCTTCATGTTTAAATTCATTATATTCATTTGATACTGTTTGTATTTGACTATAGAATGCAGTAATAATAAAGATATATTTCCACCGTTTGTATGTTGAGTGATTTTTTTCATAACTCTATAAAGGACAAAGTAGGCTAAGAAATAATTTGGCAGTATGGTTATATCACTCTCGAGTAATAGTGTTCCTTTACCTGTGAAATACTGAACACCAATTATATTTGACAGTGCTGACACCTACTGGCCATTGTAACGCTCTTAAACAGGAACTTTTAAAGTGAATTCTATCTGCTTGTTTGTGAGTGACTGCTGGTCTTAGTTTGTGTTAGTGTGACCACACCCAGTGCACAGAAATGCTGTATGGTTGCAATTATTCATTTTGCTCATGGAAGTCTTGGTGCTGTGTGACAGCTCGCCCAAGCCTTCAGTTGTTTTCTGAAAAAAAAAGCTTGCCACATGAACTTATTTGTAAAGTGAAAATATCAACCAGGTACTCTCCCACATCAGAAAACTGGATCAGAACAAGAAGACCTCCAAGTATAGTTTATCGAACTATGTGTACAATGTGTACAATGACTATATAAATGCTTTGGCTCAAGCCAACAAAACATAATACATTAGCAATGCATAAACTACTTGTAATCTCATAATCTCATCACCTCCACATTGTGTAAAGGAGTTCATTCTACTCAGTCATGATGCAAAAAGTGAGGGTCATCTGGTCATTTACATACAATGTGATTTTAGAAGATGTGAGTGTTTATATTTGTTGTCATTTTGAAGATTATGGCCACAGACAGATAAGAGGTGACACCTGCATGCTACGTGATCTGTTGTCTTGTAAAAGCAGTCAGTCTTCTTGTCAGCAATTATAGGTTTGTTTACATTGGCACATGTTCAAGATGGAGGGTGCCTGCAGCAGTTTTTGTGAAGCTGCATGTGCTCTTCAGTTCAAGTTTTTGTCCTTCAATTTTGCATTTTCCTATTGGTTGTTACATTACAAAACACACACATATATGGACCAGTCTTGTATAGATACCGGTATAACTTAGTTTGTATTGTTTGCTAAATGGACTATACACCTGTATAAGTATAAACCCTGGAATTAACTGCATCAGTATTTCAGTCAGGTCATGTAGGTGTTTGCTAGTTCAAATGCTGAATTTACAGAATTGAGTTTGTATTATTACACACACTTTGCAATGTATTTGCAAGAAATGGCTGCACTCATCAGCCTGGAATGACATCTCACAGCATTCCTCCACCTCTCTGGGGAAGAAGCTGGCTCCCCTTCAGGATGATTTCTCTCACCATCTTCTGCATAATTCTAATGACTTTTGCTGGATACTCCAAAATATAAGCAGTGTTGTTTTTTAAAGTTGGTATTATTCAGGTGAAAAACAACAACCGTCCTAGAATGGATGAATACCCAGAAAGCCAACAGATGTTCATTGTTACCGTGGGCACGCCATGAATCCATCTCTGTTAGGAAACACCGGAGGAGGGTTACAATCAAGAAACAATGCAGATCTTTGAGAAATGCAGAGGTTAACAATGGTAACATTGTAACTGAATGCTAAACAAGGGAAAGACACAGCAGTGTGACCACACTAACCAAGCAGGGAAATTGCTTGCTTTGATAACCAAATGACACGCAGTGAAGTTCTCGCTGTAATTTAGAAAGGATATTTTTAAGCAAATTCAGACATCATGCATAAAATCTTGCCTTTGTCCCCATAAAAATCAGGTGGCACAAATCTTATTTACTTTACTTATCCTATAAATGTTTAAGGGTTGTCTTCCATATGTATTTACAGTCTGCGGTTAAAATGTAGTAGCATGAGTGTAGTAGAATGAGAAGGCATGAGACAACGTTAAATAACCTCTCTTGTCATCTCAGTATTATCAGAAATCAGAAATACTTATATTAATCACAGGGAGAATCTGCTCACATTGCAGGTGCAGAAACAGGTTAGAAATATAAATAAGGTAAGGTAAATAAAATAAAATTCTAAAAATTATATTTAAAAGGAAGCAAATATAAAAGGGATAAATCCTAGAGTTAAGGATTCGAGAATTAACTCAATCAGCAGATTGATCACCTTAACTGAAAGCAATATGGCAGTGGAAGAATGTCTGTGCAGACTGAGCAATTGGCTGATTTGCCGGGCGGCAGCGCTGATTGGTCGAAACCTGTAGAAGCGATGGGCCTCCTGTTTGCTGATTGGTCAGCAGGCCCGCCTGTCAGGCTTCCTTGTGTCTTCCCAGCAGTTGCGCCCTGAGAGTCACCAGGCGCTGCCGCCGCTGCTGCTGCTCCCGTCACGGTCATCCTCTCTGAGCTCACCCCTCAAACAATGTTATCCACGTTTCCCAAGAATTCATTCATCGATTGCTTCAGCTAAGACTTTGGATTTTTTTTCTACCGTCGACAGGTATGTCCTTTTATATTTGCATGTATTGTTTCTGGTAGCATGATGCGTTCAAGTGGCATACCGTGAGATGAGATGAGATGAGCCTCGATGGCTGAACACCCTGTCAGGTTGTATCAGTGTGCAGCGGCATTTCTCAGCCTTAGATACAACACACAGCAGCACAGCTTAGGGCTGTGGTGCACACGGGAAATTAAAGCAACCCCAGGAGGGTCGGTGGAAACACGAATACAAATTAATTTCCGACACTGGATGTTACATTTTGAACAGACATGCCGATCAGGTGCAGATCCGCTCCTGGGAATCTTACAGGCCCCATACAAAGACTACAGGCCTGCGTTAAAATACCGTTAATATACACACACGCGTCTTGGTCCTATAGCCGAGCCACATCCATAAATATTTTAGAAGGATTGCAACCCCTTGGTTGAAGCCCAGGGTGTGGACGGCGGATGGGGTTATATAACGCCTGCTCCCATTCATCACTCCACGCCTTTCCTCCTCCTGATCCTCTCTGGCCCATGATCATCCTACACAGCCTGATCTCGGCTCTCTGAATTTATCACCCCCCCACCCCAACCTCCCACTGACAAGTCCAGCACAGGAGCTCAGGAAGACCTGAAGAGGAGATCAAATGATTTTTAATCCTGCTCTGCCTTAAGCCTACAATATGTCGAGCTGGTTCTTATAGGCAGCTGTAGGCCACATTACCGGCAAAGCAGTAGCCTATAATGTCTATAGCTTCTAATTGTTTGTGTTGCAGTTAACAGGAAATGACATATGTTTAGAGCCAAAGAACTCGATGAACTGTAAGTGATGTTTCCCTTCAGTTTAGTCGAGAAAAGACCCACCTTAACAAGCAGATTAGCTTCTTATCACACATGTAGAGATGCAAAGTTGGTATTGCTGCCCTGATAATTTGACATGTGATGACTGAGCAACCTCAAGTCGAGTCTGCTGCATTTTATATTGTGTGTGTGCTGCCAAATGAACCCAAAACAGATTATGTTATTTTTTTTTAAACTTAGATGATGCAAAAACATGCTGATCCTGTGTTAAGTTCTGGACTTTTCAGGAAGTAAGTTACAGTTTCCAGGAGGCCTGGCTGGCAGGATTTATGAATAATAAGGGCTGCTAAGGTCAGAGTTTTATGGCACCGCAGGTGCAACTATCTGTCAAAGTGATGCATGATGTTGTGGAGTAGCTCTCGGAGACACCATTCCAATGGTTCAAACGTCAGGATCACTCACCTCTCCAAATTAGAATACTGCAGTAACGAGTGCAGTGAGTTCCTCTGAACACTGATCGCACTTCATGTGTATGGAGGCTGTATGTATAAGTTGTTGCTTTGTTTTACTGGCCCACAGCCTCAGTTCCAGCCACGGAGAGCAGCTGTGTCAGCCACCTATTGTACATCACTGTGCATACTGACACAGTTAGTGATTTGTCGGTGGACACAGTAAAAATCTAGCTGCTCAAATTAATACATATTTCTCCTGATTGACAGCATATTAAAAAAAATGAGAGCCAAAATTGATTGTCTGTTCCACTACCCCTGTGTGGCTACAAGCAAAAAAAAAAAATCAATCACCTCAGCTTAAATTAAAAAAAAAAACTGATAATGAAGCATTGATCTTTATTGTCATTTAACCAAAGGTTTTAATTTGCTTTGAGTTATTTGTCAGATCAATCAATGTGTTTATTTTTGTCTGAAAAGTTTTGTTTTGTTCATTTTGCTGCACAAAATAAAATGCAGTATAATCAGCAAAATCTGCAACCAGAGAAAATGTGTCGAGCTTGCTGAGTTAAGTTTATTTTTGTGTTTTTCTGTTCTTTCCTTTGGATAATATCACTCTACATGTGGACAGACATAAATAAGGCTGTAGCCCTGACACACATTGACTAACTGAATGTTGGTTCATTCTCTCCATCTTCTTGTAGTCCCCAGTTTGCCATGGCAACAGTGGTGATGGAGCAGATCGGTCGCCTGTTTATCAACGCGCAGCAGCTGCGACAGATCCCTCAGCTGCTGGAATCGGCCTTCCCGACGCTGCCTTGCACCGTGAAGCTGTCAGACGTTCCCCTGGTGTTTCAGGAGCGCCACATCCTCACCGGCTACAGACAGCCGGACCAAAGCTGGCGTTACTACTTCCTCACCCTTTTCCAAAGGCACAACGAGACCCTCAATGTGTGGACCCATCTGCTGGCTGCACTCATTATCTTGGTGAAGTGGCAGGAGATCTCGGAGACGGTGGATTTTCTGCGAGATCCTCATGCTCAGCCTCTCTTCATCGTGCTCCTGGCAGCCTTCACCTACCTCTCCTTTAGTGCTCTTGCTCATCTTCTTTCTGCCAAATCCGAGCTCTCCTACTACAGCTTCTACTTCCTCGACTACATCGGGGTCGCTGTCTATCAGTACGGTAGCGCTCTGGCACACTACTACTATGCCATTGAGAAAGATTTGCACACTACAGTGCAAGGGTTCTTTCTACCTGCCGCAGCCTTCTTGTCTTGGCTTACTTGCTTTGGCTGTTGCTATGGCAAATATGCCGGCCCCGAGCTGTCCAAAGTGGCCATCAAGCTCTTCCAAGTGGTGCCCTCAGCCTTAGCTTACGTTCTAGATATCAGCCCTGTGGTTCATCGCATTTACAGCTGCTATCGGGACGGTTGCTCTGATCCCATTGTGACGTACCATTTCTATCACGTTGTCTTTTTCCTAATTGGCTCCTATTTTTTTTGTTGCCCCCACCCAGAAAGTTTGTTCCCTGGGAAGTGTGACTTCATCGGGCAGGGGCACCAGATCTTTCATGTGTTTGTGGTGGTGTGCACCCTGACGCAGATCGAGGCCCTGCGAACAGACTTCACAGAGCGTCGTCCCATCTACGAGCGCCTCCACGGAGACCTCGCTCATGATGCCGTTGCACTCTTCATCTTCACTGCCTGCTGCAGTGCTCTTACTGCTTTTTATGTGCGCAATCGTGTACGTGCCTCTCTCCACGAGAAGGAAGAGTAACAATTTAAAAAAAGAAATCTAATTTATTTTACTCTGTAGTGACTGTTTTTTTTTTGTCAATGAACGGTATCAGCTTGTGACAGTGACTTCTGATTATTTCTTCTCTGTGATCTGCCAAACTACAGTGAACTAAAAAGTGACTGAGGATGTGGTTTTTTTTCGTGACTTACAGTGACAACAAGGGAAACGTTTTTCTGTAGCAATGCAGATAATACTCAAAATACTGCATCAGGTCCTTTCATCCTCATTCCTTTGTTTTATAGTTTAAAAGAATGTGTTTCTGCACCACACAGAAACAGACGGAGACTGCTTTCTTAAAGGGACAGTTCACCCTAAAATCTAATGTTCCTACTGTTCCTGTGGCCTGCAGCACTGGTTAATGTGTTCTCCATTGCCTTCCCTTTTAATCGCGATCGGCACAAAAACGAAATTTTGGGTGAACTGTCCCGTTTTACCGTGTTTATAAACATCTGACTGTCTTAATCAATTGTAGCTTTTAAAATCATGCAGCTATTAGTATTTTTGACTCTAGTTTGAATTGGTGGTGGTCTTCAGCGGTTCTCTTCTTGACATTGCCCCTCTGTTTGGGTATTAAAGCATCTTTAAATTTATCGAGGCACTGTCACTGTGCCACACAAATGTTTTAAATGCCATCAAGGAAAGTTGAGAACCCGATTTGAAAACCAAATGTTGTATCTCCTTCTGTTTAAACAAGCAGACGTTTTTTGTTTTTTTTTCTTGGGGTGATGATTTTCTGTTGAAAACCAGGCTGGCAGTCTGTAGTGGTTAAGCAATGGGTGAAACCTTCCTGATGTCTATTTGTAGTTGAATAGTTTTTATTCAAAGGGCTGGAACTTCAGCTTTCGACTTTGTTTTTTTAAACATCCCATGATGTCAGTGCTTGGCCAGTGTATTTCAGTGTCAGTTAATCAGATCTGAGTCACAAAATTTGCATCTGACTGTTGCTCTGCTTCTCAGTTTTTGTATGATGGATATGTATGTGTCTGTACGCATGTCTTTCGGTATATACTGTGTATATTTCTGTGTGTGAATGTCTATGAAAGCTTAGCCTTGCACTTGTTTCTTACCTTGTGTGTGTGTGTATATATATATATATATATATATATATATATATATAAGCTGTATTTCTTCTGGGAAGTTGTCCCCATTTTCTCTCCACCTACCAGCATTCAGAACTTGAATGCATCATTTTCTAATGGAATATAGCATGTTCTTGTTTTCCTGCTTTCTTTCACAGTGTGTTTTGTTTAGTGTCCTCCTGCTTATCAGAATGTAAAGGTATGAATACATCATCATACCTCTTTGTTTTCGTCCTATAAAAATATGGCGCACACAGATTCACAGAAAATGTTGCTTTGCTCACAAAAACTTAAATGATCTATATGAAATATGACTGCACTCTGTTCATGACACTGTGTAATGTGCCAATGAATCTGTTATTACTTCAGGGATGGTACTACTGAAAGATGAAGACAGAGACAGAATGTCTACTTAATTTAATATTGTTTTATTTTTTTTCTTGACCTCCTGAATAGAAACACATTATCGCCCCTAACTCTTAAGTTTTGATGCTCTCGTCTCATCATACACTGCCTGACTCAACTCTGTACATACTGTAGCTGAACACGCGCACTCTGTTTACATGCATGGAGGCTTTTGAAGTGATTATTCTGGTTTCGCGTGTATCTGTTGGTGGAGCTCATGCCTAAGACAAATTTTAGCACACATGCAGTCTAATGCTTTACTGAAAAGCTTCATTCTAGGCAAATGATTTTTATACTTGTCATCAGCCACACATGTAACATAAGATTACTGTCCTGACCATCAAAAGGACCAAAGCAGTTACTACTGAGATCATAGTTAGTTTCCATGTGTCACAGAGAACAGTGGAACAAGGTAATATTTTTTTTTGGCTAAACAGATTGTTTGTGGCAACAAGGATACTCTGTCAGATTATCTAAGTTGCATGCTGATTAACTGGACTATCACCGGCACTGTGTGTGCGTGCATGTGTGAGTGTGTGTGTGTGTGGTTGAGTATAAATGTAGTATACCCAAGGTTTCCCTTTATCCTTCTAAAAAAATCTGTGTAACTGACTGTACTAATATTCTGTGGTATTTAAGAAAATAAAAGTGTTACAGTAACATTCAAAGGTCTCCAGTTAGTTTTTTTTACAGGTTCAAGATCGTATAGGTAAAGAAATGACATAATTGTTTAAATCTAGACTGATGGACTGAATACTTGTATTGAAAGTCAAATGCATGCACTGAAGAAATCATTTGTATACCATCTGTACCATATTTTATGAAGTTGTTCCAAGTTTGAATCAAAAAATTAAAGTAAAAAAGAAGTTTTCCTCCATTTTCTAAGTGTTGGACACATACAGTTGCTTTTTCTTCACTTTAGGGAATACAGCTGTGCATGGTACAAACCAAATTCATTGCTAAAATATATTTAGTCAGCATGTGGTGTGTTAACATCCAAACGATTGATATAAAATGCATATGTGTGTTAAGTTGCAGCTTGATTGAGCAGGTCTTATGCTGTATGTCGTGTGGCAGCATTCATTCAGAAATTGTTTAGAACAGATCTAAGACCCCTGAACAGGCAAGTGTCGGTCTGCATAGTGAACACCAAAGTTTGAATATTAGCTTTCACATTCGCTGTAATTTGAAGCAACCTGACCCAGTGTGAACAAACTCTGCTGTCATGTCATCATTAAGGCCTATCTTTTGCTTCCACAGGTTATATCAGTAAAATCTGCACATTTCATGTGGTCACATTTGTGCATTGAGGTCAGTAATAAATACATTTAAAATATGATTATAAGACATAAAGACTAATTTCAATTGTGTGGTTGTAAATCTTCCATTTAAACCATTGTGTACACACACACACACACACACACACACACGCTGCATTGTGCAGACAATAAATGTAGATTACATTTAGCACACAACCTCATCACTAGTGCTATCTGCTCAGTAAAATGCACAGTGTGTAGTTAATTATATTTGGCTCCAGCACTGGGAGAGTAATGGACCTGGACTGCAGGTTATGAGGCAGTAAATACTCCTGGCATCCCTCAGACATACCTCCAGTTAAATGTATGTAGCTTTTTTCCAAACACCACTAGGGGGCAGCCTTGTTGTTTGTTCAGACACACTTTTCCAAGGTTAAACTAAAGGATAACATAATAACAGGATTGTCTCAGGTTAAAGTAACTCTGAGGTAAAAGGGTGTCCTTGATTTGCATATGTCAGGTGTTCTGAACTTTAATAATACAAATTTGATAGATGGTGTTAAAATACTAGTATTCAAGGTTTCTGATGTCAAAGACTTAAGTGGCTTAAATAGCTTAATCACAACTCTACTAATCATAAATCAGAAAATAAAGAAATGTCTGCATTGACTTTCAATGACACTGTTTATACAGGTTCGTATTGTGACAAACAGATTATATTGAGAGCTCCAAACCGTACCTAGCCCTTTAAAAAAAGAAAAAAAAAACGAATTGTTTTGAGTTCTTATTGACAGGCTCAATAATCCTTCAAAGAATTATTTCATCACACACAAAGGCAACATTTACAAGATTGAATCTTCTTTCCTTTAGGGGGCACAAATGATCTGTATGTCTTTCCAAACAATGTTGATGTACTGCAGCAAAATCAATCAGAACAGTTTCAAATCACTTTTATTGATAGTGATGTCCTTCTGTTGTAACAAATCATCAATACCCTGGATCAGCAGAGCAACACACTATATGATGTTTCACATTAAAATAATAACAAAGGGGATTATTGCTGAATTTATTTGCTTATTAATGTTAGATGATTAAATGTAAGCAGCAGCATCTTGCTCACACTGCAATTTTGTGGGATGATGATTTGCAGTATATGCATATGTATATTGTGTACATGTGGATAACACTTGGTTTTGTTTACATATGGAAGTTTGTGTGGGTTTGCATAGCGTCGTGCCTTCTAGTTGATATTTCTAAGCAGCTTTATTTGTGATGATTAAACTGGCTTCTACACTGCATTCATATAAGGAAATGCCTCATCAAGCTTATCAACGTGTCTCGCTCCGTCCTAAATACACATACACATATGAATGGAAATTCATATTCTGCGCTAATTAGAACATCTCTAAAGTACATTTTCCAGTGATGGAAAAGAATCATTGAAATTTAAGGCAGAAATGGGCTCTTGATCTGTCTACCTTGGATGTGATTAATTGGCAGTATTACACACTCAGACGGTCCTAAATCACACGGCAGAGATAGTGATAATTGCCTTACAGCCTGCTTCCTGTCCTCTAACTATCAATTGCTTCCCCAGACTCCATCAATTTTCATATGCCTGCTTCTGCAGCAGCTCGCCGTCCCCCTTTCCTCTCAGCTTCGCTCGCCTCCTTTCCCTCTTGGTTCCAGTGTCTGCGAGTTGTGTTAGAAAGCTATACTGCTCTTCTCCGTTCCCTTTTAAACGCTTCATTTATTTTGTATGATTTGTATCAAGGTTACCAAGGTAATATTGGGTGGCCTTGGTCTCATATCATGTTGTGTAATTAAAGGTTTGACTTGCTAGAGGGAATGGCTTTGTTCAGAGTTATTAAATCGGCTTCTCTTTTTGCCAGGTGAGAGACGGCCAACTTCTTTTTCCATCTCTCTCTGTCTTTTTGATGAACCTCTTCTTTGCTGCCAGGTATTTTGTTCCCACATCCTTTGTTATTGTGGCATTTTCATATGGTCTCTTGCTCTTGTTATTATGAGGAGAAAGGCTTTGGGGAAAATCACTCTTATGAGGGTATGTAATCATATGAAGAATGGAACAATGCATTATCAGACTGCAAGTTAGAAATGAGTCAGAATGGAAATGTAAGATCTGTCCTCTGATGTACTCATCGCTTATAATATACTATGCGGAGGATAATAGATACATGGTAAGAAAAAAAAATCTCCTCTCAAACCTGATTTTGTTGTAGATTCATCGTCCATTAACCCTCCTGTTGTCCTCATATCCTCTATACACCCCGTGTCCTCCCGGTCAAAATGACCCGTCTTCACTAAATCCACAATAATATAAGCAGTTTATTCGATTTTTAAACACCAAATTTTATTTTGCTTGAAGAAACATTAACCACAAAACATGTAAATACTTGAGTTTTCCCTTTTCACCTGCATTTCTATAGTTTTAGAAACAAAACAAATATTCAAAAAGGAATATCGAATGCCTCTTAATTCATCGCAATGAGTTAGATTCTTCTGATTTTTTTGCCAGTGAACAATGTAAGAAAATATACAATCCAAAAAACAATATAACCCAACTAAACAACAATAATTCAACTAATTAGCACATGTAGGGCAGTATGCAAATGCACAGCTCTTGCAGATATATTTCTTACACCTACTGCACACAGTATGTGTTTTACAGTCCTTCTTTGGCGGGCAGAACTGACATCTCTTTCTTTTACTTGCCCCGGCTGGGGCAGTGGCTGTGGCAGCTGGATCCTCAGGTTGATCAGGGGTTCCTGCACTCTGTATAGCTTTGACAACTGCTGCAGAGGCTTCTGTGCGGGGGAAATGCTTCCTCCTTTCAATAAGTGGTGTTACAAGTGCCTTTCCTAACTGCTCCAGGAACACCCTCCTCTTGTTCTGCTTACGAGGCATCCAGGTTGGGTTGATCTCTCTCCAAATCACAAAGGCATTGTAAGAGGAAACATCAATGATGTTGTGGAAGATGACCAGGGGCCAGCGGGCAGTCATCCTTCTGCAGCTGTAGGTTCCAATCACCTTATCTAGATTGTCCACACCCCCTTTGTTACAGTTGTAGTCTAGGATGATGGATGGCTTCCTGTCCTCACGATCACTAATGCCAGCATCTGTGTGTAGTGTGCTCAGAAGTACTACATTCTTATTTTTCTTTGGGATGTAGGACACTAGGGTGGTGGTGGGTGTGAAGGCAAACTTGGATGAGAAGACCTCTCTCTCCTTTGTTGCAAGCAGTGCAGGTGGGAGCTCAGGCTTGTTCTTTCGAACTGTGCCAACCATGGTTATCTTCCTCTTCAGGAGCTGCTGTCCGAGTTCATAAGAGGTGAAAAAATTGTCACATGTCACATTGTGACCCCTCAGTCCCTCTGTCACATCAAGCACTACTCTCATCCCCTGGTTCTTCTCTGGACCTCCACTGGTCAGCTTCCCAGTGTAGACTTGCATCTTCCAAGCGTAGCTTGATTTGGCATCGCAAGCCACCCATGACTTGATCCCATATTTTGCTGGCTTGCTGGGCATATACTGGCGGAAAGGACAACGACCTTTGGACAGAGATTAGCATCAATAATTTGTATCTGAGTCACAGAAAACAGTCATATAATTCAATAGTGAAAATCACTTTTATTAGAAATATGAAAATAAATTACCTCTAAATGGAACCAGTTGCTCATCCACTGTTACATCAGGCCCTGGGTTGTAGAGGTAGGGCAGCCGCTCCACCCACTTATCCCAGACCTCTCTTATGGCTGCAAGTTTGTCTGTCACACGTCTCGCTGGTCTTGACTCGCGGTTATCAAAACGTAGCAGTCTTGAATAGGTGTGAAAGAGTTTGAGTGGCATTGTAGCTCGGAAAATTGGCCTTCCACTCTCTGCATCCCATAGACTGGCTGCAGCCTCACCTCGGGACCTGTAAACACCTGCTAAGATGAGCAGCCCTAAGTAGGCCCGCAGATCAGTCTCATCCATCTTTTTCCAGCTGTCTCCATTTTTGCGAAAACCCTCCAGATTTGTCATCTCCAGGATTATTTTTTCTATTGCTGGTGTGATGAACAGGTAGAATGTAGAGACAATGTCATGGGCATGAGAAACAGCATATCTTGTGGGTCCTGGGGTCATCTTTATGACATTTTGTTCTGCCTCCCTGCCATGTTGGTCATATGCTTCCGAGAACCATGTTATTTTGCTGTTTTTTGAAAGGAAAGTCTCTCTTTCAGCTTCAGCATTTTCTTCTTCTTCTGAAGATGATTCATCATGCTCTGGGTTGTATTCCTCCCCATCTTCTTCTTCTGATACCACTTCCTCCTCTGAATCAGAGTTGTCTTGCTGGACATCTGAAAAAATCAGCTCCAGAGCCTTTTGGACGTTATAACGTGCACTCATGGCTTCAGCACAGAGAGATATGGGGGTAATGTCATCTGCAGCACCTTTATAACTTCTGGAAATCCACAGATCAAAGGCACTGTCCACGAGAACTCTTGTCTTATTTACGTCTGCTACTGATTGTTTACGTCTGCTACTGATTGATCTGAGGCAGAACTAAAACATTCTCACATTCTGTTGTGTGTAAATAACTCTGTGACTGTGATTTTAGTTGAATTTCACTGTTGGGTCATTTTGACCCGAAGACCACCTTTGTACCTTTTTTTGTACAGCATACATGATAGTGTGAACAAAGGCAACAATTCACTTTTTTTAAAGTTTGGGTCAATCTAGGAAAAGTCATAAAATTTCAAGTACAAAAATTATCATTAAGGTCATTTTTTGGGGTTTTTAAACACAGTAGCGGGTCATTTTGACCCGAGGACAACAGGAGGGTTAAATAAACAAATGCTTAAGTAAGAAAATTAAGTGACTATTAAAATAGCTGTTTTGGCTACATTCCTATTCATTTAGAGGATTGCCTGCAGGGCATCACCAAGTTGGCTCTTTGGGCATAAAAACTGGAGACAGAGGGAGACCACTTGGTTAATCTGAATTTCACACTATCCTGCCAGCACTTCTAATAACATCACATCGTAAAACACTATAAAAAAAACACTATAAAATTACAAGAGAAAGGCGTAAAATGCATAGATGTGATTCCAATGATAACATGTATGTTATCATTGGAATCACAGGACGTCAGGGGATATAGACTAAGAAATACTAAAATGACGCTATAGTCTATAAGACTTTGTAGAATGGTATGTTCTGATTGCAGCACTCTGCAGTTTATTATTTCTGAAGAACAGACTGTTGCTATGTATTACTTACAGTTGCTCTGGGTAACTTCGTTACCTTTGTTACCTTGGGGTATTTCTACCTTTCTCCACTATTTATTTTTCTGCCTACTTTTTACTTCTATTCGTGGCATTTTCACAAAAATATTTGTACTTTTTACCTTTTGAAAACAGTCCTGTTACCCGGTTGCGGGCCGATCATGTGTCTTTTAGAAAATGTTTTCGTGTTCTACCGTCATCTATCCTCAAAGGGCTCCAAAGATGTCGCTCTCTTGCCATTAATAGAAGATCTTGAACAACATGGGCCATGTCAACAAACCGGACAGATAGCTGAAAGCTGCGGACCGAGAGAAACTGTACTGCTGGACCGAGTTAGAGTCTAGATGTGGATGAAGAGTGAAGGTGTCATTCCACGCTGTGTTTTTATAATGTCCTTCAATCACAGTATAAATGGGAAATGCTTATTATTTATTTCATTGCCTTTTATTATCATCCATTTAGCAGCCTCTCTCTTTACTTATTACCTACAGCCGGCTCCTTGACACAGAGTTGACCAGTTGCTACTGGTTATGTGTATGCTACAATTCAAGAAAAGACACACACAGTTAAGTGTTGGAACTCTGTCTAAAAACTGTCTAAAAAACCATGTGTAAAGCTGGTGAGTCTTGATATATATTGAGGATATT
This sequence comes from Parambassis ranga, assembly GCF_900634625.1. Classification (NCBI taxonomy): domain Eukaryota; kingdom Metazoa; phylum Chordata; class Actinopteri; family Ambassidae; genus Parambassis; species Parambassis ranga. The sequence continues at coordinate 11,021,104 of NC_041036.1, forward strand.
GAATAATAAAATATGATGGGAAGGCTACTCCAGTGTATCAGTTCAATGTCCTCACAGATTCATGCTACTTAAGCAGCTAAGCTTGGGAATGCTTTTACATTCAAAGAAAGTGTGTTTTAAACATGCCTACACGCTCACGCTACAATATTAAGGTGTACAGCTGGTCATCATATCTTCCATTGTAACGTTTGTTGATGACGCTCAATACGCAGTCGCTATAGTGATGTGACTTCCACCTAGTTTTGCCCCACTCAAAAAAATGTTTTTTTGAGTATTTACTTTGTACTTTTATACTTTAAAGTATTTTTACATACTTCTGTACTTCAACTTGAGTAGAAATGTTGTGTCAGTTCTCCAACTTTTACTAAAGTATTTTTAAACCCCTGCATCTGTACTTCCACTTGAGTAATAAATGGCTTCAAAAGCCGGCCTTACCTCTCACATAAGCATCTCTTGATTTGGTCCCAAAGTGTGGACACTGCAGCTGATGTGGGAGGGTAGGTGCCTTGATGAGATGATGAGACACGCTGTTGTTGTTATACAAGCTTGCACAACACAGTGGAACAATTACCTGGCCTTGCTTTATATTAATATATATCGGTGACATTCTACAGCGCTTGACAAATGAGAAACAGCACTGAGACGTCTTTCTCCAGTGAACACTTTGACAGCACTGTGAATGTTATATACATACTTGTCACTCAGCTGCCCTCTTTTATTGGTGCATTGTGTTAAATGTCATTGTTTTCCAGGGCAGCATTTAGCAACCAAAATGTGTTTTATAGTTCAAAGTGTTTATTCTTTGTTCTCATAATTTTCTGCAGTCTTTCTCATCAGTCGCCACACTGTGTAGTGTTAAGCAGACAGATACAGAAATTCAAAGCATAACATGTAGATAACAGGGTTGACGAAGTAAACTGTGAAGGCTGATGAACATTCTAAACTGTGTTGTGTAGTGTTGTGTGTTGTGTGCACCGACTCATTCTTTCATAATCTTACAAACATTGACTTGTCCTTGATAGCATATTGTAGCTCTGTACTGTTATACTAACCTATTAGATTCCGTCTCTGCTAAAAGAGACGCTTCCTAACTCCTCTTCATCTTTGCGGTTGCCTTGATGCTTCACCAATCAGCTCGCATGCTGATCGGACCTATTCATCATGAGCTGGGTGAGGAGATACTGAGAGCCGGCAGAGGTGGAGAGGAACCACGTATGCCCTATCTGAAGGTCTCTCTCTCTCTCTTGCCAAAGCCTGTAGCCTCTCAAGGATAATGAATTCCCTCCTTCTGCCCCCTAACCTCTCTGTATACTGCGAGGTTACCGATTCTCTGCACATTACACCCAGATAACCACAAAGTGAGAAACTTTAGGATGCCTGGACATTGTGTTTTTGTTGCAGCAGCCTTGTGCTAGTGCAGCTTTAGTGGATGTTGTTGCTTGAATACATTTTTACTCAGAGTTGAGTAAAGGAAGTGACAGCAACTATTTCAGTGCTTCTGCAGCACAGCTTCTTTACCCTCCATGTTTGCATTACCTTTGCTTTGACCCACTTACAATCACTTGTTTTTGTTATTTATGTAAAAAGTTTGCTTCTGAGTCACTCTGTTCACAGCATTCATGTAGATGGGCTGTGCATTGATTTGAAGCATCTAAGGTTTATTTAAATGTTGAAAAGCACAACTAATGTGATCCCCCTACCCATCATACATTTTCCCATCTTCTCACAAAAAAAATCTATACGTTCCGGTGCTCAGAACCCATCACCTGGTGGAGAGTCGCCTCCTTCTCTTCCTCCGTCTCTGCCACAGTGTTTTGAGTTTTCTCAAAGGACTCCAGATGGCTCGGGATCCTTTTTGTCAAAGCCCATCTGCAAGCTTCCTTTGCTGATCTTTGTTCCTTAATACACACCATTCAATTACCCATGCACCTGCAGCACTGATTTCAATTTTTCAGATGGAAGTGTCTGAACAAGCTTTTCATGTCAGAAAATGAGAAGCCATTTTAAGTTTGCCTGCAATAACTGCAGTTTCCTTGCAGCCGTCTATATGGGAAATCAATGTTGAAAGGGTTGTTTCATGATGGCTAAAATAACTTTCTCCTTTCTCAGTGAATGATGAAAGTCTTCAGCAAGACAGAACAACGGTTGGTTGGTAATGCTTGGTGTTTTTACATGTAATTCTTGGATTATACAATTGGATTGGCTCAGTTATTGTCACTTTTTTCTAGGATTACATCCACACCGTGGAATCCACTGTGTGGATTAGTACAAAATAATTAAATTGAATTTCTGAGGTGAAGAGCAACAGAACCATGTTGTCTTTTCTTTGGAGAGAAGAGCTGCTTGAGTTTTCCACCTTTTTTATACAGTTTAAACAGGCTTATTCAGCAACAGTAGATTTTGTGTTTTGTGTTCTGTTCACCGAATGCAGTTGTGGCAGTAAACATGTAGCTAAAATGATTTTTTTAAGAGTAAAACAATGACTATAAAATAAGCTATTTACAAAAGTATATGCAATGAATGAACATACTCAGAAATGCCAGAGGAGTAACAGAATTTAAACAAATTGATTGTTCTTTAACTTGCTAACAGACCTCACATCCACCTGGGTGTTGCACTCGTCCCTCTAAGGTAAAACAAATGAGCTACTTTAGCGTTGTATTAAATCTATACATATAGCTCTCAAGGACATATTGCATTGTTAGTCTGCTTTAAAAGTAGAGGGGAGTCTTATTGGAGTACAATACATTTGAAGGAGCAGACACAGATGTTCTTAATCCCTGGTCAATTTGTGTGTATAATTGAAATAAGTGATCTATTTTAGGAGTTTATTCTTTTAACCACCATTACAAAGACCATTCTGAGCAGCAGCAATAAAATAAGAAAATAAAGCATTTGTAATGTTGTTATTGAATATACATTAGATTAAGATTCTCTTTGTTTTTGCTGTACTGTCATGATGTAGTCATTAATGTGTGACACCTGGCACTGTTTTGGTTGTTATTATTATACAACAGTAGTTAGTAGGCCACAAGAGGCTCTGTGATAGCCTGTGATGTATTGTGATAGGTGTTAGTAGCCCAGTTACATAGGAAACGTCATGGTTTTGTGCATCCTGAAACTTCTTCAAACGCATCAGGAGTCAGATCTAGTCTATGAGGCCATTTAATGTGACAATATTCTTATTTAGACTAAGGCTCTGCCAACATGGGGCTCCTGATAAGTACGGTCTACTGAATAAGGACATCCAACTCATATCTGAAATATAGTCATTGCTTTCTGTCATTTACCTGTTGTGGTCCCCTCAGGACCCCGTAGAAATCATAACTCCATATTTCCAGTGCTCTGATTGGTCAGTCACAGGGTAGCTTGGTGATCTTATATCCATAGTAGTCCTATTAACAGCTACTGCAACATGTTACAGCTTAATCAAAGTAAATAAACACATGATGTGACAGTCAGTGTTGAGAGGATATTGAAGCTTTGGGTGGTCACACACATCAGAATCAGAATCAGAATCAGAATCATGTTTATTGCCATGTAAGTGAAGGGGGTTCACATTACTAGGAATTTGCCTTAGTGATTGGTGCATACAAAGAACATATAATAATTAACATGCAATAAGATAAAAACTAAGATAAAATTAAGTAAATAAACTACAGTAAGGCTAAATTTACAGAAATTGACAGACATGGCATAACAGACATACAATGAACAGAACATAAAATACTTGGCGGATGAAATGGTAAACATAGACCCTTATATGAACGAATGGAACAGTGTAATAATGTAATAATGTAACAGGTACCACATGGATCGGTGAGGTGGTACTCGTGTGCAAGTAGTGCAAGTTGGAGTAAACAGTGCAAATAGTCGTCATTGTGCAGTGACTATACTAAAGTGACCTTCTGAAGTGACAGTGCAGAGCAGTGCATTAATTACAGTTTAACAGTCCAACAGCAGAGGGGAAGAAGCTGTTCTTGTGGCGTGAGGTTCTGGTCCGAATGGACCGTAACCTCCTGCCTGAGGGGAGTGGCTCAAAGAGTCCGTGTCCAGGGTGAGAAGGGTCAGCTATGATCCGACCTGCACGCCTCAGAGTCCTGGAGACGTACAGGTCCTCGATAGATGGCAGGCTGCAGCCGATCACCTTCTCAGCAGAGCGCACAACACGCTGCAGTCTGTGCCTGTCCCTGGCAGTGGCCCCAGCGTACCACACTGTGATGGAGGATGTGAGGATGGACTCAATGATGGTGTAGAACTGGACCATCATTCTGGCTGGCACCTTGAGTTTCCTCAGCTGCAGCAGGAAGTACATCCTGTGCTGGGCCTTTTTGATGAGGGAGCTGATGGTGAGCTCCCACTTGAGGTCCTGGGTGATGGTGGTACCCAGGAAGCGGAAAGAGTCCACTGTGGAGATGGGGGTGTCTGTCAGGGTGAGGGGGGGTGATGGAGCTGGCACTTTCCGAAAGTCTACTGTCATCTCCACTGTCTTCTGGGCATTCAGCTCCAGGTTGTTGTCAGCACACCAGGACACCAGACGGTCCACCTCCATCCTGTAGGCAGACTCATCCCCATCTGAGATGAGTCCAATAAGGGTGGTGTCGTAGGCAGACTTAATCAGCTTGACAGACTGGTGGCTGGAGGTGCAGCAGTTGGTGTACAGGGAGAAGAGCAGAGGGGAAAGTACACAGCCTTTACCTTGGGGGGTACCGGTGCTGATGGTCCTTGATTCCGAGACATTCGTCCCCAGCCTCACATGCTGTCTCCTGTCTGTCAGGAAGTCAGTGATCCACCGGCAGATGGAGTCTGGAACATGCAGCAGGGACAGCTTGTCTTGGAGGAGAGCTGGGCGGATTGTGTTGAAAGCAGAGCTGAAGTCCACAAACAGGATCCTAGCATAGGTTCCCGGGGAGTCCAGATGCTGCAGGATGTAGTGAAGAGCCAGGTTGACAGCATCGTCCACAGATCTGTTAGCTCTGTAGGCGAACTGCAGGGGGTCCAGGAGGGGGGCTGTGATGGTCTTGAGGTGGGACAGTACCAGGCGCTCAAAGGACTTCATGACTACAGACGTCAGTGCCACAGGTCTGTAGTCATTAAGACCAGTGATCCTTGGTTTCTTGGGAACTGCTTTCTAAATTCAAGCCTTGTAGTCTCAGAAAAAAGACTTTATTAACTGGCACACAATAATCTAAGCCTCTAAATCCTTGAGTACGTGTAACATCCGTTTTCTTATCTGTTGGGGAAGTGAGTAGGGAGTATTAACAAAAAGACTGTGACCATATATATATATAAAAGAAGAGAACCTCCTTGCCCATCACTCTGAAACAATACATATCATGTGAGGAGTGTATCTTGACAAAATCTAAATAGAAGTGTCTGAGGGAAAACAAGGAATGGTTGGAGGCAATCGCTGTGGTTTAGAGCTCCGAGTTCAGTGAATCGACACAGGCTGATAGATGGTGCTCAGCTTGACAGCACAGGCACAGTACCTAAATCACAGAGAGGAGGGGCAGGGCTGATAAAAACTCTTGGTCTGTCACATTGGTTCTGATTAAGGTTTTCTTACACTTGGCTTGAAAGAGTTTTTAAAGGTGTAGGAGTGAGGTGAAGAACCTCTTCCTCACCCTAATTAAACTGAGGGCTAAGTGTGGGGAAGTACAGAGCATGTACTTCACATGGATGTGTGAATGTTTTTAAATTATATCCTTTATTATGAGGATTACTATTATTAGGTTATTACATTTAGGCAGCTGCAATTGACATGGCAGCTTATTTACACCCCGTACACAAACATTCTGGCCAACAGTGATGTTTACTCTCAGCAAAAATGCTCTCCTACTTTGTGTTACTCCTTTTATTGACCCTAACAGACCACAAATAAGGATGAATGTTGAGTAACTATCCATCTGTCATTCAACCACCTCATTTACGACGGTAGTTGCAGATTTTGGTTACACCTCATCATAGCATCCTTAGTTTCTGCGTCTTTATATCATATTTTATCTTTTGAAGCTCTGTTGTGAGGAGCTTTAGCACTTGAGTCATTATTTACTCTTTAATGAGAGGCAGTGCAAATACACAGTAAATAGAGAGTGCTTATTGTCACATACCTGTGTCTTAAGGGCAGTTTTGAAACTTGGTGTTTGTGGATTGGGCTGTTCCTCTGTTAGCAGCACCTCAGTCCACCTAAAGCCCTGGTTTACTGCTAGAGCTGAGATGACACCTGTGGCGTTGCTTATTAAGCTACTGTCTATCTGCACTGATACTTTCTTCTTTAACTTCTGGGTGATTTTATGTAAATTTTTCTGATATTCTTTTAGTTGATGAAGATTCATCCAGGTCATATTCATTGAGACAATTGAAGCAAGGCGCCTGGACTTGTAGAGTTTTCTTTACAAGTTCTGTGTTGACTTATTTGATGCTTCATATAAGCTGTTGAGCCAGCTGTCAGTAGTTAGCAGGGGAAGACTCACAAACCCACATGTGGTGTGCACTTCATTACTTCATCGTATCTCAGCATATATTGTGGTTTTTCTCAAGGACAGATGTTTATACAGGACCCTTGAGCATCTACCAAAATGTGAAAGGAGTTTATATAAAGCAAGCATCTGTCTTTGATCAAATTTACAGCTGATTTATTTGGACTCCTTTTTTTGCAGCTGTAAAATTAATCTTATTTTAACAACAGGAGTTAAATTATGTCTGTAAAATAAGTGAGCGTCTTCTTCTTGCATCAGACAGCAGCTATTTGGCTAGTTATAGAGTCGTAGAGCAGTCCCGATTCCCACAACTAGACACATCGTCTTGCATGTATGTGTGGTTCCACATCATTTCATGATGTAATTTGACAGCTACACTACATGGCAGTAGGAGTTTTTGCCCTTTGGGCTTTGAAATTGAAAGGCTTTGAGAAGGCAGCTGTGGGAGTACAAAAAAAATGATCATACCTAAATGGAGAAAATTGACTGGGATTTGAGTCAATTGCATTGCAGGTTTAGGAAAAGATTATTAGAACCAGTGTAGACATATTCACTTTGTTTTTACACTATAAATTTAACAACTCATTTTAATATGTTAATTCTCCCAAACAGACTGGATGTTAGGTGGAAAATGTGTCGAAATGTATATTCAATACTGTGCATGTTTTATAGATAGATTTGGGTGTTTACCGCCTAGTGTCAGCAATATTGTTGCATTATGGGAACAGTAGGATGTATAGCAATACTTGCTAATGTTATAAGTATTATAAGAATTTCAAGTTTCAAGTCAGTGTCTGGCATTCTAAAGCTTTCATTTGTTTATTTTTTATTTAAAGAAAAGATTCCCCAACAACAACAATCTCCTGAGTCTTCAGCAGCCTAATATTTTTAGGGTTGAAATCTGTGTGTTGTTAAATATTTCCGGCTGTGTTGCTGCTCACACTGTGTCTATCACATCAATGGCCGCCGCCAAAAAGCTCAAATGATATAAGCACAGATGGTAATGCAATGTTGGAACACATATACAGAGTGAATATAAACATATTAAACCAAGTGAATGAGAGGAAGAACAGATGCTGTATTAATTTAACTTGCTGTTAATCCAATACTCTGTGGCATGCCACACACTCCTTCCTCTCAGCATGAATGTCTGCTGACATAGAATTGGTATTCTTCTGCAGGCGCAACTTTCCAGGGGTAAATATTTATAGAGGGGACTGGCACGAGGTGATAAGGAGTAGGAGTTCATTCATGATAACACAGGGGAATTTAAACAGAATATTTAATCAAGCACTAGTTTGTATCTCTGGGACAATAACATTTCAAAGCCTTTAAAGGCCTACCTTAAAGCATTTCAGCAAAGGTCAAGGAGGATTTCTACAAACTTTTATTCACCCTGGGGCAGAGTGCTATTTGTGGCTGCAATAATCACAGACAAAAACATGGTGCATTTGCCAGAATACAGGGCACTCTGGGCTACCAGCTGCACAGAGAAGAAAAAATGCTATCTGGATGCACACAACATGCAAAATGAAAACTATACTCACAGCTGCACATTCTGATATGGGTATATCACAGACAGGGCTGCATTATGTTTTGCTACTAAATGGCTGCTTACTCATTCCTTCCAAACAACAGTGTTTCTCTCTTTGACAGCCGGTGCATTAGGATGATTAAAAAAATAGTGAAAAAAAGAACACTACTGTCATCCATGTGATTAATGCATCCTCCATGCAGGGTTTAACATAGGAATCACAGTTCATTGTCATGTCAGCACAGTCTCCATTTTACTTAATGATTTGAGTCTTCACAAGGTGTGACAAGAAACACAGAGCTGAGGTGTGAAAGTGTAACTGGAATCAATACATAATTCACATAACAAGTCCCCATGCACTCATATTCACAACGGAATAAGTCCTCAGTTAATAGTTTCGCTTCCAGTTTAATGGCTAAGAACAAAATTGTAATTCTGGTGTGGATGTTATTGAAATGGCTCTGCATGTAATATGACTTTTCTTTCAAAATGTATATTGTCAAGCCAAATAAACAACTCATGACATGTTTATCTGTTTGCATAATCTTTGTTTGGATGTATGAGGGAAGCACATTATGCAGAAAAAGTACACACTGTTTTCTGCTCTATAAAAGCCAAATGTGGGAGAAACAGGAGCAGCGAATAAAAGGAAAAATAAAAAATGGTTGGCAAAATGTTTCAAATACAGCCCAGCATTTAATTTTGTGATCTGATTACTTAAGAATATCTGACAGAAAGAGTAGTGTCTGTGTCTGTTGTTTTCATGGCTGAATCGGGACTGAAATGGTTAATAGTGAGGAAAAAATCAGAAAGAATGAACAAAGCTCAATTTTCTCTGTCGTGCAGATTTATGGACACCAAACAAAGCTGGAAATGTGGTGTAACAGCAGTAAAACGGTCTAAGACGAAGCACCTTGATTCTTTGCAGCCTCAAATGTAAAACAATACAACAAACAAGTGCATCAGTTCCAGTGTGTGCTCAAGTAGCTCTGAATGAGAATCAGTGTGTGGGCTGCTTTATCATTGGGCTCTACAAAAGGAGCTGACTGAAAAAATAGTTTACCAGGAAAATGTTGAGGGCGAGACAGTGTGAGCTTTAAAATCTTTTCAAAAGAGATGCTTGGCAGCAAAGACCCCACTGTGACAGATGGCTGAGGGAGGTAAGGGAATAGAGGAGAGCAACAGATCAGACCTGACTCGGGATGGAGAGACTGGAGGAGGGGAGAGTTTTTGGAAGTCGAGATGAAAAATGGCCAATGGGAGGAGGGACTGCGCACCAAACATGCATCATCTAACTTTAATGATAGCTTGGAGTGTCCTGACGCACGGCTTTGTAGTGATTTCCAACAAACATGAGGCATTAAGGCGCTCAGTGTTGCTATGCTTCATTGTGTCTTAATGTTGAACCCTGTGGTGAGCAGGGTTTGCTGCTTCACATCTTCAACCTATAGGTCACTCTTATTTGCATCCAATTAAAATGTAGCTGTGCAAAAAACATGGCTGCTTGATATCGCCTGGGCTTATGGGAAGCTCGCTGCAAATGTTATGGGTAGACCTGGCAACGTGAAGCCTTCTGCCGGCTTAATTAACCCTGATCATGCTCGCATTGTGTTGTGGTTAGAGTAAATGGCATTGCTAGGAGGAAGCCAAATAAGCTGGTGAAAGCTTTGTGATGAGTGGAGGTTCAGTTCACAACTGTAATGCATAATTATGGATGTGCAGGTCCAAGTGAAAATGTCAGAGAGATAGGAGGAAGACTGAATTGTGGTCTTATGTCTCAATTTGGAGTTGGTTAATTGCAAAGTTTGAAGCATTTTGTATCAGCGTGGAGTTCGCTAACACATGCTGTAAATGTATTCCCTCGGTTTGGGGCAGCTTTTTCTCGTTTTTTCTTGGCATGCTGCTCTTGACCCAGGAGCCAAGCTTAATGAGTTTACTGGTTCATCTGTTTTTCAACATTCAACACTTAACACCATCTGTTGTGCTTAAGTACAACTCCATCACAAGTCCGCCAAGTCTCGCCACCTGATTCTCAAGCACAGCTCCACTATTCTCTTATCCTCCTGCTACTCCTGAGGGAGTCTGCGTTTTCAAACTCCAGGTTGGTGGAAGGAAAGTGTCCAATCTTTCTGCTGCACTGGGGTATTCAATCTTGTCTTTTCTCTCCCTCTCTGATGATCTCGGCAAGCTCCCTGAGCTTTATCTTTCAGAGAGGAGCAACTATCTGCATCATCTTCCTCCCTCTGTAAATTGTTTTTTCCACACCTCCGCTGACTTGTTGTAAGCCATCAGTATGATTTAGTGAGTGATGCTTCACTGATTGTTCTATAGCAGTACTGAATCAAGAGGAGACTAACAAGAGGCCAGTAACATAAATTTGTCTTTTTTCTTTCTTAAAATATGAGATGCTATTCTAGTTTTATGACTGGAGGAACGACATGCAGTGAGCAGCAGGTCTGGGCAAGTAACAACTACGTATGGAACTGCTGGTCTAAATGGAAGAGAACAAAAGACACAGCACTAACCATTTTAAATTGCTTGTACATACCTGCCTAAAATTATACTTTAAATATATGAATCATATAAAGTATGGATTCATTATTCGGCTTATTTTTGTACTTTCATTCATGTTATGAACAACCCCAGAGTGTACAGGTCGTGCCTGAGCTCATTCATCACAGAGAGGCTGAAGTGTTTTCACAGCAGTGTTTTGCATTCTTAGGTAGATGACTTAATGAGTGTGATTCAAAAAGATTCTAAGCAAAGGAAATGCTCTCCTGTAATCTCCACTTACCACCACTCCACAGTAGGGAAGATCTGTTCATTTAGTCGAAGCCAACTTACAGAAGTCCAGGAGAGAGAGAGGATACATATCTTTGTCTGAACTCTAGAAATGTGGAGAGTTGTCAGTACTGATAAAGGGAGCTTTTGGATAATCTAATAACCTGCTTTTTGACCCATAAATGCCTCGTGAATTCATTGGTATGAGACAAATGCCAGAGAATTGGGTTGAAATCTTAGATCCACTGAATGCATGAGTCACAAGTAAATAAAACTCTAGCCTCAGCACCGAAATCTTCAAACAAAGGACCAGACAGCAGTGGTAGACATCTGAATCTATTATTAATGCTGGAGAGAGATGCAATAAGAGAGGTTTTGGAGGGAACTCAGTTACTGTTTTTGGGGGGGATGTCAGACATTTCTGTGAGAGGGAAGTGTCTGTGTTTGTGTTAACACAATGGCAATTATACCAAACAGCCTGACAGACAATCTCACCCAAGAACCGGTTCTAGGGCTTCGCCACAGGGTTCCTGCAGACAAGGTTGTCCAGATGGCATAGATGAAGAAAATTTCTATTTTCTATACACTTACACACTGTACTCCTTGTCCAGGTTGTAACTGAGAATGACAATTTTTTTGACCTAGAAGATGCAAAACATTGTTGTCATTGTTGCTGCTTTTTGCACTTTGAATGAGCTGATCAAGATGTTGTAGATTGGCTTTATTTTCAATGTCAATCTCATCTAAAGCTGCCATCATGACAGATTTTTTTCTACACACAATAATCGTAGCAAAAGCAGCGACAGTAGAGAGGCTGCATATGCTCACAGTGGTTTTTATAATACTGGTGTTTTACTGGAAACAGGAGAAATCCTTGCTGATATGTTTTGTTCTGTTTATTTGTTTTATTTCTCATTGACACTGGATGTAGCCAAAGCTGTTTAACTGTGTATATTTGCAGTTTCCACCATGCTTACAGCTAACGTGAGATATCCAAACATTACACCTACTAAACAACAGCATGACGGCAATACAGAGCTGCAGCCTTGGCTGTGAAGTAATCGTCTGGTTTCCAGGTGCACTCCAACATATAAATCAGTGGAGATCTGCCCCTGATGTTACAATGAGACTAACTTTTCTCACCTCTGTTGTTTTTATAAGTTTTACTTTCAAGGGCTTTATAATATATATTTATTTTTGCTATTCTGTAATTACCCCTGACAACAACTTGCAAACCTTAGCATAATTTACTGATGTCTGTTCATAGAGTCGTGCTGCAGCGCCATGGCAAAGCAGAGGTCATCCTTCCCTCATAAGTGATCTGTGTCTTCCACTTTATTTGTGTAGTATCAAGCACCACTTCATTTCAATGCTGGAAATGAGGACAAGGCTGCTGCTTTTATTTATGTGTACTTTCTTTTTGATGCTTTAATATTTATATATATATATATAATATTAATATGATAATATGCATCAGGAAAAATGTAAATACCAAAACTGTAGCCAAAAGTGAAAAATGGCTACAAATAAATCTAAAGTAGTTTCTACTTGTGTTTAAAGGTCTATTTCTCACAACGTGAGCGATTTTCCGTTATTATTAAACGTTTGGGCAAGTAGCAACTATGTATGGAACTGCCGGTCTACTATACCAGAGGAAATGGAAAAGAACAAAAGCACTAACCATTTTAAATTGCATGCACATAACTGCCTGCAAAGGCTAAAATTATACTTTAAATATATGAATCATATAAAGTATGGATTCATTATTTGGCTTATTTTTGTAATTTCATTAATGTTATGAACAACCCCAGAATGTACAGGTCGTGCCTGAGCTCATTCATCACAGAGAGACTGAAATGTTTTCACAGCAGGTAGATGACTTGGGAACATTTAAAGGACATTTAGGGATGTTTAATTATGGAAAATAAAAATAGTTTTTAATATTAAGTAATAGAAATAAGTGATAAAAAATAAGCTTGAGACTGAAACTCAACTTGTGTTGGTGGACAGACAGTCTGAAGGCTGTGTGGTGGCAGGTTGAGTATTGTCAGCATTTGTGTTACTCTGAGTAATGACAAGCATTTGTGCTGGAATGACTTTTTAATGCTTCTTCAGACACCACACTTTGTTGAATGTACCACAACTGCATGTTTTTCAATCATAAAATGTAATTCAGTTTGTTTTCTTTCACTTTGTAACAAGAAGAGAGAGAGAGAGTGAAAAGAAAATATGAACCAGTTGAGAGAACTCAAGAGTTATGAGTTTAAAAGCAGAAAATGAAGTTGTGCAGCTATTATTCAACAGAGAGAACCAGAGGAGCTGGGCTGCAGGGAAGGAACAAAGATCTGAAGGAGAGGGCATGTAGAAAACACACGTCTGCACATCTGTGATACTTGTATTGATGCTGAACGTGCACTGTGTGCACATAGTTCCTTGTGGTGTTGAAGTGCTTCCCCAAGTCAAACTCCAGGCTGCTTTTATGTCTCAATCCACCATTACTAAGAAAAATTCCCTTTTCACATAGCTTAACACCAAAGAACAACTTGATGGTATCCATTGTATCTCTATGTATGATTTCACAGCTTCATACGATGTGATAGAACATAGTGAGAAGAAGATATTCAAAAAAAGTGTTACACTGTCTGAGTGTGTGAGCGTGTGCCTCTGAGAATTTGTACAGACGTCCACGCATCCACCTATTTGTTGTGTCTATGAAGCTGACTCACTGTAAAGGCACCAGCTGTGCATGTACAGGAAAACTGATGGAAGCCATTCACAAAGGACGACGGTGTGAGTTCTGATTCAGACTATTAAATGTGCCAGACTTTGAGAAAAGAAGAATGTGTAAAGTGCAAACTGTTATGGAGCTGTCAGGATACGGTTTGTGTCTTTGAACATTAGACCCCAGATAGTCTTAAAACTGACCAAAACAACCCCTTCAGTGGGACTTTGGGGACACTATTTTGTCTTCTTAAAAAATAACAATCCCACCATATGTGTTAATAAGTATGCAAACTGAGCCTTAATCACATCTGCTTCAGTTTTAAGCTGCCCTCACTTTTTTTTTTTTACACGTAATATCATAATTGCATTGCTGCCTTTTATAAATGATTACTGGGGACCAGTTTTGGTTCAAAAATCACAAATCTCACCTCATGACTTGTAGAAGGTGGACAATGGAAACTGGCTTAGAAGCCATCTTTGGTCGAAAGGAAAAAGATCCCAAAGAAAACTTGGACATTTTTTGTGATTGACAGGATCTGCAAGAATGAAGCCATTTCTCTCCACAGTCAGTCCAAGCTGCTCCAATTCCTTTGTGCCATTTGTTAATATTTGTATGACTATATGTGAAAAAAGTTGTATGGCTATTTCAAGTGCATTGACGTCTCTTTAATGTCTGTACAGCTCTATTTTTTTTCAAAAGTTTTTCTTCTTTTTTAAAAGCCAGCTGGTTTCAGTTCAATTTGTCATTAAATGTTGACAAATGCTTCAGATTTCAGGCAGCAAAAGTTTTGTTTCTTTTTAATATCGACCAGACGTGGAGTCGGGTGGTGGGTCAGACATTTTACAGAAGCACTACTTATTACAGACAGCAAAGAAAGCAATTTTTGCTTGGTAGCTGAGGACAGAAGGATTGAGGGACTTAAAAAAAGATGAGGGATAGGGGAAGAAGGTCGTGTGCTGAGAAAATTGGGAAGAAAATGAAGAAGAGAACAAAGCTAGATAGATTCAAAGAAAAGAGATGGTTTGATATGCTCCACTGATGGAAAATCCTGCTTTATAGAGTGAGGAGAGAGTGCTATGCTGGTATAAGGGACATCATCTTTTAACTGAAGGAGTGTGAATTTCAGACTGAGGGCTCAGTATAAAATCTTCATGAAAGCAGGTATCTATCATGCTGAAGCACCATTGGCCGAAAACACTGAAACCAACCTCGCTCCAGGGATTTTTTAAACTGATGCCAGTGTAGAAACAGGGAAAGAGATGAGTGAGTGTGTGTTTCCTTTCAAGGGTAAACCACAGTGCAACAGACAAAAATGCTACTTATTTTCCAATTTTACAGAATTTTTTTTGTTGCACGTGCATGGTTAACATAATTTAAGTACTCACACTGCATTCAAGCAAGTTACCATTCCAAGTAAGAGAGCACAGACATCCAGCTGGCAGGGAAAGCAGTGAATGTGCAAATGAGGATACAGTGAAGGTAGAATGATCAAAAAATGTTCCAAAGTAGTAGCTGTGTCTCAGCTCCAGTCTAACAGAAGTACTCCACACCTCAGTGACTCAGTAATGATGCAGCACTGACAGAGAAAACACACGTTACGTTACAGAACCATGTGGCATTCCTCTCAGGTAGTTAGGCCTTCTTTAAGCCATAGTGTCTGAAGGAATGCTTAAAAATCTTTGTATGTGACATTTAACAGATTAAAAGCCAGAAGAAATGTGACCTTTGGGAGTATTATCAAGTTTAGAGGTAAGTTAAAGTTAGACTAGACTTTTCTTCACCCTTTGAGTTTATTACACTGTCACTGAGATTTCATCTTATTTGCTCTGCTCCTGATGAATCCTGGGTGTGCCACTGTTTTTTGAGTCCACTTCAAAACAGGTTTTAATACAGTTCAGGCTGTGATAACACACTCGGCCTGGTTATTAGGTTTCTATAGAACAATATTTTCGGTGATCAACAACAGTCTTGGCTTCTTGCCCACTCTCCTTTTATATTATGGCAGAAAAGGTCAGTGTGTAACCTCATAAGTTAAAATGTGGCACATGTGGGGACAGAGCATAAGGGATGATTTACAATGAAATATATTGGCCTAAAATGATCATTCACATGCACATAAAAGGTGGACATGTATGTTGCTGGTGTTGTTTTTTAATTTGGTGCGTGTGTGTGTGTGTTGGTAGGCATACATGCATGAGTATAACCTGGTATTCAGTTCTATTTAAAACATCCATGGCTAATATACCTGCATTAATAAATAAATTCTGAAGTTTTAAGGATGTTCAGAAGAAAGCCTTCACTCTACTTGGCCGATGGTCTTAAGCATAATGCATGTTTTACCAGCCGTTCTCGGCTCTGTTCCTATTAGAAGGCCTTATTATGATAAACTGGCTGTTTTTCAGTGTCAGGTAGGATGAATCCTTCAAAGACCGACCCTTCTGGGACCAGGAGGAAAGAGCCCATCCCTTTCTGACAGCACACAATTTGCAACACTCTAACAAGTGTACATGTGTAACTAATTAAAAAGCCCCTACCTTCAATTCAGAATATGCACATTAAAATGGAACAAGTGTGGAAATAAAATATTCACAGTCACTTAGTGCAGTTAAAATTATATCATCACAGTCTGCAGTGTTTAAGCATGTATCCAATCATTACTGAGGTGTTTGTTATTAGAGCTAATAAAAAGAATTTAATGAGCCAAGTGAAATAAACATATCCTGTCAAACAACAGCTGCACGTTATAAACTGTGACAGCTCACCTCTCTGAAGTTAAAAAAAGCAGCACAATTCAGCCACGCCTCCCAACCAGTCTGTGACTTCGGCCATCATGCACGTACCTCTCTGGTGCACGCAGAGCAGGAAGAGAGCAGCCAACCAGCCAACTCTATGCGCAGGGGCGCCTCATAGGAAATCTCCTACCCTACCTTTAACAGTTTTTGTAATCTTAAAAAATGAGTGAACTTAATGGAAAATGTAAGGTGTGCATAGTCCTCTAGCTGTGTTCTCTCTTTGTGTTCATGGGGACAGGGTCTCACCCCAGTGGTAGCTGAAAATGGCCACAGCATGAGGAGAACAGTTTTTCTTGTAGAATGTCTTTAATGTTATGAATCTGTGTATTTTAATATATTGGTAAACCCATCCATGATTAAAAAACACCGGGTAACATCAAAACAGCTCAAGGTGTCAGGTGACCTCAGACTCCTGAGGGAAAGTCCGTCCTGTTTAATGTACGGTAACCCCACCAACCTACCTCCTCATTTGTTACTCAGACTTTTGTGGCTGTAGTGTGACTGGTAGATGTATTATCAACTAAATGTAGAGTTTTTCATGAGAATGTGTTGCAATTAGCACAATACCCTTTCTATTATAATGTGTGCACACACGGGGTTTTACTTTTGAACGTAGAAATCAACTATGAGTTGACGGCGGCAGGAGTAGCACGTTAACAGTCTGAGTGCAGGTTTATCGTTCAGCACTTTAAGATAAAATGGCTGGAGTTAAACAACATAATGGTATGACTTATGCAAGTCAATCAAACTAATTTTGTGTAATCAGGATGTCAGTCTTTGCAATAATATATGTCAAGGACAGAAGGGAAGACTTCAAAGGAGTCTCAGAAAAGATAATGTGAAGCAAATCACTATTCATAATGTTGTCATCATCACCAGGCAGCAGATGTCTGGTATTACAAGGTTCATTTTACCTTCCAGATGGTTTGTGCTCAGACAAATCCTTCATTATGTGTTTTAAAACCTGCTACCTGCATTCACATCCACCCTCACCTCCATCCATCAAAGGACGTTTTTATAATTTTTTTTTTTTTTACAGTGCCTTTAATTTAACAATAGTTCCTTAATTAAGTTTGTGTTCAGGCCCTACACGGTCTTATTTTCTTTGAAAGGTATCTCAACAACCTGTCATGCAGAACATTACAGATCATTTGTCAAACAACACATCTAGTCCTACACAACACATATGTAGCTCTTAGCGTAAGTTCAATCAGGAAGACTCCGTTTCCCATCATTCACCATTTATCCCTATCCGCTTCCTAATCTTTCTCCCTCTATCCCTCACTCCTCTGCTCCCCCTCTCTTCCGCTCTCTTAGTCAGGTGCTTAATAGAAAGCACCTCCCTCACAATCAGCTGTGGCTTTCCATCCCTCTCCTGACCAATCACAACTTAGCACGAAATTTAAAAGTCTTAGCTCCTCTCCAGCTTTTTTCTGATCGAACCCGGCAACCCTCCTCCACCCCAAGCACCACCAGATCCACGCCAGTTCATGCCTCCTATCTCCTGCCCTCCAGCTCTCCACCACCACCAGGTCTAGACCCCGGGGGATCTTCTGATCCAGCGGCCTCTCCTCTTGTGTTTTCCCCCCTTTTCGGATGTGGTCTTCACAATGGGGTCTAGAACGCCAATGCACATTCAAACTTTGTACTGTAATTGTATAAAACTGAAAGTAATTTTTTTAAATAGAGTTATCACAGGTAATGTAGCAGCTGTATCTTATCCAGCTGTGGAGTGCAGACAACCCAATAGCACTCCCAGGCATTTCTTTTCAGTGAATCTTGTTTTACACGCAGACTGCATATCAGCAAACATCTATTCAAACATGTTATAGGACTGACTCAGGTCTGTATTTGCATAATGAAATTCTTTTGTTTATTATAAAGGCACACATTCATTTCACCAAGGACCATTAAACAAGCACAAAGTAGTTAAAATCGTGGAGGCTATGGTGTGGAATATAAAATTAAAATGCAAATGTGGCTCTATCATGATATCTAGTCCTCCCTGTACCAATATAACACCCACTAAACAGGGAGGCTGTACTTGATCCTCGCAGCGACAGGACCCAGAGGAGCAGAGCCAGAGCAAGATGCCGATGATGACACTTGATTTCCTTTCATGAACGAGACTCAGGTGGATGCTGAAGAGTGTGTGTGTGTGGGGGGGGGGGGCAGTATTACCTTGTGGCTGATCGAATCAGCTCTACTCTGCCATTAGTAACTTCCTGCTTTGAGATTTTTCAACAGCTACTTGTGAACCTGTTGTGAACGCAGACAAACAGGCGAAATTAATGGTCAGGTTACTGCGGATCTGCTCGGCATCCATATTCATACAGATACACACGGGTCCTGCACTGCACATACGAGTGTGTTGTTATACATCACTGTCTGTGCTTCGGTATCAGAACAGTGTTACAGACAGCAATATAAGTCTGTATTTGTGGTAGAATTATCTTCCCCAAGCAACCCCACTGATGTACTGTTGCTTCTGGGCAAGTTGCCAAGACAACGTGACTGGAGTTGAAGTGTGAGGCAAGCTTACATAACCACAAATCTGTGTCTGAGCTGTGTCAGCTGCCGTGTGGTAACCCTATAAGTAAGACAGGCAAAATTAAACTACAGTCCCTTTCATCTTCTCCCTGCAATGTTAAGAAAGTCTTACTTCATACTGAAGAGGCATTGCTCTGTACATACAGAGCTCGGAATGCTTTAACTTAAGCAGGTTTTATTGCAAAATTGAACAAGTGCAGAATGAGCAACTTTACTGCTTAATAAGTGAACAGACACAAGGCAAGAATCAGATTTCCTCCCAGTAAGACCATCTCATTAGTATTATTAGTGCTGCTCAGTTCAGTATAAAGCCTTTTCGTGTTGATTCAGTTCATTTATGATGGGAACCTATAATGTGTGTGCAGTGAGTTAAGTAACAGATAATGGAATGGGATATTACACTTGAACTTGAATATTGTTGATTTTCATTAACGCCTATAATGCCCACAGAAGGCGTAGGTGCCTTAAGTCTGCTTTAAAATTGTTGACTGAATGAACAACCATCAGATAAGTGGAGTCTCCATTCCTGCTCTGACCAAAACTATCTCTAATCCTGTGAACATATGGTTTGAACACTACTGAGTCCTGTGATGGCTCTTGTGTTTATTAAGGGTTTCCATGGTGTTGCCAGCAGGTCTGCTCTCTCCTCTTCTCTGCATCTGTTGCTTTGCAGATGTTTAGGCATGCAGTCCTTTGAGCTTTTCTATAGTGTGCTGCCAGGTTTTTGTAAAATACTAGAATGATGGAGTTTGCATAAATTCACTGACACTTTTCAAAGACTCTTGTGATATTTGGATTTCAACTGCCCCACTCAGGGACCTCCACGCCTGCTGGAACTGCTTCAGCTCTGTGGTATTAACCTTTGTGATTGATGCTTCTAGTGTTCAGGGTGAAAGGTGTGAACTCTGACCAATATAAACTCAAGTAGATGTTGAACATCAAACAGGATGAATGGTGTGTGTGTGTGTGTGTGTGTGTGTGTGTGTGTGTGTGTGTGTTGTGAATGCCTCAGCTTCAAGGCTACCCCACATCTTTAAGGGAGATGGCACAGTCTATGACTACCAATTTGTTATTATGCAAATCCACCTTTGTGAAAATAATGTTTTTGTCCAGTGGGTCGATGTGTTTTCCGAGAGGCAACAGCGAGCTGGTTTTGATTTTCACCCAGGTGCCATCCGCATAACTGAACCGGCAGCTTGAAACACCAGGATGTATCCAGTGCCGGTTTCTTCATTTCTTAGGTGCTGTGGGGTGCGCTGAAGAGACCACAGCACAGACAGTATATAGTGTTGGCTTACAGAATTTAACTCAGAATTCTGTTTTCTAGTTTGGTGATGCTGTT
Source organism: Parambassis ranga (assembly GCF_900634625.1). NCBI lineage: Eukaryota > Metazoa > Chordata > Actinopteri > Ambassidae > Parambassis > Parambassis ranga. Next base: position 11,041,307 of record NC_041036.1, read on the forward strand.
TCTGTCTCCACTGCTTGTTGATTGTTGATATGCATATAAAGGGTGTGACACTTTTGTCTCTCTTTGTTGCATACAAAATAACCCAGCCTTCACTGCTGCCTTTCATGTACATGTCACAAGTTTTCTGTGCTGTAGCTTTAAGATGCTCAACGTATGGACCACTCCCGTGGTCCATACGTCTGCAAAAATCTCCACTGACATTTGACTTCATACTGTTGTGGACAGCACTAGCTCAATGTCTATGATACAAACTACTGTCAGTAGTTTCATATTATTTCTTGTATGCCACAGACTCAAGGATCATGTGTGGCAAAGCCAAGAGATCAGAGGAGGAATTCAAATTTTATTTCTAAAAGGATTTTCACTGTGCAAATGCAAACCCTTCAACATCCCCCCCTTCACATTGTCATCTCCCCTCAAGCCCATCGAATCTGTTTCAAAATCCTCCCAAACATTGGACTCATGGTCCCCGGCACTGTTGCCATGGATGCCACCTCAATATCAAGTTTCCCTCCTCCTAATATGGTTACAGGCCTTATGAACAGCACATTTCATTATGGCCCCCTAACCAGATTAAAGCCATTTTGCCCTGGAACTACTGAGGCCCTAAACCAGCTGTCACAGTATATTAGAAGGCGGGGCTGGTACAAAAGTAAACTCTGGATGTTTTAAGATGATACTGGTCTTTATTGGACGTTATGAGCAGGGACATACAGTATTTCAAGTCTGATATCATATTTAATGCACTTTATTTTCTTTATGGGAGCCTAAAACATTGTTGCTCATATTTCTTTCATTAAAAGTGATATAACAACAGATTTATAACAAACAGCCCTTATATTTTAAAGCTCTCATCACCAGTGTGAGCCATTCTAAAACCTTTTATCATGACTTTTCCTCGTCACGCTGAACGTCCTCTTCTCCTTGTCTCCGAGGAGCTTTGCTTTAGCTAACACTAACAAACCTAAAGCTCAGAAAAACAAAAGCTTTAACTGTCAAACACTGCCAAAACCAGCTCCCACACACTGAACAATGTCTCAGTCTGTGTGAGCCACACACTGCTCTATAGCCAAAATATGCTGTGCACAGGGCTGGCATTCCAGTGGGTGGCTAAAGTACAATCTATGATAGTAGGTGGCTCTAATGGTATTCAAATGTTTCATACTTTAAAGATTAAAAAAAGAAGCTGATAATTCCAGTTTGGAGAGAAACTCAGATTAAGCCCCTTTCTCTGTCTCCTTTGGGCTCTTTGGTGAAGAGAACAGGACTCATGCAAGGTGTGAATTTCACAGTGGAAGACGTCTTGCATGTCTTGTAATCTCCAGTTGTCCTTTTCTTTTGGAGTTCTGAATCATGGTGGTACACGTCTTTCCAACAGCCGTGGTGTTTCTCATTTGATATTCCTTAGTCTGCAGAGAATTGCTAATCAATAAGCCTATCAAGCCTTGCATGTTTCAAGGTCAAAGGCATCTAAAACAGACCATATTTCACACCTCTAGTCTTCCATTTTTCATCACTGTTATTTTAATAGCTTTTCTTAAATCTGCAGAAGGTGAAGTTCACAGGGACCCGGTGTGCTCTGCAGTTCATCTGTATTCCTGCAGTATCCCTGACTGCCAAAGAAGATGGTTATCAAATATTTTGATACTTCTGAATGAGACACCAAAACCGACAAATGAACCGAGGTCGTTTATATTTTATTCAGATATAATGGCCTCTGAGCTGAGGGATCCTCTTCTGAATGTTTTGATGAATATTACATGTCAGCAGACACATAATTTCTCCCTGTAATGATTTTTACTTTAGCAGCAGCATTAGGAGGGGGGGGAAAGAAAATATATCATGCTGCTTTATAATGTCACCTGCTGAGTGGTCTCACCTGCTGAGTTAATTTGCACACCAGAGGGATTTTTTTGTGTGAGACACAGTCTGATGTGAAAAGTTGTGAAGCCACAAACTAAATGTTTTGATTTCTCCCTTTTATCTGGCAGCAGGGGGAGCTAGTGTGCCAGACACTGAAGTTGGTTACTCGTGAAACTCAGAGCAGACGCTCAGGGTTTTCTCCTCAGATGTGGTGCACAAGCTCTTCAACAACACAAACACAACTTTCCTTTTCTGCTTTTAAGTGTGCACAGTGCACACCCAACACTTAAAAAAAAAATCAATTCCACCTCATTCTATTTTCTCGTTGATATCTGGGGTGACTTGCCACTATCCCCACTTCTTTGTTCACTCACCAAATATTGTGTCACACTTTTAAATGTTGCTAGATTTATATTGCATGGCGAGTAACCCACATAATAGGCCGCTGTTCTGCCTTTGCTGTCACAAAAAATGGGAATTCAGCAGCTGAACAATATAGCTGAACAGTCCATTTTAGAATGATTTCAAAATAAGCCACAGTCTGGAGGAATAAAAAAAAAAACATTCTTCACGTTGCCGGCAAAGATAAACACTGCTGTGGCACTGCATCTTCTATTGTTATACTTTTCTTTCTAAAGGTTAGTGCAGTAGCTCTCATCACATATATGAAAGTGCTTCAGCACTACTGCAGCTCTTATGAAAAGGAGCTCATATTTGGTTTGATTCTCCTCCTCATTGCTTGCTCTCAGTGTGAGGCTGTGTTCTCTAGATCTTCCAGTGAAGAGCTGTAAAAATAGTGCATTATGTCTCTAGATAAACTCTACGGTCCCTGTCTGAGTCTGCTGTGCTTCTCTTTTCCTCAAATACTTTCCTTGTGAACTTGAATGACTATAAATTATGTGCAACCTAATGCGTTTTTAATGGTTAGGGGAATCTGAGTCTTTTAAAAATATTCTAAAGGAGTCTTTATTGGAGCTTCGAATGCTGGTATTGAAAGTTGTTCAAGTGAGTGAGTTCAGTGAAAAGGTTTGGTTTACAGAGTGTCTCGTCTTATGTTAATTGGTCCCTGTGAAGGTAGCCTTTTAAAAAAAACATTGCATCAATGCAAGGCATTTGGAAAAGGTGGCTAATACAATGTAAATTTTATGATCCAAGACAGAGGCTGCAAAGAAGACAAAAAGTTTGTATGGAGATCTGGAAACTAGCACACTAGAGGGCCTTCTAATGGTGACACACCAGGTTTATGTAAGCCTCTTACATGTTTTAGTCTCCATCCATGCTCCTTCTTTCTCCCTCTTGGAGTCATTACCTTCTGCAACACTTTTTTATTAAATCCTTCCATTTGCAAACATGTTGAGGAAAAAACTTTCCCATCTGCATCAGCAGCTCATCTTTACAAGAAAAACGTAACATGAGGTCGATATTTAGTCCATGAAAACAAAAACGTGTGTGTATTTTTCAGGCTGTTGATGAATAATCTCAGTCATCTAGGTCATATTGACGATTGACAAATTTCTCAGGCTGCATCTCTGTGTGTTCATGTGAGTGGGGACACTCCTGATGGAAGCAAAAAATGTTGACTGTGCAACAGTTTTGAATGACCTAACTCCTTACTCTGATTTTAAAGCCTAACCTTACCTACTAGATTTTCCTGCCAAATTCAGTTGCAATTAAAAACAAAAACCATGGCACAAAAAAAACAGCTTGTGGTGTCAGGGGTCGGGTCTTGAACCCTGGACAGCTGAGTAAAAGTCCACCAAGTTCCACCCTCCTTGCTGGGACTGTTGCAGTTGCATTGGTCCCATGATTGAATGATGTTGGCCAATATGATTGTATGTTCCATTAATTTAACACAATATCATGTGTTCATTATGTGTTCTGTTAGCATTAACGTAACCTTGTGTCATATCTGGAGATTGTATTATGTAATGTAATGTGTTGGCAATAGAGTTCTCGAGTTTTTTCCTGCTTCACTAATTCACATGAGCATGGGAGGATACATAAATTGAAGGTAAAATCAGGTCATTACTGTTGTTTTCCTCTTGAGGATGATGTGACACACAAGGATTTATGAAGCAAGATATGCCTGCTTTAGTTTTTATTGTTGTTCAGCGGGGTGTGTTGTATTATCATCCCTTTGTTTTGCTTGTGAAGTTTAAAATCTCATTGTGCGAATGCACTCTGGGCTTTGGCCATCTGGATCTTAAGTACCACCATGCTCCTTAGTGGCTTTGGTTTCCAGTTCTGAACTATCCCAGAGCAGCTATTGACAACGAGAGAATGGCAGCTTTATGAGGCAGGAAGTTTGTTCCATTCTTCTCATTGGATGTTAAGAGAAAAGAAGAGATATCATTATGAGATGTGCTTCATTAAAAACAGGGGCTAATGGCTGCTTTTTAACGCTAAGCCCCAGCTTCCTTGCAGACATCAGTGCTCCACACTGATTGCCATTGCAGCCTCAGCATCACTTAACTTCACATTAAATCAGCCTGAGCTCTACATACTTTGAGCCGAGGATGGGAAGAAGAAGCCTGTCAGCGGATTAATAGAGGCAGAAGGTCCTATTCTCTGTTCCCTTTCTTTCTCAAAAGACACTTTAACATCAGAGCAACAGAGGGTAAGCTCACAGAGGCTGTTGTTGGAGAGAGCAAAATGAGAACTTCATGACTCATGATTTCTCCTGGCTGCTCTGTCTCTATGTTGTTACAGCTTTGTCAAACAATTAAACTGCTCAAAAGGCCTAAAAGTGAAGGTGTCAGCTTTTATTTACCTTTTCATAAAACAGAGTGCAGTAAAAATCTAATCAAACCAATATTTGGTGCAACCACACTTCTCTGTCAGGCAGTAAATCTCTTTTGGTACAGTTCAGTACGCTCAGTTTTTAAAGGCGTTTGCAGGTAGATTGTTCCAAGGATTTTGGAGAATGGCTCAATTGCTTCTGAAATGAGGGCTGTGTGGGGGCCATGCCATCTGCTGCAGGGCAACAAAACAAGTCTTTATTCTGTGTTTTTGCAGCCAGATAAAATGTGAGATTGATCAGACACCTCCCTGATGGGTAAGAGTCTAAATGTAAAGTGCCAAAAAGAATAGTTTTCATTATGTCATTAAAGTGTTTTGAACAGTTTTAAACTGACTCATGTAACAAAAGCCTGTTTTCTCCCCCTTAAATAGCTCTAATGAATGTAACAGCATGTGTCACCATATGAATTGCATGCATAAATGTTCTTAAGATATCCATTTGGAGGCATCAGGCTCATAAAATGCTAATGTGTCCCAAATTTTTACTCAAACTCTCGCTCAATTTCAGCTTTTTAACTGAGGGCAACAAAATAAGAAATGAGCCTTGGAATCAATTTGAAGACTGCTCAGTCAAAATGAAATTTATGCATAACTTGTTTTTTTTTTTTTTTAAATAGACAGCTATTCAACAGAAGAAAACAAAAGAATAGGCATGACTCATGATTATCTCCTCGCACTTGGGGCAGATTGGGCACGAATAGAGGTGTTCACTCGATGACAGTCAGGTCCTTCCAGACACCATTGTCTGCCTCATTCATGCATATATTCAGATTCTCAGTGCTGCTTATTGTAATTGAAGGTTTTATTAAAGGCTGGAAGATTTCACACATCTTATTGGTCTGCTGTAAATCTGTTACAATAACGTTTGGTTAAAGATTTTTTAAATGATTTTTTTGGTGACTGTCCATGAGTAAGAGAGAAGACTCACATTATACTGTCTGAGTTATTCTCAGTAAAAATAAAAACTCTACTGACTCTCAGCTTCCCTCTGTGTGATACATAGGAAACGGTGTTCAACCAGTTGTCCAGTGATTATTAATGCTGATGACATGGTTTAAACACGACTAGAAAATGAATGCCTCGCAGTACAATGATGGAAGCACAAAGACATAATAATAATCAAGTGCCATTGTGGCAAATGCCTATTTCTCAAAAGCGGGTCTAGAAAGTAATTACATTCAAATGAAGTTGTCGTCAGCAGCTCGGGAGATGATCGCTGTACAGTAACTCATTCCTCCTTCATATGGTTTTCCTGCTGTGAAATTCTCACAGTATTACAACCAATGAGACTGAAGCTTCAAAGACATACCACAGACCCTCTTAAGTGGGTAATACAAAGAAACACTGTTATACTCTTTGTAGATCTGTCCAGGGCTGTTAATATGGTTTTAAATATTTTGTTAATTAAGCTGCTTTTTACTGGTTTAGATGATTCCAAATAATACCTCCACATAAAGGTGTAAAGGTGTGAAAGGTGGGCCTTGAAGTGATTCTTATGGGACAATAAGAATTACGTTAAGGCCCACTGTTCACACTGTGCATGAATTGTATTGTATTTTAAATGGAGACCTAAAGAAAAGAGAAGCTTGTTGTAGGAAAGATTGTGTTTAATGTAGTAAAAACCTGTTTTAATTGATCTTTTCTTAAACAAACTTAAACAAACAAACAAACTAACCAAATTGTGACTTAACTGCTTATTTGTCGAGGTATTAGCTGCAATATCTGGGCGTGTTATATCTGCTATATACATCTATTATAAACTATAGATGTGTAATAATGTATGTATACAAGTAAAAAGTGATGTAAATTGAAGCGATGAACACCTATAGTGACCTAAAAGTGAAATATATAGTTTGGTTCATTAAAACATTCAAATTCCAAGTCCATCTTGGCAGCCATCTTGAAAATTATGTCTACATAGGTTGGACTAAGCACTCTGTGTCTAGAATGAAATGGAACTTGGCAGAGATCATATCCACAAGGTTGGCTACAGCTTGATATAACGGGTGCTTCAACTGCATCATTTCCACAAGATATTCATTGTAAAAATGTGAATTTTCAACAGACGGGAAAAAAAATTGTTCATTTTTGCTGTGTGCCATCATAATTTACAAGGAGCCAGAGGCATACAAACGAATACTTACATATCTGAGCAAATCTCCCAGATGTTTCATTTATTATGACACCAAAGTTATTCAAATACACCTTGTGGTTGCTGGGATATACTCTATTCATTTTGGGCCATTTTCAAGCGGGTGCCTTAAAAATAGGTTGAAAGGGTTAACAGTGAGATAATAAGGTAAATCTTTGACACAAAAACCAGCCCTTGAGTGAAAGTATAGGGTTAATCAGTCCGTCCTTATTGTTCATCTTTATCATACCTCATATAAACATTCACATATGTCGACTGGGATGCTTCGATCTGTTGTTTGTGTGTGTGGACCAACTGATTAAGGCTCAGCTGTCACAGGAGTTTTGGACTGAATTTTGCTTCAGTGCGGTGCACACTAATGTTGACATAAGGAAATGCACAGACTGAGACAAACACATGCAGACGAGCTGTGGGTACACAAGCGATATGAAACTGTCCGTACATAAATATGTATAACACAGTGAGAGAAGCAGAAAGAGGAAAGAGGACAAGAAAATGGAGGAGGAGGAGGAGATATGGAGGGACATTGCCTGCAGGGATCTGTTTTTCTGTTTGCAGAGCAGTCAAACAGTCATTCTGTGTGGTGCTTTTTTTTTTTTTTTTACATTATTGCTCCAATTGTTATCAAGCTTGTCCTGGGGCAACAAATTGGGTCTGTTAACAACCCAATATAGGGCACAGCATACACACTCACAGCACAATGCCTTTGCCTTAACAATGCTCTACCCAGTCGCCACTGAATATGGTAAAAGCTCTCTTTCTGAAAACAACAACAACAAAAAAACTTGTTCACTGAGAGGACAATTCTTCAGGACAGTTTGTGGGTGAATGGCCCTGGCTGTCTGTGTGATAATCTGCACTGCGGCAGAAAAAGTAAATTTTTCAATGGCCTCCCCAACCACGCTGTCCATAGTCTGTACACCTCCTGACCTATACTGTACCAACAAGCACATTAATATCAATTTGTGTCACTTCATTACATTCTGCCATTAGTTAACATCACAACTGCAAATTCTTTATATCCCCTTAGCTATGAGCCTGAGATTAAAGCTCTAACGGCCAATCCCTGCTGTCATTAGAGAGCCGGGCCAGATACACTTTTCATCTGAGCCTGTCACACACTCAGACTCGCCCGTCAGCCAAATGAAGACAGAGGGACCCCTAGAAAGCCTTTGTTGTTTTCGTGGTAGTATTCAGGTTGTTTTCATCGGTGTGCATGATGTTTTGATTTCCTCCATCAAAGTCCTTATTCTGTTTCTCATAAATCTGCATATGCATATATGTGTTGTGATGCATGCGAATGTCTTAGAAATTCTGGTCCATGAGAGGCAATATTCATGCAAATAATTGGTGGCTTGACCTTTTGAAGGCTCCTGTCCAGGATGTATCATATGAGATAAGGAAACTGGTTTCATTATAATGGGAGGAAGATGCGCCATCACTGCTATTAATGACCAGAAAAAAACTGGTCTGGTTGGTAAAATTCTCTCCTTTTCTTACAGTAAGGTTTGATTGCTTTATATTTAGGTCTCCAGTAAGATGGCTATGCAGCGCTCAGCACCATAAACAACAAAAAAAAGGCGGCAGCTGCACAGGTTTTTCCTGGATAATGATCAGAGTTTTTAAGGCTGATAACTGCGAGTGCAGAATGACTTCATCCCACTGTATTGTCTCCTTGTGTTTACAAAGGAATGGGTGTGTATTCATAGCATCTCCTCTGACACAGGCTTTAATAATTCAGCGATTGCCACATGTAAATTTATTTCATGGAACCCACTCATCGCAACAGGAAGAGCAATTTGAAAGACGAAGCTTTTACAGGCATTTTAAGATGAAACAATTTCAGTGCAAGAACAATATGCAGAGGTGTTAAAATATTCAGCATAGCCTGCAAAACAGACTTTCCTCCCTCAGGGTGATTGTGCATTGAAATATGCAGTTGATAAGTATTTGGATTTAATGTCTTTGTATCAAATGTTAATACATATTGTACAATAACTACAAGTATGCACTGAAATACTTATTATGGACTTTTTTTGTATAGACTTTCACATATCTTAACAAACTTTCCAACACAAGAGGGTGTTTCAGTCTCTATTTTGCTTTGCTGGGTTTTGTAATGAATCACAATTCAGAAACCTCTGCCTTGAATCAATACAAAGTGCCACGCCAGCACTATCTCTGCCTTATTACAATATGGTTAGAGTCATTGCAAATGAGTTCCCAGCAAGCGTCCCACTAGTTCTTTAAAAATGCATAGGATTAAGAGGGAATGGTGAGCTGCGGTATCAATCAAGCTCAACCAAGTGAGTAAAAGGACAGAGAGGATAGGAAAATTGACGCTTGACAGTTTCCACACATGCTGCTTTTCTGAATCCTGAGTGCTGTGGCATTGTTCTATCTCAGATGTGGACCAACTGTTAGTACTGTATGTAGTGTTAGTGGATTGCTGGTGATGGACAGTGGGCGGTAAGGTCACTTTTTAATGCTATCAGAACAGAATTTTCAATCAAAGTGTGGGTTGATTTATGCTGCAATACATGCAGGGATGGAAATTATTGCTCTGCCCCATTAAAGGGAATCAAGACATTACAGCAGGAGGAATTAAATCTGGTTGTGGGCTTTTTAATATGTTTTCACACCGTCAGTACACTTGGCCAGTGACAGCACAGCTTCTCACGATGAAAGCTAAACCTCTGCTGAATTCTTGTCAGCGATGTAAAAAATGCTCAAATGTGTTTCCTGTGTTATCTGCAGTACCAGCTGACACATAGTACATAAAACATGGTCATGTATTCCTTCAGGATCAGGCTTTGTATTCACCAAAAAGCCTAAACATGCACATCTATAGCAGAGACTACAAACATAGGGATGACTTCAGTGAATTAAATCCTTACAGAGCAAAGAGACAGATAAAAATATTCACGTATGTTGGCTTATTTCTAAAGTGTACCCAATAGGTTTGCACATAACCACCAGAAGTGTGGAACAGTGTGACTGAAAGTGTGGAATAGTAAAGCAAAAGAGATCTGAAACGTTGCTCAAAAGTAGTTTTGTTGAAACCTTCCACTACAAATGTGCGTGTCTGCAAACCACAATATGTTACAACTTTTTATGAAGGAGCACATGGAGTCACTGCAGAAACTTTTACCATGTTTTTTTTCTGCCTTGCACCTACAGTACAGTCAGTGCAATGGAACCTTGGAAGATAAAAGTAGCATCATGATGAAGGAGAGGAAGGCAGGAGAAACAGTGAGACAAGAAGAAGACAGTGAACACTATCAGCTTCATCAAGGAAGGAGAAAGGTCAGAATCACAGCCAAACCAAGCAAACTGTACCTCCCCACGGTCAGAGGAAATCAGTCTCCCCAAGGACAGAAGAAAGGAAAATCCTTCCAGGACAGAACAAGTGTAAAGATCGACACAAGTAGCATACCTGGATGTGCACTGTGCTAACATCCCAAATGTTTGGATAGAACAGAAGAAAAAGATCAATCTGATCTTCTATTGTACAGAAACACCACTGTCTTTGTAACAGCTGCATGGGGAGTTGATACAGATCATCATTATTCACTACATATATTTTAATGTGCTGTGAATTTCATGAAAGGTACAACATCTGGCTGAAGCTTTGGTGAATCTGTGCCCACAGTAACCTGCCAACTACCTTTGTTTTTGTTTACCTTTTAGGTTTAAGGTCAGTAAAATATATCTTTCCTCTCCGTTTATTCAGCTGGGATTCCCTCTGTGAATAATCCTGACATTTTCTTAAAGGTTACAGCAGTGATGCTCCGACCAAGCCTTAAAGACTCTCTGCCTCCTTTACAGTCGCCTCACTTTCACCTCGTTTCCTGAAGCACGCACTGTAATCAGGTCTGAGCTGGTTTTTTATAGGCAAAATTAATGTCACATGTAAAAGAAATTTAATGATGAATAATGACTTGGTAGAAATGTTTAAATTAGCAGACAGATTGCAGTCTCGTCCGTAGAAGACAAGAGCATTCTTCTGTAAACATCTGGATGAGTTCTGATGATTACATTTCAACACATTAAATCATTTCCTCAGATGTGCAGATGCTGCAGAAATACTGTGCTTTCACTTCTCTGATCTGCATCATGTATAGTCTTTGTTCATATGGTGAGGATAACCAACCATGATGCAAGCATGTTGTGTAATGGCTTGCAACACTTGCAGTCACAGTATTAAGCATAAAAAATAATTCTTAACAGTTTTACGGAGCTGATATTTTTCAGTCTCCAGTGGTATCACGGCTCTGTGTGCAGCCATCTTCATCCACCTTTGGCCCTGAGCTGCACAGCTGTGAACAAGGCCTGTAACAAGGCACCTGAATTGTAGAGAGATTTGAGTAAAGTAAGAGGGGGAAGAAGAGAATCCAAAAGATTTTTTTAGTTATTCTAAAGTATGCAGTTCGATGAGTTATGTATTCTGAGCTCAAAACTTTAATATCCATATCAGCAAGAAGCCAGAACCAGAAACAAACCAGTCTAACGAATGACTAATTACCACAAAATAAAAGTTATTTGACTGAAACTGTTACAAAGAACCTTATAATCAAGAGAAATACAAAAAAATCAAGCAGCTGACTTCAGAATACAACAGAAGGACAATTACTTGGTACAGTGATTAAAAAAATACTGAATTTAAAAAAAAAAGAATTAAAATGGTTTCTGGGCAAAATGTTACAACAGATGGAACAACCGATTAAGCAGATACAATAAATTGCACAGCTTCAAAGAAAGAGAGCCAAATATTCCATTAAACAGGTCAGAAGATATCTGGGTATGTGTTGTGGAAAGCATATTTATTATTCATTTTATTTCTCTATGAAGATCTTCTGTTTAAAAAAGCCATGAAATGATATTCACAATAAAAGGCAACGTTATGCACTATAATAAGTCAATTCACACAGAGAATAGATAAACTGAGTCAGTTTAATAAATCTGACATTAAGACTGCGTCAAACTGAAAGATATTGTTTGGAACAGCTGAATAAAAAGTGAAATTGCAGTAATGTAACACTTTATATATTTCTTTTACCTAGCAGTACCACTCTAAGACATTCATATTCGATCCTCTCCTTGAGTGCATGAACATACTCCTGCCTCCAACGTAAGACATTGTTAGAGCTGTTAAAAGCAGCAGAAATAGCTGTGCTGAAACACTCTCACAAAATGTAGGTTTCATTTTTCTATAGTAAAGTTTGACACTTATTTGGGATTTAGTTGAAAAGTGGAGGTATCAGTTCAAATCACTTCGGTTTGGCAGGTGTGTGAGAGTCAGTGTGAAGCAAGAGCCTCAAAATTTCACTTTCAATCTTTTGAAATCCTCCTGGTGACTGTTGTGTAGCCAAAACAGCCTATTTATAGTGCTCTGGCCTCTAGTGTGTGTGTGTGTGTGGGGGGGGGGGGGGATCAGACAACTTTTCACTGCTCCAGTGCTGTTCACAGTGTGTGTGTGTGTGTGCATGCATATAATAGGCATGAAAAACACACACAGGTGGAGCTAAGCCATGACTCCCAATGTGCAACAACATTTAAAATTATTTGGCAGCAGTTTAGCATCAGTATTATCTCTGTGGCTCATACAAGGAAGCAGCAGAAACAGATTGGAGGTTTTTAGGTCAGAAGTGAGCGAGAGCCTCTTTAAATGTGCAATTTGTCATTTGTACAGTTTTATAAAAGATACTGAAGTGGCGTGTGCTGTATCAGGTGCTATGATTCAGAGGCATTTATGTAAATACCTGTGTGTGCATCAGAAAGGAGAGCTTTCTAAACTTACTTTCAGACTTACTGCATTCACAGAATGGAAAACATGGAAACCAGGGCATCATAATTAATTCTCTTACTATATCTGGTTAGATTTTATTTCAGTTATGAAGATTTAAAAAATCTAAACCATCCTCAACAACTAACAATGTGTCAGACTTTCTCCAATAGCATTGAGAGTTTAGGGAAAAACATGTAAAAGTAAGTAAAATCTTATTAATTAGTGCATTTTCATTAATTATATTAACTCCCACAGTAACATACCAGTATTGCTAATATGTCTTTATTTCCTGCATGGGTCATTTGCTTCCTTGCAGTAAATTTATGGGATTAGTTGGAGCGAAACCTTTTTTGAACCCTGAAGCATCTGAAGTTCATGAACCCGTGCAAAAATATCACTGCCTTCAGATTTACAGCAAGTTGTGTCTAATTCCTGACAACGCTCTCTGACACTGCGCAGGTTTGGGTTGTTTAAGAAAAAGTGATTTAAGGATTCTGTGTCTGGTGCAAACGTTGAACACAGCTGCAGTGTGGGACTTGTCAGTTTGGTACTCATTTATCTAGGATTAAAACATCAACAATACAAAGACCTACATGGTTTCTGTGGATATTTCACAAACCACATATAGAAGCCAAGATTTGGAGTGCTATGGAAAAGCCTCCAGCTGGATAACTGGTAATGATTTTTTACCAGGAGCTTAAAGACATCTAGGTGCCATTGTATTTGTTTAATCAAAGAGAAATCTCCTTCATGGCCTCACAAGATGAGCTGTTAGCTTTGCATACTTGCATTGTTGCCCATTTGCGGCTGCACATTCTCAAATATGGGCATATTTACACTATGTGTAAAGTTGTGACCTGTGCAACTCATGCAAATACTAAACTAGCATCAGAAGGTGATCACGGTGCAGCCTGTGCTCACAAGGAACATTTAACATGAGATCAATTTTCCAGCCGTTCACAATGAAACGTGTGTGTGTGCGTTTACCTAACCCCTAACCTTAATCTCTAACCTTCACCAGCAGTTTTAATGCCAACTCCAACCATGAAAAAAAATGAAACTTAACTTTAAGTGAACACACAACAGCTTGTAGTGACTCAAACCCCAAATTAATGGGTAAGAGAAGTCCACCCTACCTCCTAATGAGGACTTTTGCACCTGCATTGGTCCCAATACAATCATATGTTTGCATAAACATAATGTGTTACATCTAAAGGATGTATTATTGACCAAGTGTTGTTTTTTTGTGTTGCAAAGCTTTGTGCAGATGTGTCGTCTGTAGTAACACCTACCATATCTCATATCTTATCTTATATCTTATGGTGTCTGCAGCACAGTTGAAGCCTTATTCTGTCAAAAAGCATTTCAGCACATTTTTTAAAACAAGCTGCTTACTTTACTGCACATCTCAGAGTAAGACATAAACTGTCACTAACATACATGCACCATAAACCATTAGTTTACACGCACACACACACGCTTTGTTTACATGTGACACATTATGTGTGTGCAGTCTGCTCGCTGCATCCTGCCAACAGGAAGCATTCACACTTTTATGGCACCTTAAGATAGAGCTGGTTTTATGTGAGTGTGTGTTGGAAGGTGGGCAGAGAGCATGAATGAATAGCTGATGCATGATTGACAGTGAGTGCTAAAGACAGTGGGCCATCTGTGTCACTCTGGCGCACAGTGCCATGGTACATGGTCCTGTGGTACTGAGCTTGACCTCTGTTGGTTCCAGTATGATTGGGCTTTTAATTTAGCACACAGCTGTGCAGGCCACCAGCCGCAGAAACAATTGACTGACCACATAATGAAGCCTCATCTTCCTGCTTTTACACTGCACTGTGGTGGAAATGTTCTCTGCAGAGATATGTGATGTGCAGTACATGAAGCGGTGCATTTCTCTCATGACAAGAGTTATGATCTTTTTAACGATCGCATGTTAATGTGAATAACAGCATGCATGAGACTGTCACATAAGAGTTAGTTCATCAGGTGACGATAGTTCCTGTAGCGGTGATACCATTACATTCTTATTACTGTCATAGCTCATTAAACTACCTAATTACTCCAATAAGAGGTTTGATATGGATTATTATAGAAAAAAAGCACCTTTATTTACCTGCAGTAAGCAGTGTTCTTACAATATTATTTTTTTTTAAATAAAATAAAGTACTAAATCAGACATGATGAAGCCTAACAGTTGTGATAATACAGAATATAAACTATAAAAGGAATATTGACATGACAGTAATGAACATTATCCCTGACTGACTACACAATGCTGCAGCACACAGATGTTTTAAGAGAAAGTTTTTAATCCATCCATCCATCTATCCATCCATCTTCCAACTGCTTATCCGGGGCCGGGTCGCAGGGGCAGCAGTCTAAGCAGGGACACCCAGACTTCCCTCCCACCAGACACTTCCTCCAGCTCCTCTGGGTGGACCCATTCCAAGGCTAGCTGAGAGACATAGTCTCTCCACCACGTCCAGGGTCTTCCCCGAGCCACCTCAGCTGACACCTCTCGATGTGGAGGAGCAGCAGCACTACTCCGAGCTCCTCTCGGGTGACCGAGCTCCTCACCCTATTTTTGAATCCCTATAGGGACATTAGGTTGTTGAATTTACAAGCACATAAGGCAATACATACAGTGACTACACATACATACATGTAAACATACAGTATGTACATATATATGTCTTGTTGGATTCTGTGAAAAATATGTCTTGTTGTCGTGAGATTGTTCATTTTAATATAAACATTAACATAAACAAACTCAGGTTTCTATAAAATGTTTGAATGAACAGAATGAATTCATCAGTCAATGCTGAGAGAGAATGATACCCGATGGATTGATAGGGCCTAAATACATGGAATGCAGACACCGTAATCATAAATCTCTACGTTTCTCCTCTTCACATCACTAGATTTACAAAACCAAAAAGCACATTAGCCTTCCATGATTGCTGACACCACTGAAACAAGCAAACTGCTGGGTGCGAGATAACAGTAATTATTACAACAGGAATGTCAACAGAGGAAAAACTCATACTGCTGGGTGTTTGGAATTACAGAGTGCAAACAGAAAGAACTAGGGGATGTGTCGTAGGTCATTCATCCATAATCTCTCTTTGTTTTTGTGCAGCTCCCCCTCCTCTTACCTGAAACCTACAAATTAGCTGATAAATACAGAGACATTGTCAGCTGCAGATTCTGGCAGAATGACAGAATTAACAGCTGCTGTTATCTCTAAGTTCAATAAAGCATTGACAAGAGGTTTTCCATGAGTTATCTGGGGAGAGGCAGCAGAGCACAACAGGGGACATCAAGGATGACAATGTTCATTCCAGGTTTTCATTAAGATCTCTGCAGAAAAGCTATGCTTTGCATGGAATATAAGCTCCCTCCTATCATGTACTGAAGCGTGCACCTCCCACAGCTTTTAGATTAACTTTGTATTCCCTCTTTCTCTGTTGACACTAGGCTTTCATATCATCACACCTGGCATGTCGTTAACTCCTTCAGCTGATAAATGCAGTTCACAGCCTCCTAATTCGGCAATGCTACAGACACTACGCCCAGCGAATAAATTACACTCAGTATCACAAAGTAGCAAAAGAAGAAGAGAAACTTGAGAGTGGAGGTTTATAAAATAGACTTCGATCTGTGCTTATCTTGGATTCCTTCACTCTGTATTTCTAACAGATTTGGGTTCCACTGAGATTTTCATTATTCTTTTTTTTAAGGCTGATGAGTCGATCTTCTTACAGACCTCTTGATGATACAAAGCTACCATTGATCCACATAAGTCATGCCGTATATTGGAACTCATCTCTTACTTGCAAAAAAAAGGAAGCCCTGCTTCTGTGAGACGGAATCGACCGCTTATGGCGAACATTGTGTAATCATAGTGTTTGATTGTGTAGTCATTCAGTGAAAGAGTCATTCATACATATCATCACAGTAATGTATTTTTTTTAATTGTAACATCTCCCAAAATGGTAAATGGCCTGGTATGGGTAAACTGAAGTCACAATCACTCAGGTGCTAGTTATAAATAATGACATGCAGTAGTTATCGAGCTCGTCAACAAAAGAGTCCATTTTCAACCTGGACAGGCAAATTATGAATGCAGCGTCTACTTGAGGAAGAGGAGTTAAGCTGTGTAGAGGAAAATGACATAGAGGCTCGTCACCAAGTGGAGCTGCATAATGTCAACCATGCTTCAGTTTCTTAAATTATCCAAACATCTCCCCAGGGAAAACAGGACACTTGTGCTGAAAAAGGCAGCAAAGGATGGTGTATTATCCCAGATGAAGAGTAATATCTATTTGTCAGGTGTAGAAGCTGATGAGTTTGAAGAAAAAAACATTCAGGAGAGCAAACCAAAGGACAACAGTCAACTAATGTATCCACTCTGTAGCACAATAGATTGTAGTGTGTGGACTTTGTGTCTTTTATGTCTTCTTTCATTGTAGCATTATTGTAGGCAGAACCATTTTACTGTGTTTTACTGATCTGGTACAGTTTGTTTATGGTCTTTTAGAGAATAATGTTGCTGTCTGTATGTGGATGAGGCAGATTTCAGTCTGGCTAAAGGCATGAGACGTGGCCAGGAATGTTATAAAAGCCACTAAGCCGTGATGAATGTGCCAGGCAATATCACTAAGTGTGCTGCAATATCTGAGAACAGTGTGAGCGCAACACCCAGAAACTCCCGGAAGCCTCAACATGGATCTGAATGGTTTTAAGGGAGAGTGCCGGTCATTCCTCCATTAAGACATAATGTAAAACCAAAAACAGAGAAGCAGAGCTGCCATATTTTCTAACTCGCCGCCATCTCCACATCTTCGACATCCCAGACATAAAAATCGTACTTGCTGATTTTTTAAACTTTTGTAATTCATGCAAATGAAATCAGACGGAAATAGTCTTCAGTCCACCAAAGGAAGCTGATTGGATGATGGCAACATGCAGTGATGTATTAGGTTGATGTAAATCTGTAACCAGAAAGCAGGACATGCAGAAACATGAAGTGTATAGTGTGGTTCTCAAGCTTGACAGTGTAGCTTTACATTATTTTCATGTTTCATCACTTCTATTGTTTCATTGTTGAGAGAGACAGTTATTTCACATCAGTCTTAGCCTGGTCAGCCAATCCAATATTTAATCCAAGGTTTAAAACATGTCTCAGAATCCAACAGTAATATCCAAAGATGTGAGGTCTGTATCGTTGGTACTTAATGGGTCCCCCTGTGGTGATTTGTATGACACTACAGTGACGGAGAATATCCATCTGAAGTATATGTGACTCTCTATTAAATCCCATTTTCAATTAAAAGCCTGCCACTGAACATTATGATTCCCCTTTCTAATTTATGCTTCCATCCATCTGCCTTTTCATCACTTAAAAGCCGAGGATGATCGGTGACACTCAACTATTAGGCACAAACTATTAGTGGGGTTTTACATTAAAACCTCCTGCTTACTGCAGTGATGGAGGGGTGGTTCTTTATGCTCTGTCATTTGTTCAACCGGGTAAAGTCCTCTGTCACTGATAATTAGACCTCAGAGAGCCATATAAAGACCTGCAAACGGGAATGATCGAACAGATTGCCAGGACCCCTGAAAGTGTTTTTCTAACACTAGAGCTGTGTGTGTGTATGAAAAGCAGACAAGAAAAAAGAGGAAGCCATTATGAATCTTCATTTTTTTACCCCTGCCAACCTTCTGTCCATATTCCACTCCAATGAATATCCCACTGATAAAACAATTAGACTGAGAGACAAAGCAGTGCTTTCAAAGGCATCACTCATGCTTGGCAGTAGCATATTTTCCACAGTTTCACTGCATATTTCAAAGTGTTTAATTATGTACTCTACGCATTTATTTAATATAGCACAAAACTGAACTGATGGCACTCAGTCACAGGTCTGCAAAAGTATGTTATGTGAGGAATTGTATATACAAACCCCTGTTGTCTCAGGGTGATTGCTCTGGTCAATGGAGGCACATCAGTCTTGCAGAGCGGTGCATTTAGGCCAATTTCCTCCTAATGACACCAGCTAGAGGCCCCATATGACACAGGATGTGATGCGAGACCCCCGTTGTATTTGTGGACAGGTCATATTTGTCTCAGAAAAGGGCATCAGAAATGGCTGAGCCAGTGGTATATCCAGACTAATTTTCTCTTGCTGGCTGTCTTTTCACTGTTCACCAGACATTTGTGTCCAAAGAGGCCTTTACTCTATTGACCACAGCTCTAGTAAAACTGTATTTAAAGTATTTAAAGGCACCACCCCTCTTGTTTTTATAAAAAAAACTTCTCTGCATATATTAACCTATAAGGTGGAAAAGAATGGATGAGGCTAGTGGTTCTAGTTCAGTGATCTTTATCACTGCAGCCCTGAAGTGCATGCAAACAGGCTGCAGTAGGATCACAATGGGAAGTGATGGAAAAGTAATTTTCATCTTCTGCCCCCTCCACCAGGAGTGCCCCTGCAGCCCCCTGGCACATTGATTCAAAGATGAAGGGGAGCCTCGGCAGCAGCATGATCCTAAACGCGATGACACAGGACTCTGTGGCTGATTCTTTGGACAGGTGCATGCTGGGTGATTTATGTGCATGTTCTCTCGCAGGTCCCCAGGAGCAAATATTGACTGTTTATTTCTCCTAAGCTCAAGGCAACAGAGAGGCACCAATTCCTTTTTTATTTTTTTTAGACCTTAGATAAATTGAACCCCCCCAAGATGCAAACACACCTGACAGAGAGCAATTTTTTTAACCTACCTGTCCCCAACCCCCACAAACACACCTCAGAAAATGGAGAGAGGGGGAAAAAAAGCAACTTAATAGCGAACATTATTGATTTGTCATTTCTCTTCTCAGACATCTATACACAACGGGGACATTTCAATTACATAGGGGCTTTCGGATCACTACTCTATTCATCCTCCCACCAGGACAGGCCACCTGCTGTGAAGCAGGGATGGACACCCAGAAATGTGTCCACTTATTATATAGATTCAGTGCCCTCCATAGATATATAGATTTGTGCATGATGTCAGGACACAAACCCACAAAGGACACTGCAGAAAAAAAAGTTTCAGGATGATCTCAATTCTGCAGCAGAGCTCAGAGTTCAGCAACTTTTTCATTTGTGTCCCAGTCATGTCCGTCACTTTTTTTGGGTCCCCAGAAACATTTCCCTTGTCATTTGCAGTATACGCACGGTCAAATTAATGAAGATATTTTCCTTAAATTGCTGGTGTTTTGTCAATTTGTATGCAAGGTCCCTCAGCATGTATCTGTTTTGTGAACGAATACACATTCTGAACAAACACTGTTTGACAAGCAGTCTAACACAAAGACATGTTGAAGGTTAAAGCCATTTTTGCCATCAATGCCATGGTATCAGACAGCATAATTGAAAATAGAACCTTGAACTGACCTTTAAGGATACAAAAATATCACACAGCCCAGAATCTTACATGCTGAACATCATGTTAGATCCTGAGGGTCCAGTTTTTCCCTTTTTAATTTGCCCTTTACTGGAAAATGTACTGAACAGGTTTTTCTCAGCAAAGTCTGCTCCTGGGGGAAATTGTGTTTAGCTTTATCGGTGGGAGATACACAAGCTCAGTCAGCCAGAACAAACAATTATTGTAGAGAGGGCAGAGCCAGGGTGTCCGGATGGAACAGCCCCACATGCTTACTGAAAAAGTCATAGAATGAGGAATATGCATTATTGAATAATGGGGTAAGAAAGAGTCGCTCCTTATTTAATAATGTGTATTAATATTTCACCTCTTTCATTTTCTGTCTCACCCCTGTGCTGCTATTTTGTGCTTTGGCAAATGTTACATTTTTCAGTTATAAAGACGTTTAGTGAAAAGATGCTGTAACTAAAGAGAAGCTAAATAATTGGACGCAGCAGTGTGTTTCCGCTGTAAGAACATGTGCTTCCTACCTGCTGCACTGAGGGGAAGAAGTCAGTGCATTGACAGAAAAAGCCAAAAAAAAGCTTTATGTATTTATGCAGTTTTCTGATTTCCCTATAAATAAGTTGCCTGCACAGGAACATGTGCAAAATGACACTGTTTTTATCAATAGATACTCCTTTGTTAAGCAAGCAGAGAAGCACCAGACTACATTGTGGTCTTTAATAATACTCAGTCTTTATTCAACCAAGAGCACTGAAACTGTGTTAAATCTGGTGTTTTCATCCCGTCATAATTAAGCAGATGTGCTCTTTAGAAAGCAGAGTCATCGAGCAACTGTCACAGATCTTTTCTCAAGGCCAAACTAAAGAAACACTTCATAGGAGCCTTGATTTATCAAGAGCAATACATTCAAAAGGAGTCTCTGAAAGAGATGGTATCAAAGGTTAGTGTCTGTTTTTAACAGAAAGCTGTGGCTGGACTGAAATAATGATTTAAAAGCTGCGTGAGGAGCAAACTGACATTTCACTGGGCTTTCCTAACCATTTGTTGTGTATCAGTTATACATATGTATGGATCATTTAAATTATTAAGGAGTTTAGAAACATCTCTTCTCTTTTTTTGTGCAGACACAAGGCTTAATGACACTTTCACTGTTCATCCAGACGGCTCACCCCCACCTTATGCTGACTCAGTGCAGCTCTGTGAGGTGGCTGGTTGGCCTCATTTACATCAGCTAATCACTGGTGACTTTGTTTTATATGATATTAAATTGCTAGTTTTTTCACATCATTGTTTGTAACTTCTACACTGATTTTATCTCCCTTTGATTTAGTTTTGCACTAACTGTACCCTTGCAGACTGTAAATAATAAGTGCATTTAATTTGTGCATTTTCCTTTACCCTGCCTGTGTAACACTGATTTACAAATCAATTACAAACACAATTTAAACATTTTGTATTAAAACTAACCACTATACCTTTTTTTCCTCCCCCAGTCTCCATTAACTACTTGAGAAAACATCTTAATGCCATCAATATCCAGATTTTTATAGAACTATTTTATTTTAGTGTCATTTAATTTAATTGTAGGTGTTTGCAGAGCTCTTTGCAGCGTGGCTTTATCAGTTCAGCTTTCCTTATTTAGCCTTAAAATCACTTTAATGCCAAAGGGGGAAAAAAACCTCTTTGTTTTTTTTTTAATTATTTTTGGAAAGAAGTGTGTTTGAAGGAGGAGAGTGCTGACTTAACACATACACACAGCCAGCCACTGTGGAGAGATCACTCACAGAAAAACACAAGTGACAGATGCCGTCTGGCCTACAGAGAACATACTGTGCACTGACGCAACCTACAGAGTGTTTACCTGCTTTTTGTGCCCATCTTTCTCTCATCCTATCAATTTCTGTAGGAAGCCATATCACAACCCTGCATGGGTACTGATAATACATCCACATGCAGTGTTAGTGGCATATTTTTCATATACACTTAAGAAGGACACATGAATACTACTCACCTGCCTGAGTTGTTGTAATTGTTTTTGTTTTTTACTTAATTGTATCTAAATGTGCTTTCTTTTTCACAACCTGAAACAAATGTGCAGACTCATGATGAGAGAAACATGAAAAAATAATATTAATCAGCACAATTCTGTTTTTCACAACATAAAAGAAGCCTTTTAAAGAAATACTAAGCTGAACTAATCACAAAGATCCCATTCTTTGTCATTTAGGGATTCTGTAGCAACAATTCTCCCTACATCATCCCATCATCTCTGCCCACTGTTACAGTGGACCAAACAGAGGTGATGTAACTTTATGCAGTGGAAGGAAAGAAGGACCCACTGTCTACTAAATACAACTTGGATTTGGGGTTGGAAGTCTGCATGCTTGATTAAGCCCCTTGTTGAGCTATGAGCATTAGATTTGTTTGCTCTGCTGTATTCATGCAGTCTACACAGGTGAACCATGAGGACTAATTGGAGGAAAGTAGACATTTAATGAGGTCACTAAGTGTTGAGAACCACTTACAAAATGACCAAACTTCATTTTGAATCTGCCATCGAGCATAGATATATCCATATATACATACATACATAAATATGTAAATCTTAGAATAAGAGGTATATACAAACAAAAGTGCTGTTTATGGTCAAACTGTTGGTTTATGTCTGTGTTTGTTTATCAGCACCCTGGGTGAATTCCTGTGAGTCACAGAGCCAAAGCAGATAAGTGCAGTGACTCTTCAAAGCACTTATTTAAATATTAAATTATATTTATTATAAATTAAAAAAAGAGGAATTGCACAGGCAGGGTTTTCAGCGGCAGATGTCAAAAATGGCAGGGAATACATGGCCACAGATAAACACATATGGAAATAGAGAGAGAGACAGAGAGTAGGAAAAACATAAACACGATAAACACTAATTAGCTACTCTAATTAAAGTGCACTCTTGAAGTAATTACTAGGCAGAGGAAGCATTATTTACATTCATAAATAATCCTGACAGCACGGGGAGCTGGTCCCTTTTCATTCCTTTGGGTCTGGAGAAGGTGGACTTCCCATAAATCTGTCAATCACAACATTATCAGTGTGAGATTAGTGCTAATGGCTTTGTTCAACAGTGGATTTGAGACATTCAATCATTGATCAGCTGCAAAACAAACATCCTGGGTTTAAAAATATCTGCAGCCTGGACAGCAACAAGTCCTCCACCCTGAACAACCGTCGCTAGTAGCTGCTTGTCCGTACACTTTTAATTCAAACCAGATTGATTGATTAATGAAACACAGATTGTTGTGTTTTATTAAATACATATGTATGAATATATATATATATATATATGTATGCAGTTCACATATCGGCCACTAGAAAAGATTTTAATTTTGGTAACATATAAACATATGTTTGGTTTGTGTCATACTGTATGTGCAGTTAATATGTAATGTTAATAAGCTAACACTAGCTGGTGTTGAGAGGATAAAGTCTGAGCACACAATGTTTGTTTCTCTTTATTTTACACTGCTTCAGAGTTTCAAACTGAAGGCTGGTGTTTGTTGTCTTTTATGTAAGTGCTTCATAAACTGTCAGGTTCACGGGTCAGGAATTAAAATGACTAATATTTTACATATATTGTGCTCACATGACTGAAGGAGGGTGTTACATTACCACCACTGTTTTGTTTAATTGTATGTTTCATTGTAACAGTGCCCACTAGTATATGTATCAAAACATGTATTAAAAGAGGAGGGTCAGGGTGTTTACATGCATAATGCACAAATTATTTTTTTTTTTGAATATGTAGGTTTTATAAAAAGTATATGTTTCATGAATCATTATGGTTTAGAATAAAATTTGTTCTTCCCAGGATGAAAAATGCAGACTCCTTTAATTTTAATATAAGAGGCTGCTCGATGTGACTGTTTGCATTGCATTTTTTTGGTGAAATAAAGCTGTGTGGCTGCAGTTCATTGGTCCAGCACGCAAAAGGGAAATCTGCTCCACACATGTTTCTGTCTTCTTCTAATGAGCCCATTCATTTATACTGTACGATGATGTAAGAACAGCCCCACAGAGGGAAAAGTTGTTTTTTTCTAACAGTTGTTTCCTTCAGATTTTAGTGTGTATGTCTGTAAGAGTTGCATCATTTCACACACAGCGAGCAGCAGAAGGAGATACTAATCACACAAAGATAAAAGTAGATCATTTGTGCCTCTGTTTGTCACTCTGTATGCAACACTGACACTGACACTTCCAACCACAGACAGACAGGCACATTCACACATACCTAAACTCTACATGATTTCACATACTGTATGCATTGTCCTGTTTAGATGGAAATTATTACTGATAAAGAAGGAGAGCCGGAAAAGCTGGAGAAGACACATCAATCAAACGACAGCACGGAACCTTTTCCTCACACGTCTTCCTGTCAGTTAGTCAGCTCAGTAAGCCTCTGTGGATGTGGAAGTGCTCCATCTGTACAGGAATGTGATTTCATGTGTCACATGTAGCAGAGAGATGGATATTTTGACTTAAACATTGTGAGAGTAGCTGATACTATCCACTGACTGTCACACAGTATCAGGAAAAATTGCTGCGTTTTTGGTGGTGACCTTTCCAGAACTGCTTACAGTTCAGTCCCAAAGAGGATCAAATCAGAGAGTTAGGGTAATTATTCCTTTATCTGTAGCTGTGTAACTGCTTCAGTTGCACTTTGTTATTGTAATAGGAAACACACACAGCACTGTGTTTTCATAACAGCACTCAGTCAGATACTGTATATTGTCTTCACTTATTCAGCTGAGTAAGATGCCACATTCTGCATACACTGTAAAAGATACAAGCTCTAAACTAGTTTAAAAACTCAATGAAGTACATATGGGTCATTTTAGCCAAATGCTTACATCAGGAATATGCTGAATATGCTCACTGTACAGATGGAAACTATTACAGAAGTGATCACATTTTCAAAGATTGTTTACTTAGCTTTGTGCCCTCATGTGGTCCTGGAAATACTTTAATGTAAAATGGTGTGAATTCAATGGTGGAAAAGTTTGTTGCAGATCCATCCATACAAACAAACAAAACATTCTGTTTAACCTCATATTATGATTATATTTTTAACCATAATAGAGAGGCTTTGGTTCCTAAACTAAGCAAAAGTGATACTCGAGTACAAAGTGAATGGTCCAACATAGGTCTCCAAGGTGAAAGTCTGGACCTTCAGCTACCACTTCAACTTGTGGGTTTGGTCTGTCAGTAATGAAGTCAACACAGAAGTGCTTAAAAACCTCATCATCATGAATTCTACATTTTCATTGCTATAGCTATCATTTTCTCAGTGAAGGACTGGTGTCTTGGATGGACCAACTGACTGACAGGAGCATGTGTGTTTGAATGTCAGACTGTAGACTCAGCTAAAGCTTTTTCAAAAGCAATTACAAAGCTCTCCAATGAACCTCAGAGAAAACTGCAGTGACGGTGATTCATCCAAAGCACTGCACTCTTTCCATCCCTGTGTTGTCCTAATATTGGCACTCGACTAAGGACTGTAATGCCTTCCTCACAATGTGTTGATATCTTGACATATTAATAACATATTAATGAACTGGTTGACAGGTTGAAAAAAAAAAGTTGCTGATTTTCAATTTAGCTGATTTACAAACTCCGGCTATCTGCCTCCTTAAGTTAATTTGTGTTTGCCCTCTCCCTCATGTGTATGACCAAATTAAAATGTCTAATTTGAATTGTTCTCATAGCTCAGGCAAACAGCACGATGTCTCCTTTGGGGGGTCGGTTGGCCTTGAGGAAATATTCTTCTATTAAGCTGTCACTTATCAGGCCTGCAAGAGCTGCAATCAAAACACCACATGTGGCTCACATGGAGAAAAAGCTTATGAGTCCTGCTGGGGAGCTTTATAAGAGTTTCAAATGTGCTATTAAACATTCCTGAATGCTCTCACACAGAGAAATATAAAACAAAAGCAGTTGAAGTTACCAATTTTCTCAAACCCATCAGTCATTAAGGAAAAGGTGATCCTTCTGAAATATTACTTCAAGGCATTTGACTTACTGAAGCTTGTCGTTGCATCTCGATCCAGCTTTCTACTAATCCGAATACCTGAAAAGCTGCAGTGTGAGTGGAGCTGAGGCGGGTGGGAGCGTGAGCAGAAAAGTACAAGGATGTAAACCTTTATTTCTGTTGTAAAGATGGACATTTTAACATGAATGCTAATGGGGCTAATGACTCACTTCTGGAAGCAGCCTCCAGTGGCCACTAAAGAAACAGCACTTTATATACAGTTTATATATTTCCGCCATGCAAAATCAAGGCTTCGAGTAGTGTATTATAATATAATATAAACACATGGTCAGCGAATGTCTGCAGAGCAGTATATGTTCCGGGTGTCCTTATGAGCATTTTATATTGTATAACAAATGGCTCTGAATTGCTACTTCAGATTAACAATATAAAAATACGTCCACACAATGTCTAAGCAGTTAGGCCGAGCTGAGATGAATAGTGAAGGAGATTCTGAGTAGGAAATGAATCTGACTCAGTGACAACCTGAAATACACCGCTGCACTCTGGAGTGTAAAGCACCACAGAGAGAGATGTAGCCTGCAGTCAGGTAACAGCGACAGATTGTGACTCACATGCATTATTTCTTCATATATACTGAAGCTTAGTAAGACACAGAAGAAAAAGAGAGAGAGCAAATCTTACAGTAGCAGTGATTTGGGGTGCTGGTACTTAAGAGTTGTATGAAGCATGAATTTCTAATTTCTTTGAAATACAAACCCTTTGTGAATACAGTACTGTGTACACCGGCTGCTCGAGACAAATACAGGGTTTACGTTGATTTAAAGCTTCTTTTTTTAACTTCTGCTTCTTCTGCTCTTACACTGCCAATGAACCCTGTCTGTGGGAATCAATAATTAATATAGGAGAGCAATAAGAGATTATGTGACAGTGCTACTGAGAAGGAAAGTAGCATGAGTACTGTTTATTTAAGTGACAAAGCCCTCTAGTGGTCGTGTCTTTGATAGATGTGATGTTATGAGGTCAGTAGAGATGTAAGTAAAATCAACATGTACAGAATACAAACATTGTACTATAGTATGGCTCTGCATAAGATACTGTATGATAACTGTGTGTGTAATGAACTGCATGTTGCAAAATAGTTGACCAGATGACCTCAATCATCACTTTCTATTGTCTAAAACTGGACATCAACCCAAGAGCTGACGCTCTGAAACCCCCAAAGTTTGTCCAGGAGGCTGCAGGTAACCCTGTAAGTGTACGTGCCAAAATGCATGTGTTTATTTTCAGAGAGAAATTTACAGATGTGGCCTGCAAGGAAAGCATTTAAAGAGAAATTAAAGCTACAATGAGAATGTTGAATTGACAGACAAAACCTCGACATAGCTGAACTGGACAGCTTAGTTACTACTGAAGTCTTTATTATCACAAAGATTGAAGGGTTAAAATGACCTAGTAACACCCAAAACTGCACCTTTTCACTAAATGATCATAAAAGCTCATTTTCCTTGTGGTGTAATTTAATATCCCCTTTTGTCTGCAGGTATGAGGACAAAAGGCTGAATGCTTGTCAAATATGTCAAAAAAAATACAGAACATGCTCCACATTTTACTTTTCACACGACTGTAGTCATGAGTCACTGTTTTCCTTCCTTCCTTATCAGAGTTCTTTCATATTTGTACACCTGCGATTCAAAATAAAAAAACCAAAATGCTAATCAATGTAAATAAAGGACATAATATAACCACAGTATGTTCTGTCAGCATTCACGCTCTAACAAGGTGCATTTATAGATCTCAAAATCTGACAGCCTAATAAAGGAAACATAATAATACAGGATCTCTCATTCAGTAATAAGACTCCCCTTCTTTTTATTTTCATCTGAATGCAATTTGATGTTTCAATCAAAGCAAACACATTCAAAATAAGTGAATACTTCACATCGATGAGTGCGGCTACTTTTAATCAGTTCAGCCCACTGATGAGACAGCAGCTCTGAGTCGCTATGTTTATTCATTTGGGGGAAAAAAAACACCTTTTGGAACCCCATCATTTCTAGTAGCTCTGCCAGCCTGACGCACCAGATGCACAGAACATTCTGGAAGGTCAACAGAAAATTGTTTGGAAAGGACAGGCATTTATAAAAGAATAATGGGTAGGTTAGTGGATGAAACATTTGTCAGACAAGCAAAGTGGAAATGCAGCAGACTGATGAAGAGCTATAGAGGATCAAAGGCTGGCATTACTACAAGGTATACAGCATGAATAACATGCAGATTCCTTAACTCATTTACTAAACTTTTTAAGTGCTTTCACAACTCATGTCACCTGAAGCAGTGCAAAATAAACTTATTTCCACTCACCAAGGTTTCTGGCTCATTCATAAATAATGTCTTTTTGTTATCTTTAGTGTTTAAAGGCGACTGGTTATGGTTAGGCATTAAAAACAGAGTAAGGGGTTGGTAAACAGAGGAATGCATAACATTACACACATTCTACAAGGAAAACCACTTACACAGTTGGCATTTTTGGCTTCCATCAGAATGAATCTCCACCCCCATAAATGCATAGAGATGCTACACTCACTGCTTCTGCAGAAAACTCGATCATATACAACTTCCTGGTGAGGACAGCTCTAACACTGTTTTTTAACCAGTTTTTTATGTCTACCCCAAACAGAAACTAACACAAAACTTTACCATGAGTGAAAACATAACTTAGCAGGTTACTGTGCTTGGTTTGAAAATGAATCCTGGACTCCTGGAAGAAAGTCTGTGGCAGGTTTGAGCTGTCCACTGTCCCTATGGCTCTTGAAATTGATTTTTCAGGGTCTATCACCCCATGATCAGGTGCCAATTTTATTTATTTTTATATGTTCTGTTTTGGCCATAAAGCCAAAAATCATTGTTACTAAATTTAAAGTCACATGTTATTTATATGCAATCCCACTATATCAATCTAAAATATATTTTAGATAAACCAGACTGCAGCCAAGACTTTTATTTTGTAAAACTTTGTAATGTTGTTGATCTTCTTACTTGTCACTCTCAGCCATGTCCAGATTCGTTTATCAATGCAAATAACTCACCTGTCACACCGTGGAGCTGCATGCATTTAACTGAACTGTTCCCCCTGCACCCACTGAGCTGAGAAATACAGCTTAATCTTCTCTGAGGCTGCAGTGTGTCCCACCAGTCATCTTGGCCCCCATGCAGTGCATGTGATTGAACTCTCCTGGGTGCATGTGAGGTGCAAGAGACATGGAGTGCCAAGGTCCAGAAGCCACCCTGCGTCCTCCAGACAAGCAGGGCGCAGGTTAATGAAAACATCAAACAACTCCCTGCGGAGCCCAGATGAATAGAAAACTGCCAGGACGATCAAGGCCCCCTCAGGACCAGGCCTAAAAAATGATCCAAACAAACAATAATTTGGCATTCAAGTAAACACAAACAGCACATTTGCAGAGGACATATAGTACACTGCACTTCATCTTTTTTATGCTTTCAGTCAAAATGGGAATCTACCTAATGAAATAATTTCCCACCTGGCTTTTAAAGATAAAAGATATCTTTCTTCCTCAGAGGACGAACTGTTTGGTGGGCTTTTCATGCAAATAAATAACTAGCATCCCATTCTGACTTTTCAGTCCATTATCTTCAGCATCTCATTTTCCACAGAGTGGGTGCATTTGTATAAAACCTCTTAACATTGAAATAGAAGAAAAATATGTCTGCCTTTTTCCTGTGCTGGTTTAATAGTGTTCCTGAAATATCATATAAGCAGTTAGTGTTTATTATATAACTCTGTAACACCATGAATTAAACCTACTGAATGTCCTCCCACATGTGCTCCACTTAATGTGAGAGTGTGTCAAAGAATATAGCTGCAGTCATTTGCTCTGCATGCACCGGGGCATGTGCAGTAATGAGCATTATGTGAAGTGGCATAGATGTTTTATGATGAAGAGTGTTTTAAAGTCTGATTATACTTCTCGTTCCTGAAAGTCAGTTTAGCAATGTTATGAAATGTTCACAGTGAAGATTTTACGTTTTTAAAATCTTTATGTGTTTAAGTCACTCTGAAGAGTAATATATGAAAAGTAATGTGTCTTTAACACAACAAAAATGCACTAATTGGTGTATTTTTTTTATCTGTCTTTACTATAAAGAAGTCTCTGATTTAACCAACCAACCATCATCCAACCACCCCATCGGTACCTGTTAACACACCCTAAATTTGTCATTTCATGAGGTGTATTGGCACTTTAAAGGTGTACAGGTATAAATGGGCTGGTGTGATTATAATCTGTGGGATATCACAGACAAGAAAGAAATCAAGCCATTTTGAGGCAGAAATAATCACTCAGTGCTCTGTTGACACCTTCATCACTTTTTTGTCAGGTTGAAAACAATGCGTGGGTTTTTGGCAGATGATCACTTTTTGGCAGGTACACTGTTAGCGTCACTTGAATGAGTGAACTAGTTAGCTTCTAGCTAAACCCCAAAACTGAGGCTGATTAACATTTAAGTAGAAACACGTGGCAGTCAGGTGGTACTACTAAGACTCTTTGTTTTATGTACATATTCAAACATTGTTTCTGTGTGTGTAAAATGACCTTTGGTTGTCGAAGTTTTAAAACAATATATATGATTTTGACATCATTATGTTCTGTTTCTCTAAACAGAATAACATTGATGTGAATGCAGACATTTGTATTGAATGTTTTTTACCATCCTTTGTAGTAAGCAGGGGCTGATCGCTGCATTCAATAAAATGCAATTCAGTAATCCAAGTATTCACAATACGTTACTCAGATTGAGTAATATAATGGAATACATTACAAATTACATTTTAGTACATGTAATCTGTATTCTGTAACTGAATACTTTTTAAAGTATCCTTCCTAACACTGACTACGACCTAATAAACTTTCATTTCTTTTCAAAATAAATTCTGTGTATAGCTCAAAGAAAACTTTTTTTAGGTCTTGGTTTGACTGAACAATGTGAGGTTTAAATATGTGCCTCTTTAAAATCATCCCTATTTGTGCTCTGATTATGCACCGTGACTTGAACCTTGTGTACGTTGCAGACAATGCTTTGCAGATGGCTTATTGTTATGTTTGGTTTTATGATACAGATAGAACTACAATTACATTTTAATCAAGGCCCTTGGTTTGGTGTCACTTGGACAGTTGTACAGTGGCTTAGAGCCTCACCGATACACCTGAGTGGATGATTGCACAATCAGTATGCAAGCAGGCTGTATTGTTTCTCTGATGAAGCATTGTTTGATAAGATGCATCAGGGTTACATGTAAGAAGTAAACTGGGGACGTCTGCTATCCTATATATGGGTTTATACCCTTGAGCCTCACAGCTGTGACCGGAGGGATCGTGTGTCCAGTTTAATCTTGATCTGAAGGATGAACTTATTTAGTTGTGGTAGAAAAAGAAGACACATACCGGTATATTGGTGGTTATCTGGATGTCTACACACAGACCCACAGACAATGGCATTTATGTACAGACTCAAGCAACAATGCTGATTAAGAAAGACAACCTGGAAGTTCTTGAGTGGCCACTAGAGGCTGAATTTATGTGTTCCAACCAAGCGGCAACCTT